>NC_064635.1:206413401-207711318 GCF_023864275.1 Schistocerca cancellata
CGTCGTCTCACGCGGTCTGCACGTCCAGCACGAACGCTGGTCCAACTGAGGCGCCAGGTGGAAATGGCATGGCAAGCCGTTCCACAGGACTACATCCAGCATCTCTACGATCGTCTCCATGGGAGAATAGCAGCCTGCATTGCTGCGAAAGGTGGATATACACTGTACTAGTGCCGACATTGTGCATGCTCTGTTGCCTGTGTCTATGTGCCTGTGGTTCTGTCAGTGTGATCATGTGATGTATCTGACCCCAGGAATGTGTCAATAAAGTTTCCCCTTCCTGGGACAATGAATTCACGGTGTTCTTATTTCAATTTCCAGGAGTGTATATCATGAAAACACATATTAGAACTTAGTACAGCTGGTTGCCTTGCTTAAAGAATTTTAAAACAAAAACAATTAAAGAGAAACTAGATAAGACACAGGCACATGATGTAGATCAAAATGGTTCAAATGGCTCCAAGCACTATGCGACTTAGCCGGCCGGTGTGGCCGTTCGGTTCTAGGCGCTTCAGTCTGGAACCGCGTGACCGCTACGGTCGCAGGTTCAAATCCTGCCTCGGGCATGGATGTGTGTGATGTCCTTAGGTTAGTTAGGTTTAAGTAGTTCTAAGTTCTGGAGGACTGATGACTACAGATGTTAAGTCCCATAGTGCTCAGAGCCATTTTTGAACACTATGGGACTTAACATCTGAGGTCATCATCATCAGTCCCCTACACTTACACCTAAGTAACCTAAGGACATCACACACATCCATGCCCGAGGCAGGATTCGAACCTGCGACCGTAGCGGTCACGCGGTTCCGGACAGAAGCGCCTAGAACCGCTCGGCCACAGCGGCCGGCCTGATGCAGCTATACGGGGCAACTCGGCACATTACATAACCATAACACCACTTACCTTGACAAATTGTTTTGAGAGAGAACGCTGGCCAGCACATTAAGACAAGTTACTTGACACACAGACCAGTATAGTCCTAGACTAATAAGGCGTTCATGACGACTCGGTGAACATAAACACAAAAATCTGCTCTAACAACATGCGGAGCGGGAAAGCGGTGCACAGAGCTGAACAACTAGTTGCGCACAACATAAGCGAACCAGTTCATTGCCTTTTTCCCAGTCCTGGCGAAGAAGATGAACGACGACTTGGAAAAGGCGTCGGGCTAGTCCTCACCGCGTGTCCGCTGGAGGATGCTAAGTTCACCCAACCTGGATATGATGTGACGTCATTATGACGTATATACGCTTTAGTCGATTAACACACCTATCGACTTTTACGAACGTTCGAGATTCTAAACTGTCGTCAGCTAGTGGTTTGTTTTGACACGTTCGATTCTGATAACAGCTCAGCGTGGCAGCGTATAAGTATTTCGCCAAAATAAAAGAGGTGGATATTAATAGAAATATTCCTGACCGTGGCCTTGAAAACACCATGGACAACACGTTTCGTAAAAAAGTGAAGTCTTCTTATGTCCCGACCAGATTAGATTGTGTGATTGTTGTATTGAATGCTTACGCCGAAAATAATATTTATTTATTATCAATATTTTAGTATGGTTTCATCGAATTGGTCTTGTCAGTACATATTAGATTGTAGCAGCATACTCTTGCTGACTTTTTTTTCTTAATTTATATAGCTGAAAGAGAACTCGTGCAAGTTTGTTAGCTAAGTAATTTATATGTCCATCCCAAGATAGTCTTTTATCAACCATAATTCCAAGTAATTTTACACTCGGGCCGCAGAGACAGGTGCCTTAGTGTCCAGTAATGACTGGTGTGTAGAATGATTGAATTTCGAACTTAAAAAGAAAAATATGAGGCATTGTTGAAGAAAAATCGTCGACCGGAGATGAAATACGAGGGGAAGTGGAGTTCTCAATGTAATCTTAACCCAAGGTTAGTGTCTTGACGCATCTAAAGATTTTGGCTGCTGAGTGCTTCTTATCACCGAGTACGAATAACCGACGCACTTCAGCTGGGTCAGAAGTACATCAATTTCTGCTTGAGATTCACAATAACCACGCAATTGCCCGTCGTCATCGATGCGGAACTCTTTTCAGCTTTTCTCTCAGTAGTCTCTCGAATGCTGAACACATAATTAGAGACGAGCAACGAAAAACAACGCACAGGACACACACACAGTACAATACACGATTTAAAAGCAAGGAACGCAAAACACATTTAAACGAATGGCGCAGAGCACAGCGCTACCCTGTCACAACCTCTCGAAAGTTCACAAAAGTCGAATAGTCGATATACGGTTTCTATCGTTTTCGATGTAGGGTGAATACGTCATAATGACGTCACATCGTATCCAAGTCCGGTGAACTTAGCATCCTCCGTGTCCGCTACTCCAAGTACTGCCCCCCCCCCCCCCCCTCTGGCTCGCACTGTGCCGAAACAAGCCGTCAGCTGCCGGCGCCGCGCTCTTCGGACGCCTCTCTCGCTCTAAACGCGGCTCTAGCGGCCGCTTTTGAAGACTAGGCGATGCAGAGATAACAGCGCAAGGCAGTAATCCGCGCTGCCTGGTGAGACGCCAGCTAGAAGTTATCGGTAGCGAAATGAGCCGCCACGGCTCAGTGAGTACTCTTTTACATCCACATACAATCTTTGCAAACTACTTCAACTGGTAAAGGCAGGCGTATTCGGATACAGAGATATGTAAACAGGCAGAATACGCCGCTGCGGTCGGTCTATACAGGGTGAGTCACCTAACATTACCGCTGGATATATTTCGTAAACCACATCAAATACTGACGAATCGATTCCACAGACCGAACGTGAGGAGAGGGTCTAGTGTAATTGGTTAATACAAACCATAAAAAAATGCACGGAAGTATGTTTTTTAACACAAACTTAGAGGGGTGTCGAGGTCCTTATACATGACACTGATTAGACCTCTGATGACGTACGCAGCTCCCGTCTGGGGATATGCAGCTCCCACAAGTCTGCGCCGCCTGCAGATCATACAGAACAAAGTGCTACGAATCATTAGCAATGCTCCACGCTACACACGCACCGTGGATCTTCACCATGAATACCGCCTTGATACCCTCAAGGAAGTATTCAAGAAACACGCCACACGACTATACAGGAACTCGAGACACTCGAACAATCCTTTCATCCTCACTCTGGGAAACTACGATCACAACCACAGGTGGAAACACAAGCGACCAAAGACACTGCTAGCTAGGGCATAACCACCTATGGTAAACTAACATACGCAAACAGCGACAAACGTCGGTAAGCCCCTGCATATCAGCAACACTGACCGGCAACTACCAGCTGCTATTAGAGCCGACCAACAGGCCACAGCAGGGACACCGACGAGCTCGCCCACAGACGCACGAACAATCTCCCAACACTCCCTCACACTGTGCCTCCGGTATATGACCTACCGGACACAAGACGGATAACAAACCTAACTGTTGCAGGTTGCAGGACGCTGAACAAGGACTCTGTACCAGCACCCAGCGCCAGCCGCCGAGCAGCACAAACGCACAACGTCAAGATATCGACATGCATGATACCCACTACTAACAAAGCCTATCCTTGCACAACCTATCGCAGGCAGCAAGACAACCGCTACTGCTCTTGCCGCCCGACCTAACTTTCGCAGAGGTTTTTTTCCCTTGGCTCTTGCCTTGGCACTTTTTTCCCTCTGCCCTTCAAACCGCTACCCTTCGTCAGATTTCGACCAATCTATCTCCAGATGAGCGCGTATTAATGGTTAATCCTAACCAGACGTACGCAAACATCGCAGTACCCACATCCTGCGACACCTCACTTTAGTGAATACTAACCCTTATGCAGAGATGGCAGTAGACCTTTTGTGTTGGCCATCATGCCGGTGTGGGCGTGGAGGGGCTCCACCTCTAAAAAAAAAAAAACCTACGGTTTTTTTTTTAATGGAACGACGTTAGTTTTGTTAGCACATCTGAACATATAAACAAATTTGTTGCATTGTAAAATGTTAATTACATCCGGAGATATTGTAACCTAAAGTTGACGCTTGAGTACCACTCCTCCGCCGTTCGATCGCGTGTATCGGAGAGCACCGAATTACGTAGGGATCCAAAGGGAACGGTGATGGACCTTAGGTACAGAAGAGACTGGAACAGCACATTACGTCCACATGATAACACCTTTTTATTGGTCTTTTTCACTGACGCCATGAGGGGTGAGGTAGACCACAGACAAAGATATGTTACTCTGTGGGTAGACGTACAGACGTGGTTTCCGTTTTCAATTACGGAGTGGGATATGTGTCCCGACATGTCAGGCCAATAGATGTTCAATGTGGTGTCCATCATTTGCTGCACGCAATTGCAATCTCTGGCGTAATGAATGTCGTACACGCCGCAGTACATCTGGTGTAATGTCGCCGCAGGCTGCCACAATACGTTGTTTCATATCCTCTGGGGTTGTAGGCACATCACGGTACACATTCTCCTTTAACGTACCCCACAGAAAGAAGTCCAGAGGTGTAAGGTCAGGCGAACGGGCTGGCCAATTTATGCGTCCTCCACGTCCTATGAAATGCCCGTCGAACATCCTGTCAAGGGTCAGCCTTGTGTTAATTGCGGAATGTGCAGGTGCACCATCATGCTCATACCACATACGTCGACGCGTTTTCAGTGGGACATTTTCGAGCAACGTTGGCAGATCATTCCGTAGAAACGCGATGTATGTTGCAGCTGTTTGGGCCCCTGCAATGAAGTGAGGACCAATGAGGTGGTCGCCAATGATTCCGCAGCAAACATTTGCAGTCCACGGTCGCTGTCGCTCTAACTGTCTGAGCCAGCGAGGACTGTCCACGGACCAGTAATGCATGTTCCGTAGATTCACTGCCCCGTGGTTTGCGAAACCCGCTTCATCGGTAAACAGGTAGAACTGTAACGCATTCTCTGTTAATGCCCATTGACAGAATTGCACTCGATGGTTAAAGTCATCACCATGTAATTGGCGATGTTGCGACACATGAAACGGGTGAAAGCGGTGACGATGCAGTATGCGCATGACACTACTTTGACTCAGGCCACCGGCTCTCGCAATGTCCCCTGTACTCATGTGTGGGTTCATGGCAACAGCAGCTAACACACCAACTGCACCCGCTTCTCCTGTGACGGGCCTGTTACGAACCCGTTTGCGTGCTACGACCATACCTGTTGCATACAGTTGGCGGTAGATGTTTTGCAATGTGCGGCACGTTGGATGCTCTCTGTCCGGGTACCGTTCTGCATACACCCTGCAGGCTTCAGCTGCATTTCGTCGACACTCGCCATAGATGAGTATCATCTCCGGCTTTTCAGAGTTCGAATACACTATGGTCACAGTTCCTACAACACTACACTATCACAGACGTCTGGTAACACGGTGTACTACAGTTGGTCTGCGTGCGGAGACGAATGCAGAATAACAATAGCAGCAAGCGCTACATGCGGACACTGCGACAGCTAGACCAAACCACAACAGTGCACTACAGCCACACTCGTAAACACGGTCATCATCGTAAACATGTCCCTGCAGATGCTGCTCGCCGACCGTGGCCCGTGTTTGTTACAACGCGCAACTGAACGTCGGAGGTTTCAAGCGTCAACTTTAGGTTACAATATCTCTGGATGTAATTAACATTTTACAATGCAACATACGGCACTGATTACGTATTTGTTTATATGTTCAGATGTGCTAACAAAACTATCGGGGTTCCTTTTAAAAAAAACGTAGGTTTGTATTAAAAAACATACTTCCGTGCATTTTTTAATGGTTTGTATTAACCAATTACACTAGCCCCTCTCCTCACTTTCGGTCTGTGGAATCAGTTAGTCAGTATTTGATGTGGGTTACGAAATATATCCAGCGGTAACGTTAGGTTACTCACCCTGTATAAGACAACACGTACCGAGCGAGGTGGCGCAGTGGTTAGACACTGGACTCGCATTCGGGAGGACGACGGTTCAATCCCGCGTCCGGCCATCCTGATTTAGGTTTTCCGTGATTTCCCTAAATCACTCCAGGCAAATGCCGGGATGGTTCCTCTGAAAGGGCACGGCCGACTTCCTTCCCCATCCTTCCCTAATCCGACGAGACCGATGACCACGCTGTCTGGTCTCCTTCCCCGCAACAACCAAGACAACACGTGTCTGGCGCAGTTGTCAGATCGGTTACTGCTGCTACAATGGCAGGTTATCAAAATTTAAGTGAGTTCGAACGTGGTGTTATAGACGGTGCACGAGCGATGGGAGACAACATCTCCGAGATACTGATGAAGTGGGGATTTTACCGTACCACCATTAAACGAGTGTACCGTGCATGTTAGGGATCCGGTAAAACATCAAATCTCCGACATCTCTGTTGCCGAAAAAAGATCCTTCAAGAACAGGACCAAAAACGACTGAATAGAATCGTTCGACGTGACAGAAGTGCAACCCTTCTACAAATTGCTGTACATTGCTGGGCCATCAACAAGTGTCAGCGTGCGAACCATTCAACGAAACAACCTCAATGATTGCACGACACAACGTTTTACGCCTCGCCTGGGCCTATCAATACCGATATTCGATTGTTGATGACTGGAGACATGTTGGCCGGTCGGATGAGTCTCGTTTCAAATTGTATCGAGCGGATGGACGTGTACGGCTATGGAGACAACCTCACGAATCCATGGACCCTGCATGTCAGCAGGGGACTGTTCAAGCCGATGGAGGCTCTGTAATGGTGTGGGCGTATGCAGTTGGACTGAAATGGCACCCATGATATGTCTAGATACGACTATGACGCGTGACACGTACGTAAGCATCCTGTCCGATCACGTGCATCCACTCACATCCATTGTGCATTCTGACGGACTTGAGCAATTCCAGAAGGACAATGCGACAGCCCACACGTCCAGAATGCCTACAGAGTGGTCCCGGGAACACTCTTTTGAGGTTAAACAGTTCCGCTGGCCATCAAACTCACCAGACATGCTTTGGTGCAGTGCTTTTACGACCTTGTTTATGGAAAATACGTGTTATATTTACGTGGGCAACGCGACACATCACCATAGAAAGGCTTGCCGCACGAAAACGTAACATGCTTCCTATAGACTTGCTATTCAGAAGATATCTCCACCCCCTGGCACTCTTACAGATTTATGGACAGCCCTGCAGGATTCCAGCACCACTTCAGACAATAGTCGAGTCCATGCCACGTCGCGTCGCTTCACTTCTGCATGCTCGCGGGGGCGTACACGATATTAGGTAGGTGTACCAGTTTCTTTGTCTCTATAGTACAAATTGTACGATTTCTTCCGGTTACAACCGATGTTGGTCCGACCACCAGCGTAGTATTGTAAGATCAGACGCATAAGTGAGCACTCTCCTCTGTTGGCAGTCCATTACCGCGACCACACAACCGCGGCTTGGTGCACACACACACTGTGTTTTGGTGCAGTGCTTTTACGACCTTGTTTATGGAAAATACGTGTTATATTTACGTGGGCAACGCGACACATCACCATGATGCGGCGAACAGAAAGGCTTGCCGCACGAAAACGTAACATGCTTCCTATAGTAATTAATACACAAGTGATCCGGAAAAATCATGCACACCAAGTATAAAGAATAAATAAAACGGAAACCCACTGATGATAGCACAGTGGTGCTGAAACATGTTTGGGTACTTGGAAAAAACGGTTTTTTGCATAACTGGCGGACCTCACATCCTACAATAAGGAAATAATATTTAATTTCTCTAAGTCAGAAATAAAGAAAATCGTGTTTCAGCATTTTTGGTAACTTAGCCCCAGTGCCAGTGAAATAGTGAATGAAAGGATATTTTCGATAAAAAAAATCATTATTGAAGAAGTACTGAAGTATTTTTAAAGCTATAAGAAGTGGTTTTTGACTTCTCGGTTACAAATAAAAAATACGTGTTTCAGTGTTTTTGGAAATAAGAGGATTAAATGTTTTATGAAACTACTTCATTATGAAAACCTTTATAAAGCTAAATCTATGAAAATTCAAATTTGACTTCTCGGTTAGAAATTAAAAAATACGTTCATTACTCTTTTGGGAATTCAACCTCTATGGAGGTGCAACGAGGGATGAAATTTTTTTGGAAATATTTCATTAAGCAAGCATTTTTGGAACTAAATCTGTGAAAACTGGTATCTGGCCTCTCTGTTGGAAACGAAAATAATGCGCATTTCACTGTTTTTGGAAATTTGGCACCTAAGGGGGTGGCATGTCTTATGAAAATATTTCTCTGTGAGAACGTTTTGTAACCTTCCCACAGAAATATTTATAATTTAAATAATAAACCAAGTGTAACCTCCCCACAAAAAATATTTTTTTAAAATGAATTTTAAATATTGTAACCGCTGAACAAAACTGGCTCCCATTTATAATCTCTGTGCAGAAATGCATTCACATTTAATGTAACCACAAAATTCAATTCCTAAACCCGGAAATAATAAAAAAAATTCAGTAACCTGGTAAATTTTATGACGACAGCAGCGCTGGGCCTCGGCCCTGTATTCTGAATAAAAAAAGGAAAAATTCTTACCTCAATAAAAACTGCAAATATATCTGCTCTTATGTAAAATTTTTCGGCACGGCTTCGTGCAATGCTGGCCTATATTTTTTCTGATTCTTGGAAGGAATGATCATGCATTGGAAATATTCTTTAAATTGAAATGAATGCTTTTCTTTAAAAAAATTACTTTATATTATAAAAATTATGATTGGGGGCATTTTTTTAAAGAAATTAATGACAGTTAATATACATTACTAGATATGCGCAAGGCTGCTTCTTTACCTTCTACAATAATACTCATCCTCCAGAGTCCTGACCAGAGCAGACTGCCGACACGCGCAAGCACGCGCCGACTCCTGTCGACCACTGCAGACTACTCAAGACTACTGCCGACTAGCGACAAGCAACAACTAACTACATACTGCTCTCTGGTCAGAGACTCTGCCATGCCTCGCCCATCGCCAGCACCGCATACGTCTTACATAACCCTCCACTGGGGGGGCAAAAATTTGGCAGCGATGGTGAGTCAATTGGACTTGCCATGAGCAACAAATTTTTCTTAATTAACTAAGTTTACAATCACAGAATATATATATATAAGTGCAGAACATGAAATAAAATATAGTGCACATGCACTGAGTCCAGAACATACCAAGCAAGACAAAATGTATACACAATGAGTACAAATCATATTAGCAAATGACATAAAGTGCACACGCACTGTAGTACTGAACATATCAGGAAATTACAAATGTATAGGCAATGAGTACAAATCATATTAACAAATGACAAAAAGTGAACACGCACTGTAGTTCAGAACATATCAGCAAATCACAAAATGTATATGCAATGAATACAAATCATGTTAACAAAATGACAAAAGTGCACATGCACTGTAGTTCAGAACATATCAGCAAATCACAAAATGTATATGCAATGAATACAAATCATGTTAACAAAATGACAAAAATGCACACCCACTGTATATACTTTTTTTACTATTTTACAAGAACTAGGATAGGAAAGGGAAGGATGGCATCATGGTTGTAGCACTTTAGGTTGCACGCAGCTGCACTGAAAGTCCATATCTTTCTACAGAAGCACAACACCAAGTGAGACAATCTGAAGTTTTTTTCCTTGAAGTATTAATCAGTGTAGCCAAGACACTGAAATGTCGTAGTAATATTCCATGTTATCATTTTGGTAGTACATTAGGTACACCAAACAGTGGGACCATAATAATATCTCCATCGCTCAAGGTGGTGGACAGCATGTCGTGTCAACACCACGTTCTTGTAAGGTACATCAACGTAGAATTAGTGCAAAAATCAAATATAGTGCTCCATGATCATGAGGATACACAGGACAATCGGATATTGCAGTAATTTCTGGTAATTAGGTCAGAAGGTGAAGGACATTAAGTCACATACTAGTCTTCATTGAGAATTACACTAGTCTAACAACTGATTTGAGTAATTGGTGGCACTCATCGCCCAGTTACTGAACATTTCTGTACCATGTATGAAGTATTACAGAAAAATGTTCATAAATCATCTGATTACAGTGAACATTGGCAGTCATTGGCCAGTTACAAACCATCAGAGGTCATCATTGAAAACAGGAGCTAATGAATGGCATAGTATTAACATAATTCACTTAGTTATAGTAATCATTGGCACTCATTGGCCAGTTACAAAACATCAAAAGTCATCATTCAAAACAGGAGCTAATGAATGACATAGTATTAACATAATTCACTTAGTTGTAGTAATCATTGGCACTCATTGGCCAGTTACAAAACATATAGCAAGTATTGAATAGTACAAAACATTTTTCATCATTCAAGTGACATATGACATATTTAAAATAATTATTGGCACTCATTGGCCAGTTACAAAGTATTCTTATATTTTTATAAAACCTTATTCAGTATTATTCAGAAGTTATCATTCAAAATGAGAGTCAATTATTGGCATAGCATTTATAGAGTATAACAAAATATTATTTACAGAAATGATTGGCATAGTATTTATGCATTATTACAAAGCATCATTCAGTATTACTCAGAACTGATCATTCCAGTGACATAGGACATATTGAAAATGTAACATACTGTAACTATTATTCAACGTCTGTGACTAGAAAACATCATTCAGTATTACTCATAACTGATCATTCCAGTGACATAGGACATATTGAAAATGTAACATATTGTAACTATTATTCAACGTCTGTGACTAGAAAACATCATTCAGTATTACTCAGAACTCTCTTAAACTGGTAGCATTATTTGGGACAGGTAATACATTTTTTTTGTGCTAGCAATGCATTGCGTTGGGATCGATAATTAATTACTGGGGCATAACAATATTTGCATTTGACTTATTGCTGCAAATGAAGATGTGTAACGTCATTCGTCATGAGTCAGGTGTAGCAAGGGTATGAAACAAGTAGAGTATATGTGATCACATTCATGAATGACACACAAATGGGTAAGAAAAAATGCAAGTACTAGAACAGGTTTAATGATTAACTGCTTATAGCGTATTAATTTCGTGAATAATTTCTCCTGCAAAAAATACAAAATGGATTATTAAACTGAAAGAAGAAACGCATATCAAGCTGGAAAGTAGTGAACTTCGAATTAACAGGTAGTGAAATGTGTATAAAATATATATGTTCTCTAGCTGTCCTTTCCAAAACCTTCAGTCATCATACCATGCGACATAAGACATACTGTCAAAACGAACTGCAACAAATACTTAAATAACTACATAGCATTTCTTAACTAACAGTAAATATATAAACTTCTCATTATTTTCATCTGCAAAGATTAACTTCATTATCCATATCATCATAACTCCATTATTATCATCATCTGTAAAGAAAAACTTCATTATCCATATTAACATATTCTTCATCATTATTCATCACCATTCATTATCATCTGCAAAAAAGTCACTTCATTATTCATTATACAACTATTCCTTATTTCTAGCATATTTCATCACTAAAACTAAGATGTGTAGTTCTGTCTGACAGCCTGCATCAATCGCCTCGTATTCTGAAAGAAAAAATTAGTTAAGACTGCTATCATACGATGTGTATAGTATATTCTCGTTAATGCTTGTTAATTCTGATCCATTTACTCTTCGTGACGAGGTATTGCATCTTCTTTCGTTCATTCCGAAGGTGAAATTCCCGTTTCTGTTTAATTTATTTCTTTTATACGTTATTTCTTTCTGAAAATGATGAACAATGATTAATGTCTTGCATTTAAATCATATCCCCATTAAATAGAAACTGGTTTCTAGTGATATAATTGAACATACAGCATAGCATGACGGAAAACGTAATATGTCAAAAACACAGACAGTGTGCAGGTGCAAAAATGTACACAGAGTATCACAATGTAGCAGCAAAAAAATGTAAAAATAGTCACGATGTTGAGATATCATAAGGCAAAATGTTGAAGTCAACTGGTGTTTGTTATATCTTAAATATTTCATAGTGCATACAAACAAAATAGGACAACAATCATACATACATAAAAAATGGAAAATGTACACGGTCTGATATATAACGACAAGAAATGACTTTCTTTGTGTTCAGCTTGTATGTTGTGTAGTTAATAGAGGCGAGAATTGAAGACTTTAATGGAGAGAAAATTTGATAAAATTAATATGTCACTAGATAGAATTGCATAATTGTTCATAAAATATGTAAGTTTATCTGGAAAAATGTGCACGGTCTGATGTGTAACGACAAGAAAAGCGACCTGCTAACCTTACCTTGCCGGGCACTTACCAAGAAAAAATACGATAATCATCAGTAAGTGTTCATGTGAATATAATTGCATAAGTGGTCATAAAAAAATTAGGAAATGGCATTACAGTGTGATAAATCATAAAGCATGTTCATTCAATAAAGGGTTTGATGTTGGAGACATGGTGATTGCCCTTGCTTTTTCTGGTTCTCAAAGTTTCGACGTGTACTACATTGGGGTGAGGAATGCTGCGAATTCGACATGGACCTGCGTATAGAAGCTCAAATTTACTGCATCTACTTTTTCCTCTGTTGGATAAATATTGTGTACGTACTAATATCTTCTGTCCAATGTGAAAGTCACGGCGTGTACAAACCTGTTTTTGCTGTCTTCTCCGGCGCTCTGCGGCACGTTTGATATTGTTGAGTGCAATGTCAATTATTTCATGATGGCGTAGTCGACGCGATGTAGGAAAGGATACTAATTCTTTAATTTCGTTAGGTGGTTCAACATTTTTCAGTATAACAGACGGAGATAGCATAGTAGATTCATTTGGTATGGAATTACTTACATCCTGGAATGAGAGTATGTATGTGTCCCAATCAATATGTTTTTTATGGCAGTATATTCTACACAGTTTACCAATTTCTTTCATTAATCGTTCACAAGGGGTCGAAGAAGCATGGTACCTGGATATATACACTCCTGGAAATTGAAATAAGAACACCGTGAATTCATTGTCCCAGGAAGGGGAAACTTTATTGACACATTCCTGGGGTCAGATACATCACATGATCACACTGACAGAACCACAGGCACATAGACACAGGCAACAGAGCATGCACAATGTCGGCACTAGTACAGTGCATATCCACCTTTCGCAGCAATGCAGGCTGCTATTCTCCCATGGAGACGATCGTAGAGATGCTGGATGTAGTCCTGTGGAACGGCTTGCCATGCCATTTCCACCTGGCGCCTCAGTTGGACCAGCGTTCGTGCTGGACGTGCAGACCGCGTGAGACGACGCTTCATCCAGTCCCAAACATGCTCAATGGAGGACAGATCCGGAGATCTTGCTGGCCAGGGTAGTTGACTTACACCTTCTAGAGCACGTTGGGTGGCACGGGATACATGTGGACGTGCATTGTCCTGTTGGAACAGCAAGTTCCCTTGCCGGTCTAGGAATGGTAGAACGATGGGTTCGATGACGGTTTGGATGTACCGTGCACTATTCAGTGTCCCCTCGACGATCACCAGTGGTGTACGGCCAGTGTAGGAGATCGCTCCCCACACCATGATGCCGGGTGTTGGGCCTGTGTGCCTCGGTCGTATGCAGTCCTGATTGTGGCGCTCACCTGCACGGCGCCAAACACGCATACGACCATCATTGGCACCAAGGCAGAAGCGACTCTCATCGCTGAAGACGACACGTCTCCATTCGTCCCTCCATTCACGCCTGTCGCGACACCACTGGAGGCGGGCTGCACGATGTTGGGGCGTGAGCGGAAGACAGCCTAACGGTGTGCGGGACCGTAGCCCAGCTTCATGGAGACGGTTGCGAATGGTCCTCGGCGATACCCCAGGAGCAACAGTGTCCCTAATTTGCTGGGAAGTGGCGGTGCGGTCCCCTACGGCACTGCGTAGGATCCTACGGTCTTGGCGTGCATCCGTGCGTCGCTGCGGTCCGGTCCCAGGTCGACGGGCACGTGCACCTTCCGCCGACCACTGGCGACAACATCGATGTACTGTGGAGACCTCACGCCCCACGTGTTGAGCAATTCGGCGGTACGTCCACCCGGCCTCCCGCATGCCCACTATACGCCCTCGCTCAAAGTCCGTCAACTGCACATACGGTTCACGTCCACGCTGTCGCGGCATGCTACCAGTGTTGAAGACTGCGATGGAGCTCCGTATGCCACGGCAAACTGGCTGACACTGACGGCGGCGGTGCACAAATGCTGCGCAGCTAGCGCCATTCGACGGCCAACACCGCGGTTCCTGGTGTGTCCGCTGTGCCGTGCGTGTGATCATTGCTTGTACAGCCCTCTCGCAGTGTCCGGAGCAAGTATGGTGGGTCTGACACACCGGTGTCAATGTGTTCTTTTTTCCATTTCCAGGAGTGTAGATCGGAGAAATGTTTCTAGCTCGTAACATACGTGTCCATATAGCAGATCGAAACTGTGATCCATTGTCGGAAATTACTTTCAACACTTGCCCTACTTGAAATAGAAAATGTTTTACAAATGCTTTCGAAACAGTTTTAGCAGTAGCTTTGCGTAACGGAGTGAAGGTAACAAATTTTGAAGTGAGTTCCACAGCGACAAAGATGTAGCAAAAACCTCTATTAGTTCTGGGAATCGGACCAAAAATGTCTACAGCGGCCATGTGTCTCAATTTAACAGGTACAATGGGATGTAATGGAGGAATATGTGAAGTCGTATCTGACTTAGCTTTCTGGCAGATTTTACATGACGCTAAAACTCGTCGAATACGTTTCTCCATGTTGGTAAAATAACAGTTCTGTCTCAGTATAAGAAAACATTTTCTGGCTCCGTAATGTGCGTAACTTAAATGAGTATACCAAATTAATTTGTTAACAAGTTCGTCAGGAATGCATAATAACCAATTGTTGCTGTCAGGGTGAGAGCGGCGAAACAGAATGTTATTGCGTACAGTGTAATGGCTTCTAATGGTAACATTATTCCTATCTTCCCAAAGGTGTTTAATTTCTTTCCATACGTTGTCTTTACTCTGCTTTTGTGCTATGTATTGTAATGACGACGAAATAAAATTTTCAAATGCAACTTGTTGAATGTACATGACGCTGCAATTTGCTTTGCAGAAGTTGGTTGCGATGTCTTTCTGATTGTTGCTGAGAGAACGGGATAGTGCGTCTGCTACAATATTTTGTGTGCCGGGAATGTGAACAATTGTAAAATTAAATTCCTGCAAATAGAGTTTCCATCTGCTTAATCTGTCGTGTGTAACTTTAGCGGAAAGTAAAAACTGTATCGCTCTATGGTCTGTGTAAACGGTCGTATGTCTTCCATAAAGGAAATGCCGAAGTCTCGTAAATGCCCATACAACACATAATGTTTCAAGTTCAGTAACAGAATAATTACGTTCAGCAGGTGACAGAATGCGTTTCGCAAAGGCGATGTTTTTAATTACTGTAGAACCATCTTCTTCAATTTCCTGAAAAATGTGTACGCTTAAAGCGGTGGTAGAACTGTCGGTGGCAATGGAAAAATTTCTAGTAAGATCTGACTGCGATAAAAGTGGTGCATTCAACGAAGCATGTTTCAGGTTCATAAATTCAGAATTTGCTTCTTATCCCAGGACCAAATAGTGTTTTAACCTGTCAATTGACATAATCTAGGGGTGTCTAAAGCAGAGTAATGAATAAATTTACGAAAAAAGTTAATTAAACCCAAAAAGCTGCGTAGTTGTTTCTTCGTCGTAGGAACAGTAATGTCACGTAAAGCTTGAAGTTTTTCTGGGTCAGGCGCAATGCCTTCTGCTGAAATTACATGTCCAAGAAATTTTATAGAAGTTTTGCCAAAGTGCGATTTACTGAGATTAACTGTGAGTCCTTGTGCACGAAAAGTTTGCAACAGTTGTTCAAGAATCAGATTGTGTTCAGATCAGTTAGCTTCTGCAATATGAATGTCGTCTACATACGTTGTGATTCTGTCTTTAAGTTCTGTCGGAAGTATTGTATTCAAACCACGAATAAATGCTGCTGAAGAAATAGTTAAACCGAACGGTAATTTACAAAATTGATAACAGTCACCAAAACAGAGAAAAGCCGTGTACTTTCTGCAGTTCGGACGGAGTTGAATTTGCCAAAATCCCGATTTCAAATCTAATGTGGAATAAATAGCAGTACCATGAAATTTCTGTAGAAGTTCTTCTAGTGTCTGTGGGCGATCTGTTTCATTAATAATAATGTCGTTGATGTGACGCGAATCAAGTACGAGGCGAAGTGAACCATCCTTTTTCTTAACAATATGGAGCGGGTTTATGTACGGACTAACTGCCGGTTCAATAATTCCTTGGTCAAGCATAGCTTGCAATTCTTTCTTAGCTTGTTCTCTGTGAATATACGGAATGGGATAATGTTTGGCTTTAAATGTGTCGTGCTGTTTAACTTGAAATTCATACATAAAACCGGACATAGTACCAGGCACGTTGTCAAAAACTGGAGCTTGCCGTAAAAGAATTTTGCGTAGTTGTGTGCGTTCATCTGTATTTGCACTGCTCTGTTTAACTTTATCAGAAATCTTCTGTATAACGTCATAGTCGGCTTCGTCTGGAGTATTATACACTCCTGGAAATTGAAATAAGAACACCGTGAATTCATTGTCCCAGGAAGGGGAAACTTTATTGACACATTCCTGGGGTCAGATACATCACATGATCACACTGACAGAACCACAGGCACATAGACACAGGCAACAGAGCATGCAAAATGTCGGCACTAGTACAGTGTATATCCACCTTTCGCAGCAATGCAGGCTGCTATTCTCCCATGGAGACGATCGTAGAGATGCTGGATGTAGTCCTGTGGAACGGCTTGCCATGCCGTTTCCACCTGGCGCCTCAGTTGGACCAGCGTTCGTGCTGGACGTGCAGACCGCGTGAGACGACGCTTCATCCAGTCCCAAACATGCTCAATGGGGGACACATCCGGAGATCTTGCTGGCCAGGGTAGTTGACTTACACCTTCTAGAGCACGTTGGGTGGCACGGGATACATGCGGACGTGCATTGTCCTGTTGGAACAGCAAGTTCCCTTGCCGGTCTAGGAATGGTAGAACGATGGGTTCGATGACGGTTTGGATGTACCGTGCACTATTCAGTGTCCCCTCGACGATCACCAGTGGTGTACGGCCAGTGTAGGAGATCGCTCCCCACACCATGATGCCGGGTGTTGGGCCTGTGTGCCTCGGTCGTATGCAGTCCTGATTGTGGCGCTCACCTGCACGGCGCCAAACACGCATACGACCATCATTGGCACCAAGGCAGAAGCGACTCTCATCGCTGAAGACGACACGTCTCCATTCGTCCCTCCATTCACGCCTGTCGCGACACCACTGGAGGCGGGCTGCACGATGTTGGGGCGTGAGCGGAAGACGGCCTAACGGTGTGCGGGACCGTAGCCCAGCTTCATGGAGACGGTTGCGAATGGTCCTCGCCGATACCCCAGGAGCAACAGTGTCCCTAATTTGCTGGGAAGTGGCGGTGCGGTCCCCTACGGCACTGCGTAGGATCCTACGGTCTTGGCGTGCATCCGTGCGTCGCTGCGGTCCGGTCCCAGGTCGACGGGCACGTGCACCTTCCGCCGACCACTGGCGACAACATCGATGTACTGTGGAGACCTCACGCCCCACGTGTTGAGCAATTCGGCGGTACGTCCACCCGGCCTCCCGCATGCCCACTATACGCCCTCGCTCAAAGTCCGTCAACTGCACATACGGTTCACGTCCACGCTGCCGCGGCATGCTACCAGTGTTAAAGACTGCGATGGAGCTCCGTATGCCACGGCAAACTGGCTGACACTGACGGCGGCGGTGCACAAATGCTGCGCAGCTAGCGCCATTCGACGGCCAACACCGCGGTTCCTGGTGTGTCCGCTGTGCCGTGCGTGTGATCATTGCTTGTACAGCCCTCTCGCAGTGTCCGGAGCAAGTATGGTGGGTCTGACACACCGGTGTCAATGTGTTCTTTTTTCCATTTCCAGGAGTGTATGTTGTTGCTGATGTTCTTGCTGCTGATAAGATCGACTGTTATTAAATGTACGCTGAAAATTGTGTTCATTACTTTTACGTCTGTCATGATAGTCATTTCTATACGGTGCATTGCGATAGGAATTGAAATAGTGTGTTTTCTGTACGTACTGATTTCCTTGTTGCTGTGCGTTACTATTTGTTGGAGCTGACGCTATACGCGTAGGCGGCGAAACATTAAAGCTTGGTTGACCTTGTAGACTGCATTGTTGGTTAGGTATGCTAACCGGCTGACTTTCATGCTGTTGTTGTGAAAAACCTCTATTGTTACCAAAATGCGTTCGCTGTTGCTGATAATCTTGTCGATACTGATAATTAAAATTTTGTCTGTTATTAAAGTTCTGGTGGTTGTCGTTCCTGAAGCGTCTATTAGGTTTGCTATTGAAATTGCGTGGCTGATCGTAATTGCTGTATGTTTGTTGACCTTGTTTATTATATGAAAAATTTTTGTTTATAAAGGAATAATCCGATTGCTGCACTTCCAAAAACTGTAACAGATCTCTGAATGCCGAAATATTTTCTTTCTGCTGACCCGTTAAAAGTGACACTCTTAATGATTGTGGTAATTTAGAAATACATAATTGAATAAGTGCAGATTCACTGCATGGTTCACTTAAGTACTGGTTTTGTTGGACCATGTGTTCAAAAAATTGCGTGACAGTGGAAAAATTTGAGTTCTCATAGTTCGGTAAACTAATTAGTTGATCCTTGATTCCGCGCTGTGTCGTCTTCGACCAATACGCTGACAGAAAAGCATTCTGAAATTCTTCTATAGAATAGCATTGTCTCGCGATCGGTCTCATACGAGTTGCCGGTTCGCCTTCCAAAAAACTGCAAATAAATTCAAGTTTATGTGTTACGGGCCAAGCCGGTGGAAAAGAAAAGCTAAATTGTTGTATCCAATCCAAGGGATGAATCTGTGTTCTGTCGTTTTTAAATACTTTAAATTTTCTCACGGATAGAAAATGCTTGTAATCAAAATTATCGTCTCTGTATGTCTGAACAGGTTCAGGACTGTATGAGAATCTATTTGTCTGTGATTGTTCGGTATCTAAGTCACGTACTCTCTGTAAATTACCTAAATTATACTGGCTGTGTGAGTGTGACAAACGTTCGGAATATGCCGTATGCTGTGACGTGTTATTGACTGAAATATTTTTTATCTCTGTCACCTCTTGCTGTAAAGTCGACAATTTTCTACGTAATGTATTATTGGACGAATCTATCTCACTGATCGTCTGCTGTAAATTTTGGAATTCAGGTGTTTGATTAAACGAAATCGGTGAAGTATTGTCTGATTTGCTGTCATTATTACTTTCAATAACGTCAATACGACTGTCAGTATTTTTACCTGATCATCGTTTTTAGTGTCACAAGCATTAATTTGTTTTTGTATTTTACGTGTGGTTTCGTTCAATTTTTTAACGTCTGCTTTGATGGCATCGGGATCCTGTATTAATTATAATTATTCAAGTCTGTCGGTCACTGTCTGAAAGTCTACTGTGTGTGTATCTGTTTTTGATTTAAGATCGGAAATTTCATCACGCAATTCGGTGTTCAACTGTTTGATAGTATTAATTTCGTCTGATACTGTAGCAATATTGTTGTCTACGTATGTTTTTGCTTTCGTAAACAATTTGCGTTTATCTTCCTGTCTCTGTGCGGTAATTGTTTCCATGACTTGTCGTTTTACTTTATTTTGTTCCTGTACGAATTTACGGTAACGCGTTTCACTGTTTTGTAGGTGGTGATTAAAGCGTTTGTCAATTTCACTGTTCTGTTGTTCAAATTTCGCGTCTACCTTTGCATCCAATGTGCGCGAAAGTTCTGCTGACATTAACTTAAACTCGTCGCGTAACTGTGTCGCGTTTTCAGAGCATTGTTTACCGACTGCACTAATTTCGTCTCTAAGTGATTCTGTTGCAGCTGCTTGCGTATTCCTTAATTCTTGAGCAACAGATCTAATTTCTTCACTACTTTTCCTACCACAAGCCTTAATTTCCTCACGTAATTATTCTTTAGTATCATGACATTGCGCTGCAACGGCTGTAATCTGTTCACTAAGTTGTTTGTTGTGTTCATTGAGTTGTTTAAAATTTTCACTAAGTTGTTTGTTCTGTTCACTAAGTTGTTTGAAATTTTCATTAAGGTTGTCTTGTTTTTCATTAAGTTGTTTGAAGTTGTCTTGTCTTTCATTCTGTTTTCATTAAGTAGTTGTTTAACATTTTCACCAAATTGTATCAATAATGCCATAACTTGATCCATGCCAATATTAGCCGCTGTATTATCTGTACCGTGTGATGGTGTATGTGCACTTGTCACGCTTTGTGTAACCATTTGGTTATTCTGTGATTCTTGAAAATGTTTGCCAATCGGATGTGCACTGTTAGTCACTACCTCGGAATCTAATAAATCTGTCGTATTTTGAGTACACTGTTCATTTTCGTTACAAAAATTCATCTATTCACAATTCAAATTTTGCAAATCGGGTGTGTTAAACTGGGCAGCGTTCATTGTAACAGAACGTGCCGCGTCATCAATTGTCGTTAAATTAACAGAGGACACAATTGAATTTGTTTGTTTATCACTAGGATCAAAATCAATATTAGTGGTCGGTACGCACTGATTGTCTAAACGAAATCGGTGAAGTATTGTCTGATTTAGGGGATTATCATCATTACACTGAGTGTCGCAAGTATTATCGGTCAAATTATTAGAGTCGGCTATTTCGCTCATTGCACATCGCGATGTACTGTTAACAGTTTTTCGCGGCATTTTTCACAAATCAGAATTAAGCACAAAAATGAAACAAAGACAATGCAAAAAAGCAACAAACACAATTACAACAAAGAGCAACAAATTGCCGATGGTCTATGAAAGAAAGAGTGACAAATTAGTAAATGCGCTGCGCCAGATGCAAACTACATTTAAGTAAATAAGAGCAGATATGTGACTACTTCTCAGAAGATTCACAAATAAACACGATCCTGGCCGGATGTCGCCAAGTGTAACCTCCCGACAGAAATATTTATAATTTAAATAATGAACCAAGTGTAACCTCCCCACAAAAAATATTTTTTTTAAATGAATTTTAAATATTGTAACCTCTGAACAAAATTGGCTCCCATTTATAATCTCTGTGCAGAAATGCATTCACATTTAATGTAACCACAAAATTCAATTCCTAAACCCGGAAATAATAAAAAAAATTCAGTAACCTGGTAAATTTTATGACGACAGCAGCGCTGCGCCTCGGCCCTGTATTCTGAATAAAAAAAAGGAAAAATTCTTACCTCAATAAAAACTGCAAGTATATCTGCTCTTGTGTAAAATTTTTCGGCACGGCTTCGTGCAGTGCTGGCCTATATTTTTTCTGATTCTTGGAAGGAATGATCATGCATTGGAAATATTCTTTAAATTGAAATGAATGCTTTTCTTTAAAAAAATTACTTTATATTATAAAAATTATTATTGGGGGCTTTTTTTTAAAGAAATTAATGACAGTTAATATACATTACTAGATATGCGCAAGGCTGCTTCTTTACCTTCTACAATAATACTCACCCTCCAGAGTCCCGACCAGAGCAGACTGCCGACACGCGCAGGCACGCGCCGACTCCTGTCGACCACTGCAGACTACTCAAGACTACTGCCGACTAGCGACAAGCAACAACTAACTACATACTGCTCTCTGGTCAGAGACTCTGCCATGCCTCGCCCATCGCCGGCAGCGCATACGTCTTACAGTTTATAGAGCAAAATATTTGAAAATTGGTGTTTGGCTTCCTGACTGGAAATGAAAAAGAAACGAGTTTCATTGTTTTTGCAAATTCAGCCACTAGGGGAGTGAAATAGTCAGACTGATTCACCGACTCAACATCGCCCAGACCAAGCAAGCAGCCAAAGACGAAAATTTGAAATTTGGAGAAGGTGTGGAGTGGGGAGTGAAATAGGAGATGAAAGGCTTTTTGAAAATATTTCGCAATTCTGAAGCTCGGATTATGAAAACTTGTATTCGGTTTCTCAGGCAGAAATGAAAGCATTCATGTTTCGGCATTTTTGGAAAGCTAATCACTAAGGCAGCGCAGTTTTTTTTAAAGAATCATTATTAAAGACCTACTAACGCATTTCTAAACCTAGATCTATGAAAACTGGTATTTGACTTTTCGGTTAAAAATAATAAAAAAATACGTATCCATTGTTATTGAAAATTCAATCAAAGGGAGTGAAATAGGGGATGAAAAGTTTTAAGATATTAAGCTGAATCTATGAAAATTTGTATTTGGCTTATATGTTAGAAACAAAAAAATATTTATTTCACTGTTTTTGGAAATTCAACTCCTAAGAGGGTGAAACAGAAGATGACAATTTTCAAGAAAATATTTCATGGTATTAAAAAACATTTTAAAGCTAAATCTTTGAAATTTGGTATTTCAGTTCTCTGTTAGATATAAAGAAATATGTGTTAGGGATAAAAGTTTCTGTGCAAATATCTCCAGGAGAACACAACAGGGCATAATTAATAAAATCTTGGACTACCAGAATCGCCTTTTGATCAGAAGTAGGGTCTACATTCGGAAAAGATCATTCAAAGAGCGTGATAAGTTTAGAAGGTGTTGCAAATTGTGAACAACATAAAAATTAGGTTAAAGAAAAACAAACAAAATCTATTCAGGCCGTACAGTCTACGTTAGCGAAGCATCGGGCGCTGAACTAGTTGTGTAATAAAAGCCTGAGTGCCGTTACAGTAGTTTAATGTCTTATCATTCATCCCTACAAAATAGTGGCGAGCTCAGGCAACGACGACGGGGATGATAGCGATGACGCGGTCTTCTCTCCAAAGTTGGCTCCAGACGCTTGATAACATTGAGATCTGGCGACTGTTGTCACCATGGGAGGTTCGACAATTCGTTCACGTGCTCATAAGACCAGTACTGGATGATGCGAACAGTATTAATCGGCATCTACCGTCTTGGAACACAACGTCACAGTTGGGGAACAAACATTGTACCATGGGCTGTATCTGATCAGAGAAAATGGGGACGTAAGCCTTCGCAGTAATGTGACCTTGGAGAGTAAGCACGGGGCACGTGGAATACCGCGATACTACTGCTCAAATCACCACCTTCCCCCCGCCATGTTTCACTCTTGGGACGTAAATTCGGCCTGAAGTTGGAGTATATGTGAACAATACTCATTCGACCAAATGGCTTTCTCCGTAATCCAGGTTTTGCGGTTCTGTCGCCACATATTCCTGTTCCGGGCATTTGCGTCACTGATTAGCAGTTCTGGAATTCAAACTCGCTCTGTAATTCCCTCCTCACGGATCTCCCTTCGTCTTGTTTTTGTGCAGAAACGGTTCGCGAGTGCGACATTTGTAAGTAGGCTGTTTATGTTTTCTTATTGGCAACGTTACGTAGCGCTCTGTATGAAAATCACTGGCTGTGCTGTGTGAAGTCTGTGGCTAGTTTGCATTGTTGTCTGCCATTGTAGTGTTGGGCAGCTGGACGTGAACAGCGCGTAGCGTTGCGCAGTTGGAGGTGAGCCGCCAGCAGTGGTGGATGTGGGGAGAGAAATGGCGGAGTTTTGAAATTTGTAAAAATGGATGTCATGAACTGCTGTATATATTATGACTTTTGATGACTATTAAGGTAAATACATTGTTTGTTCTCTATTAAAATCTTTCATTTGCTAACTATACCTACTAGTAGTTAGTGCCTTCAGTAGTTTGAATCTTTTATTTAGCTCGCAGTAGTGGCGCTCGCTGTATTGCAGTAGCTTGAGTAACGAAGATTTTTGTGAGGTAAGTGATTAGTGAAAGGTACAGGTTAATGTTAGTCAGGGCCATTCCTTTGTAGGGATTTCTGAAAGTCAGATTGCGTTGCGCTAAAATATATTGTGTGTCAGTTTAAGCACAGTCCTGTACAATTTTTCAAAGGGGACGTTTCACATTCTGATCTGCAGTGCCCTCCGTAGCTGCCGACTTCATATTTTTTTCTTCACAATTCTCTTCAATTACTGTCTGTCACGGTCACTCAACACAAAATTTGATCCACGTTGTGACATAACGTGTTGTGAATTGGCAGGAGCCAATTCACGGAGTTTGGAGGAAGCCGAAAGGCACACGTTTAAGCTCACGCAGGCTGGCGTGAGGTCTGGAAAATGACAAGGGATTATATAGTAGCAAATAAAGTACGTAGTTGATGTAATACTTAACTTTAATCCATAATTGGTGAACATCGGTGTTGTTGATACATTAAGTACAATCTCAATATAAACTGGTAATGGCGCCTTGCTAGGTCGTAGCAAATGACGTAGCTGAAGGCTATGCTAACTATCCTCTCAGCAAATGAGAGCGTAATTTGTCAGTGTAGCTTCGCTAGCAAAGTCGGCTGTACAACTGGGGCGAGTGCTAGGAAGTCTCTCCAGACCTGCCGTGTGGCGGCGCTCG
Organism: Schistocerca cancellata; assembly: GCF_023864275.1. Lineage (NCBI taxonomy): Eukaryota > Metazoa > Arthropoda > Insecta > Orthoptera > Acrididae > Schistocerca > Schistocerca cancellata. The sequence continues at coordinate 206,437,926 of NC_064635.1, forward strand.
GTCTGCAATCACTGACAGTGGCGACACGCGAGTCCGTCGTATACTAGCGGACCGCGGCCGATTTAAAGGCTACCACCTAGCAAGTGTGGTGTCTGGCGGTGACACCACATAACGGATGATGTTTTTCCGTTAAAACAGCAAGCACCTCGGCTACATTCGTTACGTAAGCACCCAACATACGAGCAGCACGTTCGGATTCACCTGGCACCGACATAACACACTCACAGCTACACAGGACAGTGCTCTGGCCACGAATGACACTTGCAAGACATTGAGGATATTGCACGGGTGCCGTTCCTCGTCAAACACATGGTGGCGCACGAAATGTGTTACCAGTTGTTTCTTTCACAATTTACGACGCACATTATATATCCCACTGGGATCTCTACAGCAGTGCCAGCAGATCTTGGAAAAACAAATGAGCTACGAAATGACGTGTAATTCACGATACTGCTGCTAGGAGACTAGTAAGCAGCAATGGCTGACAATGGAAGACTGAGGACACAGCAACGATCGGCAATTGTGTTACTTTTTCATGAAACGAAAAACCTTGTTGTGACTCAGAGGCGTTTTCGACAACAGTTTAACACACGGTGGGTCCCTTGCAAGAAATTTGTATAGGAAGCGAAGCGACCTCGGCCTAAGCCTGTTTGTTCACCGGAGAATATTGAAGCGGTACGAGTTGCTGTACAGAGAAGTCCCGGGAAATCGTGTAGAAAGGCAGCAGTGCAACTAGGAAGATTCAGACGCTCCGTTCAACGCATTCTTAAAACTGACCTCCATATGAACCCATACAAGATGACCTGTGCACAGAAGCTCACTGAACAACACAAGCAGCAGAGACTATTGTTTGCTCAGTGGGCGGAGGATAGGGAAGAAACACTCAACAACGTTTGGTTTTCAGACGAGGCGCAGTTTCATTTAGACGGTGTGGTTAACAAATAAAATGTACGCTTTTGGGCCACTAAAAACCCATAAGTGCTTCATGAACGACAACATTATGCTCCGAGGATTACAGCGTGGGCAGCAATTTCCAGTCACGGACTTATTGGACCACTTTTCTTTGAAGAAACTGAGCAGCGAGCGTTAATTGAGCATGCTTCGCAATAGCTTCATTCCACAGCTTCTTGCTACTGCCTTGTCCTTCAACATGCAGTGGTTCATGCAAGATGGAGCAACGCCACATACTGCAAACACCGTGTTGGAGTTTTTACACGAGCATTTCGACATGCGTATCATTTCACTCAGGTTTCCAGGTCGCTTCAATGACGGACAAAATTGCCCCCCCCCCCCCCTCAATAGCTCACACCTCAATCCATGTGATCTTTTTCTTTGGGGGTACCTAAAGGAAAAAATTTTCGCCGTGCGGGATTAGCCGAGCGGTCTAAGGCGCTGCAGCCATGGACCGTGTGGCTGGTCCCGACGGAGGTTCGAGTCCTCCCTCGGGCATGGGTGTGTGTGTTTGTCCTTAGAATAATTTAGGTTAAGCAGTGTGTAAGCTTAGGGACTGATGACTTTAGCAGTTAAGTCCCATAAGATTTCACACACATTTGAACATTTTGAAAAAATTTTCCCGAAACGTCCACGTGATTTAATGGAGCTCAGAAGACTTATTCTTCAAGCTTACAGTGAAATTACGGGAGACACGTGCCGTAGGGTAATCACTGACTTCAGTGTTCGTTTGAAGGAAGTTAGGAAACGAAATGGTGGACATATTGAGCATGTGCTGAGTTAGAACAAATCTTCATGGACGGCTCTTCATTGTAGTATATGTTCCTTTCAGATTGTATTGACAATAAAGTTTATATTCAAAAACAAAATGGTAACACATTTCGTGCGCCACCCTGTACTACAGTGCCACCTGCGCTTGTCTAGCATCTGCATTTACGCTCGAACATCATTTCTCGCGGTGTGTTCGTATTTTTGTCCAACCCCTGTACGTGCTGTCATCTCCAGCAGAGTCAGACTGGACATACTAGTAGGTCAGTTAGTCATCGTGCACTGGAACCAGAAACTACACGAGCGTTCAAGGTTATACTTGTGATAAACGAAGAATCTTTCCATGCCTCATCTTCCTGGTTCGCACCGTGATGGAGCTGATCTGTTGCTGTGCGCTTAGTAAGAAACCTCAATGACAGCAAGTATTAGGCTGGTGCAAAAGTTCGTAGCGTTTTTCCATAAGTTTAATAAACACAACAGATACACATAACAGAGACTTCACTCGTCAATAATATATTCTCCTTCACTGTTTAGGACAGTACCAACGCTTGCATAACTTTTAGATTTCGCGACTGCAGAAATCACGAGGTTTTCAGACGAAGAACTCGTCGAACCACGTTCGGAGCGCTTTCATCCGGTAAGGAAGTTCCTTGAAAGTTATTCGATAGAGAGCGGAAAAGGTGAATATCTGAGCTTGCAAGATCAGCCGAATAAGATGGGTGCGGAATCTACTTCTACATCTACTTAGATACTCTGCAAGCCACAGTGTGATGCACGGTGGAGGGTACCTTGTACGACTACTTCTCATTCCCTTTCCTGTTCCACTCGCAAACAGAGCGGTAGAAAAACGACTGTCAATACTGATTCCGTATGAGGCCTAGTTTCTCCAATCGTAAGTTCTTGGTACTTACGCGCAATGTATGTTGGCGGCAGCAGAATCGTTCGGCAGTCAGATTCAGACGCCGTTTGTCTAAATTTTCTCAATAATGTTTGTTTCGAAAAGAACGTCGCCTTCCCTCCAAACATTCCCATTTGAAACTTCCTGGCAGATTAAAACTGTGTGCCGGACCGAGAGTCGAACTCGGGACCTTTGCCTTTCGCGGGCAAGTGCTCTACCAACTGAGCTACCTAAGCACGACTCATGACCCACCCTTGCAGCTTCAATTCTGCCAGTACCTCATCTCCTACCTTCCAAACTTTACAGAAGCTCTCCTGCGAACCTTGCAGAACTAGCACTCCTGAAAGAAAGGATATTGCGGAGACATGGCTTAGCCACAGCCATTCCCATTTGAGTTCCCGAAGCATCTCCGTAACACTGAATTGTTCTTATAACCTACAGGGAACAAATCTAGCAGCCTGCCTCTGGATTGTTTCGATGTCCTCCATCAATACTATCTTCGATATCCTCCATCAATACGGTCCGGTACGCATCCCAAACACACGGGGCGTACTCAATTATAGGTTGCACCAGCGTCCCATATGCGATCTCCATTACAGGTGAACCACTCTTTCCTAAAATTCTCCCGATAAACCCTAGTCGACCATTCGCCTTCATTTCATATCGCTTTACAACGTTACACCCAGATATTTAAGCGACTGGGCTGTGTCAAGCAGGACATTAGTAATACTGTAACCGAACACTACAGGAGTTTTCTTCCTACTCATCCGCATTAACTTACATTTTTCCACATTTTGGGCTAGCTGCCAGTCATCACACCAACTGTAAATTTTGTCTGTCGTCTTGTATCTTCCTACAGTCACACAATGACGACACGTTCCCATACACCACCGGGCCATCGGGAAACAGCCGTAAACTGACACAGAGGACAGCAGCGGTACTTTCACACTTCCCTCGAGCAGTTCTGACGATAACCTCGTCTCGGATGAACACTAGCCTTTGAGGAACACGTTCTGAGCTGTGTTAGCTGCTTAAAACAGTCTTCGAGCCACTCACATACCTGGGCGTATGCTCGAAGCTTCGTCAATAATCTTCAGTGGGACAACGTGTCAAACGCTATCCGGAAATCTAGAAATGTGGAATCTATGGAATCTGTCTGCTGCCCTTTATCCATAGTTCGCAGCATATCATGTGAGAAAAGGGAGAACAGAGTTCTGCACGAGCGATGCTGTCAAAAACAATAGTGGGAGCACGTCATATTTTATTAGACTTGATGTTCTCCCATTATTATTTGGTGATCTTTTACAAGATAATTTTAGATCTCGCATATTTTATTTAATATGACGTGCTTCCACTATTATTTACTGATCTTTCTAGAATATGATGCTTTTACATCTGGCATTTCGTGGGAAGCGGATATTTTTCTCAATTTATTTTCAATTTTGAGCTTGATGTCCTGCAAAATATCTTAATGACATGAACTCAGTCACTTGAAAACGGCATAAACGGCCGAAACCTGGGTCGTAATTAAATAAACAACAGTATAGTCTAATGGCGGTGTACTCATTTAAAAATTATTGTATGACTGTTGCTCAGCAATATCAAAACTGTTTACTTTATAAATGATTTCCTAATCACCTAAAGGGTAGTAGTAGCAGTTACTTTATATTGTGTATGTGAAATATGTCTTATTTGTATGTAACAGCCTTCTGCAAACAAACAATATTTTTGCTTATCTAGTTCGTCCAGACATGTCTTCTTCATATCTGTACTTGTTTCGTTTTGAATAAGTGCTCTGACGGCATGTAAGTGAGTGCACAAAAAAGAAGATTAATATTTTGTATTTTTCAAGGCTGGCACGCAGAAAGTGAATTTCATTCTTATTCTTCAATTATTCAGCTCTCAAGCGGTGTACATATTCAGCAAAAGAGTCAACAAAAGAAGGAAAATGAGCGAGAGAGAGAATGTTAGCTACAGGACTAGAGTCTCTTGAAACTAGGGTGGATGGAATTCCCGTTGTTCGCATTGTCTCTCTTTGAACTTACGGAGACAGAAGCGCGAAATGCTAGGAGAGCTGTGTGGTGTTTTACGACCACACAAAACGGTTTATGTCTGGCGGCCACGGCACTGCTACCGACACAGGAACTCTCTGGAAGATCGGACACTACGACTAGGGATGAAGTCGTAAATAATTTCAGGCCCCGAGAAAGGACTGGCCTTTAACACTGATAGTGCCCCGAAGTACTTCAAGTTCACTTCGTTACTCCCTTTAATGTTGTTACACGAATTGTCTTTGCTGTCACTAACTCATCCGTGTTAGGTTTAAATGATGCTTGGGCACCCTAGGAGGCTGATTCAAATAGACTTTCACGAGGCAGGTACTTTGGTAAACTCATAAAAGATCGCATGTTAAGGTTAAGTGCAATGCAATTTTACATGTGTTTTGGAAACTACAGGTTTTGCAGGAATATTTTCTTAGTATTTTGGTAAAGGGGTCCATGGTTCCCGGTGGCCTGTTGCAGAGTAATTGCACCTTATTACGTTCCTCGATGCTGTGGTCTCTGGGTTCCTATTCTGCATGAAGGCAATAGGACTTCTGTGAAAAGTAATTAATATGTTTCATCTTGTTTTGTTGCCGTCGATTTATTCTTGGCATGAAATAACCGGTCAGGCTCTACCCTTTGCTGGTGTTTAAACTCAACTCAGAGTACAATCATTCATAAAATATTACAAGCTTTAGACAACAAAATATCACAAGTTGTGATCTTCCCAAGGTGTAGATTGTTTAGAAGAAACTCAATGGCTTCGCACACAGCTGGTTTGCATCATACTTAAGAAACGAAATGCAAACAGCTGTGCTGAACAATTCAGACAGTGTTGGAAGGATAGAAAATTCCAGCGACTGGGGTGAAATCACAAACGGAGTTCCACAGGGTTCAATTTTAGGTCCACTCTTATTCTTTATCATTTGTTTAATGCAGATCGATTTCAGCTACTACGTAGCTGTCTTCAACGCATTTGTATCCAAGTTATTATGATTCATAGTAAATAAAATTACACGTGGTACCACTTTGCCATTACAGATAACACACAGTTAACAGTTTCACTGTTGTTATGTATAATGACAAGGTGGTACCATCAGCGACTTTATTTGCGATGAGTCACCGTGTCATGGATATAATTATTACACTGGAGATTGTTAAACAGTAGCTGAAATCGATCTGCATGAAACAGGTTAAACGTTTACGACCGATGCTGCCCTTCCTGTCTTGAATCTCATTAATACGGTCGTGGAGCATGCAGTTTCTTATTGAAACAAACCACAAACATTGATACTGTTAGCAGACGATACTAGTGTTATAACAAATCCCATTAGAGAGAAAGCAAAAAAACAGATTCTTAACAATATTTTTCAAAGAATTACGAAGTAGGTTACTGTAAAGGGACTCACCCTGAATTTTGAAAACACACACTGTATTCAGTTCTGTGCAACAAACAGAGTCATACCAACAACTGATGTAACACATGAACATGAATCAGTAAATAGGGCAGAATGCTTCATATTTCTGGTGTACATATTGACGAAAACTTGAAATGGAAGAGGCGTATTACTGCGCTTATCAGACAGTTAAGTTCAGCTACTTTTGCTCTTCCTATAAAAGCTAGTCTTGGAAATAAACGAATTAAATTCGTAGTGTATTTTACGTATTTCCGCTCAGTGTGGCCTTATGGAATAATTGTCTGGAGTAACTCACCTCTTAGAAAGAAAGAATAGAGTGAACAAAATCGAGCACTAAGAAGTATTATGTCGTGTTCACCCAAGTATCTGATGTAGGTACCTCTTTAAAGAGCTAAGCATTTTAACTATGTCACGAAATACACACATTCACCAATGAAATTCGTCATAAATACCCACTGCAATCTGAGAGGAACAGCGATATCCACTCCTACAACACTAGAGGAAAATTATAAAAGACTTCACTGGTGGAAAGGAGTGCAAATAAATGTTCCTGATCATTTTCCCAGTAATATAAAATGTGTGACAGGTAGCAAAGCAAGCTTTAAATCTAATCCAAAATCAATTTTCCAGGTAAACTTCTATTGCTTGCATGAATTTCAAATTAAAAACTGGTAGCCACAAAAGAAACGTGTGTAGCTTCGTAAGTAGGCCTAAAAGAAATGCGTTCATTAATGTTAACGCTAACTAGGTATACATATACTGAAAAATGACTTGTTACAAATCATTTTGGTTAAAGCATTGTCAATTAATTGGGACTACAAAATTTCAATTGGGTCATGATCTGTCATATTTGAAATCATCATCATTTAAGACTGATTATGCCTTTCAGCGTTCAGTCTGGAGCATAGCCCCCCTTATACAGTTCCTCCATGATCCCCTATTCAGTGCTAACATTGGCGCCTCTTCTGATGTTAAACCTATTACTTCAAAATCATTCTTAACCGAATCCAGGTACCTTCTCCTCGGTCTGCCCCGACTCCTCCTACCCTCTACTGCTGAATCCATGAGTCTCTTGGGTAACCTTGCTTCTCCCATGCGTGTAACATGACCCCACCATCTAAGCCTGTTTGCCCTGACTGCTACATCTATAGAGTTCATTCCCAGTTTTTCTTTGATTTCCTCATTGTGGACACCCTCCTGCCATTGTTCCCATCTACTAGTACCTGCAATCATCCTAGCTACTTTCATATCCGTAACCTCAACCTTGTTGATAATGTAACCTGAATCCACCCAGCTTTCGCTCCCATACAACAAAGTTGGTCGAAAGATTGAACGGTGCACAGATAACTTAGTCTTGGTACTGACTTCCTTCTTGCAGAAGAGAGTAGATCGTAGCTGAGCGCTCACTGCATTAGCTTTGCTATACCTCGCTTCCAGTTCTTTCACTATGTTGCCATCCTGTGAGAATATGCGTCCTAAGTACTTGAAACCGTCCACCTTTTCTAACTTTGTTCCTCCTATTTGGCACTCAATCCGTTTATATCTCTTTCCCACCGACATTACTTTCGTTTTGGAGATGCTAATCTTCATACCATAGTCCTTACATTTCTGATCTAGCTCTGAAATATTACTTTGCAAACTTTCAATCGAATCTGCCATCACAACTAAGTCATCCGCATATGCAAGACTGCTTATTTTGTGTTCACATATCTTAATCTCACCCAGCCAGTCTATTGTTTTCAACATATGATCCATGAATAATATGAACAACAGTGGAGACAGGTTGCAGCCTTGTCTTACCCCTGAAACTACTCTGAACCATGAACTCAATTTACCGTCAACTCTAACTGCTGCCTGACTATCCATGTAAAGACCTTTAATTGCTTGCAAAAGTTTGCCTCCTATTCTATAATCTTGTAGAACAGACAATAACTTCCTCCTAGGAACCCGGTCATATGCCTTTTCTAGATCTATAAAGCATAGATACAATTCCCTGTTCCACTCATAACACTTCTCCATTATTTGCCGTAAGCTAAAGATCTGGTCCTGACAACCTCTAAGAGGCCTAAACCCACACTGATTTTCATCCAATTGGTCCTCAACTAATACTCGCACTTTCCTTTCAACAATACCTGAGAAGATTTTACCCACAACGCTGATTAAAGAGATACCTCTGTAGTTGTTACAATCTTTTCTGTTTCCATGTTTAAAGATTGGTGTGATTACTGCTTTTGTCCAGTCTGATGGAACCTGTCCCGACTCCCAGGCCATTTCAATTATCCTGTGTAGCCATTTAAGACCTGACATTCCACTGTATTTGATGAGTTCCGACTTAATTTCATCCACCCCAGCCGCTTTATTGCACTGCAATCTATTGACCATTTTTTCCACTTCCTAAAATGTGATCCTATTTCCATCATCATTCCTATCCCATTCAACGTCGAAATCTGAAACATTACTGATCGTATTTTCACCTACATTGAGCAACTCTTCAAAATATTCCCTCCATCTGCCCAAGGCATCCACAGGATTCACCAGCAGTTTTTCTGACCTGTCCAAAATACTTGTCATTTCCTTCTTACCTCCCTTTCGAAGACTGCTAATTACACTCCAGAATGGTTTTCCAGCAGCTTGACCCATAGTCTCCAACCTGTTTCCAAAGTCTTCCCACGATTTCTTCTTGGATGCTGCAATTATCTGTTTGACTTTGTTTCTTTCTTCAACATAACTTTCTCTGTCTACCTGGGTTCTGGTATGTAGCCTTTTTTGATACGCCTTCTTTTTTCCTTTTACAGGCTGCCTTGACTGTATCATTCCACCAAGCTGTTTGCTTCATCCTACTTTTACACACTACTGTTCCAAGACATTCTTTAGCCACTTCTAGTACTGTGTCCCCGTACCTTGTCATATTTGAAATTAATAAAAAAAATGATACAGTAATCTTTTGTATCTCAATGAGGATAAAAGCTTCTTCACAATAAAATTATGTCGCTTAGCACTAGACCATGCAACTGCGTCCGTCTGCACCATCAATGAAAATTCCAGAGAATAATAAATCTGAATAATAAATCGCTTGTTTAGAATAAAATCTAACTGAGAAATTGTTTTTTAAATGTTACAACTGCTCCATGTGTGTCCTCTGCTGACTCTGCAGATATCAAGTGACCAAACAAGTTCTTTCCGCGTTCGGTGCAACACGTCCCTACCAATCTGTTTGAAAGCACTTTTGATGCAAGCTCGCAGTTCTGGTAGTTTTATTGGCAGAGGACGCGTAAACACTGAAAGAAGACAAAAAATTCTCATGGGAATAGGTCGAGAGATCGTGGAGGCCGTAACACGCATTTCTGACTATAAAAACCATAATGACCGATTCATCGATTTCTCAGTTTTCTGTTCAAGAATTCATGATGGTAGTGGGTTGGAAACACAGTCCTGTTGCTAGATGAAGGCCACACTGTCGGTCTCTAGTTGTGACATGAGCCAATTTTCCACCGTGTCCAGATGCACGGGACCTGCAATGGTCTTTTCACAGACTATAGTAAACTTTAAAGTGTGGGACTGAACAGGACGCATTAAGTTTTGGTGACTTAGAATGTGCTGCACAATAGCGTGGGGATTCTTTGTTCCCCTGTTCACTGTACCATTCACAGAAAAACTCGCTTCATCAATGAAGATGAGTTTCTCATAAAGTCCAGCCTCTTTCACAAGCTGTTGCAGCTGAGCCGAAAATTCAGAGCGTATGATTTCGCCGTCACATCTGCCAGATCTCGAGAACACTGACGTGAATCATTGTGGAATAATGCGTTTCAAGGATCTTCATCAGACCCCGAAGGTCCTCCTGAACGTTGAGAGTCACTAATGTCAAAACCATCCTTCTTAAAACGAGAAAACCCTTTTCTTGCCGTGTTTTGTCGAATAGCATTATCCCCATACACGCAGGAAATGTTTCTCGCTGCCTCCGTTGCCGTCACTCCTCTACTGAACTCAAACAAAAAATTACGTTGGAAATGTCCCGATTCCACCACTTGGCACTCCGTTTTCTAGTGTCCACAGCTCTACACACCATCTCCAAATGACAAAATGACAATATGTGAACTCAAATAGCAGTCAACTACAAGTGAAAAATGACAATCGATAAGCAAACCGCAACCATCGAAATACTAAGAAGCAAAACAAAAGCGCTACGAACTTATGCCCCAACCTAGTAGCTGCATTAGAAATGAAATTTAAAAAAGAGTTGCTGTCGTTATTCAGTGGCTTCAAACGATAACTTGCGAACAAGAGGAAATTCGCCAAATTGTGCACTATAACTTGGCGCGCGTTATGAGTCTTATTTGGATAGGTCAGTCGGAAGGACACACGCCCGAGGAAAGCATAGGTCCCACTTTCGAGTCCCGGTCTGGGAAACAGTTTGATCTTTCGTGGCATTTCAATGTCATGGTTACTTGCTTCCTCGTCACAAGGAATGGTTTCTGCCCCACCAGCGGATGTGAATGAGTCGCTACACCGAGCTACGCTTTTCTCTCCAAATGGTTCAAATGGCTGTGAGCACTATGCGACTTAACTTCTGAGCTCATCAGTCGCCTAGAACTTAGAACTAATTAAACCTGACTAACCTAAGGACATCACACACATCCATGCCCGAGGCAGGATTCGAACCTGCCACCGTAGCCGTTGTTCGGTTCCAGACTATAGCGCCTAAAACCGCACGGCCGCTCCGACCGGCTCTTTCCTCTTCCGAATCATTCATTATTTTTTCAACACTGTGTACTATGATTCGTAAAATCAAAATACCAATGTCTACTGAATCACCCTCTGCTGTTGATAACACTGTTGTGCAAAATTACTGCCGGCCGGTTTGGCCGAGCGGCTCTAGGCGCTTCAGTCCGGAACCCGCGACCGCTACGGTCGCAGGTTCGAATCCTGCCTCGGGCATGGGTGTGTGTGACGTCCTTAGGTTAGTTAGGTTTAAGTAGTTCTAAATTCCAGGGGACTGATGACCTCAGATGTTAAGTCCCACAGTGCTCAGAGCCATTTTGAACCATTTGCAAAATTACTGCAGACAGACATCAGCCGTGTAAAGACATCAGCCAGGAGATAATTGTTCTTTGCATCAAACTATTTTTTAAAATGGAGTACTTGTAAATACAAACTTACCAAGATGAGCTATCTTTTTTTTTTTTTTGCAATAAATGCTTCTTTTGACTCTTTTTAACCGCTCGCAGTACTGCCTAGGAGTCATTTCGAAAGCAGACTACGAAATTTTGGGAGCACTGTAATCTAACTCACACGTAACGTAGAAAGGAATGAAAATAATTGGGGCAGAGAGTCACGTGCTTGTACTACGTGACTAAGAAAACGCAGGAGCCATTTGTAGCCTTACTAGCGTGCTACGTCGACTTATAAAGATGTGAATTGGTCATTATTATGCTTCGATCGTATCGAGTCCGCTTGAGACCACTTTCCTGTCCGATTTGGCCCGTCACCGATGGATTCGAAAAACGTGTAGTGGTTAATAAAAAAAGAAAAGAGAGAATAAAAGAAAAGAAAAAAAGGTTGAAAATGTGGGAAAAAATGGTGAATAAAAAAAGGGGTTTTAATATCGTAAATGACCGTGAAACAAAAGGGAAAGAAAGAAAGAAAGAAATGCAAATCGGACTTTGTATTACAGAAAAGATATCGGACTTCGTTACTCGGGAAAGCTTTTGTTGGGGTGGTCCTTGTGGCGTTTTTGAGTTAAACCAATTTCCACTACAAAGATTTTTGAAAAAGAACAGAGAATAACAAAATGTTACTGACAGGGGGAAATGGTGTAGCTTAGAGTTCATTCTTTACCAGGTTAATATGTCTTCTTTCGGGCGGCGTCCAGGTCTTCAAAAATCTCCTTCATTTATGCGTGAAAAGTCTGCTCCGAAATCTTGCAATAGTCCAGCAATCACTAATTTATACCAATTAAAATCATCTTGATACTGTATGCAATTTAATTTACTTTGCTACTTCCATCCTCCGAATTTCTTAACAACTTCCACAATATGTCTACACATTAAAATCAGATCAAGACTAGCTAATAAGTTTTTTTAACGTCTTCATCAGATCACGTCTGCCATAAGCTCCGGCTATCAAGAGACAATTAAAAACGAATAGAAAACAAAACAAAGAGTTACAATTTCAGTAGTTTGTCTGCCGTCGAGCGCTCATTCCGCTGCGACGGGATATTTTTTATCTGAGGGAACGAGTGTAGCGCGGCGAAATTCAAAGTCCCGCTACATCGCCCCCTCGACTGTCACGCTAAAACATTTAGCGTGGCAGGCTAGAAACCTAAAAGTCAATATATGCATATTTTCATTGGAAAGGCCACGTGCATCCATAGGGGATAATCTTTCCCAACACTCACTTTCTAAACCTATATACTAAATACAATTATTACAGTTTGGATCCTTTGTACACAATTAATATATATATTTACATACAGTCTGTTTGAACAAAGTTTGGATCCTTTGTACACAATTAATATATATATTTACATACAGTCTGTTTGAACAAGCTGCTCGCCAGGGCAGTTAATGTTGTGTGCTCCCAGCGTTGGTTTCCAATGCATCTCTGGCAGCACGTAGTCTTTGCGCATGCGCAGTAGTATCACTGAATTTCGCGTGCGGCAGTTTCAAAATCGCTGTGTTATGACAGTCTTGAACAGTATTCACTTTCACATAGTGTTCATTACAAGTTGTTATTCCAGCATAAATGGGGTGTTAAGTCCGATGACACCATAAGAGTGAGCGTGTGCGTGATCTGAAGCAACGTCCATGTCTTCTGTTATGACACAACACTCCAGGTCCTTGTGCGTTTTCATGACTATTGTTCCCGGGGCATATATGGTCGATGTAGTTTTTAGCCTCCACATCGCCTATGACAGGTGCTGAGTTTATTGTCTCCAAAGCATCTGAAGGCCGGCCAGGAACAACGGCGTCGATGTTCGCAAAGGTAGGTGTTTCACCACATTGTTTACACTTGCCAACAAACGTTCATTTGCAGTGTGAAAATCCTCATTATCGTCGATGTAAATTGCAGTTTATATCGATTTACAAACAGTTATTTGGTTTATGCACCATACGTTTCACAAATAACACAAAATTCGTCGTTTATAACGTTTACAGTATAACACAGTTTGCAACCCTTTTTTTTTTTGCCATATTTACATTTTAACAAAGTTCACTTTGTCCAAGCATGTTTACATCGTTAATTCTGAAAGCTTACATTTCGTGGTCACATTTCAAAATATGCTGACAATATGCAAAGTTTTTATACATATACAAATACATATAAATTTACAAGAATATGCATGTGAAATATTTACACTAAAAAAATTATACTAAGTCCCATTGGCTTTCTTTTATTGGGGTATTAATTTTTTTTTTAAAATTCAGGTTTGGGCGTGCCAAGGGATATCAGACTTAACATTTAAAGCACGGGCTTTCCTTCATTTATTATTTCTTTCTTTCTTTTGATTCCATATCTTGGCTAGTGGTTGACCAGGCTTGTAATGCCATCAATATTCATGTCTTTTTATTCATACCTGAAAGTTTACTTCGCACAATATATTCTTACATTCCATAAACAAACAATACCCAGCTGCATGAGGTGGTAGGATAATGGAGAAAGAAAAAAAGATAGACTGGAAGAAACTATTCACTACCTATAAACTACCAAATCCTACAGCTACTACGTAAAAAGAGAACACAATACATTATAACGTTTGCATCACCTTCAAGGGGTGTGTGAAAGGAGGTGCTTACCATTTACCAAATCATGTGTAAATGTAAGTGTCCTTACGTCAAGTCTGTGTAGTGTAACATCATGACAGGTTCTCTGTTTGTGTTCTGAGTGTCCATATGACTAACTGTATTATACATTAACAAATCCTTGCATGAGTAAATCACATATCTGCTCAGTACTTCCTCAATATCTCCACTTCTTGTGGATACCGTCTATACAAATGGAAAATGTATCTCAGAGATTGTCTCTCTCATACTGCGTACTATATAATAACATATCAAATTTCCTCTCAAGAGTTCAAACATGAACTTTCTTCTACTTTAGTGAAGGTTAAACATCATGTATGTGGTGTACATATATCATTTCTTTCTATAAAACATAAATAAAGAACATAGTATTATAATTGAGAGTAAAATGTCTCTTTCTCAGTGTCCGTTGCCCGACGTCGGCTGCACAGGTGGTCACTGTTCCTTTGCACTTACCTTGCATAGCCTGAAAAGTCAAATGTCTTCAACGTAGATGTAATTTTGTCATCTGTTCGCTTAAGTGGAGGTGTTGTACGAATCGCAAAACAGCCTTAATAACTCTATCTTTTGTTTCCTCATGGTTTTCTGTTGTGAGTAAGTATAATAAAGGCTAACATGGCACTAATTTCACTTTCGTAAAAAAAAATTTATACAAATGTATTCAGATGAGGGCTGTGTAAAAACTATATTTCAACTTAAGTTCCTTAAAATATCATTCTCCTGTCTGAACACGAACTATAAATGTTTTCTTCCACACAGTGGCTTAACAAAACTTAACGAAAGGTTACTAAGTTACACTTCCGAAATAAATTAAAGCTAATTTGTTTCCAAGTTACATTCTTATTACACTTCTTTCAACAGCTGTAATCATCATTATGTTCACTGCTTTTCTTGCATTCGTTCATTTTCAAGGGCACTGTAAATAGATTCACATTTAACGTCTTGTACTCATGTGGTCTAACTCATCACAAATGTTTTCTTTCAAACTAAAATTCTTGTGTAATCTTAAAAATGTAGACTGTTTACTCACTTCTCTATGTAGCACAATATTACCAAAACATTCTCACTCATTCCTTACTCACATATTCATCATAATATATATATATATATTCTTAAACATTAAACATATTCCTCATCAAACATTAATATATCACATACGTGGGGCCATTTGGCACTTCCATTCTCATAAAACTCCAATAATATTTTCCTCAAATAATATGTCTCGATCAATTACTTCACAGTAACTTACCTTCTTATATTAACTTAAATATTAACTCTTCATACTGATCATTCATTCGTACATCCTCATTCATTCTGCTACATACCTATGTCATTACTGAGCTCAATAGCTATTATCTCCTGTCATTAGAGTGCCTTGAAATAACTACCTAATTGTTGATTCACCTTATAATTTACAATTAACAACAAATGTAACCTGCGTAGATCTCATTCCTATATGAATATCTTCTCATTCAGTAAGTGTACTCACCTGAGTTTACATTCTCTTCATAATTATGTGTACAAGTGTAACTGCAGTAGGCTATATAATTTCCATAAATTAACGTTTGTGTTCTTAGGCTGTATAACTTAATGTTCGTGTATTCAATACAAATATTTATGATCTCGTTTTCACAGCAACTTGCTCATGTTCTACTTAGTTATCATTATATTATGTTGTTTTAGTGCACAAAGGGTTTCAAATGTCTGTGGGGATGCAGCCCCCTCGGCTTGTGAGATAACGGGTATTCTAGGGAGTAACAACCTGGGTGAGGTATGCTTGCTATTCTGAAAGGACCTGGATATAATAGCTGCCATTTTCTGTTCAGTTGTTTTAATTTTGTAGACTTGGGATGTGAACGCAAAAGAACAAAGTGATCAACCTGATAGGTTTGTTAATTCCTGTTTTGCTGTCATTTTGTCGTCGTACCTGAGGAAACAAACCGTCTCAGCCGTTGCGCTCTTACAACACCTCACGACCGAAGCACGAGCGCTTAGCTCGGTCGTCGACTGTTTTCCGTCGTCTGCTGTGTTTGGCCGGTTTCATTGACCAGCTCCACTATGTTTACATTCCGGCCGGTTGGCGCCCAGGCGTCAGGTGATGGCGCGCCGCAATTGTTATTGCTACTTCGTGGCGGGGAGTGCATAACTGTACTGGGGAACGGGGGCGGATTCCGTGGAGGGTTATGATTTGTCATGCGTGAATTTTGTGTGTTCCACATATTCTGTCGGTGATTGTTGGGATTGTTATTGTTTTGGTGGTAATTATGTCTGTTATATGTCATGTTCCTGTCAAAGTAGCCCGGGTTGTACCGGTTATTCTCACGTCTTCTATTGTTGTTGTACTGTCTGTAATTTTCATTTTGCTTGTAGTTACCATTTTGATATGGGTGATAATTATTGTTATTATTATTATTCCACGAATTTCTGCGGTTGTTCCTACTGTCATACACGTTTCCATTTGAATATGTTTCGCGCGCAGGCATCGTATTGTGTCGCGGCGCGGACGGATGGTTCCACCAACCACCGTCACTACGGTTCCTTTGGGGTGGGTGCTGATTTTGGTTACTAATATGAGTAAAATTTGAATGGCGTGAATCGACTCTGTAAACTACGTCCATTTGATCTAACAAGTTTATGAAAGTCTCAACGTCATTCTCCGGTACTCCTATTAATCTGTCTCGGTATGGAAAGGGTAAGTGGCTCTTTAAAGTGTCAATTATCGCTGGCAAGTCGGCTGGTTTGGACCAGTACAGTGTCTTGTCTAGGTACCTCTCAAAGTATTGTCTTAATGTCTCTTTTTTAGGGTCATAGGTCTCGGGGTTGCACACTTCTCTCCTTAGACTCTGTTGCTCATTCTCGGAGCAGAATTCGTCCAAGAAGGCTTGTTCGAACTGCTCAAACGTAAGGCACCGCCGTTTCATAGCGGCACCCCACTTAGCTGCTCGTCCTCTCATGAGATTGGTGACGTATCTGATTTTATCGACTTCTGACCAACTACATGGAAAAACACCGTCAAATGATCTAATAAACACAATAGGGTGGACTTTGTGCTTGTCCTCACTGGAAAATGTCTGGAAATGCCCATGTCTTACAAACGTGTCATCGGCCATGCCGGTTGGCATAACTCTATTGACGTAGTTTGTGTCACTTGCTACTCTAGGTGTCGTACCGTAATATTGCTCGTTTGGTGGAAAAGAAAGCTCCACATTGTAATTTTGATTGGAAATAGGTGATTTCACAATATGTGTTCTGTCTGTGTCATTAGCCATGGTTTTAGCTGTTTTGTCGTTTCCTAGCGCTGCGTTTGCACCAATCGCCAAACACGGCACAACATTGTCTCGTAATTTTGTCACTTCGTCTTCTATGTGTTTTGTCTCGTCTTTAACATGTGTCTTTGTTTTTGAAAGTATGTCCTGTGTAATTGTTTCAAGTTTTTTGTCCAGATAGTCGTCACACAATTTACATTCATGTACGATTCTTTCGGCCATGTTGGTGTCGCTGTTTAGTGACGCGAGGTCCGCTCGGTCTTCTTTCTATCTTTTCTTTGAGGTGGGTTTGTTCAAGAACTACCATTGTGAGTTGTTGGGTAATATTTCCCACTTCTTCAGTCAGCTTTTCTTGGGTGGCGCTAGCTGAAGTGTGGGTCTGAGCTAACTTTTACACACGAGTGTTCACTTCCTGCTGCACATTAACTATTTGAGTTAACTGATTCTCACATCGGGCGATATTGTTTTTTGTTTCACGTGTGAATGTAACCAAAGTTTCTTCCTGTTTAGTGACTCGGTCGGACAATGTCTCAAATCGCTGGCTGAGCTGTTGAGTGGTGTTATTTAATTCTGTCATCTGTTTTGTCGTCCATTCAAAATTTTCGGTCATAGTATGGTTTAATATGTCAATTTTCTGACTAACGTCTCGTTTCATGTCTGCAAATAACTCTAATAGTCGGTCCAGTTTGTCAGTTTCCTGTGTTCGATTTCTGTCACATTGCTGAATTTGTCTCATATTCGGTTCTGACATTGATGTTAACAATGGCGCTGACGGTCTAGTCTCGCGTCCATTCCACATTTCGTCATTTAAAGTCGCCATCTGTGTATTATCACAAATGTTGCGAGTTTGAGGCAAAATCATTGCATTGATCTGTGAACTCGTCCATGGAGGGAAACGCGGACTTTTTTGTTGGTTGAAAGATGAATCTACTTCACTTAACTCATCTGCCGAAACTATCTCTACCTTACCGCGTTCCATTGTAATAGGATGTATAATCGTAAGTCAAAAAGGGAATAATATAAGTCTGATTAATAAAGATTTGACTCAAATTTAGGATGAAATATTTTCTCGTCAATGTAAATGATTGCTCTATTGCAAACAATGATTGAGAAAGATGCAGCAGGGCGGACAAAATTTTTCGTAACAAATGACTGTTTGGCGGTCAAATTCACGATCTTCATATGCTACAATACTATAATTGCCACAAACTACAATAGAGATAGATAATTTTGGAAAAATCTAGAAGAAAACTACAGGATGCGTGGAAAGGGAAAAATGGATTCTGCAGTTGGCTATTGAATGTTTGAAGGAAACATAATTGTGTGACTCACCATTAAATTTTCTGTCCTGCAGCGGCTGGTCAAACACTTCTGCGTAAATCGTATTCGTCAAAATATGGATTTTATTAATACATCTCCATCGGATGGTCACCAAAAGGTCTCAAAATAACAGTTTCGCATCAATATATGCCATGAAAAGAAAAACTGATTGAATTAGTTACAAAAAATTCTTTACAATATTGTTGTATAATCATTTGCTTAGGTACAATAAAGTTGGTGTTTTCGCTACCCTTTAAACATTCTCTGTTGGGAAAAAATACAAATTAAAGTTTCAAATTTGCTCAAAAACGACACATCCGAAAACTGCGTCCTGTCGCGGGAGCCAGTTGTAGTGGTTAATAAAAAAAGAAAAGAGAGAATAAAAGAAAAGAAAAAAAGTTTGAAAATGTGGGAAAAAATGGTGAATAAAAAAAGGGGTTTTAATATCGTAAATGACCGTGAAACAAAAGGGAAAGAAAGAAAGAAAGAAATGCAAATCGGACTTTGTATTACAGAAAAGATATCGGACTTCGTTATTCGGGAAAGCTTTTGTTGGGGTGGTCCTTGTGGCGTTTTTGAGCAAAAGTTAAACCAATTTCCACTACAAAGATTTTTGAAAAAGAACAGAGAATAACAAAATGTTACTGACAGGGGGAAATGGCGTAGCTTAGAGTTCATTCTTTACCAGGTTAACATGTCTTCTTTCGGGCGGCGTCCAGGTCTTCAAAAATCTCCTTCATTTCTGCGTGAAAAGTCTGCTCCGAAATCTTGCAATAGTCCAGCAATCACTAATTTATACCAATTAAAATCATCGTGATACTATATGCAATTTAATTTACTTTGCTACTTCCATCCTCCGAATTTCTTAACAACTTCCACAATACGTCTACACATTACAATCAGATCAAGACTAGCTAATAAGTTTTTTTAACGTCTTCATCAGATCACGTCTGCCATAAGCTCCGGCTATCAAGAGACAATTAAAAACGAATAGAAAACAAAACAAAGAGTTACAATTTCAGTAGTTTCTCTGCCGTCGAGCGCTCATACCGCTGCGACGGGATATTTTTTATCTGAGGGAACGAGTGTAGCGCGGCGAAATTCAAAGTCCCGCTACAAACGGCGATAAAGACGAATGTGATGTTGCAAAGGCTCAGTGCAGGGCAGCGAGTAGGAACTGAGTTCCCGACAGGTTAAAATGCTGCCGAAGCGGAGAGACCGCTACTGGTTATGAGGCACGTGCTAAACCAGTCGGATTTAATTCCGATGTAGCCGTCAGATTTTCGGGATTGTTTGCACAGATACTGTAATTTATTTTTTTTATTTTATGAAGTTAGCCTTTCTTCTTGTATAACGATGTCGCTGTCATTCGGCCATTAATGGCTAACAGAGAAAGGACCGCATCGCGTTATTGCTCGACGCCTTATATAAGAAAGGTTGCCAGAGTGGAGTAATAGCTTCTCCGATTCCGGTTCGCAATGTAAATTTTTACTCTCGCCTTCGCTCTTGACATAAGAAGCGAGCAACAAGTAGCAACACAAGAAGCTTTCATCATCCTAGGGAGTTGAGGTACGGCTCAATAGAAGACATGCGCGGAAAAACGGGCTAATCCTCACATGTAAAAGCTTAGAAATAAGTGTTGACATCTGTTGCTGGGTGTGGGAACTATCAAGATTGGCGTTGGTCTCTCCCCTAAGCGATATTTAGGAGTGAGGCCAATGTCAATTTAGCAGATGGCAACACTTATATCTAAGAATGAGATTTTCACTCTGCAGCGGAGTGTGCGCTGATATGAAACTTCCTAGCAGATTAAAACTGTGTGCCCGACCGAGACTCGAACTCGGGACCTTTGCCTTTCGCGGGCAAGTGCTCTACCAACTGAGCTACCGAAGCACGACTCACGCCCGGTTTGGAAGGTAGGAGACGAGGTACTGGCAGAAGTAAAGCTGTGAGTACCGGGCGTGAGTCGTGCTTCGGTAGCTCAGTTGGTAGAGCACTTGCCCGCGAAAGGCAAAGGTCCGGAGTTCGAGTCTCGGTCGGGCACACAGTTTTAATCTGCTAGGAAGTTTCACTTATCTCTGAGCTTTGACATATGAGGGTTAGCCGGTTTTCCGCGCATGTCTTTAAAAGTTTTAGTGCCAGAGAATTAAGTGCAAGTATAATAAACGCAAGTGGGGATTTTGCACTGACAGTGCTTGTGACTGGGTTGATATACAAAAAAATGAGCCACAGTGTAAATGACCGCCCTAACAACCGACTCCCTATTGCCTACACGAAGAGCATCCGACAAGGCGCTCCATTGGATTGAATCTTACGACATTCGTCTGTAGTCTCGGCCGTCAAATGTGCATGTAGTACAAGTACACTGTACAACGCACTTAAAGGGTCACGTTTTTGAAACATCGTCATTTTCTCACATTGCGATGCAGAAGTTCGAAATTTAGCTCTAAGATGTCTACAAAACATGGTTCAAATGGCTCTGAGCACTATGGGACTTAACTTCTAAGGTCATCAGTCCCCTAGGACTTAGAACTATTTAACCCTAACTAACCTAAGGACATCACACACATCCATGCCCGAGACAGGATTCGAACCTGCGACCCTAGCGGTCGCGCGGTTCAAGGCTGTAGCGCCTAGAACCGCTCGGCCACATCAGCCGGCAGATGTCTACAACCTTCCTTTGTAATATTTAGCAGAGAAATTCTCCAAACAGCGGTTGACACTGAGAAGTTATTGCATTTTATTTTTGCCTCCCTAAAAACCTATCAATATTGGCATAGTGGGGCCTTCTGTTTCTGGATGTCGTGAACTGTCAAGTGCTTCCTTCGAAGAGTCGACATGTCCTAAACACATCTTACTCCATCCCAATATACAGGGTTATTACAAATGATTGAAGCTATTTCACAGCGCTACAATAACTTTATTATTTGAGATATTTTCACAATGCTTTGCACACACATACAAAAACGCAAAAACTTTTTCAGGCATTCACAAATGTTCGATATGTGCCCCATTAGTGATTCGGCAGACATCAAGCCGATAATCAATTTCCTCCCACACTCGGTGCAGCATGTCCCCATCAATGAGTTCGAAAGCATCTTTGATGCGAGCTCGCAGTTCTGGCACGTTTCTTGGTAGAGGAGGTTTAAACACTGAATCTTTCACATAATCCCACAGAAAGAAATCGCATGGGGTTAAGTCGGGAGAGCGTGGAGGCCATGACATGAATCGCTGATCATGATCTCCACCACGACCGATCCATCGGTTTTCCAATCTCCTGTTTAAGAAATGCCGAACATCATGATGGAAGTGCAGTGGAGCACCATCCTGTTGAAAGATGAAGTCGGCGCTGTCGGTCTCCAGCTGTGGCATGAGCCAATTTTCCAGCATGTCCAGATACACGTGTCCTGTAACTTTTTTTTTGCAGAAGAAAAGGGGCCATAAACTTTAAACCGTGAGATTGCACAAAACACGTTAGCTTTTGGTGAATTGCGAATTTGCTGCACGAATACGTGAGGATTCTCTACCGCCCAGATTCGCACATTGTGTCTGTTCACTACACCATTAAGAAAAAATGTTGCTTCATCACTGAAAACAAGTTTCGCACTGAACGCATCCTCTTCCATGAGCTGTTGCAACCGCGCCGAAAATTCAAAGCGTTTGACTTTGTCATCGGCTGTCAGGGCTTGTAGCAATTGTAAAAGGTAAGGCTTCTGCTTTAGCCTTTTCCGTAAGATTTTCCAAACCGTCGGCTGTGGTACGTTTAGCTCCCTGCTTGCTTTATTCGTCGACTACCGCGGGCTACGCGTGAAACTTGCCCGCACGCGTTCAACCGTTTCTTCGCTCACTGCAGGTCAACCCAGTTGATTTCCCCTTACAGAGGCATCCAGAAGCTTTAAACTGCGCATACCATCGCCGAATGGAGTTAGCAGTTGGTGGATCTTTGTTGAACTTCGTCCTGAAGTGTCGTTGCACTGTTATGACTGACTGATGCGAGTGCATTTCAAGCACGACATACGCTTTCTCGGCTCCTGTCGCCATTTTGTCTCACTGCGCTCTGGCGGCAGAAACCTGAAGTGCGGCTTCAGCCGAACAAAACTTTATGAGTTTTTCTACGTATCTGTAGTGTGTCGTGACCATATGTCAATGAATGGAGCTACAGTGAATTTATGAAATCGCTTCAATCGTTTGTAATAGCCCTGTACAATTCGACTCCTCATATCTCTCTCTGTACAGGACTGCACTCCAGTCGCAAGCAAAGGTTCTGCTAACAGTCTCTTGCAGCTCAACCCCTTTGGCAGAGATGTTGTCCGCTATTACTCAGGTGCTACTGATGCTTCACTTTTCCGCGTGACACACTAAATATTACCAAATTTAAATTTTTTGTATAAAACAAAACCTTAACAGTGTGACGTCTTTTGAGTGTAGCGCGAGCATAATTTTTGTTCTGGTATATGGGATGAAACTGCTATGGACCGTTTAAAACCATTTGACGAATTTTGAAAGTGGTCCGAAGCAGCAGAGGGTGTTTATGCTTTTCCAGCCCTCCTTTTTCGCGCCCTAGCTGTGGCACGATCACGGAGGGGTGAGACTTTGACACGTGTGTGAATAATCCGGCATCACGCTCGGTTTCACCCACTCACCTTTGTTCACAACTTAGAATGCCCCTGACATGCTGAAACGTCCCCTTAGAACAATTGTACAAGACTGTGCTTAAACTGACATACAATATTTTTTAGCGCAACGTAATCTGACTTTTAATAATCCCTACAAAAGAATGGCCCTGACTAACATTAACCTATACCTTTCACAAATCACTTACCTGACAAAAATCTTCGTTACTCGAACTACTGCAATACGGCGAGGGCCACTACTGCCAGCTAAATAAAAGATTCAAACTACTAAAGGCACTAACTACTGATAGGCATAGTTAGCAAATGAAAGATTTTTGTAGAGAACAAACAATGTATTTACCTTAATAGTCATAATATATATATAGCAGTTCATGACATCCAGTCTAACAAATTTCAAAACTACGCCATTTCTCTCCCCACATCCACCACTGCTGGCGGCTCACCTCCAACTGCGCAACGCTACGCGCTGTTCACATCCAGCTGCCGCTGCCAAACACTACAATGGCAGACAACAATGCAAACTAGCCACAGACTGCACACAGCACAGCCAGTGATTTTTGTACAGAGCGCTACGTAACGTTGCCAATAAGAAAACATAAACAGCCTACTTACAATGCATTCACCTACGACTAAGCACCGGCGCGACAGGCAATAATTTTGACATCCGTCAGGTTTCGCGTGGGGCCAGAAGGCACTACTGATGCAGCGCTTTATCGACACACATCTAAGGCTGCATCGGTAGAGTTTCGGCTGCGAAACTTTTGTAAACGAACGTCCTAATGGAAGGGTCGTTTCATTGTTTCCCTCTATGCCGCCTACTGAAGCCTTTCCCTGACGATTCTAAGCGGCGGTGCATGTGGTGTGTTCTCCTCGGCAACCCTTAAGGAAACCGCAAGATTTCAGAGCTGCACGCCGCGCTTCTGATGTTCAGCGCCGAGGCGTGAAGAGAAGGGCAGGCAGAGTGGATGAAATTTGGTATCTACTTAATATCATCGACCCACCTAACAACTCACATCAACTGCTGTCCTCTGGCCTTCTTCTGCGTGTGGCGACACCTTGCTGTTTGAAGTGTCGCTGACCCTGAGGGTGATACCGCAGGGCACCACGTTATTCCACCATTAGAAAGGAAGGTCATACCCAGCTTCGAGCCAAATTTCGCGTCGTTATGGGAGAAAATAACGGGTTTCAAAAAGTGACCCTTAAATTGTGTTGCACAATGTAGTTATACCGGGTGATCAAAAAGTCAGTATAAATTTGAAAACTGAATAAACCACGGAATAATGTAGATAGAGAGGTAAAAATTGACACACATGATTGGAATGACATGGGGTTTTATTAGAACCAAAAAAAAAACCTTATTGCTAGAAGCGTGAAAGATCTCTTGCGCGCGTCGTTTGGTGATGATCGTGTGCTCAGCCGCCACATTCGTCATGCTTGGCCTCCCAGGTACCCAGACCTCAGTCCGTGCGATTATTGGCTTTGGGGTTACCTGAAGCCGCAAGTGTAGGCCTATCGTGATCGACCGACATCTCTAGGGATGCTGAAAGACAGCATCCGACGCCAATGCCTCACCAAAACTCCGGACATGCTTTACAGTGGTGTTCACAACTCGACTACAGCTATTGTTGAGGAATGATGGTGGACATATTGAGCATTTCCTGTAAAGAACATCATCTTTGCTTTGTCTTACTTTGTTATGCTAATTATTGCTATTCTGATCAGTTGAAGCGCCATCTGTCGGACATTTTTTGAACTTTTGTATTTTTTTTCTGTTCTAATAAAACCCCATGTCATTCCAAGCATGTGTGTCAATTTCTACCTCTCTATCTACATTATTCCGTGGTTTATTCAGTTTTCAAATTTATACTGCCTTTTCGATCACCCGGTACATACGTAATTTGACTTACATGTGTAAAACAATTTGCTGTTGAAACCAATGTATATGATAATAATAATTTTCCAGTTCTAGATTTTACTTTGAGAAGTGTTGCTTACAGTTCAGTACAAGTATAAGGTTCAATAATAGGATTGTCAGCTAGTAACTGCAGCAGCCGTTAGCAGATCAAAACTGTTGCCATACCCGAAACTGTAGGAAGTGTAGAGGATTCTGAAGTGCACCCTTTTCGTTTGGCATATGTACCATGTGGTGAAGTGGGATTCCTTCTGTGTGGTGGGACAGCGAGGAAACTAACTTGATCCTCTACTAATTGTCCTTAACTCTAAGAAACGGGCTAACAGATTATTTTTGTCAACCAATGCACGAGTTGATACAAAGGCAGTCTCTACTTCTTCAGGAGTCAGCAGGGGACCGTACTATTGGCACTTAACAAATTATTTCCTCCCGCCAAACTGACTCTACACATGGATACAAGAAGAAAGGGGGGGGGGGGAACCACACACTGATAAACAAAATAACAACTCCTGTCAGTTTGATGATATGAATCCGGTAGTTTTTGAAGTATTATCTAGAGATCGTGGTGCCACATCGAAGTCGACAACGCACATCGAACCACACACGTTAACGAGGTCTCGCTACAATCCACAACGAAGAACGGGAGACGCTTCTGAAGACCACGCCTCTCTCTCTCCACTGCAGCGCCTGCTCTTGGAAGTCAGTACAGAGCCAAGCATGGAACTGCTCTGTCCCAGTTCGTGACCTCAACTGAAGCATTCAGGATCACTGAATAAGACTAAACAGTTACTCAAGAGTCACACGGAAATGAACTTTTGTAAATGTTGAACAGTTCCTTAATTAGTGTCTCAAGCAATTTTTCAACAGTCAGTGACAGTTGTAAATGATCAAACACTCCTGTGGCAAAGACTTGTATCACGTTAACTAAACCTTTTTATGCATTCATGTAACAAATTGAACTGATATTTCATACGTTGTAGTTCCAACGAGCCATCTCCAAGAGTAATCAAATGATCCACCACAACTCTTTTTTTAATTATTAAATCTAATTGTTCACCCTCAAAATATTTTGCTGTCTCTCTAAATTTTTCTTTTGTAAGATTGCAAGATAATTTATCAATACTTGAAGCCATAAATTTAAATGTTTCTAGAAATCTTAAAGTGAATCCATCTTCAACATGTCTACTAAAAGAAATATATTTTGTTCGTTATTTGTAATTGTATCACTATCTTTATTATCAGTTGCTAATTCTTTGATAAACAAATGAGCATCATAATCTGATAAATTATGAATATAAACTGGAATAAATTTAGGATTTTGTTAATTAAGAATGCAATCTTCATGTGAAACTGCACAGTATCTTCCTGTTAAATGACAATGATCTCTTACTTTCTTTTCACCAAAAGTAAATTCTCTTTCACAAATATGACAAGTTTCTGGATTTTTAAAATTGATTAAATCTTCTTAGGTCATTTTCATTGGAATATTTCATTCATATATTCTAGTAATTTCTCTTGATTCTTCTTTTAACATTTCAACAAGTTTTTTGCTGCATCTCTACCAGTATAAGTAACTGGATTTCTATGATTTCCATTAGAATATTTAATTCAATAACTGAATGAAACTGATAAACATTTTTGATATTTGATATATTGATATTTCAGGACATATTGATATTTCAGGATTTGGCTGTTAAGTTTGAAGATCTTTTAATGAGCATTCGAAATCTGCATAAATTACAAGAGGTACACATAATGAATTATTATAATTTTTAAGTTCAATTTTTTGGCCTTTTATTCTTTATGTTGTTTACATTGATCATAAAAATAAATTTTGTGTTTATTTGCTTGTGATTTACAATCTGGATAAATCTTTTATCAAACAATAATGTGAATAATTTTCTTCTCGAATTAAAATAAGATTAACATGTTTTTCTTGCTTTTTTGTTTATAGCAAAGAGGATATTCAACAATATTTTCTTGTTCATGGTTTTTGTATGTGTAAACATTAATTCAACTATTTAATGTCTTTTCAAATTTTGGAATATCTGTTAACTGAACAGGAAAATTAATTTTCTCTTGTTCAAAAATTTCATCCAATTCTAATCCAATATTTTTACATTTACTGACTCTTCCTGCCTCAGTTTCTATAGGATATAATGCTGATTGTATTGTATAAAGAAGACGTTTTTGATCTGTACTTTTTACATTAATTACTGCTTTTTACCTGTAATTACTTTTGGTAAATCAACATAAGAAGAATCAAAAATAGGATTGTGTATATTAATATTTCATTTTAAATTTTCTATATAAATTAAGGCCTAACCAAGATTTTTCTTTGAATTTCTTCGATTTCAGAATAGTTTATTCATAGATTTTTTATAAAAATCCTTTTAATCAGCTGTTTTTAATAAAACTTGATTGTCATTTTAAAATTAAATTCTTGTATTTCTTCTTGTCTTTTACAATTACAGTAAAGTTTCATATTAACTGTAATTGCTCTTCTTTGTATTAAAAAATTCTTTAATTTGATAATTATTTCTTCTTTAATTTGATTAAAAAATTCTTGTAGTTCAACAAAATTATCATTATTATTAATTCCATAAATTATTATTATTGATTTAAAAACAGAACATTTTGTATAAATTCGTTTAGGTGATTTGAAAAAAAAACTTTATCATCTAGAAAATTGAAACCTACTAAATTTTTCATATACTTTTTTGTTTTAATTTCTTGATATTTAACTGCTAGAAGATTTGAACATCATTTCATTATTATTATTATTATTAACACTAATATTTATCATTTTACAGATTTTACCAACCTCACAAAAATATTTTTTACTCAAATCGTTGTCTTTAGTAATTTTACCTTCAGATTTTTTGATAAGATCAGTCATTTGGCTTTTTCTAAGTTTAGAATATTCTTTTATTTTTTTCGTTTTACAGATTTGATGAAGTTTTTATAAAGGTTTTTTATTCAATTTATTATGATTGTTGTTAATATTGTCACAGGATTTACAATAAGATTGATTAATTTTTCTTTATTAACTTTGGAATAATTCTAAAATTTTCTGTTTTAGCAATTGATCAAAGATCTTTAAAAATTTTATATTTTAGTTCCCTCTTCTTTATGCATCAATAAATTCCAGTAGATCTTCTCTAGATACATTTGAATAACCATTTTCTTTGAATAACCATTTTCTTTACAATAATTTTCTAAGTCCTTAAATAGTTCTACTTTGTTTGTCATTTATGTTTTTCTTCTATTTATATACAATGAAATTTGGTTTTTCTATTTTTATTAAAACGTTTTCGGTTAAAATGTACCTTTGATATTTTTTGGTTCTTTTTTATAAAGAATAAAACTTATTATATTTTAAAGGTTTTGAATGAGAAAATGAGAATTTGCTTCTTTTCGCTGTAGGCAAATGTGTTTTGATGATTCTTATTTATGAAGCATAAAATTGTTTAGATTTGAAAATTTTTAATTGGGGAAATTAAAATTTGTTTTTTTATATATAGGCAAATGAGATTTTTTGGATCTTATTTATTAAGAATAAAAGTCCAGGTTTACAAGCTGGAATTTTCACTCGAAAATGCCTTTTGTGTCAGAAACCCCACGAATATACTACTAATGACTAACTGGTAGTGAAGCATGGTACCCTCAGCCACTCATCTTTCGGTGGCTTGTGGAGTATCTATGTATATGTATATTCAGTTGTAGATTCGATGATAGTCTGGCAACCAGTGTTGTCAGGTCTTTAGCATTACCCAGAGCGCATCACATGCAGCAGAGCTTTGAAGAAAAGCAACTCTGCCCCATGAGTTTAAACGCATACAAGGCAATACACAACTCCCTACCTATAAAGATGGGGTTATCCAAGGAAGAAACTAGCTTCAGTCAAGGAAACCATCCAGGAATACAGCCACGGAGCTGCACATATCTCAGTTCGACCTATCAGACGCTTGGGAACGAGACTGGACAGGGGCTTACCCTTCACATTGTCATAACTTGCCCTGCAGCAGAATGAAATCCTTTGCCTTTGACTAATCGCACAGAACGTGGACAATGTTTGACAGAATATGTACCAACCGTCACAGAAGCATGGACTCTCTGCAGAGATGTAGGCAAGAAGGCTCCATCTCCAACCTGCGATTTCCAGTTGCTTCTGCAACTACACCTGCTGACGTACCTTCAGCAACTTAAGGACATGCAAAGAAAACAGACGAAGCATACCACTCTCTGCGATTTTGAAATATATATGTTGTTTGCAACAATAGTGTGGGAAAACTGGTATCTCTACTGATGGCAGAAAGAACTTTATGTGAGATATTTCAACTCCAGTTGCATAGTGCAGCTCGACTGTAAAGATATCAGCACTCTAAAATAATGTCAAGGCATCACGAATAAGTTTTGAGATTTTTGATTAAGAAAACATGTTTATTTATTTATCATGGTTTTTAAGCACAATACTAAATGCAAATTATAACATGTGTAATTTACAAACAGTCATCCAAAATTTTAGTGTAAAGAACTGCGTCGTTCATCGCCGCCAGGAAATCGTCAGAAAAACCACGAAAGGTCCTTATGGAACATTTTTTAACTGTGTGACGAACGGTTTCCAATTGGAGTTGAAATATCTCAAGTAAAGTTCTTTCTGCCCTCAGTAGAGATACCAATTTTCCTACACTATTGTTGCAAACAACATATATATTTCAAAATCGCAGAGGGCGGTATGCCTCGTCTGTTTTCTTTGCATGTCCTTAAATTGCTGAAGGTATGTCAGCAGGTGTAGTTGCAGAAGCAACTGGCAGTTTATCGCAATTTTATAAGACGTGGTTGCTTTGTGTCTTTGAATTTTCTGATTTCTAAGCAAAAAAGGTTAAGTTAAAAGACTTAGCCAAGCATGCCCACTGCATGTAACTTGGCTACAAACTCGTTTTCGTAAATGTTATTAATGTTAGTTCAGATGCTTATCACAAGTGCTCATGTATTTCAATCAAGTGACTACTTATGCCCATTATCATTACGTTGCGCAAAGTACAGTACTACTGTTCTTCTCTTGTTCTATTCTTTTTAAAAGTACAGTCATATATTACTTTATTTTACAGGTCCTTCTTGATCACATGAATTTTTTTACATTTCACTATGACCGGTTTCGGCTGCTACCACCTTCAGAACATAAAATGTTCTCGTCTAGTATCAACGTCGAACTACACATGTAGGTACATAGTAAGTATTGTGACGCATACCAGATTCGACTAACAGGTGATACTGGCGTATTCAAAGACGGGCAGCACGAATACTCACAGGCTTACATGAGTCGCGGGAGAACGACATCGATTTCTTCATGTGCTTAAAATCCTGAATTGGCAGGCGGTTGGAACTAGACGCCAACTATTTTTTTTAAGTCTTCAGTCTTCTGAGTGCACTTACTATGTACCTACATGTTTAGTTTGCGTTGATACTACATCATAATACTTTTTGATCTGAAGATGGCAGTAGCCGAAAACGGTCATAGCGAAATGTAAAAAAAAATTATTTGATCAAGACGGACCTGTAAAATGAAGCGCCAAAAATATGATCACCTACTCATTTTCGCACTTTATGTTTTCAATTGACAGTCATATATCGATATTATAATTTCATGGCTCTCAATTTTAATATATGGAATAAAAACAGGCACCAGTCGTAGAAAAAAAGTAAATAATCACGCAGCCTTAGTCGTACTTAATCCAGGTTGTGTACTTGGTTCAGTGGGTGGAAAGTGGACAAATGTGTTGTCTACAAAGGGAACTGCTTATAAACCTAGAAGGTTGCGAAAGTATTGTGACGCATACCAGATTCGACTAACAGGTGATGCTGGCGTATTCAAAGACGGGCAGCACGAATACTCAGGGCTTATGTGAGTCGCGGGAGAACATGGATTTCTTGATGTGCTTAAAATCCTGAATTGGCAGGCGGTTGGAGCTGACGCCAACTATTTTTTTTTAAGTCATCAGCCTTCTGACTGGTCTGACGCGGCCCGCCACGAATTACTGTCCTGCGCCTACCTATTCATATCAGAGTAACAAATACACCCTAAGTACTGAGTTATTTCCCCTGCAGTTTCTACCTTCTACAGCTCAGTTTAGTACAATGGAAGTTATTCCCTGACGTCTTAACACATCTCCAATCATCCTGTCGCTTCTTCTTGACATTGTTTTCAGTATATTCCTTTCCTCTCCGAATCTACAGGGAACCTCCTCATTTAGCAGTCCACCTAATTTTCAACATTCGTCTATAGCACCACATCTCAAACACTGTTCCGGTTTTCTCACAGTCCATGTTTCACTATCACACAAAGCTGTGCTCCAAACGTACATTATCACAAATATTTTCCTCAAATTAAGGTCTATGTTTGATACTAGGCTATGTTTGATACTAGCAGGCCCTTTTTGCCAGTGCTAGTCTGATTTTTATGTCCTTGCTCCGTAAATCATGGATTATTTTGCTGCCTAAGCACCGGAATTCCATTTCGTCTACTTCGTGATTCCCAATTAGGATATTACCTAACTCTCTATTCTCATTTCTGCTACTTCTCATTACCTTCATCTTACTTCGATTTATTCTCAGTCCATATTCTATACTTATTAGATTGTCTATTCCTGTCAGCAGATCCTGTAATTCTTCTTCATCTTTACTGAGAACAGCAATGTCATCAGCAAACCTCATCGGTGATATCCTTTCACCCCCGAATGTTAATCCCACACTTCAACTTTTCTTTTATTTCCATCATTGCTTCTTCTATGTATAGATTGAACGTAGGGCGAAAGACTACATCCCTGCCTTACACCCTTCGAGTTCCGACCACTTCGCTCTTGGTCTTCCACTCTTATTGCTGCCACTTATTTTTTGTACATTTAGTGTATTACCCCTATTTTTCTGAACATTTCAAACATCTTGCACCATATGACGCTTTCTCCAGGTCGACAAATCCATCTCACGAGCATGTCTTGATTTTTCTTCAGTCTTGCTTCCATTATCAACCGCAACGTCAGAACTGCCTCTTTGGTGCCTTGTACCTTTCTTAAAGCCAAACTGACCGTCGACTAACACGTTCTCAATTTTCTTTTGCGTTCTTCTGTATATTATTCTTGTCAGCAATTTGGATGCATCAGCTGTTAAGCTGATTGTGTGATAACTCTGTGGAATTGTCTTCTGAATTGTATGGAGTGTGGATCATGTTTTTTTCCCCCTCGCGAATCTGTTGGTATGTCGCTTGTCTCATATAATCTACACACGAACACGAATATACAAATCTTCCAAAACTGTTTTAAATTCTGACTTCTATAGTGGATCATCTATGTCTTCCATGTCGACTCCACGTTCGTCTTTTATCACGTCATCAGACAAGTGCTCTCCCTAACAGAGGCTTTCAATGTACGCTACAGATTACACAGGCCAACGATGGAAAAACTTTTACGCTGAACATACCTTATGCTTATATTTTTTAGGGTGGAAAATCCAAATATTATTCTTAAAAAACTGTATCACTCACTATTTCTTCACATTTAAATTTATTAGATTAAGCGATTTTTCAAAGAATTTAACAGCTTTTATATAGTTAAAATAATTTTAAAAGTAGGGGAAATTAATATAGCAGTGCTGAAAAACATTTGCTGGCAAAAAATGGTGCAGAAAGAACTGGCCTTTGAGGAAGTCTTTAAAACCTGGTGAGAACAACATTCTACGCAAAAACCTCGTAGATCCAAAAAACGTACTCCTACCACCTCTACATATATAGTTAGGCCTAATGAACAGTTTGTAAAGGCTTTGACTAAAGATGGACCATGTTTTAAGTATCTCTGCCAAAAGTTCCCACACCTTTCAGAAGTTAAACTAAAAGAAGGCGTCTTTGTCAGACCTGACTTTCTAAAATCGATGTTTGATGTTAACTTTGAATCCTTGAATGACCTTAAATGAGAAAGAAGCATGGGTATCATTCAAGCAAGTTGTTACAAAGTTCTTAGGACATGAAAAAGACACAGAATATGTTTATGTTACGGCTACAATGTTAAAGAAGTTTAAAACTTGCCTGAAAGTTCACTGTTTGAACAGTCACCTTGATTACCTCCCGAACAATATACGAGATGTCAGTGAGGAGCAAGGACAGTGTTTTCACTATGACATTAAAGTGATGGAAAAACGCTACCAACATCGCTGCAACACCAATATGATGGAGGACTACTGCTGGTCCCTTCACCGAGAAGTTCAGCAAGCGACTCATCGTAGAAAGAGCTACACATGAAGCTTCAAGGAAAAAAGAGAAAGAAAATACAAACGAATTTCAGCTGACAAGTGAAACCTCTATTAACACATATTATTGTTTTAAGTAGCTTAGTGTAAATACAAACCATGCTTATGTTGTAACAAATCATTTCATTAATTTCCCCATTTACCGTATTGCATAGGATTTTTATACTATGTAATAAAAAGCATATTGCTCGAAAACTATGGGTGATACTAAAAAACTAAGGCTAGATTTGGATTCAGCTCATAAAAATTTATGAAGATGAGCTATCAAAGAAAAAAAAGATTTTAAAAAAAAATTTTGGTTGGCCTATGTTATTAACTGTTGGTATGGAAGTAGATTACACGCTTGACAAATGATGCGCAACATTGCCAATACTCATTAACTGAGTAATCTAGGAATCTAACTTGAGTCGATACTGTTCAGATTATAATGTCTGATGTTTTTAAAGTAATTACAGTTGGTAGAATTAATGCGATTTCAACATAGAAGATTAGAAAAATTACATTCCGACCAATTACAGAGTGCTCAGAGGCATTTCATAAGCCATTCTTCCAGTGCTCCATACACTAGAGGAGTGTGAAAGAACTTTAATGTAGTGTGCAATGGGAAGTACCCTCTGCCACGTACTTGACAGCAGTTTGCAGAATGTGGATGCATCTGGTCCGCGACGGTAGCTGCGTGTTGGCGCGGCAGATTGCTAACCAAGGGCCCGTAATAGATTCACGGTCGTGTCGGAGATTGTTTCTGCACGACGAGTGGGTGTTATATTGTCCTTACATTCGTATCGTCACTACTGACACAAATTCGCCTCAGACACACTGTCGTATCGTTTTTTTCCATTGTTGAGATGGCAACATAGGCACGAAGTGAAAGCCAGCCAAATGAAATTTAAAAAAAAAAGACACAGGTCTAGATGTCAAAATGACACCGCACAGGGGTGCCTATCTTTGGTCACTAGAACCGCCGTCTCACAGGGTCATGAGGTTTAAGAGACAGAGAGGGAGATGGGGCGACAGATATACAGGGTGGTCCATTGATCGTGACCGGGCCAAATATCTCACGAAATAAGTGTCAAACGAAAATACTACAAACAACGAAACTCGTCTAACTTGAAGGGAGAAACCAGGTGGCGCTATGGTTGGCCCGCTAGATGGCGCTGCCATACATCAAACGGATATCATCTGCGTTTTTTTTTAATAGGAACCCCAATTTTTATTACATATTCGTGTAGTACGTAAAGAAATATGAATGTTTTAGTTGAACCACTTTGTGCTAGATGGCGCTGTAATAGTCACAAACGTATAAGTACGTGGTATCACGTAACATTCCGCCAGTGCTTCATGATACATTACCCGTGTTAAAATGGACCGTTTACCAATTGCGCAAAAGGTCGATATCGTGTTGATGTATGGCTATTGTGATCAAAATGCCCAACGGGCGTGTGCTATGTATGCTGATCGGTATCCTGGACAACATCATCCAAGTGTCCGAACCGTTCGCCGGATAGTTGCGTTATTTAAGGAAACAGGAAGTGTTCAGCCACATGTGAAACGTCAGACACGGTCTGCAAAAAATGATGATGCCCAAGTAGGTGTTTTAGCTGCTGTCGCGGTAAATCCGCACATCAGTAGCAGACAAATTGCGCGAGAATCGGGAATCTCAATAACGTCGGTGTTGAGAATGCTACATCAACATCGATTGCACCCTACCGTATTACTATGCACCAGGAATTGCATGGCGACGACTTTGAACGTCGTGTACAGTTCGCCACTGGGCACAAGACAAATTACGGGACGATAACAGATTTTTTGCACGCGTTCTGTTTAGCGATGAAGCATCATTCACCAAGAGCGATAACGTAAACCGGCATAATATGCACTGATGGACAACGGAAAATCCACGATGGCTGCGACAAGTACAACATCAGCGACCTTGGCGGGTTAATCTATGGTGCGGCATTATGGGAGGAAGGATAATTGGCCCCCATTTTATCGATGGCAATCTAAATGGTGCAATGTATGCTGATTTCCTACGTAATGTCCTACCGATGTTACTACAAGATGTTTCACTGCATGACAGAATGGCGATGTACTTCCAACATGATGGATGTCCGGCACATAGCTCGCGCGCGGTTGTAGTGGTATTGAACAGCATATTTCATGACAGGTGGACTGATCGTCGAAGCACCATACCATGGCCCGCACGCTCACCGGATCTGCCGTCCCCGGATTTCTTTCTGTGGGGAAAGTTGAAGGATATTTGCTATCGTGATCCACCGACAACATGCGTCAGCGCATTGTCAATGCATGTGCGAACATTACGGAAGGCGAACTACTCGCTGTTGAGAGGAATGTCGTTACACGTATTGCCAAATGCATTGAGGTTGACGGACATCATTTTGAGCATTTATTGCATTAATGTGGTATTTACAGGTAATCACGCTGTAACAGCATGCGTTCTCAGAAATAAGCGCACAAAGGTACATGTATCACATTGGAACAACCGAAAGAAAAAGGTTCAAACGTACCTACGTTCTGTATTTTAATTTAAAAAACCTACCTGTTACCAACTGTTCGTCTAAAATTGTGAGCCATATATTTGTGACTATTACAACGCCATCTACCACAAAGCGAAAACAGTGGTCCAACTAATACATCCATATTTCTTTACGTACTACCCGAATATGTAATAAAAAAGAGGGTTCCTATTTTTAAAAAACGCAGTTGATATCCGTTTGACCTATGGCAGCGCCATCTAGCGGGTCTACCATAGCGCCATCTGGTTTTCCCCTTCAAGCTAGACGTGTTTCGTTATTTGTATTTTTTTTTCTTTATTGAGTTTCGATTCCCCCCGAAGGGGGCGGGCTGTGCAGCAGCTTAGTATGTCGCTCTTCAGCCTACAGCCTTATTTTTTAAAAGGTAAAGATAATATATAATAAAAAAACAGGCGATAAAATCGGAAACAAAGGGTAACATGGCGAAAAAAAGCGTGGAACTTAAAACATAGAACAAAGGCATGATGATGCTAACAAAATAGACAGACAATTAAAGAACACGACGACAGTCTGGTTTCTGTTCGCAAAAAACATAAAATTCACACCCAGCGACAGCATGGTTTCTGTTCGCAACACGAGAAAAGACGAAACAACACTCAACAGTAACTGGAATACTTCACTAAAATATGACATACCACAGCCGAGAGTAGATGGGGGGAAACTGGACTGATTATGGGAAAATAAAAAAGGGGGGAAGGTGAGGAAAAGCAAAGGGGGGAGAGAGGAAAGGAGCCAATGGAGGATGAGGACCCATAAGAGGGGTGGGGGGTGCTGGGCAGACACGACAAGGAGTGGGGAAGGCAGAGGACAGGAATACAAAAGGACTCGGTAGGGGGGGGAGAAGGGAGGTAGGGAGAGGTTAGGCGGGGAGAAGCACAGGACGGAAGGGGGAAAGAGGGAGCCCAGGGAAAGGACGGAGGAAAGGAGGGTGGGTGAGGATCAGATAGGAGGGATAAAAGGAGGGAGAGAGGGAATCATCCAGGAGATGGAGTTGATGGAAGCCACCTTGGGAAAGGTGATGAATGGTGTAGAGATGGAGGGTAGGGGGGACACAACAGTGGAGGCACAGCAGGAGGTGGGGACGGGAGAGGAGAGGAGCAACCAGGGGGTGAGGGGGATCAAGGCAGCAGGAGATGTAGAGTATGCAGATATGTTCGAGGAATAGGAGCAGATGGGGGAAAGGAATGAGGTCATAGAGGATCCACGTGGGGGACGGGAGGCAGATATGGAAGGCGAGACGGAGTGCATGACGCTCAAGGATCTGGAGGGACTTATAGAATTTGGGGGGGGGGGCAGATATCCAGGTGGGACTGGCATAACAGAGGATGGGACGGATTAAGGATTTGTAGGTGTGGAGGATGGTAGAGGTGTTCAGCCCCCATGTCCGTCCAGAGAGAAGTTTGAGGAGTCGGAGGTGGTTGTGGGCTTTGGATTGGATGGAGCGGAGATGAGGGATCCAGGTGAGGTGACGGTCAATGGTGAGGGTGGGGGTGAGGTGGACAGGACGGGCGCAGACAGTAAGGGAGAAATCCAGGAGCCGGAAGGAGCGAGTGGTACGACCTACGATGATTGCCTGGGTCTCGGAAGGATTGATTTTCAGAAGCCACTGGTTACACCATGCGGCAAAAAGGTCAAGGTGATTCTGGAGAAGGCGTTGGGACCGTTGGAGGGTAGGAGCGAGGGCGAGAAATGCAGTGTCATCGGCATATTGCAAGAGGTGTATTGGAGGAGGGGGGGTTGGGGCGTATCTGCCGTGTACAGGAGGTAGAGGAGAGGGGAGAGGACAGAGCCCTGGGGCACACCTGCAGAGGGGTAGAAGGTGTGGGAATTGGCATTATGGATGGTAACATAGGAGGGGCGGCGGGATTCGTTCTTTGTAGTTTTGCCGTTTGACACTTATTTCGGGAGATATTTGGCCCGGTCACGATCAATGGACCACCCTGTATAAGCACATTCACGAGAACAGCAGGAAGCTTTCGAACGGCAAATAAGAATTCGAAACAAACTAGCAAAGTGCGGAAAATGTTGATTGTCGTCTTGCAGCAATTAGGGTGGAAAAACAGGAGTTGCTAGGCTAGATTTAGCCAGCACCACCTGTGGAGTGAGTCGCGAACTAGAGGCACCGACTGGCGGAGCAGCGGCGGTATTATCCGAAGCAGCCCGAGCGACTGCAGACTGTCTCGCTAGCGCGGCACGGTGTGTCGGACTATCGGCCCACGTGACGTTTTCTGTCACCCAGGGGGACGACGGCTCACCGCGCCGTTGCGCCCACGCCACCCCCGCCGGCCCAACGTGCGCTGCGCCGTCACAAAGGCCGGCGGAAAGGCCCGCCCACGCCCACGCCCTCGCCGCCTCGACGCCGTTTATTGCGAGCCGCGTTTCGTAACGAGCCGGCTGTGAGAGCGGGCTATTTATACGCGTCGCGGCGCAGCGCAGCGCAGCGC
This sequence comes from Schistocerca cancellata, assembly GCF_023864275.1. Taxonomy (NCBI): domain Eukaryota; kingdom Metazoa; phylum Arthropoda; class Insecta; order Orthoptera; family Acrididae; genus Schistocerca; species Schistocerca cancellata. The sequence continues at coordinate 206,476,231 of NC_064635.1, forward strand.
GTCCATCACGAGCTGCGGTGAACAGGTGTCTCTCGCAATACTTCCACCAGGCGGCCGCGCACACTGGGTGTCGGGATAAAGCTGCACGGCCAGCGAGAGCGAGGTTACTTGCAACACGGACTGCGAACAGCAGCATTTAACGCTATAAAGTGAACTGGAGACTTGGTCAGACTGGCAGCCTCTACATACAGGGTGCAAATAATTACAGCTCCAGTTTCAAAAGTATTGAAAGACAAACATTGCTCAATACGAGTCATTTGAACAGTATAGTCGAGGGACATGAAAGGGAAGCAGTGGTTGGGAAGGGAGTGAGACAGGGTTGTAGCCTCTCCCCGATGTTATTCAATCTGTATATTGAGCAAGCAGTAAATGAAACAAAAGAAATATTCCGACTAGGTATTAAAATCCATGGAGAAGAAATAAAAACATTGTAATTACGTCAGACACAGCAAAGGACTTGGAAGAGCAGTTGAACGGAATGGACAGTGTGTTGAAAGGAGGATATAAGATGAACATCAACAAAACCAAAACGAGGATAATAGAATGTAGTTGAATTGAGTCGCGTGATGCCGAGGGAATTAGATTAGGAAATGAGACACTTAAAGTAGTAAAGGAGTTTTCCTATTTGGGGAGCAAAATAACTGATGATGGTCGAAGTAGAGACGATATAAAATGTAGACTGGCAGTGGCAAGGAAAGCGTTTCTGAAGAAGAGAAATTCGTTAATATCGAGTGTAGATATAAGTGTCATGAAGTCGTTTCTAAAAGTATTTGTATGGAGTGTAGCCATGTATGGAACTGAAACATGGACGATAAATAGTTTGGACAAGAAGAGAATAGAAGCTTTCGAAATGTGGTGCTACAGAAGAATGCTGAAGATTAGATGGACAGGTCACATAAGTAATGAGGAGGTATTGAATAGAATTGGGGGGAAGAGGAGTTTGTGACACAACTTGACTAGACGAAGGGGTCGGTTGGGAGGACATGTTCTGAGGCATCAAGGGATCAGCAGTTTAGTACTGGAGGGCAGCGTGGAGGGTAAAAATCGTAGAGGGAGACCAAGAGATGAATACACTAAGCAGATTCAGAAGGATGTAGGTTACAGTAGGTACTGGGAGATGATGAAAAAAAAATGGCTCTGAGCACTATGGGACTCACCTTCTGAGGTCATCAGTCCCCTAGAACTTAGAACTACTTAAACCTAACTAATCTAAGGACAGCACACACATCCATGCCCGAGGCAGGATTCGAACCTGCGACCGTAGCGGTCTTGCGGCTCCAGACTGTAGCGCCTAGAACCGCAAGGCCACTCAGACCGGCGGAGATGATGAAGCTTGCACAGGATAGAGTAGCATGGAGAGCTGCATCAAACTAGTCTCAGGACCGAAGACCACACCAACAACATGACTGACACAAGGTGCAACGACATCGATACAAAAAAGAAGTAAAGGGGAGGGGGAAACTGGCGCTGTAAGCCCAACGTGAAGAATCGTTATCGTACGCTGCTGGTAAAGAGCTTTTACGAGAACAGTGACTCTGCGACAGTAGCCCTGCAGAAGTTCCAGACACTCAAGGGTGTGGAAAAAGGCATTGGTCCGATGTCTGCTAAGGGTGTGGAGAAAATGATAACAAAATTCGAAAAAAAACAGGTTCTTTCGAAGTGCAATGTGGCAGAGGTAGGAAAGCAGTTGATCTGACGTCTGTCGAAGCTGGGGCCGCAGCATTGCGGGAGGGGTCGAGCAGTGCAAACATGCAGTGTTGTAAGTATTGCCCGAACGTTGGATATGCCTGAGAGCTTGAAAGGTCTCTGTTGGATTCCTTTCATGTTAATTTCTTAAATCTGTTGTCATTTACGGCATACATTCCACTTCTAAATTTAGTGTCGTATTTCTGACTATCTGGGAGGAGACTGAGCAGTGGAATGTGCTCCTTTTACACGTAATCAAGAACGATCTGTCACACTACTACACTTTAAAACACAGTTTATATGTAATTGATGTCAGACAGTCTCATACGGAACCTACATCCGCTTTCTTTTATGTACTGTATATGATAAGATACTGACATCCCCCTTCCCTTCTGTTTGAAAGGTCGAATGAGCAAATGTATTTCTAGTTGCATGCTTGATGGTAGCAGACAAGCCTGTCTGCTAGAGAACAGTAGAACCAACGTCGGAACAGGTAGCTACGCTTTCTAAAAGCAAAGAGGTTTCTATTCTTGGTATGGTTCTGCCGTCCCTTGTCATGTTGGTATAGGAAGCTCTCTGGTCACTTCCGTTTGTATCTGTGAAGCACCCTCAGTAGGGACCCACGGCAGTCTCTCTGCGGCGAGCGTCTGAAGTGGTAAGATCTGTGGCTAAGCGCGTCTCTGCTAAGTCCGTAGCACAATGGATTTCTTAAGTTCAGCCTAACTGGAAATTTAATCACCTTTATTTCAGGTTTAGATCTAAAATATCTAATGTTATCTTAAATTGCAATGTAGTGTAATTCGAGTGTGAAGTTCAGAATATATTCCGGTAGTTGCTTTGACACTACTTTGTGAGTAAAGTGGAACCACGTGTTGATCAGTAACTCTAACTAAGATCACCAATCTTCAATGCGAATGTGCGTGAGATTATAACGTCTCGTCTTGACAATATTTTTCAGTATAGCAACTTTTCTTTATGTTCAACCCACGTGAGGTGTACTTTGTGAGACCAGTACCACGTGCTTATACAATTGTTTGACCCATCAGGTTAATAGTAAGACAATAGTAACCAGTTCGAGCTTTTTCTTTTGTAAATTGCGTTTCGATGTAATCTATTTTAATTATCAAAATTATTGAGACCACGTGAAGCATGTGGTGTAATCATCAAAGTAGCTCTCAGCTATTCTTTTCGGGAAGATTTCACAGAGAGTTTGTATGAATTTAGTACACCAGTGTGTGGTAATTACATGACGGACAGGATTGCGCTACGAACGTAACTTCTTTGGATGAAAATTGAATCGGTTGGTTGTGGTTAATTTCCTCTTGCATATGTTTCAACGTTCTTCGTGTGTTATTTTATGAATGCAGTGTTGTATGCAGTCTCCCAATCTTGGCTCCATATTTGATGTGTTCCGTAAGATTACAAATTCACATTTTCACAATCCAAAAAAGGCACCAGTTTCGTTATGAATCAAGTTTAATATGCTGAAATTTCAGTGATCAATGTTAAAATAAATGTCCAAATATAAACTGATTTATTTATTTCTATTTAAATTCTTTATATATATATATGCTTGTGTCTGTATATGTGTGGATGGATATGTGTGTGTGTGTGTGCGAGTGTATACCCGTCCTTTTTTCCCCCTAAGGTAAGTCTTTCCGCTCCCGGGACTGGAATGACTCCTTACCCTCTTCCTTAAAACCCACATCCTTTCGTCTTTCCCTCTCCTTCCCTCTTTCCTGATGAGGCAACAGTTTGTTGCGAAAGCTTGAATTTTGTGTGTATGTTTGTGTTCGTTTGTGTGTCTGTATATATATATATATATATAATCACCGGTTGTCGTAAGATGACTATTAAAAGATTATAATTAATGTTAGTCTGGTTGGGAATTTGGTAAGCTAGACTGGATACCTGGTGAAACAGTTGCTCAGTAATTCAAGGTTAACTTCTTCAGATAGCTCACAGCTTTTAACCCGCTTTTATTGTTGAATATCAGCACCGCTTTCAGAACAAATTAATGCATCAACATTACAAGCTCGGTGCACAAAATACAACGAAACAGCCTGCTTTCCTATCCACGCTCAGTGACCTATGTTCAGGAGTTATTTCCTGCTGACCTGCCAGCAAGACAAACCTTTGTTGTGGAATTTCTTGGTCTAATGGAAGTGGGAAATGAATGACCACGGAACATCATATGGACAAAGAAGACCATTTTCCTCTCTATCATCTAGTCGTTTTACTCATTGCTGAGTGTTGTGAGCTCATTTATTCTTACGTAGTTCAAACTTCAGAGAGATCTCTCCATCCACAGCGATCTTCGGCCTATCTTAACATGATGTGAAGTGGCAGGCTGGTAATCTTCTTCGCTTGATGCACCCATCCGTTTGCTGCTCTCCCACGTGGTCTTCTGTCCTCAATTTTTCCGTGCACGATGGTCTTCTCTAAATTATCCTCTTTCCTTCTCAAGATGTTCCCAAGGAACTGATGGTATTTTTGGCTGACACGAGAAGATAACCTTCTTGTGATTTTAAGTTTTTCTATTATTGAAACATTTGTTCTTTTTTGTGTCCACAGTACATGTGCCATACACCGCCAACACCACATCTCGAAGGCATCAATGCGGCTCTTATGAGTACCTTTCAAGGTCCAGGTCTCGCATCCCTATAAGAATACGGGAAACACCAATGCTTCTACCAAGCGCATCTTCATTGTCTTGGATATTTCCCGATTCTGCCATGTCTTATTGTCGTCTTATCTCTCTATCACACTTTCCTCTGCAATTGATCAGAGAGCCTAGATATACATAATCACTCACTATCTCGAAGACTCCGTAAGCATCGTGCAAGTTGGTTTTGATCGATGCCTTGGCGATTTATAACCATTAGTTTGGTTTTTTCATGTTTATCTCTAGGCCAAGGTTTAGACTAACATCTCACCTTGAGAACAAATTACCAAGTTCTTTCTCACTTCCTGCTATGAGTGTACTATCATCTGAGAAGAGTGCTGCCAGTAGAAAATCCCACCTTCCCAGCCATCCAGCGCTTTCGTGATTACACACTCTGCATAGATATTGTAGAGCTGAGGTGACAGTATGCAGCCTTGTCTGACGCCATTTATCACATCGAAAAATTCCGAGTATTCACTATCTACTTTTAGCCCGCCCGGTTGGCCGTGCGGTCTAACGCACGGCTTTCCGGGCGGGAAGGAGCGCCTGGTCCCCGGCACGAATCCGCCCGGCGGACTTGTGTCGAGGTCCGGTGAACCGGCCAGTCTGTGGATGGTTTTTAGGCGGGTTTCCATCTGCCTCGGGGAATGCGGGCTGGTTCCCCTTATTGCGCCTCAGTTACACTATGTCGGTGATTGCTGCACAAACAAGTTCTCCACGTACGCGTACACCACCATTACTCTACCAAGCAAACACAGGGGTTACACTCGTCTGGTGTGAGACGTTCCCTGGGGGAACCACCGGGGGCCGAATCGAACAATAACCCTGGGTTCGGTGTGGGGCGGCGGAGGGGTGAAGTGGACTGCGGCAGTCGTCGTGGGGTTGTGGACCACTGCGGCTGCGGCGGGGACGGAGTCTCTCCGTCGTTTCTAGGGCCCCGGTTAACAAACAATACAATACAAACTACTTTTATGGTTGCAGTATGGCTATTATTAAGATGGTTGGGTTGGGTTGTCTGGGGAAGGAGACCAGACAGCGAGGTCATCGGTCTCATCGGATTAGGGGAGGACGGGGAAGGAAGTCGGCCGTGCCCTTTCAAAGGAACCATCCCGGCATTTGCCTGGAGCGATTTAGGGAAATCACGGAAAACCTAAATCCGGATGGATGGACGCGGGATTGAACCGTCGTCCTCCCGAATGCGAGTCCAGTGTGCTAGCCACTGCGCCACCTCGCTCGGTTATTATGAAGACCTTTCGGTAAGGATACCTTGTGTTTTGGAACCCCAGACTCGTTGAACACATGTCACAACTTGTCCCACATGACACAATCAAAGACCTTTTCATAATCTAGGAAGAAAATGTAGCCAGAGACACAGAAATCATAACATTTTTCAGTTATTTGCCTTAAATTCAAGACTGCCTCTCGAGTTCGTTTAACTGACACGAAACTCGCTTGTTCTGCGGAAATCTGAGACTACAGAAAAATTTCTAGGCGTTTCTTTATTATATGCAGGAGGATTTTACTAGCATGTGATATTAATGCTATGGTCCTATGGTTGGAGCACTCCTTAACTGATCTTTTTTTTTGTGCAGAGGAATTAGGACAGATGTAGTCCAGTCTTTAGACCATTCACCCGTTTTCCACAGCTTATTACATATTAAATGTAGGGCATGCATGCCTTCCTCTCCCATCGCAGTCAGCATTTCTCTGAAATACCGTCTATACCTGGGGCTTTGTTGTTTTTCAGGTGCTTGATGAAACTTTCGATTTCACTGTAGAGGATACCAGGTTCTTTATTTGATTCCATACAAATGTTCTCTTCTTCGATGTCGTTTCCTTTGTAATACAGTGTTCTACAGTGTTGTTTGTAATTGCTTGTCAGTAATAATAGTGCCATCTATATCTTCTACCATCCACGTGCGCGGTTTGAGCTCTCGAGTGATTCTGTTTATCTTCCTCTCTAAAGACATGTCAATACGTAGAATTACAAATTATGGGCAACGGAATATCCACACGCACAATCAGCTGGTACCACTTCATTCTACGGTTTGGTGGCATCGTTTATCATAGGGATGTATTTTTTCGAGGAGATGAACTCTGCGGGTCCTGTTAACTAAACCCTCACTGGTAAACCGTTTGAGAGTCTTCCGCGCACCAGCGTCGTCCCAGTGCTACAACAGCATGGATGTGTGGGTAGCATCATTTTGATGCAAGATGGCGCTCCTCCGTGTATTGCACAGCCAGCGAAGCGGTTGCTGCAGAGGCATTTCAGAAATGCTAGAATTATCAGTTGTCATTTCCGTACAGCCTCTCCTTACAGACCATCTGATCTCAATCCGTTCGACTTCTGGCTGCGGGGTTATCAGAAAGATGTTGTGTTCGGAGCTCCAATTACGATCGTAACTGAACTGAAGGCACTCATTGGCCAACGCAATTTGAACGTGACCCCTAAGAATATACGATATGTTGTGGAACACACTGTTTCTCGATTTCAGGTGGAGAACATACTGAAGGTGTCCTGCGCCTGTATCACGACAGAAACCGACGTTATTTTGCTTTTTATGCAGTTTTTGGCCCCAGGACAATTAAAAACCGATGCAGTTTTGCTTTTTATGCGGATTTTGGCCACAGGACAATTAAAACCTGATTTTTCCCATCCGATGTGGTACGACCTTGCCTTGGTGCATGGGCTTACCTTACTAACCGTGCGCCGGCCGCTGTGGCCGAGCGGTTCTCGGCGCTTCAATCTGGAACCGCGTGACCGCTACGGTGGCGGGTTTGAAAGCTGCCTCGGGCATGGATGTGTGTCATGTCCTTAGGTTAGTTAGGTTTAAGTACACTCCTGGAAATGGAAAAAAGAACACATTGACACCGGTGTGTCAGACCCACCGTACTTGCTCCGGACACTGCGAGAGGGCTGTACAAGCAATGATCACACGCACGGCACAGCGGACACACCAGGAACCGCGGTGTTGGCCGTCGAATGGCGCTAGCTGCGCAGCATTTGTGCACCGCCGCCGTCAGTGTCAGCCAGTTTGCCGTGGCATACGGAGCTCCATCGCAGTCTTTAACACTGGTAGCATGCCGCGACAGCGTGGACGTGAACCGTATGTGCAGTTGACGGGCTTTGAGCGAGGGCGTATAGTGGGCATGCGGGAGGCCGGGTGGACGTACCGCCGAATTGCTCAACACGTGGGGCGTGAGGTCTCCACAGTACATCGATGTTGTCGCCAGTGGTCGCCGGAAGGTGCACGTGCCCGTCGACCTGGGACCGGACCGCAGCGACGCACGGACGCACGCCAAGACCGTAGGATCCTACGCAGTGCCGTAGGGGACCGCACCGCCACTTCCCAGCAAATTAGGGACACTGTTGCTCCTGGGGTATCGGCGAGGACCATTCGCAACCGTCTCCATGAAGCTGGGCTACGGTCCCGCACACCGTTAGGCCGTCTTCCGCTCACGCCCCAACATCGTGCAGCCCGCCTCCAGTGGTGTCGTGACAGGCGTGAATGGAGGGACGAATGGAGACGTGTCGTCTTCAGCGATGAGAGTCGCTTCTGCCTTGGTGCCAATGATGGTCGTATGCATGTTTGGCGCCGTGCAGGTGAGCGCCACAATCAGGACTGCATACGACCGAGGCACACAGGGCCAACACCCGGCATCATGGTGTGGGGAGCGATCTCCTACACTGGCCGTACACCACTGGTGATCGTCGAGGGGACACTGAATAGTGCACGGTACATCAAAACCGTCATCGAACCCATCGTTCTACCATTCCTAGACCGGCAAGGGAACTTGCTGTTCCAACAGGACAATGCACGTCCGCATGTATTCCGTGCCACCCAACGTGCTCTAGGAGGTGTAAGTCAACTACCCTGGCCAGCAAGATCTCCGGATCTGTCCCCCATTGAGCATGTTTGGGACTGGATGAAGCGTCGTCTCAGGCGGTCTGCACGTCCAGCACGAACGCTGGTCCAACTGAGGCGCCAGGTGGAAATGGCATGGCAAGCCGTTCCACAGGACTACATCCAGCATCTCTACGATCGTCTCCATGGGAGAATAGCAGCCTGCATTGCTGCGAAAGGTGGATATATACTGTACTAGTGCCGACATTGTGCATGCTCTGTTGCCTGTGTCTATGTGCCTGTGGTTCTGTCAGTGTGATCATGTGGTGTATCTGACCCCAGGAATGTGTCAATAAAGTTTCCCCTTCCTGGGACAATGAATTCACGGTGTTCTTATTTCAATTTCCAGGAGTGTAGTTCTAAGTTCTAGGGGACTGATGAAATGGGTCAAATGGCTCTGAGCACTATGGGACTCAACATCTTAGGTCATAAGTCCCCTAGAACTCAGAACTACTTAAACCTAACTAACCTAAGGACATCACACACACCCATTCCCGAGGCAGGATTCGAACCTGCGACCGTAGCAGTCCCGCGGTTCCGGACTGCAGCGCCAGAACCGCTAGACCACCGCGGCCGGCGGGACTGATGACCTCAGATGTTAAGTCCCGTAGTGCTCAGAGCCATTTGAACCATTTGAACTAACCGTGCCACGACTGTTGACTACTGAACTTGAGCGCCCATGTCATTTGCGCAGCACGGATGGTGTAATGTGTGATTAAAACCATAGCCGTAGTATTGCGATTCATTTCTCATTTGTAGCCTACCCCATTTATGTTTACTGGTAAAATTTCCGATACTTTTTTTTTGTTCTATTACTTTTACCCCTGTGTCAATAAACTGCTGTTCAAAGTTGACGACATTCTGAGGACTCGTTGTATTTCTACGCTATTTTGAACCTGGAATTTTAATTACGGTCATTCTATACATACACTGCGAAATGCATGAGAGGAGGTACGTTCCATTATAGCACATGTTATGGTTTCTTCCCTCTCCAATCACATACGGAGAGTAGTAAGAAAGACTGCTAAATGATCTCTGTGCGCGCTGTAATTAGTGTCATCTTCTCTTCTTGGTCCCAGTGGGAGAGATACGCAGGGGAAGAACACTATCCCCATATAAAACATCTTCAGTTGACAAAAGAAGGAAGTACATTAATTTTCAGAGAAATTCAGGACTACAGAAATACAAGTCACTTAGGAATGAATAGACGCTAAGGAGAGATGGCTACACAAAAATCAGTTGACAAAAGTCCTAAGTACAATGATGTTCAGAGAAATTCAGAAATAGAGAAATACAATTCACTTAGGAATTAATAGACGCTAAGGAGAGACGGCTACACAAAAATTGTGTATAATTCTAAAAGGAAACGTGGTCGGAAGCACTCAAATACAAAAGTCAAAACAACCTTCGGTGAAATTAAAAGCAAAGGCGGTAATAAGAAGGGTCCAATGGGAATCCCACTCTTTAAGTGCAGAGGATAGAGCTGGTGAGTGGAGAAAGTGACATTGGCCTTTTCGAAGAGAAAGACTTGTCTGAGGACGTGAGAGAAGAAGAAAGAGGAATCTACATAGAAGAGATAGGGGATCAAGTATTAGAATGAGAATTTAACAGAACTTCGGAAGACTTAAGATAAAATAGGGCGGATGGGGCACATAACATTTGTGGCATGAAACTAATACCCTCAGACTTCCTGAAGAACATCATCCACACAACGCCGAAGATAGTAAGACCCGACAATCAGCTTAACAGGTCATACATCCAACTCGCTGACAAGATTAACATATAGAATAATACAACAATTGAGGATGTGTTAGATGGCGATCAGTTTGGCTACAGGTAAGGTAAAGGCACCATAGAGGCAGTTATGACGTTTCGGTTGGTAATGGAATCAAGACTGAAGAAAAACCGAGACACGTTCGTAGGATTTGGCGTTCGCCAATTTAAAATCGTGAAAAATGTTAGAAATAATGAGAAAAATAGGGGTAGGAAATATGCAATATATGTAAGAACCAAGATCGAACAATAATACCGGAAGTTCACGAACGAAGTGGTCGGATTAAAAAGCGGTTGCGTGAGGGATGCAGTCTTTCGCACATACTGTACAGTCTATACATCGAAGAAGCAGCGACGGAAGTAAAAGAAAGGTTCAAAAGTGGTTTTAAAATTGATGGTGAAAGGATATGAATGATAAGATTCGCTGATGACATTGCCATCCTCAGTGACGTTAGGAAATAACAGTATTTGTTGGATAAAATGGTCTAATGAGTTCAGAATATGGGCTGAGAGTAAATAGAAGAAAGACGAAAGTAATGAGAAGTAACAGAAATGAGAACAGCGACGAACTCAACATCAGAATTGGTTATCACAAAGTTATGGAATTCTTCTATCTATGTAGCAAAATAACCCCTGGCGGACGGAGCAAGGACATAAAAAGCAGACCGGCATTGGCAAAGAGGGCATTCCTGACCAATAAAAGTCTACTGATATCAAACACAAGGCTTGATTTGAGGAAGAAATGCCGGCCGTTGTGGCCGAGCGGCACTAGGCGCTTCAGTCTGGAACCGCGCGGCCGCTACGGTCGCAGGTTCGAATCCTGCCTCGGGCATAGATGTGTGTGATGTCCTTAGGTTGGTTAGGTTTAAGTAGTTCTAAGTTGTAGGGGGGACTGATGACCTCAGCTGTTAAGTCCCACAGTGCTCAGAGCCACTTAAACTTTTTTTTTGTGAGGAAGAAATTTCTCAGAAAGCATGTTTGGAACACAGAATCGTATGGTAGTGAATCATGGGCTGAGGAAAAACCAGAACAGAAGAGAATTGAAGCATTTGAGATATGGTGCTACAGAAGAATGTTGAAATTTAAGTGGACTGATAAGGTAAATAATGAGGAGTTTCTTCGGAGAATCGCCGAGGAAAGTACTGAAGAAGGGACAGGATGAGATGACAAAGGTTAAGACATCATGAAATAATTTCCATGGTACTATAGGCAGCTGTCGAGGGTAAAAACTGTAGAGGAAGGCAGCTACTGAATGGAATACATCCAGTATACATACATTTGAGATGTGGTGCTATAGACGAATGTTGAAAATTAGGTGGACTGATAAGGTAAGGAATGAGGAGGTTCTACGCAGAATCGGAGAGGAAAGGAATATGTGGAAAACACTGATAGGGAGAAGGGACAGGATGATAGGTGTGATATTATTGGATTTAAGACATTTTGCATATGAGAAAAGGACAGCCACCAAGCTGTAGTTTGCAGTGATACTAAGCATGACAACACGAGAGTAAAAAAAACGAAATCTGTTTATAACGTTCGCCTACACCAAGACGCGCGGCCAGCGTTTAAAAGGTACTTTTAAATACTATGACTCGCTGGGCGCAGATATTTAAAATCATTGCCGCAGCGCTTGATAGCAAGAAGCTGCGAAACAGAAGAAAGAACAATTTTTCATTTGTTAGGAAAATTCTAGTCTTTATAGTTAGTTGTACTTCTGGTCGCCGATATGTTAACATGTACTTCATTACCTTTGATGTTTGGTTGCCGACTTGTTAAGACGTGTTGTGTAGCACCGCTACAAGTTATATTTCATTTAATGTGAAAAACCACGTTATCATCAAGAAAGAAAACGCTTTTGTAAACCTAGTGACGATAAAAAAAACTTACGCGCACGCCAGGACATTTAATTTTTACAAAATATCACACATACAAAAGCAGCGATTGTTGGACTGCTCCATGTATGAGAAAAACATAAAAATGTAAGTTTTGTATTCATTGTAAATTTGTTAATGTTTATAGTTTTGCCTTTCTTCTTTGAGAATATATTGATGCTTCACTGTACAGAAAATCTATGCTTATTCTTTTCTTTAAATTAACCACAAATAATGTTTATGTTTAAATGAACTTTGTTACAGGTTCGCTCTTCATCGCGGTGTCTCGATTGTATTTGGGAGACCATTAACGTGTTCAATTTCCGATCTGACAACTTTTTTTACAAAATTTCACTGTTTTGCATTCATTTCCAATTTTTTTTATTATTCAAATAGGTCCCTTAGGTAATTTCATTGAAGAGTCTGATTGCGTGAAAGCAATCCGGGTTAAGAGGTCATTTGAGAAACTATTTTCACGCAATCAATCCGTACGTCTCCTAAACACAATCGAGAACCGACGCATCGTCGATCATTCAATAATTTTTCTCTCTTTCCAATTCGTACCAAGAAACGGCCAAGGAGAACTGCCGTGAGTACGCAATCTAGTGTTAAAAGGTTGCATTCTTTATCTTGTCGGCAAACATTGCCATGAATTATCATCATCGATGTTATATTTGGTTAAATGTGAAAAGCCAAAAAACCTTTTAACGCTAGATGTGGCGCCCGAACAGGGACTTGACTAAAAAACTAATTTGTTCTTTTTATTTTCATGCTACCATCTGGAGAAAAATAAAATTGGAAGCCAAAACCAGTGATAAAAAAAAGGACGCATATGCAGAAAATCGCAGTAAGAATCCACAACAGCAATAAATAGCAGCGCGCAAGACAACTAATGTGAGTACGATTTTTCATTACGTTTGAAGCTTTGCGTACCGAGCATTCAGTCGGCTCGTGACATTCACTCTCTACGCTTTTTTCCCTTTTCCTCAAACAATTTAATTTCCAAATTTCTGTTTCCTTTTGCTTTGGATCCGCCTCTATCACATCATTTCGCTTACAATAGTTAGAAATAGTTAGCAAGAATTTCCATTGTTGTGCATTTTAGTAAATCATAATGGCCGCCAGTTTCAGTGCTCTATAAGTGTTTTTCATATTTTATCTCTCTCGTTGCCATATTGGCATTTTCGTGTGTCAGAGTTTCAGTTGTTTATAACGCGCAAGCAATATCTGAGAAATCAGGACGCGAAATCCTTGGCGCACCTGACAAGTGAAAATCATAATTTAAAAAAAAAAATTATCTTTTCTAGCTCGTGCAGTGTAACTACTTTAAATTTACGATGGCTGATGAGCAACCAAGGCAACTTAGACCGCGCGCGGGTGTAAACAAACCTTAATCTCGTAGTGAGGGAACAACACAAGACGAAGCGACACGTGAGCTGTCGGCGCCACAGACCGCGTCGCAGTCACGTGAATGCTCGCTGTCAGATATACTAAAATTGTTTGCTGATATGAAAACCAGTTTTGAAGCAAACATGGGTAATCGTGGAACGCAAATCAGTCAGTTAACAAACCAAAGTGATAATCTTGGAACGCAAATCAGTCAGTTAACAAACCAAAGTGACAATCTTGGAACGCAAATCAGTCAGTTAGCAAATCAAAGTGACAGCAGGTTCAGCAGTTTAGAATCAAGGATAGAGGACATCCAAGCACAAATCAAAAATTCGAATGACACCATGGAGGAAAAAATTAAAGCCATTACCACTGCTTACGCAAGCGAGCTAAACGCAAGCGTACACGCAAAAATTGATAGTGTTCTTTCGATGGTGGAATCCGCCGATACCAATATTGGTAGCAAGTTCATAGATATGCAGGCCCAAATAGATGTGTGTAAATCAACTGCGAGTGACTCTTTGAAACATTACAGTGATGTTTCAAAGAGAGTAAGCCAATTGACAGAAAGTGTCAACCACGTTGGCGAGCGAGTCGAAGACCTTGCTCAGCAAATATCCGATGTCAATATTGACAAAAAGATCGCAGATGTCAACACCGGTATAAGCAATACACTTAATAGGGAATTTGAAGAGTGGATGCAATCCAAAGAACAGTACATTGTCAGCAAGGTACACGCTGAACTAAAGGGTACGGTTAAATCTGCTACAGCAGAAATCTTAACCGCTCCCGGTACTTCTGGTGACACTTTATCCAGTGAATTAGGTGAAATCAGACGAGCATTTAGCCACGTTCTTCCGGAATGGAAACGTCAGCTAAGCAATGATATAGATCAACTAAAACGACAAGTTACGGAATTGCAAGGTGACAATCAAAGTGAGTATTCGCTACCGCCAGAACACGATAGTCGTCAATATCCCGCGTGTCAAGTACAATGCTCACCAACAGTAAATAATACGCGTGACGAAACTTCTACGTCACGTAGTCATGCCGATCAACTAACACTCGTTGAACTAATGCGAGACGAGAGTGTGCTAAAACACAGAGTTTTTCAGCCTTTTATACCTGAAAAACGAAATATACATCCCGTGGTATTTCTAAAATCATTCACAGGCGCTTTTCCAGAATCATGGAACGACAGGCAGCGGATACAGTTCATCTTAGGCTATGTACACGGCGAAGGATCAATTTGGGGTACAGAAATAATAAACAAATGTCGCCTATGCAGATTTTGAAAAGCATTTTTTGAATAAATTCTGGAGTTCAGGTATACAACAAAGACTCCGAAAAGAGGTTTACAATGCCGAACCTTTCAACACCAAAGGAGGAGGTTTGAGACGTTATTTTGAAAAATATCTACGTAAAATTCAGTATTGGGACACGCCCATTTCAACCAAAGATGTAATCATGATCTTAAAGTCAAAACTTCCTGTGTCAATAAGAGAAAAACTAGTTAATGTGAGTGAAGAAGACCTAGAAGCCTTTCTTTTTGTTCTTGACAATTTGGATATGATCTATGAGGATGTGCGTGCGAGCGCGCGGAATAATTATAATAATGGACCGCCCGCTCCGCAGCACCACATAACAAATTGCGTCAATGGAATGTCGTACCAACATAACACGGGACAACCAAACGCTCAGCCTTACGGCAATCATAACAGTTTCAACCGCCGTAATGGAAAACAATATAACAAACATCCACACCAGAATAGATACAATCCGATTTATCAAAACACACAGCAACAATACGGTAATTCACCGATAAATCACAACGGTAATTACCAGTACCAGAACAACAAGACGAATAATGGAAATCGTCACAAGGGAAAGAAATGGAACAATTATAACAGACCACAACAGTACAGTCAGCCGAGTCACTTCACTCCCTCTCAGCAAACAGTTCAGGAACAATAGTCAGGACAATTAGTCGGATGCTTTTCCTGACACCGCCGGTTATAATAGCCAAGGAAATCCGACTATTTTTTACACACAGGCGAACCAACCACCAAATGCGATGTCAAATATCACGCAATCAACAGATGCACAAGTCGTATGGGATACGAACGCAAATTTTCGACCTGGTAGGTCGCAAAATACTAGTAAAAAAAAATAACTGACATTTCAGCTCCACCCCAGTCGGAAAACCATTAGCAGCTTCTTTAGGCCTCCACGGGGAAGCTGCGGAACCAATGGGGGGCAACTTCATTAAAAGACATATCAACGTAATTAGATTCGAAGACGACAGAGACTTACGGGACGAACTATTAGACGAAAAGAACACCTACGAAAACAACGACTTTTGGGAAAACCAAGTACAAGCGTCAACTCTGATTCACATTTATGATATACCAATCATTGCTATCATCGACACAGGTGCAAATATTAATGCTATGTCTATGTGTGTATATAAAAAGGTATGCTCTGTAACAAAAATTCCTTCACTTCCTGTACAAGGATGTACTGTATCCGGAGCAGTAGGCTCCCTAGTACAGAAGGTTAGCTTGCAAGTACAAGCAACAGTACAATTTAAATCCGACTGTATACCGTGCACATTTTTAGTAGTAAAGAACCTGTCAGTGCCATGCTTGTTAGGAATGGACTTTCTACGAAGAAATCGTGCCATCATTGATTTAGCTGAAGGTAAGTGCACGTTAAGACTAGATGATAGGACACTGGTCATTCATCTAATGAGAACCAAAGTCAGGATAACCAACCTGGAACGTAAAGTGAAAATACGTAGACTTTCTGACAGGCAACATTACCACCGTGCGGTTGACGAGTTCAGTGACGTCAACAATGACCCTGACTTATTACCAACTGCCGACGAGTTACGCATAAGAATTGTGGAAACAGACGGACTCGACGACAGACAGAAGTATGAACTACACGACCTATTAGCAACATTTGTGAACATTTTTTCCAGAAAACCAGGTATCATAGCAGACTATGAATTTAACATGAGAGTGAAACCCCATGATACTTTTTGCAAAACAACCTATTCAGTTCCGCAGTCCCGTAAAGAAGCCGTCAAACAAGAAATACGTAAAATGCTTAAGTGGAAAATCATAGAAGCGTCCGACTCTCCCTACAGTAGCCCGTTGTTACCTGTTTTCAAAAACGATGGGAGCGTCAGACTTGTCTTGGACGCAAGGAATATTAATAAAATCATCATTCCAGTATGCACAAGACCAGAACCACTGGAGGAACAACTACAAAAATCCATAGTGTGAGGTTCTTATCCTCAATAGACCTCCGAAGTAGCTATTGGCAGGTGAAACTATCATCATCATCGAGGAAGTACACAGCCTTTATCTTTGCCGGCAGATCCTATCATTTTCGTGTAGTACCTTTCGGTCTCAACATTAGTTCTGGTGTCTTTATTGCAGCACTTGATTATGTGCTAGGACCAGAGTTACTTGACCAAGTCACCGTCTATGTTGATGATTTACTGATCGCGACGACTTCCTGGGAAGAACACATAATTCTCCTACAAAAGATCTTTCAAAGATTCTCTGATTTTGGTGTTACCGCAAATTTACAAAAATCCAAATTTGCCAAGAAAGAAGTCAAGTTTTTAGGACATATAATTTCTTCGGAAGGAATCTCACCTGATCCCAGCAAGTTAACAGCAATAGAAAATTTCCCTGTGCCTTGCACTAAAAGGCAACTAAAAGGTTTCATTGGATTAGCTTCATTCTTCCGTCGCTTTATTCCGAATCAATCAATGAACAATCCCGCATTGTTAAATTTGCTCAAGAAAAACGTCCACTGGATGTGGACTTCTGAATGCCAAAAAGCCTTTGACAAGATCAAAGAAGCTCTTCTAAAGAGTAACATTTTAAGTCATCCAAACATGAGTTTAGATTTCTTCATTTCTTGCGATGCCTCGTTTCAAGGATTAGGTGCATGTTTATTTCAAATAGACAAAACTGATGGGCAGGAGGAAGTCAAAATAATCAGCTTTGCCAGTCGGGTCTTAACCGAATGTGAGAGATCATATTCGGTAACCGAATTAGAGGGATTAGCCGTTGTGTGGGCTTTTCGCCGCTTTAATTACTATATTTATGGTCATAAAATCAGAGTATACTCAGATCATCAAGCACCGAGCTTCTTACTCTCTTGCAAACTGTATCATCCTCTGCTTACTCGATGGTGTTTATTTCTACAAGAGTATGATTTTGAAATTATTTACGTAAAGGGCAAGAATAACATCATTGCTGATGCATTGTCACGTATGCCGGAAGGATTGCCGGAGCCTACTGAATTAATAGAACAGATTTCTAATCACAAAATTCTTCTTATGAAAGATCCTCTACATCGGAGTTACTTTCTGCGTCTTTGCCGTCAAATGAATACTCTTCAAGACACAGATCGCAATTGGCTAGAAATTAAACAGCTTCTTCAAAACAACCCTGATCACTCGTTGTCAATATTTTATAAAGTACACAATGGAGTTTTGTTTCACCGAACTTCTCTGTTGACAGGAAGGTGGTGTGTCTGTATTCCTAAAGATTATGTTGAACATCTCATTTGGTACACTCACCTCTCCTGGGGTCACTATGGCCCAGAAAAATGCAAACGCAAGATTTCAACATACTGCTATGTACCTAATCTTCACAAGAAGGTGCACCAATTATTAAGAAATTGTTCCATTTGCCAAAAGGCGAAGCCTTTCAACTTGTCAAATGCCTTACCTTTAAACCCGATACGTACAGAAAGACCAAACCAAATCGTCAGTTTGGATTATGCAGGTCCACTTCCTCAGGGAAGAGGAGATGTGAAGTATCTGGTCGTATTGTTAGATCTTTTTACCAAACACGTGAGACTCTATGCAATGAAGTCATCTAATATACTTCCACTAATTAGACGTATTGAGAAAGACTATTTTCCTCGCTTTGGCAAGCCTGAAGCCATGTTATCTGATAACGCATCAACTTTCGTGGGGAAACGATGGAGAAATTTCCTTGCAACCAACGACATCAGACAAATTTTGATATCCCGGTATCGACCGCAAAGTAATCCCACAGAAAGAGTATTCAAAGAGTTCAATCGTTTCATACGAACGTATATTCCAAACCAACAGACACGGTGGATTGATTTCGTCACACCCTTTGAAGAGATTGTTAATAATTTACCTCACACATCAACTGGTTTCACACCATCAGAACTAGTCTCTAAACGACTAGAAAGAAATGAATGGGTAGACCCCATCCCAAAATTACAACACCCTGAAGTAACATTAGACGACAAGTTAAGAAAAGCTCTCATATCTTTAACAACTCATGCCAACCTAAGAAAAAAGGCGCATGACAAACACATTAGCAAAGTCTTATCGTATCGTATAAATGAACGAGTGCTATTAAAGACCCACTTCAAACCATCTTCGATTCATCATAAGAATCGCAAGTGGCAGCACTTGTATGAAGAACCATATATTATCTTAAGAAAGCCGCACATTGGTTGCTATCTATTAGCTGACCCTGTATCTGGACGAATAAAAGGATTGTTTCATCACGCAGACTTGAAGAAATACCGAGTCAACCATTGAAAATATCTGTTAAGTTAAGCTGCTAAAAAAAAATATACACACACACTATAAGTTGTCATACTATGTGTGAAGTACCAACGTATGTAAGAGTAGTGCACAGGACTAACACCCTGTCGACCTGCCACAACAAGATAACTAATTTATAGGAGCACCCTAAGTAAAACACATTTATTGTAGGAGAGCAAGATTTGCCTTAGATGTAAGTTAGTTTTAAGTTAATTGAGCCATGAAGGGCCACAGCCGAAAGAGCTGACATATATTATAGTAGGGACGTGCTAAGTGCCACCTGCTACCACTAGTTTTAAGTATAGCAAAGCTCTCTCCTCTTGAATGAAATAAATTAAAATGATCATTCAGACCAGAATGATTGCTCGTAGAAAAAAAAAAAATAAATTATCAAGGTCGCTTACTCTAATGAGGTAAATGTTATGTTATGCATAAGGAGTGTGTGACAACAAATTTTATGAGACCACCTATGAAACGCAGCAGGCAAAAAGCAGCAGCTTAGCATATAAGAATCAAGTAAGTCAATAACGATCCAGGTAGCAGGAAAGAAGTGCGCAACTCAATTATTTTATTATAATACGGAGGAAACCGTATACGCTCATAACAATTTTACGGCACAGTGCAGCTGAAATACAAAGATCATTTATAAATAAATTAGTTTAGTACTTGAAATATCTATTTCAGGTCCTCGAGATACGATGATTTTTTTTTTTTTTTTTTGGAAACCAATTTTATGATACATGGAACAGAAGATACTTAACAGACACAGTTCACTGCTAATTCATGGTTTAAGTAATTTTAGATATGCATAGAAAATCATTTAGAGAGCTGGATGAGACGACACTGAAACTACTGTATCGATTTAATTATACTATTTTTTATGAAAAACTAAGGTGGTGATAATTTATGTTAAGCCCGTCATATCATACGTCATTAACACTGTGTCTTCAAATCTCTTCACTCCATAAAAGTCTTTTGTGTTTTCCTCTAACCAGTATCCTTACCATCCTACCTTATCCAGTAGAGAAGTGAATTTTACGAGCTGGTTGCATGATTGATACATACAGGCTATACGAATGGATAGTCGTGACACATTGGTTGTCGACGGGCTATGCTTATTCTTCGCAAATTGCGAGTTCAATTAAGATTTGTTATGTGCAATTGCACGACAGGGAACACCAAGCTTCCCAATTACCCTAATGGTAGTTTGAACACGAACTGTTCATCACGTAAACGAAGCCACATTGACTATGTCTTCAAACTAACGACGTAATAGAGAGAAAATAAAAGAGCTGAACTTGCGAAAAGAGTAACTATTGTAAAAAGAAAAGAATAACAAGATTTCGAACAAAGTGTAAACCTAAAGTGCCTTGGAAGCACAAACTACGAATAAGAGACACGCTTTTCGTCAGACCTTGTAGTCACAGAGACTAAATATTTCTTTGTAAATAATTTTTAGACATGATATGTATACTAAATGTTAACTGTACTTTGTAGTAATAATGCAGTCAGTAATAAATGGACACGTATGTGCTGCTGCGTGTGAACCGACTATAGACAAGTAATTAATGGACACGTATAAAAGTGGTGCGTGTGAACCTTAACATGACGACCAAATAAATGTGAACGCAAATTAATAATAAAGTGTGAACTGAAAAGGTGATAACTCCAAGGGCACGTGTGAAATACCGCGTGTGAAGTAATGTTATAAGTACTTGTACCACGAAACCACGATGTAGAAAGCCGAAGATTGAAAGTGAATAAGTGTTGTACTTATCACAAACGGTACTGTACGCCTTTCCACGGACACATTCTTCGAAACAGCTGCGGGAGTCGCCGCATCTGCCTGCTTCCGTAATCCAGAGTCGATGAAAAACTGTGTAAAAACTCACACCACGGCTAGTAGACACCTAACGCTCTGCTTCTCGCAGAATACTGCTGCTAGCGTTGTGGAACTGTCAAGTTATTATCACGTGATTGTGACAAACGGACGTAACACTGTGTACGCTGAGCGCTCAACTATCAATTTTTCTTTGCACAACGAGCGCGGATGCCAAATGTGTTTGAAATGCATTCAAAATAAAATATGATAAAGCAATGAATTATGCACTCATGTACCTTGTGAAATTATAAAGGCACTAATCGGAAGAGTCTTAAGCTCGATTTTGACAATTGCTACCGAATTTACTGACCAGGCCGAGTAATGACGAAAACGTGTCGAACCAAATAAAATCAGAAAAATAGATAAATATGAGAACTAAGCATTCCTAAGAGAATGAGACCTTATGTACATAAACAATTGTTATCCTTACCTAATTCAATTTTCTTTTAGACTAAGTTATTAGTAAGTAAGCACATTCTAATACAGATTTTTTTCTGTATTTTTCATGTACGAAAACATAAATGGAAGCACGGACATGTGTCAAGTCAAATAGAGACCGCCACCATACGGCTCAACATGTTGCAGAACCAATCTTCCAGTTCCTGACCCACGACGTATTTCCAACGCAGCATCACACCCCGACAACTACTCCAACTTCCACAGTGAAAGTGATGCCATACTTTTCCTCCACTGTGAAAGTGTAATCAATTTCCCCACTCAAGTGCAGTGCTATCATTTATACCCGAAGTTCTACCACTCCCAGTGCAACTCATACCTACCCAAGAGTAGTGCAACATTTTTTTTTTTGCAGGTCATAAAAGCCACAAATAAGTAAAGTGCTACGTATTTACTGCAAGAAATCTTCGACGAAACAACGACAAAAATATTCCTGTAATATGCCATTGTAAAACAAAAATGTCAATCTTTTGTAACATATTTTTTCCACGAGTGCACACAGCACCCAGACTTCCTGCGAAGTCAAGTAATTTATTTCTTTGTTATTTTTTTATATTTATTATGCCATGTATAATGTATCTATGTATGTGTATCTTTATCGTAATTTCATTATCTTTTACCGGGAAATGAACATTTGTTATCCTTGTACAATACATTAGAAAGAGCACAGTTCAATTGTCATGTAGTTACCCAATGGACAAATTACTATCAATTTCAGTCGTACGAATATACTTACCCGATACTCTGTATGTTAACCACTTTGTCTGATGCAGTGTGTAAAATCTATTGTAAAGAATTTTTGCAAGTAATACTAACTTGTTTCACGAAAGCAATAATATCACGACTACGCGTGAGTCTCGATGATCCTGACGGAGTCATCGCTCCTCACGCGGGAAGCAATGTGATATTATTGGATTTCAGACATTTTGCATATGAGAAAAGGACAGCCACCAAGCTGTAGTTTGCAGTGATACTAAGCATGACAACACGAGAGTAAAAAAAACGAAATCTGTTTATAACGTTCGCCTACACCAAGACGCGCGCCCAGCGTTTAAAAGGTACTTTTAAATACTATGACTCGCTGGGCGCAGATATTTAAAATCATTGCCGCAGCGCTTGATAGCAAGAAGCTGCGAAACAGAAGAAAGAACAATTTTTCATTTGTTAGGAAAATTCTAGTCTTTATAGTTAGTTGTACTTCTGGTCGCCGATATGTTAACATGTACTTCATTACCTTTGATGTTTGGTTGCCGACTTGTTAAGACGTGTTGTGTAGCACCGCTACAAGTTATATTTCATTTAATGTGAAAAACCACGTTATCATCAAGAAAGAAAACGCTTTTGTAAACCTAGTGACGATAAAAAATACTTACACGCACGCCAGGACATTTAATTTTTACAAAATATCACACATACAAAAGCAGCGATTGTTGGACTGCTCCATGTATGAGAAAAACATAAAAATGTAAGTTTTGTATTCATTGTAAATTTGTTAATGTTTATAGTTTAACGCCTTTCTTCTTTGAGAATATATTGATGCTTCACTGTACAGAAAATCTATGCTTATTCTTTTCTTTAAATTAACCACAAATAATGTTTATGTTTAAATGAACTTTGTTACAGGTTCGCTCTTCATCGCGGTGTCTCGATTGTATTTGGGAGACCATTAACGTGTTCAATTTCCGATCTGACAACTTTTTTTACAAAATTTCACTGTTTTGCATTCATTTCCAATTTTTTTTATTATTCAAATAGGTCCCTTAGGTAATTTCATTGAAGAGTCTGATTGCGTGAAAGCAATCCGGGTTAAGAGGTCATTTGAGAAACTATTTTCACGCAATCAATCCGTACGTCTCCTAAACACAATCGAGAACCGACGCATCGTCGATCATTCATTAATTTTTCTCTCTTTCCAATTCGTACCAAGAAACGGCCAAGGAGAACTGCCGTGAGTACGCAATCTAGTGTTAAAAGATGCATTCTTTATCTTGTCGGCAAACATTGCCATGAATTATCATCATCAATGTTATATTTGGTTAAATGTGAAAAGCCAAAAAACCTTTTAACGCTAGATAGGACATCTGCTAAGACATGAGGGAATGACTTCCATGGTACTAGAGGGAGCTGTAGAGGGCAAAAACTGTAGAGGAAGATAGAGATTGGAATACGTCAAGGAAATAATTGAGGACGTAGGTTGCAAGTGCTACTCTGAGATGAAGAGGTTAGCACAGGAAAGGAATTCGTGGCGGGCCGCATCAAACCAGTCAGTAGACTGATGACCAAAAAAAAAAAAAAAAAAAGGTTGAGAAACAGCTGCAGGAGTTGGGAAGAACAACCAGGGACTGAGAAACCAAACATGAATTGAGTAAAAAGGTATAAAAAGTAAGGGGTCCCCAGAGGTAAACACAAAGGAGGAGAAACATAGAACATAGAAGAGAATAAAGAAGTACAGGGAAGCCAAAAAAAGGAAAAGAATATGATGTAAGAAATGAGCTGTTTCATGTGGTCCTAAGTTGGTCTATATCACATCGCAATAATAATACTAATAATAATATGGATACGGAGCACTGCGAAATGATTGAAACGTGACGCCTTTCGTTATGGTGGAATTCCTATTTTTCCATTAGCGTTTTCAACTCACCTAGCGACTAGCGACTCACCATCATATGGTACAGTTTATAGTAATCATTTATAACAGTATGGGGATTATTCTGTAGCTGTCACAAGACAAGAAAAAGGCTGAAACAAGTAAGCACACTGTGACGATATATCTGGCGTTATTTACATCATAAAATCATAAGGCCAGTATCTGCATCTACATCTACATAAATACTCTGCAGCCCATCATACCGTGCGTGGTGGAGAGTACCTTATATTACTTTTAGTCATTTCTTTTCCTGTTACACTCGCAAATAGACCGAATAAAAAACGATCGTCTACAAGCTTCCGTACGAGCCCTAATTTGTTATGTCTTGTCTTATATTCGTGGTCCTTGAGTGAAATGTGCGTTAGCGGCTGTAGAATCATTCTGTAGTCAGCTTCACATTATCAACAGTATTTCGCGAAAAGAACGTCGAACTCGCTCTAGGGATTCTCATTCGAGTTCATGATATATTTCCGTAATACCCGCTTGTTGATAGAACCTACCAGTAATAAATCAGGTGGCTTCTGAATTGCTTCGATGTCTTCCTTTACTCCGACTTGGTGGGGATCTCAAAAACTCGAACAATAGTCATGAACGGTCTTCACAAGTGTTCTATACGCGGTTTCCTATCATTCTTCCAATAAACCGAAGCCGACCATCGCGTTGCCTACGCTCGTTCAATTTCAAATTACTTTGCAACGTTACACCCAGATATTTAGTCGATGTGTCCGTGTTAAGCAGCGCGCTGCCAATGCTGTATTCGAATTGTACGGGAATGTTTTTCATACTCACCTGCCTCCACCTACATTTTTCTGCATTTAGAGAAAGCTACTATTCATCACACCAACTGGGAACTCTGTCTAAGTCATCTTGTATCCTCGTACAAGCACTCAATGACGACACCTCCCCGTACCACAGCGTCATCAGCCGTAAGTTGCTGCTAACCCTATTGGTCAGGTCATTTATGTATACAGAGAATGAAAGCGGTGCTTTCACACTTCCATGGGCCACTCCTGACGATGCCCCTGGCTTGGATGATGACCCACCTTCGAAGAGAACGTACTGGCTTCTGTTACTTAAGAAATCTTCGAGCCGCTCAGTTATCTGGGAATCTAAACCACACGCTCATATCTTCGTCGTATGCTGTGGAGCACACTGTGGAGGAGGATGGAGGAGGATATTAGTGTTTAACGTCCCGTCGACAACGAGGTCATTAGAGACGGAGCGCAAGCTCAGGTGAGGGAAGGATGGGGAAGGAAATCGGCCGTGCCCTTTCAAAGGAACCATCCCGGCATTTGCCTGAAGCGATTTAGGGAAATCACGGAAAACCTAAATCAGGATGGCCGGAGACGGGATTGAACCGTCGTCCTCCCGAATGCGAGTCCAGTGCGCTAACCACTGCGCCACCTCGCTCGGTCAGCACACTGTGAAACGCTTTACGGAAAAATCGGCATACAGAATCTGCCTGTTGCCGTTCATTAGTGTTTCGCAGGATAACATGTGAGAAAAGGGCAAGCTGAGTGTCATACGAGCGATACTTTCTAAGTCCGTCCTGAACTGTAGACATCAGCTTTTCAGTCTCGAGGAAATTTTTATTACATTCGTACTGATGATCTGTTGAAGAATCCTGCAGCAAACTCATGTCAAGGATATTGGTGTGCAATTTTGTGGGTCCGTTCTTTTACTCTTCTTGTGTACAGGAGTCAATTGCGCTTTTCACAGTCGCTTGGGACGTAGCGCTGGGCGAGGGATACGCGGTAAATGCGAGCTGAGCAAGGGGCCAATGCTGTGAAGTGCTCTTTGTGAAACTGAAACGGGTTTACATCGGGACCTGGCAACTTACTTGAAATCAATTCTATCAGTTGATTCTCTATGCCAGGAATGCCTTTTGCTATGTTCCGTTACGAGAGTCTGTGCGATGGAGAGATGACGGTATGTCTGTACGATTCTCCTGCGTGAACGATTTCTTAAACGCAGTATTTAAAACTTCTTCTTTTCTTTTGATGTTTTCTATTCCCACACCAGACTGATTGAGTGTTTGGAAAGAAGTCTTCGACCCTTTTAGCAATTTTACTTAGGGCAGAATATATCGGGCTCTTGGCATGATCTTTTGCTGCGGTTTGTCGGTGGAAACGGTGGTGTTTTTCGCACTTAGTCCAAATACGTGGTGACACCACTTGGAGTCATCTGGTTCCTGGTGAAGAAATGAGTTTGGATTTTTTTTCTGTTCTCCAGTTATGTTAATTACGCGACACTACTCAAGCATTGACACAGGTAAAAACTCTCGCGTGCCTTACAGGATATAAACAAAAGAGAGAGTTTGACTTAAGGTATGTTCAAAGATTATGTATTGGAGCAGCAATTTTCTCTGAAATCTTGTATTTTTGAGTTACGATGATCTTGAATGATAGTAAATACACTGCCTGTCAAAAGAAAGTGAAGCAGCCAGAAGACATGTCGGATGTCAACGTAACTCACTACTCCCACGCGCCATCGGCAAGTACGTAAATGACGAGGAATCCCAGCAATGCTTTGGCACAATGCTATATATGTATCGGACTTCGATGTACGTACTAATCTCTCCCCCTCCCCTCTCCGTCCATCTTCTCCACCCGCTCTCTTTGGCCATACTCTCCTCCTAGCCTTTCTTTGTCCATCACTTCCCCATTTATGACGTTTTCGGAAAGTGAACATCTCCTCTATAAAAATCAACATGGACTCCGCAAACAGAGATCCTGCGAAACTGAGTTCGCTCTGTTCCTTCATGAGATCCACAGTACAGTGGACAACGGCGCTCAGGCTGATGCCGTGTTCCTTGATTTCAGTCAGGCATTTGACACCGTCCCGCATTGCCGTTTAATGAAAAAAATACGAGCTTACTGACAAGGGAACCTCCCCATCGCACCCCCCTTAGATTTAGTTATCAATTGGCACAGTGGATAGGCCTTGAAAACTGAACACAGATCAATCGAGAAAACTGGAAGAAGTAGTGTGGAACTATGAAAAAAATAAGCAAAATATACAAACTAAGTAGTCCATGCGCAAGATAGGCAACATCAAGGATAGTTTGAGCTCAGGAGCGCCGTGGTCCAGTGGTTAGCGTGAGCAGCTGAGGAACGAGAGGTCCTTGGTTCAAGTCTTCCCTCGAGTGGAAAGTTTAATTTTTTATTTGCAGACAATTATTGTCCGTCCGTGCGTCCGTCCGTCCGATGCGAGGTAACTGCGCCGTAGTATGGGGACGCTACACCTAAAGAAACATCGAAACATCCACAAGAAAACCAAAATCGGGCAAGGTAGAAGAATCTTTTTACCCATTTGCCAAGAGTACAAGTTAGGTGGGTCGACAACATATTCCTGTCATGTGATGCCCATGCCGTCACGTGTCGTATAGAATGTATCAGACGTGTTTTCCTGTGGAGGAATCGGTTGATCTTGCGATCAAATGTTTTCGGTTCCCATTGGAGAGGCACGTCCTTTTGTCTACTAATCGCACGGTTTTGCGGTGCGGTCGCAAAACACAGACACTAAACTTATTGCAGTGAACAGAGACGTCAATGAACGAACGGACAGATTTTAACTTTGCGTAAATAAAGAAAGTAAATTTTTCACTCGAGGGTAGACTTGAACCAAGGACCCCACATTCCGCAGCTGCTCGCGCTAACCACGAGACCACAGCGCTGCTGAACCCAAATTATCCTTGATGTTGCCTATCTTGCGCGTGGACTATTCAGTTTGTATATTTTGTTCATTTTTTTCATAGTTCCACACAACTTCTTCCAGTTTTCTTGATTGATCTGTGTTCAGTTTTTCAAGGCCTATCCACTGTGCCAACTTATAACTAAATCTGAGGGGGGTGCGATGGGGAGTTTCCCTTGTGAGTATCGGAGCAGACCTGCGATTGGATTTAACACTTTCTTGCAGATAGAACACGACACGTCGCTCTTAACGGAACTATATCGACACATGTAAATGTAATATGCGGAGTATCACAGGGAAGTGTGATAGGATCGTTTCTCTTCACAACCTATATAAATGATCTAGTAGATAGCGTCGGATGCCCTTTAAGGCTATTCGCAGATGATGCAAAGTTGCAACCTCAGATGGTAGTAAGAATTTGCAGAACTACCTGCAGAGAATTGATGAATGGTGCAGACTCTGGCAGTTGACCCTGAACGCAAATAAATGTGACATATTGCGCATACATAGAAAAAGAAATCCACTACTGTACAGCTAGACTATTGATGACAAACAGCTGGAGACAGCGTCTGCCATAAAATATCTAGGCGTAACTATCTAGAGCGACCTTAACTCGAATGATCATACGAAAAAAATAGTGGGAATAGCATCTCATCTACATCTACGTGATTACTCTGCTATTCACAATAAAGTGCCTGGCAGAGGGTTCAATGAACCACCTTCAGGCTGTCTCTCTAGCATTCCAGTCTCGAACGGAGCTTAGGAAAAACGAGCACTTAAATTTATCTGTACAAGCCCTGATTTCGCTTATTTTATCGTAGTGATCATTTCTCCTTAGGTAGGTCGGTGCCAACAGAATGTTTTCGCAATCGGAGGAGAAAGCTGATAATTTAAATTTCATGAGAAGATGCCGTCGCAATGAAAAACTCCTTTGTCTTAATGATAGCCACTCCAGTTCACGTATCGTGTCTATTGCACTATCTCCCCTATTTCGCGATAATACAAAACGAGCTCCCTTCTTTGTACTTTTTCGATGTCATCCGTCAGTCCCACCGCACAGCAATACTTCAGAATAGGGCGGACAAGCGTGGTGTAAGCAGCCTCTTTAGTAGACCTGTTGCACCTTATAAGTGTTCTGTCAACGAATCGCAGTCTTTGGTTTGCTCTACCCACAACATTATCTACGTGATCGTTCCAATATAGGTGATTTTTAATTTTAATCTCTAAGTATTTAGTTGAATTTACAGCCTTCAGATTTGTGTGACTTATTGCGTAATCGAAATTTAGAGGATTTCTTTTCGTACTCATGTGAATAACTTCACACTTCTCTTTATTCAGTGTCAATTGCCACTTTTCGCACCATGCAGATATCTTGACTAAATTATTTTGCAATTCTTTTGGTCATTTGACGACTTAACAAAACGGTAAATGACAGCATCATCTGCAACCATTCTAAGACGGCTGCTCAGATTGTCTGCTACGTAGTTAACATAGATCAGGAACAATAGAGGGCCTATAGCACTACTTTGGGGGAGCGCCGGATATTACCTCTGTTTTACTCAAATACTTTCCGCCTATTACTACGAACTGTGACCTTTCTGACTGGAAATTACGAATGCACACGCACAACTTAGGCGTTATTCCATAGGCACGCAGTTTGGTTAGAAGACGCTTGTGAGGAACGGTGTCGAAAGCCTTCTGGAAATCTAAAAAAATGGAATCAATTTGATATCCCCTGTCGACATCACTCATTACTTCATGAGTATAAAGAGCTAGTTGTGTTTCACAAGGACGATGTTTTCTGAATCCGTGCTGACTATGTGTCAATAAATCGTTTTCTTCGAGGTACTTCGTAATGTTCGAATACAGTTAATGTTCCAAAACGCTACTGCAAATCGGCGTTAATGATATGGGCCTGTAATTCAGCGGATTATTTCTACTTCCCTTTTTGGGTGTTGATGTGAGTTGAGCAAGTTTCCCGTCTAGGTACGGATCTTACTGTGACCGAGCGGTTGAACGAGGGTTGGAACTTTAATAGTGGCAACTATTTACTTACAGCTCGTACAAAATAGATACGTGTTTCAAAGTTTTACCGATCTTCAAAGTAGTCACCAGCATTGTGTATAACCCGCTGCCAGCGGTGTGGAAGTCGTAGGATACTCTTAGCAGTGCCAGTTGTGTTGACAGTTCGAGCGGCGCGGTCTATTGCCCGACGAATTTGTAGCAGTTCTAAAGCGAATGCCGTGAATTGTTTCCTTCAGTTTAGAAATCGAATTGAACTCACGAGGCTTAAGTCATGGGAGTGCAGTAGGTTGTATAGCACTTAACAATCCCAACAGTCAAACAAATCAGTAACAGCTTGCACTGTACGTTCTTGAGCATTGTCCTGCAAAATGATTGTCAGGTCCTGCAGAAAGTGTCATCACTTCTGTCTCTATGCTGTTCATTCTTGTAACACAACCTACGACCAGCTTAGAGACAGAAGTGATGACACTTTCTGCAGGACCTGCCATCATTTTGCAGGACAATGCTCAAGCACGTACAGTACAGGCCGCTACTGATTTGTTTGACTGATGGGGCTGCCAAGTGCCTAAATGCCTGATCGACGTGGATATCGTCGCCGTTTGCGGCGCAGTGTTCCTGTGTACAAGTCATTGAGCGCAATAGTGATTGACTTGGCTGGTCATTTCAATAAGCAGCAGCTTACGGGGGGCCCTAATGTTTTTCGTTGACTACGAATGCACTTCACGTGTGATGTCGAAGCTGTGTTTGGAGGCAGTAGATTGTCTGGGAATCTAAACGACACGACCGCGTGTGTCAGAGGATGATGTCCGATGGATTCAAGAAAGTTTTGTGCAGGGTCCCAGTAAGTCTACCAATAGTGGGGGTCGAGAACATGGAATAACCCAACCAGCTGTATGGAAAGTTATGAGATGGCGTTTGCTTTACATGCCCTACCGATTACAACTTGTGGAAGGTCTCAGCCCCAATGACGAGGAGAAGCGTCCCGCGTTTTGTGGTTATGTGCTAGCAAAGATGGACGATGACGCATTTGTACAGCGTGTAATTCTTAGCGATGAACGGACGTTCCTCCTGTAACCTCCCCACAAAAATTTTGTAAAATGACAATAATTAAATGTTAATGGGAATCGTTTTAAACGTAACCTCCCAGCAAATTCTTACAAGACAATACAAATGTTAATGTGAATAGAGCCAAGTGTGATTTCCCAGCAAAAATAAAAAGAAAAGTCTATGATAATGAAAACGTGCCAAAAGTTATTTCCCCACAAGATTACTGAATAATAAAGACCCAAATGTTGTTGAGCTCCCACAAAACATCGTTAAATTGAAATAAAAGCGACTGTACCTTCGCTACAAAAATATTGAAAAATAATGGCCCAGTGTAACCTCCCCACAAAAATGTATGACAATTATTAAATATAAATGGAGCCAAGTGTTATCTCCTCGTGAAAATTTCTAATGACAATACTAATGAAAACGTGTGCCAAATGTTGACTTCCAACAAAATTAACGCTAAAATGAACCTGATAAATTTTATAAGGGCAGCTGCGCTTCCCTCGGCCCTGTGCGATTATAAAATGTGAACAAAAAAAACCAAAATTCTTACATCAGTAAACTCCCTCAATATCTGCTCTTGTTTTGCGGCACAGCTCCGTGCAATGCTGGCGTATATTTAATTCTGATTCTTGGTGGAAATGCATAGGAAAAATTCTTTAAAATGGAAATGATTGCCTTTCTGTAGAAGATTTACTTTATAAAAAAAATTATTGTTGGGGCATTCCTTGAACAAGTTAATTACAATTATTAGCTGAGCGCAATGCTGCTTCATTACCTTATGCCTCGTCCTGAATCGTGACCGGAGACCCATGTCGACCCCCGCCGACTGCTCACACACTACTACTCTCCAACTGCTAGCTCGCAACTGAACTACATGCTCTCGCGACTCGCTACGTACAGCTACTGCGTCCAACTCGGAACTGCACACTCGCGCGGTTAAGCGCAGACTAGCAACGATAAATAACTCTCTGGTCAGAGATTCTGTCATGGCTCGCCATCGCTGGTACTGAATACATACGTGTTTCACTCCTTAACAGAAAAATCAACGGATACAATGTTCGCATATGGGGTTTGGAAAATCCACTTTCACTATTGCAACACGAAAGAGACTCACCGAAGATCAACGTGTTCTGTGCCGTATTCCGTACAAAGGTTGACGGACCATTTATCTTTGAGGAAAGAACAGGAATCACGTACATGGGCCTGTTGGAACAATGGCTGTTCCCGCAAGTTATGGAAGATTCCCAGGACTTCATTTTCCGACAGGGTGGAGCTCCGCCTTGTTTGCGTGTGTTGTACGAGGCTTTTTGAATGACTCCCTTCCTCAGCGCCGGATCGGGCGCAGTGGACTTGAAGACCTGGCTCTGCACTTTTGGCCACCGAGACCTCCTGACCTCGCACCCTGCCACTCTATCTTATGGGGTTGTGTGGAGGAAGCTGTTTCCGTCCCGCCTCTACCAACCACTGTGAACGATCTGCGGAACCGGACCGCTGCTGCCGTGCACTCGGTAACAGCAGATACGCTTTCACGTGTGTGGGAAGTTTGGCTACCGCGTCGACGTTTGCCGTGCAGCCAATGGTGGCCACGTTGAAGGTTTATCGCATTTCTATTCATTAAGTAATGATTAAAAACTAATTAATTAGAAATTATTACAAATTATTAAAATGATAC
Organism: Schistocerca cancellata; assembly: GCF_023864275.1. Lineage (NCBI taxonomy): Eukaryota > Metazoa > Arthropoda > Insecta > Orthoptera > Acrididae > Schistocerca > Schistocerca cancellata. The sequence goes on from NC_064635.1 coordinate 206,508,562, forward strand.
AAAACATTATGAAAAAAACTTCGCAACTTCCTCTTTTCATTGCTATAAAACTTGATCATTTTGGATTTGTACTTGAGTAAATAGGAAGCTTTGAAAATAGGTCCATCATTTAGAATAACTCTGTATTATAATTTCTACTGCGATTGGTCTGTTTTGTCTATTCGTTTATCGGATGTGCTGGTAACCAGGTGGCCGAAACGTGGTTGGCAAACAAATAAGTTTGGTGACTGCAGAGCCTGTTTGCATTAAACGTGGTGAAGTATAAATCTTACTTCGCGTAGCAAACATAGATTGCAGAATTTCGACTTTTCCGAGGTCTGCAAATCTGCACATTATGGCGCATGGTTGGCGCTCAGATCGACACGTCACCAAAATGATATCCTTCGAACTTCAGTTATACTGGGAAATAATAGTCCCGAAAAGGGTTAGTAATTATGCTCTAAAATGAAGGGTGGATAAACGTATAGATTACAGTTACTCAAATGCTAGCACAAGGGTGCTTTCATGCTAAGCTGCTGCGACCAAAATGACTAACCAAGAAGAAATGATGACAAAAGATCGGAGGCGGATCGTACCTCTCTTACGTACAAAATAATGACATAATTCTCATCAGCGATTGCTGTACAGATATTTAGCAATAGTTGCGTTTGATATTTAAATAGCTACTAACAGTAAACGCGTGAGGGGCGAGAAGCAGCGACGGCTGTTGAGTGATCACTGTGAATCTCACAGAGACGGCGCGTACCCATGTGAGACAGCATTGTCAGCACCGGACAGAGTTTTAATGGGGCCTCATTGTGGGTCTCCTTTCGGCCATCTGATGGGATCGTGTGATAGCCAGAAGCGGTCTTGGTACGCCTGGATCGCGCCATTTTTCTTTTATCTCTTCTGTCGCTACAAATCTTCGTCCTTTCAACGGGGTTTTCAACTTTCGAAATAAGAGAAAGTCGGCAGGGGCCAGAGAACGGAGGATGGGGCAGCACAGTGATTACGATTTCCGTACAACAGTCACGCATCAACAGAATGAATGTGCGGATGCGTTATCTTGATGCAAGAGGCATGAATTGTCACATTTCAGGCCGTTTCCTTCTCACATTTTCTCGCTGGCGTCACAACACTTCCCGATAGTACCATCGATTAACAGTTTGTCCTTGTGGCACGAATTCATGATGAACTAATGCTTCAAAATCAAAGAAAACTATCAACTTGACTTTGATATTTGACGTGCCCTGACAAGCTTCTTTTGGTCTTACAGAATCTTTCCCGACCCATGGTGAAGCTTGACCCTTGGTCTCGACATCATAATCGTAGACCCACGTCTCATCACTAGTTGTGATTCTCTTAAGGAACATCTCGTTCTCACTTTTGCTGTGCACAAGCTCTTCACAGATCGTGAAACGAAGATTTTTCTGGTCTTGACTCACGAGCCGTTCGACAAATTTGGCGGCAACACGATGCATTCCAAGATGCTGTGTCAGTATTTCATGACATGGTCCAAACTAAAGTGTTACACTCTTCTGCAGTCCCTCGGGCAGTCAGTCTTCGACTGCCACCCACAATTTCGTTGACGTTCCCGACATTAGCGTCGTCGGCAGACGTCGAAGGGCGTCCAGAACGAGAGTCGTCGGTACCTCCCGACCGGCCATTTTTACACCATTCGCACCTTCGAGTATGGCTTAATCATTCATCACCGTAGGCTTCCTGTACCACTTGGTGTGTCTCTGTAAAAGGTTTCTCGAGTTTCAAAGCCGCGCGGGGTCCAAGGCAAATTGTAATGGTTCGTGCGGCTGCCGCCGTCGGACGTTCGAGTCCTCCCTCGGGCATGGGTGTGTGTGTTGTCCTAAGCGTGAGTTAGGTTAAGATAGATTAATTAGTGTGTAAGCCTAGGGGTCGATGACCTCAGCAGTTTCGTCTCATAGTCATTATCACAAATTTAAAAAAAATTAAAAAATGTGTGAATTTTTAAGGGGCCAAACTTACGACGTCATCGGTCCCTAGACTTACACACTACTTAAACTAACTTATGCTAACAAGGGAACCTCCCCATCGCAACCCCCTCAGATTTAGTTACAAGTTGGCACAGTGGATAGGCCTTGAAAACCTGAACACAGATCAATCGAGAAAACAGGAAGAAGTTGTGTGGGACTATGAAAAAAATAAGCAAAATATACAAACTAAGTAGTCCATGAGCAGCATATGCAACATCAAGGAGAGCTCAACTTGTGAGCGCTGTGGTCCCGTGGTTAGCGTGAGCAGCTGCGGAAAGAAAGGTCCTTGGTTCAAGTCTTCCTTCGAGTGAAAATTTTAATTTTTTATTTTCAGACAATTATAAAAGTTCAGGCACTCACACTTAATGAACTTCGCTCTCCAAAATTCCAGGACATGTTCAGATTTGCTTGGACATATGCAGGATTTGACGGTCTACGCAAGGAAAAATGTGAAAACGTTGAAAACATATGTTTTGACAGAGCACAGGGAAAACTGTGTGACTATGAAACTGTTGCATTCATTTGTTGCAGTTTATGTGACAAACTCTTATGTTTTCATCACTTTTTTGGGAGTGATTATCACATCCACAAGAAAACCTAAATCGGGCAAGGTAGAAGAGTCTGTTTACCCATTCACCAATTGTACAAGTTAGGTGGGTCGACAACATATTCCTGTCATGTGACGCACATGCCGTCACCAGTGTCGTATACAATATGTATCAGACGTGTTTTCCTGTGGAGGAATCGGTTGACCTATGGCCTTGCGATGAAATGTTTTCGGTTCCCATTGGAGAGGCACGTCCTTTTGTTTACTAATCGCACGGTTTTGCGGTGCGGTCGCAAAACACAGACACTAAGCTTATTACAGTGAAGAGAGACGTCAATGAACTAACGGACAGATCATAACTTGGCGAAAATAAAAAAAGTAAACTTTTCACACGAGGGAAGACTTGAACCAAGGACCTCTCGTTCCTCAGCTGCTCACGCTAACCACGGGACCACGGTGCTCCTGGGCTCATGCTATTCTTGATGTTGCCTATCTTGCACATGGACTACTCAGTTTGTATATTTTGCTTATTTTTTTCACAGTTCCACACAACTTCTTCCTGTTTTCTCGACTGATCTGTGTTCAGTTTTTCAAGGCCTATCCACTGTGCCAACTTATAACAAAATCTGAGGGGGGGTGCGATGGGGAGGTTCCCTTGTAAGGACAACACACGCACTTATGCCCGAGGGAGGACTCGAACCTCCGGCGGGAGGGGCCGCGAACTCCGTGGCATGACGCCTCAAACCACGCGGCCACTACGCGCGGCACACAAATTTCCAAATTGAGTTCCACGCAAAATATAATGCAGACGCATTGCTCCTGCAAAGCTACCATCTGGAAATTCTCAAACTGTGCGACACAACATTCTGCTCAATACGGCACTGAACAATAAGTAACAGTCATACAACAATGAAACTTTCGGCAGTTACATATTAAACACAGACGTGTGCAGGAATGCCAGCCGGATTTCGGTACGGTACACCATTAGCGCGAAATTACGAATGTTCCGGAATTTCTTGAACAGACCTCGATGCTGGACTCCATGGGAACATGAGGACAGGCATATTCGTTGCCAACGTTCCGATCGACAACGTACGATCATCACAATTGAGGATCGCCTCATTGTGTACCAAGCAGATCCTAACCCCTTCAGACCAGCCCTTCTATCCGAGAACAAGTAATCAGTGAGTGTGGAACTTAGGAAACCTATACGGAATGTAATACCTACATTATGTAACGTATCAAGTAAGACGCTACAACTGTAGCTTAAGGGAGAACCACACAGACGTGATAATAGAACGCCGAAAGCAAAAAAAACTTCTACCCAACACAGAAAAACCACTTACTCAGTTGTTACTAAATCTAAGCCACAAATGTCAAGACACGTCAACACATTCGCTTTTGAAGCAACATTTAAAAAAAATATTCGTGCATTAGAAAGTCGAGTGAAGTCTAAGAAAGGGCGAATCATTAGACTCCATAACATTTTTTTAAGTGTCAAGGGAAGTGCGCGTTATAATAACAACAGGAATATGTGCGTCTCATGAATGATAACGTATTTACATTCACTTGCTTTGAGAGGAGTAGGCTGAAAATATAGACATATTCGAAAGTATTTCTCCGTGAATGAGTTGTAGCTTATGTTTCTGAATCAGTGTGACTCGGCCGTTTTTACTCGTATTTTACAATAATTCATCTCTCGTGGTAACTTACTAACGCACTGACCGCAAAAAATTTAACAATCATTCAGTTAATTAAATTAACAATAATTAAAAACAAACAGCTGTCAAACGGTAAAAACTTTTCGCACCAGAGACTGTCTTGACTGCATTTATTAGACTATGGTAATACTGGTAAGTGGGATTATAATGCCAAGTTCTTTGTAAATGTGACTCGATTTTGTAATCATTGAACCAACATCACATACCCTCTCAACCTGTGAGTTTTCAATTCGTTGCTTCCTCTCCTTCTTGGGTGCTTTGCTTTCTTTGTCAGGCATGTACGATATCTGTTCAAAAAATTCCGGAACATTCGTAATTTCACGCCAACAGTGTGTTGGAGTGAAATACAGTTGACATCCCTGCATACGCCAGTGTTTTATGAGTAACTGCCGAATTTTCATTGTTTTATGTCTGTTAGTTATTGCTCCGTGCTGTATTTAGTGTCGCAAAGTTCGCGAATTTCGAGATGGCAGGGGTATAGGAACAACGCGTGAGAACTACATTTTGCGTGAAGCTTAGGAAAACCATTATAGACACACCAAATAATGCAGGAAGCGTACGGTGATGAGTGCTTAAGCAGTACTCGGTGGTACGAATGGTTGCAACGGTTTAAAAATGGCCGGACGGAAGTTAAAGATGACCCGCGTTCAGGACCCCCTTCGACATCTATCGACGACGTTCAAATCAGGAACGTCAACGAAATTGTGCGTGCCAATCGAAGACAGACTGTCCAATAGAGTGCAGAAGAGTGTAACATTTCAGTTGGGTCACGTCTAGAAATCAACTCAAAGCTTCTCGGAATGCATTGCGTTGCCGCTAAGTTCGTCCCACGGCTCATGAGTCAAGACAAAAAAAGAAACCTTCACCTCGCAATCTGTGAAGAGCTTTTGGATAGCGCAGATGAGAACGAGATGTTCCTTAAGAGAATCATAACTGGTGGTGAGACGTGGATCTACGGTTATGACGTTGGGACCAAGGTTCACTCTTCACAATGGGTCGGGGAAGGTTCTCCAAGACCAAAAAAACCTCGTCAGCTCAGGTCACATGTCAAAGCAATGCTGATTGTTTTCTTTGACTTTGAGGGATTAGTTCATCATACATTCGTGCCACAGGGTCAAACTGATAGTCGATGGTACTATCGCGACGTGTTTCGACGCCTGGGAGAAAATTTTATAGGGAAACGGCCTGAAATGTGACAAGACAATTCATAGCTCTTGCATCACGATAATGCAGCCACACATTAATCACTAATGATGAGTGACTGTTACACAAAAAACGAAATATCTATACTGCCTCATCTTCCGTATTCTTCACACCTGGCCCCTGCCGGCTTTCTTTTATTTCGAAAGTTGATAATACCGTTGAAAGGACGAGATTTGCAACGATGAACGAGATAAAAGAAAATTCGCATATCCAACAAGAGGCGTACCAAGACTGCTTCCGGAAGTGGAAACGTCGTTGGGAGCGGTGTATCAGTTGTGGAGGAGAGTATTTGGAAGGTGACTGTTGTGGGTTGGCAGGAGAGCCAACACCGGTATACTAGATGAAGCCGAAAGGCACGCGTTTTAGCTCACGCAGGCTGGCGTGAGGTCTGGAACAGGACAAGGAATTTAGACTTTAGAAAAACGGACGTAGCTGGTGGAATACTTAACTTTAATCCATTAATGATGAGCGTCGCTCTTGACGGTACAGTATCAATAGTAACTGGTAATGGCGCCTTGCCAGGTCGTAGCAAATGACGTAGCTGAAGGCTATGCTAACTATCGTCTCGGAAAATGAGAGCGTATTTTGTCAGTGAACCATCGCTAGCAAAGTCGGTTGTACAACTGGGGCGAGTGCTAGGAAGTCTCTCCAGACCTGCCGTGTAGCGGCGCTCGGTCTGCTATCACTGACAGTGGCGACACGCGGGTCCGACGTATACTAACGGACCGCGGCCGATTTAAAGGCTACCACCTAGCAAGTGTGGTGTCTGGCGGTGACAACACAGTGACCATGGACAATAAGTGAAAGATAACCGCAGAAAAATTTTGTGGACAAAATTCAGGAATTTTTCGAACAGACATCGTATATATGGATTTAAATTACATAATATTGTCACAAAATTAACATACGCTATTTACGACAGTCTATAAAATATTATCTAAAGCATCTACCTACTGGAATTTTGTCATCAAAGAAGTCATTGAGACCAGAATGTGCAGCAACAACTTTAAGTCGTGTCCGCGACTATACCCTTCACAGTGCATGGAAACGGGCGTTCGGCTGCTGTAAGGCCACAGACAGATTAGCTGAGTCATGTACCATCCAAAAGAAAGCACACCCCTATTAACGCTGCTCCACCACAGATATAATCTCAGGTTGCTTATGGAACTTCTGTGATTGCCGTCCGGAGTGGCCAAGCGGTTCTAGGCGCTACAGTCTGGAACCGCGCGACCGCTACGGTCGCAGGTTCGAATCCTGCCTAGGGCATGGATGTGTGTGATATCCTTAGGTTAGTTAGGTTTAAGTAATTCTAAGTTCTATGGGACTGATGACCACAGCAGTTAAGTCCCATAGTGCTCAGAGCCATTTGAACCATTTTTGAAGTTATGTGATTCTGTGACATCTACAGTTCGGCCAAATACATACGATGCGTACTGTCACTTTTCATTGATTTATTTGCATTCTTTCTAGGACCAGCTTCCCACCGTTTTATAACAGTGTAAACCCCCGAGGTCGCGTGTAACATATGGAGTGTGTTTGTGTTGTTGCCTAAAATTGTCTCTGCAATGGAATTCTCACAGCTGCAAGTGATTAAAATGACCCTGCCATTAATAGCCTACAACTAAGGATTTCCATAAAGCGAAGTTTCGTGTTGTGGTTTTGCTTCACTTTAGTTTAGCACATCAAACCGACCATTCCTGTAAGGATGTTACTAGAATGAATCACAACTTGACACTGTAAACTATTTATTCTCAAAAACAATGCTGAGCGCAAAAAATTGTATAAATATGAAGTACACGATGTTGGATTCTACCCTAAATGTAATTTCGAGATTGGCAGAACAGAATCTGTGATTGACTTTTCTTAGGGCCCCCCCCTCCTCCCAGTTATTAGACGGACACAAAATTGTCTCATTTCGATTAGCGGAGGGAAACAGAAGACGTACGGCCTGACTGGCACTTTTCAGAAAAACTAAGTGGACAAACAAACGGTTCTCAACACATTTACTGTGACTGTCTCCCTATCTGCCAAACCGGAGTGCGTTTGGTCACCTGTTGAGGTACGGACAGCAGTTGTATTGCATCAACGATCTGCTCGTTGCGGCGTTGGCCTCTGTGCAGGTGATGTACGTTGTGCAGTTCTCTGCCTACACAGTAGGGCTGTTGATAAAATATCGATTTATCGCTGTTTTTACCAAAACTCTTCACAGTATACCAGCAAATGGTTTTCATAAGGACCTGATCAATAATCAGGTTGGAGTTAACATTTTTGTGACGGCAAACAATCTCTAGCGCTTCTAGGACGTCGAGAAACCTGCCCTTCTCACTCTTATGCAACCTCGCATTAGATGTCAAAGTCGGAAACTTACGCCTTTTTGTAAGTAAATGAGCAGCCATACTCGATTTCTCCGTAGCATCTTTTCTGTGCAACGAGACGTGTTCCGCAAAGCTAATTTTCAGCCTCCCTCTAGTTTGGCCACTAGCCGAAACCTAGACTTGCTTAATAAAACCTGAAAGGAAAGGACGACTGATTGCTGAGCTCCGTCATTTTGAAAGTCATATCACAGTCCTTGAGTGCGTCCACATTCTTAATGGAAGGCAACTTTGAAACTTCCCGGCGGATTAAAACGGTGTGTCGCACTGAGACTCGAACTCGGGACCTCTGCCCTTCACGCGCATGTACTCGACCGACTTGTTTTGTTTTATTTTTTATTTGTTAGCCACTTTTTTTCTCTACAATGTTCAAATTTTGACAAATAGTGGCTAATTAGGAATTAATTAAGTAAAGGAAATGAATAAAATTGAAAATGTCCGAATGAAAATGACAGGACGGCATCGCGCATAGTACAAATACAAAAGAAGCATGCTCCTCTAGCAATGAAATAAAATTCGAGTCGGGGGCGACACTTGATCACCACCCGACGGTCGATAGAGCAAATAGAGCCATCTATCAACCCGTTCTCCAGACGGTGGATCGTCTTCTCGAAGATAGCTAAGGTTCCGTTAAGTGTGATCCATGTCTGTCTCGTTTTACTTCGTCTATCTTAACTCTCATCCGTCAAACCCCATCTGGCCGGCGGGTCGGTAAATGTAAGTCGCAGGAAAATAGCGAAGTCTTGCCTATCATTCTTATGCTGTTGCAGCTTCGCGTGCCCATCCAAGAGAAAATGCCAAATATCCATTTTGTCCTTTTCCGATTCGTTGTAGACGTAGCCTACAACCATTCCCCGTACCAATGTCACTGCATTTGTTTTATGTACCGGAAAATAAGATTCTTGGGGGAAAAGGAGTGTGTCCGATGAAGTTGTGTGAAGGTCGGTGCGTAACAGGAACACCGATATCTGTCGTGCGGAGTGCCACACCGGAGCCACCCCACTACGTGCCAAACGATGTTCATCAGTGTCCACTGTTGCACAGCCTAAACATAATGGAGTGTCTGCCAAACGAATCGCGTGCCGCCGTTGGTTCGTTGTGAACTTCCTATTGACCACCACATACCATGTTGAGCGTACCGAGTGAGCTATCCACGGATGACTCAGGACTCGTCCTCACAGCTTTAATTGCGCCAGTACCTCGGCCCCTACCTTCCAAACATCACAGAAGCTGGAACGTAATGAAACGTCCCCTTAGAAAAATTTATGAATGACTGTGCTGATAAACCTCTTACATTATTTGATTTTCAAACAGCTGAGCAGAACTGAACGTACTCAGACATTTCTCTCTTTACTCATTCTGATTAACACTAAACTGACACACAATATTTTTAGCGCAACGCAATCTGACTTTCAAAAATCCCTACAAAAGAATGGCCCTGACTAACAACCTATAACAACCTATAACTATCATGAATCACTTACCTCACAAAAATATTCGTTACTCGAACTGCTGCAATACAGCGAGCGCCACTACTGCCAGCTAAATAAAAGATTCTAACTACTGAAGTCACTAACTACTGACAAGCATAGTTAGCAAATGAAAGATTTTGATAGAGAACAAACAATGTATTTACCTTAATAATGGTCCAAAGTCATCATATATACACTCCTGGAAATGGAAAAAAGAACACATTGACACCGGTGTGTCAGACCCACCATACTTGCTCCGGACACTGCGAGAGGGCTGTACAAGCAATGATCACACGCACGGCACAGCGGACACACCAGAAAGCGCAGTGTTGGCCGTCGAATGGCGCTAGCTGCGCAGCATTTGTGCACCGCCGCCGTCAGTGTCAGCCAGTTTGCCGTGGCATACGGAGCTCCATCGCAGTCTTTAACACTGGTAGCATACCGCGACAGCGTGGACGTGAACCGTATGTGCAGTTGACGGACTTTGAGCGAGGGCGTACCGTCATCGAACCCATCGTTCTACCATTCCTAGACCGGCAAGGGAACTTGCTGTTCCAACAGGACAATGCACGTCCGCATGTATCCCGTGCCACCCAACGTGCTCTAGAAGGTGTAAGTCAACTACCCTGGCCAGCAAGATCTCCGGATCTGTCCGCCATTGAGCATGTTTGGGACTGGATGAAGCGTCGTCTCACGCGGTCTGCACGTCCAGCACGAACGCTGGTCCAACTGAGGCGCCAGGTGGAAATGGCATTGCAAGCCATTCCACAGGACTACATCCAGCATCTCTACGGTCGTCTCCATGGGAGAATAGCAGCCTGCATTGCTGCGAAAGGTGGATATACACTGTACTAGTGCCGACATTGTGCATGCTCTGTTGCCTGTGTCTATGTGCCTGTGGTTCTGTCAGTGTGATCATGTGATGTATCTGGCCCCAGGAATGTGTCAATAAAGTTTCCCCTTCCTGGGACAATGAATTCACGGTGTTCTTATTTCAATTTCCAGGAGTGTATATCAGTTCATGATATCCAGTCTTACAACTTTACTTTTTCTAATGGACACACGTCCAGATCGCCCGCTCTCAAAATTCTGCCATCTCTCTCCCCACATCCACCACTGCTGGCGGCTCACCTCCAACTGCGCAGCGCTACGCGCTGTTCACATCCAACTGCCCAACACTACAATAGCGAATATTCCAACAATGCCAACAAGCCACAGACTGCACATAGCACAACCAGTGGTTTTCATACAGATCGCTACGTGGCGTTACGAACATAAAAACCTAAACAGCCTACTTACAGTAGGAGACGAGTTACTGGCGGAATTAAAGCTGTGAGGACGACTCCTGAGTCGTCCTTGGATAGCTCAGTCGGCCGAGGACATGCCCGCAAAAGGCAGAGGTCCCGAGTTCGAGTCTCACTCCGACACACAGTTTTAATCTGGCAGAGTGAAAATCTCATTCTGGAAAATTGAACTCTATCGATCACTGCCAAGTCGAATAAGTTCATGCATAAGGGCCGAAGGTAGACCAACGTAGTATTGACTTGCTCAATTTGGGAAGCTCTTTCTCTTGATCATACCGCTCAAATTTTCTGAAATTGTGACCATTTATTTTTATTTGCATGTACATCACACGTACCGATTTCCATCCCATTCGGATAACTCCTTCGTGATAAGTAGGCTTTTACTTTTAGACTGCATTTCCGGAAAGCATTTGACACAGTGCCTTACTGCATACCGTTGACGGTGGTCCGAACATACGGAATATGTTCCCAGATATGTGGGTGGCCTGAAGACTTCTTAAGTAACTGAACCGAGTGTGTTGTCCTGGACGGCGAATGTTCGTCAGAGACAAGCGTATCGCAAGGAGTGCCCCAGGAAAGTGTGACAGGACAGCTCTTGTTCTGTATACACGTAAACGAACTGGTGAACAAGGTGAGCAGCAATCTGCGACTGTTTGCTGATGACACAGTAGTATGGGGAAAAGTGTCGCTGTTGAGTGACTGAAAATGTCGTGTGACTAGGGCCTCCCATCGGGTAGACCGTTCGCCGGGTGCAAGTCTTTCGATTTGACGCCACTTCGGCGACTTGCGCGTCGATGGGGATGAAATGATGAGGATTAGGACAACACAACACTCAGTCCCTGAGCGGCGAAAAATCTCCGACCCAGCCGGGAATCGAACCCGGGCTCTTAGGATTGACATTCTGTCGCGCTGACTACTCAGCGACCAGGGGCGGACTGTTGAGTGACTGTAAAGAGGGTACAGGACGACTTGACTTTTAGCTCGCTCGAAATGTAGAAAACTGAATTTAATTCAAATGAGTTGGAGAAACTGTCTTGTAATGTAATAGTGGTGTACTACAGTTCAATTCTTTTATCTTGGCGGCTCGCGCATGCCCGCCCAGACGCGGTAGATTGCTGCGTTGCCAGTTGCTAACGACGCACGCGCCAAGAGAAGCAGCGCCATAGTATAGTATAGTTCGCAAACTTACGTTTAGGGGGGAGCGCGCAGTTTATGAAGTAAAGCCACCACGGCCGCATTAACCCTTTTGCTGCTACAGAGACGTGTTCCCCGTATTCAGCGCTGTGCGCGATTTTGCCATCACTGCACTGCTCGCCGGTGCAGACACATGGTGTTCCGACTGCTTTGACACACTTATCATTCGATTTCAGAAAAACTGGCCCAAAAATTTGATTTTTACACATCTTCTTGACTGATACCTTCCCCCCATAAATGACTTAATTTTGTTTCGATGTTCAGCGCAGTTATTATGCAGCATTAAATGTAGTAGTAAACCATTACACGAAATTTTGAAGAGTTTGCAGCGGTAAAAGTCAAAGCGTATACTTCCCGTATGGTCGATTTTAGTTGCCACAATGTTGAGAATGAAATGTGGACAAGATACCTAAATTTCATATAAAATTTACTGTATAACAATATCTCATTTAATTTAAGTACCAGATAGGTGTCGCATGTAATATTGGGAAATATTCCATCTTTAGCGACTGTAATAAAAGTTTTATTTATACCAGAGTCATTTCCCTTTTTTCTAAAAAGTTCTGATTGAAACAAAGTTGGCGAAGTACACAAAACTGAATTGTGGACGTAATAAAACAAAACTAAAATATATTGCCAGTGAGACGCAGTGCGCAAAAAATTTGTGTTTGTCACAACTGACAGCAAATACTTGCCAAAACAAAAACACATAGATCAATCGACGAAACCATTGATTTGATGTTGCCAAAGCAGCGAAGCACAAAGAATTGCGTCAGACAATCAAGTAGCTCTAAATAATACCTTTAATATTGTCGCAAAAGAATATATCTCAATATGAATAGTAAAACAGCGACTGCGGAAGAGAAGATATACCAATAAAACAGATAACATGAATATTGTATGTGTGACTTTTCACTGTTTTTAATTGCTGTGAAAGGAAATATTGGAGGACAAAATTAGAAAAACCGAAAACTTGTGATTATAATGAAGAGACAAAGCACTGGTAATTTCAAAAAATTGCATTCAAACGAATAAAATTAATGAAGTTAGGCACTTCGATATTGTTTATAAATAAAGAAAATATTTAAGACCGATCTAGAACCTCTCGTTTAGTAGCCAAACACCATAACCATTACGCTAACGCAGCTCGTCGGTAAATAGATTTCTTGGACTATAAAATCTCACGGAAAATACCGACAAACACTATTGGTATGACTATAAATTATTCACGTTTCATCGAAATACAATAGGAAATAAACAATTACCGCTGTTCTTTATTGCGAAAAAGCGGTTCGTGAGAATGATACAAACACCTGAATTAGGAGGCTTATTGCTTGTTTGGTTTAATTAATTGATAGAATATGAAGCAATTGGTATAAAGAATGTTTTTTCCAAACTTTATATAAAAGAAAGTCTGCAATCAAGACATTGCTTTTGTTCAATTACTTTATTTATGACTGAACGTTTCTCAAACTGAAGACACTCGTCCGTGCTCTGCACTGCAGTCGAGCTCTGGCAACGTCGTTCTCTGTTCATCGGCTGACTGTGTTTTGTGACGTCAGATGCGCAGAACGAACCTACACTCGGCCGCCGTCATAAATGATGTACACTTTACTTGACACAGTTATGTCGGTTAAGTGCCTAAATGTAACGTTGCAAAGTGACATGAAATGGAACAAAGGGGATGTCGGTAGTACGGAAGGCGAAGATGGCTGATTTAGGATTATTACGAAAATTTCAAGGAAGTGTAGCTCATCTGTAGAGGAGATGGCTTGTAGAGCTCCAGAGTGACCCGGTCTTGAGTTTTGATCGACTGTTTGGGATCCCCGCAAGCTCGGATTAAAGGAAGACATCGAAGTAATTTAGAGGCGTGCTGCTGGATTTGATATGGCCTTTTCCAGTCAAGTTGGTCTCGTGTTTACTTCTCGAGTAGTTACTCTGTCCATCGTCCGACCTACCTGAAGCCTGAGGGCTTCTAATTGTCGTTAATGGCTTAGGGGAAATCCACACAAAAGAGGGGCTAAACTATAAAAATGTAGTCCCTTGCGCATAGATGATTTCTTGCTTATAGGAATAGCCCGAGCAGCGTTGGGGGAACATGGTTGAGAACTGGTTTCTCAGGATGGCGCAGGATAAGGTTACGATTGTGGATGTGACCGTAATCAGTTATTCTAGGTTGCACAACAAACACATAAACTTTATTTAAAGAAATTACAATTTTAAAACAATCCCTTAAAAAACACAATTGACTCTATGACTGCTGAAGGCCTCATCACACAAAGAAAATTCCACAATTTTACGGCTGAAGGGCACCAACAATAACCTCAAACAACAAACGGCTGAAGCACTGAATTAGAAGTCAGAAGAACAATTCCAAACAGCACATATCAAGATAAATACTTCTTTTTAAAACAAACTGTAACATGGCTGAAGGCCTTATTATAAAGTGAAATTATCACTCGGCTGAAGGTCACAAACGATTTCAAACAACAAACGGATGAAGGCATGAATTAGAAGTCAATCCCAAAGAGCACACATCTCGACAAATACCTTGCTTTTAAAACAAGTTTGCTTTAAAAAAAAACTTATTGTAACACAGCTTGAGGCCTTACTATGAAAGAAGTGAAATTATTGCTCAGCTGAAGGCCGCACACAACTTAAAATCACAAACGGCTGAAGGCCTGAATTAGAAGTCAGAAGAACAATTCCAAATAGCACACATCAATAATTAGAAAACTACAAATATCCTGTAAGATGGCAAGATCTATGCCCCTTACATGAAGTCATTAAAGATCACCTAAGTCACGTTGAGCGAACAGTAGGGCTGAACAAAAATGACTGACAAGGCACAGTTCAGAGGGTATAGTATGGACGTATTGGAATTATTAATGTCGGGTGATGTAAAGTAATTCACATGACATGAAAACTTTGTGGAAACGTGTCGATTTACTGGAGGCTAGTTTATCCCAGGGAAGTATTCAGAGTTGAACGTGTCCAGCTGGGAAGCGGCGAAGGGAAGCGACAATAGGCAACTTAGGGCGGCTCAAGCTCTGAGAAAGTGGTAACGGGTCGCGGCCTCCAACTGCCTTAAGATGAGTGACAGTGAGTGGGTGGTTGACCCCATGCTGGTGTACCGGGAAGCAGACGGAGAACTTGTAGGCCTGTTGATAAATGTCCATTGTCCTGTTTTCAGTGAAACATGCGAGAAAGCCGCACAAAGCTATGGTGGAGCGGTCAACAGAGGCCAAAATATGCATCTTCGTGACTATAGCAACTTCACGCAGAATTCACGGTCCGCAGAGAAGTAAATCAGGTGAAGAGCGACAGAATGAAATACGCCAGCCTCCGATAGGAATGTAGGACCAAGAAATTTGAAGTACTCTCCTGGGAGTCAGAATTCCGGAAAAAATGGTGTTCTGTGCAGACACTAACCTTGATGGGTGGTCTGGGAGGAGCTAAATAGCAGAAGTTCAGAGGAAGGGAAATTTTGTGGGAATTTGTTCACTTCCCACAGCAGGCATTAGCCGGCACTGGGAAGCGACGCATAATTAATGTGACTTGTGCTGCAATTGGCGTAAGTGATTTTGCTGGAGAGGAAACCGAGGCGAAGAGTGGACTGGGAGGTCTCCGTAGTGGTCTTCCATTTCCAGCTTGCCTAGAGTGCGGACGTGGCGTTCTTGACTCAGCTTGCCTGAGAAAGAGTGAGCATCTCTGCACTTTAGGCCTTAGCAAATGGAACGATTGAGCTTGGAGGTAGAAAGTAGAAAAGCAACTGGAATCACTCAACAGAGGAAAGTCCACTGGACCTGACGGGATACCAATTCGATTCTACACAGAGTACGCGAAAGAACTTGCCCCCCTTCTAACAGCCGTGTACCGCAAGTCTCTAGAGGAACAGAAGGTTCCAAATGATTGGAAAAGAGCACAGGTAGTCCCAGTCTTCAAGAAGGGTCGTCGAGCAGATGCGCAAAACTATAGACCTATCTCTCTGACGTCGATCTGTTGTAGAATTTTAGAACATGTCTTTTGTTCGAGTATCATGTCGTTTTTGGAAACTCAGAATCTACTATGTAGGAATCAACATGGATTCCGGAAACAGCGATCGTGTGAAACCCAACTCGCATTATTTGTTCATGAAACCCAGAAAATATTAGATACAGGCTCCCAGGTAGATGCCATTTTCCTTGACTTCCGGAAGGCGTTCGATACAGTTCCGCACTGTCGTCTGATAAACAAAGTAAGAGCCTACGGAATATCAGACCAGCTGTGTGGCTGGATTGAAGAGTTTTTAGCAAACAGAACACAGCATGTTGTTCTCAATGGAGAGACATCTACAGACGTTAAAGTAACCTCTGGCGTGCCACAGGGGAGTGTTATGGGACCATTGCTTTTCACAATATATATAAATGACCTAGTAGATAGTGTCGGAAGTTCCATGCGGCTTTTCGCGGATGATGCTGTAGTATACAGAGAAGTTGCAGCATTAGAAAATTGTAGCGAAATGCAGGAAGATCTGCAGCGGATAGGCACTTGGTGCAGGGAGTGGCAACTGACCCTTAACATAGACAAATGTAATGTATTGCGAATACATAGAAAGAAGGATCCTTTATTGTATGATTATATGATAGCGGAACAAACACTGGTAGCAGTTACTTCTGTAAAATATCTGGGAGTATGCGTGCGGAACGATTTGAAGTGGAATGATCATATAAAATTAATTGTTGGTAAGGCGGGTACCAGGTTGAGATTCATTGGGAGAGTCCTTAGAAAATGTAGTCCATCAACAAAGGAGGTGGCTTACAAAACACTCGTTCGACCTATACTTGAGTATTGCTCATCAGTGTGGGATCCGTACCAGATCGGGTTGACGGAGGAGATAGAGAAGATCCAAAGAAGAGCGGCGCGTTTCGTCACAGGGTTATTTGGTAACCGTGATAGCGTTACGGAGATGTTTAACAAACTCAAGTGGCAGACTCTGCAAGAGAGGCGCTCTGCATCGCGGTGTAGCTTGCTCGCCAGGTTTCGAGAGGGTGCGTTTCTGGATGAGGTATCGAATATATTGCTTCCCCCTACTTATACCTCCCGAGGAGATCACGAATGTAAAATTAGAGAGATTAGAGCGCGCACAGAGGCTTTCAGACAGTCGTTCTTCCCGCGAACCATACGCGACTGGAACAGGAAAGGGAGATAATGACAGTGGCACGTAAAGTGCCCTCCGCCACACACCGTTGGGTGGCTTGCGGAGTATAAATGTAGATGTAGATGTAAAGTTTTGGTACAGCTATATACTGAGCAAGATAGCTAGGAGTGAATAGACGAGCGCAGCCTTGCACCACCACGACGCCGCCCCTCCACGCTGAATTCGGCGATATTGCACCTGCTCCGGCTTGAATTAGGCCACATTAATTTGTTGGATCATGTCGGCAAGGTTTCCACGAGGATTTCATGGGCTGTGTATTGGGAAATTGTTCTCGCACTTTGAATTACGCCTGGGTCAGTCGATAGGAATTAATTTTGATTTATCGCACTTTACTCAACGTAGACGCAATTTATTACCACTGCCTGATAGGAGAGTCATGTAATGTGATGATGGAAGGTCGGGAGTTAAAATAAATTTGTGCTAATCGACTGCATTTGTTTTCAATCAAGTAGTTGAAATCCCATTTTTTTAATTAATTTTGTGTTCAACATTTGCATCTGGTGTTCAATAGCTGAATATAACATCAATGTGCACCCCTTTTCAATTAAAAGTGATCAATTCTGAATCAGTTAATGTCAACAGTGCCACCGCAATTCAATGAGGAGTCACAGGGCCTTCTAACTTTCTTTGAGTTATCCGATATTGCGGCAGTTTTGCACTCTCTGTTGATCTGTTAGTCAATTAGCTGGGGTGAACACACGCCAAAACCAGATAAGTGATAGGTGGGGTGTTACAATCCTTAAAACAAACATCACAACTAAGGAATCAGGACAAGCGGTTCTCAGCAAGTGTCCAAGGGTCGGCCTGGGAAAGTAACTGAAACTAAGGAAAGGTGAGACAGGCACCCAAGAGCTGCACTCACGTAACAGGAAGGCAACTCGAACTAGGGGCAGCTTAAGTGTCGACCGACCGACTAACCAATTCGCCTTACGTCCGATCACCGGTTCAATGATGGAATATTGTTAGGCAAGGGCGAAGAGAAAGACAGCACTATGTCTTCAGAAAATTCCCAGGGCCGAAGAAAACACTAGAACAAAGATAGACTTCCCAAAAAAATTTGCACAGTACAAGAGGCTGTCGAACTACACGCCGTGTGGGACAGCATCAACACGACGAGGGAAGGTACACTGCCGGAACAGTACGCTAACCTCCAGAGCAGGTAACTGGAGCGTTAGCGGTCACAAGGCAGAAAATATCGCTGGTTGCACTTCGCTAATAAAAATGATACTAAATTCAACGATGAATAACAAATAGAGAAAGGCAGCTGCAATATTTCACCGCCTTCAAACACTTCACTCGTTGCCGCCAGGCTCAGCAGCCCTGGAAGCAACAACCCGCCGACCAAAGGCGAGATCTCAGAATAGTCGGGGTTGCACTAGCATTCCGTGAGCAACGAAGTCGTCGCTCTCAGAGATACCGCTCCTCGATCCGGCAGCGGCAGCACGCCCCCGCGTTTGCTCGGACCTGCTCGCTGCTGCGCCCCCAACCGACCTGATGTCCGCTTCCAACCTCCCACTCCACACAACGCGACCCGGAAATACTAGCGGTCGCTCCAAAGATAGTACCACAGTACTCGTATCGATAAGCGCTGCTGCTGCTGCCACTCACGGGCAGGCAAGCCAGCAACTTAGTGATGCCAGTAAATCGAATAAGAAACGAGATCCGCAATGACAAGATGCCAAGCAATAAACGGAATGAACACGAGCCGTGCACTGCTCAATGGTAACAGTGCAGTCATTATCGTATTAATTTATGTGGCGTCCAAAGGGGCTTAATCATCGGCTTTCTGGCCAAGGACGGAAGCAAATCCGAAACTGTTCGCGTGCCTCAATGCTAAAATATTCCGAGCATGGCAAGATGGTTCTTTCAAAAAACGGTTCCGAGACACCTGTGGTGTACCATGGGCCGTAGATGACAGGGGTGAAGGACGGTTGCGGAGATGTGTACAGACGTAGAGACGTGCTACTATTCAGTAACTGACCGCCCACATGGATCAAGTGGCTACCAACAGTGTCTCCCCAACGACCTTTCAGTGAATGTTGCGGAGTATAGCAGCAGCACTCCGTCTTCAGGCCACAAGTGGCCCATCGGGCCCATCCGACCGCCGTGTCATCCTCAGCTGAGGATGCAGATAGGAGGGGCGTGTGGTCAGCACACCGCTCTCCCGGTCGTTACGATGGTTTTCTTTGACCGGAGCCGCTACTATTCGGTCGAGTTGCTCCTCAGTTAGCATCACGAGGCTGAGTGCACCGCGAAAAATGGCAACAGCGCATGGCGGCCCAGATGGTCACCCAAAAAAAAAAAAAGCTCTGAGCACTATGGGACTTAACATCTGAGGTCACCAGTCCCCAAGAACTTAGAACTACGTAAACCTAACTACCCTAAGGACATCACACACATCCATGCCCGAGGTAGGATTCGAACCCGCGACCGTAGCGGTCGCGCGGTTCCAGACTGTAGCGCCTAGAACCGCTCCGCCACCCCGGCAGGCTGGGCCTCTGCAGTAAGTGCCTGGTTCATGCACCCATTCTAACATTCATCGCCGACGAAGGCTTGAATCTGTGCAACAGTACCGCAACTTGGCGTCCAATGAGCGCCATCAGGTGTCATTTACAGATGACTCACTGTTTATGCTACTTCCGATAGATGGCCGATTGGTGTGTACAATGTGAAACGTCTGAAAGCAAACGCCCTACATGTGTTATGTTCTGGGGATGGGGAATATTTTCGTAACGTTTCCTGGGCGATCTCATCATTTTGGAAGGCACAATGGATCAGCACAAGTATGCATTTATCACTGGGAACCATGTCCACCTCTCAGTACAGTATGTTGGGATTTACGATGGCATTTACCAGCAGGACAGTATACATGCATGGTTCGTAGAGCACCACAATGAATTTATCGTACTCCCTCGGACACAAAACTGCCCGCATTTAAATCCAATCGAGAATCTGTGGACTACCTCGCTCATGCTGTTCACGCCATGGATCCTCAAGCGAGAAACCCATCGCAGCCGGCCACGGGACTAGAGTCGGCCTAGTTTTATTTATTTTATTTATTTATTTATTGTTCCGTGGGACCAAATTAAGGAGAAGTCTCCATGGTCATAGAACGAGTCAATACATGAAATTATAACACGATGGTAGAAACAGATAAAATGAAATATAAAAACATATTCAGGCGACAAGTTGTAAGTTTAAATAAAGAAAATCAACAATGTAACACTGGAATTGGCTTAATTTTTCAGCTCTTACAGGAGCTCCTCGACAGAATAGAAGGAGTGAGCCATGAGGAAACTCTCCAGTTTAGACTTAAAAGAGTTTGGGCTACTGCTAAGATTTTGGAGTTCTTGTGGTAGCTTATTGAAAATGGATGCAGCAGAATACTGCACTCCTTTCTGCACAAGAGTCAAGGAAGTGCATTCCACATGCAGATTTGATTTCTGCCTAGTATTAACTGAGTGAAAGTTGCTAACTCTTGGGAATAGGCTAATATTGCTAACAACAAACGACATTAAAGAAAATATATACTGTGAGGGCAATGTCAGATCTCCCAGACTATTGAATAAGGGTCGACAAGACGTTCTCGAACTTACACCACATATAGCTCGAACAGCCCGTTTTTGAGCCAAAAATACCATTTTTGAATCAGAAGAATTACCCCAAAAAATAATACCATACGACATAAGCGAATGAAAATATGCGAAGTAGACTACTTTTCGTGTTCAACTGTCACTTATTTCAGATACTGTTCTAATGGTAAATAAAGCAGCATTTAGTTTCTGAACAAGATCCTGGACATGGGGTTTCCACAACAGCTTACTATCTATCCGAACGCCTAGGAACTTGAATTGTTCCGTCTCGCTTATAATATGCCCATTCTGTCTGATCAAAATATCGGTTCTTGTTGAATTGTGAGTTAGAAACTGTAAAAACTGAGTCTTACTGTGATTTAGCATCAAATTATTTTCCACAAGCCACGAACTTATTTCATGAACTACATTATTTGACACTGTTTCAATATTACGCACAAGATCCTTCACTACCAAGCTGGTGTCATCAGCAAACAGAAATATTTTTGAATCACCTGTAATACTAGAAGGCATATCATTTGTATAAATAAGAAACAGCACTGGCCCCAGCACCGACCCATGGGGAACGCCCCACTTAACAGTGCCCTATTGGGACTGAACATCACTACCACTCTCAATATTGCGGGGAATTACCTTCTGCTTTCTGTTCTTAAAGTAAGAGGCGAACCAATTGTAAGCTACTCCCCTTACTCCATAATGGTCCAACTTCTGCAGTAATATTTTGTGGTCAACACCGTCAAAAGCCTTCGTTAAATCAAAGAAAACACCTAGCGTTCGGAACCTTCTATTTAATCCGTCCAAAACCTCACAGAGAAAAGAGAATATAGCATTTTCAGTTGTTAACCCATTTCTAAAACCAAACTGTACATATGACAGCAAATTATGTGAATTTAAATGCTCCAGTAACCTTGTATATAAAACCTTCTCGATAACTTTAACAAACACCGATGGCATAGAAATAGGTCTAAAATTGTCAACATTATCCCTGTCTCCCTTTTTATAAAGGGGCTTCACTACCGGGTATTTTAATCGGTCAGGAAACCGACCAATCCTAAAGGACAAGTTACAGATATGGCTAAGTACTGGGCTAACATACATAGAACAATACTTGAGTATTCTGCTAGATACCCCGTCATGTCCATGAGAGTTCTTGGTCTTTAGTGATTTGATTATTAACTCAATCTCCCTCTTGTCAGTATCATGGAGGAGCATATCAGGTAACAGTCTCGGAACACTTTTTTCTAAGAGCGCTATATGATTCCCTGTTGGGACTAGTTTTCTATTTTGTTTAGTTTAGTCCCACATCCCTGCCGGTACCTTCCAGAACTTCATGGACAGAGTCTCTTCCTGCACATCTCACAGTTGTCCGCGGTGCGAAATGTGGTTATTCAGGCTTTTGACAGGCGGTCACATTAATGTGGCTGCACAGTTAAATTCGTAAAGTAATCACAAATTTAGTGCTCAGAAATTAAGGATAATTGCAGAATGTGGTGCGACATAACATGGCACTACACAAAACTGGCGCTAATAGCATAGGCACATAGGGAACACACACGGCACAGATCTGTAAGTCCACGGTATTGGTGATAAGTTGAGAAAACCGTTCCGAAACACTTGTACTACAAAACGGCGCATGTACCCCCACATCAATGTGGGATATGACCACCATGCACACGTACAAAGGCCGCACAACGGTGTTGGCATACTCTGGACCAGATGGTCGAGCAGCTGCTGGGGTATAGCCTCCCATTCTTGCACCAGTGCCTGTCGGAGCTCCTGAAGTGTCGTAGGGCTTTGAAGATGTGCAGCGATACGTCGACCGAGGGTATCCCAGACGTGCTCGATGGGGTTTAGGTCTGGAGAACAGGCAGGTCACTCTATTCGCCTGATATATTCTGTTTCAAGGTACTCCTCCACGATGGCAGCTTGGTGGGGTCGTGCATTATCATCCATCAGGAGGAAGGTGGGACCCACTGCACCCTTGAAATGGCGAACATACTGGTGAAAAATGACGTCCTGATACACCTGATCTGTTACAGATCCTCTGTCAAAGAGATGCAGGGATATACGTGCACCAATCATAATCCCACCCCACACCATCAAACCACGACCTCCATACGGATCCCTTTCAAGGACATTAAGGGGTTGGTATCTGGTTCCTGGGTCACGCCAGATGAAAACCGGGCGAGAATCACTGTTCAGACTATACCTGGACTCGTCCGTGAACGTAACATGGGACCACTGTTCCAATCACCATGCACTGTGTTCTTGACACCAGGCTTTACGGGCTCTCCTGTGACCAGTGGTCAGTGGAATGCACCTTGTCGGTCTCAGGGCGAATAAACCGTGTCTGTTCAGTCGTCTGCAGACTGTGTGTCTGGAGACAACTGTTCCAGTGGCTGCGGTAAGGTCCCGAGCAAGGCTACCTGCAGTACTCAGTGGCCGTCTGCGGGCACTGATGGTGAGATATCGGTCTTCTTGTGGTGTTGTACACTGTGGACGTCCCGTACTGTAGCGCCTGGACACGTTTCCTGTCTGCTGGAATCGTTGCCATAATCTTGAGATCACACTTTGTGGCACACGGAGGGCCCGTGCTACGACCTGCTGTGTTTGACCAGCCTCCAGTCGCCCTAGTATTCTACCCCTCATAACGTCATCAGTATGTGTTCTTTGAGCCATTCTCAACACACAGCCACCACTAGCACGTCTGAAAACGTCTGCACACATACTCGCTGCACCACCTCTGATATACACCAACACACCTCTGCGTATGTGATTCCAGCGCCACCGTGCGAAGACCGCAGGTCAAATGCACCGCATGGTCATACCCCGAGGTGATTTAAACCCGAAAACCGCCCACCAGAGCGTTGTTTCACCATGTATCAGGATCATCCTTAATTTATGAGCATGAGTGTAGTATGTACGTTTACAAGAACAGCACCCAACGTAACAAATCATGAAGCTCATACAGTCATACCAGTATAGTTTAAACTGCTGAATCTCGTACAGAGTCATAGTAATACGGTTATATTTCAAGTATGATATTGAAGTAATCCGTCAAATCCCTGAAAACTTTGAAATTCATTAAATTCAATCAAAGTTAAGTTAAAGAAAACTGGGCGCTGTTCCGTCATTCGATGAGTAGTGACATAACAGAACTGTTTCTTTTCTGCTACTTTTTTATTCGTTTTCAGCGACGGCCATCGATAATCTTTCTCTTTGACGTCAGTAGCATTCTCGAGCGGCCGGCGGTTTTACGCCGCCAGTGGCCAGATACTCAATCCCCTAGTCGTGGTTCACCGCGCTACCCACAAGAATCCCACTACTCTGTAAAATCTTTCATAACATTAAAACCAGGAATTTCCCACCTTGGACCATGTGTATACACTAGGCTGCCCATTTGCCACGTATGCCATTCAGGCGATTCCTTCTTTAGAACGCTACGTGAAAAGCCAGTAGGCGGACTTGTCGGTTGGTTTGGGGAAGGAGACCAGACGGCGTGGTCATCGGTCTCATCGGATTAGGGAAGGAAGTCGGCCGTGCCCTTTCAGAGGAACCATCCCAGCATTTGCCTGGAGTGATTTAGGGAAATCACGGAAAACCTAAATCAGGATGGCCGGACGTGAGATTGAACCGTCGTCCTCCCGAATGCGAGTCCAGTGTCTAACCACTGCGCCAGCTAGTAGGCGGACTCTTACATCCCTTGCCGCATACTCAGATTAACCCTTGGTTACTCCTTTGCCTAGACGTACACGGACCATGGTGCCAATAATATAAATCTTTTCTATTTCTCCACTTAAAGTCGTCCTTAATCGTTTTTTATTCGTAATACTACACGATGTTCATGTTTTAAAAAGTTAGATCTATTTTTTTCCTGTACCGAACACGTTACATGACTTTCAATTTCTGACATTCCAAGTCCCTTAACAGTCCACTCTGCCATAAGGTCAAAATATTTATTTTCATACTAAGACCTAGTAACACGCATGAAAACTAATATTCATGTTTCAACCAGTGAACCTATACATTAAAATAAATTCCTCATTGCACTTATTGTTCATCCTTTCCTCATAATCTCATTTGTCATAACTCACTGTAATCACCTTAGAATCTCAACTAAATAGTACAGTAAAATCAACACAAACAGGATTTATACTAACATTATTTCACAGCTTGTATCTTTGTATACTACACGTAAGATCTCTTTCAGATCTGTATACGAACGTCGTAAGTACGTTCACTTATTGACTTTTAGTATAACTGGGGCTCCTACCCCACTCTATAGTTAGCTAACACAACATCTAATTACTCACACATGATTCAATTAATACGAAGTAAATAAACATCATTCTTTAAATTAAAGTATTTCATGATCCTTTTAGTCTTATTCATGTGTCAATACTATTGTCTTTTTTTGTTTATCCTGACACTATACGCCGGTATAGGGAGTAAATATTCCGCTCTGATCATATAAGTTCGTTACTTATGGTTCCTTAGATTACGTTTAATGTCCGTCTATTATTTAGTTATTTTTGGTCGTCGGTAGTGGCACTAAAATTCCACTCCACGTACTTGCAAGTTCTACTGCTATTGAAGTCCCACTTACTTTATATATGATACTCGTATTATTCTTACGCTAATAGGATACTTGTAGCTCCAAAGACATTCCTCATGACATATAGGCAGTTCATTTCTTTAAAATATCGGTGTTAATATATAAATAAAAACTGGTATTAAAGACTTTATACAGTGATCGATTATTAAATAACTTCACATTAATAACTGCAATATTCATTCATTTAATAAACAGATCAACTAAAGCGAATACTACTTATATAAGTCAGTTCCCACAAAGCACCTGCCATAATGTTTATATAGACACTTAAGCTCATTTACGTCAGACCAGCCACTGTTTTATCACTATTACACCTCCTCCGTTGCAGTTAAAACAACTGAACATCAGTCACCTCTCTCGCTTAATATGATATTTATATTTTTGTAATTGCAGTTCTTTCATTTAACAATGAAGAAAAAATGAGTAAATAAGCCCATTTTGCCTCCTTTTAACAAAACAATTAGCATCAGTATCATATTACTCTTTAATATCATTTAATTTAACATAAAACATCTTCCGTTTATACCAACAGCAATAAGGGAAACCCGTGTGGTTTAGAGTATTATCATATTACCAGAAATTCTGTTTCAACAATGAAATATTCATTCGACGTTTTATCCACGTAATTCTTTATTCAACACCGTAACGGTTTCATGTCCGTGAAGGATAAGCTTAACAATAATCTCATAGCCTGCCGTTGAGTCAGCGATTATATTTAACACTTAGGTCTTCCAGCTACAGCTACACCACCTAGAGACAAGACTACACAACTGTACTGTGACGTCATAGCCAAGCGGTGATCGTAATATACAGCAGCAGACACCAAAATAATTATGGGGCTCGTAAAATGAGCGATTTTGAGTTGATGCTTGAATGCGATTGGATAATGGAGGAAACACGTATAGGTGATTATGTGGAAATGAGGCAGAAACAATTGAGAGTGCATAACTTCGATTATTCTCGTGCATAGCATATACAACATGACTAGCACATTCGTAAAGTAAGCTACTAACGACTTTGAAAAAATGTATGACTTCCATGCATGCGAACTGTTAGGAAAATCTGAGGCATTTTTAAACGTACAAAAATTGTTAAGCAGAACATTCAAACATTTCATACATGCGTGTACTGTCTACGTGAATAAATGAAAGATAACCAATTTGTTTTGAGGCATACGAGTTTCGCTCCTTTTATTTGAGAGGCATCTCCAGTGTCCTGTAATACATGTTTCTTTTTATGCATTTAATAAATGTATTACATAGTAGCCTACTTATAGTTTGTTACTATCTTACATTTTTGTCATTTTTTATCTTGTTTTTCAGATTAGAAACAACTCTTGTAGCACAGATATTGTGATGTTAAATTATCGTTTGATGTTGCTTAAAATTTTCAGTGATGTTAGTCCATATTAGACCATATGTGTGGTCCTGGAGATGTGTTCATATGGTCCTCATGCTCCAACTGGCCGATGTCCGACGTTTTTTCACCCACGTTTATTATTAAACATCATTTGAACTTTTCATTTTGTGATCTATATGTGTGTGTTTACTGAGTGCAGTGTTGCCAAAGTCGCTTTGCGTTTATCGTACGCCTTTAGTTTGAGTTGTGCGTGTGGTTTGATATGTTTCATTTATTTTGTGTATGTGTGTGTGTGTGTGTGTGTGTGTGTGTGTGTGTGTGTGTGTGTGCCTGTGTGCGTTTGTGTGTGTGTATTTTGTGATGTGCCTTTCCTTGTAACAGCGTTTTTTTTAAGTAAGTGGATATTTGTGTGTGTGTGTGTGTGTGTGTGTGTAAGGGAGAGAGGAATAGGCATAGAGGGAGAAAAAACGAGAAAGAATGGAATGAGGAATATTCGTTAATTATATACTCTGGTTACGTTTCCAGATTTGTATTTGTTATTGTTTTTATAGCTAACAAGTCAGGGAGTTATTGCTTATATTAATTTGGTCATTAATTATTTAATTTTTCATTGTAAGTTTTCTTTGTATGTGAAAGTTTTCTTGTAATGCTAGGAGTTTTTTTGTTGTGATCGTTCATTCTAATAATTTTCTGGTCTTGTTCCATGTTTGACGGTTCATGTCCATGTTTAACAGGTGCTTAGCAAAGGTACAATGGCTCTTTTCATGCTCCCAACTTCTTATATATTCATTATACCTGGTTTTGAAATTCCTGCCTGTCATCCCCATATGTACTGATTCACATTCTTAGCATTCTAACTGGTATATACCTGCTCGTGAAACTATTTCATTTGTATTATGAGTTCATTTGTGTTTTTCACTGTTCTGCTGTTCTTCATTCCATAATGTTGCCTTATGATTTTGTTAATCTGTTTTGCCACATGGTATTATGGTGCGTTCATGAAATTAAAGACAGGCCTCAACCAAATAAGGTGTTCTCAACCTTGGGTTGGCTCCTGAGTGTTGGTGTTTTGGGTTCTTCTGTGTGAAGTGTTGGTTTTGTTTATCTGTGAATAGATGTCTGATGTCTTTGAGGTTTTCTATGCATATCTGGAAACATGCTGTTGGATTAGATTTCAGTTTTGTGATATTGTTAGAGGAGATATGATTTTTAGTTTTTTCTGTGTTTTATTCTTTATTGATCAGTGCTGTGCTCTTCCCTTTCTCAGTTCTTGTGAGTATAATGTTGTTAGATTGCAGTGTTTCTTTTAATTTCTTAGTGATATTGTTTTCTATTTGAAGTTTCCTGTTTTGCTCTCTCTTTCACATGGTGATTATGTCGTTTATTGCTTTCCTCACTATTTCTCGTGTTAGCCCCCTATTTACAGTGTTATTTTCTTCAGATTTTTTATGTAGTGCTTATTTATTTTTGTAATGATGTTTTGTTTGAGCCCTTTCTCTAATAGCCGTGTTTCTACCTCTGTTATATCTGCATCTGTGCGGTTTATTAGTTTTGGGTGAAATTTATGCTGGTGGGTGTGCTGTACTTTGTTGTGTTTTCCTTTTTGGTTATTTTTGTTAGTGAGTGTCGTAATTTTTCATTTGTGTTTGTTCTGTGTATACTGCAGTGTTCTTGCTGTGATGTGTTCAGTTTTTGTATTATGTTGATAATCAATTTTGAGTTGTTGATAAATGCAGATAATTCGAGATATGCATCATATAACATTCTATTACACATGAATTTCTTAGTATAAAACGATTTGATTGTCTTTTAGGCAAATGATTTCGTTCCTTGTTCTCTGTCCCAGAGTTGTTTCTGACCCTATTATTATTTATTTTGCAAATCTGATTGAATCTGATGTGCTGAATGCTCTTGTGGAGTCTGGTACTGATATCCTTCAAACTGTGGTATAAGAAATGCTACAGTTGGCGATAGAAACACAAATCAACACACAGGATGGCAAATATATTAAAGAAACAGAGATTACAAATTGCTTACAGAACAAGGAACACACTCCAGTCACATTTACAAACAACAACAGACAAAGCAGAAGAATTCGAAGGAGCAGGTACATACCAGATAGAATGCCAAGAATGTGAATCAGTATATCTGAGGATGATATGTAGGAATTTCAAAACTGCGTATAAAGGACATACAAGAAAAAGAATGAACATAACCATTCTACTTTTGCCAAACACCTGCTGAAGTAAGGACATGAACTATCCAACATCGAACAAGACATGAAAATTATTAGAGTGAACGATCACAACAACAGACTCCTGGCATTACAAGAAAACTTTCACATGCAAAGAACCCTTGTAATGAAAAAGGAAAGTAATTAATGACCAAATCAATATAAGCAATAACCATCTCATCATGTTAGCCATTAAAACAATAACAAACAGAAATTTGAAACATAACCAGAGTGTATAATTAATGAATCCCAGCCATGTCTGCGTCCAGTGACGCGTGTCAGCTGAGGATGACACGGCGGTCTGTCGGTACCGTTGGGCTTTCGTGGACCTGTTCG
This sequence comes from Schistocerca cancellata, assembly GCF_023864275.1. Classification (NCBI taxonomy): domain Eukaryota; kingdom Metazoa; phylum Arthropoda; class Insecta; order Orthoptera; family Acrididae; genus Schistocerca; species Schistocerca cancellata. The sequence goes on from NC_064635.1 coordinate 206,537,699, forward strand.
GAAGGAGAGTTATTCAAGAGAAAGAACTTTACAAACTGAGCAAGTCAATAATGCGTTGGCCACCTCTGGCCTATACGCAAGCAGTTATTCCCCTTGCCATTGGTTGATACAGTTGTTGGATGGGCTCCTGAGGTATAGCGTACCAACTTCTGTGTAACTGGCACGTTAGATCGTCAAAATCCCGAGGTTGTTGGAAGGCCCTGCCCATAATGTTCGTGAGACGCCCTGCTAAACCCGCAGGACAGGTAGTTTACATTTTGCAAAGGGGCCAAAATAAGCGGCTGCCAGTTACACTCGAACATACAACTTTATTTATTTGACCAAACATTACAAGAGCCAAAAACATTAAAAAAACACAGCATTAATTTTGGGAACTTAATAACCGGCTGAATATGCCATACAATCTCATGCCTTAAGGGCAAGACCACTTAAATTGAAAATCGGTTGAAAGCCAATAACTTAAAACTCAAACAAAAATCAAAAATTTAAAAGGCAGAAGGCCTTATCTTAAATCAATTCTTTAATTCAGCTGAAGGCCAAAACAATCTAAAACCTTAAGAGCAAAACACCTTTAATTCAAAATCGGGTGAAGGCCATTCACTTAAGACTCAACAAAATTAAATTTTTAAAAAGGCCAAAGGCCTCACGTAAGACTGTTTTTTAAATTAAGCCGAAGGTCCAAACATGTTACGCATTAACGGCAAAACAAACGTAACTTAAAAATCGGCTAGAAGCCATAAAAATACAAAAAACAAGAAGAAATGGCTTCTTTCAATAGTGGTACGAGTCCATTTTTATTCATTTTAAGATACAGAGTCCTAAAGTTAAATGAACGCTGAAAAATCTGCAGTTGAGATATCAGAGATATTCAAGTATATGGCTTCTTGCTAGAGATGAATCTTTCTTTCTGTATGTTTGGATCATTAATGTCAGAAGCACTATAATCGGAAAAGTGGAGGTGATGGACTTTTACCACTATTGAAATAAGCCCTTCAAATAAGAAAAGGCAATACACCCAACGGCGCTCAAAAGTTTTCGAGGGTCGGCCTGGAATTCAAGCATTAACGCTCGCTTATGTGAGACAGGCAGTCGGCCCAACCATTCACGATCCGACGACAACCCAACCGACAGACAGTCAAGGGACCCACTGACAAGATAACTTCCGCTCCACCCGACCAGCACACAACAGGGACTTCAGTGGAACAACGTAGAAAGCACTGGCGCCCACAACCAATTATACACTGAGCTGTCAAACTACTCACCGTGTCGGCCAGCGACCACGCGATGAGGAAAATACACTGCCTGAATTTACGTGAACGGCCAGGGCAGGTGACCGGAACGTTAACGGCCACAAGGCAGCAGGTTTCGCTGGTTCACTTCAATTCAAAACAACCAAGTACAGTTAAACTCCACCGGAGGGTGGCTAGAATTTACCAACTTGAAAACACACGTTGTTGCTCAATGTCCCAACAGCCGACAACGAAATCCAAACCACACAATGTGAACAGTCTTGACTTGCTCGTAGATTAATTCAAAACTCAACTTTAGTGTTCAGGATCGGTGAGCCACGGACCTCGTAGCAATGGGAACAGCACCCTATACCATTACGCCGGGTGATACGCCAGTATGGCGATGACGAATACACGCTTCCAATGTGCGTTCACCGCGATGTCGCCAAACACGGATGCGACCATCATGATGCTGTAAACAGAACCTGGATTCATCCGAAAAAATGACGTTTTGCCATTCGTGCACCCAGGTTCGTCGTTGAGTACACCATCGCAGGCGCTCCTGTCTGTGATGCAGCGTCAAGGGTAACGGCAGCCACGGTCTCCGAGCTGACAGTCCATGCTGCTGCAAACGTCGTCGAACTGTTCGTGTAGATGGTTGTTGTCTTGCAAACGTCCCCATCGGCTGACTCAGGGATCGAGACATGGCTGCACGATCCGTTACAGCCATGCGGATAAGATGCCTGTCGTGACTGCTAGTGATACGAGGCCGTTGGGATCCAGCACGGCGTTCCGTATTACCCTCCTGAATCCACCGATTCCATATTCTGCTAACAGTCATTGGATCTCGACCAACGCGAGCAGCAATGTCGCGATACGATAAACCGCAATCGCGATAGGCTACAATCCGACCTTTATCATGTCAGTAGGCTGTTTATGTTTTCTTATTGGCAACGTTACGTAGCGCTCTGTATGAAAATCACTGGCTGTGGTGTGCGCAGTCCTGTGGGTAGTTTGCATTGTTGTCTGCCATTGTAGTGTTGGGCAGCTGGACGTGAACAGCGCGCAGCGTTGCGCAGTTGGAGGTGAGCCGCCAGCAGTGGTGGATGTGAGGAGAGAGATGGCGGAGTTTTGAAATTTGTAATACTGGATATTATGAACTGCTATGTATATTATGACTTTTCAACACTATTAAGGTAAATACATTGTTTGTTCTCTATCAAAATCTTTCATTTGCTAACTATGCTTATCAGTAGTTAGTGCCTTCCGTAGTTAGAATCTTTTATTTAGGTGGCAGTAGTGGCGCTTGCTGTATTGCAGTAGTTCGAGTAACGGAGATTTTTAGTGAGGTAAGTGATTTGTGAAAGGTACAGGTTAATGTTAGTCAGGGCCATTCTTTTGCAGGGATTTTTGAAAGTCAGATTGCGTTGCGCTAAAAAAATATTGTGTGTCAGTTTAAGCACAATCATGTATAATTTTTCAAAGGGGACGTTTCATAATCAAAGTCGGAAACGTGATGGTATCCATTTCTCCTCCTTACACGAGGCATCACAACGACGTTTCACCAGGCAACGCCGGTCAACTGCTCTTTGTGTATGGGAAATCGGTTGGAAACTTTCCTCATGTCAGCACGTTGTAGGTGTCGCCGCCGGCACCAACCTTGTGTGAATGCTCTGAAAAGCTACTCATTTGCATATCACAGCGTCTTCTTCCTGTCGGTTGAATTTGGCGTCTGTAGCACGTCATCTTCGTGGAGTAGCAATTTTAATGGCCAGTAGTGTATAAGCGCCAGGTCAAAGACAGTACAAGGTACGAATATCGATAACACCGCTGCTGCCACTCGCGGAGAGAGAGAGGATAACGGCATAATCGCGATAACTACGGGAGACGTAACACAGAATAGCAACCAAGGTTTAATCCAACGCATAAGATGAGCCAGCCACGGCTCAGTTCGAAACGTTCTTAACTGAGGGCAGTTGCGGCGACCCTGCTGGGCAGGGTAGGGTTTGGCAGGCACGAAAACAAGCCGTGTACAGGCGGGTGTTATCTTGTTGTAATGTATGTCCAGGATGGCTTGCCATGAGGGGCTACAAAACAGAGTGAGGTGCAAGCCTGCCGTGGTTTACAGCGGCACGCCAATCCATCACTGCTGGTTGAAGTGGCGTATGGCAGGCGACGGTGAGGCTGTCATCCCACCACTGTGCGGGCCGCCTCCAGAGACATCTTTGCTGTTCATCGGTGCTCAGTGCCAGGCGGGGCTCACCACTGGAGACAACTCCACTCCAGTCCATGAAATTCCTCGGCCACCCTTATAAAGCCCGAATAATTTCACCGCTTCCGATCTCCATCGCGGAGGTGTCAAACGAAATGTCCACAGTGGCATTGGGCAGAATTTTGGTTTCGGTGTGACATCATTAACTCACCTTATATCTCTCGTGAGCTCTGGTTTCTTATTCTCCAGTGTCGACGCCTCGCCCTAGGGTGACGTCGCAGAGGTGCCACACTTTTGAAGCATTACAAGTTGTAGACACCTTTGAACCAAATTTTCAATCCTCTGCTTCGCAATGGGAGATAACTACGGGGGTTTCAAAAAAAAGTGATGATTTAATTGTGTTGCGCACTGCAGATGTAGAACCACAGTGAAAGTATCCACTGATGTGGCTGGAAACCTCCTGACAGTCCTGCACAACGCGGTCTGTTACTACGACACTTAACCCCTTACGATGGCGACGGATGAAGTCAATCAGAGCTTGACTACACAAACAAACCCGACGCGGTAGAAAAACCATGATACATTTACCCAGCCGAATAAGTTCCCGTCAGCCTTCTGTGGCCCCATATGGAGGACACTCACAAAGAGAAGCCGCCAGCGCAGAAATCGTGTTTTTGCAACCAACTATGCGGTGATGTAGGCTAAGGTCCCACCTATCACACCTTTCACCCTGCTGGACCCTCGTTCGCGAGTAGTGGACGAAGAAACTTTCCGAATTTTGCGCGATGCTCTACAGTTTGAAAAAGATAGTGTTTTACAAACTGATTGGGCAAGAAGCTGGGTTTCCTGCATTGCTAGGTGATGTAAATTTTTTTGCTTTTAGATCTTCATCTTTTTATTCAATTAATTGGTTTAAATGTAATTTTTTATTTCTGTTCCTTTGTCACGCCATTTTAGACACCATGTTAATATTTTCAGATGCTCTTTTTTTCATTCCCATCGCCCGTTTTGTAGTCGAAATATTTGTGGTTGGTAAGTTAATTACCGGTATTTAAATATTTCTATTTATCTATTTATTTTTTTATTTAGAAATTTGAAAATACCGATCTATCGGTTAAGAAACAAAAGACGGAATAATCTATTTATATGAGCGGAGGTTTCAAAACTGTAATTTTCGTCTCGAGATTTACATTTTCATAGATAGTAATCACCATAAAATTTTAAAAATATATTCCTATTGCACTATGGACAAAATAATGCAGAGGAAGATTTAAACGAAAGAAGGGATTATAAGTAATTAGAAATTCAAGCACAATGATGAATAGACATAATGAATGAAATAACATGGACGAAAATATAGAACAATGAAACAGTGTTAATACATGGCAATCATTAAAATCAGATGCATAGAGATTCCCAGTGGAAAACGAATGATGGGAACTAGAAATGAGAGTAACTGAAAAAGTTAATACCGTGATTTAAATGATGTCATAAAGTTATATAAATGTAAAAAATACATTTCTACCAATTAACTGAACAAAAATAATGATAAAACTCATTTCAATAACGATTTAAAAACAAAAAGTTTCAAAGTACATAGCGAAATTCGGACACCTAACCTCTCAAATACCAGATTCGTACTATGACCATTTCGCTAGTCAGCCAGGATATGAAATACCTCTTTTTTAAAACTAGACCACCAATCAAAATACGGAATTCTACACTACTGGCCATTAAAATTGCTACACCACGAAGTCGATGTGCTACAGAAGCGCAATTTAACCGGCAGGAAGAAGACGCTGTGATATGCAAATGATTAGCTTTACAGAGCATTCACACAAGGTTGGCGCCGGTGGCGACACCTACAACGTCCTGACATGAGGAAAGTTTCCAACCAATTTCCCATACACAAATAGCAGTTGACCGGCGTTGCCTGGTGAAACGTTGTTGTGATACCTCGTGTAAGGAGGAGAAATGCGTACCATCACGTTTCCGATTTTGACAAAGGTCGGATTGTAGCCTATCGCGATTGCGGTTTATCGTATCGCGACATTGCTGCTCGCGTTGGTCGAGATTCAATGACTGTTAGCAGAATATGGAATCGGTGGGTTCAGGACGATAATACGGAACGCCGTGCTGGATCCCAAAGGCCTCGTATCACTAGCAGTCGAGATGACAGGCATCTTATCCGCATGTCTGTAACGGATCGTACAGCCACGTCTTGATCCCTGAGGCAACAGATGGGGACGTTTGCAAGACAACAGCCATCTGCACGAACAGTTCGACGACGTTTGCCGCAGCATGGAATATCAGCTCGAAGACCATGGCTGCGGTTAGCCTTTGCGCTGCCTCACAGACAGCAGCGCCTGCCTTGGTCTACTCAACGACGAACCTGGGTGCACGAATGGCAAAACGTCATTTTTTTCGGAAGAATCCAGGTTCTGTTTACAGCATCATGATGGTCGCATCCGTGTTTGGCGACATCGCGGTGAACGCATAATAGAAGCGTGTATTCGTCATCGCCATACTGGCGTACCACCCGGCGTGATGGTATGGGGTGCCATTGGTTACTTGTCTCAGTCACCTCTTGTTCGCATTGACGGCACTTTGAACAATGGACGTTACATTTCAGATGTGTTAGACCCTTCATTCGATCCATGCGAAACCCTACATTTCAGCAGGATAATGCACGACCGCATTTTGCAGGTCCTGTACGGGCCTTTCTGGATACAGAAAATGTTCGACTGCTGCCCTGGCCAGCACATTCTCCAGATCTCTCACCTACTGAAAACGTCTGCTCAATGGTGGCCGAGCCACTGTCTCGTCACAATAAGCCAGTCACTACTCTTGATGAACTGTGGTATCGTGTTGAAGCTGTATGGGCAGCTGTACCTGTACACGCCATCCAAGCTCTGTTTGAGTCAATGTCCAGGCATATCAAGGCCGTTATTACGGCCAGAAGTGATTGTTCTGGGTACTGATTTCTCAGGATCTATGCACCCAAATTACGTGAAAATGTAATCACATGTCAGTTCTAGTACAATATATTTGTCCAATGAATACCCGTTTATCACCTGCATTACTTCTTGGTGTAGCAATTTTAATGGTCAGTAGTGTATTTTCGTCGGCCGCTAGCAAACGAGGGTACACCAGCGTGAATGGTTGAGGGGTGTAATACGTGGGACCTTAACCTACATCACCGTACACTCTGTTTGAACAACTCGGTCGTACGGGTGCGGTCCTCTTCTTGTCAGTACTAGGCCAGTTTACGATTTAATTCGAAACGCTGTTCTACTTTCCGCGACAGCTCTAATCCCTAAATTTGTGTGCGCCCTGTCCCTCAGTCCAGTCGCTGCTGCAGTTACGAGTTGTAGCCCAGCGACAAGGGAATTTAATTAACCGTTAGATGCCACGTTTCAGAGTCCGTTTTTCACGGTAGGTGGTACAGAATTGGCGCTAAACGTAGCGGGCGACGCGCGTCGGCTTAGCAGAACTGTTGGCCCCGCCTCATAAATCTGCGGCCTGCCGCCGCTGAGGCCCGCGTCGTTAAACTGCTGTAAAAGTTTAACAGCCGCGGACCGCGCTGCTGCTTCTCTCCTCTCTTCCGGGCGGGACGGATCGCGGCGAAAGGCGATGATGGACTGCGATCTGCCGGCCGCACCTGTTAGCGCGCCGCTGCTCCACGCCCGGGGCCTTAAATCACGGCCCGAAGCTGCTGCGCCAGCGGGATTTTAGAACTTGAAATGCACCCGCTATAAGATACTTACCTGATGTGGGCAAGTGAATCTGTATGTCGATTCTCTTTAACCCTCTAAATCGATACGCGGGAAGGACGCTGCCAAAGCATCCTTTGACAACGCTTGTTCTACACCGAAGAGCCAAAGAAAGTGGTACACCTGCCTCTGGACCTGATGGGATACCAGTTCGATTTTACACAGAGTACGCGAAGGAACTTGCCCCCCTTCTTGCAGCGGTGTACCGTAGGTCTCTAGAAGAGCGTAGCGTTCCAAAGGATTGGAAAAGGGCACAGGCCATCCCCGTTTTCAAGAAGGGACGTCGAACAGATGTGCAGAACTATAGACATATATCTCTAACGCCGATCAGTTGTAGAATTTTGGAACACGTATTGTGTTCGAGTATAATGACTTTTCTGGAGACTAGAAATCTACTCTGTAGGAATCAGCATGGGTTTCGAAAAAGACGATCGTGTGAAACCCAGCTCGCGCTATTCGTCCACGAGACTCAGAGGGCCATAGACACGGGTTCCCAGGTAGATGCCGTGTTTCTTGACTTCCGCAAGGCGTTCGATACAGTTCCCCACAGTCGTTTAATGAACAAAGTAAGAGCATATGGACTATTAGACCAATTGTGTGATTGGATTGAGGAGTTCCTAGATAACAGGACGCAGCATGTCATTCTGAATGGAGAGAAGTCTTCCGAAGTAAGAGTGATTTCAGGTGTGCCGCAGGGGAGTGTCATAGGACCGTTGCTATTCACAATATACATAAATGACCTGGTGGATGACATCGGAAGTTCACTGAGGCTTTTTGCAGATGATGCTGTGGTGTATCGAGAGGTTGTAACAATGGAAAATTGTACTGAAATGCAGGAGGATCTGCAGCGAATTGACGCATGGTCCAGAGAATGGCAATTGAATCTCAATGTAGACAAGTGTAATGTGCTGCGAATACAAAGAAAGATCCCTTATCATTTAGCTGCAATATAGCAGGTCAGCAACTGGAAGCAGTTAATACCATAAATTATCTGGGAGTACGCATTAGGAGTGATTTAAAATGGAATGATCATATAACGTTGATCGTCGGTAAAGCAGATGCCAGACTGAGATTCAGTGGAAGAATCCTAAGGAAATGCAATCAGAAAACAAAGGAAGTAGGTTACAGTACGCTTGTTCGCCCACTGCTTGAATACTGCTCAGCAGTGTGGGATCCGTACGAGATAGGGTTGATAGGAGATATAGAGAAGATCCAACGGAGAGCAGCGCGCTTCGTTACAGGATCATTTAGTAATCGCGAAAGCGTTACGGAGATGATAGATAAACTCCAGTGGAAGACTCTGCAGGAGAGACGCTCAGTAGCTCGGTACGGGCTTTTGTTAAAGTTTTGAGAACATACCTTCACCGAAGAGTCAAGCAGTATATTGCTCCGTCCTACGTATATCTCGCGAAGAGACCATGAGGATAAAATCAGAGAGATTAGGGCCCACACATAGGCATACCGACAATCCTTCTTTCCACGAACAATACGAGACTGGAATAGAATGGAGAACCGATAGAGGTACTGAAGGTACCCTCCGCCACACACCGTCAGGTGGCTTGCGGAGTATGGATGTAGATGTAGATGTAGATGTAGAAATATAGTGTAGGACCCCCATGAGCACGCAGAAGTGCCGCAACACGACTTGGCATGGACTCGACTAATGTCTGAAGTAGTGCTGGAGGGAACTGACACGATGAATCCTGCAGGGCTGTTCACAAATCCGCAAGAGTACGAGAGGGTGACATCTGTTCTGAACACCATCCCAGATATGCTCAATAATGTTTGTGTCTGGGGAGTTTGGTGGCCAGCGGAAGTGTTTAAACTCAGAAGAGATTTCCTGGAGCCAATCTGTACCAATTCTGGGCGTGTGGGGTGTCGGACTGTCCTGCTGGAATTGCATGAGTCCGTCGGAATGCACAGTGGACATGAATGGATGCAGGTGATCATACAGGATGCTTCAATACGTATCACCTGTCAGAGTCGTATCTAGACATATCAGGGGTCTCGTATCACTCCAGCTGCACACGCCCCACGCCACTACAGAGCTTCCACCAGCTTGAGGAGTCCCCTGCTGACATGCAGGGTCCCTGGATTCATGAGGTTTCCTCCATACCCGTACACGTCCATCCGCTCGAATCAATTTTAAACGAGACTCGTCCGCACAGGTAACATATTTCTAGTCGTCAACAGTCCAATGTCGGTGTTGACGGTCCCAGGATGGGCGTAAAGGTTTGCGTTGTGCAGTCATCAAGGGTATACGAGTGGACCTTCGGCTCTGAAAGCTCGTTTGATGATGTTTCGTTGAATAGAGCGCACGCTCACACTTTCTGATGTCCCAGCACTGGAATCTGCAGCAATTTGCGGAAGGGTTGCACCTGTCACGCTGAAAGGTTCTCTTTAACTGTTGTCGGTCCTGTTCTTCCAAGGTCTTTTTCCGGCCGTAGCGATGTCGGAGATTTGATGTTTTGCCGGATTCCTGATATTCACGGTACAGTCGTGAAATGGTCATACGGGAAAATCCCCACTTCATCGCTACCTTGGAGATGCTGTGTCCCATCGCTCGTGCGCTGTCTGTAACACCACGTTCAAGCTCACTTAAATTCTGATAACCTGCCACTGTAGCAGCAGCAACCGGTCTAACAACTGCGCAAGACACTTGTTATCTTACATAGGCGTTGCCGACAGCAGCGGTGTATTCTCTCTATTTACACATCTCCGTATTTGAATACGCATGGCTATACCAGTTTCTTTGTCACTTCAGTGTATATGGCGACATCAATGCTGGACTAGCCACGTTATGGTGGATGGTGCTTTGAATACGTCTGTTAGTTCCCCATTTCCTCTTCCAGTCGCATATGTCCCGCAGCAACAACGATTGTTGTTAAGACTACATGTGAACTCTAACCATCCTGAGCTCATCTTGACAGTTTCTGTTGTTACCGGACGAAACTACGCTGACGGAAAAAGTCGCGATACCAAACAACAAAAATGCACAGTAATACAATTTCGACAATACATTTGTCTAGGTAACATATTTATGTGATTAACGTTGCAAGAGCGCACGGTAATGTACGCGCGAGATAAGCCATTGCAAATATGAAAAGTTGGTATACTAATAATCGCTGTAACCGTCACAATGTTGAATACAAGCGCGCAAACGACCATGCTTTTTGTTGTTCAGGTGCCGCATGTCAGTTTGTCGCCAGGGGGTCCTTGAATGTTTCACTTGGTCGCTCGATAAAGCGACGGTTAATGCTGGTTGTGAATGACGCTGGAATTGTAGTCCGGTGATGTCCCTAATGTGATCGCTTGGAGACACATCTGGTAATCGAACAGGCCGAGGCAGCATGTCGACACTCTGTAGGGCAAGTTGCGTTACAACAGCGGTATGTGGGCGAGCGTTATTCTGTTGGAAAAGACCAACTCCAATGCTGTTCATGAATAGCAGCACAACAGGTCGAATCGCGAGATTGACGTACACAATTGCAGTCAGGATGCACGAGATAACAAATAGTGTGTTCCTGCTGTCATAGTCAATCGCTTGCCGGACCATAACTCTGAGTGTAGACCCAGTGTGTCTAGCATGCAGACAGGGTGGGTGGAGGCCCTCAACTGGCTTTCTTCTAGCCATCACGTGGCCATCTCTGACACCGACGCAGGACCATCTTTCACCAGAAAACACAACAGAGCTCCGCCCTGCCTCCAGTGAGCTCTCGCTTGACACCACTGAAGTCCCAAATGGCGGTGGTTTGGGGTCAGTGGAATGCGCGCTACAGGGCATCTTGCTCCGAGCTCACCTTTAAATAACCAATGTATAACAGTTCTTTGTGTCACAGTGGTGCCAACTGCCGCTCAGGTTGCTGCTGCAGGCGCAGTACGGCGCGCCAGAGCTATAGACCGAACGCGATGGTCCTCCCTCTCACTGTGCCACGTGGCCGTCCGGAGCCCCGTCTTCTCGCGACCGCACATTCTCGCCACCACCGCTGCCAACAGTCACGTACAGTGTTGGCATTCCTGCCAAGTGTCTCTGCAGTATCGTAGGAGTAACGTCCAGCTTCTCGTAGCCCTATTACAAGATCAAATTCAGCGAGGTACTGATAATAGTATCTTTGTCACCTTAAAAGCATTCTCGACTGATAATAAGTTAGCATGTCTTATTTCAAAGGTAACTAACGCTCACGACCGTTAGAGCATATATTCAAAGCAAACCTGATTTTCATCCTCGTAGTGTCTCTAGTAGCGCCACTCTTATGCTGCGGGAGCGAAATTTGAATAGACGTCATCTTTCAGATGTGGAAACACGCCTACCAACTTTCGTTTGTGTTGAACAACCCCCTTTTGGAGCTGCGATTTTTTTCCCGTCAGTGTACTTCCGAGAAAACATGAAGTATTAGTTAATTTTGTTACATAAATGAATAAAAGATTTACTGACTATAGCGTCACTTGATGCACAGATTAACAAACTGTTCTCTTGCAGTACAAAATCCATCATTTATGAAAATTCGTTTCATCAGCATAATCTTTAACTGTATCTGTTCTACACGATGATGTTGACTGCTGCAGCTGAGGTCACGATCTAGGGCTGAGCGCTAGCATGATCGACTGTATATTGACCTCAGCGCGAAGGCGTTGCAGTGCTGTGGGGGAGGCGTACCCTTCAATAGCACCTCCAGTACATCGTTGCTGCCGCTGTATATTGCAACGAGCCCTCGATGACATCTGTGGTATCGATATGTGTTGGGAACTTCGGTGTGCCTCTGTGATCTCTGGGCCGGCCGGTGTGGCCGAGCGGTTCTAGGCGCTCCAGTCTGGAACCGCGCGACCGCTACGGTCGCAGGTTCGAATCCTGCCTCGGGCATGGATGTGTGTGATGTCCTTAGGTTAGTTACATTGAAGTAGTTCTAAGTTCTAGGGAACTGGTGACCTCAGATGTTAAGTCCTATAGTGCTGAGATCCATTTGAACCATTTGTGATCTCTGGACTATAATACCACAAAATCTTGTACATGGCTGCACGTTCAGAGACCGTGAATAACTACAATTGAAACAAAATCATCCCTCCGTCACTATTTTTAACAAATTAACCTGGTTTTGACACTGCTAGGAGTGTCTTCCTCAGAATTGAAAACAAATATTGGTCTATAACATCGTCACAGAATTTTTAGTCATAATTCTGTGACCATGTTATAGAATATAGACGATTCTTTGTATTACATTCTGAGTAAGACACTGCTAGCAGTGTCGAAACCAGGTTAATTTGTTAAAAATAGTCACCGTGGGCTGATTTTCTTTCGGTTATAATACCACAGGTTTTTTCTTCATTTTTTGGTGAGGAGGGTCAGGTCTCTCTCTCTTCTCTCTCTCTCACACACACACAGACACACACACACACACACACACACACACACACACACACAAGCACACAAATATACACACACATCAAAAAGCTTTTGCATCACCTCGGTTCCGAGAGTTCCGAAATCTATACAGCAAATCGGAATAGAGATCAACATAAACATAAAAAAATGGTTCAAATGGCTCTGAGCACTATGGGACTTCTGAGGTCATCAGTCCCCTAGAACTTAGAACTACTTAAACCTAACTAACCTAAGGACATCACACACATCCATGCCCGAGGCAGGTTTCGAACCTCCGACAGTAGCGGTCGCGCGGTGCCTGACGGGCCTAGAACCACTCGGCCACTCCGGCCGGCACATAAACATCATTTCCGCCCTTTTTATTGCTCATGAAAACCACACATTGCATGCTGCACCACAATACAGCGAGAAATTCTGATGTGGTGGTTCAGATTTCTGTACACACCAGTACCTCCAATACCCAGTAGCACGTCCTCTTGCACTGATGCATGCCTGTATTCGTCGTGGCATACTAACCACAAGTTCGTCAATGTACTGTTGGTCCAGATTGTCCCACTCCTCAACGGCGATTCGGCGTAGATCCCTCAGAGTGGTTACTTTGTCACGTCGTCCATAAACAGCGCTTTACAATGTATCCCAGGCATGTTTGATAGGGTTCATGTCTGAAGAACATGCTGGCCACTCTAGTCGAGCGATGTCGCTATCCTGAAGGAAGTCATTCACAAGATGTGCACGATGGGGGCGCGAATTTCGTCCATGAAGACGAATGCCTCGCCAATATGCTGCCGGTATGATTGCACTATCTGTCGGAGGATGGCATTCACGTATCGTGCAGCCGTTACGGCGCCTTCCATGACCACCAGCGGCGTACATCGGCCAACATAATGCCATCCCAAAACAGCAGGGAACCGCCTACTTGCTGCACTCGCTGGACAGTGTGTCTACGGCGTTCAGCCTGACTGGGCTGTCTCCAAAGGCATGGTTGAACTACAGACAACACGAGCCGTGTACCTCCTTCCTGGTGGAGTGACTGGAACTGATCGGCTGTCGGACCCCATCCGTCTAATAGGCACTGCTCATGCATGGTTGTTTACATCTTTGGGCAGGTTTAGTGACATCTCTGAACAGTCAAAGGTACTATGTTTGCGATAGAATATCCACAGTCAACGTCTATTTTCAGGAGTTCTGAGAACCGGGGTGATGCAAAAGTTTTTTTGATGAGTGTATATGCAAAGTAGTAAGGGGCTTTATTCAAGGAATTTCAAACGAACGTCTCTTTTGTTTCTCATCTACTATATAAACTCAGCGAACGTATTGTTAACGTCTTTAGCGTCTAGAAGCCTTTGTGTTCGAGATTTTAGTATCCGAGCTTCTAGCGTTGGAGTCCTGAGTATTCGAGTCTCTCGAGTTCATGCGCCACTGTGTGAAATAGTTAACTTCGTTGGGATCTGGGCTACTTCAAGGAAATTTCTGTTCGTTTAATTTACTGTCAAAACCACGAAAACTGATAGAACTGAGATAACACAAACATCCAGCGGACATCTCAATGATAAAAGATCGATATCAATAATTGCAATTTAAGAAGCTAGTGTTCAAACATTGTGTCACAACTTGCCGTTCGATTATAAACCGTGTTTGGAGATTTATTATCGAGATAAAGTGTGACCATTCATAGTAGTGAATCATATCAAAGAAACTTTGTTAATAAAAACCGAGTTAAAGTAAAACTATAGTGTCTAATGATTTCGATCAGAGTATCATGAGAAGTGAACTGTGTATTGGATTATTTCTGGAGAATGATAATAATAATAATAGTAATAATAATAATATTTTTTCAAAATTAATATTTAAGGAAATTGTTTACAACCGACAGAAGATAGTTCTGTGTTAAATGAACCCTGTGTCTCTCAAAAGAATAAATTCGGTGTACATGTGCTATGCTAATCAAAGATACCAACTCATTTAGAGACGGGAATCGGTGAATGAGCATCTTTAGTGGCAATCGCTAAACAATGCAGCTAGTCGACAGTAATAATTTGAATCTAAGCTTATTAACGAAAGAGAAAGACTTGCGTAACGCCGCATATAGGCTCAAATTAGTGAACAGGGTGGAGGTTAACAACTAGAGATATTGACTGCAATAGCGGTTAGTATAGTGTCGCCTCGCTTTCACGTATCTCGACGAGGTGAAGAATACTGGCTGGTCATAGAAAAAGGACATTACACTTTCGTTGACCGTGAAAGTGCCAGAAGGCAGAAATAAGCGGCGACACAAACCGTAAAATCAGCAGTTTTGAACTTCATACTCTACAAATGTTCTATGAGTGCGCCTCTGGTCACATGACACATATCCAAGCAGTAGTCAAGTTCGTTCCATGTCTTATAAGCAATATCCTGTCAGTGGTCATCTCAGGAACATTGATACGTCTTTCTGAGCTGTTCCGGTGTTGTTGACGGTGGGGGTATGCAAACACAGTTCTTAAGGTATCGCACACGAAAAAGTCACAAGGCGTCAGGTCACCGTACCGGGGGCTCGAAGCGGGCAGCGCCACGTCAGGTCCACCACTACGCCCGACCTAGTGATGCGGGAGTTTCTCGTTTATGTAGCGACAGCATCGATACTCCAACCAGTGTCCCTAAATTGTCAATACCAACACAGTATTCTGTTTTCATGGCGTTTCTTTTCAATAATTCCTTCTGAAAGCGTTTTTCGCTGTTGTAACAATGTCCAAGATGCTACTCCTGGCGGGTGTAAAAATGAATGTGCGCAACGGAAAATAATAAATGCTAAAATGAAGATTTGGCCCTGTCTGAATACCCCGTGTGGCAGATCTTAGGATCACGTAATTCTATATATTACAATCTAAACATAAATGAACGATGAAGGAACTAATCCTACTAAATGATAAAAGGTTCTTCCTGTTTATGTATTATTGTACGAGGTGCATTCAAGTTCTAAGGCCTCCGATTTTTTTTGTCTGGACTGGAAAGAGATAGAAACATGCGCATTGTTTTAAAATGAGGCCGCGTTCATTGTCAATACGTCCCAGAGACGGCAGCACCGTACGGCAGATGGAATTTTACCGCCAGCGGCGAGAATGAGAACTGTATTAAATACTTAAAATGGCGACGTTTTCCTTACTTGAACAGCGTGCAATCATTCGTTTTCTGAATTTGCGTGGTGTTAAACCAATTGAAATTCATCGACAGTTGAAGGAGACGTGTGGTGATGGAGTTACGGATGTGTCGAAAGTGCGTTCGTGGGTGCGACAGTTTAATGAAGGTAGAACATCGTGTGACAACAAACCGAAACAACCTCGGGCTCGCACAAGCCGGTCTGACGACATGATCGAGAAAGTGGAGAGAATTGTATTGGGGGATCGCCGAATGACTGTTGAACAGATCGCCTCCAGAGTTGGCATTTCTGTGGGTTCTGTGCACACAATCCTGCATGACGACCTGAAAAAGCGAAAAGTGTCATCCAGGTGGGTGCCACAAAAGCTGACGGACGACCACACGGCTGCCCGTGTGGCATGTTGCAGAGCAATGTTGACGCGCAACGACAGCACGAATGGGACTTTCTTTTCGTCGGTTGTGACAATGGATGAGACGTGGATGCCATTTTTCACTCCAGAAACAAAGCGCCGGTCAGCTCAGTGGAAGCACACAGATTCACCGCCACCAAAAAAATTTCGGGTAACCGCCAGTGCTGAAAAATGATGGTGTCCATGTTCTGGGACAGCGTGGGCGTAATCCTTACCCATTGCGTTCCAAAGGGCACTACGGTAACAGGTGCATCCTACGAAAATGTTTTGAAGAACAAATTCCTTCCTGCACTGCAACAAAAACGCCCGGGAAGGGCTGCGCGTGTGCTGTTTCAGCAAGACAACGCACCCGCACATCGAGCTAACGTTACGCAACAGTTTCTTCGTGATAACAACTTTGAAGTGATTCCTCATGCTCGCTACTCACCTGACCTGGCTCCTAGTGACTTTTGGCTTTTTCCAACAATGAAAGACACTCTCCGTGGCCGCACATTCACCAGCCGTGCTGCTATTACCTCAGCGATTTTCCCGTGGTCAAAACAGACTCCTAAAGAAGCCTTCGCCGCTGCCATGGAATCATGGCGTCAGCGTTGTGAAAAATGTGTACGTCTGCAGGGCGATTACGTCGAGAAGTAACGCCAATTTCATCGATTTCGGGTGAGTAGTTAATTAGAAAAAAAATCGGAGGCCTTAGAACATGAATGCACCTCGTAGAGTAAAAAAAAAAAAAAAAAAAAAAAAAACCCTATATTACAAAAGTTAACATTTCCTAAGTAAACAACTGATCAATTGCCCAACTCTGCCCCTTGTTATGACTGTGCGGTCTAATATCAGTAACGCGAAACGACTGACATCATCTACGTACCAAACAGAAGACACTACTTTCAAAGATGATCTACGGTGGTGTGGAACCTCAGTGGAAATAGACTAAGGTGACCCCAACTATTTAGCTTTTATAGCCCTAATAAGCCGAAGCAATTTACGATATCACCGTATGTACTGCGCCCGCTGCGTCGAAGTAATGGTTCTAGTAGTTGTCTGCGACGATGGAAGAACCCCAGCCACAAATAAACTCTTTCAGACAATAGGACGGCAGAAGGAGGTCCTCTTACTAGTATACTCTAATACTATCTTCTCCTCTCTGTGTTCTACAGATGAGAAACGCCAACTCCCAACCACAAGGACGGAGTTCAGATAACATCTCAATGTAAGTATAGGCAGAGGAAGTGCTCTCAATTACTGAACGCTGCGTACTCAACGACGACTTCCAACCCGGAGGTGAAGTCCAGAATCCTATACCTCCGCAACAGTACAGTTCCTAACTGTTCTAACTATAACCTCTACTGAGAGCAAAGACAGCAAGCCCGTCTGTGCCAACAAAAGCTGATACCGGGCGACCGTCACACACGGGCGCTCACAACGGAAGACCTCGTCTCTCCAGCGCTGGCTTCCCAGCAAGGCTCGGCTCCCCACCCTCGTAATTCCGAAAACCAATCATGTTCCCGAAACCACGAAATATTCTCCCTCTCTACAGATTCTTCCGAACGTCGACCAACCATATTTTAGTCTTTTGTCGTCCAGCGCGGAAAGTTTGCGAGGAAAAACCTATACTCGTACAATGGTACGCTTCTGAGTAAGAATCCTGGGAAATAACCGAGCCTGCTTGGTTTCCGGCGTGTCGCTTCTTCGTTCCTCTCAGCTGCGTCCAAGATTTTCGTAGTTTCCGAAGTATAATCGTTCTGGTCGCGACTCTATTGTGCTCCAGCGCTTATGTGCTACGATGTCCGTCTTGCTATATCCTGTGTTTGAGCAGGACCAACAGACCTGTGTGGGCCTTCCACCCAGGGCTTCAGTTCCACCAGCCGTTTCATTTCCACTGGCATTCCAACCTCTACTAGTATAGGCAATCATTCATTACGCCGTTTTTGTAGTAAAGACACTCCATCACTTTTGATGCAATAAGCGTTAGCAAATTATTTAGAAGACTTACGTGACAATGTCAGTCTCCTTCATACATACGATGTAGAACCTATCACACGATACCTAATGTGGTTCTAGATCACGGCAAAGTATGTGGATGAGTTCTTGTAAGGTGCGAAATTATAGCACTCCGTCTTCAGGCCACAAGTGGCCCATCGGCACCATCCGACCGCCATGTCATCCTCATCGAGGATGCGGATAGGAGGGGCGTGTAGTCAGCACACCACTCTTCCGGTCGTTATGATGGTTTTCTTTGACCAGAGCCGCTACTATTCGGTCGAGTAGCTCCTCATTTGGCATCACGAGGCTGAGTGCACCCCGAAGAATGGCAACAGCGCATGGCGGCCTGGATGGTCACCCATCCAAGTGCCGGCCACGCCCACGAACGCTTAACTTCAGTGATCTCACGGGAACCGATGTATCCACTGCTGCAAGGCCGTTGCCCGAAATTATTGCCACCTTACAAATGTTCTCCTGTTACAGTATTCTCATATTGCAAGACACAAAAACTCTTTTCTTGATTTGTCGCCATTTTGTCAAGACACTGTATTCGAAACTCCAGTTGGTTGAGCACAACAAGTTGTCGGTTTACGGTTCTGTTCGTCCATCAGTCATATTTGTACGTGTAACACTTTTTAAAATAAAGAACTTTAACTTCTTCACATAAAACTTCCGGGCTGATAGGCCGTGGTCGAAGTATAAAGCTCTCTCCTGACGTTTCGTCTCCGACTGCGGGGGACATCCTCGGAGGTAAAGCGGCGAACTGCAGTTCCGAGGATGTCTCCCGCAGTCGGAGACGAAACGTCAGGAGACTGCTTTATACTTCGACCACGGCCTATCAGTCCGGAAGTTTTATGTGAAGACAATACCGGCCGTGAAAGCTTACATTGTATGATTAAGCTTCAACAGCCACGAGACGTGTAGGAAGAGAGCCGGTGAGGTTCTGGAACGCACTGAAAGGGATGCGGAGTTACGGTGACTCCAGTGTCGTCGCCAGCCGCGCTAGGTTTCTCTGTTGAGGATCGATGGCGGGAACAGACCGATCGAGGTGGTCCCAGAGATTCTCGATTCGGTTTAAACGCGGGGACTGTGGTGGCCAGGGTAGTGAGGTAAACGTGGCCTTGTCTGCTGGTAGATGCCATCCTGCCAAGGAAAATCAATCCACATGTGGAGGTGGACTCGGGGCCCCAACGATAGATGCATATTAGTAGAAATGCCCTGCTTAACCCGCAGGACGGGACAGATAGAATAAACTGTGGAAAGGGGCTAAAATAAAGGGCTGTCAGTTACAGACGAACGTACAACTCTATTATTTGATCAAACATTACCAGAGCCCAAAAAAAATTTTTAAACACGCAGAAGTTAGAGTTGACGGTAAATTGAGTTCATGGTTCAGAGTAGTTTCAGGGATAAGACAAGGCTGCAACCTGTCTCCACTGTTGTTCATATTATTTATGGATCATATGTTGAAAACAATAGACTGGCTGGGTGAGATTAAGATATGTGAACACAAAATAAGCTGTCTCGCATATGCGGATGACTTAGTTGTGATGGCAGATTCGATTCAAAGTTTGCAAAGTAATATTTCAGAGCTAAATCAGAAATGTCAGGACTGTGGTATGAAGATTAGCACTTCCAAAACGAAAGTAATGTCTGTGTGAAAGAGATATAAATGGACTGAGTGCCAAATAGGAGGAACAAAGTTAGAACAGGTGAACGGTTTCAAGTACTTAGGATGCGTATTCTCACAGGATGGCAACATAGTGAAAGAACTGGAAGCGAGGTGTAGCAAAGCTAACGCAGTGAGCGCTCAGCTACGATGTACTCTCTTCTGCAAGAAGGAAGCCAGTACCAAGACTAAGTTATCTGTGCACCGTTCAATCCTTCGACCAACGTTGTTGTATGGGAGCGAAAGCTGGGTGGATTCAGGTTACCTTATCAATAAGGGTGAGATTACGTATACGAAAGTAGCTAGGATGATTGCAGGTGCTAGTAGATGGGAACAATGGCAGGAGGGTGTCCACAATGAGGTAATAAAGGAAAAACTGGGAATGAACTCTATAGATGTAGCAGTCAGGGCGAACAGGCTTCGATGGTGGGGTCATGTTACACGCATGGGAGAAGCAAGGTTACCCAAGAGACTCATGGGTTCAGCAGTAGAGGGTAGGTGGAGTCGGGGTAGACCAAGGAGAAGGTACCGGGATTCGGTTAAGAATGATTTTGAAGTAATAGGCTTAACATCAGAAGAGGCACCAATGTTAGCAGTGAATAGGGGATCATGGAGGAATTTTATAAGGGGGACTATGTTGCAGACTGAACGCTGAAAGGCATAATTAGTCTTAAATGATGATGATGATGATGATGATGATGATGATGAACACACAGCTTTAATCTTTGGGACTTAATTACCGGTTGGAAGCATAATCAGAAATCCGTTAAGCTGAAGTAAACAAGTTAAATTCAAATCGGCTGAAGGCAGAACACTTTAAAGTCCAAAACATTAAGTTTTTGTAAGTACCAAAGTCCTTACGTGAAACAGTTCTTTAATTTAAGCTGAAGGCCTTAAGAACAACAACTGAAACTCAAACCGGCTTAAGGCCGAAGACTTAAAAATTCAACAGGTTTAAGTAAACAAGTTAAATTCAAATCGGCTGAAGGCCAAACAGCTTACGTGAAACAGTACTTTAAACTAGACTGAAGGCCTTAAGGGTAAAACAACTCTAATTTAAAACACAAAACCGGCTACAAGCCATACAAGTACCAACAACAAAAACAAATTTTAAAAAATAAGGCAGTACACACAAGGGCGCCCAGATGTTCGAGGGTCGGCCTGGAATTCAAACACTAACGCTCGATTCGGTGAGACAGCAAGTCGAGCCAACCATTCGCGATCCAATGACAACCCACCTGACGGACAGTCAGTGGACCCACCGACAAGATAACTTCCACTCCACCACTTCACGCGAACAGGGCACAGCAGGGAGTTCAACAGAACAACGTAGAAAATATTGGCGCCCACAACCAGTCATACTCGGAGCTGTCAAACTACACACCATGCTGGACAGCAACAACACGATGAGGAAACTACACTGCCTGAAACATACGTCAACGGCCAGTGCAGGTATCCGGAATGTTAACGGCCACAAGGCAGGAGATTCCGGTGGCGCACTTCGATTCTAACAACTAAATAGAGTGAAACTCCACCGGAGGGTGGCTGGAATTTTCCAACTCGAATACCACGTTGTTGCTTGCGGGAATATCCCAACAGCCGACAATGAACTCCAAACGACACAATGTGAACAGTCGTGACTTGCTTGTAAATTAAATCCAAACTCAACTTTCGTGTCCATGGTCGGTGAGCCACGGACCTCGTAGCAATGAGAACAGCGCCACACTCAATGACACGACATACAGACCGCCAGTGGGCCCGGCCAAACTACACCCCGCCAAGAATTCCTCACTGCTCCACGCCAACCGACCAATTCCCAAACATCAGCCCGGAGACAGCACTAAAATAACTGAGCAGTCGACATCACAAGCTACACACAGTTTCACGAACACTTGCACGAAGGAAACCCAGAATCTACTATGTAGGAATCAACATGGATTCCGGAAACAGCGATTGTGTGAGACCCAACTCGCTTTATTTGTTCATGAGACCCAGAAAATATTAGATACAGGCTCCCAGGTAGATGCCATTTTCCTTGACTTCCGGAAGGCGTTCGATACAGTTCGGCACTGTCACCTGATAAACAAAGTAAGAGCCTACGGAATATCAGACCAGCTGTGTGGCTGGATTGAAGAGTTTTTAGCAAACAGAACACAGCATGTTGTTCTCAATGGAGAGACGTCTACAGACGTTAAAGTAACCTCTGGCGTGCCACAGGGGAGTGTTATGGGACCATTGTTTTCACAATATATATAAATGACCTAGTAGATAGTGTCGGAAGTTCCATGCGGCTTTTCGCGGATGATGCTGTAGTATACAGAGAAGTTGCGGCTTTAGAAAAGTGCACCGAAATGCAGGAAGATCTGCAGCGGATAGGCACTTGGTGCAGGGAGTGGCAACTGACTCTTAACATAGACAAATGTAATGTATTGCGAATACATAGAAACAAGGATCCTTTGTGGTTATATGCTAGCGCAACAAACACTGGTAGCAGTTACTTCTGTAAAATATCTGGGAGTATGCGTGCGGAACGATTTGAAGTGGAATGATCATATAAAATTAATTGTTGGTAGGGCGGGTGCCAGCTTGAGATTCATTGGGAGAGTCCATAGAAAATGTAGTCCATCAACAAAGGAGGTGTCTTACAAAACACACCTATACTTGAGTATTGCTCATCAGTGTGGCATCCGTACCAGATCGGGTTGACGGAGGAGACAGAGAAGATCCAAAGAAGAGCGGCGCATTTCGTCACAGGCTTATTTGGTAACCGTGATAGCGTTACGGAGATGTTTAGCAAACTCAAGCGGCAGACTCTGCAAGAGGCGCTCTGCATCGCAGTGCAGCTTGCTCGCCAGGTTTCGAGAGGGTGCGTTTCTGCATGAGGTATCGAATATATTGCTTCCCCCTACTTATATCTCCCGAGGAGATCACGAATGTAAAATTAGAGATATTTAGAGCGCGCACAGAGGCTTTCAGACAGTCGTTCTTCCCGCGAACCATACGCGACTGGAACAGGAAAGGGAGGTAATGACAGTAACACGTAAAGTGCCCTCCGCCACACACCGTTGGGTGCCTTGCTGAGTATAAATGTAGATGTAGATGTAGACAATACTAACGGCAGCGACCGAGCAATAACAAGGACGAATCACGAGTCGGTACACGCAGGCAACCCATAAGCGATCGCCGGCCAACATACACGTCGTCCGACAAGACGACCGACCGACGACCAACCGAGGTGGTCCGCACTCGAGTGGTATGTGTCGGCAACCGTGGGGCGAGTCACGGCTGTCCGGACCTCACTGCAGCCGCGCCCCGACTGAACTTCTACCGCGTCCCAAGTCAAACACTGCGAGGTCCGAACTGCACTGCCAGCGCCTCCCAACTAGCTGGCAGACCCGAACTAACTCCGAACACATGACAACCAGTAAATAATAGCAGTCAGCAAAGATAATACGCCAGGGCTTATATCGATAAGCGCCGCTGCTGCCGCTCACGGGCAGGCAAGGCAGCGACTCGGTGACACCTGTAATTGAAATTAACATAACGAGGTGGCAGTACAGTAAAAACAGGATGTCAAAAGAGACATGGCGCGAACACGAGCCACGCACGTCTCACTAGTGTTGAACCATTCTGGCTTCCAGAATGAAGAGATTATCCAGAGAATGCCATGAAAACATTCTCCAGACCATAGCACTCCCTCCTCCAGACTGGACCCTCCAGACGATTGTTGCAGGCTGTTTACTTTCAGATGTTTCACGCCGTACAAGCCAATTGCCATCTGTCTGATGGAGCATAAAATGCGATTAATCTGAAGTGGCTGCTTGTCGGCACTCAGTGGATGTCCAAATAACAGCCTTTGACGCTGATGAACAGCAGGTCATCGAGGGTGCTCGTATCAGGTGTCTGCTGCGGAGGCCCCAACGCAGTTTGCGCTGTTTGAGGAGATGCTGTTTGTAGCCCCTTGGTTCATCTGGGCCGGTAGTTGCTCAACAGTTCCATCCTTATTCGCCCGCACACCTTTCCGCGGCTGTCGTTCATCGCTGTCATCTGTGAGCCGTGGTGAACCCACAATTGCTTTGGCGCCGGTTTTAGTCAGCGCCGTTTACCTATGCACGGTACAGCTGCTGGTAAACCTTTCGGGATGTGAGGTGGTGGTCCAAGAAACTATTCCGTTCCTGGCGTTTCGTCCAGGAGTGCGCTGGACATATCCAGAAGCGCTCCTCCTCTGAAGATGTCCAGCGCAGTCCTGGACGAAACGCCAGGAACGGAAGAGTTTCTTGGACCACCATCTCACATCCCGAAAGGTTTACCAGCAGCTATGTCATCCGGTCGTGAAAGCCTTCCTATCATGCACGGTATTCTTTAACTACGGCGGCACGCGAACTGTTTACAGACTTAGCCTTTTAGGAAATACTTCCACCTTTGGTCCGAATGCACTGATCATGGTGGCCTTTTGGACGTCAGATAAATCGCTCCGTTTGCGAATTACTACAGCGACTGCAGTCCCCTGGACACGCTTCATATACCCTCCACTGCTAGTGCTGCCATCCGCCCTCTGTAAGTGGTTATTGCACGTTGACGTCTAACATAGGCGATGATCACATTAATGCGACTGGACCATGTAGTAGTCCTGTATTGATGAGTAAATAGTGAAACAGTGGCAAAAATATTACTTTCTTTCGTAGTAACACACAATTTTAAAATATAAGTTTTTGGAATGATTTTGTGATACCTTCAACTGCCATTCTGTTTCGGGCCAAAACGCAAAGCATTGTGCATTGGATCCATTAGTATCAGCTATTAACATATCATCTATTTAATATAGTA
Source organism: Schistocerca cancellata (assembly GCF_023864275.1). Taxonomy (NCBI): domain Eukaryota; kingdom Metazoa; phylum Arthropoda; class Insecta; order Orthoptera; family Acrididae; genus Schistocerca; species Schistocerca cancellata. The sequence goes on from NC_064635.1 coordinate 206,562,314, forward strand.
TCGGCTATTTAACATAGGAACAACTCATATCCGAAGATATACTAGGATGATCTTAACTTACTTTATGGACGATTCTGTAATGGTAGATTATGCCGTGTACGCCCTTGCTCCTATGATTGTACACTTAAAAAGAAACTAACCACAAAATACCTGATACTGATGAAGCACAACAAACATTACATAAGTTACGGAAACGTAAAATCATGCATGTGATGCAAGAAATTGAAATTTGCATCTGTCTAAAAGACCAATGGCATTTTATTTTAAATGAATAGAAAGACCTGCAAAGTCGAAAATTGTTAGACAGCTTTTTAACAGTTCAACAACGAATCATTATAGAACCACAGAATGTATGATTATTGTTATATATATTAATGAGTATAACAATAATTATACAGTCTGTGGTTCTACAATGATTCGTTGTTGAACTGGTAAAAAGCTGTCTAGGAATTTTCGATTAGCACAGTAATAGAACAAATATTTAAAGTTATTTTAATGAAACTGCGTACAGAGAAAAAAGACGTATGCACAGTAATTGACAAATTTCCGCAAAGTAATTATAATCTTCCTAGTGTAAGTGCGTTGAAAACGTCGACCTTGTTTATAATAGCTATGGAATAACTGTTAAAAAGTAGCGTGTTCCTAACATAGTGAAAAACTACTTCTAATTTATTTTGTGATAATTACATGAAGTCATAGGAACAAGGACGTACTTGACCTAAAACACCATTAAAGAATCGTCCATGATGTCAGTTACGATTATGCTAGTATATACTGGGATATGACTTGTTTCTATGTTAAATTCATAACTAACACTAATGCATCCAATGTATATTGGTTGCGTTTTAGGTACTTGAAAATGGCAAAGGCCCATACTGTGTAATCGAACAGCAAATAATAACAATGGCAGGCGAAGGCATCATGAAATAATTTAAAAAAAAATCATCGCAGCTTCAGACCCTATAGCAATGAATATAATAAAATGCAAAGTATGCTTGCAGGAGAGAGTTCGTGCTTCTGCTGTCCAAGGACTGGAGGTCCGAATGCACTGGTAGGTCCCGCCTGGCGCTGATGAGTGCAAAAGGGAGATAGCGGAGGGGTGGTGGGAGGGGGAGAGGGGGGTGGGTAGGCGCCGATTAAACCCGCCGGCGAACAATCCTTCATTTCCTACTGCGGCGGCGGGGGAAGGGGGAGGGGCTGCATGAGAGGGGTGGGAATGGCACTGGTGGGGGAGGGGGGGGAGGGGGGGACTACACTGCCCGATGACGTTCATCTCCAGAGTCCACTGCAAACAATGCGGATTAAGAACTTTGTCCAACGCCTCTGCTGGAACATCCGGCTCTGGCACTGAATTTTTATACGATATGAAATACCGGAAATTATAGGATATCTACAACTTATACTGAAATCCTAGTGCGACTGTAAGACGCGGGAATGGAGAAGGAAGTGAGACAGGCTGTAGCTTCTCTCTTAATACACTACGGGCCATTAAGATTGCTACACCAAGAAGAAATGCAGATGATGAACGGGTATTCATTGGACAAATATATTATACTAGACCTGACATGTGATTACATTTTCACGCAATTTGGGTGCATGGATCCTGAGAAATCAGTACCCAAAACAACCACCTCTGGCCGCAATAATGGCCTTGATACGCCTGGGCATTGAGTCAAACAGAGCTTGGATGGCGTGTACAGGTACAACTGCCCATGCAGCTTCAACACGATACCACAGTTCATCAAGAGTAGTGACTGGTGTATTGTGATGAGCCAGTTGCTCGGCCACCATTGACCAGACGTTTTCAGTAGGTGAGAGATCTGGAGAATGTGCTGGCCAGGGCAGCAGTCGAACATTTTCTGTATCCAGAAAGGCCCGTACAGGACCTGCAAAATGCGGTCGTGCATTATCCTGCTGAAATGTAAGGTTTCGCAGGCATCGAATGAAGGGTAGAGCCACGGGTCGTAACACATCTGAAATGTAACGTCCATTGTTCAGAGTGTCGTCAATGCGAACAAGAGACGTGTAAGCAATGGCACCCCATACCATCACGCCTGGTGATACGCCAGAATGGCGATAATGAATACGCGCTTCCAATGTGCGTTCACCGCGATGGCGCCAAACACGGATGCGACCATCATGATAAGGTTAACAGAACCTGGATTCATCCGAAAAAATGACGTTTTGCCATTCATGCACCCAGGTTCGTCGTTGAGTACACCATCGCAGGCGCTCCTGGCTGTGATGCAGCGTCAAAGGTAAGCGCAGCCGTGGTCTCCGAGCAGATAGTCCATGCTGCTGCAAACGTCGTCGAACTGTTCTTGCAGATGGTTGTTGTTTTGCAAACGTCCCCATCTGTTGACTCAGGGATCGAGACGTGGCTGCACGATCCGTTACAGCCGTGCGGATGAGATGCCAGTCATCTCGACTGCTAGTGATACGAGGCCGTTGCGATCCAGCACGGCGTTCCGTATTACCCTCCTGAACCCACCGATTCCATATTCTGCTAATAGTCATAGGATCTCGACCAACGCGGGCAGCAATGTCGCGATACGATAAACCGCAATCGCCATAGGCTACAATCCGACCTTTATCAAAGTCGGAAACGTGATGGTACGCATTTCTCCTCTTTACACGTGGCATCACAACAACGTTTCACCAGGCAACGCCGGTCAACTGCTGCTTGTGTATGAGAAATCGGTTGGAAACTCTCCTCATGTCAGCACGTTGTAGTTGTCGCCACCGGCGCTAACCTTGTGTGGTTGCTCTGAAAAGCTAATCATTTGCATATCACAGCATCTTCTTCCTGTCGGTTAAATTTCGCGTCTGTAGCACGTCATCTTCGTGGTGTAGCAGTTTTAATGGCCAGTAGTGTATATTTATTTATTGCTTATTTAGCCGGACCAGATTAGCGCCTTAAGGCTCTGTCTTCCATCTGGCCAGCAGCAACACATTCAAAAGATATTACAAAAATTTGCCAATAATAATAATAGTATTTGAACAAGTCTCAACGAAAGAAACAGCAGGAAAAAAGAATGAACAGGCGGAAGGAAGTAAAAACTCAGTGAATTAATCATGTTTGGGAAGAAAAGAAAAGGAAATGAAATTGTGATTGGTTCAAGTCCGCATGCTTTCCTGAAGATGAACAATCGAGAATAATAATAACAGGAAGAGTATTTAGAATGATATAATTAGCTTGGCACATTTTAAGCCATGTTTAATATTATCAGAAACGGAATGGTTAAAGGATGAGAAGAAAATAGGGATGACACTGACAGTGGCTCTAGGTGAAAAAAAAATGAATCCTGCCGAAAAGGGGTGGGAAAAGGTTCTGCGGGCCGGGTGTGGGGGCGTGCGGTCGGGTACGAACGAGAATGAGCTTCACGGAATGTAAGAGAGATGGCTATTGCGATAAAAGGTGGACCATTAGCTGTCTTTTAAACTTTGGATGGAATTTAATTTTTCTGATTTTTTTTTAGAAAAATGTTCGAAAATAAGGTTCCTGTTAGAGTAAATGATGCAGAGAACATCGCAGCGTTATGTGATGCTACGGTGTGTATTTAACTTCGTTCAAAGCGAGCACTTTTGCCCTGCTGTTGAGTAAGAGTGAAAGACAGATGAGACGGAATGCAGTCATCAAGAAGACGATACAGCACATGTAGAGTATGATAGTCTCTACTCTTATCGGCATGTAGCCGTGAGAATTGTTCGTAGGCTTTGTGATATGGTCGAAAATGCGTACGTCACAAATGTATCGTAGACAGTCATTCATCGCCAGTTACAGCCGGCGTGAACTTTCGTACGAAAGTCCTTGGAGAGTGGGATCACCACTGTCAACTATGGGGAGTATTAGTGACTCTACGAGATGCTTTTTAAGCTCGAAAGAAAATACTTTTTCCTATTTCTGTAGCGAGTGAAGTGACGCTGAAATCCTATGACAGACTGCAGTTGTGTTGTGTTCAGTCCAGTCTAAATGATGGTCCAGAATCGTCCACAAGTTCTTTGCAGAAGAAAAAAAAAATATTTCTGTGACGTTCAGTGTTGATGGTGGAAGAGATGCTCTGAACTGAGGGGTAGTAAGTTTTTTTGTGCGTGACAAAGACTGCTTGAGATTTAGACGTACCGATTTTCAAACCTACGCTCTGCGCCCATGCTGTTAGGGCAAGTAAATCGGCATTAATATGAGGGATGACTGTGCACAGGTTTCTTAGGGCTTGCACACGGAGATAATTGAATGTTGTCAGCGTGTATGTGATATTTGCAGTGGGAGAGAATGTAGAGAAAGGTTTGAGGGATAATACATAGACTTTTGCAAATGGGATTAAAAAACAAATAAAAACATTAAAATTTGCTAATGACATAATAATTTTGTCAGAGATGACAAAGGTTTTTGGAAGGTCAGCACAAGGGAACGGTTAGCCTCTTGAAATTATGTTACTAGATGCGTATAAACAAAACAAATTGAAAGCCTGCTCTGCGATTTCTGCTTTAAACTGGGAGGGCTATGAACTGGTATTCATGATCTGAGTTGTAGCACCCTCTTTATTAAATCTGGACCATATGTGAATAAAAGTTCGGAATAGCAATGACTTTGGCAAAGCGCAACAGACTAGTTAGAGAGGCCGTTAACCAGACTGAACAAGGACAAAACTGAAACTAAAACCGTCAACGTGGGTCTCATAGAGTTACTGACTGTGCATGTATAGGAACTGCATCTTACAGAAACAATCCGTGCAGTGCAAATCTTTTTTTATTTTTTATTTATTTTCAGTCTGCGCACTATATCAGCTAATAACCACCTGAAAGTGTCTTCGTCCCAGCTGGTTCGTTCGTGAAGTTGAAAAGCAAAAACAGATTTATCTGTGTAGCTTAAACCAATATTTAGTGAATCTGTAATTTCTGCTTAAGGCAGACTATTTTCTCTATGAATGCGATACGTCTCGACAACGTGGAGAACTGATATGGACAATTGGAACACTTGGCAGGTTAAATTCAACAAAGTTTGATACTAAGCTCGTAACAATCCCAAACTATGCTCAAACGTACTATAAGATCCAGTATTGGAATGTGTACACATGAAGCCTTTTTTATTTTTTTTTTACTCTTTCTAACGCATTTCACTCTGAGAATCATCAGATTCGCAGTACAAAACACAACTTGTGAAAAGCTGGAATACAGATTTTCTGTACGATGATGCAATGTAAATTTTATTTATTTATTTAACTTGATCTGACTAGGGCACTCAGATCCTCTCCTCCGACGGACCACAGTTTCACGCGTACAGTACCTCTTTTATATTACAGCTCCCTAAGTAATAATATCTTTACTATCACAAATAGTAGAAAAATGATTTGAGTGTCTATTTGACAATCTACATCTACATCTACATCGATACTCTGCAAATCACATTTAAGTGCCTGGCAGTGGGTTCATCAACCACCTTCACAATTCTCTATTATTCCAATCTCGTATAGCGCGTGGAAAGAATGAAAACCTATACCTTTCCGTACGAGCGCTGATTTCCCTTATTTTATCGTGGTGATCGTTCCTCCCCATGTACGTCGGTGTCAACAAAATACTTTCGCATTCGGTGGAGAAAATTGGTGACTGTAATTTAGTGAGAAGATTCCGTCGCAACGATAAACGCCTTTCTTTTAATGATGTCCAGCCCAAATCTTGCATCATTTCTGTGACATTCGCTCCTATATTTCGCGATAATTCAAAACGTGCTGCCTTTCTTTGAACTACGTCAGTCCTATCTGGCAAGGATCCAAAACCGTGCAGCAGTATTCTAAAAGAGGATGGACAAGCGTAGTGGAGGCAGTCTCCTTAGTAGGTCTGTTACATTTTATAGGTGTCCTGCCAATAAAACACAGTCTTTGGTTAGCCTTCCCCACAACATTTTCTATGTGTGCTTTCCAATTTAAATTGTTCGTAATTGTAATACCTAGGTATTTACTTGATTTTACGGCTTTTAGATTAGACTGATTTATCGTGTAACCGAAGTTTAACGAGTTTCTCTTAACACTCGTGTGGATGACCTCACACTTTTCGTTATTTAGGGTCAACTGCCACTTTTCAGATATTTTTCCTAAATCGTTTTGAAGCTTGTTTTGATCTTCTGATGACTTTATTTGTCGATAAACGACAGCACCATCTGCAGAAAACCGAAGGCGGTTGCTCAGATTGTCTCCCAAATCGTTTATATTGGTAAGGGACAGCAAAGGGCCTATAACACTACTTTGGGGAACGTCAGAAATCAGGATAGTACTTTGACCTCTCTGGCAGGAAATCGCAAATCCAGTCTCATAACTGAGACGATATTCCATAAGCACGCAATTTCACTACGAGCCGCTTGTGTGGTACAGTGTCAAAAGCCTTCCGGAAATCTAGGAATACGGAATCGATCTGAAGTCCCTTGTCAATAGCACTCAACATGTCATGTGAATAAAGAGCTAGTTGTGTTTCACAGGAACCCATTTTGACCGTGTGTCAATAGACATTTTTCTTCGAGGTAATTCATAATGTTCGAACACAATGTATGTTCAAAAATTCTGCTGCATGTCGACGTTAACTATATGGGCCTGTAATTTAGTGGTTTACACCTACTACCTTTCTTGAATATTGGTGTGACCTGAGCAATTTTCCAATCTATGGATACGGATCTTTCGTCGAGCGAACGGTTGTATATGATTGTTAAGTATGGAGCTAATGCATCGGCATACTCCGAAAGGAACCTAATTGGTATACAGTCTGGACCAGAAGACTTGCTTTTATTAAGTGTGATTTGAGTTGCTTCACTACTCCAAGGATATTTACTTCTACGTTACTTATGTCGGCAGCTGTTCTCGATCCGAATTCTGGAATATTTACTTCGTCGTCTTTTGTGAAGCCATTTCAGATGGCTGTGTTTAGTAACTCTGCTTTGGCAGCACTGTCTTCGATAGTGTCTCCATTGCTATCGCTCAGAGAAGGCATTGATTGTTTCTTGCCGCTAATATACTTCACATACGACCAGAATCTCTTTTGATTTTTTGCAGACAAAGTTTCGTTGCGGAGGCTGTTATAAGCATTTTGTGGTCAAACAATTGTCACATATAATTACAAACTATGTAGGAAAGTTAATCCAACAGCAATAGAGAATTTTTTAGAACTTGTCAAGGAACAAGAGTGGCAAGATGTTTATAGTGCCGATAACATAGATGATAAATCTAATGCTTTCCTTAACACATTTTTCATGCTCTTTGAGAGTTGCTTTCCATTAGAATGTTCTAAACGGGGTACTGGCAGTAATGAGCAGCCCGGGTGGCTGACTAGTGGGATAAGCATGTAATGTAGAACAAAGCGGGAATTACACGAAAATGTTAGAAGTAGTCACAATCAAGCTACAGTAGCGCGTTACAAAGAATATTGTAAGGTGCTTAAAATGTTATTAGTAAGGCAAAGAGTATGTGGTATGCAAATAGAACAGCTAACCCACAGGATAAAATTAAAACCATATGGTCAGTTCTGAAGCAAATGTCTAGTCAGCAGCACAAGGTCGACGATATATAAGTAAAGTCAGTTCGTAGTAAAAATATTTCTGTTACTGATAGATCAGATATACAGGGTGTTTCAAAAATGACCGGTATATTTGAAACGGCAATAAAAACTAAACGAGCAGCGATAGAAATACACCGTTTGTTGCAATATGCTTGGGACAACAGTACATTTTCAGGCAGACAAACTTTCGAAATTACAGTAGTTACAATTTTCAACAACAGATGGCGCTGCGGTCTGGGAAACTCTATAGTACGATATTTTCCACATATCCACCATGCGTAGCAATAATATGGCGTAGTCTCTGAATGAAATTACCCGAAACCTTTGACAACGTGTCTGGCGGAATGGCTTCACATGCAGATGAGATGTACTGCTTCAGCTGTTCAATTGTTTCTGGATTCTGGCGGTACACCTGGTCTTTCAAGTGTCCCCACAGAAAGAAGTCACAGGGGTTCATGTATGGCGAATAGGGAGGCCAATCCACGCCGCCTCCTGTATGTTTCGGATAGCCCAAAGCAATCACACGATCATCGAAATATTCATTCAGGAAATTAAAGACGTCGGCCGTGCGATGTGGCCGGGCACCATCTTGCATAAACCACGAGGTGTTCGCAGTGTCGTCTAAGGCAGTTTGTACCGCCACAAATTCACGAAGAATGTCCACATAGCGTGATGCAGTAATCGTTTCGGATCTGAAAAATGGGCCAATGATTCCTTTGGAAGAAATGGCGGCCCAGACCAGTACTTTGTGAGGATGCAGGGACGATGGGACTGCAACATGGGGCTTTTCGGTTCCCCATATGCGCCAGTTCTGTTTATTGACGTAGCTGTCCAGGTAAAAATAAGCTTCGTCAGTAAACCAAATGCTGCCCACATGCATATCGCCGTCATCAATCCTGTGCACTATATCGTTAGCGAATGTCTCTCGTGCAGCAATGGTAGTGGCGCTGAGGGGTTGCCGCGTTTGAATTTTGTACGGATAGAGGTGTAAACTCTGGCGCATGAGACGATACGTGGACATTGGCGTCATTTGGACCGCAGCTGCAACACGGCGAACGGAAACCCGAGGCCGCTGTCGGATCACCTGCTGCACTAGCTGCGCATTGCCCTCTGTGGTTGCCGTACGCGGTCGCCCTACCTTTACGGCACGTTCATCCGTCACGTTCCCAGTCCGTTGAAATTTTTCAAACAGATCCTTTATTGTATCGCTTTTCGGTCCTTTGGTTACATTAAACCTCCGTTGAAAACTTCGTCTTGTTGCAGCAACACTGTGTTCTAGGCGGTGGAATTCCAACACCGGAAAAATCCTCTGTTCTAAGGAATAAACCATGTTGTCTACAGCACACTTGCACGTTGTGAACAGCACACGCTTACAGCAGAAAGACGACGTACAGAATGGCGCACCCACAGACTGCGTTGTCTTCTATATCTTTCACATCACTTGCAGCGCCATCTGTTGTTGAAAATTGTAACTACTGTAATTTCGAAAGTTTGTCCGCCTGAAAATGTACTGTTGTCCCAAGCACATTGCGACAAACGGTGTATTTCTATCGCTGCTCGTTTAGTTTTTATTGCCGTTTCAAAATACCGGTCATTTTTGAAACACCCTGTATGTACAGTATTTAACAATCATTTTCTGAGCATTGCTGGTGAATTAAAAAGAAATTTAGTTCCTGCTTGGAGTCATATAACTTTCTTGGCAAATGCCTTTCCGAGACTGATGTCTGAAATACTCCTCTGTGATACATACGAGAGGGAGATTGAGTCAATAATTAAATCACTGATGACTAACGACTCTCATTGCTATAATGGTGTGTCTAGTAGAATATTAAAGCACTGTGCTGCACTTGTTAACGCTGTATTTAGCCATATTTGTAATTTTTCTTTTAGGAATGGTCAGTTTCCTGAGCGATTAAAGTACTCAGTAGTAAAGCCGCTTTATAAAAAGGGAGAAAGGGATAATGTAGATAATTTTAGACCTATTTCTATCCCATCAGTGTTTGCAAAAGTTATTGAAAAGTCTATGTAGGTAAGAATAATTGATCATTTTGTATCACACGATTTGCTATCAAATGTACAGTTCGGCGTTAGAAGCCGTTTAACAATTGTAAATGCTGTATTCTCTTTTCTCTGTGAGGTACTGGATGGGTTAAACAAAAGGTTTCGAACGCTTGCCATATTTTTTTTATTTAACTAAGGAATTTGATTGTATTGATCAGAAAATATTGCTCTAGAAGTTGGACCATTGCGGAATACGGGGAGTAGCTCACAATTGGTTCACCTCTTACTTTAGCAATAGGCAGCAAAAGGTCATTATTCATAATGTTGATAACGGCTATGATGTGGGGTCTATGAGGGGTACTGTCAAGTGGGGTGTGCCCCAGGGATCAGTGTTGGGGCCACTCCTGTTCCTTATTTTTATAAATGATATGCCCTCTAGTATTACAGGCAACTCTAAAATATTTCTGTTTGCTGATGACACTAGCTTGGTAGTAAAGGATGTTGTATGCAACACTGGCTCGGTTTCAAATAGTGCAGTTCGTGAACTAAGTTCATGGTTTGACGAAAATAAACTAATGATAAATCACAGTAAGACTCAGGTTTTACAGTTTTACATTTGGATCGGATTTCCTTAACTCTTGTGCTCAAAGAAGTCCAGTATACTGCTGCATCCATTTTCAATAAAGTACCACTCGAATTCAAAAATCTTTGCGATAATCCACTCGCTTTCAAATAGAAAATGAAGAGTTTCCTCATGGGTCACCAATTCTGTCGAAGAGTTCCTTGAAAAAGTAAGTTGATTCTTGTTGTATTGTTGATTGCATTTACTTAAACTTATGGACTCTTACTTTCGGCTTCATAAACACTTTATTTTGGCTCTGAGCACTATGGGACTCAACTGCTGTGGTCATAAGTCCCCTAGAACTTAGAACTACTTAAACCTAACTAACCTAAGGACATCACACACATCCATGCCCGAGGCAGGATTCGAACCTGCGACCGTAGCGGTCGTGCGGTTCCAGACTGTAGCGCCTTTAACCGCTCGGCCATTCCGGCCGGCACACATTATTTTTATCCCTTTTACTGATACGTTATATGACCTTGGGGATTTGCTCCTCAATTTTGTCTAACGAAACTTGACGTGTAAATAAAAAAAAAATTAAAAAATTCAACACGATGGTTGACAAATTGACACACGTGATACAAAGAACAGTAACTCATTCTCTGTCTATCCTCAGTTCCATAATACATGCGGAAAAAGTGAGAATGTTACTGTGGAGGACATTCAGACCTCTCGAAATATTAAGTTCCTTCAGAAGTTACAGTATTGAAGTGGCCGCTAACCACCCAGAACCTATCACTCATTCCACCCAATATCACACCACACGACAGGCAGGTCTGCCTTCTTCCAAAACGAACATCCAAGTGCCCACTTCAAGATCTAACCGAAAAGTGTCCTCAAAAGTTAACGCGTCACAGCTGCAGCCCACCTCCCACATGTCCCCTTCACGATATGACCGAAATGTTCTTTCTGGGGCCTTCTAATGAGTATCTCATGTCATGTGCAGACATACCAGGTGATGCCTGAGATATACAAATTTAGTTGAAAATATACCTGTGAGAGAGTGACTACCGTTCGTACATTGGGTGGGAGGAAAATGAAGTGGCGACGCGCCTGAAGAGGAAATCATCCGCTTAAATTTCACTCATAAAGGACTTGTATATATAAAATTAATGGTGGTGTTACCAGGTATAATTATAAACTCCCATGTCGATTCGAGACTTGAAAGAGCAGCTTCGAAACAGGCCAACACTCCTACTTAGGAGATTTCTTGAGTTCACGTACCAGGTTCTATCTGTTTAGGCATTTCATCTCAATAAACAAATATTCCATTTGTTCATCCTCATTACGTTGGTGATAAATTAGAGCTTATAGATGCTCCTACTCGTATGCTCCCACTCGTCAGCTATATCTGTTGTGTCTTAGAAAAAATGTAGCTGTCTAGATTTACCGAACCTTCGGCAGTACTTGGTTTGAGGCAGGTCTCTGACAGAAGTCTTCAACATATGGCAGAAATTGGTCATATGCATGTGCCACATGGAGTTCGCTGCAGTCAGGCGCAGAACATGCGAGGACACTAGCAACTCTGGATGGATAAGGCATGAAGGTGAGTGAAAGGTGCGACACGTGCAGACGAGCCCTTAGAACTAAAGAGTGGAAACAGGACTGAAGGGTGGAAACAACTAATTCTTAGCTATGGTCGATTTATTTTAAGGTTTACAATCTGATTTCATTACTTTATTCTTCTCAGTTACTTGCTTACTTCAAATTACTCAACGGGAAAAGCGAACACGTAAGCAGAAATACGGAATTAATCAGTAAAGGACCACAGTAATAACCGCCCTGACTCGGTAGTGTTAGATGCTTAAACCACCCACACAAAGAGAAATTCGAATTCAAATACTTATTACATAAAGACTTATCTTAGAAGCTAGATTAAGAAAAGGCAAACCTACTTTTCTAGCATTTGTAGACTTAGCTTTTGACAATGTTGATTCGAATACGCTCTTTCAAATTCTGAAGGTGGCAGGGGTAAAATACAGGGAGCGAAAGGCTATTTACAATTTGTAGAGAAACCAGATGGCAGTTATAAGAGTCGAGGGACATGAAAGGGAAGCATTGGTTGGGAAGGAAGTGAGACAGGGCTGTAGCCTCTCTCCGAAGTTACTTAATCTGTATATTAAGCAATCAGTCAAGCAAACAAAAGAAAAGTTCGGAGTAGGTATTAAAATCCATGGAGAAGAAATAAAAACTTTGAGGTTCGCCGATGACATTGTAATTCCGTCAGAGACAGCAAAGGACTTGGAAAAGCAGCTGAACGGAATGGATGGTGTCTTGAAAGGAGGATATAACAAGAACGTCAACAAAAGCAAAACGAGGATAATAGAATGTAGTCGAATTAAGTCGGGTGATGCTGAGGGAATTAGATTAGGAAATGAGACACTTAAAGTAGTAAAGGAATTTCGCTATTTGGGGAGCAAAATAAGTGATGATGGTCGAAGTAGAGAGGATATAAAATGTAGACTGGCAATGACAAGGAAAGCGTTTCTGAAGAAGAGAAATTTGTTAACATCGAGTACAGATTTAAGTGTCAGGAAGTCATTTCTGAAAGTATTTGTATGGAGTGAAGCCATGTATGGAAGTGAAACATGGACGATAAATAGTTTGGACAAGAAGAGAATAGAAGCATTTGAAATGTGGTGCTACAGAAGAATGTTGAAGATTAGGTGGGTAGATCACGTAACTAATGAGGAGGTATTGAATAGGATTGGGGAGAAGAGAAGTTTGTGGCACAACTTGACTAGAAGAAGGGACCAGTTGGTAGGACATGTTAATCAGGCATCAAGGGATCACTAATTTAGTACTGGAGGGCAGCGTGGAGGGTAAAAATCGTAGAGGGAGACCAAGAGATGAATACTCTAAGGAGACTCAGAAGGATGTAGGTTGCAGTAGGTACTGGGAGATGAAGGAACTTGCACAGGATAGATTAGCATGGAGAGCTACATCAAACCAGTCTCAGAACTGAAGACCACAACAACAAGAATTACATAAGACATTTACATTACATTTACATTAAATCATTACAGAACTGAATTCAATTAATGATTGTTGTTGTGGAAGCAACCAACTACAGGCCCCAAATGAATGCCAATAACCGGCTCCTTGAAATCAGCTTTACAGTACAGTTTACAATAATGCGGATAAGAATGTCTTCCAACACACAAAAAATGAAAGGTAATTGCCACATATGAAACATTTCAGTAAACCACTGAGTTACTATAAAAAGGAAAGCTACCGAGCTCAGGGCTATATGCGACTTAATGAAGAAATGGATAAATAACTAACATCACTGAAACGTGATAAAACACATAGATTTCCCAAATGTGCAGAGACTAGCACCTTAAAAAAATTAGCTACACAATGTGATCAAAAGTATCGGGACACGCCCCCCCCCCCCAAAAAAAAAATTAAAAATACGGTTTTCGTGTTAGGCCGGTTGTGCTGCCGCCTGCTGCCAGGTACTCCTTATCAGCGACCTCAGTAGTCATCAGACACCGTGAGAGAGCAGAATGGGGAGCTCCGCCGAACTCACGGATTTAGAACGTGGTCAGGTTATTGAGTGTCACTTGCGTCATACGTCTGTACGTGAGATTTTTACAAACATCCCTAGGTCCACTGTTTCCGATATGATAGTGAAGTGGAAACATGAAGGGACACGTACAGCACAAAAGCGTACAGGCCGACCTCGTCTGTTGACTGGCAGAGACCGCAGACAGTTGAAGAGGGTCGTAATGTGTAATAGGCACACATCTATCCAGACCACCACACTTGAATTCCAAACTGCATCAGGATCCACTGCAAGTACTATGACAGTTAAATGGGAGGGGAGAAAACTTGGATTTCATGGTCGAGCGGCTGCTCATAAGCCACACACCACGCTGGTTAATGTCAAACGGCGCCTCGCCTGGTGTAAGGAGCATAAATATTGGACGACTGAACAGTGGAAAAATGTTGTGTGGAATGAGGAATCACGGTACACAACGTGGCGATCCGATGGCATGGTGTGGATATGGCGAATGCCCGGTGAACGTCATATACCAGCGTGTATGGTGCCAACAATAAAATTCGGAGGCGGTGGTGTTACGATGTGGTCGTGTTTTTCATGGTGGTGGCTTGCACCACTTGTTGTTTTGCGTGGCATTATCACAGCACAGGTCTACATTGATGTTTTGAGCACCTCCTTGCTTCCCATTGTTGAAGAGCAATTCCGGGATGGCGATTGCATCTTTCAGCACTATCGAGCACCTGTTCAGAATGCACGTCCTGTGGCGGAGTGGTCAAAGTTGTGAAACGTCCCCTTAAAACAAATTATACATATGAAACGTCCACTTAGAACAATTTATACACGACTGTGCTTAACCTGACACACAATATTATTTAGCGCAACGCAATCTGACTTTCAATAACCCCTACAAAACAATGGCCCTGACTAACTTTAACCTATACCTTTTACAAATCACTTACCTCACAAAAATCTTCCCTACTCAAGCTACTGCAAAACAGCGAGCGCCACTACTGCCAGCTAAATAAAAGATTCAAACTACTGAAGGTACTAACTACTGATAGGGATAGTTAGCAAATGAAAGATATTAATAGAGAACAAACAATGTATTTACCTTAATATTCATAATTGACATTCAGTCTTACAGATTATCAAAACTCCGCCATCTCTCTCCCCACGTCCACCACTGCTGGCGGCTCACCTCCAACTGCCCAACGCTATCTGCTGTTCACATCCAGCTATAGCAGTTCATGACAACAATGGCAGGCAACAATGCAAACTAGCCACATACTGCACACAGCACAGCCAGTGATTTTCATACAGAGAGCGCTACGTAACGTTGCCAATAAGAAAACATAAACATCAAACTTACATAAAGAAAACATAAACAGCCTACTTACATAGCCCCCATGCTCCCCACAAAAATTTTTACAAATGGTGTTGGGCACTGGCCAATACAGATTTGACAAAAATTTTTCACAATTACAGTAACAAAGATATAAAATGCACACACTTATGTATACAATGTTGGTCAACAGCTAAAATTTTCTCACAGTCCATAAAGACAGTCCAGATTGTTCATCATAATAGTAATTACAGTTTTTGTTTTTCACAAAGTCTCATTAGTAAAAGAAATTGCACATAGAAGTAGTGGATTTCCATGCAGTCTTGAAGAAGTAGTGTTGTCCTTCCAACGGAAAGACAGTGCTGACTCTTGAAATGCTGACAGGTAATGGGCCACAATGGAGCAAACCCACAGCAGAGTCATTCGAAGTTCTGACGAATATTGGTAGGTAGGTCATCACTGAGCAGACCCACTGCAGTCCTGGTAGAGAGTATGGTATTGATGGGCCACCAGAGATGCAGACCCACAGTAGTCCTTGTAGAGATAATTGTATTGGTGGGCCATCAAAGATGCAGACCCACTGTAGTCCTCGTAGAGATGGCCAGCAGCCATCTGTTGTGACTGTGCAGGTGCACAATCACCATTGAAGAGTCTTGCGGATAATAGAGCAAGTCCATAACCACCACTTGTGCATTCACAAAGTTTTTGGGAATTGTCCTTAGAACCAGCAATGCTGTTATCCAATCCCTTGCTGAATTATTAACACACGTGCAAACACTAACAGTCCCTACTTCTCACATATTGTCCATATACTATGACCAACAGAAATGTGTGCAGTGAAATGAATGCTTACAAGTTACTTAATTTGAGTAACTGGTGTCAATTACAATTATATAACATAAGAATACAATTACAAAGATACAAAATACATCATTAAAAACATAACAATACAGATAATATTTGTAGTGCAGGCTTTACAAAACAATAGAAATAAACATATACATCAGTGTTACAGGAATGATGACATGAGTACATACATAAAAGATCAGAATCACTTTTAAAAATTCAACTTCACACATGAGCATTAAAACAAAACAGAATAAATAAAGTCTAAGCATCTTTACAAAGAAAATAACAGAGTATTAGAAAAATTCTACAACATAGCTCTCATCAGCTAAACACATAAAGACAGGAAAAACACAAATACACACGGGTACCCAAACACATAGTGGGATAACACAAAAGGAAAGGACAGGGTTTGTTTTCAGTGTAACATTTGGTACTGCAGTCCACCCCACAACTTCATTCGATAGATCTTTCGTCTTATTTCAACATTTGTTTCCACCAAAAAAA
This sequence comes from Schistocerca cancellata, assembly GCF_023864275.1. Classification (NCBI taxonomy): domain Eukaryota; kingdom Metazoa; phylum Arthropoda; class Insecta; order Orthoptera; family Acrididae; genus Schistocerca; species Schistocerca cancellata. The sequence continues at coordinate 206,578,679 of NC_064635.1, forward strand.
TCCTATCCAAGCATGCTTTCTGTATTTATATGTTCACATATTGCTTACCTCATCATTTATTTCCAAGAAAATCCTACCTATACCTCCTTCCTGTATTCTATTCATATTTCTTTCAAAATGATTATTTCTGATTGTACAACACTCATTTGGGCCCAAATCTTTTTTCATGTAACCTTGCAATGCATACTTTACCTATTCTCCATAGTCAGTTTCTTATATAGTCTACCCCCTCTTAAGCTAACTTAAATCTACTGAGCTCAGATATATATACCAAGGGACGAGGCAATGCAGCATCACAACAAATCAACACAAACAGAAATGACAAAAAATGCAAATTGGCAAAGCTAGCAGCATAAATTAGCAAAAGTCAAATTCAATAACACTATGCCTGGCAAACAGCAGCAACTTATATCTAAACATGACATAGCTCAAGCAGAAAAAATATTACAGTAAAAACAACAATGCAGACAAGGGAAATGCATATTCACATCTTAATGTCTATGTAATTAAAGTGGTCATCTTAATGTCTATGTAATTAAAGTGGTGCACCATAACAACTTATTGTAAAAAAAATATTACCATGTACTTGAAAAGAAAATTTTGTTTTACTGTTGCTAGTTCCTTCTTATTGTTCTTTCCTTTCCAAGTGCTCCTTTTTAAAGAATGTGGATCATAAAATAATTATTTAATAAATCTGTTGACAGAAAGTGTTCACATTAGCAGATGCATTTAAGTTTATTTTATAAAACCAATGCTGTAACACAGCTGGAAAACAGGTATCAAATGAAATAAGCAATTACGCAAACCAAAGCATAAAAACATCATTCAATAGCTATGTGGCATTTCGTAAGTCAGTAGCTCTCAACTCTTGTAGAAAGACACTTGTCATAATCAGGTGTGCAGATGTACGAATATTTCCCCTCAATTCATAAGCATTTCAGTAATTAGCACAAAGTACGAGTAATCATATGTTTTCAAGTAACGAGCGTGTCGCATTAGCGATGCCCTCTACAAAGGAATGTCAACAGCGAGGTTAATGGCCTCCCTTTTTTTTCTTTTCTACCTGTGCCGCTGGAAAGGCACGCACTCTAATGGCTTGTTCTCCAGGTGTCTGACACACCTGGGTGCCCACGACGCACGTGCAGGCGGTCACTTAACTTTCTTACAGAAATATTTACGACAGCAGTTTCCGCTACATTGACAGTCTCATATAAAAATATTTCACAGGTCCAGAATTTGCGTTTCAATTCTGTAGAAACAAAATCCTGTAAATATAACAGTGTCCAAAAAAAATTTTCGTCGGCATTGTGATACATTCACGCATATGCACACACATTTCATAACTCTTAAAGTACGATTCTTGGTTTCCAACATCCTTTTCATAAATCAGGAGTCCCTAACTTCTATTCATTATTCATATACATATAAACACGTAATCACATTCCTCATATATGGTAGCATCATCTTATTGACGTAAACATACCTCAACAGCATAATACACATCGTCGTCATAAAAATAACATCATAACACCTCAGTCAAACCTCAAAAACGTCGTAGCTTTCTGCAATAATGTCGAAACCTAAAAAAATTCTCTGCTCATTTCAATAGTGTCATCTACCTCAAACGTACTTTAAAATCATGCTCCCTTACCAAATACATCATTCAAAGCTCTCATAGTATCACAATGGTTCCGAAAAAATATGAACAGTTCACAAAGTACAGAAAAAATACAATTTCGTAAGTGTGAAGTAATCCAACTCTGTAATTGCGTAAACATGTGTCACTGACGTAATAAAAAAGTTTGTCTCTCTCAGTTAAATGATCAGATAGCTGTGTAGTTTACGTATTAGAGAAATATGGTACCGATGTGTAAAGTTGTATAAGCAAATACCATATTAGCTAGGGCTCCTTGTGCTTGCCACACACATGGTACACAAAGTAGGCGTGTACCCCCCTGAGGTTTATTGTAATTATACCCTCAGGTGTTACAGATTACAGCAATGGAATGAAATGTATCACGAAAAACTTTCTTTGTAATTCAAAAATCTTTAAAAATAAATGTTTTAAGTACAAAATTAATCACTCAAATACGTGTCCAGTAGCGCTAAATATGCGTCTTGCTGTAAGATAATCTCTGGGAAGTGTCGTAGTTATTGTCCTCCGAAAGCTAAGTTCTGCAGAAGTCAATGTACTTACCTCATGATACACAAAAGTGAAATGCTTTGCGTATAGATAACTTAGTTATTATGCTTATTGTTGCGATGAAGAAATTAGTGTGCTGTAAAGTATTGTTGTGCTACGGAAAAGGCTGTCTCATTGTAGCTATACCACAAAAGTCACCACTAAAACATGTCTCACTTTATAGAAGAATTAAAAAAAAACTGTGCAGATATAAAACAGATACACCGCAAAAGCAACATTGTAAATTGTCACGCACTAGCAGCGTCGTGATAAAATCGTGTAGCTGTCACATAAACTAACCACTGTGTTATCTGGCATTTCACAGAAAGCACCTCAAATCCAGAATCCACTCGTAAGCAAACCAAAATGTTGCATGCTAACAGTTTCTTAAGTCTGACAAAGCATACTAGAAATGTGAAGCGAAACGTTTTATGGCAAAAACAAAATTAAAAAGCAGATTATCTCCCAATAAATGGTTTTACATGTGAAATGTGGTGTAGCCCTTTACTCTTCCTAGCACGCAGAGTTTCAACTTTAACGCAATTATCATGTGGTATACGTCGGTAAAGAATACTGGAATTTTGCTCAAGGTTAGCGTCAATGTCATTTTTCTCGGAGCCAGCCGGCGCACGCAGCTGCCTGCGGTGCGAGTCATTGTCTGTTTCTTTGTTGGCGCGCGCCGTTACTGGGATTAGGAGGCCTAACTTCCACAAATTCGCCTTGCCGAGAGGGCCCAGCTCTGTTTAAAACTCGCCAGTTCTGATGCAGTTCAGGTCTGTCGTTACGATCATATCGTCTGTCGTCATGTCGGTAGTTTCGATAGTTTCTTTCTTGTCGGTCATGTGGTGGAGAATTTCTGCCTGAGTCGTAACTGCGTGCTGGACCGTTGCGTCTAAAGTTATTCTGTCTCCCTTGATAATAGTTATTTTGGTTCCCATATTGTCTGTTTCTCTGATTGTCTCTGTGATAGTCATTACCGCGGAAAGGTGATCTTTCCCTGTAACTATTACTCTGCCAGTGGTTATCATATGGGTGGTGTCTGTTTTGGTCACGATTTACGTTGTAAGAATAGGTTTGTCGTGGCCATTTATTGTTTCTGTCGTCACGGAATTGAGACGGATGTGACCTGTAGTGATTGTTTTCCTGTTTTCGCATCCCGCGACTGTCTGTGTCAATTTCCAGTTCTTGTAACAATCCCTGAAAAGCTTCAATGTCGTCTTTGCAACGTCCTGCCAAAATAATATGTCGTAAATGTTCAGGCAGTTTGATTAAGCAAATGCGGATGAGTTCTGAGGGGCTGTATGGGTTTGATAGGTACTGATTCTTGTGCAACATGTCTTCAAAATATTTGACAAGACTGGAAAATTCAGATTGTTCAAAGTGTTTCATCATCATGATGCTATGTTTTACGCGATCTTGTGTAGCTTGTGACCAATATGCTGAGAGGAACGCATGGTAAAATTCTCCTTCACTGTGACAATCGTGAATGACCGATCGCATTCTTACAGCTGGTTCATTTTCTAAGTAGCCACACATAAATTCTAATCTGTGTTCTAATGACCAGTTGGGAGGAAAACAATGAGAGAATTGATGGAGCCACGCTTGTGGATGAATGTCGTTGGCAGAATTCTTGAATGTTTTGAATTTACGTGTAGTAATGAACAGCTTATAGTCAAAATCATCATGTCGGCGAGTCACATATCGGTCATTGTTACGTCGTTTCGGCGGTTCCATCTCAAAATTCGGTGTACCTTGCCAATTTCTTTCATAATTACCGAAATGCCCTGTGCTATTATTTTGTGGCTTTTCCGTATTTCTAAGTTCCTCTTCCCGTGTTGGAGCGCGAGTATCCTCTGAAATATGTAATTCTTGTATTACCTGTGTCAACTGATCTTGTACTTCCCGGATTTCTCTTTTGTACTGTGTATTGATTTGATTTTGATTTTGTTTGAATTTTCTAATTTGTTCATAGTCTTCTGTGTCAGTGAAGGCTACGGGTCTTGTGTCATTCAGATCATCATCTACCTTTGTAGATAAGTTAGTGACCTGATCCGAAAGTTCGGCTACTTTCTCCGATAGTGAACACATTTCCTCAGTGTGTTTTTCTGAACCAAGTTTCAGAGTGTCCATTTGTGTTGAAATCGAATCTACTGTGTTCTTTAAGTTTTCCTGAGTTTTTGCCAGTTGCGTAACCGAATCGGTAGATGCAACTGAGTCAATTTTAGCCCACAAGGTCTCATGATTTTCATGAACAATGGTTTGCAGCTCTTTTATGGCTGCTTCGTGATTCTGTAATACATTCTCATGACGCGAAAAAATAGGTTGGAAATGCTCACAAATTTGTGTTTTTACGTCATTACAGACTTTCTGACATTTCGATTCTATTTTATGTAACTCAGTAGTTAAATCTTCACGTGTTTGTTCAAGCATATGTTCCACTGAGTCTAACTTTTGAAGCTTTTGTTCCATTGTGTCTAACTTTAGAAGATTTTGTTCCATTGTGTCTAACTTTTGAAGATTTTGTCCCATCTGTCTCTGATTTTGTTCCATTTGTTGCATTAATTGCAATAATAATGTATTAGTGTCTGGAATCTGTTTCTCTATGCTTTTTGGCAGTGCGTTTTCACCGGCAGCATTCACATTTTGACAAGCAGAAAATGTGTCTTGACTCATTTGAGAAAACGGTGAGGACGCAAAACCTGAATCTACAGTATTTGCAAAATTGTGTCCTGTCATTTCGGATTCCTGAGGCGAGCTGTTGCCGACCGATCGATCGATAATGCTTCCCTGTTCACTACCTGTTTCACTGCCTACGCCATTGTCTGACGCCCGCTCCATTTCCCTATGCACAGTTACCAAATTACTACTTTGAATATTAGTTAACTCATTACATGGTGGGGCCAACACACTGCTTTCGTCTTCACTGTCATTTCTCAGTTTACTTTGGAGTCGAGTGTTACGTTTTTCACACGCCATTATTTTCACAATATTTCACACGATAACACAGAAAAGCACAATTTGAATAGCAAAAATAAGAGAACACATTAACATAGCACTGAAAATAATATCTAGTTAATTGCAGCTGCGAAATACTTGGTGCAAATCTACATGCATGCCACAACTGTTTTACTGTGCAACAATGAAAGTCTGCAACTACCCAGGAGATTCTCTCTACAATTACGCACTAGCAATAAACAAAAGCTACATTAAATACACAAACTACAAGAAAAAATCAGAAGATTCCAGTGAGGTATCCTAGGCTAAGGGTCGACATATGAAACGTCCCCTTTGAACAATTTTACATATGAAACGTCCACTTAGAACAATTTATACACGACTGTGCTTAACCTGACACACAATATTATTTAGCGCAACGCAATCTGACTTTCAATAACCCCTACAAAACAATGGCCCTGACTAACTTTAACCTATACCTTTTACAAATCACTTACCTCACAAAAATCTTCCCTACTCAAGCTACTGCAAAACAGCGAGCGCCACTACTGCCAGCTAAATAAAAGATTCAAACTACTGAAGGTACTAACTACTGATAGGGATAGTTAGCAAATGAAAGATATTAATAGAGAACAAACAATGTATTTACCTTAATATTCATAATTGACATTCAGTCTTACAGATTATCAAAACTCCGCCATCTCTCTCCCCACGTCCACCACTGCTGGCGGCTCACCTCCAACTGCCCAACGCTATCTGCTGTTCACATCCAGCTATAGCAGTTCATGACAACAATGGCAGGCAACAATGCAAACTAGCCACATACTGCACACAGCACAGCCAGTGATTTTCATACAGAGAGCGCTACGTAACGTTGCCAATAAGAAAACATAAACATCAAACTTACATAAAGAAAACATAAACAGCCTACTTACAGTTGTAACGGAGTGGTTAAACCACAATAACATCCTTGTAATGGACTGGCATGCACAGAGTCCTGACCTGCATCCTATAGAACGCTTTTGGGATGTTTCGGAACGCCGACTTCTTCCCAGGCCTCACCGACCGACATCGATACCTCTCCTCAGTGCAGCACTCCTTGAGAATGGGCCGCTATTCTCCAAGAAACGTTCCAGCATCTGATTGAACGTATGCTAGCGAGAGTAGAAGCTGTCATCAAGGCTGAGGGTGGGCCAACACCACACTGAATTCCAGCATTACCGATGGAGGGCGCCACGAACTTGTAAGTCATTTTCAGCCAGGTGTCCGGATACTTTTATTCACATAGTGTACGTATTGAGTGAAACTTGACACCAAGGCGGCGAGTACGGCAGTTAAAATTAAGAGCTCAGATCTAAAATTTTAAATAGCTGCACTTACTGTTAGCCGCTCTGTTCCCAAACAAATTACGGGTAGGCATAAATGCGAATTAAATTAGTAACAGACAAGTAAAGCTGCATGCGACTTGTCACTGCTACTTTACAATTTCAAAGGAACAAAAAAAAAAAAAAACGTTTCAACACCAGTAACGCTGCACAAGCATCACAACAGGGTGCTATAACATTACATGTAAGCACCTTCCTAACAGCTCATTACAAATAAAGCATAACAGTGACGACGTTAAGGCAGAGCACCGCTTTCAACGTGTTATCTCACGGTGAAGGTAAGAAATCATCACACGTAAACAAGCCGACGCTCACAGTTTTCAGAACGTACCGCTGTAGAGCCTCCACAAACAGGTTTGATGAGACCGCCTGTTCATCCACTGTGAGTGCTCGACAACCGTGAAGACAGGACTTAGCACTCGCACCCATATATTCAAATTCAGTCCACCAACCTCCTTTCACTTTGGACCGCGAACACCACCACACACTGCGGCTGTACCGGCCGACACCCATCTTAAGTCCAGTGTGACAATGGATACACAGGGCGCCGTGCCCCAGTACAAGCCCCGCACCACAATGGGCCAGACACGACTTCGTCCACTCAAAACGAAAGCATTCAAAAACTGGCTGACACTTCACCCTACGCACAAGACAGAACACACCAACAAGCAGACCCCGTGCCGTCTCTTAACTACCGATGGCACAATTCGACCGCCTCCTAGCGGGCACCGCTATACCAAGAATCCACGAGGTGGAAGCAAATCTGTGGTATCGACTGCAGACCGGTCCAGATTAGACTTTGATTTTATCCATACTGGATGAGAGGTCGCGGTTGTGAATGTCAATGTTAAAAAAATATATCGGCTCAACCACTTGTTCATAGCGTAAAACACTAAGATTGACGCGTTCCGGAAGTCAAGCTTCCATCATCAGAATAATAAAAAGTAAAATAACCTGTTAAAATTCGCTAAAATGGAACATGCACATGGCACAATAAAATTGATAATAAAACATCGTGGCTACTTCCCTTGTTGCAGCCGTGTCTTCCAAGGTGCATCTCCACATAGTCATCAAAATATAAAAAACTATAAAATGGTGTCGCTTATGGTGTTCAACATCTAACCACATGGCTCTCTCTTCTATCGTCGTAAACCACCCGTGCGTCTTCGTTGATACCACACACCACGTAGTCAAACACCACACTGAAACGCGAGTGTAGCCACGCATACTTGGGAAACGGGACACCCCATGTTGGGAATAGATCAGTATCTCGTTATTTTACATAGACAGGACAAAGGCAAAAAGCTGGATCTACTAGAACAGCTGGAAATTACGATACATAGCGTGGATAATCAGAACACACTGAATGAACAGCTAACTGGTGATACAAATAACTTTTTCAAACATTTCACTGGTTTCTTTTAGTAACTACATTTTTAGCAATTGGCGGGATACCATCATTTCATGAGGTCCTTGGAACATGCATACGTTATCTGTTGTATAGACATCTCTGTGACTTCCTTGTTTACTTGCGCGTGCGCTCACTCGCGTTTCAGTGTCGTGTTTGGCTACGTGGTGTGTGGTATCAACGAAGACGCACAGGCGGTTTACGACGATACAGGAGAGAGCCATGTGGTTAGATGTTGAACACGATAGGCGACACCATTTTATAGTTTTTTATATTTTGACGACCATGTGGAGATGCACCTTGGAAGACACGGCTGCAACAAGGGAAGTAGCCACGATGTTTTATTATCAATTTTATTGTGCCAGGTGCATGTTCCATTTTAGCGAGTTTTAACAGGTTCTTTTACTTTTTATTATTCTGATGATGGAAGCTTGACTTCCGAAACGCGTCAATCTTAGTGTTTTACACTATAAACAAGTGGTTGAGCCGATATATTGTTTTAACATTAACAGGTCCAGATTGAGTTTGTGTTGATAGTACAATATTTATACCTCTAGCGATAACATGAAGTAATAGCATCAAACCGATTCACATCTAACTTGATCATATCAACCAGCTAAAAGAACCAGATGTTTCAAAGACCAAATACTAATTCAGCAATAAATGAATGATAAAAACTTAGATTAAATAAAATGTAAATAAATTTAGCATCATAATTAAGACCACATCAGGGCAAAGGGGTACAACCAACAAATTTAGAACGGAGAGCTTCCAAAACAAAATACTAACAACAGCAACAAACTATTAATAACAGTTTGAGAATAAATAAAGTTTAAATGATTTTACATCATAATGAAAAAGCAAAGAATAGGGGAATAATCTGGTGCAAGACAACAAACGTATTGAGGCTAAGATCAAATGATTACCATAAATGCTGCAAGAATGAAGAACGTTAGCTTCCCTTTACAAGGACCGTGTGTCCTTCACACTTGAAAACTCCCATAAACACGCAACTCGGTACACGACCATCAGTCACTTCCGCACAGACGAACCACGAAAAAATACCACACAAACTAGCTTTCTGACAGATTAATACCGTGTGCCAGACCGATACTCGAACTCGGGACCTTCACCTGTACGCGAGGAAGTGCTCTACTAACTGAGCTACCCACCACACGGCTCACAACCCTTCCTCACAGTTTTACTTCCGGAATACCTCGTCTCCTACTTTCCAGATTTCACAGACGTTCTCCAACGAAGCTTGCGTGACAAGGAATCCTGGAAAAAAGGTAACTGGGGGGACATGGCTTAGTCACAGCCTGGTGTATGTTCCCAGAATGAAATTTTCACTCTGCGCCGGAGTGTGCGTTGGTTTTAAACCTTCTGGCACATTACAACTCGTTTCTGGAAACAAACCCCAGGCTGTGACTAAGCCGTGACTCCGCAGTAACCTTTCTTCCAGGAGTCTTACTCGCGCAGTTTCACTGGGGAACGTCTGTGAATTTTGGAAAGTAGGAGACGAGATACTGGTGGAAGTAAAGCTATGAGAAGGGGTAGTGAGTCGTGCTTGGGTAGTTGAGTTGATAAAGCACGTGCCCGCGATAGGCAAAGGTCCCTGGCGCAAGTTTCAGTCTAGTGCACAGTTTTAATCTGCCACGATGTTTGATACCGTGACACGCTTCGCTGCAGAGAGATAATTTCATTCTGGTAATCAGACGCTGTCCTGTATTAGAAATAGGAAACAACTGTGTCTTATTCTATTAATAACACAACCCACTAATTGCGCAGACGACCAGTGCAACAACATCTTTGATCATAACATGTAAAAACATCTAGCAATCTGACTATGCTATTGACAAAAACAGTCGGTACAAAATCCGTATCTTGTATAGCAAACGTAATTCACTGTGGGTAGCCAAATAAAGAGTTATTGACACAGTCCAGCGACGCACTGTATGTGGGTCGTTGTTAGATAATAGATAAAGCATCAGATTACAGTACCTGTTAAGTACAGGGTTATTACAAATGATTGAAGCGATTTCACAGCTCTACAATAACTTTATTATTTGAAATATTTTCACAATGCTTTGCACACGCATACAAAAACTCAAAAAGTTTTTTTAGGCATTCACAAATGTTCGATATGTGCCCCTTTAGTGATTCGGAAGACATCAAGCCGATAATCAAGTTCCTCCCACACTCGGCGCAGCATGTCCCCATCAATGAGTTCGAAAGCATCGTTGATACGAGCTCGCAGTTCTGGCACGTTTCTTGGTAGAGGAGGTTTAAACACTGAATCTTTCACATAACCCTACAGAAAGAAATCGCATGCTGTTAAGTCGGGAGAGCGTGGAGGCCATGACATGAATTGCTGATCATGATCTCCACCACGACCGATCCATCGGTTTTCCAATCTCCTGTTTAAGAAATGCCGAACATCATGATGGAAGTGCGGTGGAGCACCATCCTGCTGAAAGATGAAGTCGGCGCTGTCGGTCTCCAGTTGTGGCATGAGCCAAATTTTCCAGCATGACCAGATACACGTGTCCTGTAACGTTTTTTTCGCACAAGAAAAAGGGGCCGTAAACTTTAAACCGTGAGATTGCACAAAACACGTTAACTTTTGGTGAATTGCGAATTTGCTGCACGAATGCGTGAGGATTCTCTACCGCCCAGATTCGCACATCGTGTCTGTTCACTTCACCATTAAGAAAAAATGTTGCTTGATCACTGAAAACAATTTTCGCACTGAACGCATCCTCTTCCATGAGCTGTTGCAACCGCGCCGAAAATTCAAAGCGTTTGACTTTGTCATCGGGTGTCAGGGCTTGTAGCAATTGTAAACGGTAAGGCTTCTGCTTTAGCCTTTTCCGTAAGATTTTCCAAACCGTCGGCTGTGGTACGTTTAGCTCCCTGCTTGCTTTATTCGTCGACTTCCGTGGGCTACGCGTGAAACTTGCCCGCACGCGTTCAACCGTTTCTTCGCTCACTGCAGGCCGACCCGTTGATTTCCCCTTACAGAGGCATCCAGAAGCTTTAAACTGCGCGATCCATCGCCGAATGGAGTTAGCAGTTGGTGGATCTTTGTTGAACTTCGTCCTGAAGTGTCATTAGACTGTTATGACTGACTGATGTGAGTGCATTTCAAGCACGACATACGCTTTCTCGGCTCCTGTTGCCATTTTGTCTCACTGCGCTCCCGAGCGCTCTGGTGGCAGAAACCTGAAGTGCGGCTTCAGCCGAACAAAACTTTATGAGTTTTTCTACGTATCTGTAGTGTGTCGTGACCATATGTCAATGAATGGAGCTACAGTGAATTTATGAAATCGCTTCAATCATTTGTAATAGCCCTGTATAAAATGCTGCATGCCACAGCTGGCTATACTATGGACGTGTCTTGATTTTTCCTCAGTCTTGCTTCTATTAGCAACTGAAACATCAGAAATTCCTTTACCTTATGAAAAGCCAAATTGAATGTGATCTAAAAGATCATTAGTTTTCCTTTCCATTCTTCTGTATGTTATTCCTGTCAGCAACTGTGACGCATAAGCTGTTGAGCTGACTGTACGTTAATTTTCGCATTTGTCTGATGTTGCTATCTTTGGGACTGTGTCGATCATGTTTTCCGAAAGTCTGATGGTATATCTGCAGTCTCACACTTTCTACAAACCAAGTTTAATATTCGTTTGATTGCCACGTCCTGTTCTTATTTTTGAAGTTTCGAAGGTGTGCGTTCTATGAATACCGGTTAATTTGATCTCAAGTCTTCCAAAGCTCGATTGAACAGACTCTAATACTGGATCCCCTATCTCTTCCGTGTCGATTCCCATCTCCTTTTCTGTCATATCAGACGGTTCCGCTCCCTCTTAGAGGCCTAAAATCTACTTGAGCCGTGGCTCTCGTCACTGGCGCGCCAGTCTCTTGGATGTCCATTATCGATCCTTCGACGTTTCTTATCTTTGCTTGCCTTGTTGTTTTCCGCATTCGCGGGGCGAGTGGCAGTTGACGTTTGCTCGGGCTACCTGCTGAGACGCCGCGAGGTACGAGGTGGGAAGCAACCACGTATATGTGGAGTTGGTTGTACGCGGTCTGCCGGTTCAGGATGGAGGAAGTGTGTTGGCTGCCTGCCTGCCTGCTCTCCTGATTTTGCTCGCCGTGCCTTGCGACCGCCTAGCTTGGGTTGCTGCCTGGTGTATCCTACACGAGCCATACCGGACGTCCAGCAGAAGTTAAGCAGCCTTGTCTTTCTTTAAAGAAAAGGAGAAAATGTATAAGACTTTTTGTAACCAATTTTTGTGGCCTCTTAAGTGTGGCCTTCGCGTTTACACTGCCTTTGGGGAGAACTAATTCTTTTAAATTTAAATAGTTGGGGTTCCCTGTCCTTTATAATCTTTTGGGGTTTTTATTTGAATTTTCTCTTTGGGGTTCCTTCCTTGTGCTTGGTTAAATGTTTACTTGTATAGCGGGAAGTGACTCCTGGTTAAAACTCGGAGAAGGTGTTTGATGTTACTACCGCCTCCGGCATTCGTCTTTTCAATTAAGTGCTGTCATCCGTTCGAGCGACCTGGTGTCACTCCTCGTTAATTAATGCTGGTTTATGTGTACTTAATTTTGAATTGGCCGTTTGAATTAATATTTTGGAGCGCAGTATAGCACTGAGGCAACCTCATTATATACCACCTTGTGCCCCGGTCTAGTAGATTAATTTTCAGTGGCACGAGTTAGCTCCACTACCGGTTTTACTGATGTGCTCCCTTCAAAATCGTATCTTGTATAAGTTTGCCCCATCTGTGTATGGGAACACAGAGACGAGCTTTAGTGTGACTTCAGTGCTGGTCAGTTAATGGAATTTTCATTTTGGCTTGGCTTCCACTGAAGAGTTTGAGCGGAGCGTAGTGTGTTTGATTTGTTATTCATTTAATTACTGTAAGTTTGTTTATTTAATGGGGAGCAAGACATTTAAAGACTGTTGGTGGGTGTTGCTTATTCGTTCCAAATGGCCTACTAATTATTCAATGGCAAGGCTGTTGATTAGTTGGTTACTGTGAGTACAAATTCACGCTATTTATTTGTTGCCGAAATTGTTAAAGTGTCTGTGTCGTGATTCAGTCACTAGCTACGTGTTTGAGCTAAATTGATATAAACCTTACATTGCCTCCTTAAAATTTGTTGCCACCAGAAACCCTTAAGAGAACTGTTTCGTCACTGCTTATGTTAACCTTTACTGGGAGCAATATTTCATGTAGTTAAATTTTGTCTTAAAATGTGTAATTCTCTGATGTAATAAACGAGTGATAAAAGAAAAAAGCAAAGGGGCCTGGTCCTTCCTATTGTGTCCGGTTTGTAACACGTATCAGTACTCTTTCGAACTGTCGGCTCCTTCTTCTGCGCTTAACAATGGAATTCCTCTTATCTCTTAACTACGATGCCTTTGCTTTGAATTTCTCGGAAGACTGGTTTGACTTTCCTACATGCGGAATCAGTCTTTCCGAAGGCCATTCCATTATAGATTTCCTCACATTTTTGTTACGTCCATTTCGCCTCAACTTCCTTGCACCTATATTTATTTCACTTATTAGTGACTTAAATTTCTGTATTCCTGTCTCTTCCAGCGGATTTTTGTACTTCCTCGTCTCGTCGATCATTGGAAGTATTTCTTCTGATCCTCAGTTCTTTGCAGTTATCTTTCTTGCACTTATGTTTGTCCATCGTCTGTCATTGACCTTCATAGACATGGCCATTCCTCTTGAACTGAACTGCATATTTTGGTATTCATTAGCACATTATTTATAGCCTCATAAAACTGCAAACGCATCTCATCATCCCTTAGTAGGTGAGTATTCCATTTCTTTGCACATTGATTCTTCCTGAGGAGTCTTTTGAACTTCAGCCTGCTCTGCAAATGACTAAATTGTGATCTGAGTCTGCTCCTCAGTACGCCCTGCTATCCAATTCCTAATTTCGGAATCTCTGTCTGACCATCATATAATTCAGATGGAATCCTTCCTTGTGTCCGGGCTGTTTCCAAGCATAGCTCCCCTTCTTGTGATTCACTATTACTAGCTGAAATTTACTGCAAGGCTCAATTAGTCTTTCTCGCCTCTCATCCCTACTACCGAGTCCATATTCTCCCGCAACTCTGATTTCTTCTCCTCTGACCTTCCATTCTGTACCTTGCATAGAGATCACGAGAATCAGATAAGAGAGATTGAGGTACATGCAGAGGTAAACAGACAGTCGTTTTGCACTTGCTCTGTCTACGAATGGAATGAGACTTCAGTTCTCTAATATTAGTGTGTAGTACCCTGCACCATGCTCGGTACAGGGGATTCAAAACGTACTATACGTGCACTCTTGAGATGGCTAGCAGAGGCGGGGTTGACTCATGGGAGTAGATGAATCGACACTAACTGAATGTAATCGACTGGCTTGAATTGATTACTGCTAGTTCAGCTAGCAGATGTCACTGACGTTAATGCATTCGGAAGTTACTGTCAGAGTGTAACACTTGTGGTGTCACCGCCAGACACCACACTTGCTAGGCGGTAGCCTTTAAATCGGCCGCGGTCCGTTAGTATACGTCGGACCCGCGTGTCGCCACTATCAGTGATTGCAGACCGAGCGCCGCCACACGGCAGGTCTAGAGAGACTTCCTAGCACTCGCCCCAGTTGTACAACCGACTTTGCTAGCGATGGTTCACTGACAAAATACGCTCTCATTTGCCGAGACGATAGTTTAGCATAGCCTTCAGCTACGTCATTTGCTACGACCTAGCAAGGCGCCATATTCAGTTACTATTGATACTGTAAGACATGTACCGTCAAGAACGACGTTCATCACTAATGGATTAAAGTTAAGTATTCCTCCAGCTACGTCCGTTTTTCTAAATTCTAATTCCTTTGTCCTGTTCCCGACCTCACGCCAGCCTGCGTGAGCTAAAACGCGTGCATTTCGGCCTCCTCTAGTAACCCGGTGTTGGCTCTCCTGCCAACCACAACATTGGCGACGAGGCAAAACCGCGTTCTTATCGATATTGCCCTGATTTACTTGTGTAATGGCTTCGCCACAATCTCCAGATGTACT
This sequence comes from Schistocerca cancellata, assembly GCF_023864275.1. Lineage (NCBI taxonomy): Eukaryota > Metazoa > Arthropoda > Insecta > Orthoptera > Acrididae > Schistocerca > Schistocerca cancellata. Next base: position 206,593,693 of record NC_064635.1, read on the forward strand.
GTACGAATTTTATCGCTTACAGAATCAGACGCAGGCCTAACTGGATGCCCTTGGACAGCTCGTCCAGGGTCAACGTGCAATGCAAAACGATGCGGCAGCCGCCGCTCCACCGCTAATGCAGCCGCAACACGCTGTTGCACCAACTTTTCGACCTTTTGTTGCTGCACTGGAAAGCTGGACGGAGTGGTCACACCAATTTGGATGCCGTCTACAGAATTCAAGGTAACGAGCGGCAGCCTTTTTGTTATCATTAGTCGGGGTGAACACGTACCGTGTGATAGTCGAATTATTTCCCCGACGCGACGTAGCAACTCTGTCCTACGCAGAAATTTTGTCTGCATAAGATGCATATTTCAAAGAACCAGACAATGTAGTTGCGAAACGGTATACCTTCTTTCGTACAAAACGTATGGCAGGTCATACTAATCGGGAGAGGGTTGCAACCTTGCAAGACCTTACTAGGGATTGTGCTTTTGAGTGTCAATGTGGACTCCCTTATTCAGATACTATGGTACGTGATGCAATTGCACAGAACGTTTCTGATGTTCGTATAAGGGAACAGATTTTGAAACTAGTCAGTCCCTCCCTTCAACAAGTGATGGACATATTGGATAGGCAGGTCACACTTGACTTTGCTCAGGAATCATTTGAAACTTCGCCAGCCGTGTGTCAGGTTAACCGGCCCACTGGGCGAGCTGCACGGAGCAGTAAACAGCCCTCGCGCCCGGCCGCGCCGCTGCCTCCAGACTCTCAGCCACGTGTGCCGCGCCGGCAAGCAAATGCAGTGCTAAAGTCATGACCGCGGTGCGCTACTAGACATTCGCATGAGAATTGTCCGTCACGCCAAGCTATTTGCTTTTTCTGTAGTAAAAAAGGACATGTTCAGACTGTTTGCCGGAAAAAGCTCAGATGGGAAACTCACAACCATTCCAGGCCCTTTGATTCGCGCTGGATTCGAACCAAGGATACTCAGGCCCGCAAAACTTCGCCCATGGAAATTCATGTAGTTCATTCCACTCCGCTCAGTGCCACTCTCTCTAACAGTGACTGTGTTCATCCCACAAATAGTGTGCGTCATCGCCGGAAATCCCGTCACGTCGCAAGTGATTATGTACCAGTGTCAGTTCACGTTGCACGAGACAGTCGCTCTTGTCATCAGCAGGACGATAAACGTTTTGTAGACCTGGAGATTAATGGCAAAGTGATACCATTCCAGCTCGATACTGGAGCTGCAGTTTCACTGATCAATCAAGACACGTACAAACAGCTGGGCACACCTCACTGTGCACACCTCCGTTGCGTGCCGCAAATGTTAAGTTAACTAGTTATTCAGGTCAAGATATCCCTGTGTTAGGACAGTGCAGCCTTCTTGCAACATACAAAGGACAAACAAAACTTGTCATTTTACGTCCTTCGTTCTTCTTCTGCAGTGAACTTGTTTGGTTTCGATTTATTTTAGTTGTTTAACTTGTCTATAGTAAATCAGGTCCTATCAGTGAACCAGACTGTGCCTTCAGCCAGTGTTTCTCGTCTATGTGAAGACTTTGCAGACATTTTTGTACCAGGCCTCGGTTGTGCTAAGAACTATAAAGCACATTTGGAACTGAAAGTAAACGCGCAACAGAAATTTTTCAGAGCGTGCAATGTTCCCCACACATTGCGTGATGAGGTCGCAAAAACATTACACGATTTGGAATCACAAGGTGTAATTGAACATGTGCAGGCTTCTCTCTGGGCATCACCCTTAGTAATTTTGCCAAAACCTTCCGGAAAATTGAGACTTTGTGTGGACTTCAAGGCAACAGTGAATCCACAACTAGTGACTGCAACTTTTCCTTTACCCCGCCCAGAAGATCTTTTTGACAAACTGTGCCCGGGTAAATATTTTTCGAAGTTGGACCTACCAGATGCATACTTGCAAATACCAGTGGACGAAGAATCCCAGCGCGTTTTGGTGGTTAACACGCATCTTGGATTGTATCAATTCAAACAACTGCCATTCGGGTGTGCATCCGCCCCTGCATTGTTTCAGCAATATCTACAAACTGTTTGTGCGTCGGTCCCTACTGCAGCACATTATCTGGACGATATTGTGATCTCCAGAAAGACGGAAGAAGAACATTTGGCCAATCTCAGAACATTATTTCAGGTCTTGCGACAAAATGGTGTTCGCTTGCGGAAGGACAAATGTGTGTTTTTTGCTCGTGATTTGCCATAACTGGGACATGTACTCAATGCCCAAGGCGTACATCCCAGTCCCACGGACCTTTGTGCCATACAAGACTTGCCTTCGCCGCAGAATTTGAAGCAGCTACAGAGTGTGCTGGGAAAAATAAATTACTATAACAGATATGTGCCACATGCCTCTTCCATTTCAGCTCCGCTTCATCGCTTACGCCGTAAATGTGTTCCGTTCGTCTGGACGACGGAATGCGAATGCGCCTTTCGCCAGATGAAATCGGCATTGCTTTCCAATACTTGCCTTACGCCATTCGATCCCCAGAAGCCCCTTCTGTTGATGGTGGATGCATCGGATTTCGGGATCGGTGCTGTGCTTGCGCGCAAAGATGGATCGCACGATCGCCCTATTGCCTTTGCGTCCAAATTGCTCTCGTCTGCGCAAAGAAATTATTCACAGATCGAGAAAGAAGCATTGGCTCTCGTATTTGGTGCTACAAAGTTTCATGATTTCTTGTATGGTCGTCACTTTACCATAATCACAGACCACAAACCTTTGACATCGCTTTTTCATCCGACCAAGCCTGTACCTCCACGTACAGCGCAGAAATTCATTCTCTGGTCTATTTTCCTCTCGCAGTACCACTACGATATCTTGTATCGGTCCACTGCTAAGCACGGAAACGCCGATGCGTTGTCCCGCTTGCCTGTTGCTGAGGATAGGGCATTCGATTCCTCCGAACTTGCTTGCATGTTCATTGATGCGGAAACCGATGACGTGGTCGAATCGTTTCCGATTGATTTTCGTCGTGTAGCTACAGCCACAGCTGCCGACCCTGTCCTTGCCACCGTTCTGCGTTTTGTTGCTACGCAATGGCCCTTGTCACAGTCACGGATCGCGGACCCTTTGGTTCGACGATGTTTTGCTCACAAGGAGAGACTTCTTGTTCGACGTGGTGTTTTGCTGTTGCGTTCTGATAATGATCAGTCCAGGGTCGTGGTCCCACGTTCGTTACAGTCCTCTGTCTTACAGCTTCTCCACCAAGGACATTGGGGTATAGTGAGTACGAAACAACTTGCTCGTCAGCACTGTACTTGGTTCGGAATCGATGCCACAATTACGAATATGTGCTCTTCTTGCATGGCGTGTGCTGAACAACAATCAGCACCACCACGGAAATTCTTTGCATGACCAAAAGCCACTTCCCCTTGGCAACGCTTACACATCGATTTTGCTGGTCCATTCTGGAATGCTCGATGGTTGGTTGTGGTAGATTCATTCAGTAATTTTCCTTTTGTTGTCCGGATTTCTTCCACGACGTCATCTGCCACCATCCAAGCGTTATCTGCTATCTTTTGCATTGAAGGTCTTCCACAGACTATTGTTTCCGACAATGGCCCACAATTCATGTCCGCAGAATTTCAGTCATTCTGCAAGGCCAATGGTATTCAACATCTGACGTCCGCGCCGTTTTCGCCACAGTCAAACGGTGCCGCTGAACGTTTGGTCCGGACTTTCAAGTCACAGATGTTGAACTTAAAAGAGACGCATTCTCGGGAGGACGCGTTATTGCTTTTTTTAGTTCTCGTATCGCTCTCAGCCCCGAGATGGTCGCTCGCCGGCTGAGTTGCTCCACGGTCGCCCTCATCGAACCTTGATGTCTTTGCTACATCCGCCGCATCAGGTTCCTGTGCAGCGGCAGACACCTGCTTTTGCTCCAGGCGACGTTGTCTACTACCGCCACTATTGAGGTTCACGGCGTTGACTCGCAGAGCGCATTCTTCGCTGCCTCGGCCGTGTTATGTATCTGGTTTTGGGGGCCTCTGGTGAGATGCGCCGGCATCTCAATCAGCTGCGCCTCTGTCGTCGCACGGGATCTGCCGCTCGCCGTCTGCTTTCAGCGACGGTGCCGTCCGGTCAGCGCCCTGGGGACCCATTTACTTGCTCGCCTCAGCCCCAGGTGTTACCGACGCTGCCTTCCATTTTGCCCCATGGCGACGCGCCGCCGCCGCCACCGCCGCCGCCGCCTGTTCTCCCGCCGGCGACGCCCGCAGTGGACGCGTCGCTGCAACCGCCGGGTGCCTCCCTGGGTCACGCGCCGCCGATCACTTCCCTTGACCAGTTGTCCTCCGACATGGAACTCTTGCCCGCTCCGGACCATATGTCGTCTTCGCCCGTCGGGTGCCCTGGATCGATGGAGGTCGACCCTTCGGCCCCTCCTGTCTCTCTACAGGTGCATACACCGCATGTTGGTGTGCACCCTGGAGCAGGTTTTCAGGCGTTCCCTAGCTCCCCGCGGTCCGAATGGCAGGGTGCGGGTGGCACAGCCTCGTCTGTTGTTAGGCTCCCCATCTCGTCGCATACGTCAACATGGGGTCCTCCCCACGGCGGGCGGAAGCCTTATGCCACAACCGTACACCGATTTCCGGGGGAGGAATGTGGTGTCACCGCCAGACACCACACTTTCTAGGTGGTAGCCTTTAAATTGGCCGTGGTCCGTTTGTATACGTCGGACCCGCGTGTCGCCACTATCAGTGATTGCAGACCGAGCGCCGCCACACGGCAGGTCTAGAGAGACTTCCTAGCACTCGCCCCAGTTGTACAACCGACTTTGCTAGCGATGGTTCACTGACAAAATACGCTCTCATTTGCCGAGACGATAGTTTGGCATAGCCTTCAGCTACGTCATTTGCTAGGACCTAGCAAGGCGCCATATTCAGTTACTATTGATATTATTAATCATGTACCGTCAAGAGCGACGTTAACCATTAATGGAATAAAGTTAAGTATTCCTCCAGCTACGTCCGTTTTTCTAAATTCTAATTTCCTTGTCCTGTTCCAGACCTCACGCCAGCCTGCGTGAGCTAAAACGCGTGCATTTCTGCCTCCTCTAGTAACACGGTGAAACGCGTACGTTTCATAGGCAGCGATGGCGAGCCGCAGAATCTCTGACCAGAGAGTATGTAGTCAGCTCAGTTGCGAGAGAGTAATATCGCGCGAGAGTTCAGTTAGTTGCAAGATGCAGTAGTGGTACGTAGTGAGTTGCGAGAGCATGTAGTACAGTTGCGAGTTAGCTGTTGTGTGAGGAGTCGGCGGGCGTCGACATGGCTTTCTGGTCAAGATTCAGGACGAGGTATATTGTTAAATAAGGTAATGAAGCAGCATTGCGCTCAGCTAATAATGTATTGTAATGGATCTTAAGTGTAATTAATTTGTTCAAGAATCTCCCCAATAATAATTTTGTTTTCAAACCAAGCATTTTAACAAAACAAACATTTTATTGAAAGAAAATTTCCTTTGCTTTTCCTCCAAGAATCAATTTATCACGCTGGTTATTGCACAGGGCCGAAGGTTAGCGCAGCTGGCCTTATGAAATTTGTCAGGTTTAGTATAACGTTAATTTTGTGGGGACTTAACATTTTTGCACATTTTCTTACACTTAGCACGATTATAATTGTCATTTCAAATTATTGTCATTATAAGAAAATTTCTCAGGGAGGTTACACTATAGTCGTTTTTCTCTTACAATTTCTCTGGGGAGGTTACACTTGGCGACATCCGGTCCAGGATCGTATTTCGTTGAGAATCTTCTGATACGTAGCCAGATATCTGCTCTTATTTGCTTAAGTATAATTAGCATTTGGCGCAACGCTTTTATTAATTTGTGACTTTCTTTCCTCAGATCATCGGCAATTCGTTGCTCTGTTGTATTTGTGTTTGTTGCTTTTTGCTTTGTGCTTATTTCATTTGTGAATAATTGTGACTACTGTAAAAATGCCGCGGAAGACTGTGAACAGTGTATCGCGAGGTATAATGAATGAAACTACCGACTCAAACAACTTTACCAATAGTACTTGTGACACGCAGTGTAATGATGATAATCCTGCGTTCACTGACAATCAGTGCGTTCCAACCGCTAATGATGATTTTTGTATTAATGATGAACAAATGAAGTCAGTTATGTCCTCTGTTGATTTGACGACAATCGATGACGCGGGGCGTTCTGTTGTAATGAGCGCTGGCCAGCTTAACACACCCGGTTTACTAAATTCACGTGACGAACAGACAAATTTGTCTAATGAAAATGAACAGGATACACAAAGTAGGATGGATTTATTTAATTCCGAAATAGTAACTGACAGCGTACATCCGACTGGCAAATCTTTTTGTAAATTACGGAATGACCAAATGGTCACACAAAACGCGACAATTGCAGATACACCATCAAACAGTACAGAGAATAGAGTAGGTAATGTTACCTTGGAACAAATTATGGCAATATTGCTACAACAGGGTAACAAACAAGACGGTCTTAAAGAAGATAACAAACAACTTAAAGAAAATCTCAAACAACAGCTTAATGAAAATAACGAAAATCTCAAACAGCTAAATAAAAAATTAGACAACAATTCCAGACAGTTAAATGAAAAATTAGACAACAATTCCAGACAGCTTAGCGAGCAGATTACAGCCGTTGCCGCGCAGTGTCATGATACTAAGGAACAATTACGCGAGGAAATTGAGGCTTGTTCAAGAAAAAGTAGCGAAGAGATTAGATCTGTTGCGGAAGAATTAAGAGATATGCAAACAACTGCAACAGAATCACTTAGAGAAGAAATTAATGCAGTCGGTAAACAATGCTCCGAAAAAGCAACACAATTACGCGACGAGTTGAAAGTAATGACAGCAGAACTTTCGCACACAGTGGATGCAAAGATAGACGCGAAATTCGAACAACAGAACAGTCAAATTGACGAGCGTTTTAATCACCACCTAGAAAACAGTAATACGCGTTTCCGTAAATTTATACAGGATCAGAATAAAGGAAAACGACAAGTAATGGAAACATTCACAGCACAGAGACAAGAAGACAAACGTAAAATGTTTGCGAAGGCAAAAACATATGTAGACAACAATATTGCTACAGTATCGGACAAAATTAATACCATCGAACAGTTGAACACCGAATTACGTAAGGAAATTTCTGATCTCAAATCAAAAACAGATACACAGTAGATATTCAAACAGTGACCGACAGACTCGAACAATTAGAACTAACACAGGATTCCGATGACATCAAAGTTGACGTTAAGAAACTGAACGAAACCACACGTAAAATGCAAAAACAGATTAATGCGTCTGACACTAAAACCGATGATCAAGTAAAAATACTGACTGAAAAATGTGATGAATTGGCCAGTCGTATTGATGTTATTGAAAGTAATAATGACAGCAAATCAGACGATACCTCACCGGTTTCATTTAACCAAACACCTGAATTCCAAAATTTACAGCAGACAATTAATGAGATCGATTCGTCTAATAACACGTTGCGTAGAAAATTGTCAAGTTTACAGCAAGAGGTAACTGAGATAAAAAGTATTTCAGTTAATAACGCATCACAGCAGACGCCACTTCACGAACATTTTTCAGACTCACGCAGCGCGTATAATTTGGGTAATCTACAGAGAGTACGGCACTTAGATTCCGAACAAACACAGACAAATAGATTCTCTTACAATACTGAACCTGTCCCGTCATACAGAGACGATAATTTTGATTACAAACATTTTCTGTCAGTGAGAAAATTTAAAGTGTTTAAAAATGACAGAACACAGATTAATCCACTGGATTGGATTCAACAATTTAGCTTTGCTTTTCCACCGACTTGGCCCGTTACGCATAAACTTGAATTTATTTGCAGTTTTTTAGAAGGCGAACCGGCAACTCGTATGAGACCGATCGCGAGGCAATGCTATTCAGTAGAAGAGTTTCAGAATGCTTTTCTGTCAGCGTATTGGTCGAAGACGACACAGCGCGGAATTAAAGATCAACTAATTAGCTTACCAAATTATGTGAACTCAAACTTTCCCAGTGTCACTCAATTTTTTGAACACATGGAGCAACAAAACCAGTACCTAAGTGAACCGTACAGTGAATCTGCACTTATACAATTATGCATTTCTAAATTACCACGGTCATTAAGAGTGTCACTTTTAACTGGTCAGCAAAAAGAAAATATTTCGGCATTCAGGGATCTGTTGCAGCTTTTAGAAGTGCAGCAATCGGATTATTCTTTCGTAAACAAAAAGTTTTCATATAATAACCAAAGTCAACAAACATACAGCAATTATGATCAGGCACGTAATTTCAATAGCAAAGGTAACAGACGCTTTAGGAACGACAACCACCAGAACTTTAATAGCAGACAAAATTTTGATTATCAGTATCGAGAGAATTATCAGCAAGAAGAACCACATTTTTGTAACAATAGAGGTTTTTCACAACAACCGCAACAAAACCAGCCGGTTAGAATACCTAACCAACAATGTAATGCACAAGGTCAACCTAACTTTAATGTTTCGCCGCGTGGACGTATAGTCCGTGGCACAACAAATAATAACGCACGACAGCAAAGGAACAACTACGTACAGAAAACACAGTACTTCAATTCCTATCGCAATGCACCGTATAGGAATGACTATTACGACAGACGTAAAAATAATGAGGACAATTTTCAGCGTACATCTAACAACAGTCGGTCTTACGAACAGCAAAATCATCCGCAAGAACATATTCTCATGAATGAACCCGACAGTAGGTACCATCCAGAGCGTAGTACGTCTGGAAGAAGTAATAGAACAGTTCAAATAGTCGAAATGCCACAAAATCGTCCTGAAAATAATAAAATAATCTGACTAGATACTGTACAGGTCGCATCCTCCAATAACACAAGCACTAATTTAGACACGCAGAATGTTGTTCACGAAAATGTAATTACTTTTGACGACATCAGAGACACTCTTTTACAGGAAAGACCAGTTGTTCAAAAAACCATTTCACATCCTGTCATTGAAATTAAAATTGGTTCATCGAAATTTTCAGCAGTAATTGATTCTGGCTCACCTACGTCAGTCATTAATGAAGAAACTTTTAACGAGTGTAACAAAGAGAATACCTATCCTACATTACCACTAGGCAAAACGAAAGTAAAAGGAGCAGTATCGAGTAAAGGTGTAGATGTTAAATTACAGACGCATTTATCATTTTGTATTGCAGGTCATACTTTTCATTCAAATTTTTGGATTGTTCCTTTATTGACAACAGACGTTATTTTAGGTACTAACTTTCTCGTACAACACGACGCAGTGGTTGATTTTCAAAATTCCTATTTAATGTTGAAAGATGAAAATGTGCAATTGGCTTTAGAATTTCAGCACTCATTATCGGCAGAAGAAGAAACAATTAATTGTACAGAGGTCATTTCCGTATCACGTAACATAGACTGTAACTCCTCATTGTGCACGGATACGTACGTACATAACACTCCAGACAAAGCCGACTACGACGTAATTCAGATGATTACTGACAAAGTTAAACAAAGCAGTGCAAATACAGACGACGAACGCACGCAACTACACAAAATTCTTTTACAGCAAGCTCCAGTTTTCGACAACATTCCTGGTACTATGTCCGGTTTTATGTATGAATTTCAAGTGAAACAGCACGATACATTTAAAGCTAAGCATTATCCCATTCCATATATTCATAGAGAACAAGTTAAGAAAGAGTTGCAGGATATGCTTGATCAAGGAATTATTGAACCGGCAGTTAGTCCGTACATAAACCTGCTACATATTGTTAAGAAAAAAGATGGCTCACTTCGCCTCGTACTTGATTCACGTCACATCAACGACATAATTATTAATGAAACAGATCGACCACAGACATTAGAGGAACTGCTACAGAAATTTCACAGTACTGCTATTTATTCTACATTAGATTTGAAATCGGGATTTTGGCAAATTCAACTTCATCCGAATTGCAGAAAGTATCCAGCTTTTCTCTGTTTTGGTGACTGTTATCAATTTTGTAAATTACCGTTCGGCTTAACTATTTCTTCTGCAGCTTTTATTCGCGGTTTGAACACAATACTTCCGACAGAACTTAAAGACAGAATCACGACGTACGTCGACGACATTCTTATTGCAGAAGCTACCTGGTCTGAACACAATCTGATTTTAGAACGACTGTTGCAAACTTTTCATGCACAAGGACTTACAATTAATCTTAGTAAATCACATTTTGGCAAAACTTCTATAAAATTTCTTGGACATGTAATTTCAGCAGAAGGCATTGCGCCTGATCCGGAAAAACTTCAAGCTCTACGTGACATTACTATTCCTACAACGAAGAAGCAATTATGCAGTTTTTTGAGCTTAATTAACTTTTTTAGTAAATTTATTCATCACTCCGCTTTAGACACACCTAGATTATGCCAATCGACAGGTAAAAACACTATTTGGTCTTGGGATAAGCAAGCACATTCTGAATTTGTGAACCTGAAACATGCTTTGTTGAATGCTCTACTTTTATCGCACCCAGATCTTACCAGAAACTTTTCGATTGCCACCGACAGTTCCAACACAGCTTTAGGCGTACATATTTTTCAGGAAATTGAAGAAGGTGGTTGTACAGTAATTAAAAACATCGCATTTGCAAGTCGTATTTTGTCACCTGCTGAACGAAACTACTCCGTTGCAGAACTGGAAACATTATGTGTTGTATGGGCTTTTACGAGATTTAGGCACTTTCTTTATGGCAGACATACCACCGTTTACACAGCTCACAGAGCGATACAATTTTTACTTTCAGGTAAATTCACCCACGACAGATTAAGCAGATGGAAGCTATATTTACAGGAATTTAATTTTACAATAGTTCACATTCCCGGAACACAAAATGTTGTAGCGGACGCACTATCTCGTTCTCTCAGCAACAGTCAGCAAGACATCGCAACCAACTTCTGCAAAGCAAATTTCAGCGTCATGTACATTCAGCAAGTTGCATCTGAAAATTTTATATCGTCATTACAGGACATAACACAAGAGCAAAGTAAAGACAACGTGTGGAAAGAAATTAAACACCTTTGGCAAGATAAGAATAATGTTACGATTAGACACCATTACACTGTACGCAATGACATTGTTTCGCCGTTCTCATCCTGACAGCAACAATTGGTTATTATGCATTCATGATGAACTGGTTAACAAATTAATCTAAATTAATCTGGTACACTCATTTAAGTTATGCGCATTACGGAGCAAGAAAATACTGCGACAGAACTGTTATTTTGTCAACATGGAGAAACGTATACGACGAGTTTTAGCGTCATGTAAAATTTGCCAGAAAGCTAAGTCAAACACCAGTTCACACATTCCTCCGTTATATCCCATTATACCTGTTAAATTAAGACATATGGCCGCTGTAGACATTTTTGGTCAGATTCCGAGAACTAATAGAGGTTTTTGCTATATCTTCGTCGCTGTTGAACTCACTTCAAAATTTGTTACCTTCACTCCGTTACGCAAAGCTACTGCCAAAACTGTTTGAAAAGCATTTGTAAAGCATTTTTTATTTCATGTAGGGCATGTGTTGAAAGTAATTTCCGACAATGGATCACAATTTCGATCTGCTATATGGACACGTATGTTACGAGCTAGAAACATTTCTCCGATCTATATATCCAAGTACCATGCTTCTTCGAACCCTTGTGAGCGACTAATGAAAGAAATTGGTAAACTGTGTAGAATATACTGCCACAAAAGACATATTGATTGGGACACACACATATTGTCATACCAAATGAATCCACTATGCTATCTCCGTCTGTTATACTGAAAAATGTTGAACCACCTAACAAAATTAAAGAATTAGTAAACTTTCCTACGTCTCGTCGACTACGACACCATGAAATAATTGACATTGCGCTGAACAACATCAAACGTGCCGCAGAGCGCCGGAGAAGACAGCAAAAACAGGTTTGTACACGCCGAGACTTTCACGTTGGACAGAAGATATTAGTACGAACACACTATTTATCCAACAAAATAAAAGGTAAGTGCAGTAAATTTGAACTTCTATACGCAGGTCCATATCGGATTCGCAGCATTCCTCACCCCAATGTTGTACACGTCGAAACTTTGAGAACCAGAAAATCGAAAGGGAACCACCACACATCCAACGTCAAACCTTTTATTGAATGAAGATGCTCTATGATTTGACATGCTGTAATGCCATTTGTTAATTTTTATGATCACGTATGCAATTATACTCACATGAACACTTACTGATGATTATCGTATTTTTATTAGCAAGTGCCTGGCAAGGTAAGGTTAGCAGGTCGCTCTTCTTGTCGTTACACATCAGACCGTGCATATTTTTCCAGACGAACTTACACATTTTATGACCACTTATGCAATTATATTTATGTGATTAACTACTGATGACTGTCGTATTTTTCTTGGCAAGTGCCCGGCAAGGTAAGGTTAGCAGGTCGCTTTTCTTGTCGTTACACATCAGACCGTGCACATTTTCCATTTTTTATGTATGTATGATTATTTTCCTGTTTTGTTTGTATGCACTATGAAATAGTTAAGGTATAACACACCAGTTGACTTTGACATTTTTTGCCCTATGATATCTCAACATCGTGACTATTTTACATTTTTCTTTTTTTTTGCTGCTACATTGTGGTATTCTGTGTACATTTTTGCCTTTGAACACTGTCTATGCTTTTGACATATTACGTTTTGTCATGTTATGCTGTATGCTTAATTATGTTACTATAAATCAGTCATTATTTAGTGGGTATATGATGTAAATGCAAGGCATTAATCTTTGTTCATCAATTTCAGAAAGAAATGATGCGTAAATGAAATAAATTAAACGGAAATGGGAATTTCAACTACGGAATAGACGAAAGAGGATACAAAAACCTTATGAAGACGAGTAAATGGATCAGAATTAACAAGCATTAACAAGAATATACAATACACATCGCAGAATAGCAGTCTTAACTAATTTTTTCTTTCAGAATACGAGGCGATTGATGCAGGCTGTCAGACAGAAATACACATCTTAGTTTTAGTGATGAAATATGATAGAGATAAGGAATAATTGTATAATGAATAATGAAGTGATATTTTTTGCAGATGATAATGAGTGATGATGAATAATGATGAAGAATATGCTACTATGAATAATGAAGTTTTTCTTTACAGGTGATGATAATGATGGAGTTATGGATAATGAAGTGATGGATAATGAAGTTTTTTTCTTTACAGATGAGGATATTGTTGAAGTTATGTATTTATGCTATGTAGTTATTTAAGTATTTGTTGCAGTTTGCTTTGACAGCAGGTGTTATATTGCATAGTAGGATGATGGAAGGTTTTGGAAAGGACAGCTATGGAACATATTTTTTTTATACACATTTCACTACTTGTTAATTCGAAGTTCACTACTTTTCAGCATAGTATAAGTTTATTCTTTCAGCTCAATAATCCATTTTGTATTTTTTCCAGCAGAAGCTTTTCATGATACTTACTAAACCTGTTACTTATTATACCTGTACTAGCACTTACATTTTTTTTACCCAGTTCTGTCATTCATGAATGTGATCACATATACTCTATTTGTTTCACAACCTTGCTACAGCTGACTCATGACGAATGATGTTACCTATCCTCATTTGCAGCAATAGGTCAAAAGCAAATATTGTTATGCCTCAGCAATTAATTATCGATCCCAACGCAATGCATTGCTAGCACAAAAACAAAAAAAAAGTATTACCAGTCCCGAATAATACTACTAGTTTAAGAGAATTCTGAATGATACTGATTAGCTCTGAATAGTATGTTACTTCAGTATTGACTTCTTAATGATACAAAAAAATATATATACACTCCTGGAAATTGAAATAAGAACACCGTGAATTCATTGTCCCAGGAAGGGGAAACTTTATTGACACATTCCTGGGGTCAGATACATCACATGATCACACTGACAGAACCACAGGCACATAGACACAGGCAACAGAGCATGCACAATGTCGGCACTAGTACAGTGTATATCCACCTTTCGCAGCAATGCAGGCTGCTATTCTCCCATGGAGACGATCGTAGAGATGCTGGATGTAGTCCTGTGGAACGGCTTGCCATGCCATTTCCACCTGGCGCCTCAGTTGGACCAGCGTTCGTGCTGGACGTGCAGACCGCGTGAGACGACGCTTCATCCAGTCCCAAACATGCTCAATGGGGGACAGATCCGGAGATCTTGCTGGCCAGGGTAGTTGACTTACACCTTCTAGAGCACGATGGGTGGCACGGGATACATGCGGACGTGCATTGTCCTGTTGGAACAGCAAGTTCCCTTGCCGGTCTAGGAATGGTAGAACGATGGGTTCGATGACGGTTTGGATGTACCGTCACTATTCAGTGTCCCCTCGACGATCACCAGTGGTGTACGGCCAGTGTAGGAGATCGCTCCCCACACCATGATGCCGGGTGTTGGCCCTGTGTGCCTCGGTCGTATGTAGTCCTGATTGTGGCGCTCACCTGCACGGCGCCAAACACGCATACGACCATCATTGGCACCAAGGCAGAAGCGACTCTCATCGCTGAAGACGACACGTCTCCATTCGTCCCTCCATTCACGCCTGTCGCGACACCACTGGAGGCGGGCTGCACGATGTTGGGGCGTGAGCGGAAGACGGCCTAACGGTGTGCGGGACCGTAGCCCAGCTTCATGGAGACGGTTGCGAATGGTCCTATACCCCAGGAGCAACAGTGTCCCTAATTTGCTGGGAATCGGCGGTGCGGTCTCCTACGGCACTGCGTAGGATCCTACGGTCTTGGCGTGCATCCATGCGTCGCTGCGGTCCGGTCCCAGGTCGACGGGCACGTGCACCTTCCGCCGACCACTGGCGACAACATCGATGTACTGTGGAGACCTCACGCCCCACGCCCCACGTGTTGAGCAATTCGGCGGTACGTCCACCCGGCCTCCCGCATGCTCAAAGTCCGTCAACTGCACATACGGTTCACGTCCACGTTGTCGCGGCATGCTACCAGTGTTAAAGACTGCGATGGAGCTCCGTATGCCACGGCAAACTGGCTGACACTGACGGCGGCGGTGCACAAATGCTGCGCAGCTAGCGCCATTCGACGGCCAACACCGCGGTTCCTGGTGTGTCCGCTGTGCCGTGCGTGTGATCATTGCTTGTACAGCCCTCTCGCAGTGTCCGGAGCAAGTATGGTGGGTCTGACACACCGGTGTCAATGTGTTCTTTTTTCCATTTCCAGGAGTGTGTATATATATATATATATATATATATATATATAAAAAATAATGCTTTGTAACTGGCTAATAACTGCACTGTTTATTGTAATGAGACTACTTATAATGCGCATGATTATTAATGCTATGACTGTAATTAACTGATTTTTAATAATGACTTCTTAATGAAGGTGTGTAACACCAGTTTCAAATAATGCTACTCATTTAAGAGAGTTCTGAATAATACTGAATGATGAACAATGTTTTGTACTATTCAATACTTGCTGGCCACCGAGTGCCAATAATTAGTGTAATGTTTTCTACTATTCAATACGTGCTGGCCACTGAGCGCCAATACTTAGTATACCTAAATGAATTATGTTAATGCTATGCTAATAATTAACTCATCATTTTCAATGATGACATATTCACTATAATCAGTTAATTTTATGAACATTTTTCTGTAATACTACATTCATGGTACAGAAATGTTCAATAATTGGGCTATGAATGCCGCAAACTACTAATGTAATTACTAATGACGACTTGTATGTGACTTAATGTCCTTCACCTTCTGAGCTAACTGCCCTGAATTACTGTAATATCCATTTGTCCTGTCTATCCTCATGATCATGGAGCACTTTATTTGGTTTTTGCACTAATTCTACGTTGGTGTGCTTTGTAAGAGCGTGGTGTTGACACGACATGCTGTCCATCACCGTGAGCGATGGAGACGTTATTATGGTCCCACTGTTTGGTGTACCTGATGTACTGCTAGAATGATAACAAGGAATATTACTACGACATTTCAGTGTCTTGGATACGCTGATAAATACTTCTGGGAAGAGAACTGCAAATTGTCTCACTTGGTGTTGTATTTCTATGGAAAGATATGGACTTTCAGTGCAGCTGCGTGCAACCTAAGTGCTACAACCATGACGCAATCCTTCCTATTCCTTCCCTAATTCTTGTAAAATGAAAAAGTCATATACAGTGCGTGTACACTTCTTTTCTTTTGTTAATGAGATCAGTTATCCTGAAATTACTAAAGACTTCTATAGTGCATGTGCACTTTATTAAACTCCTTGATTTGTTTGTTTGTTGTAGAAAAATACTAGAGAGTACTACAGTGCGTGTGCACTTTTGTCATTTGTCAATGTGATTTGTAATCATTAGGTTTATTTGTCGTAAAAAAATATTAGAGAGTTTTTCAGTGCGTGTACACTTTATGCCATTTGTACTCATTACGTATATACTTTGTGGTTTTCTGATATGTTCTAAACTACCGTACATGTGCACCTACGTCTTTTGTCAATGAGATTTGTTGTGAAAACTTTGAAGAATTTTTCAGTGCATGTGCACTTGTGTCATGTGTTAATATGTTTTCTACTGAACTTCAGTGCCTGTGCACTTTTCTCATTTTTCAATATGATCTGTACTCATTCAGTATACATTTTGTGATTTCCTGATATGTTCAATACTTCAGTGCGTATGCACTTATGTCATTTGTTACTCATTGTATATACATTTCCTGATATATTTTGTATGTGCACTTATGTCATTGGTTTTGTACTCACATTTTGTCATTGAAATATTTTGTACTCGGTGCATGTGCACCATATTGATCTCATGTTCTATATTCTTTGTAATTGTAGATTTAATTAGTTAAGAAAAAATTTTGCCGCGCTTGGCAAGTCCAAATGATTCACCATCGCTGCCAAATTTTTGCCCCCCCAGTGAAGGGTTATGAAACGCGTACGTTTCATAGGCAGCGATGGCGAGCCGTAGAATCTCTGACCAGAGAGTATGTAGTCAGCTCAGTTGCGAGAGAGTAATATCGCGCGAGAGTTCAGTTAGTTGCAAGATGCAGTAGTGGTACGTAGTGAGTCGCGAGAGCATGTAGTACAGTTGCGACTTAGCTGTTGTGTGAGGAGTCGGCGGGCGTCGACATGGCTTTCTGGTAAAGATTCAGGACGAGGTATATTGTTAAATAAGGTAATGAAGCAGCATTGCGCTCAGCTAATAATGTATTGTAATGGATCTTAAGTGTAATTAATTTGTTCAAGAATCGCCCCAATAATAATTTTGTTTTCAAACCAAGCATTTTAACAAAACAAACATTTTATTGAAAGAAAATTTCCTTTGCTTTTCCTCCAAGAATCAATTTATCACGCTGGTTATTGCACAGGGCCTAAGGTTAGCGCAGCTGGCCTTATGAAATTTATCAGGTTTAGCATAACGTTAATTTTGTGGGGACTTAACATTTTCGCACATTTTCTTACACTTAGCACGATTATAATTGTCATTTCAAATTATTGTCATTATAAGAAAATTTCTCAGGGAGGTTACACTATAGTCGTTTTTCTCTTACAATTTCTCTGGGGAGGTTTCAACGGTGTTGGCTCTCCTGCCAACCACAACAACACTTATATCGATTAGAAGTAGGTTTATTTTATGTAACTGTGTATCTGCAATTATGGAGTGTATATTCTGATTTAATTAAACTCCTTGATATGTGACAAGAAAATTAGAGTTTTGTTATGTGGCTGAAACCTAATAACTTAAAACGCAAGAATAATCAGAAATTTAAAAGGCAAGCCTTATCTTACACCAGTTCGTTAAATTATGCTGAAGGTCTAAAGAATCTTACGCCTTAAGGATAAAACAACCTTAATTTTAAAAAATCAGCTAAAAGCCATACAAGTGCAAACAACAAGAACAAATAAAAAAAGGCCACCCAAGGACGCTCAGAAGTTTCCGAGGGTCGGAATTCAAACACGAAAGCTCGCTTAGGTGAGACAGGCAGTCGGGCCCACCATTCACGATCCGATGACACCCCAACAGACCGACAGTCAACGGTCCCACTGACAAGATAACTTCCACTTCACCCGAGCAGGGCGCAACAGGGAGTTAACGGAACAACGTAGAAGAAATTGGCGCCCACAACCAATCATACACGGAGCTGTCAAACTACACACCATGCTGGACAGCAACGACACGATGAGGAAACTACTCTGCCTGAAATTTACGTCAACGGCCAGAGCAGGTAACCAGAATGTTAACGGAAACAAAGCAGAAGATTCCGCTGGTGCACTTCAGTTCAAACAACCAAATAAAGTGAAACTCCACCAGAGGGTGGCTAGAATTTTCCAACTTGAAAACCACGTTGTTCAAAAATGGTTCAAATGGCTCTGAGCACTATGCGACTTAACTTCTGAGGTCATCAGTCGCCTAGAACTTAGAACTACTTAAACCTAACTAACCTAAGGACATCACACACATCCATGCCCGAGGCAGGATTCGAACCTGCGACCGTAGCGGTCGCTCGGCTCCAGACTGTAGCGCCTAGAACCGCACGGCCACTCCGGCCGGCAAACCACGTTGTTGCTCGCGGGAATATACCAACAGCCGACAACGAACTCCAAACGACGCAATGTGAACAGTCTTGACTTGCTGGTAGGTAAAATCAAAACAAAACTGTCGTGTCGAGGGTCGGTGAGCCACGGGCCTCGTAGCAATGGGAACAGCCCCACACACTCTGACACCGCCAGCGGCCCTGGTCAAACTACGTCCCGCAGAGAATTTCTCGCTGCTCCACGACAACCGACCGACTGCCCAGGCCCAGAAACAGTGAAAGGACGAAATATACGTCAGCCGATGAGACGACCAACTGAACGACCAACCAACGGTGCTCCCGCTCCAACCTCCATCCGCCGGACAGTTGATGTGTGTCGCCAGCGGTCGGCGAGCACTCGCTGTCGGCGCCTCACCAGCGCTCCGTCCCCGACTTCACTGCTGCTGCGTCCCGACTGCGCTCCTCGTCCGTCCCGAACTGACTGCCAGACACACGACGACCCGGAAACACTATGGGTCGCTCCAGAGATGTTACGACAGTGCACTTATCGGTACGCGCTGCTGCTGCCGCTCACGGGCAAGTAAGGCAGGAAGTTAGTGACGCCACTAAATGGAATAAGAAAACTAGGCGGCAGTACAGTAACAGAAGACGACAAAGAATAAATGGGATAAACGCGAGCCATGCACGGCTCAATGTGTCTACATCTTCATCTACATCTTCATTTATACTCCGCAAACCACCCAACGGTGTGTGGCGGAGGGCACTTTACGTGCCACTGTCATTACGTCCCTTTTCTGTTCCAGTCGCCTGTGGTTCGCTGGAAGAACGACTGTCTGAAAGCCTCCGTGCGCGCTCTAATCTCTCTGATTTTACATTCGTGATCTCCTCTGGAGGTATAAGTAGGGGGAAGCAATATATTTGATACTTCATCCAGAAACGCAACCTATCGAAACCTAGCGAGCAAGCTACACCGCGATGCAGAGCGCCTCTCTTGCAGAGTCTGCCAATTGAGTTTGCTAAACATCTCCGTAATGCTATCACGGTTACCAAATAACCCTGTGACGAAACGCGCCGCTCTTCTTTGGATCTTCTCTATCTCTTCCGTCAACCCGATCTGGTACGGATCCCACACTGATGAGCAATACTCAAGTATAGGTCGAACGAGTGTTTTGTAAGCCACCTCCTTTGTTGATGGACTACATTTTCTAAGGACTCTCCCAATGAATCTCAACCTGGTACCCGCCTTACCAACAATTAATTTTATATGATCATTCCACTTCAAATCGTTCCGCACGCATACTCCCAGATATTTTACAGAAGTAACTGCTACCAGTGTTTGTTCCGCTATCATATAATCATACAATAAAGGATCCTTCTTTCTATGTATTCGCAATACATTACATTTGTCTATGTTAAGGGTCAGTTGCCACTCCCTGCACCAAGTGCCTATCCGCTGCAGATCTTCCTGCATTTCGCTACAATTTTCTAATGCTGCAACTTCTCTGTATACTACAGCATCATCCGCGAAAAGCCGCATGGAACTTCCGACACTATCTACTAGGTCATTTATATATATTGTGAAAAGCAATGGTCCCATAACACTCCCCTGTGGCACGCCAGAGGTTACCTTAACGTCTGTAGACGTCTCTCCATTGATAACAAGATGCTGTGTTCTGTTTGCTAAAAACTCTTCAATCCAGCCACACAGCTGGTCTGATATTCCGTAGGCTCTTACTTTGTTTATCAGGCGACAGTTCGGAACTGTATCGAATGCCTTCCGGAAGTCAAGAAAAATAGAAAATATTAGATACAGGCTCCCAGGTAGATGCTGTGTCTCATGAACAAATAAAGCGACTTGGGTCTCACACGATCGCTATTTCCGGAATCCATGTTGATTCCTACATAGTAGATTCTGGGTTTCCAAAAACGACAAGATACGCGAGCAAAAAACATGTTCTACAATTGTACAACAGATCGACGTCAGAGATATAGGTGTATAGTTTTGCGCATCTGCTCGACGACCCTTCTTGAAGACTGGGACTACCTGTGCTCTTTTCCAATCATTTGGAACCTTCCGTTCCTCTAGAGACTTGCGGTACACGGCTGTTAGAAGGGGGGCAAGTTCTTTCGCGTACTCTGTGTAGAATCGAATTGGTATCCCGTCAGGTCCAGTGGACTTTCCTCTGTTGAGTGATTCCAGTTGCTTTTCTATTCCTTGGACACTTATTTCGATGTCAGCCATTTTTTCGTTCGCGCGAGGATTTAGAGAAGGAACTGCAGTGCTGTCTTCCTCTGTGAAACAGCTTTGGAAAAAGGTGTCTAGTATTTCAGCTTTACGCGTGTCATCCTCTGTTTCAATGCCATCATCATCCCGGAGTATCTGGATATGCTGTTTCGAGCCACTTACTGATTTAACGTAAGACCAGAACTTCCTAGGATTTTCTGTCAAGTCGGTACATAGAATTTTACTTTCGTATTCACTGAACGCTTCACGCATAGCCCTCCTTAGGCTAACTTTGACATCGTTTAGCTTCTGTTTGTCTGAGAGGTTTTGGCTGCGTTTAAACTTGGAGTGAAGCTCTCTTTGCTTTCACAGTAGTTTCCTAACTTTGTTGTTGAACCACGGTGGGTTTTTCCCGTCCCTCATAGTTTTACTCGTCACGTACCTGTCTAAAACGCATTTTACGATTGCCTTGAACTTTTTCCATAAACACTCAACATTGTCAGTGTCGGAACAGAAATTTTCGTTTTGATCTGTTACGTAGTCTGAAATCTGCCTTCTATTACTCTTGCTAAACAGATAAACCTTCCTCCCTTTTTTTATATTCCTATTAACTTCCATATTCAGGGATGCTGGAACGGCCTTATGATCACTCATTCCCTGTTCTGCACTTACAGAGTCGAAAAGTTCGGGTCTGTTTGTTATCAGTAGGTCCAAGATGTTATCTCCACGAGTCGGTTCTCTGTTTAATTTCTCGAGGTAATTTTCGGATAGTGCACTCAGTATAATGTCACTCGATGCTCTGTCCCTACCACCCGTCCTAAACATCTGAGTGTCCCAGTCTATATCTGGTAAATTGAAATCTCCACCTAAGACTATAACATGCTGAGAAAATTTATGTGAAACGTATTCCAAATTTTCTCTCAGTTGTTCTGCCACTAATGCTGCTGAGTCGGGAGGTCGTTAAAAGGAGCCAACTATTAACCTAGCTCGGTTGTTGAGGTAACCTCCACCATAATAATTCACAGGAACTATCCACTTCTACCTCACTACAGGATAAACGACTACTAACAGCGACAAACTCGCCACCACCGGTTGCATCTATCCTTTCTAAACACCGTCTGTGCCTTTGTAAAAATTTCGGCAGAATTTATCTCTGGCTTCAGCCAGCTCTCTGTACCTATAACGATTTCAGCTTCGGTGCTTTCTATCAGCGCTTGAAGTTCCGGTACTTTACCAATGCAGCTTCGACAGTTTACAATTACAATACCGATTGCTGCTTGGTCCCCGCATGTCCTGACTTTGCCCCGCACCCGTTGAGGCTGTTGCCCTTTCTGCACTTGCCCGAGGCCATCTAACCTAAAAAACCGCCCAGCCCACGCCACACAACCCCTGCTACCCATGTAGCCGCTTGTTGCGTGTAGTGGACTCCTGACCTATCCAGCGGAACCCGAAACCCCACCACCCTATTGCGCAAGTCGAGGAATCTGCAGCCCACACGGTCGCAGAACCGTCTCAGCCTCTGATTCAGACCCTCCACTCGGCTCTGTACCAAAGGTCCGCAGTCAGTCCTGTCGACGATGCTGCAGATGGTGAGCTCTGCTTTCATCCCGCTAGCGAGACTGGCAGTCTTCACCAAATCAGATAGCCGCCGGAAGCCAGAGAGGATTTCCTCCGATCTATAGCGACACACATCATTGGTGCCGACATGAGCGACCACCTGCAGATGGGTGCACCCTGTACCCTTCATGGCATCCGGAATGACCCTTTCCACATCTGGAATGACTCCCCCCGGTATGCACACGGAGTGCACGTTGGTTTTCTTCGCCTCTCTTGTTGCCATATCCCTAAGAGGCCCCATTACGCGCCTGACGTTGGAGCTCCCAACTACCAGTAAGCCCACCCTCTGCGACCGCCCGGATCTTGCAGACTGAGGGGCAACCTGTAGAACAGGACAAGCATCCATGTCCGGCAGAAGATCAGTATCAGCCTGAGACAGAGCCTGAAACCGGTCCGTCAGAAAAACTGGAGAGGCCTTCCGTTCAGCCCTCCGGAATGTCTTGCGCCCCATGCCACACCTCGAGACGACTTCCCACTTTACCACAGGTGAGGGGTCAGCCTCAATGCGGGCAGTAGCCTGGGCAGCCACAGTTGTAGTCCGATCGGGGGATGCGTGGGACGAGCTGGCCGTCCCCGACAAACCCACATCCGGACCCCCACAGTGATGACCATTGGCAACAGCCTCAAGCTGTGTGACCGAAGCCAACACTGCCTGAAGCTGGGAGCGAAGGGATGCCAACTCAGCCTGCATCCGAACACAGCAGTTGCAGTCCCTATCCATGCTAAAAACTGTTGTGCAAAGAACGTCTGAACTAATCTACAGAGAGCACAAACAATTCGACACAAAATTTAAACGGTTATTAAAATACAAGATTACCTAGTAAATGCAGTAATGCTGCTACTTGCGCACTACTGACACACTGCTCGGCGGCGGAAGGAGACTACGCGATTCTACACTATTCAGGTAATAAAACGCGATGCTACACTCTCAAATACTATAATACGCCCGAAATTTATGAATTAAACAATGCAAGTACCAAAAACACGCAAAGGAATTAAGAATTAAACTACGTAACAAATAAGTGAGCTAAGAGTATACGACTTGCTGCTGCAGCTGCTTATCCAACGGCGGCAGGGAGCATAAAAAGAAAATGTTTATTGAAAGCTGGTTCATGCTTGTGTTTGTAACATGTAAAAGCTGTGGGGAAGTCCCCCCACAACGGAAGTGGAATGGCGCGATGTGAAAGTTGGTTTTGGCGGTCGAACTGAGCGGCTCCTTGGTGAGAACGGTACGCAGTATGCGGCTAGCCGTAGCACGGTCCACTTGCGCAGGCAATTGGAAGCTGCTTTACAAAGGATTTGCCATTAATGTGGATCTGGCTATTATTTGGTATTCTCGGCATAAAGGAATGGCTCTAATATGTTGAAAATCCGACGCAAATAAGAGATTTTATAGAGCATTCGAACATCAAGAGCCATGAGTATAGTTAGCTGCCATGTCGCTTGCCACCAATCTTCGCCACTGCTTCACTAATTCATACATCTACATCTACATCTACATGACTACTCTGCAATTCACATTTAAGTGCTTGGCAGAGGGTTCATCGAATCACAATCATACTATCTCTCTACCATTCCACTCCCAAACAAAAAATGGTTCAAATGGCTCTGACCACTATGGGACTCAACTGCTGTGGTTATAAGTCCCCTAGAACTTAGAACTGCTTAAACCTAACTAACCTAAGGACATCACACACATCCATGCCCGAGGCAGGATTCGAACCTGCGACCGTAGCGGTCGTGCGGTTCCAGACTGTAGCGCCTTTAACCGCTCGGCCACTTCGGCCGGCTCACTCCCGAACAGCGCGCGGGAAAAACGAACACCTAAACCTTTCTGTTCGAGCTCTGATTTCTCTTATTTTATTTTGATGATCCTTCCTACCTGTGTAGGTTGGGCTCAACAAAATATTTTCGCATTCGGAAGAGAAAGTTGGTGACTGAAATTTCGTAAATAGATCTCGCCGCGACGAAAAAAGTCTTTGCTTTAATGACTTCCATCCCAACTCGCGTATCATATCTGCCACACTCTCTCCCCTATTACGTGATAATACAAAACGAGCTGCCCTTTTTTACACCCTTTCGATGTCCTCCGTCAATCCCACCTGGTAAGGATCCCACACCGCGCAGCAATATTCTAACAGAGGACGAACGAGTGTAGTGTAAGCTGTCTCTTTAGTGGACTTGTTGCATCTTCTAAGTGTCCTGCCAATGAAAGGCAACCTTTGGCTCGCCTTCCCCACAATATTATCGATATGGTCTTTCCAACTGAAGTTGTTCGTAATTTTAACACCCAGGTACTTAGTTGAATTGACAGCCTTGATAATTGTACTATTTAACGAGTAATCGAATTCCAACGGATTTCTTTTGGAACTCGTGTGGATCACCTCACACTTTTCGTTATTTATCGTCAACTGCCACCTGCCACACCATACAGCAATCTTTTCTAAATCGCTTTGCAACTGATACTGGTCTTCGGATGACCTTACTAGATGGTAAATTACAGCATCATCTGTGAACAACCTAAGAGAACTGCTCAGATTGTCACCCAGGTCATTTATATAGATCAGGAACAGCAGAGGTCCCAGGACACTTCCCTGGGGAACACCTGATATCACTTCAGTTTTACTCGATGATTTGCCGTCTATTACTACGAACTGCGACCTTCCTGACAGGAAACCACGAATCCAGTCGTACAACTGAGACGATACCCCATAGGCCCGCAGCTTGATTAGAAGTCGCTTGTGAGGAACGGTGTCAAAAGCTTTCCGGAAATCTAGAAATACGGAATCGACTTGAGATCCCCTGTCGATAGCGGCCATTACTTCGTGCGAATAAGAGCTAGCTGCGTTGCACAAGAACGATGTTTTCTGAAACCATGCGGATTACGTATCAATAGATCGTTCCCTTCGAGGTGATTCATAATGTTTGAATACAGTATATGCTCCAAAACCCTACTGCAAACCGAAGTCACTGATATAGGTCTGTAGTTCGATGGATTACTCCTACTACCCTTCTTAAACACTGGTGCGACCTGCGCAATTTTCCAATCTGTAGGTACAGATCTATCGGTGAGCGAGCGGTTGTATATGATTGCTAAGTAGGGAGCTGTTGTATCAGCGTAATCTGAAAGGAACCTAATCGGTATACAATCTGGACCTGAAGACTTGCCCGTATCAAGCGATTTGAGTTGCTTCGCAACCCCTAACGTATCTACTTCTAAGAAACTCATGCTAGCAGCTGTTCGTGTTTAAAATTCTGGAATATTCCATTCGTCTTCCCTGGGGAAGGAATTTCGGAAAACTGCGTTCAATAACTCCGCTTTAGCGGCACAGTTGTCGGTAACAGTACCATCGGCACTGCGCAGCGAAGGTATTGACTGCGTCTTGCCTCTTGTGTACTTTACATACGACCAGAATTTCTTCGGATTTTCTACCAAATTTCGAGACAATGTTTCGTTGTGGAACCTATTAAAGGCATCTCGCATTGAAGTCCGTGCCAAATTTCGCGCGTCTGTAAATTTTAGCCAATCTTGGGGATTCAGTAAAGGATATGGGCATGGACCAGTTAATTTGTGTGTGGTTTTAATAATAATCACAACAATGTAAATCCGTGTCCGGAACCATACTATCTATCCTGATCGCGAACCTATGCAGGGTCATCACCTCAGTGCTACTAAAACCGAGTATTCTCATTTAAATGAACAATTCTTGCATTCAACTGATTAAGAGTGATTTTTTGCCTAATATAAAAGGAATAGTAAAAGTTAAAGTTAAAACCACGAAAGCGAAGTTGGATAGGCTTTTGCTAAACTATCCTTAGTTATTACAAAATATAGTTTTGTAGGATTACAGTGAAAGATTTTGTAAATATTATTGTCTAGAATACCTGCTTCACACGTGATAAAAAGGCAAATAAGTTAAACTCATTTTAAAAATAGTGTGGTTTTGATTTCTATCGTGAATGGTTCATTTTTTGAAGTTAATCAACTCCAGTGTCGTATTTTATTGTCTTTCAAAGTAAACTGTGAAGTGAATGATTAGCTTTTTGAATTAGTCTTTTCTACTGTAATAACCAGAGAGCGTTGACTAGTGAAACTATACTAGTTTATGGGTCCCCATCATATTTTCCACCTATTAGAAACAAAATTGAACTATTACTATTGCTAAGGAAAACTGGTATATGCAGAGGTGTTTAAACAGTGTATTTGTGATATTCTTCATCTTTGTTTTTTGTTTTCTTCATGTCACTTAAGATAAAAGCCGCTCATGTCCAAATTTAGTTCTGCACTTCATACAGAACATTTCAGTATTTGCTTAAGTAATGATCTTGAGTGTAGCTGTCATTAGTATGAACTTGGTGCAAATTTGCTTTCTGTAATTCACTGGTGTGTGCGTTGTAGGTAACTGCTGCTACACACAGTTCAGAGTTCACTGTGTCAGTTTGCGTCCTGTGTGCTATTCAAAGGGAAATGACAACGAAGGTAACTTCGATAACCAATATTCAGTTTTCTTAAACATATATTTCCAAATTAATGTGTCTAATTGGGCTGGCGATCGTTCAATTTTTTCATTCACTTATGATTTTACCACTTTCATTAACTCCCAAGGTTAAAGTCTGAAACGTCCCCTTAGAACAAATTATACAAGACTGTGCTTAAACTGACACACAATGTTTTTAGCGCAACGCAATCTGACTATCAAAGATCCCTGCAAAAGAATGGCCCTGAGTAACTTTAACCTATACCTTTCACAAATCACTTACCTCACAAAAATCTTCGTTCCTCGAACTACTGCAATACAGCGAGCGCCACTATTGCCAGCTAAATAAAAGATTCAAACTACAGAAGGCACTAACTACTGATAGGGATAGTTAGCAAATGAAAGATATTAATAGTCATAATATATATAGCAGTTCATGACAAATTACAAAACTCCGCCATCTCTCTCCTCACATCCACCACTGCTGGCGGCTCACCTCCAACTGCCGCTGCCTAACACTACAATGGCAGACAACAATGCAAATTAGCCACAGACTGCACACAGCACAGCCAGTGATTTTCATATAGAGCGCTACGTAACGTTGCCAATAATCCAATGCACACACTTATTGATACAATGTTGGTCAAAAGCTAAAATTTTCTCACAGTCCATAAAGACAGTCCTGATCATTCATCATAATAGTAATTACAGGTTTTTTTTCACAAAGTCTCATTAGTAAAAAAATTGCACACAGAAGTAGTGGATTTCCATGCAGTCTTGAAGAAGTAGTGTTGTCCTTCCAACTGAAAGACAGTGCTGACTCTTGACATGCTGACAGGTAATGGGCCACAACAGAGCAAACTCACAGCAGAGTCAGTCGAAGTTGATGAATATTGGTAGGTAGGTCATCACAGAGTAGACCCGCTGTAGTCCTGGTAGAGATTGTGGTATTGGTGGGCCACCAGAGGTGCAGACCCACTGCAGTCCTTGTAGAAATAATGGTATTGGTGAGTCAGCAAAGGTGTAGACCCACTGTAGTCCTTGTAGAGATGGCCAGGAGCCATCTGTTGTGACTGTGCAGGTGCACAATCACCATTGAAGAGTCTTGCGGATAATATAGCAAGTCCATAACCACCACTTGTGCACTCACAAAGTTTTTTGAATTGTCCTTAGAACCAGCAATGCTGTTATCCAGTCCCTTGCTGAATCCACCACTGCTGGCGGCTCACCTCCAACTGCCGCTGCCTAACACTACAATGGCAGACAACAATGCAAACTAGCCACAGACTGCACACAGCACAGCCAGTGATTTTCATATAGAGCGCTACGTAACGTTGCCAATAAGAAAACGTAAACAGCCTACTTACAAGTCCGTTTAGTTTTTCTGTTAATTTCACCATATTCAAAATTATAGTCCGATACCTCTGTCCGCGGTGAAAATTCGAAATCCTCTCCGAGGGTACCATTAGCGTGTTTGACGTTAGAGCGATAACCGTTGGTGTTATATGTGGTTCTTTCCGTGACAGGACTAAAGGTTCGGTTGTTAGGGAAGAGTGACGAACACGCTAGAGTTATAAGAGGAAGAATATGTTAAATTGTGTGTGCAGTTGAGTTTGAAATAAACTTATTTCTTTATGCGTTCGATCCTACCCACACAATATTTTCTATTAGCTAAATTTGGCAGTGAGCAGAAATCAGTCAATAGCGGTCGATATGAGTCTTTATACGACATGAATGTTTGTATAGATTCAGCTACGTCGCCGGTGGTATTCTTACAAGGTACACACAAAGGGTGTAAACTGTTCTACAGTATTTCGCAGCTTGGAGGATTAGTTCCTATATTTCGCATAATTATCGACCGACTTTAAAAATTTAAAATTCTGCCCTAATCATTTAGAGGTATAATGTGTTAAAATTTTAACACAATAGTACATGTATTGCAGTTAGTTTGTGTGTGTCTTGAGGTGAGCCGGCGGGTGTGGCCGAGCGGTTCTAGGCGCTTCAGTCTGGAACTGCGTGACCGCTACGGTCGCAGGTTCGAATCCTGCCTCGGGCATGGATGTGTGTGATGTCCTTAGGTTAGTTAGATTTAAGTAGTTCTAAGTTCTAGGGGACTGATGACCTCAGATGTTAACCCCCATAGTGCTCAGAGCCATTTGAACCATCTTGAGCTAAGACGCCCCACAAACACCCATACTATATTCATCCGCTATTTGAGAGTAAGAACACTTAGCCACTTCCAGCAAACTTTACGCAAAGTTTCAAACCTTTACGAAACTATTCCCTGCTGGCGGCCCCCTAACAAAATGTTGAAAGGAGAAAATTTTATCGCAGTTCATGCAGTAAACCTTAGCATCAAACATACGTTTTAATTTATTATTTTTTTACTACTCACTCAATTTGCAACAAACTTTGTAGGCACTATCTACTTATAGCACTGAATATACTTACAAGATTATGTCTATGCACAACACGTGGTTCGGCAGATTCTACGTCATGATGATGGAGATGCGTGAAAAATAACTGTTGCTTAAAATGTAGCGCAAATTACTTGGACTATATTCACCGAGTGTTTCACGATGACAGCACTTTGCAGCTTCGAAAAAATTTCAAGCATAATTTCAAACTTTTTATTAATTTTTTCTCGCGTACATACTTAACGTCAAGTATTTGATTCACGAGTTCATTTCTAAAGTTATCAGACATTTGAGCTTCCTAGTACGTGGGAGTTTGAGTATTTAAAGAAGGGGGTATTTACGGGTTAAAAACCACGAGACGATAAAGACTGTCCAATGCGTAGACACACAGGGCAATTCAGTTGTCCCTATCGACAGGTTTGTGCAACGTGGAACGCCTTGAAAAATCACCTGCGAGATTTTCATGTTGTCTCGCTCACTACATGCAAACTATCAGACCTACAGAAGAAATGAACAGGACCTTTTTGCAGCCAATTTAATGTGGTTAAATTGTGTACTGTGTTATGTTTTCGCTGCAGGCTACAGTTTCCGAGTTATTTAATAAAAACGCAACTGAAGGCCACTTTTGTACGTTTTCTTGAAAAATTCGAAAACTACGGCCTCTATCTAAAACGTATCCCAGTATAAAATTTAACTAAATCAAAATTACTGTCGAAAGGTCATGTTCATTTCTTCTGTAGGACTAGTAGTTTGCAAGTAGTGTGCGAGAGAATATGGAAATCACGCAATTGGTTTTTCAAGGCGTTGTGGGCTGCATAAAAGCCGTAGGCAGGGGCAGCTGAGTCAGCCTCTACACAAATAACTAGCCATAAAAATTGCAGCATCGGGAAGGGTAGGAAATAAAAAAAAATAGTTACTGTTCATAGCCACTATAACAGGAAGAACTGATGATTAATATTAAAAAGGAAAAAAACTTCGTAATGTTCTGCAAAATTATATTCATTTGGTCACGAACCGGATTTCGGCTTCTCAGGCCATCTTTGGATGACAACTGAATGTCGCAAATAAAGATAAACATGAAGTGCGACTTACATAGATATTATCTTTTCATTAAAAACTTTTTATTTGAATATGAGGCACTCGCAGTGGAAAGATGGCGTCTTTTAACAATAGTGCATGTCCTGGGATTACTCTCGGGGGACTGTGTGAGCTTATGTGCTGATAGGGCGTACACGTGGGGAGCCAGAGAGTGGTACGTGGATCTGGAGGAGCTACGCAGCCGCTGTTGTAGTGGGCGGCGGTTCCCGGAACTGCTTCCGTACTCTCTGAGAGACCATTAGGGGCGCGGCCGGGTCGTTGTTTAGGCCCGACCGGCTCGCTTATTTACGTCCGCCGCACACCGCTGTGTCCGCTACAGCTTGTCGGGTACTGGTCCCGTTCCGAATCCTGTCCCAGCAGGACGGCCTGGATACGTCTGCAGCACTTCCTACCCGTACCCCGTAAGCCATTTTACGGTGTGTGGCGGTGGGTGCTGCTGCAAAAACTATCTGTTCACACTTTCCTGTTTCATGGTGCATACAAAGAAAGACACCATCTCTGCGAGGAAGAAGCGAGTTTATTCACGATAGCTAAGTACTATTTCTTGTAATGCATTAACGTGAAACGTTAAAAAATATACCACCTAATTAAACGTCTTAAATTAACCCAAGTTGTGTTAAGGTCACAGAGATGCTTGAATTAGTACTAAAGTAAAGCTGTTACACGTATAACAATAAAATTTATGTGCAGCAGGAAGGTCTCACAAGGGATACAAGTTGTTGTTGTTGTTGTTGTGGTCTTCAGTCCAGAGACTAGTTTGATGCAGCTCTCCATGCTACTCTATCCTGTAAAATCTTCTTCATCTCCCAGTACCTACTGCAACCTACATCCTTTTGAATCTGCTTAGTGTATTCATCTCTTGGTCTCCCTCTACGATTTTTACCCTCCACGCTGTCCTCCAGTACTAAACTGGTGATCCCTTGATGCCTCAGAACATATCCTACCAACCGATCCGTTCTTCTAGTCAAATTGTGCCACAAATTTCTCTTCTCACTAATTCTGTTTAATACCTCCTCATTAGTTATGTGATCTACCCATCTAATCTTCAGCATCCTTCTGTAGCACCGCATTTCGAAAGCCTCTCTTCTCTTCTTGTCCAAACTATTTATCGTCCACGTTTCATTTCCATTCATGGCTACACTCCGTACAAATACTTTCAGAAACGACTTCCTGACATTTAAATCCATACTCGATGTTAGCAAATTTCTCTTCTTCAGAAACGCTTTCCTTGCCATTGCCAGTCTACATTTTATATCCTCTCTACTTCGACCATCATCAGTTATTTTGCTCCCCAAATAGCAAAAGTCCTTTACTACTTTAAGTGTCTCATTTCCTAATCTAATTCCCTCAGTATCACCCGACTTAATTCGACTACATTCCATTATTCTCGTTTTGCTTTTCTTGATATTCATCTTATATCCCCCTTTCAAGACATTGTCCATTCCGTTCAACTGCTCTTCCAAGTCCTTTGCTGTCTCTGACGGAATTGCAATGTCATCGGCGAATTTCAAAGTTTTTATTTCTTCTCCATGTATTAAAATTCCTACTCCGCCAATTTTTCTTTTGTTTCCTTTATTGCATGCTCAATATACAGATTGAATAACATCGGGGGTAGGCTTTCTTTTCATGGCTCTCGACTCTTGTAACTGCCATCTGGTTTCTATACAAATTGTAAATAGCCTTTCGCTCCTTGTATTTTACCCCTGCCACCTTCAGAATTTGAAAGAGAGTATTCCAGTCAACATTGCCAAAAGCTTTCTCTAAGTCTACAAATGCTAGAAACGTAGGTTTGCCTTTCCTTAACCTATCTTCTAAGATAGGCCGTACGGTCAGTATTGCCTCACGTGTTCCAACATTTCTACGGAATCCAAACTGGTCTTCCCCGAGGGCGGCTTCTACCAGTTTTTCCATTCGTCTGTAAATAATTCGCATTAGTATTTTGCAGCCGTGACTTATTAAACTGATAGTTCTGTAACTTTCACATCTGTCAATACCTGCGTTCTTTGGGATTAGAATTATTATATTCTTCTTGAAGTCTGAGGGCATTTCACCTGTCTCATACATCTTGCTCTCCAGATGGTAGAGTTTTGTCAGGGCTGGCTCTCCTGAGGCTGTCAGTAGTTCTAATGGAATGTTGTCTACTCCCGGGGCCTTGTTTCGACTTAGGTCTTACAGTTCTCTGGCAAACTCTTCACGCAGTATCATATCTCCCATTTCATCTTCACTACATTCTCTTCCATTTCCATAAAATTTTCCTGAACTACATCGCCCTTTTCATGATCCTGTATATACTCCTTTCATCTTTCTGCTTTCGCTTCTTTGCTTAGAACTGAGTTTCCATCTGAGCTCTTGATATTCATACAAGTGGTTCTCTTTTCTCCAGAGGCAGTATCTATCTTACCCCTTGTGATATATGCCTCAGCATCCTTACATTTGTCCTCTAGAAATCCCTGCTTAGCCATTTTGCACTTCCTGTCAACCTTATTTTTGAGAGTTTTGTATTCCTTTTGGCCTTCTTAATTTAATGCATTTTTATATTTTCTCCTTTCAGTATATCTTCTGTTACTCAAAGATTTCTACTAGCCCTCTCCTTTTTATATACTTGATCCTCTGCTGTCTTCACTATTTTATCCGTCAAAGCTACCCATTCTTCTTCTACTGTATTTCTTCACCCGTTCCTGTAAGTCGTTCCCTACTGTTCTCCCTGAAACTCTCTACAACCTCTATCCAGGGATGCAAGTATACCAGGTACAACTTCCAATCAAATCTGCCATAAATACACTCCTGGAAATTGAAATAAGAACACCGTGAATTCATTGTCCCAGGAAGGGGAAACTTTATTGACACATTCCTGGGGTCAGATACATCACATGATCACACTGACAGAACCACAGGCACATAGACACAGGCAACAGAGCATGCACAATGTCGGCACTAGTACAGTGTATATCCACCTTTCGCAGCAATGCAGGCTGCTATTCTCCCATGGAGACGATCGTAGAGATGCTGGATGTAGTCCTGTGGAACGGCTTGCCATGCCATTTCCACCTGGCGCCTCAGTTGGACCAGCGTTCGTGCTGGACGTGCAGACCGCGTGAGACGACGCTTCATCCAGTCCCAAACATGCTCAATGGGGGACAGATCCGGAGATCTTGCTGGCCAGGGTAGTTGACTTACACCTTCTAGAGCACGTTGGGTGGCACGGGATACATGCGGACGTGTATTGTCCTGTTGGAACAGCAAGTTCCCTTGCCGGTCTAGGAATGGTAGAACGATGGGTTCGATGTCGGTTTGGATGTACCGTGCACTATTCAGTGT
Organism: Schistocerca cancellata; assembly: GCF_023864275.1. NCBI lineage: Eukaryota > Metazoa > Arthropoda > Insecta > Orthoptera > Acrididae > Schistocerca > Schistocerca cancellata. The sequence goes on from NC_064635.1 coordinate 206,627,498, forward strand.
CCCCTCGACGATCACCAGTGGTGTACGGCCAGTGTAGGAGATCGCTCCCCACACCATGATGCCGGGTGTTGGCCCTGTGTGCCTCGGTCGTATGCAGTCCTGATTGTGGCGCTCACCTGCACGGCGCCAAACACGCATACGACCATCATTGGCACCAAGGCAGAAGCGACTCTCATCGCTGAAGACGACACGTCTCCATTCGTCCCTCCATTCACGCCTGTCGCGACACCACTGGAGGCGGGCTGCACGATGTTGGGGCGTGAGCGGAAGACGGCCTAACGGTGTGCGGGACCGTAGCCCAGCTTCATGGAGACGGTTGCGAATGGTCCTCGCCGATACCCCAGGAGCAACAGTGTCCCTAATTTGCTGGGAAGTGGCGGTGCGGTCCCCTACGGCACTGCGTAGGATCCTACGGTCTTGGCGTGCATCCGTGCGTCGCTGCGGTCCGGTCCCAGGTCGACGGGCACGTGCACCTTCCGCCGACCACTGGCGACAACATCGATGTACTGTGGAGACCTCACGCCCCACGTGTTGAGCAATTCGGCGGTACGTCCACCCGGCCTCCCGCATGCCCACTATACGCCCTCGCTCAAAGTCCGTCAACTGCACATACGGTTCACGTCCACGCTGTCGCGGCATGCTACCAGTGTTAAAGACTGCGATGGAGCTCCGTATGCCACGGCAAACTGGCTGACACTGACGGCGGCGGTGCACAAATGCTGCGCAGCTAGCGCCATTCGACGGCCAACACCGCGGTTCCTGGTGTGTCCGCTGTGCCGTGCGTGTGATCATTGCTTGTACAGCCCTCTCGCAGTGTCCGGAGCAAGTATGGTGGGTCTGACACACCGGTGTCAATGTGTTCTTTTTTCCATTTCCAGGAGTGTAAATGAGCACCCTCAAGTGGCACCGGTGTACAGTATGCGTGTCCTGAGTGGTTGTGGTGTTAGTGACTGGTTTTCCTCTGTCATCGTCTATCAGAAGGCCGTCTGGTGTGGTGCCTGCGCGCCCTCTGTTTTGTCTTTGCAGGCATTAACTGCGCTGAGTGTAGAGGTGAGTCGCCCGATGTAGCCGCGCGGTCTGAGGCGTCTTGCCACTGTTCGCGAGGCCTTCCCCGTCGGAAGCTCTGCCTGGGAACTATCTGTCTGCTGCAGGATCAAGATCACGTCTGCCTCTTCCCAGACTAACTTTGACATTGTGACACCATGAAGTACAGGTACTCTTGAGGCCGTGAAAGAATCGAATGGAAAGTGGACAGGCGCTCCTCTGTCTTGAGTGATTAGAGTAGGTTCTGTCCGTGGGCAGGTGATGGCTGAACACTCATATGGCGTAGATTTGTGGAACGCCCTATTCCAACGTGCATTCCCCCTGTACACACTGTGAAACGTCCCCTTAGAAAAATTATACATGACTGTGCTTAAACTGACACACAATATTTTTAGCGCAATGCAATCTGACTTTCAAAAATCCCTACAAAAGAATGGCCCTGACTAACATTAACCTATACGTTTCAAAAATCACTTACCTCACAAAAATCTTCGTTACTCGAACTACTGCAATACAGCGAGCGCCACTACTGCCAGCTAAATAAAAGATTCAAACTACTGAAGGCACTAACTTCTAATAGGCACAGTTAGCAAATGAAAGATATTGATGGAGAACAAACAATGTATTTACCTCAATAGTGTTCAAAAGTCATAATGTATATAGCAGTTCATGACATCCAGTCTTACAAATTTCAAAACTCCGCCATTTCTCTCCCCACATCCACCACTGCTGGCGGCTCACCTCCAACTGCGCCACGCTACGCGCTGTTAACATCCAGCTGCCCAACACTACAATGGCAGACAACAATGCAAACTAGCCACAGACTGCACACAGCACATCCAGTGATTTTTCATACAGAGCGCTACGTGGTGTTACCAATAAGAAAACCTAAACAGCCTACTTACAACTTGTCCCACCCCAGGAATCACGGTGTGGGGGTCCTCAGTTAAAATTAGCGGTCGCATTTTGCATTTCTACAGGGTAAAGTAATCAGTGGCTGCTACATTGCACCAGTTCTTACGCCCGTGTTACTGCCACTTTGACAGGAAGGTGATGTGATTTGCAGTGGGACAATGCACGTCTACGTAAGTCAGCTGCGATTCAGTATGTTCTTCGTGGGATACATCAACTGCCCTGGCCAGCAAGATCATAAGCTCTCTGAACAACTGAACACGTATGAGACATGATGAAGTGGGAACTTACTTGCTTCTCCAGAGCCTGGAAGAATCATTGCCGAATTGCAACAAAGGGTGCAAGATGCTTGGGGCGGTCTATCACAGGATGCCATTCGGCACCTTTATGATCTTTCGCATGCGAGAATACACACCTGCGTTGCTGTGTATTGGTACTACTTTCTCAGTACCCTTTACTATGACTTGTGTTTCATTTCATCTGAATTTATTGTCATATAGTCATGCAGTGATCACCTACCTGTTCCATCACATGACATTGTCCTTGATTGTATTGCTTTTTTTCCGGCTGTGTATACAGTAACATGTGCCACTTGTAAGGACAGTATCTGGACCGTTGCTAGGAGACCAGACGACCTTCACCGCAAGGATGTGCGCGTAAACAGCGGCGGAGGGGATTCAGGCCCATCTTCGGCTAGCCGTTCAGGTGCCTAACTTGCAAAAATCGTATTCGCAGCTGTTCGTTGTACCTGTCTGACAGGTAATAAATTATATGTTACTATATTGCCGGCAGCATAATTAGTAGATTGGAGTGTGAGCCACTGGTGGCTCATACCAACCGATGGAAGGATCTAGCGTGAGCGACTGGTGGTTCACGCCACCCGATCGGAGGACCTAGTGTGAGTAATCGGTAGTACACCCCTCACAATGGGAGAATCTAGTATGAGCTACCAGTAATACATGCCATGCGATGCGAGGATCTGGCACGAGTCACTGGCGGTTCACGTCACCCAATAGTAAGATCTACCATGAGCCATCGGTGGTCCACGCAACCAGGTAGTAGGGTCTAGGATGATCCACAGGAGGTTTACACCAACTGACAGGATGATCTAATGTGAGCCACCAGTGATTCAGACCATCCAATTGGAGGAGCTAGCGTGAGCGACTGGTGATACAAGCTCCCACTCACCAACCGATTGGAGGATCTAGCATGAGCCACCATCACACTATCCGATGGGAGGAATGGGAGGATCTAGCGTGAGCCACTGGTGACACATGCCGCCTCCTCTCCTCCATGGGCGGATATAGCGCGAGCCACCAGTGATACGAACCCCCAATGGGATGATCTAGTGTGAACCACCGCTGATATTCAGCAACCAATGGGAGGATGTAGCATGAGCCACCGATGGATCACACCACCTGATGGGAAGAATGGGAGGATCTATCGTGAACCACTGGTGACACGCACCGCCTCCTCTCCTCCTTGGGAAGATCCAGCATGAGCTACCGGTGACGCAAGCCCCCAATGGGATGATCTAGTGTGAGCCACCATTGATATTCGGCAACCAGTCGGAGGATGTAGCATGAGCCACCGGCGGATCACACCACCCGTTGGGAGGAATGCGAGGATCTAGCGTGAGCCACTTGTGACACACGCCGCCTCCTCTCCCACATGGGAGGATCTAGCATGAGCCACTGATGGTACACGTGCCTCGATGGCAGGATCTAACATGGGACACCAATGATTTACGCCATCCAATTAGAGGATCTACTGTGAGAAATGGGCAATGTTCACCAGTGTTATTTCTTCGCCAGTGGCCAATTCCGACCAAATTGTTAGGTGTCCGAGTGTAGTAGCAAACAACGAACAATGATGACGACCTGCGTAATAGCGTGTTGAACAACCTTTGAAGCACAGCACAGCAGCAGTTTCACGTGGTGTGCATTCGGCAAGACCTTGACAATTTTTCAGAGGTATGTATCACCAGGTCACGCAGTACCCATAAATTACGGCCTCTTCGTTTTGGGAATGGATCAGCCGCCTAATAGCATCCCAGATGTGTTCCATTTGGTTCAGATCAAGTGAATCTGGTGGTCAAGAGCTCAGCGTGAGGTCACTCTCATGCTTCTCAAATCACTGTAGCTCCATTCTGCCCATGTGACATGGACAGTTATCCCGCTGGAAGACGCTTTCTCAGAGTGGAAAGACTGCAAGAATGAAAGGATGCAGGTGGCCCACAGTAGTACACAGCTCACATGGTGCCTTTGATTACGACCACTGGTACCACAGAAGCCCGGATGGAAACTCCCCATAGTGTAGTGCAGGCTGTAGGGAAGCAGCCTACTCACGCCGTAGTAATTTCACATCAGTCTTTCCATTGTGTGCCAGCCTAGTCCGCTGTAACTAGGCGTCATTAATGTTGCGCAATACTTTAAAAATCAAGTAAATAAACTAAAATGTTTCTAGCATGTCAGGAGTAATACTAAATTAATATGTGTTGAATGTCAGTTCGATAACTTTAACCATTTTCGAAATTTGGACGTTTTTCTGTAAAAATCACTGGCACAACAGATGAGAGCTAGAGACGTAAAAATTTATATTTAGATTCCTTTTTCATAATTATTTAATAGAAACAGTCTTCTGGATCTCACAAATTAAGATTTTAGTTGAAATTCGTGATTTTATGGTTTTTGACTTAAAATTTAAGGAAGCAAGATAGATTAAGTAGGCTAATAAATAAGGCTAGGATGTTTATATTTAAGTAGAATGGAGATACGCTATAACCATAAAGATGTGAGAAATTTCAATTGAATAACTATAAAACTATAGCGATAGCGTATCTCCAAAGGGCAAGTTCAGAGCTCGTCTACTGTGTGTAGTGTAATTAAATTAATTCTCTCGCACAAAATATTTAACTTAGCCACGTCAAACTTTTATTGTGATTACTTACCTGTGTGCTGAATGCTCATTTAAATTGAGAGCTTCATCGGCCATCAGCAAAAGAAGCTATGATTTATTCAATGACTTAAAGTGGTGCGTTACCAGCCCAGCGGCTAGTTGGGAGAGCCGATTTGATCAGGCGTTCCCTTAGCCGTCCGCACCGCGGCTTTGTATATAAGAACGCTGCGCGAGGAAGTAAGGCCCCAGTTTTCTCCAGACGCTGAATAGCACACCATCTGTGTCGGGAGTAGCGTCGCATCGGTATCATTGCTATAAACAGCCTCGGATGCCGTATTAAGTTACTCGGGATACGCTTAACCATGAAATCATTTTCGAGTGAAGTGTTAATTCTGGGATGACTTCAATAATCTATCTTCAGTTTGCGTATGTCGTATTTTCACGTGCCATCGCGGGACAGACATTCTACCATTACTTAGCGTGGCGTTTCATGAGCATATTCATCAAATTATGGCGAGCATTCATTTAAACATTTAATTTGAACAGTTATAGGCCCGCATCTCGTGGTCGTGCGGTAGCGTTCTCGCTTCCCACGCCCGGGTTCCCGGGTTCGATTCCCGGCGGGGTCAGGGATTTTCTCTGCCTCGTGATGGCTGGGTGTTGTGTGCTGTCCTTAGGTTAGTTAGGTTTAAGTAGTTCTAAGTTCTAGGGGACTGATGACCATGGATGTTAAGTCCCATAGTGCTCAGAGCCATTTTTGACAGTTATAGTTGCATCAGCGCATTAGACTCTGAACTGCTCTGTTAGTCAGATTGTGTGGATTCTTTTTTTTTCATCTGTGACTTTCAGAATATAACGAAGTTTTTTTTACGATCGTTTTTGATTATGAATCCGAGACACTCTCCTAATTCTTCAGAGGTATAAGCTGTAGCTATAAGTATATTTCTCAGATGAAGTGGGCACTAGGAATTCTAATTACAGGCTTCACGTTTTGCTAATCACATTCTGGTTGCCAAAATTGTAGTTAGAGAGCCAGTGTTGAGAACGGCAGAACAACAACATGAATAAAAGGAACATTTATATAACAGCAACTAATTCTACCCGCCGCCCCACAGGGCCTCATCGGCCTTTGTCCAAGAATTGGTCCGTATTTCCAGCAGTCGTTTGCGTGGATGACAGTGTACTGGGACACTACGCTTATAATAGACCTGGTGTTAGAAAAAACGCGATTCATCCGGATGACACATTCATTCACAGTCCAATCTCGATGCTCCTGTGGATACTGCAATCGTAAGCGAATATTTCGTCGGACCATCGTAGGAACACGTAGGGGTGGTCCGCTGTGCGGCACAGTGGTCAACAACGTGCACTGAATGGCGTTCTTGGCAACACCTGCGCCCACAGCAGGCCCTGTAACCAGTCGCAGGAACTGCCACAGTTCCCCGCTTGTCCTGTTTTACAGAGCGCCCAAGTCAGGACCTACACGTTCTGTGAAGGGGTGGCTTCATCAAACGCCTACGCGTGGTTTCCTCCAACCACTCTCCATACATCCTGATAACAGTAGCATGCGGACGGCCATGTTTCCACGTTTTTGATATTTTCGTTCCCAGTGGCCGGGCCGTGACAGTCTGCGCTTTGTGGAAGTCGCTTTGGTCAGTGGATTTCCATTTTCCGTTAAGGGGCTCCGGAACGCCCTACACTAGCAATGTTAAAATAACGCTTATAAATTACATCTTTCCTCACAAAGTATTTGAGGTAGGAAGTTGAACTTTTTACAGATTATTTATTGGAATATGGGCTACAACTTAACACAGGGATTTTACAAAATTTTAGTTCAGTTATTAAAGATGATTTTTTTTCAATTGTAATGAAAATTCACAACATTTTTTTGCAATTTTTTAATTATATATTCAAAAATATACAGTTTTTTTGGAAAAAGGCTGTGTTAAATTATGCAGAAGGTACTGTGTAACATTTACTGAAAGTTTGAAACAAATATGTTTGGAAGATCCTTAGAAAACATGTAATTAGTATGAGAAAATAAAAGTTTTGGGAATCGAGCAACAAAGATTGGATTAACTTTGTAGTGCATTCCAGGTCCATAGGATGGATTATCTTCATCCTCTGCAAACTCCTCCTCCAGCTTCCTCTTGTTCCTCCTCCTGTTTACTCTTGCTTGTATTTCTAGACTCTTTACAGCCCTGTCTGCAGCCCGAAGGCGTTCCTTGTCTAAAGCAAGCATCGCTCGTACCATGTTAGAACCTATCTTCATTCCCATATTTCTAAATACCTTGCACCTTACAATGTTGCCATCATTGAAAGTCGCAACAGCAACTTTACTTTTACTCATTATTATACTTCAACAAAACAGAGACTCAAGAAACAGAATTAACTGCGAATATTTTCGAGATAACGACAGAGTAAATAAACATGAAACAATCGACAATCACACCAGCGATATATATTGAACCATCACAGGTTAGCCACAACACATACTTTATCTCACATCACTAAAATGTACCTGATGAACACGGACGTTAATAATAACACCATTTGACAGCAGTTTAACAGCGCCAAAGTGGGTCACGCCCATGTAGAACACATTTCAAAAAAAATTTAAAAATAGTTGTAGTCTTCGGAATTGAATAAATTATATATCTATTAAAAGGTAATAGTCTGCAGATTCAGAAAACGCAAAAAAGTAAAAATTGAACTTTTCATGATTTTGAGCCTTTCCGGAGCCCCTTAACGTCGCTGATGATTCCCCATTCCTCTCTCCGTTTAAACGCTTTCCTTATGGCGTGACGTGCCCACAACAAAAGAAGGTGGCATTCACTCTCGCGGGGTCGGGGGGAGGGGGGGGGGGGTAGTTCTCATAACGATTTGCCTCATCAGTCTATCTCCAAACATGTAGATAAAAATTTAAAAATTAAGCTTGTCTAGAATGTCAACTGTACGTTAGGAGAAATAAATTAAAAGTTCGTAGGGTGGGCAGAAGTAGACTGAAAAGCTTGTAAGGGTATTGCAGGGTAGGTGGTGGCGAGAAGTAATTGTCCAGAAGAAAATTGTATACGTTGCGCCGTTTCCGAATTTATTAACATTGAATTTAGCCAAACAGGCTCCTGCACGCGAAAAATTAATGCGGTCCGCCAGATACAATTAGTGTCAGTTGTTCTCAATGCGGTGGTGATAGCACGCGAGACTGCTCGAGTTAGAACTTTATTACCGTCCGATGTCTAATTTTTGTATCGCTCTCTTGTTCGGCTTTACGAAAGCAACACCGTCTCTGGCGGGGCGCTCGAAATTGCGCTCCCAACGGCCTGATTGACTAACTTCAGTTTTAATTAACTCGGCAACGGCACAAAGCGTCGAATTATTTTCGTAACAGTTATTTCTCAGCACAACCTACCCTGCAACACAGTTCCTGACCACCCTGTATGGGATACTAAAGTAGTCGTTTCGAGAGGTGCCGGTATTCATCAGAACAAGAGAAGCAAGTTCAATAAAAATGCGGAAATGCATAGCTCGTTTTGGATCTGAACACTTGTTCATAGGAAGCTCTTATCACGTCATTTAGTGACACTCGTTCAATGGAGTTGCTCAGCATGACGTCCACCCGTAGCAATACATGGATCTGCGCACTCTTCCAAGTACGACAGCTGTCCGTGAAGTGGCGCCCGCCCAACCGGGTGGGCGACTCACGCCTTCCGTCTGCTCCTAATCATTGCACACTGGCCCCAGAATTATCATCAGAAGTCAGGGTGATTTCCAGTCGCAATCTGTATATTGAGCAAGCAGTAAACGAAACGAAAGAAAAATTCGGAGGAGGTATTAAAATACATGGAGAAGAAATAACAACTTTGAGGTTCGCCGATGACGTAATTCTGTCAGAGACACCAAAGGACTTGGAAGAGCAGTTGAACGGAATGGGCAGTGTCTTGAAAGGAGGATATAAGATGAACATCAACAAAAGCAAAACGAGGATAATCGAATGTAGTCGAATTAAGTCGGGTGATGCTGAGGGAATTAGATTAGGAAATGAGACACTTAAAGTAGTAGACGAGTTTTGCTATTTGGGGAGCAAAATAACTGATGATGGTCGATGTAGAGAGGATATAAAATGTAGACTGGCAAAGGCAAAGAAAGCGTATCTGAAGAAGAGAAATTTGTTAACATCGAGTATAGATTTAAGTGTCAGGAAGTCGTTTCTGAAAGTATTTGTATGGAGTGAAGCCATGTATGGAAGTGAAACGTGGACGATAAATAGTTTAGACAAGAAGAGAATAGAAGCTTTCGAAATGTGGTGCTACAGAAGAATGCTGAAGATCAGATGGGTAGATCACATAACTAATGAGGAGGTACTGAATAGAATTGGGGAGAAGAGGAGTTTGTGGCACAACTTGACGAAAAGAAGGGACCGGTTAGTAGGACATGTTCTGAGGCATCAAGGGATCACAAATTTAGCATTGGAGGGCAGCGTGGAGGGTAAAAATCGTAGAGGGAGACCAATAGATGAATACACTAAGCAGGTTCAGAAGGATGTAGGCTGCAGTAGGTACTGGGAGATGAAGAAGCTTGCACAGGATAGGGTAGCATGGAGACCTGCATCAAACCAGTCTCAGGACTGAAGACCACAACAACAACAACAACAACAACAACAACAACAACGATTGGCAACTGACCTCTAAGTTGCGATCTTACTGGTGCAACGTTTTACAGAAACACAAACAAATACCTTTAAACTAAGCTTGCTGATTCTCTCAAAATTTCTGAATCTGATGTGCTGCAAGTGTTACCAGTTGCTTTTAAGAAGTGAAGCGATTAACACCCGAAAAGTGATTTATGCTGTGATGACCCAAAAACTAATTCTCTGAGATGTTTTTCGGATTATGGTCAATAACAAAGTCGAAAATGGTGATAATTTACGATAAATGCAGATGACATATACTCATGTTAAATGGGAGAACTAAATGTAACACGATACGTTAGTTATAATATAGGCCACACTAACTGTAAATCACACATGTCGATTTACTACTAAATAAGTTATGCACAACACTAACGAATTACAGTTTTAAACATGGCTGCCTGAGCAACCGTATATAAGTTTCAGCATAGGATTCGACACCTCTAACGATGTCTTCATGAGAATGGCATTTTAAGAAAACGAAAAGTTACATTGAGAGAAATCAATGGTCAAAGTTTAGAGGAGATATGGTCAAGTCAAAAATTAAATTATCAGCTCGAAACCATTTCTATTGCTTTCTCGCAATTTCATTTTCATGAAGACATCCTTAGAACTATGAACTATGAACTATGAACTCTATAGATGTAGAAGTCAGGGCGAACAGGCTTAGATGGTGGGGTCATGTTACACGCATGGGAGAAGCAAGGTTACCCAAGAGACTCATGGATTCAGCAGTAGAGGGTAGGAGTCGGGGCAGACCGAGGAGAAGGTATCTGGATTCGGTTAAGAATGATTTTGAAGTAATAGGTTTAACATCAGAAGAGGCACCAATGTTAGCACTGAATAGGGGATCATGGAGGAACTGTATAAGGGGGGCTATGCTCCAGACTGAACGCTGAAAGGCATAATCAGTCTTAAATGATGATGATGTTGATGATGATCCTTAGAGGTGTCGAAACCTAGGGCAGTGTACCTAACAGTTATTTGTAACCGGTTGGCTGTGTGATTCCTATGCTGAAACTAGTGAGTTACGTAAATTCTCAGAAATAGGCGTTTATTCACGAAGATATATCACGGTGTAGATCGCAAAAAAATCGCGGCGCACCAGCAAATCACGACTTCCCCTTGGGGTGGGTAACAATGAACAGAAGCTTCTCCGGTAATGCACCGCCTCCATACCGTTTCCACGGCACTGATCAGATGAACACCGTAAACTTGACCACTAACTTAATTTATAAAGATTATTGGAAATGACCTCCACAGGGGGCTACACAACTCTGAGGCTGCTTACATTTATTGGAGAAACCTTTCCACAGATCTGATTGTAATATTGTATTGTATTGCATTGTATGTTAACCGCGGGCCTAAAAACGACGGAGAGGCTCCGTCCCCGCCGCTGCCGCAGTGGTCCACAACCCCGCGACGACTACCGCAGTCCACTTCACCCCTCCGCCGCCCCACACCGAACCACTCTTTCACGGCTATTGTGCAGTTCGGCCCCCGGTGGAAACCGCCTCTCCTCTCGCCAGAGAACGTCCCACACCAGACGGGTGTAACCCCTATGTTTGCGTGGGAGAGTTACGGTACATGGAGAACTTGTTTGCGCAGCAATCGCCGACATAGTATAGCTGAGGCGGAATAAGGGGAACCAGCGCGCATTCGCCGAGGCAGATGGAAATCCGCCTAAAAACCATCCACAGACTGGCCGGCTCACCGGACCTGGACACAAGTCCGCCGGGCGGCTTCGTGCCGGGGACCAGGCGCTCCTTCCCAATCCGGAAAGGATCACCCGGGCGGGCGATTGTGATATGCTTCTCACGTGCGCAGTTATTTCAATTTTTAAGTCACAAAGGTTGCGTGGGCGACTGAGACACACTACAGGTTCTGCTGCTCTCCAAAGAGAAACGTCCGGTGAGCGAAGGGACCACAGGTTTTGAGATGACGCATTCCCCAAGAATCTCTTCCCGTGGACACTCAGTGTTGTTGCTTGTGTGCGCAGCGCCACCATTTCGCTGAACCGTGAAGAGTTGATTTCGTCTTCCTTCAGCTGGCCAATGAAATCGTGGAGCATTAAACAATAACGTTCCCTGTTCTTCATAAAATAAAGGTCCAGTATCACGACGCCTGGATATTGCCGCAAACACTCCATTTTTCTGATCATGGAATGGCGTTTCAAGCACAGCACGAAGATTCTTCGTCTACCATAAGTGCGTGTTGTGTGTGATAACATGATCAAAGACACTGAACAAGGCTTATTTTGTATAGAAGCTGAAATCAAGAACATCAACGGTATTCCTCTCAAAAGAAGATGTAAGCCGTCTACAGTAACATATTCGCTTTTCATGATCCGTATCTTTCAATTCACGCATTGCTGTCACTTTATACTGGAGCAGTTTCAATGTTCACCTAACCGCTTTATGCAAGACCGATTTGTTTTTCCTGTGTCAACTTGCGCAATGATTTTGCTTGGCTCTGCTGCATAGGGTGAGGAATATGCAACAACTTCTGTTCGCATGGTTTAGATGGTCTTGCAGGTCATTCGCCATCTAAGATGCAGACCGTATCCCGAAACCTCTCAACAAGTCGGCGAAGGCGTTACGATGAGGTACAGCTGTTCCCAGGAACTTCAAATGCCATCCGCACAAAATCCGTGTATTTATTGCATTGTCGAAACACATGTTCCAAACGAAAAATACGTTCCTGAGCTGAAAGCACCATAACTGGAAAAAAAAAGTGAAGCGGTGATCACCAAACCGCCGATAGCGAGCTACTAGTAGGTCGCGGGAACATTTTCGACAGATTGGAATAACGCTCAACTTGGCCACACTATACTGACCACTGTCAGACCGCGCTCATGACAACAACTGCTTGTGTCTCCTGCAACACCATCACTATCAGTCAGGAATACTACATTGTCATCCTCATAGTTGATTGTCTACGCGTTATGTTTTTGTTGTGTATATGAGACATTTGCTAACGTTGACCGTCTGATTTATTCTGGAAAGTTCCTGGCAGATTAAAAGTGTGTGCCGGACCGAGACTGGAACTCGGGACCTTGCCTCTCGCGGGAAAGAGCTCTACTTCATATCAGCACACACTCTGCAGCAGAGTGAAAATCTCATTCTGGGTACATCTCCCAGGCTGTGGCTAAGCCATGTCACCGCAGTATCCTTTCTTCAGCAGTGCTACTTTTGCAAGGTTCGCAGAAGAGCTTCTGCGAAGTTTGTAAGGTAGGAGACGAGGTACTGGCAGAACTGAAGCTGTGAGTACCGGGCGTGAATCGTGCTTGAGTATCTCAGTCAGTAGCCTCCGAAAGGAAAAGTCCCGAAGTCGAGTCTCGGTCTAGTTGATGTAAAGATTAAACGTGCAGCACTTGTATTAAAACGAGCGCTCGCCATCCAGGACAAAAACCCTGACAGCGTCACAGCTACGGTGATTGCAAGATACAAGCCCGCATCAGGAGAAGCGCCGATCGACACGAGGCACATCCCCTTCAGACGAGGGGCTACTCTACGTCAACAAAAGTTACTCTCCGGACACTGTGGCGAACCCGGGCTACAGATGAGCCAAGAGAACATACTGGGCCCTCAGGGGGAAACCGGCGAGAAACAAAATTGAAAACAAACTTCCGCAGTACAATTGGAAACAAATATGGGAAAAATCTCGTAAAACGTGTTGCCTAAAGATGCAAAGACGATATGGTACAAAATAGTAAACAGAACGGTACCAAGCAACCAAAGACTGGCGGAGATGAAACTCGTCGCAAGTGACAAGTGCGACGTATGCGCCGTGACCACCCCGTCGAGCACCGATTCACGTGCGGGAATGCCATCAACATCTGGGAAGCGTGCCGGCAGATGGTGGCCCACATCAACAGAGCGGCGCCGGGAAGCATCACAGTGGAAGCAATCACCGACCCAGACTGCAACCCATTTCCACGGCCCGAGCGACTGGCGACTCCTGCATCCTCGCCATGACGGCACACGCCATCGTAGCGCAGAGGCAGGCCGACCAGCTGGCCTTCCTGACGGACCTCTGGGAGGAGAACAAGACGGCCCAGCAGCACAGGCGCCACCGCGAGAACTCCAGAAACTTCCTGCAGATTCCACTGCAGACAGCAATCGCCAGAGTCCTCCCCAGCCTGTGACCCTCAGCACCGCCACCAGCCACCCCACCACAAGAAGAAAATGTGCAGCGAAGGTGAATGAGTGCAACAGAAAAGATAAAGTGTTCCTTCTCTCGCCTCAAAAAGTCAAGTATAGTATACTAAAGCGTTTCTTCTCAGTGAAATCAGTGCTACAAAGTGCTTCTCAATAAACATCTGTCATGCTCACATCCAAATCAGTGTCAAAAGTACGGCCAATAGTGCTACCTGTGTTTCTAAACCTGTGCTTGTTTAAAAAAAGACAACAATTATTCCTGTCATGTGGTGCTGCATAGCATCCAGGCATGCTTCATCATTTGTACTATATTGTTTAAGATACAAGCACTACTTAATGAAAAGTGCCCATTACTTATAAAAAAACAATGTTTCCTTTACTATGTGCTTTATAAAATTTATGTTGTTTAAAACAAAAACAAACAAAAAAGAAACGAAAAAAAGTCCGGCACACAGTTTTAATCTTCCAGGAAGTTTCATATCAGTGCACACTACGCTGAGGGGTGAAAATATCATTCTGATTTATTCTTATTTATTTATTCACTTTTTCTGATTAGGGCCATCTGGACCTCTCTCACATTGAACCAGGATTTCACACTTATAGCACCTTTCCTACATCGCAGTTTCGTGAGGAAATAACAGCTTTGGCGAGACAAATAGTAATAAAATGATTTGAGTGTCTGAAGTGCAAATGTGAGTAAATAATACTATAAATTAATAAGGTAAGTGGTGGCTCTACTTATAATACTGCAGCTGCTGCCACTAGTAGTGATAATAGTAAGAATATCAATAATAATAATAAGAAGAAGAAGAAGAAGAAAAAAATAGCTTAGTCAAGGGAAAACAGACTAAATAAGAAGATTACATACTGGATAACCACAGCGACTGCATAGAAGCGATGGAAAAAACAGATGCCTATAAATATCTAGAATACAGACAAAAATACGAATAGATAATACAAATATTAAAGAAGAACTAAAAGAAAAATATAGACAAAGACTAACAAAAATACTGAAAACAGAATTGACAGCAAGAAACAAGACAAAAGCTATAAATACTTACGCTATACCAATATTGACCTATTCATTTGGAGTAGTGAAATGGAATAACACAGACCTAGAAGCACTCAATACACTTACACGATCACAATGCCACAACTATAGAATACATCACATACATTCAGCAACAGAAAGATTCACATTAAGCAGCAAGGAAGGAGGAAGGGGATTTATCGACATAAAAAACCTACATTATGGACAGGTAGACAATTTAAGCAAATTCTTTATAGAACGAGCAGAAACTAGCAAAATACACAAAGCAATCACTCATATAAATACATCGGTTGCACCATTGCAATTTCATAACCACTTCTACAAGCCTTTAGATAACATAACATCAACAGATACGAAGAAAGTAAATTGGAAATAGGAAACACAACATGGCAAGCATCCGTATCATCTAACACAGCCACACATTGATCAAGACGCATCCAACACATGGCTAAGAAAAGGCAAGATATACGGTGAGACGGAAGGATTCATGATTGCAATACAGGATCAAACAATAAACACCAGATATTATAGCAAGCATATTATTAAAGATCCCAATACCACAACAGATAAATGCAGATAAATAGAAACAGTAGATCACATCACAAGCGGATATACAATACTAGCAAATACAGAATACCCCAGAAGACACGACAACGTAGCAAAAACAATACATCAACAACTTGCCATACAATATAAACTAATAAAACACGCACCCACATACAAGTATGCACCACAAAATGTACTGGAGAATGATGAATACAAATTATACTGGAACAGAACCATTATAACAGATAAAACAACACCACATAACAAACCTGACATCATACTCAGCAATAAAAAGAAGAAATTAACACAACTAATCGAAATATCCGTACCCAATACAACAAATATACAGAAAAAACAGGAGAAAAAATTGAAAAATACATCCAACTGGCTGAGGAAGTCAAGGACATGTGGCATCAGGATAAAGTTGACATTATACCAATTATACTATCAACTACAGGAGTCATACCACACAATATCCACCAGTACATCAACGAAATACAGCTACATCCAAACATATATATACAACTACAGAAATCTGTAATTATTGATACGTGTTCAATTACCCGAAAGTTCCTAAATGCAATGTAACATATACCGTATAGTTAAAAGGAAGTCACGCTTGATCAAGGTCTGCGTCACTTTCCATTTTTAACCAGACATAACGTCTGAGAAAGGAAAGATAATAATAATAATAATAATAACAATAATGACAATAATAACAACACCGATAGTGGCAGATATGAAAAGATTTATGGGTGTACAAAATAGATGTTTTCTGATATAGCGAGTTCCGGGGAAAGGAAAATTAAGGAGATTATATCTGCTAAGAACACTGAGAAATGAGGAAGATATGGTTGGAAAAAAGGATGTGCAGGCACAACGAATGCGTACAGGGCCAATGATAATCATTATTTGTGTTTAAGTAGATAAGTCATCAACTGTCTCTTGAAGCTGGAGATGTTATTGAGTTCTCTAGCATAATAATGTCGGAGAGTATTCCAGAATCGGATTGGTGCTCTTGAGGATTTCAAGAATGTATCTGAACCATGGAATGGGAGTGAAAGGATTTTGCTCTGTTGGGATGGGTGTTTGTGCCTTGTTGTTCAGACAAGAGCGTTAAGGTTGAGGAGGGATATGGGGACAGTATGCGTTGATAAGACCGTGCAGAGGACTAAGGGTACGGAAGTCTCTGCTCTTGTCTGCAAGCAGCCAGGGTAGCTAGATGATGATGACATATGATGAAAGAGTCGAACATCACAGATATAACGAAGACAGGCACTCATAAGCACTTCTGGGCGCAATGGGCTTTCCAGAGAAAGGCCTTGCAGGATGATATCGCTGTAATCATTAAGTTGAAATATAAGCGCTTGTACAAGTTTCTTTTCCCGGTTAGGAGAAAAGAGATTCTGATGCCTTCTTGTACATTGCAGTTATGTGCTCAGTTCAATAGAGATTTTCATATATTATTGCTCCTAGAGCCTTTGGTTAAGGATAGAAGTTGATATTTGTCTCATTTAGGGCTAAAAATAGTAAGAATTCCCTATATTTCGAGCTATTGTGCCTAGAATGACCAATCCGTACCGCTTGTGTTTTGGCTGGGTTGAGTTTCAGCACTATATCACACCTCCATTTGGGTAGTGCTCACAGGTAGGCAGTGACATCCTCGATAGCTCTCTTAGGTTTATTGGGCCTGCACTTAGCCACAACTGCAGGTCATCGGCGCACATGTGGCGTTTGCAACAGGACAAAACTGATGACAAATCATCGACATAAGGTTAAAAGATTATACGACATAATGAACCCAGGGTGACACCCGACACTACCTACCTCCATTGTGACTTTATGGTGCCAGACATGATGTACTGCTGGCGAGATGTCAGGTATGAGAGAAACCACTGCACTGCACTTGGCGACAAATTTAGGCGGCTAAGTTTGTCAAGTAAAATGTCGAAGTCTACAGTATCAAAGGCTTTGCTGAAGTCTAAGAAGCGCATGATAGTAGCCTCTTGTGCATCCGTGCCACACTTCAGGTCATTGGTTACGTTTATTAAGGCAGATGTTGTGCTGCAATGTTTACTGAAATCTGATTGGTATCCGACTTCTAGGTTGCTGGTAATTAGGTAATTCGTTAGCTCGTCGTGAACTATTTATTCTAAGACCTTAGACAATGCAGGAAGAATAAATAGGTCAGTAATCAAAGGGTGCTGTGGCAAAGTTCTTTTTTAGTTGTGGCTGAACCTGTCCCTGTTTCGAGGTTAGTTTGTGGCTAAGGGGTGGTTGAAGATATCTGTTGTACGGTGGAGTAGTGTGTCAATAATAATAATGTGTCGGACCTTGATGCTGTCATGGCCAGTAGATGATGATCTGACATACATGATAGTTTTTTTGACGGTATTGCAAGTAACATGCTGTAAATAGAATGTTTCTTGGCTATAGTCGTTTACGCTTCTCCCCCCCCCCCCCCCTCCACGCAAACCCCTCGCCGTGCGTGAACTAATCAATGGGTCTCTGTCTCGTTTGTAGTTCAACTGTGCTTGTAGGTAATATGAAGTACCATTCCAGTCCTTCAGCTGGGACAATAGGATCACGTGCAGGTTTTAATTTGCTTAGAACAAGAAGACGCGGCTCTGTTCCACTTCTGCTTGTAGGCAATATAGTTTTCAGGCATCGGGCGTAGTTTTTATTCCAGATGTGCAGTGCCTCTGACATTTATGAACGGTTTTAGTTGTTAAGTTGGCCAAGGTGCAGGTTTCCTTATTACTTTTCCGGTTTTTAAGGGAGCGATTTATCATATAGTATGTTTGTTGGTAAATCCACAAAGTTTTCTGTTTATCTGCAAGAAGGCAATAGAAGACGTCTCTCAAACTATTTCTACTTCACATAAACTGATGTACTGACACTAAGCAAGGGTTTGTTCTAATGAACGACTCCGCTATTGACAGCTGAGAGTAACGTCGTGTGTTTCTGCAACGGAGGAATGAAAACTGCACCTGATTGCCTCTGGTCTCTGTCACCTGTACTACAGGTGTACTGTTTGGTAGAATACTGCGGTGAGTGGGATTGAAGCAATAATAAAGTGAAAAGAATTGGAATTCATTCCCATAGACGGTTGTTCGGAGCAGGCCTCGCCTGAATTGGCACGCTACCCGCACATCCGTTCGGCCAGGCGGGTCAGTCAACATTTCAGGCGTCGCCCTTTGAGGTACGGCCTGCACAGAGTGGTGAACACACAGTAGCGGCGGGATGTCCATGGACACTCTGACTTCCCGAAGGCATTATTATTTGGCGTCGCTGGTCGAAATTAGAAAAGTAAATCCTACGAACACATATGCAGAGTTAGGTACTTGTTCAGATATGTGTCACTCAGTCCTGTTATAATTTGTCTGTATTTTGAGACAAGTGGAGGTGCTTAAAGTCATTACTACTCATTCAGCCCACCTTCTCAAACACTCGCCACCTCGTGGAAACAAAACTGGTTACCCTGGGCACACGATCGTGTAACGTGTGCACATTAACAGTGGGAAAGACATAGGCGGCAGTGTGAAATCCAGAAAAGAAATAAAATCTAAGAGTTTCAGATGTGGTGTTAGAGAAGAATGTTGAAAATTAGACGAATTGACACATAAGAAGTGAGCAGTTGTTCCGTAAAATCGGCAAGAAAACTAATACGAGAGTCATTTCAAAAGTCGTACACACTGAGCATGTCCGACGGCTACGGTAGCGCTAACAAGTTGAAATTGATATCAGCTGTGAGCGAAACTTTAGGCGTGACGGCCGTATATATATTTGCTGGTTCGTCTGGCTGTGTCGCTTTTAAAACGGAAGCAGAAACACAGTCAGGTCGGATTACACGTAGTGACCAGCATTCCCACATGAAAATCGAATCCGTATGTAGAGAGAACTCAATATAAATTTGCAGCGCTTTGAGAGAGGTGTGCCGGCCGCTGTGGCCCAGCGATTCTAGGCGCTTCAGTCCGGAACCGCTGGACTGCTACATCGCAGGTTCGGATCCTGCCTCGGGCATGGATGTGTGTGATGTCCTTAGGCTAGTTAGGTTTAAGTAGTTCTAAGTTCTAGGGGACTGATGACCTCAGATGTTAAGTCCCATAGTGCTCAGAGCCATTTGAGAGAGGTGTGTGCTAATAGTGTAGCACAGTATCACGGTGATCCCCTCGCTTCTGTGAAGGTCGGGTAAGCACTGAGGACAATCCAAGCAGTGGAAGGCAGTCAGCTGCAACAGACTACATGTTTCAGGTTATTCTTAACGACATTTTGAGAGAGGATCGACGAAAAACTTGAGAAGAAATTACATATGATGCAGAATGTCTGTCACTTTAATTTACAGAATCATAACTGAAAAGTTTCCTATGGTAACATTAAAGAGACCTTTGGAGTAAAGAGAACCACTTGTATTAATATCAAGAGCTCAGATGGAAACCCAATTCTAAGCAAAGAAGGAAAAGCAGAAAGGTGGAAGGAGTATATAGAGGGTCTCCACAAGGGCGATGTACTTGAGGGCAATACTATGGAAATGGAAGAGGATGTAGATGAAGATGAAATGGGAGATGCGATACTGCGTGAACAGTCTGACAGAGCACTGAAAGACCTGAATCGAAACAGGGCCCCGGGAGTAGACAACATTCCATTAGAACTACTGACGGCCTTGGGAGAGCCAGTCCTGACAAAACTACCATCTACATCTACATCCATACTCCGCAAGCCACCTGACGGTGTGTGGTGGAGGGTACCTTGAGTACCTCTATCGGTTCTCCCTTCTATTCCAGTCTCGTATTGTTCATGGAAAGAAGGATTGTCGGTATGCCTCTGTGTGGGCTCTAATCTCTCTGATTTTATCCTCATGTTCCCTTAGCGAGATATACGTAGGAGGGAGTCTCGGTGAAGGTATGTTCTCGAAACTTCGACAAAAGCCCGTACCGAGCTACTGAGCGTCTCTCCTTCAGAGTCTTCCACTGGAGTTTATCTATCATCTCCGTAACACTTTCGCGATTACTAAATGATCCTGTAACGAAGCGCGCTGCTCTCCGTTGCATCTTTTCTATCTCTTGTATCAACACTATCTGGTACGGATACTGCTGAGCAGTATTCAAGCAGTGGGCAAACAAACGTATTGTAACCTACTTCCTTTGTTTTCGGATTGCATTTCCTTAGGATTCTTCCAATGAATCTCAGTCTGGGATCTGCTTTACCGACGATCAACTTTATATGATCATTCCATTTTAATTCTCTCCTAATGCGTACTCCCAGATAATTTATGGAATTAACTGCTTCCAGTTGCTGACCTGCTATATTGTAGCTAAATGATAAGGGATCTATCTTTCTATGTATTCGCAGCACATTACACTTGTCTACATTGAGATTCAATTGCCATTCCCTGCACCATGCGTCAATTCGCTGCACATTCTCCTGCATTTCAGTACAATTTTCCATTGTTACAACCTCTCGATATACCACAGCATCATCCGCAAAAAGCCTCAGTGAACTTCCGATGTCATCCACAAGGTCATTTATGTATATTGTGAATAGCAACGGTCCTACGACACTCCCCTGCTGCATACCTGAAATCACTCTTACTTCGGAAGACTTCTCTCCATTGAGAATGAGATGCGGCGTTCTGTTATCTAGGAACTCTTCAATCCAATGACACAATTGGTCTGATAGTCCATATGCTCTTACTTTGTTCATTAAACGACTGTGAGGAACTGTATCGAACGCCTTGCGGAAGTCAAGAAACACGGCATCTACCTGTGAACCCGTGTCTATGGCCCTCTGAGTCTCGTGGGCGAATAGCGCGAGCTGGGTTTCACATGACCGTCTTTTTCGAAACCCATGCTGATTCCTACAGAGTAGATTTCTTGCCTCCAGAAAAGTCATTATACTCGAACATAATACGTGTTCCAAAATTCTACAACTGATCGACGTTAGAGATATAGGTCTATAGTTCTGCACATCTGTTCGACGTCCCTTCTTGAAAACGGGGATGACCTGTGCCCTTTTCCAATCCTTTGGAACGCTACCCTCTTCTAGAGACCTACGGAACACCGCTGCAAGAAGGGGGGCAAGTTCCTTCGCGTACTCTCTGTAAAATCGAACTGGTATCCCATCAGGTCCAGCGGCCTTTCCTCTTTTGAGCGATTTTAATTGTTTCTCTATCCCTCTGTCGTCTATTTCGATATCTACCATTTTGTCGTCTGTGCGACCATCTGGTGAGCAAGATGTATGAGATAAGCGAAATACCCTCAGACTTCAAGAAGAATATAATAATTCCAATCCCAAAAAAAGCAGGTGTTGACAGATGTGAAAATTGCAGAACTATCAGTTTAATAAGCCACGGCTGCAAAATACTAACGCGAATTCTTTACAGACGAATGGAAAGACTGGTAGAAGCCGACCTCGGGGAAGATCAGTTTGGATTCCGTAGAAATGTTGGAACACGTGAGGCAATACTGACCCTACGACTTATCTTAGAAGCTAGATCAAGGAAGGGCAAACCTACGTTTCTAGCATTTGTAGACTTGGGGAAGGCTTTTGACAATGTTGACTGGAATACTCTCTTTCAAATTCTGAAGGTGGCACGGGTAAAATGCAGGGAGCGAAAGGCTATTTACAGTTTGGACAGAAACCAGATGGCAGTTATAAGAGTCGAGGGACATGAAAGAGAAGCAGTGGTTGGGAAGGGAGTGAGACTGGGGTGTAGCCTCTCCCCGATGTTATTCAATCTGTATATCGAGCATGCAGTAAAGGAAACAAAAGAAAAATTCGGAGTAGGTATTAAAATCCATGGAGAAGAAATAAACCTTTAAGGTTCGCCGATGACATTGTAATTCTGTCAGAGATAGCAAAGGACTTGGAAGAGCAGTTGAACGGAATGGGCATTGTCTTGAAAGGAGGATATAAGATGAACATCAACAAAAGCAAAACGAGAATAATGGAATGTAGTCGAATTAACTCAGGTGATGCTGAGGGAATTAGATTAGGAAATGAGACACTTAAAGTAGTAGACGGGTTTTGCTATTTGGGGAGCAAAATAATTGACGATGGTCGAAGTAGAGAGGATATAAAATGTAGATTGGCAATGGCAAGGAAAGCGTTTCTGAGGAATTTGTTAACGTCGGGTATAGATTTAAGTGTCAGGAAGTCGTTTCTGAAAGTATTTGCATGGAGTGTCGCCATGTATGGAAGTGAAACATGAACGATAAATAGTTTGGACAAGAAGAGATTAGAAGCTATCGAAATGTGGTGCTACAGAAGAATGCTGAAGATTAGATGGGTAGATCACATAACTAATGAGGAGGTATTGAATAGAATTGGGGAGAAGAGGAGTTTGTAGCACAACTTGAGTAGAAGAAGGGATCGGTTGGTAGGACATGTTCTGAGGCATCAAGGGATCGCCAATTTAGTATTGGAGGGCAGCGTGGAGGGTAAAAATAGCATAGGGAGACCAAGAGATGAATACACTAAACAGGTTCAGAAGGATGTAGGCTGCAGTAGGTACTGGGAGATGAAGGAGCTTGCACAGGATAGAGTAGCATGGAGAGCTGCATCAAACCAGTCTCAGGACTGTAGACCACAACAACAACAACAACTGAAAAGTTAAAGATGAGAAAAGCCGTTGCCAGATGGGTTCCGCATAATTGCAGGGAAGGGCAAAAGCATGCCGCAAGAGAATCATATAACAATTACTTCAACGTTTTCGAACAGAAGAAGAATCGTTCCCAATAAGCCTTGTTTGCCTTTACACCAGGTTTTGAGTCAGAGCTGTCTCGTTCGTTACAGTGGAAAAGGTTTTTATGCAGTTGATGACGCTTGCAGTGAGGTGATCCAAGTAACCAGACAACTCAATAGTGGAGGTGCTCTGTCCGGAATACAGAAGTTGCAAAAACGTTGGGAAGTTGTCGTGAGCAAGAATGGAGATAACGTTGAAGGCCTGTACAGATATTTTGCAAACTCAATTATTTTCTTCAATTCTGTCTTACAATGTGCAGAACTTATATGGAAAAGTATGGCGTTCCTGAGAAGTACAGATCCTTTAGATAAATATGTAGTTTATCTGTACTCCGTGTGTGGCGCGCTAGATTCGACATCCTACAGGGCACGATCTGTCCTACATAGATACTAGCATGCATCTGGTGGGAAACTGTTTTGGAAAATTGATGTAGTCTCTTACAAGGGGAAGCCACGACACTGGGATCGCGGATTTACTTCAAACTTTGTAAACCTTTAGTAGGCCATTAGAACTACATAAAGTGGTAAAACTTGAGTTTGATTTCAAACACGTACCCGACTCATACGATAATATTTGGTGGTGATTTTAATTTACTCTCGATATGTTGGCGAAAATACATGTTTAATTCTGTTGGTAAGCATAAAATATCATCCGAAATAGTGCTAAACGCATTCTCTGAAAATTATTTCGAGCAGTTAGTTCATGAGCCCACGCGAATAGTAATCGGTTGTGAAAACACACACTTGAGTTAAAAACCAACATAAAAACCGATATAGGGATTAGTGAACACAGGGTTGTCGTGGCGAGATTGAATATTGTCATCCCCAAATCCTTGAAAAATAAGCGAAAAATATACCTATTCAAAGAAGCAGATAAAAATTCACTTGACGCTTTCCTGAGAGACAATCTCCACTCCTTCCAAATTAATACTGTAAGTGTAGACCGGATGTGGCTTAAATTCAAAGAAATAGTATCGGCTGCAATTGAGAGGTTTATACCAAATAAACTAACAAACGACGGAGCTGATCCTCCTTGGTACACAAAACGGGTCAGAACACTGTTGCAGTAACAACGAAACAAAGATGCCAAATTTAAACAGACTCAAAATCCCCAAGATTGGCGATCCTTTACAGAAGCTCGAAACTTAGAGCGGAGTTCAATGCGAGACGCCTATAACAGTTTCGACAACGAAACTTTGTCTCGAAACCTGGTAGAAAATCCAAAGAGATTCTGGTCATATGTGAAGTATGTTAGCGGCAAGAAACAGTCAATGCCTTCTTTTCGCGATAACAATGGAGGCACTATCGAAACAGTGCCGCCAAAGCAGATTTAATTAACACGGCCTTCCGAAATGCCTTCACA
The DNA here is from genome assembly GCF_023864275.1 of Schistocerca cancellata. Lineage (NCBI taxonomy): Eukaryota > Metazoa > Arthropoda > Insecta > Orthoptera > Acrididae > Schistocerca > Schistocerca cancellata. The sequence continues at coordinate 206,651,902 of NC_064635.1, forward strand.
AAAGAAGACGAAGTAAATACTACAGAATTCGAATCGAGAGTAGCTGCCAACATGAGTAACGTAGAAGTGAATGTCCTTGGAGTAGTGAAGCAACTCAAATCACTTAATAAAAGCAAGTCTTCTGGTCCAGACTGTATACCAGTTAGGTTCATTTCGGAGTATTCTGATGCATTAGTTCCATACTTAACAATCATGTAACACCGTTCGTTCGACGAAAGATCAGTACCCAAAGACTGGAAAGTAGCACAGGTCACACCAATGTTCAAGAAAGGCAGTAGGAGTAATCCACTGAATTAAAGGCCCATATCCTTAACGTCGATATACAGCACGATTTTAGAACATATATTGTGTTCGAACATTATGAATTCCCTCGAAGGAAACGGTCTACTGACCCACAGTCAACATGGGTTTAGGAAACATAGTTCCTGTGAAACACAACTAGCTCTTTATTCACATGAAGTGCTGAGTGGTATTGAGAAGGGATTTCAGATCGATTCCGTATTTCTGGATTTCCGGAAGGCTTTTGACACTGTACCACACAAGCGGGTCGTAGAAAAATTGCGTGCTTATGGAATATCGTCTCAGTTACGTGACTGGATTTGCGATTTCCTGTCAGAGACGTCACAGTTCATAGTAATTGACGGAAGGTCATCGAGTAAAACAGAAGTGATTTCAGGCGTTCCTCAAGGTAGTGTTATAGGCCTTTTGCTGTTCCTTGATTTGGGAGACAATCTGAGCAGCCGCCTTCGGTTGTTTGCAGATGACGCTGTCGTTTATCGACTAATAAAGTCATCAGAAGATCAAAAAACTACAAAACGATTTGGAAAAAATATCTAAATGGTGCGAAAAGTAGCAGTTGACCCTAAATAACGAAAAATGTGAGGTCACCCACAATGAGTGCTAAAAGGAACTCATTGAACTTCGGTGACACGATAAATCAGTCTAATCCTAAAAGCCGTAAATTCAACTAAATACCTAGGTATTACAATTACGAACAACTTAAATTGGAAAGAACACGTAGAAAATATTGTGGGGAAGGCTTACCAAAGGCTGCGTTTTATTGGCAGGACACTTGGAAAATGTAACAGACCTACTAAGGAGACTGCCTACACTACGCTTGTCCGTCCTCTTTTAGGATACTGCTCCGCGATGTGGGATGCTTACCAGGTAGCACTGACGGATTACATCGAAAAAGTTCAAAGAAAGGCAGCACGTTTTGTATTATCGCTAAATATGGGAGAGAGTGTCACAGAAATGATACAGGATTTGGGCTGGAAATCGTTAAAAAGAAAGTCGTTTTTCGTTGCGACGGAATCTTCTCACGAAATTCCAATCACCAACTTTCTCCTCCGAATGCGAAAATATTTTGTTGACACCGACTTACATTGGGAGGAACGATCACCACGACAAAATAAGGGAAAGCAGAGCTCGTACGGAAAGATATAGTTGTTCATTCTTTCCGCACGCTATACGGGATTGGAATAGTAGAGAATTGTGAAGGTGGTTCGATGAACCCTCTGCCAGGAACTTAAATGTGATTTGCAGAGTATCCATGTAGTTGTAGACGTAGATGTAGAAATAGTAAGGCGCACTACTCTGGTAATTCCGAGAAACTGTATTTGTGGAAAGGTGCCATTTGTAACAAGTTATTGTGGCCAAGCAACCAGCGTTAGCGCTTAGCAAGAGAGGTCTGGACAAGGCGGAGGTTCAAATTCCTCGAGCACTACTTTTTAACCCACATTTTTTCATCAATAGTCATTTTATTTAATATATGACATTTGAAATGTAATATAATGAAAAAAACGTGTATTTTCATGAAGTTGTATTGGATTTCATATTTTATTTGACTATTTACTATTTGTAATTAAATTTTCAAGGACGAGGCACAGGCTTGGAAAGCCAAAGTCAAACATCGATAAATCATTATGCGAATGGCGTTATTCAGAATCAGTAATATAGAAGTCACAATGTATTAGACCACAAGAGTAATTAGTGTACAATTACTAACCGGAAGTGCTCTCTCACTTTGCAGGATGGTGTCATACAGACATCAAATTTCAAGCAAATATAATACTGGCCATTAAAATTACTACACCAAGAAGAAATGCAGATGATAAACGGGTATTCATTGGACAGATATATTATACTAGAACTGACATGTGATTACATTTTCACCCAATTTGGGTGCATAGATCCTGAGAAATTAGTACCCAGAACAACCACCTCTGGCCATAATAACGGCATTCATACGCATGGGCATTGAGTCAAACAGAGCCTTGGATAGCGTGTACAGGTACAGCTGCCCATGCAGCTTCAACACGATACCACAGTTCATCAAGAGTAGTGACTGGCGTATTGTGACGAGCCAGTTGCTCGGCCACCATTGACCAGACGTTTTCAGTTGGTGAGAGTTCTGGAGAATATGCTGGCCAGGGCAGCAGCCGAATATTTTCTATATCCAGAAAGGCCTGTACAGGACCTGCAACATGCGGTCGTGCATTATCCTGCTGAAATGTAGGATTTCGCAGGGATCGAATGAGGGGTAGAGCCATGGGTGGTAACACATCTGAAATGTAACGTCCACTGTTCAAAGTGCCGTCAATGCGAACAAGAGGTGACCGAGACGTATAACCAATGGCACTCCATACCATCACGCCGGGTGATACGCCAGTATGGCGATGACGAATACACGCTGCCAATGTGCGTTCACCGCGTTGCCACCAAACACGGATGAGACCATCATGATGCTGTAAACAGAACCTGGATTCATCCGAAAAAGTGACGTTTTGCCATTCGTGCACCCAGGTTCGTCGTTGAGTACACCATCGCAGGCGCTCCTGTCTGTGATGCAGCGTCAAGGGTAACCGCAGCCATGGTCTCCGAGCTGATAGTCCATGCTGCTGCAAACGTCGTCGAACTGTTCGTGGTGATGGTTGTCGTCTTGCAAACGCCCCCATCTGTGGACTCAGGGATCGAGACGTGGTTGCACGATCCGTTACAGCCATGCGGATAAGATGCCTGTCATCTCGACTACTAGTGATACGAGGCCGTTGGGATCCAGCACGGCATTCCGTATTACACTCCTGAACCCACCTATTCCATATTCTATTAACAGCCATTGGATCTCGACCAACGCGAGCAGCAATGTCGCGATACGCTAAACCGCTATCGCGATAGTCTACAATGAGACGTCTATCCAAGTCGGAAACGTGCTGGTACGCATTTCTCCTCCTTACAGGAGGCATCACAACAACGTTTCACCAGGCAACGCCGGTCAACTGCTGTTTGTGTATGAAAAATTGGTTGGAAACTTTCCTCATGCCAGCACGTCGTAGGTGTCGCCACAGGCGCCAACCTTGTGTGAATGCTCTGAAACGCTGATCATTTGCATATCACAGCATCTTCTTCCTGTCGGTGAAATTTCGCGTCTGTAGCACGTCATCTTCGTGTTGTTGCAATTTTAATGGCCAGTAGTGTACTTCATACAAACACACGTGTTTTTTCATTTTTTCATATTACCTTTCAAATGTCATACAAAATAAATCATATGAACAGAGATGAAAAAAAAAACAGATTAATAATCAAGTTTGAGCGCGAGCCGTACCACAGCCTCAAACATGTTCATCTTACGAAGCTCAAACGCTTATCAATTGACCACCATGAACTATGACTTCTGGTACCTACACACAGATCTACATCTACATATACGTGGATACTCTGCAAATCACATTTAAGTGCTTGGCAGAGGGTTCATCGAACCACCTTCACAATAATTCTCTATTATTCCAATCTCGAAGCAGCACGCGCAAAAAAACGAACACTTGTATCTTTCGGTACGAGCTCTGATTTCCCTTATTTTATTATGATGATCGTTTCTCACTGTATCGGTCAGCGTCAACAAAATATTTTCGCATTCGGAGGAGAAGATTGGTGATTGAAATTTCGTGGGAAGATTCCGCCACGACGAGGAACGCCTTTGTTTTAATGGTGTCCATCTGAAATCCTGTATCTTGTCGGTAACACTCTGCCCCCTACTTTTCGATAATACAAAATATGTTGCCCGACTTGAACTCCCTCGATGTGCTCCGTTAACCCTACCTGGTAGGGATCCGACACCGTGCAGCAGTACTTCGAAAGAGGACAGACAAACGTAGTGTGGCAGTCTCTTTAGTAAATCTGTTACATTTTCTAAGACTTCTGCCAGTAAGAGGCAATCTTTGGTATGTCCTCCTCACAATATTTTCTATGTATTCTTTCTAATATAAGTTGTTCGTAATTGTAATTTATAGGTATTTAGTTGAATTTGCAGCCCTCAGATTTGACTGCTTTATCGTGTAACCGACGTTTAGCGGATTCCTTCTAGCACTCATGTGGATGGCCCCACACTTTTATTACTTAGAGTCAATTGCCAATTTTCGCACCATACAGATATTTTTCCTAAATCATTATGCAATTCCTTTTGATCGTCTGATGACTTTACGATAAACGACACCATCATCAACAAACAACCTAAAACGGCAGCTCAGATTGTCCCTTAAATCGTTTATATAGATAAGGAATAGCAAATGGTCTATAACAGTACCTTGGGGAACGCCAGAAATTACTTCTGTTTTACTCGATGACTTTCCGTCAATTACTACGAACTATGACCTCTCTGACAGGCAATCACGAATCCAGTCACATAACTGAGACGATATTCGATAAGCTCGCAATTTGACTACAAGCCGCTTGTGTGGTACAATGTCAGAAGCCTTCTACAAATATAGAAATACGTAATCGATTTGAAATTCTTGTCAATAGCAGTCAACAGTACGTGTGAATAAAGAGCTTGCTGTGTTTCACAAGAACGATGTTTTCTAAATCCATGTTGACCGTGTCAATAGATCGTTCTCTTCGAGGTAATTTATAATGTTCAAACACAATATATGTTCCAAAATCCTGCTGCATATCGACGTTAACGATATGGGCCTGTAATTTAGTGGATTACTCCTATTACCTTTCTTGAATACTGGTGTGACGTGTGCAAGTTTTGAGTCTTTGGATACGGATCTTTCGTCGAGCGAACGGTTGTATATTATTGTTAAGTATGGAGCTATTTTATCAGCGTACTCTGAAAGGATCGTAACCGGTATACAGTCTGGACTGTAAGACATAAGCACGTAACAGACACCTAAAAGTTTTCTTGCGATTTTCTCGCTATTACTTGAGTAGTGCACCTTACTACTTGCATAGCCGGCCGGAGTGGCCGAGCGGTTCTAGGAGCTTCAGTCCGGAACTGCGCGACTGCTACGGTCGCAGGTTCGAATCCTGCCTCGCGCATGGATGTGTGTGATGTCCTTAGGTTAGTTAGGTTTAAGTAGTTCTAAGTCTAGAGGACTGATGACCTCAGATGTTAAGTCCCATAGTGCTCAGAGCCATTTGAACCTTACTACTTGCAAATTATGTTGTTTTAATGGCCTACTAAAGGTGTACGAAGTTTTAACTAAATCTGAGAGCGAAGTCTTGACCTCCCCTTGTTACGAGGGTCACTCCAACACTATTTTCGTAAAAATACAGTTTGCAATCTGCATGAGTGAAAGTTTCACAGAGTGTATATACATCCTTCTCGCTTATTTTCAAACTTAGTTCAACCTGTTCCCGTGACAGGCGCCGTCACAGCATGTCTTCAAGATGGCTGCTACACTTGACGTTCGTCTGAAGCAACGTGCTATCATAGAATTCCTGTGCTGCGAAAACGAGACAGTGGAAAACATCCACAAGAGGTTGTAAAAGGTGTATGGAGATGCTGCTGTCGATCGCAGTACAGTTAGTCGGTGGGCGAGCAGGTTACGTGACGAAAGCGGGCACGGCAATATTGAGGATTGTCCTCGCAGTGGCAGGCCTCGTACTGCACACACTCCAGACAATGTGCAGAGAGTTAACGAATTGGTGACTGCTCACAGACGCATCACATGAGAACGAATTGTCACGCTACGCTGGGATAGGGGAAGGAAATGTTTGCAGAATACTGAAAGTGTTGGCTATAGAAAAGGTTTGTGCCAGGTGGGTTCCCAGGATGTTGACAGTGGCTCACAAAGAAACGAGAAAAACGGTATGCAGCGAAATTTTGGAACAGTACGAGAAAGGTGGAGATGAATTTCTTGGAAGAATTGTGACAGGTGATGAAACATGGCTCCATCATTTTTCACCAGAGACGAAGGGGCAATCAATGGAGTGGCATCGTGTAAGTTCACCCAATAAAAAAAAAAAATTCAAAACCATACCTTCTGCTGGAAAAGTTATGGCTACGGTGTTTTTCGATTCCGAAGGACTCTTGCTTGTGGACATCATGCCAAATGGAACCACCATAAATTCTGATGCATATGTGACGACACTGAAGAAACTTCAAGCTTGACTGAGTCGTGTTCGACCACATCGGCAAAAGCAGGATGTTTTGCTGTTGCACGACAATGCACGTCGACATGTCAGTCAAAAAACCGTTGAAGCGATCACAAAACTCGGGTGGACAACACTGAAACACCCGCCTTATGGTCCTGACCTGGGTCCATGTGACCGTCATCTCTTTCGGAAACTGAAAGACTCTCTTCGTGGAACAAGGTTTGAAGATGATGAGTCCCTTGTGCACGCTGCCAAACAGTGGCTCCAACAGGATGGTCTAGAATTTTACCGTGCGGGTATACAGGCGCTGGTTCCAAGATGGCGTAAGGCAGTTGACAGGGATGGAAATTATGTGGAGAAATGAAAATATTGTTCCTAAAGGATGTATCTACACACTGTAAAACTTTCAAACATGTAGAATAAAAGATGTATTTTAAAAAAAATAGTGTGCATATCCTTTGGAGTGACCCTCGTAGATTAAGAAGCGGAGTAAGAAGAACAAGTTATCTATGGAACCTCCTTGCGACCAAATCGATCTTTGAGTCTGCAGAGAGTCACAAAATATACAGCAATTCCAGAATGAATTTTCACTCTGCAGCGGACTGTGCGCTGATGTGAAACTTCCTGCCAGGATAAAACTGTGGGCCAGACTGGGTCTTCAATCGTACTCGGGTAGCTCAATTGGTGGAGCACTTGCCTGCGGAAAGGAAAAGCCCCGGCTTCAAATCCCGATATGCCTCACAATTGAAATCTGCCAGGAAGTTTCATATCTAACATTTTTTCTGCTGTCTATGTCTGACAGTATGTTCACTGGAAGATCGCCATTTCTCCAAAGACAGTGCTGTCAATGTTGGCAATTTTACGGACGGAAAAAATTTAATAAATTTTACACAGATTAATTTATACCAGAGTGTTAAACGTTCATTTGCTATTGTTGCTAACCACTTTCTCTTAACGTTTTCTTGATTTATTTAAGTGCTGTAGCACATATATAATTTATAACTCCTGCTGTTATTGTGTTGTGTTACTATGAACTTTCAATTTGTATGTTTACTGTCTGCAACAAGTTGACTTTTGCTATTTGTCTTATACATACCGCTGCAACCCAAATGCCATCATTGTGTTCTGCTGTATACAAGTCAACATTTAAGTCGACAAGAACCTTATGTTAATGGGCCACTACACTTGGCATTTGCTCTGCTCACCTGTAATGCTACAGTCCTGCTGCTCTAAGTCGTGGCTTGTGATTATTTGTGTTCTTAAGGGGTGACACCACTGTAACGACCTAAAAATACTTTTTCTTGAGCATTTTCTTTTCGGGCAGAAGGAAAAGGAAGGAAAGGTGGTAGAAAAATAATACGTGGGGGGGGGGAGGTAATTATTGAGCATTTTTGTCAAAAAATATTACAAAATGGTGATCTTCTTCAGTAGTGGTCAATCCAAGGATTGGTTTGCAACAGCTACAATGGCAGCTTGTCTCCATTCTGTGTGTCTTTCAGCTTTTCTCTTCATTTCTTTATAGGTGTTACATCCCACATTTTTCACGATACCTCAGTCGTGGTCTTCCTCTTGGTCTTTTTCCCTCGACACATCCCTCTATGATTGTGTTCAGGAGTCCTTTATGTCTTAATAGATGGCCTGTAAATTGCACTCTTCTTTTAACACTGAAACTCCAGAAGCTTCTCTTGTCACCTGCTCTTTCCAGAACCACTTCGTTTGTGACCTTGTCGATCCATTTTATTTTGAGCATGCGTCTGTAGCACCACATTTCAAAAGAATTTAGCTTCTATTCTTCCTCTGTCCCGAGAGTCCACGTTTCACCCCCATAGCATGCCACACTCCACACATATGATTTCAAAAATCTTTTCCTGATTTCAAAGCTGATGCTCTTAGATGTTAGTATGTTTTTCTTCTTGTTAAAAGCAGCCTTTGCTTGAGCTATTCTACTTCTCACTTCTGCCTTGCTCCTTCCATCCCTGGTAATATTACTGCCCAGATAAGTAAATTTATCAACTTGTTCGAGCAGTTCATTGCCTACATGAACTTGGACTTTCACTTGATCTTCTTTGTCGCAAACCGTTACTTTTGTTTTTGCTTTATTAATTCTCATATTATATTCTTCACCCATAACTTTATCCATTCTATTCAGTAGGACTACAAAATCTTCTTCACTTTCAGCTAGGACAGCTATATCATCGGCATATCTTATCATATCTATTCGTTGGCCATGAATTACTACAAGTGTCTGTGAATTTTCCCTTACTTTTTTCAGCGCCTCTTCAATGTATAGGTTAAAGATAACAGGGGACAGTGCGCAACCTTGTCGGATACCTTTCCGTATCTGCACCTCTTCTTGTTTTGTCCGTCCACGGATAACTGCTGTCTCGTTTTTGTACAGGTTCCATATCATTTTTCTATCTTTATGGTCTATTTCTACTTTTTTGAGTACCTCAAACATCTTATCCCATTTAACATTATCAAAGGCTTTCTCTACATCTACGAAAGCTATGTATGTTTTCAGGTTCTTATCTAGTCGTTTCTCTATTATTAGTTTTAGAGCAAATATTGCTTCTCTGGTTCCTCTATCTTTCCGGAATCCAAACTGGTCTTCGGAGAGTGTAGCTTCGACTTTTTGTTCTATGCGTTTTAGGATAATTGAGGTTAATATTTTAGAGGCGTGAGTAACTAGGCTCAGCGTCCTATAATTTTCACATCTTGTAGCATTTGCCTTCTTTGGAATGGGGATCATAATGTTTTTCTCAAAGTCTGTAAGAATTTTACCCTGCTCGTACATGTTGAAAACAAGATTATACAACTCCTGATTCAGTTTTGCTCCTCCAGATTTCAGAAGTTCGGCTGGGATATTGTCTATACCAGGCGATTTGTTGTTTTTCAATTTTTTCAGAGCTAGTTCAAACTCTTCCTTTAATATAGGTTCACCTATGTTGTGTGCATCTACTTCTGTTTCTTCTTCCATGCTGTTTTCAGACAGGTCTGGTCCGCTGTACAGTTTTCCTACATATTGTTTCCATCTTCTTGCAACTTCATCATCGTCATCCAACATATTGCCATTTTCATCCATTACAGCCCCACACTTGTTTCTTCTGTCTCCAAAGCAATGTCTCACACATTGATAGGCCTTGTCGATACTTACCTTGCTCATGTTGTCCTCAACTGAAATACAGAGATCATCAAGATACTTTTCTCTTGTATGTTTTGCCTCTCTGTTGATTCTGTTTTTCAGACTCTTGTATTTCTCTTGGTCTTCCTTCTTCACAGAATTTTTTAATTTCCTTCTTTCTTCCATCATATTTAGTAGGTCATTAGTGATCCATTCCTTCCTTTTCTCTGTCCTTTCTTTTCCTATTACTTCTTCTGTTGCTTCTAAAATACCAGTTTTTATTTTTTCTCAGCTGCTTTGGATGTCATTGCAGCCCTGTGTATGTTTTCTTGTCTGTTTCTAGTTGATAGTGCTTCAGTGTATTTTCGTTTTTCAGGTTTGTCAAATCCCATTTACATGTACTTCTTTTTTTAATGTTCTTGAATTTTAGTTCAGTCTTCATCATAACGAGTATGTGGTCACTTTCCACATCACAGCCTGGATATGATCTGCTGTCCTTAACTTGGTTTTTTAAATCTTTGCTTCACTAATATGAAGTCAATTTGATATCTGTTAATGTCACCAGGCATTTTCCAAGTATATCTTCTTCTTGGATGATGATTAAAGAAGGTATTTGTAATGCAAAGTTTATTTCTTTGGCAGAATTTTACAAGTTTATCCCCTCTTTCATTTCTTAATCCTAATCCAAAATTCCCTGCCACATCCTCTTCTTTACCTTCCCCGACAACGGCATTCATATCTCCCATGATGACAAGGTTTTCAGCTCCTTTAATTCTGACAATTACTTCTTCAAGGTGGTCATACATCATGTCGATTTCATCATCCTCGTGCCTCGTAGTTGGCACGTATACTTGGATTATGATTGTGTCTTTTGGTTTAGTTTCCAATCGGACATAAATTATCCTCTCACTATGTTGAACAAATCCTTTTACTCTTAACCCCATCTCTTTATTGAGGATAATTCCCACTCCTGCAATCCCGGGATTGTCTTGTGCTGTTCCAGTGTGTATGATTCTGTAATCCCCTGACCAAAAGTCACCAGCGTTTGGCCATCTCATTTCTGAGACTCCCAGTACATCAATATCCATTCGTTTCATTTCCATTTTCAAGTTTTCCAGTTTACCACATTTAAGAAGTGAGTTGACGTACCATGTTGCTATCCTTCTTACATTAATGCTTTTGGATGTTGGTATCTCTTTAGTTGTCCCCGCCCAGAGATCCGAATGGGGTACTGTTTTACCTCCGGAGAATTTAACCAAAGAGCTTTCCATCATAAGCTGTTGATACTTGGGATACCCGCCCGGGTCTTTAATGGAATGGTTTCCCGTTGCCTTCTCCATTCTATGCCGTTGGCCACCTTGTGGCTCCTCCGCCTTTAGGGGCAGTTTCCCACCCCAAGGGCAAGAGAGTGCCCTTCCTTCTAGCCGCTCATCCGCCCTCCTAGAAGGCCGTTGGCAATTGATAGAAGGTAATCTCCTTATCCCGGGAGATATTCGGCTCAGTAGAAGTATAGGTTGGAAATGGAAGACCCCTAGGCCTCGAAACCTAATAGCGTCAGGGTCGGAAAAGAACAAGAATTGGCCGATGGTGGCCAAATAGGAAAGATAAAAGTGAGGAGCCTGGCATAAGTAAGTGGAAGCAATGCCAGGACTCAGCTCGGGACCCCGTGGTCGCCAGCCACGTACTCACTAGGTGTGACTCCCTGAAAAATGGTGATACAGCAGCAATTCTCCCGAGGCATGTTGAACTTGAGGCTATCTGTGGCACGCATTGTAACTGGTGCCGATCTGAATTTTTAACAAGAAGAAAAACTTGTACAATCTACATGAGTGTAGGTAGTGAACCAAGTAGGGAATTTCAGAAATATTGATTTTGGTGTAATCTGAATAAAGTCGTTCACCAAAAAAGAACAGTCATTTGTTAATAATTATTGTTCAAATCCCCTGTGTAGTTCACTTCGAAATGTTATTTCAAGTTCACGGTTAAATTTTGAAATAAAAAGAGTTAAAGTCGTTGGTGTTTTACTGCGTGCCGTTTCGAAAAATCATATGCCGAGAAAAACGCCTTTGAAGTTTTGAAATGTGTTACAGACATGAACGAATGAAAAAAATCTACTTTCAGAAATCTCTTACCATTACTCTGCTGTCCCAGGATTGGCCTGTCGTACTCTTGCCGTTGAGATCGAAATTATACTCTATTACAAAACGATTGAAATATCGGCCGTGGGAATTCCACGTAGCACGAAACTTTAGAGATCCATTTATCCCTACTCCAAGCAGGCGCATTGCTAGGACGATTCAACGGTTGATTTCATATGCGTTCCTTATAAACAAACACTCCTTCTTTGTATAACAACTTCCGGTCAATTTGGACAAGCAGTATTTATTGTGAAGCCTCAGCCGAGAGGACTTCGTTTTTGCAGAGTGCATTGGTGTTGGAAGAGTTTTTCAACCTCTCCAAGTTTGATGTCATACAGATTTTAAAATAAATAGGGATAGGATGATAGGACATGTTTTAAGATATAGCAGTACTGGAGGAACCGTTTTTTTTAATTTTATTTTATTTTATTTATTTATTTATTTTTTTTTTTTTTTGATGCGGCCCGCCACGAATTCCTTTCCTGTGCTAACCTCTTCATCTCAGAGGAGCACTTGCAACCTACGTCCTCAATTATTTGCTTGACGTATTCCAATTTCTGTCTTCCTCTACAGTTTTTGCCCTCTACAGCTCCCTCTAGTACCATGGAAGTCATTCCCTCATGTCTTAGCAGATGTCCTATCATCCTGTCCCTTCTCCTTATCAGTGTTTTCCACATATTCCTTTCCGATTCTGCGTAGAACCTCCTCATTCCTTTTATCAGTCCACCTAATTTTCAACATTCGTCTATGGCACCACATCTCAAGTGCTTTGATTCTCTTCTGTTCCGGTTTTCCCACAGTCCATGTTTCACTACCATACAATGCTGTACTCCGGACGTACATCCTTAGAAATTTCTTCCTCAAATTAAGGCCGGTATTTGATATTAGTAGACTTCTCAGAAATGCCTTTTTTGCCATAGCGAGTCTGCTTTTGATGTCCTCCTTGCCCCGTCGGACACTGGTTATTTTACTGTCTCGGTAGCAGAATTCCTTAAATTCATTGACTTCGTGACCATCAATCCTGATGTTAAGTTTCTCGCTGTTCTCATTTCTACTACTTCTCATTACCTTCGTCTTTCTCCGATTTACTCTCAAACCATACTGTGTACTCATTTGACTGTTCATTCCGTTCAGCAGATCATTTAATTCTTCTTCACTTTCACTCAGGATAGCAATGTCATCAGCGAATCGTATCATTGATATCCTTTCACCTTGTATTTTAATTCCACTCCTGAACCTTTCTTTTATTTCCATCATTGCTTCCTCGATGTACAGATTGAAGAGTAGGTGCGAAACGCTACAGCCTTGTCTTACACCCTTCTTAATACGAGCACTTCGTTCTTGATCGTCCACTCTTATTATTCGCTCTTGGTTGTTGTACATATTGCATATCACCCGTCTCTCCCTATAGATTACCCCTACTTTTTTCAGAATCTCGAACAGCTTGCACCATTTTATATTGTCGAACGCTTTTTCCAGGTCGACAAATCCTATGAAAGTGTCTTGATTTTTCTTTAGCCTTGCTTCCATTATTAGCCGTAACGTCAGAATTGCCTCTCTCGTCCCTTTACTTTTCCTAAAGCCAAACTGATCGTCACCTAGCGCATTCTCAATTTTCTTTTCCATTCTTCTGTATATTATTCTTGTAAGCAGCTTCGATGCATGAGCTGTTAAGCTATTTGTGCGATAATTCTCGCACTTGTCAGCTCTTGCCGTCTTCGGAATTGTGTGGATGATGCTTTTCCGAAAGTCAGATGGTATATCGCCAGACTCATATATTCTACACACCAACGTGAATAGTCGTTTTGTTGCCACTTCCCCCAATGATTTTAGAAATTCTGATGGAATGTTATCTATCCCTTCTGCCTTATTTGACCGTAAGTCCTCCAAAGCTCTTTTAAATTCCGATTCTAATACTGGATCCCCTATCTCTTCTAAATCGACTCCTGTTTCTTCTTCTATCACATCAGACAAATCTTCACCCTCATAGAGGCTTTCAGTGTATTCTTTCCACCTATCTGCTCTCTCTCCTCTGCATTTAACAGTGGAATTCCCGTTGCACTCTTAATGTTACCACCGTTGCTTTTAATGTCACCAAAGTTTGTTTTGACTTTCCTCTATGCTGAGTCTGTCCTTAGTACTTCCGTATCCCACTTCTTTGCCTATTGATTCTTCCTGACTAATGTTTGAACTTCAGCCTACTCTTCTTCACTACTATATTGTGATCTGAGTCTATATCTGCTCCTGGGTACGCCATACAATCCAGTATCTGATTTCGGAATCTCTGTCTGACCATGATGTAATCTAATGGAAATCTTCCCGTATCTCCCGGCCTTTTCCAAGTATACCTCCTCCTCTTGTGATTCTTGAACAGGGTATTCGCTATTACTAGCTGAAACTTGTTACAGAACTCAATTAGTCTTTCTCCTCTTTCATTCCTTGTCCTAAACCCATATTCTCCTGTAACCTTTTCTTCTGCTCCTTCCCCTACAACTGCATTCCAGTCGTCCATGACTATTAGATTTTCGTCCCCCTTTACATACTGCATTACCCTTTCAATATCCTCATACACTTTCTCTATCTGTTCATCTTCAGCTTGCGACGTCGGCATGTATATCTGAACTATCGTTGTCGGTGTTGGTCTGCTGTCGATTCTGATTAGAACAACCCAGTCACTGAACTGTTCACAGTAACACACCCTCTGCCCTACCTTCCTATTCATAACGAATCCTACACCTGTCATACCATTTTCTGCTGCTGTTGATATTACCCGATACTCATCTGACCAGAACCGTACAGAGCAAAAACTGTAGGGGAACTCAGAGACAGCCAAGTATGGAGGTGCTACTCTGAGATGAAGTGATTGGCACAGGGGAGGAAGTCGTGGCCGGTCACATGGAAGCAGTGACGAGAATGATGACGCAGAAAGATTTACACCCTTCATTAGCAGTTTCATTTACGCACTACATTAATCACCAATTTCCTGGCAGAATAAATCTGTGTGCTTTTGGCAGGGCATTATTCTTACCAAGAAAACTGCCCAGGAAAATCTCTATAATTAAATGGACAGTTTGGAGTAGGTGGTTGCCTATCTAACGGATTCCAGGAGCAAAAAAATGTTATTTTTAGCATTTCGTGTAACTATTGAACGGATTCAAAAAATTTAAAATTCTATCACAATCGACTCAAAGGAGGGACGTTGATGAAAACCACACACTATTTCAAAAATGCAACAAATCCACAGTTTTGGAGATATGGCAATGAAATTTTGTACCACGCTTTATATGAAAGTAACACATTTACATATAAAATCCTTTGATTGTATATATTTAACTTTTTTTGAATGAAATTTGTAATTTTATTTTCAAAAAATAATGTATGTTCCTATTCCTCAGAAACTATTCAAGAGATTTCTACAAAAATTTCTCTGTTTCATCTCTTTATATGTTGTAAGCTTCACTCATGGGGTTTTTGGAATATGTCAAATAGGAGAATTTTCATAACTTTTTAATTATAATTCCACAAGTACAATTTTAAATTCATGGAAAATTCCAAGCACTTTGCCCCATATCTCAGCTTGCAATCAGAATTTCAAAATTTTCCCTTGAGACAATGTGTGCAAAATTTCATAATTCTAGCATTCATAGAAACTGAGGAAAAGGTACAAAAACTCCAAAAAACAAAGTTTTCAGGCAACGCAATTTAAAGTTCAAACTAACTTTTTTCCTTATGTCACTTCTTCAGTAGGCACCACATTTGTACTCTGTGTCATCTTTCCCTTTAAGGCTTCTCTTCCGGTTCCTTGTTGTCTGTCTTTTTCAACTGACTTTTCAGCTGCAGAGACGTGCTGTAAATCTATTTTTCTCAGGATGTCTCGAGTAAAATTTCCTATCTAGAAGCCCATTCCTTCTAATACCTTCATCCTCCCGACGTTCCCATCATTAAACACAATAACTGCATCACAAGTTGCAATTCTGACAACTGTAGCAGATGCAAATGTGTTCTTAGGGCATCGTTTCCACATGAGTTTATAAGATACGGAACAAAGATGATCTATAAAACCAAAGAGTATGTATCACGGCCTTCTAGATGTATCCCGCACACGTTTGGTTGAAAGTAATATAATACACAGAATCGTTGTTCACTGAGCTGGTATTGAAGTGCTGCTTCAAAACGTGGGCGTGGCAGGGAGGCTGCGTCACTCTTTTAATTAATTTTCAGGCACTCCGGATGCGGTTTCAACATTGAAACTTTGGGAACTTATTGTCCATGAGTTGTACTAACAAATAGAAAATAAATCGAAAATTGACATTTTTGGTCAATTTCATCAACGTCCCCCCTTAAGAGTTATTATCTTAAGTTAGAGGTTTAACACAACAAGACAAGTATTACAGTTAGAATCTGCGTATGTGTGTTGAAAGAGAGAACCTCACGGTGTGGAAATTGCCCAGCCTATAGTCCTCCCGTATTTGAGAAAGGGACCACTTAGCGACTCTCAGCAAACTTTACACGTAATTGCAAAGCTAACATTTACGGAACTTTTTCTTGTTTACACCCACCACGAATTAATGAAAGAAAAAACCTTATCCCTTTCTACATTTTCTCTGTTCGTGCAGGCATGACATTTTAATTTATTGGTTTTTTACTATTAACTCTATTTGCAACACATTTTGAAGATAGTATCCACATATATCAATGAAAGTGCCTACCTGCAAAATTATATCATTGTACTACATAGACCGCGTTAAAACGCCCGCTTTCGGGATACAGGAAAGCTCACTAGGCCTGTAGCGAATCCGCCCGGAGGATTAACCACGAGGGTCTATACGTTCGACAGTATGAATGTGGTTTTTAGGCGGTCTCCCACATCCGACCAGGCGAGTATCGGGCTGGTACCCAAAGCGCACGTCAGTTACACGATTCGCAAACATTTAGAAAACATTCTCGCACTTGCACGAGTGATAACACTACACACAGACAAGTGGAGTACAGAATGTGTGTCCTGGTGGGAAGTGGTGGCACCAGGGAAAGTATCCACATCCGAAATAACACGCCGACTCCTTGGAGACACGGGATAAGGCCAGGCAGAAGTAGGAGAAGAAGACAATCGCCAATAATAAGGGGGAGGATGATAGGACATATGTTAAGACATCGGAAAATAGCTGTAGGGAGTGAAAACTCAAGGGGAAGGCATAGACTTGAATACGTCATCATCATCATCATCATTGTGGTGTCTCCGCCAGACACCACACTTGCTACGTGGTAGCCTTTAAATCGGCCGCGGTCCGTTAGTATACGTCGGACCCGCGTGTCGCCACTATCAGTGATTGCAGACCGAGCGCCGCCACACGGCACGTCTAGAGAGACTTCCTAGCACTCGCCCCAGTTGTACAACCGTCTTTGCTAGCGATGGTTCACTGACAAAATACGCTCTCATTTGCCGAGACGATAGTTGGCATAGCCTTCAGCTACGTCATTTGCTACGACCTAGCAAGGCGCCATTACCAGTTACTACTGATACTGAATCATGTACCGTCAAGAGCGACGTTCACCATTAGTAGATTAAAGTTAAGTATTCCACCAGCTACGTCCGTTTTTTCTAAATTCTAATTTCCTTGCCCTGTTCCAGACCTCACGCCAGCCTGCATGAGCTAAGAGGCGTGCCTTTCGGCTTCCTCTAGTAACACGGTGTTGGCTCTCCTGCCAACCCACAACAATCATCATCATCAACAACAACATCCTCGTCGTCGTCATTATCTTCTTCTAAGAACTAGGTTTACCGTGACGTATTCCGGTCTCTCTATCATCCGTCTACCGAGTTCTCTCATTCTAGTCGACCGATGACTCGTCACTTTTTTTGGAAATCTATTTCGTATCATTCTGTCAGCATCATTCTCCCAGTAAATTCTATTTTCTGCCTTGCCAATAACTCAAGAGATTTTTAAATATGATCTTGTTTCATTCCTTGTTTTATCCATTTTTTTACAGCGCCTTACTTATCTCAAGAACTTCATCTCTGCTTCCTGCATATCTCATTTTTCGTTTTTGTTACTGTCCGTGCTTAGTAACTACATACAAGAGCAGATACAGCCATAACTTTATAGAATTTCGTTTGTGTTTCTTTCATTGCATTTCTTCCCAAAGCACTCCTAGTTGTTCCACAGTTAGCTTGAAATTTATTAACATTATATTAAATATCTTTGTCACAGTTGAAACTAACATCACAACCTATATAGCTACCCGCTATAAAATTTATCCATTTTTTATTATTTTCGATCTGACTGGATTCTTTTCTTTGAAAGCCGTTATCTTTGACTTATTGGAAGATACGGTTAAATTGTATTGCGTTTTGGCTCAATACACCTGCTGCTCTTTGTAGACATTGTTCCGTTTCCTGTATAATTATCTGGTCATCCGCGTAAACCAACAAATAATAATTGAAGGTGTAGGATGCGAGTGCTGCTCTGCGTTCGAGGGACCTGTGCAGGGTAAGGCTTCCAATCCAGTCACTCGCTGATCAGTCTGGCGTGGAAGTGTAAGATAACAAATTGTAGAGCCGAAGATTTACATTTCGCATTTAAGAAGACGTTTACGCAGGAGAATCGTATAAACATACCGTCGCTTGAAAATCGCACAAATTTCCGTGTGCACGGCGTAGAAATAAGCATCCCTGGCGTAGAGAACCAACTGAAAGAATTAAAAGCAAATAACTAACCAGGTCCGGATGGAATCGCATTTCGGTTTTACAGAGAGTACTCTAAAGCATATATCGCGAATCTTTCTTCCAGCGCAAAGTTCCGAGAGACTAGATAAAAGCGCACGTGGCTCTTGTAAATAAGAAGACTAAAAAAACGGAATAGAAAAATTACAGACCGATACCTTAACATCCGTTTCTTTTGTGTAGAATCTTGGAACATATTCTCAGTTCGAATACAATAAATTTTCTCGAGACTCAGAAGCTCCTATTCGCGAATCAATGGTTTTAGGGAGCATCGCTCGTGCGAGAAACAAAAATGGTTCAAATGGCTCTAAGCACAATGGGACTTAACATCGGAGGTCACCAGTCCCCTAGACTTAGATCTACCTAAGCCTAACTAATTTAAGGACATCACACACATCCACGCCCGAGGCAGGATTCGAACCTGCGATCGTAACAGCAGCGCGGTTCCGGACTGAAGCGCCTAGAACCGCTCGGTCATAGTGGCCGTGCGAGAAACAGCTCACATGATATCCTGCAAACTATAGACGAAGGGCAACAGGTGGATTTCATATTACTAGATATCCGTAAAGCATTTGACACTGTGTCGCACTGCTGACTGTTGACGAAGGCATATGAGTGGCTCGAAGACTTCGCAACTAACACACCCCAGTGTGTTGTCCTCGATGTGAAGTGTTCATTAGAGACAAGTGTACTGTCAGGAGCGCCCCGGGAAGTATGATAGGACGGCTGTTGTTGCGCGGGATTAGCGAGCGGTCTAGGGCGCTGCAGTCGTGGACTGTGCGGCTGGTCCCGGAGGAGGTTCGAGTCCTCCCTTGGGCATGGGTGTGTGTGTTTGTCCTTAGGATAATTTAGGCTAAGTAGTGTGTAAACTTAGGGACTGATGACCTTAGCAGTTAAGTCCCATAAGATTACACACCCCGCTGTTGTTGTCTATATACACAAATCATTTGGCGGACAGCGTGGCAGCAATCTGTGGTTGTTTGCTGATGATGCTGTGGTGTGCAAGAACGTGTCGTCGTTGAGTGCCCGTAGGAGGATACAGGATAACTTAGACAAAATTTCTAGTTGGTGTGACGGATGGCTGCTAGCTGTAAATGTTGACAAATGTAAATGAATGCCGATCAGTACGAAAAACGAACACATAATTTTCTAATACAGTACCGGTATTAGTGTGTAAGGTGGCTGTAAT
Source organism: Schistocerca cancellata (assembly GCF_023864275.1). Lineage (NCBI taxonomy): Eukaryota > Metazoa > Arthropoda > Insecta > Orthoptera > Acrididae > Schistocerca > Schistocerca cancellata. Next base: position 206,671,449 of record NC_064635.1, read on the forward strand.
TTCGCACCTTGCAAGCACTTATCTACAAACTTTTGCCGTGATTTACAAGCCGAATTAGGTATCATCTGGTGGGTTGTACATCGCATATACAGGGTGTTTCAAAAATGACCGGTATATTTGAAACGGCAATAAAAACTAAACGAGCAGCGATAGAAATACACCGTTTGTTGCAATATGCTTGGGACAACAGTACATTTTCAGGCAGACAAACTTTAGAAATTACAGTAGTTACAATTTTCAACAACAGATGGCGCTGCGGTCTGGGAATAGTACGATATTTTCCACATATCCACCATGCATAGCAATAATATGGCGTAGTCTCTGAATGAAATTACCCGAAACCTTTGACAACGTGTCTGGCGGAATGGCTTCACTTGCAGATGAGATGTACTGCTTCAGCTGTTCAATTCTTTCTGGATTCTGGCGGTACACCTGGTCTTTCAAGTGTCCCCACAGAAAGAAGTCACAGGGGTTCATGTCTGGCGAATAGGAAGGCCAATCCACGCCGCCTCCTGTATGTTTCGGATAGCCCAAAGCAATTACACGATCATCGAAATATTCATTCAGGAAATTAAAGACGTCGGCCGTGCGATGTGGCCGGGCACCATCTTGCATAAACCACGAGGTGTTCGCAGTGTCGTCTAAGGCAGTTTGTACCGCCACAAATTCACGAAGAATGTCCAGATAGCGTGATGCAGTAATCGTTTCGGATCTGAAAAATGGGCCAATGATTCCTTTGGAAGAAATGGCGGCCCAGACCAGTACTTTTTGAGGATGCAGGGACGATGGGACTGCAACATGGAGCTTTTCGGTTCCCCATATGCGCCAGTTCTGTTTATTGACGAAGCCGTCCAGGTAAAAATAAGCTTCGTCAGTAAACCAAATGCTGCCCACATGCATATCGCCGTCATCAATCCTGTGCACTATATCGTTAGCGAATGTCTCTCGTGCAGCAATGGTAGCGGCGCTGAGGGGTTGCCGCGTTTGAATTTTGTACGGATAGAGGTGTAAACTCTGGCGCACGAGACGATAGGTGGACGTTGGCGTCATTTGGACCGCAGCTGCAACACGGCGAACGGAAACCCGAGGCCGCTGTCGGATCACCTGCTGCACTAGCTGCGCGTTGCCCTCTGTGGTTGCCGTACGCGGTCGCCCTACCTTTCCAGCACGTTCATCCGTCACGTTCCCAGTCCGTTGAAATTTTTCAAACAGATCCTTTATTGTATCGCTTTTCGGTCCTTTGGTTACATTAAACCTCCGTTGAAAACTTCGTCTTGTTGCAACAACACTGTGTTCTAGGCGGTGGAATTCCAACACCAGAAAAATCGTCTGTTCTAAGGAATAAACCATGTTGTCCACAGCACACTTGCACGTTGTGAACAGCACACGCTTACAGCAGAAAGACGACGTACAGAATGGCGCACCCACAGACTGCGTTGTCTTCTATATCGTTCACATCACTTGCAGCGCCATCTGTTGTTGAAAATTGTAACTACTGTAATTTCGAAAGTTTGTCCGCCTGAAAATGTACTGTTGTCCCAAGCATATTGCAACAAACGTTGTATTTCTATCGCTGCTCGTTTAGTTTTTATTGCCATTTCAAATATACCGGTCATTTTTGAAACACCCTGTATGAATACTAGGCAGAAATCCAATCTGCATGTGGAATGCACTTCCTTGACTCTTGTGCAGAAAGGAGTGCAGTATTCTGCTGCATCCATTTTCAATAAGCTACCACAAGAACTCAAAAATCTTAGCAGTACCCCAAACACTTTTAAGTCTAAACTGAAGAGTTTCCTCATGGCTCACTCCTTCTATTCTGTCGAGGAGCTCCTGGAAGAGCTAAAAAATTAAGCCAATTCCAGTGTTACATTGTTGGTTTTCTTTATTTAAATTTACGACTTGTCACCTGAATATGTTTTTTTATATTTCATTTTATCTGTTCCTAATATCCTGTTATAATTTCATGTATTGACTCGTTCCATGACCATGGAGACTTCTCCTTAATTTGGTCCCACGGAAGAATAAATAAATAAATAAATAAAATAAATAAATTTAAAGAAGACTGACATTGTAACGTACACTTTGTAAATAATTATTAACACTTATTGCATCTAATGTGACGAAGTTTCTTTCAAACAGCGTAATGAATGATTGCCTATACTAGTAGAGGTTGGAACGCCAGTGGAAATGAAACGGCAGGCGTAACTCAAGCCCTGGGTGGAAAAGCCCACACAGGTGTGTTGGTCCAGCTTCACACAGGAGGTACCCAAGACGGACAGTCTGGGCAGCTGAGCGCTGCAGCACAGTACAGCGGCGGCCGGTCGGCGTTGTCGTGGGGCCGGAAGGATAACCGGATAATACTTCGGAAACTCTGGAAAGCTTGGACGCAGGAGAGAGGAACGAGGAAGCGTCACCTCGAACATCAAAAAATGGCTCTGAGCACTATGGGACTTAACTTCTGAGGTCATCAGTCCCCTAGAAGTTAGAACTACTTAAACCTAACTAACCTAAGGACATCACACACATCCATGCCCGAGGCAGGATTCGAACCTGCGACCGTAACGGTCGCGCGGATCCAGACTGAAGCGCCTTTAACCGCACGGCCACCTCGAAAATATCAGGCTGGGTTATTTCAAAAATGTTTCAAATGGCTCTGAGCACTATGGGACTCAACATCTTAGGTCATAAGTCCCTTAGAACTTAGCACTACTTAAACCTAACTAACCTAAGCACATCACACACACCCATGCCCGAGGCAGGATTCGAACCTGCGACCGTAGCAGTCCCGCGGTTCCGGACTGCAGCGCCAGAACCGCTATACCACCGCGGCCGGCGAGCTGGGTTATTTCCGAGGATTTTTACTCTGAGAAGGGTACCATTGTATGAGTAGGTTTTTCCTCGCAAACTTTCCGCGCTGGACGACAAAAGATACGGTTGGTCGGCGTTCAGAAGAATCTGTAGAGAGGGAGAATATTCCGTGGTTTCGAGAATATGATTCGCCCTCCGAGTTACAAGGCACGGCAGCCAAACTTTGCTGGGGAGCCAGCAGTGGAGAGAATGAGTCTTCTGTTTTGAGCGGCCATGTTTGACGGTCGCTCAGTATCAGCTTTTGTTGGTACAGACGGACCTGCTGTCTTTGCTCTCAGGAGATATTATAACGGTTAGGCACTGTACTGTTGCAAACTTATACGATTCTGGACTTCGCCTCTGGGTAGGGAGTCGACGTTGAGTACGTAGCGCTCAGTGAGTGGGAGCACTTCTTCTGCCTACACTCACGTTGACACGTCATCTGAACGACGTCTTTGTGGATGGTAGTTCGCGTTTCTCGTCTGCAGAACACAGAGAGGAGAAGACAGTATTAGATTATACTAGTCACAGGACCGCTTACTGCAATCCTGGTGTTTGAAAGAGTTTATTTCGAGGGTGGCGTTCTCCCATGGTCGAATACGTGTACGAGAATCATCACTCTAACGCACCGGACGCAGTACATACGGTGAAATTGCTAATTGCTTCGGATTGTTAGAGCTATAAACCTAAACAGCTGTGATCACGTAAATTTCATTTCCACTGAGGTTGCACACCACTGTAGATCATCTTTGAAAGTAGTGTCTTCTAGTATGTGGTACGTAGGTGATGTCAGTCATCTCGCGTTATTTATATTAGATCGCGTAACCATAAAAAGGGGCAGATTTGGGCAATTGATCTATCGTATTAGTTAGGAAATTCTTTGTATCTCTTTATGTCCACTGGACATTGATAAATAAATATTTGTAATAAAAGAGGTTTTAATCTACAATAAATGTTTAAGCAGAAACAGCATTTATCATTTGGTAATTACTAGTTCCCGTAATCATTCATTTATGTTTATGTTGTAATTTGTATGTTAAAGAGCAAAATCCTAAGATCTGCTTCAGGGGGTAGTCAGACGCACATTCATTTTACACGCACATTCATTTTACACGCACATTCATTTTACACCCGCCTGGAGTAGTATCTTGGATGTTGTGTGCTACTTGACTCAGCCACGTCGATTGAACATCTAGGCTAACGTTACAAAACAATATCAAATGCAATGAGCATGTCAGAACTGTAGTAGGGAAGGCGAAGAATAGTCCACTTCGGTTCATTGGGAGAATTTTGGAAAAGTGTGGTTCATCTGTAAAAAGAGTGCATACAGGGCGCTGGTGCAACCAGTTCTCGAGTAGTGCTCCAGTGTTTGGCATCCGCACCAGGTCGGACTAAAAAAAGAAACTGAAGAAATTCAGAAGCGAGGTGTTACATTTGTTATCGGTAGGTTCGAAGAAAAAGTAAGTGTTACGAAGTTTCTTGGGGAACAACAATAGAGGCAGAGTGGCGTTCTTTTCGAGGAGAACTATTGACAAAATAGAGACCCGGCTTTTCAGGCTGACTGCAGAACGATTCTACTACGGCCAACATATATTGCGCGTAAGGACCGAGAAGATGAGATATGAAAAATTAGGGTTCATACAGTGTTCTTGGAGCCACTCCGTAGCAATTCTGGACGTGTGCGGTGTCGCATTGTCCTGCTGCGCCGGCCGGGGAGGCCGAGCGGTTCTAGGCGCTACAGTCTGGAACCGCGCGACCGCTACGGTCGCAGGTTCAAATCCTGCCTCGGGCATGGATGTGTGTGATCTCCTTAGGTTAGTTAGGTTTAAGTAGTTCTAAGTTCTAGGGGACTGATGACCACAGCAGTTAAGTCCCATAGTGCTCAGAGCCATTTGAACCATTTTTTTTTTGTCCTGCTGGAATTGCCCAAGTCCGTCGGAATGCTCAATGGACGTGAATAGATGCACGTGATCAGACAGGATGCTTACGTATGCCACCTGTCACAGTCGTATCTAGACGTATCAGGGGTGCCATATCACTCCAACTGCTCACGCCCCCACACCATTACAGAGCATCCACCAGCTTGAACAGTTCCCTGCTGACGTGCAGGGTCCATGGATTTGTGAGCATGTCTACATACCCGCACACGTCCATCGCACAATTTGAAACGTGACTCGTCGGACCAGGCGACATGTTTCCAGTCGTCAACAGTCCAATGCCCGTGTTAACGAGCCAATGCGAGGCGTAAAGCTTTGTGTCGTGCAGTCATCAAGGGTACACGGTGTAAAGGAACTTAATAATTTTTCTTATTGATAAATAGATAGATAGTTATTCGACTCTCATACCAAAGATTAACGTGAAAAGTATTTCACACCGATGGACAAAAGAAGATTTTCGCTCTTCGTTTATTAGTTTTAGTTTTACTTACTTTACGTTGTTCTCCTGTCCTGGTGATAAGATGTAATGTGTAATTTTAAAGTGAAATGGTGTTATACTATGAAAGCAATTCATGGTCAGTATGATTTTCTGATTTACGATACCACGGATCCCAGCTCCTGTAACTTTTGGAAATTATTATTTTTATTATCTTCTTTCCTTTCTCAGACCTTAGGTCTGGTTAAAAATGGAAAGTGACGCAGACCTTGATCAAGCGTGACTTCCTTTTAACTGTACGGTATATGTTACATTGCATTTAGGAACTTTCGGGTGATTGAACATGTATCAATAATTACGGATTTCTGTAGTTGTATATATATTGATGTACTGGTGGATATTGTGTGGTATGACTCTTGTTGTTGATAGTATAATTGGTATAATGTCAACTTTATCCTGATGCCACATGTCCATTACTTCCTCAGCCAGTTGGATGTATTTTTCAATTTTTTCTCCTGTTTTATTTTGTATATTTGTTGTATTGGGTACGGATATTTCGATTAGTTGTGTTAATTTCTTCTTTTTATTGGTGAGTATGATGTCAGGTTTGTTATGTGGTGTTGCTTTATCTGTTATAATGGTTCTGTTCCAGTATAATTGGTATTCATCATTCTCCAGTACATTTTGTGGTGCATACTTGTATGTGGGAACGTGTTGTTTTATAAGTTTATGTTGTAAGGCAAGCTGTTGGTGTATTATTTTTGCTACATTGTCATGTCTTCTGGGGTATTCTGTATTTGCTAGTATTGTACATCCGCTTGTGATGTGATCTACTGTTTCTAGTTGTTGTTTGCAAAGTCTGCATTTATCTGTTGTGGTATTGGGATCTTTAATAATATGCTTGCTGTAATATCTGGTGTTTATTGTTTGATCCTGTATTGCAATCATGAATTACTATTATTATTATTATTATTATTATTATTATTTTGTATGGAGAATTTAGATGGAGGCGACGACGTTCACGACGGCGCTGTTCAACAACAGAGGTACGTGAATGTGTTTACCTCTTTCCCTTCGTGGTCGCCAACGTCAATTTCGTTGTCTTTGCCGCGACATTCAGAATCTGCAGTCTTTCTTTTCATTTAATTTGGAAGTCCGATAATTTTCCTTCTTAGATGACTAAATGCAATTTAATCGCAATTCTTTTCATCTACACAACGTGGAATGATAGTTCTTAGAACGTACGTGTCTTTATCCCGATCGTACGTTCGCATACAAATGAGTGTGTTCATTTACGGTATTAATTCTTATTTTGAACCACTCACTTGCCAATGTACGTGCCCTCTTACATTGTGGAGTCAGCCGGGCGTATTCTACAATAACGTTACTTGTAATATCCAGTGGCTTATTTTGCGCAATCAACCTTTGCCTGTGTCGCAACGGCGCTTCATACGAAATACTTATCATGCGACCACTACAACAACGCTCATTTCAAAATTACGATACCGGCTGACTAAGTTTCCAACAATTTAATAGGGCGGTTACAACTAGTGGGCCTTCGGTTCTGATGATGTCTCGTTGAATCGGTCGCACGCTGAAACTTGTTGGTGGCCCAGCATTGAAATCTGCGGCAATTTGCGGAAGGGTTGGACTCCTGTCACGTTGAAAGATTCTCTTCAGTTGTCGTTGGTCCAGTTCTTGCAGGATCTTTTTCCGGCCGCAGCGTTGTCGGAATTTAATGTTTTACCGGATTCCTGATATTCACGGTGCACTTGTGAAATGGTCATACGGGAAAATCCCTACCTCATCGCTACCCCAAAGATACTGTTTCTCATCGCCGACTATAACACCACGTTCAAACGCACTTAAATCTTGATAATCTGCTCAAAAATGGTTCAACTAGCTCTAAGCTCTATGGAACTTAACATCTGAGATCATCAGTCCCCTAGACTTAGAACTACTTAAACCTGAAGAAGCTAAGACATTTGACTGTGTTGTACTAGGCATTTGATTGCGTTGGTCTCACAATATTGCTCCAGAAGTTGGACCATTACGGAATAAGGGGAGTAGCTCACAATTGTTTCACCTCTTACTTTAGCAACAGGCAGCAAAAGGTTATTATTCACAGTGTTGATAACGGCTGTGATGTGGGATCTGAGTGGGGTACTGTCAAGTGGGGTGTGCCCCAGGGATCAGTGTTGGAGCCACTCCTGTTACTTATTTATATAAATGATATGCCCTCTAGTATTATGGGTAACTCTAAAATATTTCTGTTTGCTGATAACACTAGCTCGGTTTCAAATAGTGCAGTACATGACCTCAGTTCATGGCTTGTAGAAAATAAACTAACGTTAAATCACAGTAAGACCCAGTTTTTATAGTTTCAAACACACAATTCAACAAAACCTGACTTTTTAATCTCGCAGAACGGGCATATGATTAGTGAAACTGAACAGTTCAGATTTCTAGGTGTTCAAATATACAGTAAGCTGTCGTGGAAAGTCCACGTTCAGGACCTTTTTCAAAGACTTAATACTGCCATTTTTACTATTCGAACGGTATCAAAAGTGAGTGATACTTCGACACGTAAATTAGTCTACTTTGCTTATTTTTATTCACTTATGTCACATAGTATTATGTTTTGGGGTAACTCTTCCCATTCTAAAAGGATATTTTTGGCTCAGAAACGGGCGGTTCGGGCAGTAGGTGGTGTGAGTTCACGAACCTCTTGTCGACCTCTGTTCACGAGTCTGGGTGTTTTGACATTGGTCTCTCAATATGTATATTCCTTGTTGTCGTTTCTTGTTACCAATATTAGTTTATTCCCAAGAATAAGCAGCTTTCACTCGGTTAATACTCGGCAGAAATCAAACCGCTATTTGGATCGGACTTCCTTAACTCTTGTGCAAAAAGGTGTGCAATATCCTGCTGAATCCATTTTCAATAAGCTGCCTCTCGAATTCAAAAATCGTAGCAGTAATCCACGCGCTTTCAAATCTAAACTGAAGAGTTTCCTCATGGATCACACCTTCTATTCTGTCGAGGAGTTCCTTGAAAAATTAAACTGATTCTTATTGTATTGCTGATATTGTAGTTTTTGTGGTCTTCAGTCCTGAGACTGGTTTGATGCAGCTCTCCATGCTACCCTATCCTGTGCAAGTTTCTTCATCTCCCAGTACCCACTGCAGCCTACATCCTTCTGAATCTGCTTAGTGTATTCATCTCTTGGTCTCCCTCACCGATTTTTACCCTCCACGCTGCCTTACAATCCTATTCAGTACCTGTTCATTAGTTACGTGTTCTACCCATCTAATCTTCAGCATTCTGCTGTAGCACCACATTTCGAAAGCTTCTATTCTCTTCTTGTCCAAACTATTTACCGTCCATGTTTCACTTCCATACATGGCTACACTCCATACAAATACTTTCAGAAATGACTTCCTGACACTTAAATCTATACTCGATGTTAACAAATTTCTCTTCTTCAGAAACGCTTTCCTTGCCGTTGCCAGTCTACATTTTATATCCTCTACTTCGACCATCATCAGTTATTTAGCTCCCCAAATAGCAAAACTCCTTTACTACTTTAAGTGTCTCATTTCCTAATCTAATACCCTCAGCATCACCCGACTTAATTCGACTACATTCCATTATCCTTGTTTTGCTTTTGTTGATGTTCATCTTATATCCTCCCTTCAAGACACCATCCATTCCGTTCAACTGCTCTTCCAAGTCCTTTGCTGTCTGTGACAGAATTACAATGTCATCGGCGAACCTCAAAGTTTTTATTTGTTCTCCATGGATTTTAATACCTACTCCAAATTTTTCTTTTGTTTCCTTTACTGCTTGCTCAGTATACAGATTGAATAACATTGGGGAGAGGCTACAACCCTGTCTCACTCCCTTCCCAACCACTGCTTCCCTTTCATGTCCCTCGACTCTTATAACTGCCATCTGGTTTCTGTACAAATTGTCGATAGCCTTTCGCTCTCTGTATTTTATCCCTGCCACCTTCAGAATTTGAAAGAGAGTATTCCAGTCAACATTGTCAAAAGCTATCTCTAAGTCTACAAATGCTAGAAACATACGTTTGCCTTCTCTTAATCTAGCTTCTAAAATAAGTCGTAGAGTCAGTATTGCCTAACGTGTTCCCATATTTCTACGGAATCCAAACTGATCTTCCCCGAGGTCAGCTTCCACCAGTTTTTGCATTCGTCTGTAAAGAATTCGCGTTAGTATTTTGCAGCTGTGATTTATTAAACTGATAGTTCGGTAATTTTCACATCTGTCAACGCCTGCTATCTTTGGGATTGGAATTATTACATTCTTCTTGAAGTCTGAGGGTATTTCGCCTGTCTCATACATCTTGCTCACCAGATGGTAGAGTTTTGTCAGAACTGGCTCTCCCAAGGCCGTCAGTAGTTCTAATGGAATGTTGCGTACTCCCGGGGCCTTGTTTCGACTTAGGTCTTTCAGTGCTCTATCAAACTCTTCTCGCAGTATCATATCTCCCATTTTATTTTCATCTACATCGTCTTCCATTTCTATAACATTGCCCTCAAGTACATCGCCCTTGTATAGACCCTCTATATACTCCACCCACCTTTCTACTTTTCCCTCTTTGCTTAGAACTGGGTTTCCATCTGAGCTCTTGATATTCATGGAAGTGGCTCTCTTTCCTCGAAAGGTGTCTTTAATTTTCCTGTAGGCATACGCATCTATTTTACCCCTAGTGAGATAAGCCTCCACATCCTTACATTTGCCCTCTAACCATGCCTGCTTAGCCATTTTGCACTTCCCGTCGATCTCATTTTTGGGACGTTTGTATTCCTTTTTGCCTGCTTCATTTACTGCATTTTTATATTTTCTCTTTTCATCAATTAAATTCAATATTTCTTCTGTTACCCAAGTGTTTCTACTAGCCCTCGTCTTTTTCCCTATTTGATCCTTTGCTGCCTTCACTATTTCATCCCTCAAAGCTACCCATTCTTCTCCTACTGTATTTCTTTCCCCCATTCCTGTCAATTGTTCCCTTATGCTCTCACTGAAACTCTGTACAACCTCTGGTTTAGTCAGTTTATCCAGGGAGCATCTCCTTAAATTCCCATCTTCTTGCAGTTTCTTCTGTTTTTATCTACAGTTCATAACCAATAGATTGTGGTCAGAGTCCATATCTGCCCCTGGAAATGTTTTACAATTTAAAACCTGGTTCCTAAAAATCTGTCTTCTAGTATCTCCAGAGTTCTTCCATATGTCCAAACTTCTTTCATGATTCTCCTGATAGCGTTTACTTAAACTTATGGACAGACTTTTTATCAGGTTCATAAACATTTATTTTTATGTGTTATTACTTTTATGTTGTAAGTTCATGTACTGACACGTTCCATGACCTTGGAGATTTGCTCCTCAATTTGGTCCTACGGAACTTGACGTGTAAATAAATAAATAAGGACAATTCACACATCCATGCCCGAGGCAGGATTCGAACCTGCGACCACAGAAGTCGCGCGGTTCCGGACTGAAACGCTGATTAAGAGGCCAGCCGGCCGGCTGTTGATAACCTGCCACAGTAGCGGCAGTAAGCGGTCTAACAACTGCGCCAGACACATGTTGTCTCATAAAGGCTTTGCCGACCGGAGCGCGGTCTTGTTTACATTTGTCTTGAATTTTCAATACGCATGTCTGTACCAGTTACTTTGGCGATCCAGTGTAATTACCAATCACAGACAGATGCCTACGTAAGAACCCATGCCGCCCGTCCCCACTTTTGGCAGATTGCTTAAGTGCTAGCCCGCTGTTACCGCATATGCTACGGCGCTACTTGAAGACCCGTTGGCTGCGAGGTCAAGGTTTGGGCGCGAGGCGAGCCGACTAACGGCCGCCTATTGAGAAGCTGCAGGCGGCGCGTGGTGGGCGAGACCCGGGTGCCGCTACCCGCCAGCCGCCAGCCGCTAGCCGCCGACGCTCGGCTTGCCAGGCGACGACCAGCGTCCAGGTCATGGGGCCACCAGAGACGCAGCCAAGCCTGTCCGCGAACATTGCCCGCTTAAAGAAAGCCATCTACACTACTGACCACACCAAGAAGAAATGCAGATGATAGACGGACATTCATTGGTCAAATATATTACACTAGAACTGACATGTGATTACATTTTCACGCAATTTGGGTGCATAGATCCTGACGAATCAGTACCCAGAACAAACGCCTCTGGCCGTAATAACGGCGTTGATACGCCTGGACATTGAGTCAAGCAGAGTTTGGATGGCGTGTACAGGTACAGCTGCCCATGCAACTTCAACACGATACCACAGTTCATCGAGGGTAGTGACTGGCGTATTGTGACAAGCCAGTTGCTCGGCCACCATTGACCAGACGTTTTCAATTGGTGAGAGATCTGGAGAAGGTGCTGGCCAGGGCAGTAGTCGAACATTTTCTGTATCCACAAAGGGCCGTGCAGGATCTGCAACATGCGGTCGTGCATTATCCTGCTGAAATGTAGGGTTTCGCAGGGATCGAATGAAGGGTAGAGCCACGGGTCGTACCACATGTGAAATGTAACGTCCACTGTTCAAAGTGCCGTCAATGCGAACAAGAGGTGACCGAGACGCGTAACCAATGGCACCCCATACCATCACGCCGGGTGATACGCCAGTATGGCGATGACGAATACACGCATCCAATGTGTATTCACCGTGATGTCGCCAAACACGGATACGACCATCATGATGCTGTAAACATAACCTGGATTCATCCGAAAAAATGACGTTTTGCCATTCGTGCACAAGGGTTCGTTGTTGAGCACACCATCGCAGGCGCTCCTGTCTCTGATGCAGCGTCAAAGGTAACTGCAGCCATGGTCTCCGAGCTGATAGTCCATACAGCTGCAAACGTCATTGAACTGTTCGTGCAGATGGTTGCTGTCTTGCAAACGTCCTCATCTGTTGACTCAGGGATCGAGACGTGGCTGCACGATCCGTTACAGCCATGCGGATAAGATGCCTGTCATCTCGACTGCTAGTGATACGAGGCCGTTGGGATCCAGCATGGCGTTCCGTATTATCCTCCTGAACCCACCGATTCCATATTCTGCTAACAGTCACTGGATCTCGACCAACGCGAGCAGCAATGTCGCGATACGATAAACCGCAATATCGATAGGCTACAATCCGACCTTTATCAAAGTGGGAAACGTGATGGTACGCATTTCTCCTCCTTACACGAGGCATCGCAACAACGTTTCACCAGGCAACGGCGGTCAACTGCTGTTTGTGTATGAGAAATCGATTGGGAAGCTTCCTCATGTTTGCACGTTGTAGGTGTCGCCACCGGCGCCAACTTTGTATGAATGCTCTGAAAAGCTAATCATTTGCATATCACAGCATCTTCTTCCTGTCGGTTAAATTTCGCGTCTGCAGCACGTCATCTTCGTGGTGTAGCAATTTTAATGGCCAGTAGTGTATATACATTCTCTGCATGCCGGTGTTGCGGAGTGTACCGTGTACCACTAGTAGTTATTTCCTTTCCTGTTCCATTCGCAAATACACTTAAGCGCCAAAGAAACTGCTATAGGTACACTTATTTAAATACAGAGATATGTAAACAGGCAGAATACGGCGCTGCGGTCGCGAACGCCTATGTAAGACAACAAGTGTCTGGCGCAGTTTTTAAATCGGTTACTGCTACTACAATTGGATTTAATCGAGATTCAAGTGAGTTTGAACGTGTTGTTATAGCCGGCACACGAGCGAAGGGACACAGCATCTCGAGGTTCAAGATTTCAATGCTGGGCCAATTAACAAGTGTCAGCGTGGGAACCATTCAACGATACATCATCGGAGCCGAAGGCCAACTCGTGTACCCTTGATGACTGCACGACACAAAGCTTTACGCCTCGCCTGGGCCAGTCAACACCGACATGGGACTACTGATGACTGGAACATTTTCCCTTGTCTGACGAGTCTCGTTTAAAACTGCATCGGGCGGATGGATGTGTACGAGTGTGGAGACAATTTCATGAATCTATGGACGCTGCATGTCAGGAGAGGACTTTTGAAGCTGGTGTAGGCTCTATAATGGTTTGGGGCGTAAGCAGTTGGAGGATATGGGACCCCTGATACGTCTAGATACGTACGTAAGCATTCTGTCTGATCACCTGCATCCATTTATGTCATGCGCATTCCGACGGACTCTGGCAGTTCCAGCAGGACAATGCGCCGCCCCACACGTCCAGGACTGTTACGGAATGACTCCAAGAACACTCTTCTGATTTGAAACTTTTCCGCCGGCCACCAAACTGTCCAGACATGAACGTTACTGAGCATATCTGGGACCGCTACGGTCGCAGGTTCGAATCCTGCCTTGGGCATGGATGTGTGTGATGTCCTTAGGTGAGTTAGGTTTAAGTAGTTCTAAGTCTCGGGGAGTGATGACCTCAGAAGTTAAGTCTCATAGTGGTCAGAGCCATTTGAACCATTTTTTGAGCATATATGGGATGGTTTGAAACGTGCTGTTCAGAAGAGATATCCACCCCCTCGTACTCTTACGGATTTATGGTCAGCCCTGCAGGATTCATGGTATCCATTCCCTCCAGCACTACTACAGACATTAGTCGAGTCCACGCCACGTCGTGTTGCGGCCCTTCTGCCTGCTCGCGGGGGCGCTACACGATATTAGGCGAGTGTAGCAATTTTGTTTCGCTCTTCAGTGTAAATGCAATTATTTTATATTTTATTCATCCAAATAATCTGTTCCATTAAACTATCAGTGCGTCAATCTCATGCCTTTTGCTTTTTGATTTCACGTATTTATTGATGTTACTTAATTACGAGTTCGTAACGTGGCGCAATGTAATTAGTAAGCTGCATGTCAGATCTAAGCAACGATGAAAGAATGCGAGTGCAGGCTTTCTCGGCGAATTTCATGTATGAAGTCTTCACGGGTTGTCAGCCGAGTAGCATCGTCGTCTCGTAGCAACGGCTGCGGGAACCCGCGGGAAGCGGAGAGCGGTTCAACAGATATATAGCCCGCCACCGACGATATCCCGACACTTCGCCTGAAGATGATGGAGATGCATTCCATCGAAACGTTGCTACGAGACGACGATGCTACTCGGCTGACAATCCGTGAAGACTTCATAAACGATGGAAGAATTCTCAGTGATTAATCTCAGCTCAGTCAGTTACCTGCTTAATCTCACTAGTATATCTCGTTTGTTTGTAATGTAGCACCTGTTCACAATATACATAAATGACCTGGTGGATGACATCGGAAGTTCACTGAGGCTTTTTGCAGATGATGCTGTGGTGTATCGAGAGGTTGTAACAATGGAAAATTGTACTGAAATGCAGGAGGATCTGCAGCGAATTGACGCATGGTGCAGGGAATGGCATCTGAATCTCAATGTAGACAAGTGTAATGTGCTGCGAATACATAGAAAGATAGATCCCTTATCATTTAGCTACAAAATAGCAGGTCAGCAACTGGAAGCAGTTAATTCCATAAATTATCTGGGAGTACGCATTAGGAGTGATTTAAAATGGAATGATCATATAATGTTGATTGTCGGTAAAGCAGATGCCAGACTGAGATTCATTGGAAGAATCCTCAGGAAATGCAATCCGAAAACAAAGGAAGTAGGTTACAGTACGCTTGTTCGCCCACTGCTTGAATACTGCTCAGCAGTGTGGGATCCGTACCAGATAGGGTTGATAGGAGAGAGAGAGAAGATCCAACGGAGAGCAGCGCGCTTCGTTACAGGATCATTTAGTAATCGCGAAAGCGTTACGGAGATGATAGATAAACTCCAGTGGAAGACTCTGCAGGAGAGACGCTCAGTAGCTCGGTACGGGCTTTTGTCAAAGTTTCAAGAACATACCTTCACCGAAGAGTCAAGCAGTATATTGCTCCCTCCTACGTATATCTCGCGAAGAGACCATGAGGATAAAATCAGAGAGATTAGAGCCCACACAGAGGGATACCGACAATCCTTCTTTCCACGAACAATACGAGACTGGAATAGAAGGGAGAACCGATAGAGGTACTGAACGTACCCTCCGCCACACACCGTCAGGTGGTTTGCGGAGTATGGATGTAGATGTAGATGTAGATGTTAACGACAAGATTATTTTGTTCAGCTGCTCCCTTGTTCACCTTTTAAATTTATTTTCGTCTACGAATAATTTCTGTAATTTGTTATGTACTTCATTAGTTAATACGTCACATATTTTATCTTAGTTAAATAATCGTAAATAACATTTGCATTGAAATAAATCTAACATTAACAATTTTCGTCTTTTGTAACAGAGATATCCTGTAGCTGCACTAGTTTAAAATCTTTTATCCTGCAAAAATTCGACTCCACCACATATTCCTGTTTGTACCTGATGTAACAACTGAAAACGGTTTGTGGAATAATTAATAAGTATTGCAGAATATTACACGAGTGTTGCCTGCATTTCTATTGATAGTTATTATCATTCTTGTGGGAGAAAGTTATTTACATTTCTAAACCCTAACCCCTTTCATGTGTCATGGTCCAGACTCCCAGTTGCATGGATTCCTGCGGCATAAAAATTAACTTCAAATATTCCACATAATTACTGTCCGTATTTAAAAAAACTGAAATACCGTCATAATGTACTCGTCAAGACGTGTAATTTCATACGAAAGACTCAGCACAATAAGAGAAGTATCACATTTAGGAACTGCGTAATTCACCGCCCGTAAATTACTCAGAATGGATTGACTCAGTATTTGACAACGGGGCCGCTTAGTCACTTTCAACGGACTTTACAAATAATTTACAATCTTTACAAAATCATTACAACGTCTGCAAAATGATGGAAGGGAAAAATTTCATCGTTTGCTACATTTTCGTTCCGCATGGAGTAAAACTTCAGGATCAGGCACGATGCTTGGATTTTTTATTCCTTCACTACCAAATGTATTCAAAACAAATTTTGCAGTCAGTTTCCACATGCACCACTGACTGCATCTATAAATTAATATCAACATAGTTCTCTGGAAATAACATCATAATCATCATAATCATTGAGATATGTGAAAATATAGTTTTCGCTTAAAACGGAGCGCAAATTACCCAGCACACCCTCATCCAATCGGTCGTAATAATAGCACTTGGTGACTTTCAGCAGGCTATATATCTAATTTCAAACTTTTTGTAAACTGCTTCTAGCTTACAGATTCACAAAATAATGTTTAACGTAAAGTATTTAACATATTAATTCACTTGTAATCAGAAGCTGTTTTACACATGGAAAAAAAATGGTAGGGAACTTAGAATTGGGAGTGGTAAGCTGCAGAGAAAAAGAAGCCTTTCAATATTTATGTGCCTCAGTGACATTTTTAACTTGAGAAAATAAAAAGGTGAAAAGAGGAGTTATAATAGCTGCTACAAACTCGCTAATAATACGACACAAAATGTATCAAAATCTTTAAAGTGCGAGATAAGTTAAAGAGCAAGAGAATCAACGTTAGCAATTTTACAAGATTCCAAACAACAACTCGCAAAAGAGCTGAACACAAATGATGCCTTAGCATGAGGCTATCCGCTTGAGGTTTCGGAGACATGTCTCGGTCGCTTCACATCTACACTGAGGAGCCAAAGAAACTGGTACACCTGATATCGTATAGGTCACCGGCGATCCCGCAGAAGGGCCGCAACACGACGTGGCATGGACTCGACTAATGTCTGAAGTAGTGCTAGAGGGAACTGACACCATGAATTTAGCTGACCTGCCCATAAATCCGTAACAGTACGAAGGGGTGGAGATCTCTTTTGAACAGCACATTGCAAGGCATCCCAGACATGCTCAGTAATGAAACTTCCTGGCAGATTAAAACTGTGTACCGGACCGAGACTCGAACTCGGGACCTTTGCCTTTCACGGGCAAGTGTTCTACCAGCTGAGCTACGCAAGCACGCCTCACGACACGTTCTCACAGCTTTACTTCTGCCAGTACCTTGTCTCCTACTTTCCAGACTCTCCTGGTAGTGCACTTGCCTGCGAAAGGCAAAGGTCCCGAGTTCGAGTTTCGGTCCGGCACACGGTTTTAATCTGCCAGGAAGTTTCATATCAGCGCACACTCCGCCGCAGAGTGAAAATCTCATTATGCTCAGTAATGTTCATGTTGGGGGAGTCTGGTGGCTAGCGGAAATGTTTAAACTCAGGAGAGTGTTCCTGGAGCCACTCTGTAGCAATTCTGGACGTGTGGCGTGTCGCATTGTCCTGCTGGAATTGCCCAAGTCCGTCAGAATGCACAATGGACGTGAATGGGTGCAGGTGAGTACACAGGATGCTCACGTACGTGCCACCTGTCAGAGTAGTATCCAGACGAATCAGCGGTCCCATATAACTGCAACTGCACAAGCCCCACGACATTACAGAGCCTCCAGGAGTTTGAACAGTCCCCTGCTGACATGCAGCGTCTATGGATTCATGAGGTTGTCTCCATACTCGTACACGTCCATCCGCTCGATGCAATTTTAAACGAGACTCGTCCGACCAGGCAACATGTTTCCAGTCATCTAATGTCGGTGTTCACGCCCAGGCGAGGCGTAAAGCTTTGTGAAATTGAAATTTGTGGTAAGGTCTTTTGGGACCAAACAGCTGAGGTCATGGGTCCCTAAGCCTACACACTACTTCACACTATTTAATCTAACTTAAACTAACTTACACTATGGACAACACACACACACATCCCCGAGGAAGGACTCGAACCTCCGATGGTGGGAGCCTCACGGACCGTGACAAGGTGCCCTAGACCGCGAGGCTACCCCGCGCGGCAAAGCTTTGTGTCGTGCAGTCATCAAGGGTACACGAACGGGCCTTCGGATCCGAATGCCCATAGCAGTGACGTTCGTTGAATGGTTCGTGTGCTGACACTTGTTGATGACCCAGAATTGAAATCTGCAACAATTTGCGGAAGGATTGCACTTCAACGATTCCCTTCAGTCGTCGTTGGTCCCGTTCTTGCAGGATCACTTTCCAGTCACAGCGATGTCGTAGATTTGGTGTTTTACAAAATTGTTAAGGCTTTCGTGGCCACTTGTTGGGCGTCTTCTCTGTCGGCGGACATACAGAGAAACCTGCGCAACACAGAAGCCCTACCACCTCGGCTGTATGGATTACCCAAGATCCATAAGAACAACGTTCCACTGAGACCGATCGTTAGCGCTCCTGGCTCACCAATGTATAAACTGGCGAAACACTTGGCCTCTCTGCTCCAGCCACACGTGGGAAAGACCGACACATACATTAAGGACTCAGGACATTTCATTGAGAAGCTGAAGAAACTGAAACTTGCGCCAAACGACATCCTGGTCAGTTTTGATGTTGTTTCGTTATTTACGAAAGTGCCACTCAGCGACGCTCTGGAGCACATCGGTTCCATGTTCCCGCAAGACATCAAAAAGCTCTTCCATGCATGTCTCACCACGAGCTATTTCACGTGGAATGGCGATTTCTACGAACAGCTGGAAGGCGTCGCCATGGGTAGTCCTCTCAGTCCAGTGCTGGCCAACCTCTTCATGGAACAATTCGAAGCACAGGCACTGGACTCGGCGACTTGCAAACCTAAGGTGTGGTACAGGTACGTCGATGATACTTTCGTGGTGTGGAGCCATGGTGAAGAACAGCTCGGTGAATTCCTGAGACACTTGAACAGCCTCCATGCCAACATAACATTTGCCATGGAAGTAGAAAAGGACAAGAAACTGCCATTTCTAGATGTGCTGGTCACAAGGGACGGCGAAAACCTGGGACACAGCGTGTATCGAAAACCGACACACACGGACCGATACCTGCACAAACTGTCAAACCACCACCCGAGCCAGAAAAGAGGCATGATTAGTACGCTCGTAACGAGAGCAGGACGAATATGTGAGCCTCAACACCTCAAGCGAGAAATGCAACACCTGGAAACTGTTCTGAGGAGCAATGGGTACTCCAAAAATTACATTAGAAGTGTAACAGAGCCCAACACTCGGCGAAGTAAGGAACCAGAAAAGAAATGTCGGGTACGGCCTTTCTGCCATACATTCCCAGAGTGACGGACAGAATCGGCCCTATATTGCGCAAACACGGCGTAAAGACGATTTTCAAACCGACAAGGAAGATCAAAGAGTGTCTTAGATCGCCGAAGGAGAAAAGAGACCCACTTGCAATGTCGGGAATATACCGTATACCTTGCACATGCGGAAATGGACGATCCATTAACACCAGGATCAAAGAGCGTAAGCGACATTGCAGGTTGGGGCAGGTGGAGAAATCGGCCGTGGCAGAGCACGCACTGAATGAGACGGACCACGTAATAAAATTCGCCGACACGGAAGTTGTGGCTGTAGAGAAGCACTATCACACGCGCTTGTTCAGAGAAGCTGTAGAAATCCAAAAACACGCGAACAGTTTCAACAAGAAAGAGGAAAGCCTTAAGGTAAACGGATCCTGGCTTCCCGTACTGCAGCGAACGACCGTCGCAGGCAGCAAGAGGAGAACCGCACCGGAAATGACCGCGGAGAAGCCCTCGGACGTTGGCGCGCCAGGTACATATAGTCTGCGGCCGCGAGCTCGCCTCCAGGTCACCACCGGCAATGGAGGGTGAAGCTTTCACAATGCCAGCCACTCGTGCTGGCGAAACGTCAGAAAAATCATTAGATGAACGTCGGCCGAAGAACCCGAGACAGAAGCCAATAGGCAGTTTGTCATTTGGTGTTTTACCGGATTCCTGATATTTACGGTACACTCGTGAAATGGTCGTACGGGAAAATCCCCACTTCATCGCTACATCGGAGATGGCGTCTCCTATCGCTCTAGCGCCGACTATAACACTACGGTGAAACTCACTTAAATATTGATGACCCACCATTATAGCAGCAGTAACCGATCTAACAATTGCACCAGACACTTGCTGTCGTATACAGGCGCTGCCGACCGCAGCTCCGTACTCTGCCTGTTCACTTATCTCTGTATTTAAACGCGCACGCCTATACCTGTTTCTCCCGCGCCCGGGTTCGATTCCCGGCGGGGTCAGGGATTTTCTCTGCCTCGTGATGACTGGGTGTTGTGTGATGTCCCTAGGTTAGTTAGGTTTAAGTAGTTCTAAGTTCTAGGGGACTGATGACCATAGATGTTCAGTCCCATAGTGCTCAGACCCTTCCTTTTTTTTTTTTTTTTTTTTGATATACCTGTTTCTGTGGCGCTTCAGTGTACTTCCTCTGTATTTAAATGTAGGCGAAAGTTTCTTTATTCGCGGTATTTGTATGAAATTAGCGAAACCAGAGAAAATATAAATCAACAGTTACTTCACTTCACATAACTAAGTACAACCAACAGTGAAACTTCCTGGCAGATTAAAACAGTGTGCCCGACCGAGACTCGAACTCGGGACCTTCGCCTTCCGCGGGAAAGTGCTCTACCATCTGAGCTACCGAAGCACGACTCACGCCCGGTACTCACAGCTTTACTTCTGCCAGTATGTCTCCTACCTTCCAAACTTTACAGAAGTTCTCCTGCGAACCTTGCAGGACTAGCACTCCTGAAAGAAAGGATACTGCGGAGACATGGCTTAGCCACAGCCTGAGGGATGTTTCCAGAATGAGAAACCCGCGAAAGGCAAAGGTCCCGAGTTCGAGTCTCGGTCGGGCACACAGTTTTAATCTGCCAGGAAGTTTCATATCAGCGCACACTCCGCTGCAGAGTGAAAATCTCATTCTGGACAACCAACAGTGCCTGAATACAATAACAAACACGATCGGAATGATGAGTACTGACGGTAGATACAGGGTAAGAAAGCTAGACATGATAAAACAACAGAATCAGGAAACAACGTATAAGAAATAAAAGAAACCTGTGCATTAGCTGTGCATAGTGCAAAAAAGAAGGCGTGGCAGTTAAATGCGAGATCGCCCAGAGCGTCACGAAAACCATCGTAACTCACGGAAAAACTGTCGTATTTATATGAAACAAAAACTATTTTCACAGGAAATATCGGGTATTTCAAATGCTCAGAAATCTAAAAACTGAGTTTTTGAGCCCGTTTGCCTTCCGTCTCGCCTTAAGTGGGGGTAGGGCTTCCACCAATCTCGCCATGCGTGTTTGCACAAGGCGCTCGGCTCATGGCGTCCGACTTTCCCTTCGTGCTGGCCGGTGGCGCTGCCAGTCGGCGAAAGTTGCCATCTGCGGAGGTATCACATTTCGCAAAGTAATGTTTTTTGATAGGACAAGAGAAATGATAGTAATTGAAATAAAGGAAAAATGGGACATGTGAGTAGGAGGGGTAATATACAACTGGCCAGTTAGAAGTGGCGAAGAAAGGAACTGGTCATTCAGCATTTTTCTCCGTATCATTCATCTTTTTATTCAGAATCTTTTTGTGGTGTCTATAGTGCGCAATCAAGTACCATCTAGGACCGGTCATCGGTTGGTAAAGGAACACGTCTTGCAATCAGTGTAAGGATAGTTTAAGGCAACCAACGGCAGCAAAAAATTATAGTTCGCTTATACCGATAAAACCGAGATTTGGCTGCTGAAGGTGGCTATGTGATCAAAAATATTATGAAAATTTTCCGGCTTGAGTTTGCTCGTAGGAGTTACCGTTAATCGCTGTGAACAAAGCGATGGTAATTTTATTGTGCAGCAGATTGTTGACCGCCTTTCTCTGTGATACACGAAGCTGTGGCTAGCTCATGATACACTATGTGATCAAAAGTATCAGAACAACCCCAAAAACATACGGTATTCATATTAGGTACATTATGCTGCCACCTGCTGTCAGGTACTCCATATCAGCGACCTCAGTAGTCGTTAGACGTCGTGAGAGGGCAGAATGGGGCGCTCCGCGGAACTCATGGACTTCGAGCATGTTCAGGTGATTGGGTGTCACTTGTGTCATACGTTTGTACGTGAGACTTCCACACTCCTAATCATCCCTAGGTCCACTGTTTCCGATGTGATAGTGAAGTGGAAACTTGAAGGGACACGTACAGGAGAAAAGCGTACAAGGCCGACCTCGTCTGTTGACTGACAGAGACCGCCGACGGTTGAACAGGGTCGTAATGTGTAATTGGCATACATACATGCAAACCATCACACAGGAATTACAAACTGCAACAGGATCCACTGCAAGTACTATGACAGTAAGGCGGGAGGTGAGAAAACTTGTATTTCATGGTCGAGCGGCTGCTCATAAGCCACACATCACGCTTCGCTTGGTGTAAGGAGAGTGAACATTGGACGACTGAACAGTGGAGAAGCGTTGTGTGACGAATCACGGTATACTATGTGGCGATCCGATGGCAGGGTGTGGGTATGGCGAATGCCCGGTGGACAACATCTGCCAGCGTGTGTAGTGTCAACAACAAAATTCGGAGGCGGTGGTGTTATGGTGTTGTGCTTTTCATGGACGGGGTTGCACCACTTGTTGTTTTGCGTTGCTCTATCACATCACATCACACCCCCCCATGAACCATGGACCTTGCCGTTGGTGGGGAGGCTTGCGTGCCTCAGCGATACAGATGGCCGTACCGTAGGTGCAACCACAACGGAGGGGTATCTGTTGAGAGGCCAGACAAACATGTGGTTCCTGAAGAGGGGCAGCAGCCTTTTCAGTAGTTGCAGGGGCAACAGTCTGGATGATTGACTGATCTGGCCTTGTAACATTAACCAAAACGGCCTTGCTGTGCTGGTACTGCGAACGGCTGAAAGCAAGGGGAAACTACAGCCGTAATTTTTCCCGAGGACATGCAGCTCTACTGTATGATTAAATGATGATGGCGTCCTCTTGGGTAAAATATTCCGGAGGTAAAATAGTCCCCCATTCGGATCTCCGGGCGGGGACTACTCAAGAGGACGTCGTTATCAGGAGAAAGAAAACTGGCGTTCTACGGATCGGAGCGTGGAATGTCAGATTCCTTAATCGGCCAGGTAGGTTAGAAAATTTAAAAAGGGAGATGGATAGGTTAAAGTTAGATATAGTGGGAATTAGTGAAGTTCGGTGGCAGGAGGAACAAGACTTTTGGTCAGGTGATTACAGGGTTATAAATACAAAATCAAATAGGGGTAATGCAGGAGTAGGTTTAATAATGAATAAAAAAATAGGAGTGCGGGTTAGCTACTACAAACAGCATAGTGAACGCATTATTGTGGCCAAGATAGACGCAAAGCCCATGCCTACTACAGTAGTACAAGTTTATATGCCAACTAGCTCTGCAGGTGATGAAGAAATAGATGAAATGTATGACGAGATAAAAGAAATTATTCAGGTAGTGAAGGGAGACGAAAATTTAATAGTCATGGGTGACTGGAATTCGTCAGTAGGAAAAGGGAGAGAAGGAAACATAGTAGGTGAATATGGATTGGGGGGAAGGAATGAAAGAGGAAGCCGCCTTGTAGAATTTTGCACAGAGCATAAATTAATCATAGCTAACACTTGGTTCAAGAATCATGAAAGGAGGCTGTATACATGGAAGAAGCCTGGAGATACTGACAGGTTTCAGATAGATTATATAATGGTAAGACAGAGATTTAGGAACAAGGTTTTAAATTGTAAGACATTTCCTGGGGCAGATGTAGATTCTGACCACAATCTATTGGTTATGAACTGCAGATTGAAACTGAAGAAACTGCAAAAAGGTGGGAATTTAAGGAGATGGGACCTGGATAAACTGAAAGAACCAGAAGTTGTAGAGAGTTTCAGGGAGAGCATTAGGGAACAATTGACAGGAATGGGGGAAAGAAATACAGTAGAAGAAGAATGGGTAGCTCTGAGGGATGAAGTGGTGAAGGCAGCAGACGATCAAGTAGGTAAAAAGACGCGGGCTAATAGAAATCCTTGGGTAACAGAAGAAATATTGAATTTAATTGATGAAAGGAGAAAATATAAAAATGCAGTAAATGAAGCAGGCAAAAAGGAATACAAACGTCTCAAAAATGAAATCGACAGGAAGTGCAAAATGGCTAAGCAGGGATGGCTAGAGGACAAATGTAAGGATGTAGAGGCTTGTCTCACTAGGGGCAAGATAGATACTGCGTACAGGAAAATTAAAGAGACCTTTGGAGAGAAGAGAACCACTTGTATGAATATCAAGAGCTCAGATGGCAACCCAGTTCTAAGCAAAGAAGGGAAAGCAGAAAGGTGGAAGGAGTATATAGAGGGTTTATACAAGGGCGATGTACTTGAGGACAATATTATGGAAATGGAAGAGGATGTAGATGAAGATGAAATGGGAGATAAGATACTGCGTGAAGAGTTTGACAGAGCACTGAAAGACCTGAGTCGAAACAAGGCCCCGGGAGTAGACAACATTCCATTAGAACTACTGATGGCCTCAGGAGAGCCAGTCATGACAAAACTCTACCATCTGGTGAGCACGATGTATGAGACAGGCGAAATACCCTCAGACTTTAAGAAGAATATAATAATTCCAATCCCAAAGAAAGCAGGTGTTGACAGATGTGAAAGTTACCGAACTATCAGTTTAATAAGTCACAGCTGCAAAATACTAACGCGAATTCTTTACAGACGAATGGAAAAACTGGTAGAAGCCGACCTCGGGGAAGATCAGTTTGGATTCCGTAGAAATGTTGGAACACGTGAGGCAATACTGACCTTACGACTTATCTTGGAAGAAAGATTAAGAAAAGGCAAACCTACGTTTCTAGCATTTGTAGACTTGGTGAAAGCTTTTGACAATGTTGACTGGAATACTCTCTTTCAAATTCTGAAGGTGGTAGGGGTAAAATACAGGGAGCGAAAGGCTATTTACAATTTGTACAGAAACCAGATGGCAGTTATAAGAGTCGAGGGGCATGAAAGGGAAGCAGTGGTTGGGAAAGGAGTGAGACAGGGTTGTAGCCTCTCCCCCGATGTTATTCAATCTGTATATTGAGCAAGCAGTAAAGGAAACAAAAGAAAAATTCGGAGTAGGTATTAAAATTCATGGAGAAGAAGTAAAAACTTTGAGGTTCGCCGATGACATTGTAATTCTGTCAGAGACAGCAAAGGACTTGGAAGAGCAGTTGAACGGAATGGACAGTGTCTTGAAAAGAGGTTATAAGATGAACATCAACAAAAGCAAAACGAGGATAATGGAATGTAGTCAAATTAAGTCGGGTGATGCTGAGGGAATTAGATTAGGAAATGAGACACTTAAAGTAGTAAAGGAGTTTTGCTATTTAGGGAGTAAAATAACCGATGATGGTCGAAGTAGAGAGGATATAAAATGTAGACTGGCAATGGCAAGGAAAGCGTTTCTCAAGAAGAGAAATTTGTTAACATCGAATATAGATTTAGGTGTCAGGAAGTCGTTTCTGAAAGTATTTGTATGGAGTGTAGCCATGTATGGAAGTGAGACATGGACGATAACTAGTTTGGACAAGAAGAGAATAGAAGCTTTCGAAATGTGGTGCTAAAGAAGAATGCTGAAGATAAGGTGGGTAGATGACGTAACTAATGAGGAGGTATTGAATAGGATTGGGGAGAAGAGAAGTTTGTGGCACAACTTGACTAGAAGAAGGTATCGGTTGGTAGGACATGTTCTGAGGCATCGAGGGATCACAAATTTAGCATTGGAGGGCAGCGTGGAGGGTAAAAATCGTAGAGGGAGACCAAGAGATCAATACACTAAGCAGATTCAGAAGGATGTAGGTTGCAGTAGGTACTGGGCGATGAAGAAGCTTGCACAGGATAGAGTAGCATGGAGAGCTGCATCAAACCAGTCTCAGGACTGAAGACCACAACAACAACATCACATCACAGGCCTACATTGATGTTTTAAGCTTCTTCTTGCTTTCCACTGTTGAAAACCAATTCGGGGATGGCGACTGCATCTTTCAACACGATCGAGCACCTGTTCATAACACACGGCCTGTGACGGAGTGGTTACACGACAGTAACATCCCTGTAATGGACTGGCCTGCTCAGAGTCTTGACCTGAGTCTTGCAAAACACCATTGGGATGTTTTATACTGCCAACTTCGTGCCAGGCCTCACCACCGACATCGATACCTCCCCTCAGTGCAGCACTCCCTGAAGACTGGGCTGCCATTCCCCAAGAAACCTTCCAGCACCTGATTGAACGAATGCCTGCGAAAGCTGTCATCAAGGCTAAGGGTGGGCCAACACCATAGTGAATTTCAACATTACCGATATAGGGCGCCACGAACATGTAAGTCATTTTCAGGCAGGTGTCCGGATACTTTTGATCACATAGTGTTTGAGTTTAAATTCAGGTCTACAAAAAGTATCGTCTGGCGCAGTTCTGTCATTGGTCACTTAAAGTCAGCTGTCTTTAGAGCATCCCCATTTCTGTCACACCTCGCGGTGGTAGCTTCCAACATTGCTCCGCATTACACATTAACAGTATATTTGATAAGTGTCCTGCAGTGTTCGTGTGCCGACTATAATCGAGCTGTTCCGGGCAGCGGATGTGGCAACACTGGAGCGGCAAGTGACAAACGTAAACTGTCAAGTAATTTTAATCAGACTGTAGTTTTAAATCTTTAATCCTGCAAATACTTCACCGTACAACATATCTATCTTTGTACTTGATAATGGCATAACAGCTGAAGACTGGTTTGTGAAATAAATAATAAATACTGTAGAATTCTACACAAGTGTCGTGTGCGTTTTCATTCATAATGTACAAAATATTCTACCAATAACTGTAGTCGAATTATGTCGGGTGATGCTGAGGGAATTGGATTAGGAAATGAGACACTTAAAGTAGTAAAGCAGTTTTGCTATTTGGGGAACAAAATAACTGATGATGGTCGAAGTAGAGAGGATATAAAATGTAGACTGGCAATGGCAAGGAAAGCGTTTCTGAAGAAGAGAAATTTGTTAACATCGAGTATTGATTTAAACGTCAGGAAGTCGTTTCTGAAAGTATTTGTATGGAGTGTAGCCATGTATGGAAGTGAAACGTAAACGATAAATAATTTAGACAAGAAGAGAATAGAAGCTTTCGAAATGTGGTGCTACAGAAGAATGCTGAAGATTAGATGGGTAGATCACACAACTAATGAGAAAGTATTGAATGGAATTGGGGAGAAGAGGAGTTTGTGGCACAACTTGACTAGAAGAAGGGATCGGTTCGTAGGACATGTTAATCAGGCATCAAGGGATCACTAATTTAGTACTGGAGGGCAGCGTGGAGGGTAAAAATCGTAGAGGGAGACCAAGAGATGAATACACTAAGGAGATTCAGAAGGATGTAGGCTGCAGTAGGTAGTGGGAGATGAAGAAGCTTGCACAGGATAGAGTAGCACGGAGAGCTGCATCAAACCAGTCTCAGGACTGAAGACTACAACAACAACAACCGACGCAACAGTCAACCAGTGCGATTACAGTAACTCTGACAGAATATTGTCCAGGGGCCTTGTTCCGGAAAATAATTTATTTCAAACTGTTTTAGGATCCACGGTCGTCACCAGATGACATCAATAACCTCGTCCACAGTTCGTGCTCTAGCAGTAGCCAGCATGGTAGCACAGGGTGTTCACTCAGAGGGCTGGCCGAGCTCTGCAATAAAAAGCCTTAGTGAAGTACTTAACGATGAACTTGAAGGGGTGTCATGTGGCGTCCGCCCATATCAAATAACGAGAAGATTGATGAAACAATGAAGGAAAAAGAGGGAAGTCTGCAGTCGCAATCAAAAAAGTGAAGAAAATAAAGGTGTTTAGCGTCGCTGCCTCTGGATTGTGTGGTCCTAGGTTCGATTCTCAGTCTGGTCAGGGGCTGGGTGTCTGTGTTCTCCCACTCATTTCGTCTGAATTTCATCGACACGCAAGTCGCCGAAGTAATGTCAAATAGAAGGAATTAAACTAGGTGGCCGGACAACCCCAGATGGGATCTTCCTAGTTAAAAATACCATACGATCGTTTCATTTTTTTCAGTAATGAGAAACTTTTTTCTAGGCTGCTTTTATCAGTTAAGCCCCGCCATCTAATAAATTTTTTTTGGGCCGTAATGCTCCATTCACTCCATCTAGCTGATACTCATAGACCCCACCTCGCAACGAAACCTGATCGTAGGCACCGTTGTCCATGCAGCACGGCCTGGAAGTGAGGGTGTGTGGAGGTATTGTGTCCTTTTTTGTTTAACGTAAAGGTGTGATTATTGCCTGAAATTATCATACATCAAATTTCGGAATGGAAAAGTACACTGAAGAGCCACAGAAACTGGTACAGCTGCCTGATATCATATAGGATCTCCGCGAGCACTCAGAGTTGTCGCAACACGACGAGGCGTGGACTCGACTAATGTCTGAAGTAGTGCTGAGAGCAACTGACACCATGAATCTTGCAGGACTTTCCATAAATCCATAAGAGTACGAGTGGGCACAGATCTCCTTTGAAAAGCAAGTTACAAGACGTCCCAGATATGCTCAATAACGTTCATGTCTGGGGAGTCTGGTGCCCAGCGGAAGTGTTTAAACTCAAAAGAGTTGTCCTGGAGCCATTCTGTAGCAATTCTGGACGCGTCTTGTCCTCCTGGAATTGCTCGTCGGAATTCACAATGGACATAAATGAATGAAGGTGATCAGACAGGATGCATCTCACATGTCAGAGTCGTACCTAGACGTATCAGGGGTCCCATAACACTCCAAATGCACACCTCACACCATTACAGAGCCTCCACCAGCTTGAACAGTCCCCTACTGAATGCAGCGTCCATGGATTCATGATGTTCCCTCCATACCTGTACACGTCCATTCGTTCGATACAATTTGAAACGAGACGCCTATGAACAGGCAACATGTTTCCAGTCATTACCAGTCCAGTGTCTGTGTTGACGGGTCCAAGCGAGGCATAAAGCTTTGTGTTGTGAGTCATCAAGGGTACACGACTGGGCCTTCGGCTCCGAAAATCCATATCGATTTTGTTTCTTTAAACTGTTCACACGCTGACACTTTTTGATGGCGCATCACTGTAATCTGCATCAGTTTCCGCTTGTCACGTTGAATGATTCTCTTCAGTTGGTCCGGTTCTTGCAGGATCTTTCTCCGGCCGTGGCAATGTCGAAGATTTGATGTCTTACCGGACTCCTGACATTCGCAGTACACTCGTGAAATCGTCGTACGGGAAAATCGAAACTTCATCGGTACCTTGGGGATGCTGTGTCCCATCGCTCGTGTTGCCGAGCGCTTCGCCCTCTTCTGGCTGTTTATGTATCTCTGCCTTTGAATATGCATGTCTATACCCCCATACCAGTTTCTTCGGAGCTTCAGTATAGAATGTATTAGTTTTAGGAAAAGAAAGAAAGAGAAAAGGAGGAATATGTCTTGGAGACAGTCGTCCACTCGCCGTCGCAGCTCAGGGAGCTGGTCTCAGAATGTGCCCTCGATCTCGATATCCCTGGACAGAGTATCCCATTGTCAGCTTATTACATGACATCAGCCACCTCTCGGATGTCTCGTGTCAATTCATCTCTCGCATGACTAGTGGAATATCTGTGTTTTGTTAGTGTTTTTATACTGCTTTTGTGTTGGCTAGTTAGATTACGCGTGTTGGAAATTTTCTGCGTTTATGTGGCCCAATTACAGGTTTGACATGGTGGCTGGTACAATAAGCTGCTACAATCTGTCCTACCTAATGTACTGACAGGTTTCTATTATACTTTGTCTGCGTGTTACTATTTGTGCATCTAGTGTTCGTTGTTGTACCTGTTGAGTATTATTTTCGTCTCACCATTGTACATATATTAATTGGCTAGATTGTAAGATGTCCAGATTTTTCGGACCTCACATGAGCTTGATCCATAACAGCAGTACGATACAGTATGACATCCTCAGAAAATAATAATTATATTATATCAACAAAAAGCAATTGCAGTAATCTTATGTACCAATAACTAACAAAACAATATCTGCCAATATAGGGACAGGGGCATGCATAAATAAGTTAAAGTGAAACGCATTTTGGAGATGAACCGAGCAGGTGGTTAATGGCTGGAAAACCCCACTTAACAAGAGCGCAGAAAGGGATGAGGCCAGGACAGTACAGTGTTACTTTTAATGTAAATATGGCCGGCACTGAGGGTAAGTGGCTCGATGGCTTTAACAGGGCTAGGCGGCGACACAACCAAAAAAAAATAAAATGCATCTCTAGTGTAATTTTTCCTCCTATCTACGTAATTCTGTAGCTCTCAATTCGTTCGAGCAATCAATCATTCATAATAGGAAACACAGTCATAGCTCAGTCACTCAAAATGATTCTGAAATTTTACTTGTTAGAATGAAATCAGGCGATGATTCTTCTTCTCGGCAGGCTCGTGCTTTGCGGCAATCTGCTAATCTGTACAAATAAAATGCCTCGTATTTTTGGGAGCGTTGTATAATCAGTCGGGAAACCTCAGATCAAGCGGATATTTGGCTTTGATGAAGTTTAACCTTGCGAAGAAGTAATGGAGCTCTTGGATTATTAAATGCAGGTTCGTATCCAGTCTTTCGGAAGTCCCTTCTGATTAACAACTACGCAAAATATCGATAAATATCATTAATTCTCAAATGTCAAATACACACCTTTTGTAAGAAGGAGCAATCTATATGTATATATTTCCTTTTTAATCGTAGTTCGTATCAGTTATCTTCTGTTATAAATCTCAATAATCAGATTACAGTTCTTCCAAACCAAGGTCAGGCTAATCGGCACGAAGACAATCCCGGAAGCTTTTTTCTTCTAACAACCACCAGAGAGAGTACTACAAAGAATACTTATGCGCTCATGGCATAGCTATTGTATGAAACTATTATGCGCATGGATTCTGCGAGTATGAAGATAGAAAATTTGTAAACGTCATTGAAGGGTAGAATTGTATCAGAATAATTCATCGAATATAAAGAGATACTACACTAGTGTGATGGCGATTGGCTGAAGCCACACTGGGCGACAAAGACACGACACTGTGTGGAGATCCCCATTATATAAAGGCATTTTGAGAACTAAAATTTCTAAAACCTCTCTCTGGTCTCGCGGCAGACCACACAAGTCTGTGGAAAATAGCGAGGGAGTTGAGAGCTTTGCTTATGCGAAGTGCGGATGATACGCTTCACCTATTGTGGTGACAGATAGCAAAGAGGTAGTTAATTATTCCTGTGGGAAATTGTGCACATTGTCTCAACCCCTAGCGAGTGTGCAATAGCCATTATTTTGTCTAGGTAAACATTAAAATTCTGCGGAATGCAGGAAAATTGAGACTGAGTGAATTCAGTCAAGGCCAGAGTACGGAATTAGCGTTTCAGATCCAGCACAGGGACCACGCCGTTGCAGATCCCGCTTGGTAAAGTACCATCGTGCATTAGGCCCCAGTAAATGTTGAGTTGAGATTTTGCTCATTCCGACTTGCGTACGCTTTGACCATTGAATAGGAAAAGCTGGGATACTAACCTACCCTCACATTGAGTACATGAGAGTTTTTCATTGGTTTGTTGTTGTTGTGGTCTTCAGTCCTGAGACTGGTTTGATGCAGCTCTCCATGCTTCATAGAGTAAAGCTGCATGCCCTCGGGAAAAATTACGGCCGTAGTTTCCCCTTGCTTTCAGCCGTTCGCAGTACCAGCACAGCAAGGCCGTTTTGGTTATTGTTACAGGGCCAGATCAGTCAATCAACCAGACTGTTGCCCTCGCAACTACTGAAAAGGCTGCTGCCCCTCTTCAGGAACCACACGTTTGTCTGGCCTCTCAGCAGATACCCCTCCGTTGTGGTTGTACCTACGGTACGGCTATCTGTATCGCTGAGGCACGCAAGCCTCCCCACCAACGGCAATGTCCATGGTTCATGGGGGGCTTCATTGGTTTAAAAAGTAAAATTATTCTCCACCAACTCAGTGCATTGACCAGCTATGCCATCATAGATGTAAGTTAGCTGATGAAGATTTTTAATCATTCTTGCCTGAGATAAAAATTTTTCTATGTAGAGATAACGAATTTAATAATCGCCAGTTCAATATCCAAGAGTTAAATACTTTGTTATTCAGTGTTGGAAGTAATTGAATATGACTGTTGTGTATCACTTGACCCCTGAAAGCAAAGTGATAAATTATATGCAGAATGAAAAAGGGAATAGCTGTTTTGTCTTTCTATAATGAATCCTAACCTTTCACTTTTATTGATTTATGCATTTTAGTTACGTGACAGCAGCATTTCTAACTGCACCTAATATTAGCTGCACTACAGGGACAGGTTCATATTTGTCTAGGATGTCTGTTTAACACCCTGGGCTTGAGAACACAGTTCAGATGTTTTGGAATTTGCGTGCTTACAAGATTACTTCTGTTACAATTTCTCTGTGTTAATGTAGCTATTTACATGTTTTACACGGATCTTGGTAGAAGAATTGGCCACCAACTACCATAATTAATAGATTAACATTATTCTGTTCTACACTCTGCAATAGAATTAAAGTATCGCTTTTTCGACACGTCGTAGTTGCCTCCCATTGCAAATAATACAATTTGGCTGAAAGGAGACTACAGCTTTCCTCTGTAATGGTACAATAGCTTGGTGGCAGTGTGACGTCACCCTTGGCTCGACGGCGCTTGAAACAAGAAGAGAAGCCTACAGCTCAGAAGATCATGTGAGCTGTAAGGCGGGTTAATGATGTGACGTTGGGTACAAATTTCACCACAGTTTTCCCCAGCACCACTGTGGACACGTCACACAATGGGGAGGCCAACACCCCTCCTCCCTGACTCTCATTTCAGCCCATCATCTAAATCTATATGGATACTCTATAAATCACAATTAAGTGCCAGGCAGAGGGTTCATCGAACCACCTTCACAGTAATTCTCTGTTATTCCAATCTCGAACATCACGCGGAAAAAACAATCAGCTATATCTTTCCCTGCGAGCTCTGACTTCCCATATTTTATTATGATGATCGTTTCTTCCAATGCAGGTCGGCGTCAACAAAATACTTTCGCATTCGGAGGAGAAAGTTCGTGAGAAGATATCGCCGCAACGAAAAACGCTTTTAAAAAAAAAAAAATTAAGTCCACCCCAAATCCTGTATCATATCCGTTACACTTGTGATATTCGCTATTTTTGAGTTCATTAAAACAGCAAATACGAGTAGTTAATACTTTCAGCCAGAAGGCAAATACTTGTTTATAAATAATGATTAATGTATAATGAGGCGTTGCATGGCGACGGTGGAATTTTCTAAATAATGTAATTCGTCGTCTTTGGGCGGCAATATAAACAGAAAAATACGGGTAGATATGCGATCCTTCACTATTTTGTTCGCTGGAGAACAAATGAAGCCTTGAGCGCTAAAGAGACTTGTCCTGTTTTTCTCAAGTAAGACGGACGCAGATTTGTGGCAGTCTGATCTAATTTTTACTAAACGTATAAAAACGTGTTATGTCTAAGTTTGAGTGAAGTGTAAAGAACTGTTATAACTTACCGTGACGACGCACGAGCGACTCAAAGAAGACAATGGCTATATAAAAGAGCGCTCAATGGACATGATACGGACATAAAAATCTACCGTCATTGTAGTACTAAGCTTAAGGTACGATATAGGTTTTAGTTATAATAAATATTTGTTCTGGGGATACTGAATCATTTAGCAGTGCTCATTCCTATTATCTCCTCAGTATTATTTTCATTTTAATTATGCATTTTGCTAATATTACAGACACCAAGATCAGCAGTCCAATGTGCGTGTTACATTGATAAAAAGAAAACCGTTTTATCGTCTTCTTGCATCAGCTTTAATATTGAATTACCCTTTTGTGTGATGTTACAGTCGTTTTTGTGCCCTTAAGAACTTTCTGGTCCCTTAGGAAATTGTTTTGTCATAACAATAACTTCACAACCGGGTATGATCGTATCTACGATCATGAAGTAATTAGAAAGACGATAACGCAATTTATTAATCAATAGCACGCTAGTTGTGACTGCCTCAAGCCACGCGAAACTGCAAGTAAAAACTATTCACATCTCATAAAGCAATATTTTATGACAATGGGCAATCCATGATTCTTACGCCAATTGTGATTGATAAAACAGTAAGCTAAATCTCAATTTCCAACTTTCCATTGAATAACAACATCACTTTTATTTTGTAACATCACACACTCTCCCTCCATTTCTCGATAACACAAAACGTGCAGCTCTTCTTTGAACTTTATCGATGTACCCCGTTGATGCCATCTGGTAAGGATCCCACACCCTCCAAAAGAGGACGGACAAGCGTAGTGTAGGCCCTCTCTTTAGTCGATCTGTTACATTTTCTAAGTGTTCTGCCAGTAAACCGCAGTCTTTAGTTTGCCCTCCCCACTTTTTCTGTTTGTTCTTCTCAATTTAAGTTGTTCGTAATTGTAATTTCCAGGTATTTAGCTGAATATACGGCTTTTAGATTTGACCGATTTATCGTGTAAACGAAGTTTAATGGATTCCGCATTTTTTGACGCCCATGCGATGGAGGGCAAAGCTGCGAGGCGCAGCGTTCAAACGGCTCTGTTTTGTAATGACTGGCCGAGGAAGACGTTTCAGAGCCACCGCCGCTCAGAATAGAAACGATAAGCCCTGAGGAGTTACATAAAGGGCGTCTATGGAAACACCCCTTTCCTGGGGCGTTCATTCCCACACACTTCGCGGTAAAAAAAAGACAGTTTGCAGGGCAGTGAGCAACAATAAGATGTTCGTCACAATTTTTGACACTCCTCTCACACCCTCGGAAATTTCAACCATTCTATAAGGACATTGCGGGGCTGCATCCTCATTGAACGCTCTGGCACCCCTTTGGAGCGCAGCGCGACCGCAGTTTTTGCTCTCGTGAACAGCATGGAACCACCAAGTTCCGTTTAAAATCATTCGACGAAATCTGAGCGTAATTCGAAGCACCTAAGAGTACGATAGTTCACGTATACATTCCGACGTCGCAAGCTGAAGATGAAGAAATAGAGAAAGTATATGAGGATGTTGAAAGGGTAATACAGTACGTAAAGGCAGACGAAAATCTAATAGTTATGAGAGACTGAGGAGAAGAAGTAGAAGAAAAGGTTAGAGGAGAATATGGGCTTGGGACAAGGAATGAGAGAAGAGCAAGACTTGTGAAGTTATGTAGTAAATTTCAGCGCGTAATAGCAAATACACTGATCAAGAATGACAAGAGGAGAAAGTATACTTAGGAAACACCGGCTGATACGATAAGATTTCAGATGGATTACATCATGTTCAGACAGAGATTCCGAAATCGTATACTGGGTTGTGAGGCGTATCCAGGAGCAGATATAGACTAAGATGACAATATAGTAGCGATGAAGAGTAGGTTGATTCAATGCACAATGGAGTGGGATACAGAAGTACTAAGGAATGACGAGATGCGCTTGTTTGGTCCCGGTGGAGGTTCGAGTCCTCCTTCGGGCATGGGTGTGTGTGTTTGTCCTTAGGATAATTTAGATTAATTAGTGTGTAAGCTTAGGGACTGATGACCTTAGCAGTTAAGTCCCATAAGATTTCACGCCCATTTGAACATTTTTTGCGCTTGTTCTCTAAAGCTATAGATATAGCAATAAGGAATAGCTCAGTAGGCAGTACAGTTTAAGAGGCATGGACATCTCTGAAAAGGGCCATCACAGATACTGGAAAGTAAAACATAGGTACAATGAACTGCGAAGAAACCATGGGTAACAGAAGAAATAATTCATTTAATTGACGAAAGGGGGAAGTACAAAAATGTTCCGGAAAACTCGGGAATACATAAATACAAGTCGCTGAGGAATGAAATAAATAGGAAGTGCAGGGAAACTAAGACGAAATGGCTGCATGAAAAATGTGGAGAAATCGAAAAAGAAATGATTATCGGGAGGACTGACTCAGCATACAGGAAAGCCAAAAAAACCTTCAGTGACATTAAAAGCAAGCGTGGTAACATTAAGAATTCAAAGGGTATTCCACTGCTAATTGCAATGGAGAGAGTGGATAGGTGGAGAGAATACAATGAAAGCCTCTATGAGGGGGAGGATTAGTATGATGTGATAGAAGAGGAAAGAGGAGTAGATTTAGAAGAGATAGGAGATCCAATATTAGAATGCAAATGTAAGAGACCTTTGGAGGACTTATCAAATAAGGCAGAAGGGATGGATAACATTCCCTCCGAATTTCTAAAATCATTGGGGGAAGTGGCAACGAATCGACTATTCACGTTGGTGTGTAGAATGCATGAGTCTGGAGACATAACATCTGACTTTCGGAAAAACATCATCCACACTATTCCGGAGAATGCAAGAGTTGACAAGTGCGAGAATTGTCGCACAATCAGCTTAACAGCTCAAGAATCCAAGTTGCTGACAAGAATAAGATACAGAAGAACTGAAACTAAAATGGAGGATGTGCTAGGTGACGATCAGTTTGGCCCTAGGAAGCGTTACCAGAGAGGCAATTCTGACGTTGCGGTTGATAATGGAAGCATCACTAAAGAAAAATCAAGACACGTTCATGGGATTTATCGACCTGGTAAAAGCCTCCGAAAACGTAAAATGGTGCGAGATGATGCTGAAAAAGGTAGGGGTAAGCTACAGGGAGAGGTGGGTCATACACAGTATATACGAGAGCCAAGAGGTAATAATAACAGTGGACGGCCAAGAACGAAGTGCTCGGATTCCTGCCCACTGTTCAATCTGTACATCGAAGAAGCAATGATTGAAATAAAGAAAGGTTCAGGAGTGGAATTAAAATTAAAGGTGAAAGAATATCGATGATACGATTTGCTGATGACATTGTTATCCT
Organism: Schistocerca cancellata; assembly: GCF_023864275.1. Classification (NCBI taxonomy): domain Eukaryota; kingdom Metazoa; phylum Arthropoda; class Insecta; order Orthoptera; family Acrididae; genus Schistocerca; species Schistocerca cancellata. Next base: position 206,708,426 of record NC_064635.1, read on the forward strand.
GAGTCAAAGTGAAGAAGATTACATTAGCTGCTGAAAGAATGAACAATATGATGGGAGCAGAATATGGATTGAGAGTAAATCGAAGGAAGACGAAAGTAATGAGAAGTAGCAGAAATGAGAACAGCGACAAACGTAACATCAGAAATTATGGTCACGAAGTAGGTGACCTCACCTACCTAGGCAGCAAAATAAGCCATGACGGATGAGGAAGGAGGACATCAAAAGCTGACTAGCAATGGCATTCCTGGCCAAGAGAAGTCTACAAGTATCAAACATAGGCCTTGATTTGAAGATTTGAAGAAGAATTTTCAGAGAACGTCTGGAGTACAGCATTGTATGGTAGTGAAACATGGACTGTGCGAAAACCGGAACAGAAGAGAATCGAAGAATTTGTGATGTGTTGCTGCAGACGAATGTTGAAAATTAGGTGGAGTGATAAGGTAAGGAATGAGGAGGTTGTGCCCAGATTCGGAGAGGGAAGGAACATTTGGAGAGACAGGATGATAGGGCATCTGTTAAGACGTGAGGCAATGACATCCATGGTACTAGAGGGAACTATAGAGGGCAAAATCTGTAGAGGAAGACAACATTGGAATACATCTAGCAAATAATTGAGGACGTAGGTTGCAAGTGCTACTCTGAGAGGTTGGCACAGGAGAGGATTTCATGGCGGGCCGCATCAAAGCAGTCAGAAGACTGATGACCCCCTCCGAAAATAAATAAATAAATAAATAAAAACGTTTTTTCTGCCCTCCTGTTTTCCTCACTTCTGTGATGTGATCACGGTCGAGTTCAAGATTATCAAATGAGTGCTTAAACACAACACTATCGATGCCACACATGCACCTTTGTTGAGAACTTTACAAATCTACCTGTCAGAAACTTCGATGCCAATTCAACCTAGCGGCTTGTTCGCGCCTGAAGGTAGGCAAATGCCACCGAAGTGTGTCGAATGGGTTGCCTAAAGCACAGGCGCCAGCTGCTGACGGGGGTGAAATATGGGTAAGAGCGGCTGTGACGATCTTCCCATCCTGTGTCAAGTCCACGTTCGCGCTGAGCGGAATTGTGCTGTTATTCAGTGGCAATGTGACATCATCAACCTACCTTACACGATGGTGTGGGCTGTGGCCCTTTATCTGATGTGTCGATACGTGGCAGCTGTCAGCGTCACCGAGGGTGACGTCGCAGGGCATCACGGATATGCAACATAAGAGAGGAAGGCTGTAGGCAGCTTTGATCCAGATTTGAAAAAGAAGCGTCGTATTGGGAGAGAATGAAAGGCTTTCGAAAAGGAGATCCTTAGATCCTTTAATTTTGTGTTGTTGTTGTGGTCTTCAGTCCTGAAACTGATTTGATGTAGCTCTCCGTGCTACTCTATCCTGTGCAAGTGTCTCCATCTCGCAGTATCTACTGCAACCTACATTCTTCTGAATCTCTTTAGTGTATTCATCTCCTGGTGTCCCTCCACGCTGCCCTCGAAAACTAAACTGGTGATCCATGGTTGCCTCAGAACATGTCCCACCAACCGATACCTACGTCTAGTCAATTTGTGCCACAGACTTCTTTTCTCCCCAATCCTATTCAATACCTCCTCATTAGTTATGTGATCTACCCATCTAATCTTCAGCATTCTTCTGTAGCACCACATTTCGGAAGCTTCTATTCTCTTCTTGTCCAAACTAGTTACCGTCCATGTTTCACTTCCATACATGGCTACACTCCATACAAATACTTTCAGAAACGACTTCCTGATACTTAAATTTATACTCGATGTCAACAAATTTCTCTTCTTCAGAAACGCTTTCCTCGCCATTGCCAGACTACATTTTATGTCCTCTCTGCTTCGACCATCATCAGTTATTTTGCTCCCCAAATAGCAAAACTCCTTTACTACTCCAAGTGTCTCATTTCCTAATCTAATTCCCTCAGCATCACCCGACTTAATTCGACTACATTCCATTATCCTCGTTTCGCTTTTGTTGGCGTTCTTGTTATATCCTCCTTTCGAGACCCTGTCCATTCCGTTCAGCAGCTCTTCCAAGTCCTTTGCTGTCTCTGAGAGAATTACAATGTCATCGGCGAACCTCAAAGTTTTAATTTCTTCTCCATGGATTTTAATACCTACTCCGAATTTTCTTTTGTTTCCTTTACTGCTGCTCAATATACAGATTGAATAACACCGGGGAGACGCTACAACCCTGTCTTACTTCTTTCCCAACCATTTCTTCCCTTTCGTGTCCCTCGACTCTTATAATTGCCATCTGGTTTCTGTACAAATTGTAAATGGCCTTTCGCTCTCTGTATTTTACCCCTGCCACCTTCAGAATTTGAAAGAGAGTATTCCAGTCAACATTGTCAAAAGCTTTCTCCAAGTGTACAAATACTAGAAACATAGGTTTGCCCTTCCTTAATCTAGCTTCTAAGATAAGTCATAGGGTCAGTATTGCCTCACGTGTTACTAACATTTCTACGGAATCCAAACTGACCTTCCCCGAGGTCGGCTTCTACCAGTTTTTCCATTCGTCCGTAAAGAATTCGCGTTAGTATATTGCAGCCGTGACTTATTAAACTGATAGTTCGGTAATTTTCACATCTGTCAACACCTGTTTTCTTTGGGGTTGGAATTATTATATTCTTCTTGAAGTCCGAGGTTATTTCGCCTGTCTCATACAATTTGCTCACCAGATGGTAGAGTTTCGTCAGGACTGGCTCTCCCAAGGCTGTCAGTAGTTCTAATGGAATGTTGTCTACTCCCAGGGCCTTGTTTCGACTTAGATCTTTCAGTGCTCTGTCAAACTCTTCACGCAGTATCATATCTCCCATTTCATCTTCATCTAGATCCTCTTCCATTTCCATAATATTGTCCTCAAGTACATCGCCCTTAGTATAGATCCTCTATATACTCCTTCCACCTTTCTGCTTTCCCTTCTTTGCTTAGAACTGGGTTTCCATCTGAGCTCTTGATATTCATGCAAGTGGTTCTCTTTTCTCCAAAGGTCTCTTTAATTTTCCTGTAGGCAGTATCTGTCTCACCCCTCATGAGATAAGCCTCTACATCCTTATATTTGTCTTCTAGACATGCCTGCTTAGTCATTTTGCACTTCCTGGCGATCTCATTTTTGAGACGTTTGTATTCCTTTTTGCCTGCTTCACTTGCTGCATTTTTGTATTTTCTCCTTTCATGAATTAAATTCAGTATCTCTTCTGTTACCAAGGATTTCTACTAGCCCTCGTGTTTTTACCTACTTGATCCTCTGCTGCCTTAACTACTTCATCCCTCAGAGCTACCCATTCGTCTTCCACTGTATATCTTTCCCCCATTCGTGTCAATTGTTCCTTCATGCTGTTGCTGAAACTCTGTACAAGCTCTGGTTCTTTCAGTTTGTCCAGGTCCCATCTCCTTAAATTCCCACCTTTTTGCAGTTTCTTCAGTTTTAATCTACAGTTCATAACGAATAGATTGTGGTCAGAGTCCACGTCTGTCCCTGGATGTCTTGCAATTTAATATCTGATTCCTAAATCTCTGTGTTACCATTATATAATCTATCTGAAACCTTCTAGTATCTCCAGGGTTCTTCCATGCATACTACCATCTTTTATGATTCTTGAACCAAGTGTTAGCTATGATTAAGTTATGCTCTGTGCAAAATTCTACCAGGCGGCTTCCTCTTTCATTTCTTAGCCCCAATCCATATTCACCCACTACGTTTCCTTCTCTCCCTTTTCCTACACTCGAATTCCAGTCACCCATGTGTGGTGTCACCGCCAGACACCACACTTGCTAGGTGGTAGCTTTAAATCGGCCGCGGTCCAATAGTAAATGTCGGACCCGCGTGTCGCCACTGTCAGTAATTGCAGACCTAGCGCCACCACATGGCAGGTCTAGAAAGACGTACTAGCACTCGCCCCAGTTGTACGACGACTTTGCTAGCGACTACACTGACGAAGCCTTTCTCTCATTTGGCGAGAGACAGTTAGAATAGCCTTCAGCTAAGTCCATGGCTACGACCTAGCAAGGCGCCATTAACCATATCTGGAGAGAGTCTAATTTGTATCGTCAAGAGCGATGTACCACAATGATGGAATAAAAGTTGAGTATTAACTTAGATACGTACTTTTCTTATTAGCACTCATTACTTATCCTGTTCCAGACTTCACGCCAGTCGGTGTGAGTTGACGCGTGCCCTTTCGGTAACCTCACCCTGTGTCTAGACTGTCTTGTCTAGACACAACACCATGACTATTAAAATTTCGTCTCCCTTCACTACCTGAATAATTTCTTTTATCTCATCATACATTTCATCAATTTTTTCATCATGTGCAGAGCTAGTTGGTAAATCAACTTGTACTACTGTAGTAGGCGTGGGCTTTGTGTCTATCTTGGCCAGAATAACGCGTTCACTATGCTGTTTGTAGTAGCTTACCCGCATTCCTATTTTTCTATTCATTGTTAAACCTACTCCTGCATTACCCCTATTTGATTTTACGTTTATAACCCTGTAGTGACCTGACCAGAAGTCTTGTTCCTCCTGCCACCGAACTTCACTAATTCGCACTATATCCAACTTTAACCTATCCATTTCCCTTCTTAAATTTTCTAACCTACCTGCCCGATTAAGGGATCTGACATTCCACGCTCCGATCCGTAGAACGCCAGTTTTCTTTCTCCTGATAACAACGTCCTCTTGAGTAGTCCCCGCCCGGAGATCCGAATGGGGGACGCTCCGGAATATTTTACCCAAGAGGACGCCATCATCATTTAATCATACAGTAAAGTGGCATGCCCTCGGGAAAAACGACGGCTTTAGGTTCCCGTTGCTTTCAGCCGTTCGAAGTACCACAACAGCAAGGCCGTTTTGGTTAGTGTTACAAGGCCAAATCAGTGAATCAACCAGACTGTTGCCCCTGCAACTACTGAAAAGGCTGCTGTCCCTCTTCAGGAACCACACGTTTGTGTGGCCTCTCAACAGATACCCCTCCGTTGTGGTTGCACGTACGGTACGGATATCTGTATCGTTGAGGCACGCAAGCCTCCCCACCAACGGCAAGGTCCATGGTTCATGAGGGGGTGTTGTTGTTGTTGTGGTCTTCAGTCCCAAGACTGGTTTGATGCAGCTCTCCATGCTACTCTATCCTGCGCAAGCTTCTTCATCTCCCAGTACCTACTGCAACCTACATCCTTCTGAATCTGCTTAATGTATTCATCTCTTGGCCTCCCCCTACGATTTTTACCCTCCACGCTGCACTCCAATACTAAATTGGTGATCCCTTGATACCTCAGAACATGTCCTACCAACCGATCCCTTCTTCTGGTCAAGTTGTGCCACAAACTTCTCTTCTCCCTAATCCTATTCAATACTTCTTCATTAGTTATGTGATCTACCCATCTGATCTTCAGTATTCTTCTGTAGGACCAGATTTCGAAAGCTTCTATTCTCTTCTTGTCCATTTCCATAATATTGTCCTCAAGTACATCGCCCTTGTATAGATTCTCTATATACTCCTTCCACCTTTCTGCTTTCCCTTCTTTGCTTAGAACTGCGTTTCCATCTGAGCTCTTGAAATTCGTGCAAGTGTTTTTCTTATCTCCAAAGGTCTCTTTAATTTTCCTGTAGGCAGTATCTGTAACACAGTATAATTTGTAAATGTGAAACTGCACGAGCTGCCGCAGTCTCGGCATGTCGCAGTCCTGAGCAGGCACCCGCCCAGCCGGATCGTGAAGTCGGGTACCGGGTGCGCCGCGCCGCCTTCTACCTGTTGCGGCGGTGGCGGCGACGCCCGCGGGGGAGGGGGGCCGTCAGCGCGAGCCGGCACGTGCCGGCGTGACGTCACGGCGCGTCACGCGCATAGGAAATCGATGCGCGCAGCGAGCAGCGACTGCCGCCTCCCCCCGGCCGACGGTGGACGCTCCCGCCCCCACCCCCAGCACGCGGCCCTCCCCTCCCCCCCCCCCCCCGGCCTCCTGCATTGTCTCGGCCGCGCGGCGCCGCTAAACCGAAACTGGGCCAGCGCGTCAAATGCCTCACAGCGGCGGCCGAATATTAAGGCCCCCCTTAAACGATCAACCATTTTGTCAAACTTACTAGGCTTATATATACTAACAAGGGGAAGGCCTCAGACACGGCCAACCGATTCGGCTCAGATTTGGCAGGTCGCTTGTGTACAACCTAAAACGAAGGAATCTAAGATATTTTGGGTCAAGACCCCCGCGTTTTTGAGAAAATCACCCCTACAGGTTATGACGAGCGATCGACTCAAAATTGGCGGGATCGATAGATAATTGTAAATAGAGCATTTTTCATCATCAGGTATGGGGTCCGAAAACACATACTTTTCCAGAAATCGAGGTAAGAAACTTTTACAACTGCCGATTCTGTACCCACATGGTTAACGCCTGTCGTCGCCAGCGACGATAGCGCAGCGGCCAAGGTAACTGGCTGCGAATCTCGAAGAAACGTAGTGGATGTTATTCTTTTGGTTTGTATTTTTCCATATCTCAATTGATAGGGATAGGACGGTTAATAAGGTAAGTAAATCAACAAGGAATGGTAATAATAAGGTGGTCCGCGGGACTGCTACGGTCGCAGGTTCGAATCCTGCCTCGGGCATGGGTGTGTGTGATGTCCTTAGGTTAGTTAGGTTTAAGTAGTTCTAAGTTCTAGGGGACTTATGACCTAAGATGTTGAGTCCCATAGTGCTCAGAGCCAGCCAATAATAAGGTGGGCAAATAAATTTCTCAAACCTCTTGGGATAGTAAACAACTGAAATGTTTCTCCAGGTCACTTTACAATGGCTCTTCCAGTCACTGTTACGTGTCCTCACGTTTCTTCGAACAACTAGATGGATGGTACTTGTCATATAAACATTCCAAACAAATATACTCACGGCACCAAGAGCATCTAATGAATGCAATCTTTCGACAGCTACACTGTTCCTTCCCTATGATATGACGAAGAGGCAACCGGGACAACATAACTCTCCCCGCGTGCATTCTATCCCGTGCCTCGCTGTAAACAAGCGTCGCACGGTTGGCTATCTGTGATCCCTCGTGAGGAAATCGCAGCACTTTTGCTCGAAGTTCTTTTCATGTGGCAAGGCTTAAAAGTTTGATACTTCACTAACTCACGGCGTTTGGGAAATTAGTTTGCCTACCTTATTATTATCAATCCTTATTGGTTTACTTATCTTTTAACTCTCCTATTCCTGTCAATCGAGATACGGAAAAATACAGACGAAAAGAATAACATCCGCTAGCTTTCTTCAGGATTCGAACCCGGGTTTTCCGATTCCCAGCCGATTCCTTGGCCGCTGCGCTATCTTCGATGGCGACGACAGGCGTTAACCATGTGGTTACAGAAGCGGCAGTTGTAAAAGTTTCTTACCTCGATTTCTGGAAAAGTAGGCGTTTTCAGACCCCATACCTGATGATGAAAATTGTTCTGTTTACAATTATCTATCGATCCCGCCAATTTTGAGTCGATCGCTCGTCATAACCTTTAGGGGTGATTTTCTCAAAAACGCGGGGGTGTTGACCCAAAATAGATTCCTTCGTTTTAGGTTGTACACAAGCGACCTGCCAAATCTGAGTCGAATCGGTTGGCCGTCTCTGAGGCCTTCCCCTTGTAAGATGGTATACCATCTTAGCATATGTATAGTTAAGGCTCACCGGCCACTTGTCCATCTTCTTCTTATGTGCAAATGCACAAACAGTGCCCGAAGTCTGAAGAGAATCGGCGACGCGCCGCGAGTAATGGGCAGGGGCACTACGAATGTAGTGCGGGACAATACGTTGAGAATGTGGGTTTCGCGGGAGGGGTGCCAGAGATAAATCCCTGCAGTCGCCCTATCCTCTGTCCTCGGTGGCTCTGATGGATAGAGCGTCTGTCATGTAAGCAGGAGATCCCGGGTTCGAGGTCCGGTCGGGGCACACGTTTTTATCTGTCCCCGTTCACGTATGTCAACGCCTGCAACCAGCTAAGGGTGTTCATTTCATTTAATTTAACTATGCTTGCCAAATATCTGACCGTGTGCAGTGCAGCTTGACGTATTTGTCAGCATTTATCGTATTTCACGTACCTGAGAGAAATTTTGATCGGCAGAATGTTTGACAAGATGCAGGGCGTTCTTTGTATTGACGATTCGTCGCAAATGTTTAGAGAAAAGTTATTTTATTACGATTTATCTCACTTTATCGTGAGTTTCCACAGCTAATAAAATTACGATCAAGTATAAAACAAAATAGTACTGACAATAACCAAAGTGACAGAAGTAGCACATCATTGTCAGTCATATATCAAGCATGAATATGTTACGCTACTGGCCATTAAAATTGCTACACCACGAAGATGACGTGCTACAGACGCGAAATTTAACCGACAGGAAGAAGATGCTGTGATGTGCAAATGATTAGCTTTTCAGAGCATTCACACAAGGTTGGCGCCGGTGGCGACACCTACAACGTGCTGACATGAGGAAAGTTTCCAACCGAGTTCTCATACACAAACAGCAGTCGACCGGCGTTGCCTGGTGAAACGTTTTTGTGATGCCTCGCGAAAGGAGGAGAAATGCGTACCATCACGTTTCCGACTTTGATAAGGGTCGGATTGTAGGCTATCGCGACATTGCTGCTCGCGTTGGTCGAGATCCAATGACTGTTAGCAGAATATGGAATCGGTCGGTTCAGGAGGGTAATACGGAACGCCGTGCTGGATCCCAACGGCCTCGTGTTACTAGCAGTCGAGATGACAGGCATCCTATCCGCATGGTTGTAACGGCTCGTGCAGCCACGTCTCCGTCCCTGAGTGAACAGATGGGGACGTTTGCAAGACAACAACCATCTGCACGAACAGTTCGACGGCGTTTGCAGCTGCATGGACTATCAGCTCGGAGACCGTTTCTGCGGTTACCCTTGACGCAGCATCACAGACAGGAGCGCCTGCGATGGTATACTCGACGACGAACCTGGGTGCACGAATGGAAAAACGTCATTTTTCCGGATGAATCCAGGTTCTGTCTGCAGCATCATGATGGTCGCATCCGTGTTTGGCGACATCGCGCTGAACGCACATTCGAAACGCGTATTCGTCATCGCCATACTGGCGTATCACCCAGCGTGATGGTATGGGGTGCCATCAGTTACACGTCTCGGTCACCTCTTGTTCGCATTGACGGCACTTTGAAGAGTGGACGTTACATTTCAGATGTGTTACGACCAGTGGCTCTACCCTTCATTCGATCTCTGCGAAACCCTACATTTCAGCAGGATAATGCACGACCGCATGTTACAGGTCCTGTACGGGCCTTTTTGGATACAGAAAATGTTCGACTGCTGCCCTGGCCAGCATGTGCCAGATCTCTCACCAATTGAAAACGTCTGGCCAATGGTGGCCGAGCAACTGGCTCGTCACAATACGCCAGTCACTACTCTCGATGAACTGTGGTATCGTGTTGAAGCTACATGGGCAGCTGTACCTGTACAGGTGATCCAAGCTCTGTTTGACTCAATGCCCAGGCGTATCAAGGCCGTTATTACGGCCAGAGGTAGTTGTTCTGGGAACTGATTTCTCAGGATGTATGCAACCAAATTGCGTGAAAATGTAATCACATGTCAGTTGTAGTATAATATATTTGTCCAATGAATACCAGTTTATCATCTGCATTTCTTCTTGGTGTAGCAATTTTAATGGCCAGTAGTGTATTAACAAAATCAGTTATCCGCATACAGTGATATACATGTGGAGTGGAATGAAATAAAAGAAATTGTTCTCCTGTTTTTCCACGGACGATGTGGGCTACATGTATTTTAATGACCCAGAAGAAAAGATTAAATTTTCACATACTTGTGTCTTCTTTTTCAATGTGATGCTGAAATAACGCAAACCAAGTTTGATTTTATCCATATTTTGCAGCTTAAAACGTGACTGTATTCAAAACATTGGAGGTATGAATTAAACAGCGCCTTCAGTCACAACTTTTTCGTCTTTTATTAACTACACGACGCATTTCGGACCCTGTGGGTCCATCACCAGGTGTAATTTGTCTTAATACATGTTTTATTGCTTCTCCTGAATGAGGTGAAATGCATATTCCTGTCACGAAAAGGTTTACTGTTAAGTTATGAATTTCGTAAGTCGACGCGGAAAATATGTTATGAAATGTTTCACTGTCCATCCGCAGAAAGTTGATGTAATCATCAGGCTTTGAGTGAAACATTTCCAAATGGTTCAAACGGCTCTGAGCACTATGGGACATCTGAGGTCATCAGTCCCCTAGAACTTAGAACTATTTCAACCTAACTAACCTAAGGACATCACACACGTCCATGCCTGAGGCAGGATTAGAACCTGCGACCGTAGCGGTCGCGCGGTCCCAGACTGAAGCGCCTGGAACCGCTCGGCCACAACGGCCGGCGAAACATTTGTATTAACAAGTTCAAGTTGTATATTTCTCATTTTAAACCATACCCTGGACCAGCGTCGTCTTTCCTTCTTCTTTAAACACAGTGCCAGAGGCAGAAATGCTTTATCTGCATCTGTAGCCATTCCCACTAGCGCCAAAACAAAGCATACATGAAAAGTGTCTGCCTCAAACGTAAGGTTAGATTGTCAAACATTCTTAGTACGTGTATGGGCTTGTTTGACACATCCGTGTCTAGACAAGAGCTTACGTGACAGGCAAGTTTGCTCTTTAAGGAGAGGCTGAATAAGTTCTTGAAAGTTTCATTGTCCATGCGACGAAAGATGGTGTTATCATCAAGCTCTGAGATTAATTTTTACTTTAGCATATTTTCATGGATAAATCTCTCATTTTAAGCAATTCCTTGGACCAGAGTCTTGTTTTCTCCTCCTTTTTTAAACACAGTGCCAAACTTAATGCGAGGACCGCTTTTTCTGCATTCGTGTCCGTACTCACTACGCTCAAAATATACACGAACACGAATAGCGTGTGCTTCAAAGTGAGGTGAAACTTACAAAAACCTTGTTTGAAGGTGTAAAGCCTTGTTTGGCAAATCCGTGGCTACATAAAAGCGATTTTGTCAGCATGTCGGATCGTTTATGGGGTCCTTCAGTTAGCCTGTCCCGTCAAACAGGGTAGTATTTAGGGTCTATACGGGATCAGTTTGCAAACCAACGCCGAACTGCAGGAAGTGCAGATATGCCTCGTCCGTGAAATGTTGTAGAATAGTGCGCAAATTAACTGGGACAAGATCATATTTTACAAGTAATTGAAGTTGGTAAGCTGTAGCGAATTTTATACGCCCATTTGTTGGACGTTTGGTGGGATGTTGTTGCCTTGACTATGAACAACAATTGTAGGCCCTTGTAGCTCTGTTGAGTGCTCGTATGTGTAGCAACACCATGTGTTATTTCTATGTTGTCGACAGGAAAACATTGTGTTAAAATAGACATTTTACCTAAGAAGCGGGCAAACATAATTGCTCTTCGTGAACTCACTTCTATGATTGTAAGAGATATTGCCTCTGTTGTCAGTGTGACGAAGTATAGCGTTTCAACATTTATTAGGGCATATCGTGATGCTGCATTATTGTCTCTGAAGAGAAAAGATAGACGTGGACGAAAAGAAAAAAAAAGCACCCTCACAACTCACGTAACTCTACTTAGTAGAATCCATCCACACAAGACAACTAAGAACCTTCAGACTGATTTATCGGCAACTGGTGTTGAAATTGACTCTTCAGTAGTAAGGTGTACGATTCTTGATTGTGGGCAAAAGGTACGAAAGGCGATAAAGGAGCACCTGTTAAAACGCGCCATGAAGAAAAGTGGTTATGAGGCCCAAAATATATAAATCTTGAACGTCCAGTGACTGGAAACGTGTAATTTTTAGTGAGGTGTCACATTTTATTGTTCAAGAATACAGGTCAAGGGTTGCCAGGCGAAGCACCTGGAAGATTGTGAGAGCTGAGCATCTTGTCCAAGACGCTACTCCATGCGGGTGTAAAATGAATGTGCCCAACGGAAAATAATAAACGCTAAAATAATGATTTCGCCCTGTCTGAGTACTCTATGAAGCAGATAAAAAAAATGGTTCAAATGGCTCTAAGCACTATGGGACTTAACATCTGAGGTCATCAGTCCCGTAAACATAGAACTGCTTAAACCTAACTAACCTAAGAACATCACACACATCCATGTTCGAGGCAAGATTCGAACCTGCCCCCTTTCGTGACCACGCGATCTGACATAAATAACGTGAAATGACTGACATTATCTACGTAACAAATACTACTTTCAAAGGTGATCTACAGTGGTGTGGAACCTCAGCGGAAATAAACTAACGTGATCACAGCTGTTTAGCTTTATAGCCCTAATAAGCCGTAGCAATTTGCAATAGCACCGTATATACTGCGTCTGGTGCGTCGGCAGGCTGTTTCTCGAACACGTCTGCGTCGATGGAAGAACTCTTTCAAACACCAGGACGGCAGAAGGCGGTCCTCTGACTACTATACTCTTGACTTCTCCTCCCTGTGTTCTACAGACGAGAAACGCGAACTCCCAGCCACAAGGATGGAATTCATACAACGTCTCAACGTAACTATGGGCAGAAGAAGTGCTCTCAATCACTGAACACTGCGTACTCAACGACGACTTCCAACCCGAAGTCCAGAATCGTATAGATGGGTGGGTTGCGCAGAAAGTGTCGCCGTTTCTTTCAGAAAACTGGTCGCAGGTGATCCACCAAAAACGAACAGTAATACTGTGCATTGACGATCTGCCGTGGAGGAACGTAATGAGTTAGGATAACACCATCACAGACGTACACGAGAATCACCATACTTTAGACCGCTCCATTCGCACCATCAACAGAACAGGCTCTGCTAACGGTATACTACGCCTTCCACATCGCTTCTACACGACGCTGGTGACTACTTTGAAGGTCAGTAACTGGTGCAAACATGTAACTCTTTTGCATCGGCTGTGAATAAATACACTCCTGGAAATGGAAAAAAGAACACATTGACACCGGTGTGTCAGACCCACCATACTTGCTCCGGACACTGCGAGAGGGCTGTACAAGCAATGATCACACGCACGGCACAGCGGACACACCAGGAACCGCGGTGTTGGCCGTCGAATGGCGCTAGCTGCGCAGCATTTGTGCACCGCCGCCGTCAGTGTCAGCCAGTTTGCCGTGGCATACGGAGCTCCATCGCAGTCTTTAACACTGGTAGCATGCCGCGACAGCGTGCACGTGAACCGTATGTGCAGTTGACGGACTTTGAGCGAGGGCGTATAGTGGGCATGCGGGAGGCCGGGTGGACGTACCGCCGAATTGCTCAACACGTGGGGCGTGAGGTCTCCACAGTACATCGATGTTGTCGCCAGTGGTCGGCGGAACGTGCACGTGCCCGTCGACCTGGGACCGGACCGCAGCGACCCACGGATGCACGCCAAGACCGTAGGATCGTACGCAGTGCCGTAGGGGACCGCACCGCCACTTCCCAGCAAATTAGGGACACTGTTGCTCCTGGGGTATCGGCGAGGACCATTCGCAACCGTCTCCATGAAGCTGGGCTACGGTCCCGCACACCGTTAGGCCGTCTTCCGCTCACGCCCCAACATCGTGCAGCCCGCCTCCAGTGGTGTCGCGACAGGCGTGAATGGAGGGACGAATGGAGACGTGACGTCTTCAGCGATGAGAGTCGCTTCTGCCTTGGTGCCAATGATGGTCGTATGCGTGTTTGGCGCCGTGCAGGTGAGCGCCACAATCAGGACTGCATGCGACCGAGGCACACAGGGCCAACACCCGGCATCATGGTGTGGGGAGCGATCTCCTACACTGGCCGTACACCGCTGGTGATCGTCGAGGGGACACTGAATAGTGCACGGTACATCCAAACCGTCATCGAACCCATCGTTCTACCATTCCTAGACCGGCAAGGGAACTTCCTGTTCCAACAGGACAATGCACGTCCGCTTGTATCCCGTGCCACCCAACGTGCTCTAGAAGGTGTAAGTCAACTACCCTGGCCAGCAAGATCTCCGGATCTGTCCCCCATTGAGCATGTTTGAGACTGGATGAAGCGTCGTCTCACGCTGTCTGCACGTCCAGCACGAACGCTGGTCCAACTGAGGCGCCAGGTGGAAATGGCATGGCAAGCCGTTCCACAGGACTACATCCAGCATCTCTACGATCGTCTCCATGGGAGAATAGCAGCCTGCATTGCTGCGAAAGGTGGATATACACTGTACTAGTGCCGAGATTGTGCATGCTCTGTTGCCTGCGTCTATGTGCCTGTGGTTCTGTCAGTGTGATCATGTGATGTATCTGACCCCAGGAATGTGTCAATAAAGTTTCCCCTTCCTGGGACAATGAATTAACGGTGTTCTTATTTCAATTTCCAGGAGTGTAGTTGCCAGAATAGTTCCAACCCTCGTAAATGGCTCCCACTGCAGTGTCTTTCTGAAGGTAGGAGGCTATCCTCCTCGTTAGTTCGGAGGTCAAACTATCCAGCTTCTATGCTAAGGACTCATGTTCGCTTCCTGCTACTTCGTGGCACTCATCGGTGCATCTGTAATTTCATTTAATGTGTGAGGGAATGAAATGTCAATAAAGACTGTAGACGTTATTAATCGCTGATTGTTAAAGTTCAGGGAACAGCGTTGGTTTACACAGAAGGCCACTATCAGACGTTTAAAAATAACAAATGTTTACAAATAATTTTTGGATCAATCAGGAAGCAGGAAAATGTTGGATGAATGTGAACCTTCCCTACTCATTTTGGCTATGAATCAATTTACTGCAAAGAAACCACGAGGCCAGGCCACATCAGTTTAAAACTGGAAGTTCCACACTATAAATAATCGTGGCTCGCTTCGAATAGGAACCATACGTTTCAAACATGGCTCGCTAGGCTTGCAAATTGCTGCAATATTGCCTGGTTTAAGCCGCGCGTCTGCGGAGAAAATACGACTACAGTTCTCTTCTTATTATGACCGACACAAACCCTCGCTGCAGTTACACATCGCTGTATTTCCTTATCAATATGTTTCACGGCAGCCTCCTTTCTTATCGCAGCACAGAACAGAACCATCAAGAATGAACAAGGCAAGTAGGCCACATTTCTCTACAGCCTACCTGCAGTTTCGTAGGCTGAGCCCCTTCACCTCAAAGATATACCAGTGTAACGCAACAGTGGCGGCTTCAGAGATAATCAAATCAGTTGGCGGGTGCAGATATGCGATCCATCGCATGAGTGATCGACCGCTTGGTAGATCGCGTCTGTGTGGGCAAATAGGAGCGATCGATCGCTGATCTCTGACTGCATGGAGGCACTCCGCTGGTTCGCACTTGTGATTCGCCAGCACAACATGATTGCCTGGCTGGTTAGCAGCGTGTGGCAATATGGCTACGACGCGTTTGCCTAGTTGTTAAGCTTTGTTGTACAGTTCTGTCTCGTTTCCCTTCACCCACGTTGAGAAGGAAATTTACGTCAGTGTTTACAATTATTCAGGGACCACAAACCACTATGAGAAGAAAAGTTAAAGGCGGGGTTGCCATTATCATTAAGAAATAGCAAAAACTACACTATCCGATTTTGCAATAATTATCATTTTGAAGCTGGTGTTGTCGAAATATAATACCGATATGTAGATGACATCATTTGCTTGATTGACAAAACAGATACCCCAATAAAACAGTTACACAGTGACATAAATACAGTTCACAGAAGAGGAAATGAAGCTTCATTTCTTAGACATTACCATACACAGAGTCAACAACAACCATAATTTTGGAATTTTCAGGAAACCTGCAGCCACAAGAACAACCATTCAAATCAACTTCAACCACCCTCAAGCACACAAACTCTCAAGTTTTAGACACATGCTACACAGGCGTGACAGAACTACACTGGGCAGACTCAACTACACACAGGAACTAAATACAATACACCAAATAGCCAGAGAGAATGGGTACAACACAGAAATGATAAACAAAGTGAACAACAAAATTAAAAAACATATTCAAATTAAAAGAGAACAAACCATAAAAAAATCACCAGCCGCAACAGAGAACCAAGAACACAAGCTCTAGACAAACACAGGATACCAGGAACATCCTACAGAGTACAACATGGCACACACTAACATACAGTAACAAAAACGTACACAGGGTGGTAAACATACTGAAGAAACTAGGGCTACAAATGTCATTCCACACAAATAGCACAGTACAGAAGAATCTAAGATCTAAGAACACCTCTGCAGACAAATTCCCCGAAGCTAGAATATATCAGTTAACCTGCAATTCATGCCAGTCGGTCTTCATAGGCCAAACATGCAGAAATTTCAAAACGAGGTACTCCGAACACCTCAGAGCCCTAAGAAGTGATAGTACACACTCCACTTTTGCAGATCATCTAATACAAGAAAACCACCACCCAAAAAGATGGAGACTGATCTTAAGATCCTCAGAGAAAGCAATAGCCTAAAAAAAAAGACAATAGAGCAGAACTACCACAAACAAAAAGCAATAATACAGGGAAAGACAGTCCTGAATGAAAATACAACACTGTGCAACAAAACACTGTTTGGAACACTCAATGAACTATACAAAGGAGATTCCCCACCAAAAACATAACAGAAAAAAAACTTCTGTTTTCCTGGTTCCCTCCCCACCCCCTCTTTTCATCTCTCTCTCTCTCCCTCTCTCTCTCTCTGTCTCACACACACACACACACACACACACACACACACACACATTCAAAATCAGCGCCATAACAAACACAAGGCCAACGATGAACAAGTGAGCAACGACAATAACGTAGCACCTCTCACTGAGTGTGTTGTCAGAAGTGTCTGCTCAGATCACGTTTCGCCACATTTTGTGTAACTGCATGTGAGGTGAAGCTGTGAGCGGAAATCTGTAAAAACTGTGTGAAAACAGTGCACTAAATAGCAGCTGATTGAGACAACAACCAGGGACACGAAACAAGACTGAAAAGGTAAGTACATAAACGTACATAACATGTACCCTCGAAACAGCTCTCCACAAATACGCAATAATTTTCTTCATGGCTAGTTGCAAATGACATGCTGTCAAAAAACGACGAAAACGAGAACTAAAATCGATGTATAATAATACAGTTCAGTTAGCGATGTAATTTAAGGTTAGTGTCTATAACAAAACGAAGCAAATTACAAATATTGTTTTTCTTAGGCCTACAGGAGTTAAATTATTACAAATGTGATATTGTAGTTTACAGAAATAAAAATTTGACCCACAAAAGATGACACATTGATGTCGGAACATGTCTGGGTAAACATAAAAATGAACTAATTGTGTTTTCATAAGGCTGATTTTCAAAACAACCCAGTTTTTAAATCGCAAACACGTAAGAACGTAAACAGGAGCTTCAGACCTTGGTAAAATGAGAAATAGCATTGTTGGGAAGTTCACAGTAATAGTCACGATAAACTGGATTTCATCTGACAATTTCGAGTTATTTATGAAACAATTACGTTGTTAAAGTTTTTAATTGTAGAATGACGTACCGGAGTAATAAGTGGGTATTTTAATTTAAATGTTCAGAGGAAATCTATTATAGACCTACAGAGCTGTTATTAATGGTGAATTGAGTCATATTGTTGACATTGCGTGTTACGTGTAAACCACAATTAATGCAACTGTTTGGAATATATAGCAGTGACAGTGGTACAAAATAGAAAAAAAGAACATTTCAACCTGTATATTTACTGCGTCAGTGTCTAGGGACAGAAAAATTGCATTCAGATGCGTCAGAATTGGTCCAGGCTTTTCTACGAATTAATTGAAATATTTTTCTTGAAGTTCCACTCCTTTTTTCATTACGATCTTCACTATTATTACCATAATGCTCGTAAATCTTTGCAAATATCTTGCCAAAATCTAAAAAAAAAGTTGCTTGAGAATGTAAGCTGCTCGTTACTAGTCCATTACAGTAACAAGACTTGGCAGAGAGTCCCTGGGAGCCATTTGTTGCCAGTGAAAAATGTTAATATATTCTGTAAAGTAGCCTACAGACCCCTAAGAAAGGCATTTCCAAACAAATTTAATAAACCGCAACTCGTTTTTCCCTAATTTTGTTTTCTGCGAGTATTCGTGGGGGCACAGAGATCAGCTGTAACTGCCGCTAAACGTGGTAGCTCACTTTACGTAGGAGAACTTCTCGGCACAGTGGCATTCGTAATACTGGTTGAAAGTGCTTGAAAATCTCAATTCATGGAAGTTGGCAATATAACAGACAACTTTCGACATAATCAGTGGATTTTACGAAGTTCATAGCAACAAACTCATCGCCCAGCTGCGTTCGTATTACTAAACTCACGCGTTTGTTCCGTTTCGTATCCCTCCGCTGCAACACAGCAAGTATTCAAGCGATGCGATGCATCCCAGGAGATTTACACGAATCGTTAATCAGATACCACGAGTTGTTTCTTTTGTTTGAAGGCATTACTTTTCATTTATCCACATTTAATAAGAACTTTAATAGTGCACGCCAAGCATCTACATCTATATGGATACTCTGCAAATTACATTTAAGTGCCTGGCAGAGGGTTCATCGAACCACCTTCACAATTCTCTATTATTCCAATCTCGTTTAGCGTGCGGAAAGAACGAACACATATATCTTTCCGTACGAGATCTTATTTCCCTTATTTTATCGTGGTGATCGTTCCTCGCTATGTAGGTCGGCGCCATCAAAATATTTTCGCATTCGGAGGAGAAAGTTGGTGATTGGAATGTCGTGAGAAGATTCCGTCGCAACGAAAAACGCCTTTCTTTTAACGATTTCCAGCCCAAATCCTGTATCATTTCTGTGACACTCTCTCCCATATTTCGTGATAATACAAAACGTGCTACCCTATCTCGTAAGGATTCCACACGGCGCAGCAGTATTCTACAAGAGGACAGACAGGCGTAGTGTAGGCACTCTCCATAGTAGGTCTGTTACATTTTCTAAGTGTCCTGCCAATAAAACGCAGCCTTTGGTTAGCCTTCCCCACAACATTTTCTATGTGTTCCTTCCAATTTAAGTTGCTTGTAATCTACATCTACATCTACATCTATACTCCGCGCGCCACCTTACGGTGTGTGGCGGAGGGTACTTATTGTACCACTATCTGATCCCCCCTTCCCTGTTCCATTCACGAATTGTGCGTGGGAAGAACGACTGCTTGTAAGTCTCCGTATTTGCTCTAATTTCTCGGATCTTTTCGTTGTGATCATTACGCGAGATATATGTGGGCGGTAGTAATATGTTGCCCATCTCTTCCCGGAATGTGTTCTCTCGTAATTTCGGTAATAAACCTCTCCGTATTGCGTAACGCCTTTCTTGAAGTGTCCGCCACTGGAGCTTGTTCAGCATCTCCGTAACGCTCTCGCGCTGACTAAATGTCCCCATGACGAATCGCGCTGCTTTTCGCTGGATCATGTCTATCTCTTCTATTAATCCAACCTGGTAAGGGTCCCATACTGATGAGCAATACTCAAGAATCGGACGAACAAGCGTTTTGTAAGCTACTTCTTTCGTCGATGAGTCACATTTTCTTAGAATTCTTCCTATGAATCTCAACCTGGCGCCTGCTTTTCCCACTATTTGTTTTATGTGATCATTCCACTTCAGATCGCTCCGGATAGTAACTCCTAAGTATTTTACGGTCGTTACCGCTTCCAATGATTTACCACCTATGGCATAATCGTACTGGAATGGATTTCTGCCCCTATGTATGCGCATTATATTACATTTATCTACGTTTAGGGAAAGCTGCCAGCTGTCGCACCATGCATTAATCCTCTGCAGGTCTTCCTGGAGTACGTACGAGTCTTCTGATGTTGCTACTTTCTTGTAGACAACCGTGTCATCTGCAAATAGCCTCACGGAGCTACCGATGTTGTCAACTAAGTCATTTATGTATATTGTAAACAATAAAGGTCCTATCACGCTTCCTTGCGGTACTCCCGAAATTACCTCTACATCTGCAGATTTTGAACCGTTAAGAATGACATGTTGTGTTCTTTCTTCTAGGAAATCCTGAATCCAATCACAAACCTGGTCCGATATTCCGTAAGCTCGTATTTTTTTCACTAAACGTAAGTGCGGAACCGTATCAAATGCCTTCCTGAAGTCCAGGAATACGGCATCAATCTGCTCGCCAGTGTCTACGGCACTGTGAATTTCTTGGGCAAATAGGGCGAGCTGAGTTTCACATGATCTCTGTTTGTGGAATCCATGTTGGTTATGATGAAGGAGATTTGTATTATCTAAGAACGTCATAATACGAGAACACAAAACATGTTCCATTATTCTACAACAGATTGACGTAAGCGAAATAGGCCTATAATTATTCGCATCTGATTTATGACCCTTCTTGAAAATGGGAACGACCTGCGCTTTCTTCCAGTCGCTAGGTACTTTACGTTCTTCCAGCGATCTACGATAAATTGCTGATAGAAAGGGGGCAAGTTCTTTAGCATAATCACTGTAGAATCTTAAGGGTATCTCGTCTGGTCCGGATGCTTTTCCGCTACTAAGTGATAGCAGTTGTTTTTCAATTCCGATATCGTTTATTTCAATATTTTCCATTTTGGCGTCCGTGCGACGGCTGAAGTCAGGGACCGTGTTACGATTTTCCGCAGTGAAACAGTTTAGGAACACTGAATTCAGTATTTCTGCCTTTCTTCGGTCGTCCTCTGTTTCGGTGCCATCGTGGTCAACGAGTGACTGAATAGGGGATTTAGATCCGCTTACCGATTTTACATATGACCAAAACTTTTTAGGGTTCTTGTTTAGATTGTTTGCCAATGTTTTATGTTCGAATTCGTTGAATGCTTCTCTCATTGCTCTCTTTACGCTCTTTTTCGCTTCGTTCAGCTTTTCCTTATCAGCTATGATTCGACTACTCTTAAACCTATGATGAAGCTTTCTTTGTTTCCGTAGTACCTTTCGTACATGATTGTTATACCACGGTGGATCTTTCCCCTCGCTTTGGACCTTAGTCGGTACGAACTTATCTAAGGCGTACTGGACGATGTTTCTGAATTTTTTCCATTTTTGTTCCACATCCTCTTCCTCAGAAATGAACGTTTGATGGTGGTCACTCAGATATT
This sequence comes from Schistocerca cancellata, assembly GCF_023864275.1. NCBI lineage: Eukaryota > Metazoa > Arthropoda > Insecta > Orthoptera > Acrididae > Schistocerca > Schistocerca cancellata. The sequence goes on from NC_064635.1 coordinate 206,729,537, forward strand.
CTGCGATTTGTGCCCTATCACTCTTGTTAAGCAAATATATTTTCCTTCCTTTCTTGGCATTTCTTATTACACTTGTAGTCATTGATGCAACCACTGACTTATGATCACTGATACCCTCTTCTACATTCACGGAGTCGAAAAGTTCCGGTCTATTTGTTGCTATGAGGTCTAAAACGTTAGCTTCACGAGTTGGTTCTCTAACTATCTGCTCGAAGTAATTCTCGGACAAGGCAGTCAGGATAATGTCACAAGAGTCTCTGTCCCTGGCTCCAGTTCTGATTGTGTGACTGTCCCATTCTATACCTGGTAGATTGAAGTCTCCCCCTATTACAATAGTATGATGACGAAACTTCTTCACGACGTTCTGCAGGTTCTCTCTGAGGCGCTCAACTACTACGGTTGCTGATGCAGGTGGTCTATAGAAGCATCCGACTATCATATCTGACCCACCTTTGATACTTAGCTTAACCCAGATTATTTCACATTCGCATTCGCTAATAACTTCACTGGATATTATTGAATTCTTTACTGCTATAAATACTCCTCCACCATTGGCGTTTATCCTATCCTTGCGCTATATATTCCATTCTGTGTCTAGGATTTCGTTACTGTTCACTTCCGGTTTTAACCAACTTTCCGTTCCTAATACTATATGCGCACTATTTCCTTCAATAAGAGATACTAATTCAGGAACCTCGCCCTGGATACTCCTGCAGTTTACCAATATTACGTTAACTTTTCCTGTTTTTGGTCTCTGAGGACGGACGTTCTTTATCAACGATGATAATGTCCTCTCTGGTAAGCCGTCAGGTATTTTATCGTTTCGCCCAAGGGGGGGTCCCTCTAACCTAAAAAACCCCCGTGTGCACGCCACACGTACTCTGCTACCCTAGTAGCTGCTTCCGGTGTGTAGTGCACGCCTGACCTGTCTAGGGGGGCCCTACAGTTCTCCACCCAACAACGGAGGTCGATGAATTTGCAACCATTATAGTCGCAGAGTCGTCTGAGCCTCTGGTTTAGACCTTCCACACGGCTCCAAACCAGAGGACCGCGATCGACTCTGGGCACTATGCTGCAGATATTAAGCTCAGCTTGCACTCCGCCTGCGATGCTGGTTGTCTTCACCAAATCAGCCAGCCGCCGGAAGGAACCAAGGATGGCCTCAGAACCCAAGCGGCAGGCGTCATTCGTTCCGACATGTGCTACTATCTGCAGCCGGTCACACCCAGTGCGTTCAATAGCTGCCGGAAGGGCCTCCTCCACATTACGGACGAGACCCCCCGGCAGGCACACCGAGTGCACACTGGCATTCTTCCCCGACCTACCCGCTATTTTCCTGAGGGGCTCCATAACCCGCCTAACGTTGGAGCTCCCTATAACTAATAGGCCCGCCCTCTGTGACTGTCGGGACCTTGCCGGAGAATCGGCCACTGGCCCAACAGGCGAGGCATCCTGTGGTGGCTCGGAAACGATGTCATCACCACTAGGAAGCACCCCGTACCTGTTGGAAAGGGGTAAGGCAGCTGCCACGCGGCCAGATCCCACCTTCGCCTTTCGGCCAGGCACGCGCGAGCCCACCACTGTCCGCCATTCACCCTGGAGTGATGGCTGACCGGTAAGATACCAAGGTATTTAGTTGAATTTACGGCTTTTAGATTAGAGTAATTTATCGTGTAACCGAAGTTTAACGAGTTCCTTTTAGCACTCATGTGGATGACCTCTCAGTTTTCGTTATTCAGGGTCAACTGCCACTATTCGCACCATTCAGATATTTTTTTCTTAAGCACTTACAGGGTGTTTCAAAAATAACCGGTATATTTGAAACGGCAATAAAAACTAAACGAGCAGCGATAGAAATACACCGTATGTTGCAATATGCTTGGGACAACAGTACATTTTCAGGCGGACAAACTTTCGAAATTACAGTAGTTACAATTTTCAACAACAGATGGCGCTGCAAGTGATGTGAAAGATAGAGAAGACAACGCAGTCTGTGGGTGCGCCATTCTGTACGTCGTCTTTCTGCTGTAATCGTGTGCTGTTCACAACGTGCAAGTGTGCTGTAGACAACATGGTTTATTCCTTAGAACAGAGGATTTTTCTGGTGTTGGAATTCCACCGCCTAGAACACAGTGTTGTTGCAACAAGACGAAGTTTTCAACGGAGGTTTAATGTAACCAAAGGACCAAAAAGCGATACAATAAAGGATCTGTTTGAAAAATTTCAACGGACTGGGAACGTGACGGATGAACGTGCTGGAAAGGTAGGGCGACCACGTACGGCAACCACAGAGGGCAACGCGCAGCTAGTGCAGCAGGTGATCCGACAGTGGCCTCGGGTTTCCGTTCGCCGTGTTGCAGCTGCGGTCCAAATGACGCCAACGTCCACGTATCGTCTCGTGCGCCAGAGTTTACACCTCTATCCATACAAAATTCAAACGCAGCAACCCCTCAGCGCCGCTACCATTGCTGCACGAGAGACATTCGCTAACGATATAGTGCACAGGATTGATGACGGCGATATGCATGTGGGCAGCATTTGGTTTACTGACGAAGCTTATTTTTACCTGGACGGCTTCGTCAATAAAGAGAACTGGCGCATACGGGGAACCGAAAAGCCCCATGTTGCAGTCCCATCGTCCCTGCATCCTCAAAAAGTACTGGTCTGGGCCGCCATTTCTTCCAAAGGAATCATTGGCCCATTTTTCAGATCCGAAACGATTACTGCATCACGCTATCTGGACATTCTTCGTGAATTTGTGGCTGTACAAACTGCCTTAGACGACACTGCAAACACCTCGTGGTTTATGCAAGATGGTGCCCGGCCACATCGCACGGCCGACGTCTTTAATTTCCTGAATGAATATTACGATGATCGTGTGATTGCTTTGGGCTATCCGAAACATACAGGAGGCGGCGTGGATTGGCCTCCCTATTCGCCAGACATGAACCCCTGTGACTTCTTTCTGTGGGGACACTTGAAAGACCAGGTGTACCGCCAGAATCCAGAAACAATTGAACAGCTGAAGCAGTACATCTCATCTGCATGTGAAGCCATTCCGCCAGACACGTTGTCAAAGGTTTCGGGTAATTTCATTCAGAGGCTACGCCATATTATTGCTACGCATGGTGGATATGTGGAAAATATCGTACTATAGAGTTTCCCAGACCGCAGCGCCATGTGTTGTTGACAATTGTAACTACTGTAATTCCGAAAGTTTGTCTGCCTGAAAATGTATTGTTGTCCCAAGCATATTGCAACAAACGGTGTATTTCTATCGCTGCTCGTTTAGTTTTTATTGCCGTTTCAAATATACCGGTCATTTTTGAAACACCCTGTATTTGCTTAAGCACTTACTTGTTATTTCAGAAAACTCCGTGAGACTTAGAATTTCTTCTCAGTGTGCAGCTGAACATTCTTCAGTGGGTCCTGCGACAACATTTCAACTGTTACTGGTAACCGACCCACTTACCAATGTACGGTGACATTTCGGCGACATATATGTTATTTTATTTGTCGTATGGCTATACGTATACAAAGATTACAGAACTACTAAACGTCGACATTTGAGCACAGCTCTCCAGCATAAAATAACGCAAATGACAACAGCTCTATATGGATATCAAGGTCTTTTACGTATTTTATAACATCACTCGTCGCTGTTGCGGAAATCTTCGAAAGGACCCTTGTAGGCAGGTGCGGGGCAACTCGACAAAAGATGAGCAACTGTCTGTCGCTTCACACCGCAGTCACAGGATGGTGCTGCAGATTTGCCCCACTTGTGCAGAGTGTCTGCACATCGTCCATGGCCCGTTCGGATACGGTTCTAATTGCCTGACGCTGGTCGAATCCAGGGGGATTCTTCTGAAAGGCAGCTTCAGGCTTAGCGGCGAACAGTTTTGTTGCCACTTGCGTTTCCATTCATCGGTGGTATTGAATTCAGTTTCCATGAGAGTCTTAGTCGTAATGAGAGTGACGTGTCTTCATCTTGGTCTTTTTCGCTCCGCAGGGAATATGTCGTCCATTATTGGAAGGTCGGTGTTATTAGGAATCTTCTGGTATTTCACGCAGTAGCCTGCTCTTCCGTCTGAAAGGAGGTGGAATGTGGCTCAAGGTAGCTAGCAAGCATGTAGGAGTAGATCATATTGACGCACTAACAACGCGTATGGCGTCATCTACATCTACATGGCTACTCTGCAATTCACACTGAAGTACCTGGCACAGGATTCATCGAACGATTTTCATACTACTTCTCTAGCATTCCACTATCGAATGGCGCATGGGAAAAAGGAACACCTAAATCTTTCCGTTCGAGCTCTGATTTCTCTTATTTTATTGTGAGGATTATTTCTTCCTACGTAGGTGGGTAACAACAAAATATTTTCGCATTCGGAAGAGCAAGTTTGTGATTGAAATTTCGTAAATAGATCTCGCCGGAAAGAAAACCGCCTTTATTTCAGTGACTGCCACCCCAACTCGCGTATCATATAACACACTCACCCATATTGCGCGATAACACGAAACGGGCTGCCTTTCTTTGCACTTTTTCGATGTCCTCCGTCAATCCTACCTGGTAAGGATCCCACACCGCTCAGCAATATTCCAGTAGAGGATGGAGAAGTGTAATGTAGGCTGTCTCTTTCGTGGGTTTGTCGCATCATCTAAATGTTCTGCCAACAAAGCGCAGTCCTAGTTTCACCTTCCCCACAATATTATGTATGTGGTCTTTCCAATTTAAGTTGCTCGTAATTGTAATTCCTAGGTGTTTAGTTGTGTTGACAGCCCTTAGATTTGTGCGATTTATCGTATACCCAAAATTTATCGGATTTCTTTTAGTACCTGTGTGGATGACCTCGCACTTTTCTTTGTTTACTGCCAATTGCCACTTTTCGCACCGTACGGAAATTCTCTCTAGATCTTTTTGTAATTGCAATTGATCATCTGATGATTTTACAAGACGGTAAATTACAGCGTCATCTGCAAACATTCTTAGGGGACCGCTCAGACTATCACCTAGATCATTTATGTAAATGAGGAACAGCAGAGGCGGATCGCCAGATATCACTTCTGTTCTACTCGATGATTTACCGTCTATCACTACGAGCTGTGACCTTCTCTGAGAGGCAATCACGAATCCAGTCACACAACTGAGACGATACTCCATATGCACGCATTTTGATTAATAGTGGCTTGTGAGGAACAGCATCAAAAGCCTTCTGGAAATCTAGGAACATGGAATCGATCTGAGATCCCTTGTCGACAGCACTCATTACTTCACGGGAATAAAGAGTGTTGCACAAGAACGATATTTTCTGAATCCGTGTTGGCTATGTATCAATAAGTCATTTTCTTCAAGGTGATTCATAATGTTCGAGTACAGTATATGCTCCAAAATCCTACTGCAAATTGAGGTCAGCGATATGGGTCTGTAATTCAATGGGTTATTCCTATTTCCTTTCTTGGTGTGACCTGTGCTACTTTCCAATCTTTAGGAACAGACCTTTCATCAATTGAGCGTTTGTATATGGCGCTATTGTATCTGCATACTCAGAAAGGTCTCTGATTGGTATACCATCTGGACAGGACTTGCCTTTCTTAAGTTAAGCTGTACGTCTGTCTTTTTTTACGTGCGGACTATTACGCCATACAGGCGCACAGTATTTTGCTGCTGAGTACACCGAACTGAGTTCTGATACCCGGAGGATGTCTGTTGACGATACCCAACGAGAGCCGCAGAGTTTACGGACAATGTTGTTTCTGGTTTTGAGCTCAGCAGACGTTCGTGTCAAGTTCTCCTTAAAAGAAAGTATCTGATCTAACGTGATCCCAAAGAATTTTGGATGCATATTATGGTAAATTTGCTCCCCTTGAAAATGGACATCGAGGGATCTGTGTGCCAATCTGCTGAACGTATGACAACATGAAACTTCTGTTTTATCTGAGTCTGCTTGTAATATGCCTTTTATTCTTTGACCAGTGACCCCATCCCTCGAGTGCTAATTCTTTAAGTACTCTAACTACCATATATAAAACAGCTTCAAACATCTGTTTGCCGTTAAACCTTTGCAGTTGGAGACACAAAACTCTAACAGTTTTTTGGCGTTGTAAGCGAGAAAAATATTAGAAAGGATTTGAAATTATGTTTGATGTAGCTCGGTAACTGCTCCCACTATGAAACACTCGTTGAGTATGGGGTGGGTATTTTGCGCCCCGTTTCAAGGAAAGGTAGTTTTTCACGCATATCTCCTGAACCGTGGCCTATGATAAATGCAGATCTGAGCGCACGACTATGTGACATCAGCAATGTACTGTTACTGCCCATCGACGGAAATGCCTGAAACATGAGACTCGCACTGCATTGCAAGACATCTTTGTCAAAGGTTTCGTCCAACATCTTTGACCAAACTTCTTCATTGGAGCTATTACACGAGTGTAAAATTTGTCACTACCGTTGTCTGGGAACGGAAACCGAAATTTAATCACCCGTAGAGTAGCGTACGTTACTGGTAAGCGCTTTGCTTGGAAAGAAAGAGAAATCGAAACGATTGTGGTTGAAACCGTGCACAGCGAGAAGAAAAGCTCGAAGTATTCACCAGAATTTTCTTCGTGAGGCACAGTGCGAGGACGTAAAGACCAACGAAAATCATGTGACAATAGGCGAACAAACATTTCAAATTGCGCTCATGGAAGTGTTCGCTCATATTTGAAATGCGATACTCATTTAGGAAATGCCATTTCTTACTTTCATTCATCATAATGGATGTTTCTGGATATCCTGCAGCTGTGTCATTAACGATTTAAATAATGGAATACTGCACTAGTCTCGCTTAATATGACGCCTTTTGAAAATTTATTATCAAGAGGAAATATTAACATAGGTGTTTTAAGTGGTGTTTGTATGTGTCTTGTTCTGGTCTCTTACCTTGCATTTGTATTTTTATGGTTTGTTGCAATCGGACAGACCCCTTTTGTCGATTTTTCGAAGCATCACATAACACACCTACGTAAATATTTTTACTTTGTCATGGGAATAAATTCTCGCAAAGAATTCTGCAAATCGTGAAAAAAATACGTAACTGATTTAGTGTCTAATTATTTAAATCATGAATGCTTTTTCTGCTAAAGATTCTCTCGCCGTTAGATTTTTAACTATTCTAGCTTGTAATACACTGCTCGAATTCCTCAGCGTACATTTTTAAGTATTATTCCAGAAACATGAGAATCAACATATAAATAACCTAAGGAGGAATTTAGAGTACCAATAAATACATTTCTTTCATTTATGTAGACTTTAAATACAGTTGGCTTTTCATATTTGCATCTTCTTCCACATACTTTCTTTTTATATGTGATCTTAACATCATCCACAGTGAAGCAACTTCGAAAGCAGTTGATTGCTGCAGCTATTTTTTGTAAGATTTCATCCACTAATTACGGTTTTTGTAGCGTTATGAAGAATTCCGTATTCTTGACACTTTGGAATGATCACTGTGGTGGGAGCGACGCACTAAATATACGTCGTCATTTTATAGCTTAAATGCATTAAAGCAAGCGAGATGACATGTCAACAACGGCCTTCCTTCTTTTACCAAAGAACTTTGCTAACAGCTTCCCTACTACACAGTCAAAGATTTTACCAAAGAGCTTTGATAAGTGTATATCGCTGACCACGAACACTACACTGTTGACGACACACAGACGCGCGTTTAGGGCTGCATTTACCGTAGGAGACGTTCTGAAGTATGCATCGTACAGTGATGTAATTTAACAGGTAAGCTAGGTAGCATGTATGTATACTGTCTGTAAAATGTGTTGCGAACAGGAGTAAGGAAGTAATAAATTAAAATGTAAAAATAATTTGGCTCTGAGCACTATGGGACTTAACAGCTGTAAAATGTCATGCCGGATTCTGAAGTATCAGTGGATGAACAGAGAATTTTTAGTAGCCGATAAGCTTTCTTATTTTCATTATTTTGTGGAGTATATGAGCGAGAAAAAATTTCAAAAGTTTAAAAATAAGTTGTAAGGTTTGTTGAAATACTGGATGAATATATAATTTTCCCGCCGTGAGTTAAGCTGTCTCAATTACACAGTTTCTAGCTTTAATGCTTGAGTAACTTGTGTTCAACTTTTAACATCAGATTATATCTCTAAATTCGTAGATAGCATTTTAAATTTTTAAATTCTGTTAATAGTCAAGCCGAATACTAAAAAACATATTTTTGTTGTCCCTGTAAGGTTTTTTGCAACTGGAAGTCTGTGGCCGTAGCTGTTTAGTTCTACGGATTATTAGCGAATGCAAACACATTTACGCTGGCAATGTATCTCGTCGATTGGAATTTTATCCACGGACAATTGCCAATCGCCAAGTAATTCACTTCACGCTGCTCACGCTTGACGTTATTAACAACACCTGTTAACTCACATTGGCGGACAGGAAAAACATCACATAACGCTGCGGAGTCCCGTTTTGACTACTGTGTTTCTGTAAACGTAGCTAGCGGTGTAGTCGGCAACAAGTTCATTGCGCCGGCTATCTGTATTAAATGATCTTCTAGAGAACATGTGGAAAAACCGACATTCGTAAATTGAAAGGTCTCAAAAACAAATACAGTTTTTTAAACGAGAGTTATTGCTGCATGTTACTTTTTACTTATCGCTGAGAGACATAGACTATTTAACGCAGGTAGCATTCAAAGATGCGTATTGGGAAATTATTGGGTTTGAAAATATTCCGACGGATCAGGGTACAGGCTGCAGTGCAATTATGATTGATTTGCAATATCATAGGCAAACCTCAGTTTTTATTTTTTCACCTGAACTTTTAATTCCCTCTCCAAATTTCTCCTAGGCTGCTTTGACTCCTTGCTCAATGTACAGTTTTATCTCACTATCTTTACTGCTACTATTTCTCTTTCATGCCCTTTAACTTTTCTAATTGCACGCTAAATTCTGTACAAATTGTCAATTAGCTTTCGATCCCTGTATTTTATCCCTGATACCTTCAGGGTTTCAAAGGGCGTAGTCCCTTCAACATTGTCTAATGCTTTCTGTAAATCTATAAATGCTGTAAATGTGAGTTTATCTTTCTTTAATTTTTCTAAAGATGTCGTAGGTCCAGTATTATCTCAAGGATCTATATTTCCTGGAACCCAAAATGATCTTCATCGGCGTCGACATCTGCCAGTTTTTGCATTCTTCTGCAAGCAATTCGCTTCAGTATTTTGAAACCGCGATTTTTTAAACTGAATATTCGGTACCAACTAAAACCACATATACGTCCTCAGCGTACATCTAAGGAGAAACTAATAATTCTAAAAAATAGTCAGAACATGACAGCAACGACATTACATGTAAGGTAAAAACACCTAACAATGTATTATAACTTTTCTGAACGTAGTTACAGACCATTATATTAAGGTCATCAGTTCCTTACGTAGGCAAAATGTCGAAATGGGCTCATCGCGAATGAGTTGTAAAATTAAAACCATTTAGCTATTTTGCTCTTGATAGCTTGGATGACAGTGGATTAGCCGATGATACATGTTTACATAGTTACCAATATAAATATGCGATGTGTGGAAATTGGATTGTTTTTTATTATTTTGGTAGGTTTGATTTTGATTATGTTTTTGTCTGTCTTTTTTATAAGTTTGACTTTAATTATGTTTTTGTCTGGAATTCCAGTGTTTAAGTCTTCGCTACGGTGAAGCAAAACTCTTCTACTTAGTAAGTACTCACAGCACTTAAGGTACATATGCTGTCTCTAATGACCCCCATGTCGAGTGGACGGTAAATGTAACCTTCCTTCTTCAAGATATCCACTTTATCACTATGTTCACTGGACTTTTCTTAGTTTTTGCCCATACTACCTCTTTACAAAATATGGAAAGCAAAGAGCTTGCAGTAGAAGAGATGTCTTTCAGAGTATCCAGGATAAAGAAGTGCTCTTAGATCATAACGTATGCATTTTAGAGCCCATGTACACTGAACACTGTTTTGATTTAAGGAATCTGCCCCCAAATTTTTAACGTCATTCTGAAACTCCCTGTAGCTGAGAGAGAGAGAGATCTGCAATGTAAGGGATCTTTATAGGAATCACACAGCACACGATAAGTTAGATAATGTGCGCGTCGTGGTTAATCTCTGTGTTGTTCAATTTGTACTCAGAGAGATTTTTTTCGGGAAGCACTTAGTGATGCGTAGAAGAACACTGAGGTTAACGGAGTCTTCATGAAGAACATTTGCTATGCTGATGATCCATTATTTATTCCTCATAATTTAAATGATCTTCAACAACTCGTCAAAATATTAGGAGATTGCAGCAATAATCCAGGTCTGAATATTAAAGTAGGGGGGCACTGCCAGTTCTGGCTAAAATCGATGATGTCAGCACTTTGCATCCAATGACAGATTACAGCTGGGGCAACTATTCTTATTATATTCAGGATCACCCTATCTCTCCCCGTCCTCTCCTCTCTCACCCCTCCCTCTCCCTTCATTTCCCTTCCCTCCCCACCAACATTGTGCCCTTCGCCAATCGCAACATGTCTCTCTTGTCTAGGTCTGTGATAGAATCATTGGGAGATTGGCTGTAAAATTGGCATGTCAGTGGTAGGATAGGCCAAAGTACATGTTTGCCTGCCCAAAAATTGATGTGTATCTGCCTACTAAGAGTAGTGAAACACGTTTTTCCCGAAAGCAGCTTGGTTTTTTTCAGAATTCCAATGCACCACATTATTTCCCACTCTTTGGCTACAAAATCCTATTTGTCGACATAATCTCCGTTCAAAGCGATGGCATTACGCCACTTTACTGGAGGACTTGTATTCCCCCATGGTACCCCTCTATTGGTGAACGTCATAACCCCCCCTCCCCCCCACCCCCAAGGTTGTTTCGGGATGCGTGCTGCAGGGTGGATGGGGAAGAACAATGTAATGTTCTGAGCTCCTCTCCAGTGTACAGACTTGTACGAGGCCTTGCGATTTCATGAAGAAGGAGAAGTTCGTTTGCATTTTTGTGACGTTGAACTCGCTGAAGCTTTTTCTCCAGTTTCCTGAGGGTAGCACTTCAGAGTTGACCGTTGCACTACGAAGGAGGATATCAAAGATAGTAACCCCTCCAGAGGCACCAGAATACCATCACTATGACTTTACCCGCTAAGGGTGTGGCTTTGAACTTTTTCTTCGGATGAGAGATAGTGTGTCGCCACTCCACTGATTGTCGTTTTATTTCCGGTTCGAAGTGATGAACCCATGTTTCATCGCCTGTGACGATGTTCGGCCAAATATGGTCACGATCAGCCTCTTAACGTGCAAGCAATTCCGCACAGATGGTCCTTTGTTGCTCTTTATGGTCGTCTGTTACGTGGCGGGGAACCCAGGCGGCGCACACCTCTGAGTAACTGGTGGACAAGTGTGTCGACACTATCGACAGAGACCGAGCGAGGTGGCGCAGTGGTTAGACACTGGACTCGCATTCGGGAGGACGACGGTTCAATCCCGCGTCCGGCCATCCTGATTTAGGTTTTCCGTGATTTCCCTAAATCACTCCAGGCAAATGCCGGGATGGTTCCTCTGAAAGGGCACGGCCGACTTCCTTCCCCATCCTTCCCTGATCCGATGAGACCGATGACCTCGCTGTCTGGTCTCCTTCCCCAAACAACCAAACCAACCAAAACTATCAACAGAGACGTCCAGTTGAGCAGCGAGGTGTTTGGCTGACGATCACCTCGAATGAGAGTGTCCGCACGTTCCAACACTGCAGGAGTCACAGCCGTGTGCGGCCGGACGGCACGCGGGATATCGGACAGGTCTGCGCGAACACGTTGCCATGTGACAGACGCCTCTCCCAACGACTCAACGTGCTTTTGTTCACTGCCAGGTCTCCGTTGACGTTATGCAAACGCCAATGACAATGTGCGACGCTCAGGTTTTCCGCTTTAACCTATTGACAGCTCGCTGCTTGTAAGGCACCTCCGTTACAGACGCAATTTTGAAGGCTACGCGTAGCGACACGTTCTGTCGGAACTCCATGAAAGTATAGGGGCTGAAGCAGGGATATTCCACAATGTTCCACAATAACACCTGCATTTTTTCAACCGAAATTGGCAGAGAAGAAAGATGAGTTGCACTACTTAATGAACGCCGCTCGTAAGTAGCTGCCTGATGTTAAGTATAGGTCTTCACATTTCATTATAACAAATTAATTCCAACTCCTGCCTTGTATCTAAACGTTCGCATTCTGTAGTGAAGGGATCAGGTTCTTTTATAAATAATACACTACTGGCGATTAAAATTGCTACACCTAGGAGATGACGTGCTACAGACGCGAATTTTAACCGGCAGGAAGATGATGCAGTGATATGCAAATGATTAGCTTTTCAGAGCATTTACACAAGGTTGGCGCCGGTGACGACACCTACAACGTGCTGACATGAGGAAAGTTTCCAACCAATTTCTCATACACAAGCAGCAGTTGACCGGCGTTGCCTGGTGAAACGTCGTTGTGATGCCTCGTGTAAGGAGGAGAAATGCGTACCATCACGTTTCCGACTTTGATAAAGGTCGGATTGTAGCCTATCGCGATTGCGGTTTATCGTATCGCGAAATTGTTGCTCGCGTTGGTCGAAATCCAATGACTGTTAGCAGAATATGGAATCGGTGGGTTCAGGAGGGTAATACGGAACGCCGTGCAGGATCCCAACGGCCTTGTATCGCTAGCAGTCGAGATGACAGGCATCTTATCCGCATGGCTGTAACGGATCGTGCAGCCATGTCTCCGTCCCTGAGTGAACAGATGAAAAACAACAACCATCTGCACGAACGATTCGACGGCGTTTGCAGCAGCGTGGACTATCACCTCGGAGCCCATGGCTGCGTTTACCCTTGACACTGCATCACAGACAGGAGCGCCTGCGATGGTGTACTCAACGACGAACCTGGGCGCACGAATGGCAAAACGCCATTCAGGTTCCGTTTACAGCATCGTCATGGTCGCGGTGGACATCGCTGCGAACGCACATTGGAAGCGTGCATTCGTCATCGCCATACTGCCGTATCACCCGGCGTGATGGTATGGGGTGCCATCGGTTACACGTCTCGGTCAGCTCTTGTTCGCATTGACGGCACTTTGAACAGTGGACGTTACATTTTAGATGTGTTACGACCCGTGGTTCTACGCTTCATTCGATCCCTGCGAAACCCTACATTTCAGCAGGATAATGTACGACCGCATGTTGCAGTTCCTGTACGGGCCTTTCTGGATACAGAAAACATTGGACTGCTGCCCTGGCCAGCAGATTCTCCAGATCTCTCACCAATTGAAAACATCTGGTCAATGGTGGTCGAGCAACTGGCTCGTCACAATACGCCAGTCATTACTCTTGATGAACTGTGGTATCGCGTTGAAGCTGCATGGGCAGCTGTACCAGTACATGCCATCCGAGCTCTGTTTGACTCAATGCCCAGGCGTATGAAGGCCGTTATTACGGCCAGAGGTGGTTGTTCTGAGTACTGATTTCTCAAGATCTATGCACCCAAATTGCGTGAAAATGTAATCACATGTCAGTTCTACTATATTTGACCAATAAATACCCGTTTATCATCTGCATTTCTTCTTGGTGGAGCAATTTTAATGGCCAGTAGTGTAGTAAATAATTATATAATAAAATAACTAATGGTTTGTTAACAGAGAGAGAGAGAGAGAGAGAGAGAGAGAGAGAGAGAGAGAGAGATTCATTCACTCACCCACACACACAAACACACATAGTGCTCGATAAACCTCCCCAAGATTAAAAATTCTCCTGGAGAACAGATTCAACTGCTTAAGTGTCCGCCATCTTGTTTTCGTAGTTTGTAAACAGTGGAAGAGAAAGTTCAACAACACTGCAGCGTGTAATACTCTCCATCTTCACTTTCACTCCACAAGCTCGACTGAAGTTGTGGACTGTTGGTTACACATTCGTGTCCCCCGAATAAAATAATAGGTCAGGGTAGTACTGAACTCCTCTGGCAAATACAGACTTTATTATTGAGGATCCTACGTCCTCCAGTTCAGTGGCACTCATGTTTATCGTCCTCATAATTACAGCAATATGTGCGCAGCACCAGGGATAAAGGAGCCCACACGGGAGCTACTAATCCAGAGTAAAGCCTAGTTTACACGCCGACACTGGTTTGCACGTCATTGCGCTGTCGGCCACTGAGCATTGGGGAACTCGTACGTGAAGCGAAAACTCTTTCGGCTTGTTCCAACTTGGACGACACATGTATTCTACATCTACATCTACATCTACATCCATACTCCGCAAGCCACCTGACGGTGTGTGGCGGAGGGTACCTCAGTACCTCTATCGGTTCTCCCTTCTATTCCAATCTCGTGTTGTTCGTGGAAAGAAGGATTGTCGGTATGCTTCTGTGTGGGCTCTAATCTCTCTGATTTTATCCTCGTGGTCTCTTCGCGAGATATACGTAGGAGGGAGCAATATACTGCTTGACTCCTCGGTGAAGGTATGTTCTCGAAACTTCAACAAAAGCCCGTTCCGAGCTACTGAGCGTTTCTCCTGCAGAGTCTTCCACTGGAGTTTATCTATCATCTCCGTAACGCTTTCGCGATTACTAAATGATCCTGTAACGAAGCGCGCTGCTCTCCGTTGGATCTTTTCTATCTCTTGTATCAACACTATCTGGTACGGATACTGCTGAGCAGTATTCAAGCAGTGGGCGAACAAACGTACTGTAACCTACTTCCTTTGTTTTCGGATTGCATTTCCTTAGGATTCTTCCAATGAATCTCAGTCTGGGATCTGCTTTACCGACGATCAACTTTATATGATCATTCCATTTTAAATCACTCCTAATGCGTACTCCCAGATAATTTATGGAATTAACTGCTTCCAGTTGCTGACCTGCTATATTGTAGCTAAATGATACGGGATCTATCTTTCTATGTATTCGCAGCACATTACACTTGTCTACATTGAGGTTAGTTGTGACGGCAGAGTGTAACCAAACTGAAATCGTTCACTTTTAGGGTGTCAATGCTATGTTCGCCACAAAAACAAGCAGCAAATTGTTACTCCACTTGAGGCCGTCATACGCTGTCTGAACATGTTGAAGTCACAAAATATGGGCTGCAGAGCAAAATTCATTTAATAATTCATATACAAATGAATTAGGAAAAATATAGGGAACCAAAAGCTCTGGCTGCATATCACCTCACAGTGAAAGACAAAAATCCTCTGGTTCGAGTTGGGTCTCCAGTATATCCTTTCTTCCAGGAGTGCTAGTTCTTCAAGGTTCGCAGGAGAGATTCTGCGAAGTTTGGAAGTTGGCAGACGAGGTACTGACAGAAGTAAAGCTGTGAGGGCGGGTCGTGAGTCGTGCTTGGGTAGCTCAGGTGGTAGAGCACTTGCCAGCGAAAGGCAACGATCCCGAGTTCGAATTTAGGTCCAGCACACGATTTTAATCTGCCAGGAAGCTTCAAGATTACTTTTGCTAGCACAGACTTTGACGAACAGATACACGAATCTCACTGTGTATATTCATTGTCCAAGCGGTACCTATTCGGATGCACTATTTCGCGCCTCCCTGCCTCTAGGAACATGGAATAGTCGGTTCCCCTGGGTTCAAGGACTATCCCTCTGCTCAAACAACACTTTCGTTTCGACGAAGTGTATCCATACGCCAGTATCGTAGAAAGTTCGAGAACACACGTTGGCACCTCCACACGATACTTCTTCCGCCGACTTTAGCGGTCGTTTCTCCTCGTGCCTCCTGTAACGCCGAGCGAGGTGGCGCAATGGTGAGCACATTGGCCTCGCATTCGGGAGGACGACGGTTCAATCCCGCGACCGGCCATCCTAATTTAGATTTTCCGTGATTTCCCTAAATCATTCCAGGCAAATGCCCGGATGGTTCCTTTGAAAGGGCACGGCCTACTTCCTTCCCCATCCTCCCCTAATCCGATGAGACCGATGACCTCGCTGTCTGGTCTCGTTTCCCCAAAAAACAACCCCAGCCTCCTGGAACTATTGCAAACATGGCTCCCTTGTACTCCCCTAAATTCTGCTCCTCTGTTAGCTTTAAAATTGCATTGAAATCTACGTCTACACCAGGGCCAGCCATGGCGTGCCAACACGTTACTCGTGCAGTGTGTGCGGGTCGGGGACTGACCTGTCACTCGGCTTTGCTCACAGCGTGGCAGTTCATTTAGAATTACTGTGCGGCATTTTGCGGTCGGCACAACTTTATGGGTTCGGCAGTATCATGTTGTCAGCACTGTTTATACTTCGCTATTTGTTCGTCGTATGGAGGACGTTCACAAGTCCAGTGGCTTTTTGCGCAAGAAGAGGCATGCTAGCGATCTATCGTCAGAATCCTTTAAAATGAATTGGAATGACACAAGAGAGGGATGAGAATTCTCAATTCGCATAAGCGAAGGGTGCTGTTTATTTGCTATGAAACGACATTGGAGTACCATCTAAAATGTTCAGTGAGAAAAAATCACGTGTGCAACGATAAGAATGCAGTGGGAATGCATTCACATCTCTTGGACCATGAAAACAAACACTACAAAACGAAAGTTCAGTCTTGATCACAACACTTATGTCTCAATTACATAGCTGACCGGTTTCGGTTATATTTATATGACCATCTTCAGACCCATGGCTTCCTTGGAGGATGGTAGGCGGAGCTGTCCTCAGCTGCTTCGTAGCCTTCCATCCTCCAAGGAAGCCATGGGTTTGAAGATGGTTATATAAATATAACCCAAACCGGTCACCTATGTAATTGAGACATAAGTGTTGTGATCAAGACTGAACTTTAGTTAAAATATAATACTCTATTGATAACTGTTTCCAAAAATGTTTACCAAAATTGTACTACAAAACGACATTTCACGTAAGTCACATCCATTGCAAATCTGTAACGTAATCATCTATGTGGCGTGCTTATAATTATGTATTATTTATATTTTAGGACAATTAATTTAAAAAAAAAACGCACCACATGTAATGAAAGCATGAAAACCGTCTGAAGATGAATCGTAATGATGCGAAACCGGTAACGGCACCTTTTGAATAAAGGAACTGAAAATAAAATTGTGGCTGGTTGCTTCCAATAACAGCCACAGTCTCCAACCATGTCATCATATGACAAAACTGCATACAAAAATAATTTAATCATTTACATGACAATGGAAGAACAAAAAATCGCTGCGATCGACAGTCGGGATTCAGTTTCGTACATCAAGAAGTACTTTGTGCTAAATTTGCAGGCATGGAGAATGTGAAGAAATTGCTAGTACCAATATAAAAATTTCTGATGTCCCACGCATTATTCCATTTTCATTTGAGACAGTTTTCAATGGAACTGAACAAAGAGCATGGGCAATTCATGTATCGCAGCAAAACAAGTTTTTTAAGTGAAGGGGCATGTCTGGAACGAGTTTTTCGATTTAAAACTCGCTATTGCTGTAATTGTGAAGAGAAAAGGGATGCAGAAACGAAAATTAGATTACCTGGATTGGATTTCAGACTTCGCTTTTTAAGTGGACCTTGCAGCACACTGCACACAGTAAGACATTGCAAGAAAACTTCTTTCTAATTTGATGGGGATGCATTAAAAAGAAAATCGCGTTGTAGGAGGGAAAAAGGCAGTCCAGGTCCCTAAGCTTACTGGCGTTAGAAAAAACTTGAGGCTTAAAGAATTCATTATGGCCTTGAAACAATTCAAACAATAGTTTTTAAAGGTTTTCAGAGCACTGTCAACCTTACACCTGTTTTCTAGACCGTTTGCCGTTTCAGCTGAAAGCGTCCCTGTGCATATGTAGATGTAACTGAGTGACCTGCAAGGTAATTCCAGCTTTAATCACAAAACTTTTTACTTTAAAACTGTCTGAGGTGTCTACATTGCTTTCCTCAGGTAGTATTTCCAAGTATCCATAATGAGGATGCGAGAGTGCTACACTATTTCGATCGACATTTTTGTGTGAAAGACCTATTTTTGCATTACGAAACTAAATAAGTCACGATTACGTAGCTAATTTTTTACTATACTCTGTAAAATTGTCTTCGTCTGTCCATATGCCGGCAGTATGTACCAGATAAAAATTGCAATATGTCTTCAGTGCACCAGAAATAATTAAATATTACTGAAAATTTGTTTTTTTTTTGTGATCTATGTTCTTGAGAAATGTGAAATATAAAACCAAGTCCTATGCACTGCACTGCCATTTAAATGTGGAATGTTCACATTTTCCCCTCTGCCCCATACTCGCGCTCGGACAGCATGGCGTGGTGGTGGGGCAGCGAGCCTGAGCTCTCTATGGCAGTCGTGCCCCGACGCGGCCTACAAGCCGAAATCTTCTCTGCCCCTGATCAACAGATACACCATGTGATCAGAAGTATCCGGACAGCCCCAAAAACGTACGTTTTTCATACTACGTGCACTGTGCTGCCACCTACTGCCAGGTACTCCATATTAGCGACCTCAGTAGTCATTAGACAGCGTGAGAGAGCAGAATGGGGAGCTCCGCAAAACTCACTGACTTCGAACGTGATCAGGTGATTGGGTGTTGTTGTGGGTTGGCAGGAGAGCCAACACCGTGTTGTTAGAGGAAGCCGAAAGGCACGCGTTTTAGCTCACGCAGGCTGGCGTGAGGTCTGGAACAGGACAAGGAAATTAGAATTTATAAAAACGGACGTAGCTGGTGGAATACTTAACTTTAATCCATTAATGATGAGCGTCGCTCTTGACTGTACATTATTCACAATATCAATAGTAACTGAACATGGCGCCTTGCTAGGTCGTAGCAAATGACGTAGCTTGTAACGCTGGAAATGCATATCCTCCTATTTCCATCTATTGTACTATAAATTTGTTTTCCTTATTTTTGTTATCTGAATATATGACATTTCTGTGTCGTTACATATTGTAATTGTTTTACTATTTGTATATATATATATTTATGCATTTATGTCGATGTATAATTGGTTTGTTTCGTAAATATTATTTGTATTTTTACGCTGGGTCTTGCCTAGGGAGAACTGCTATCGAACGATTACATCGATAGGTCGTGTGAAGAATCAAAGTGTGTAGGAGCTTTGGTAGTGTTAACTCTGCCGCGTGGAGCGCGGGCAGAGGGAGAGTCTCGCTGGGGTAGTGCAGTGGAGCAGGTGTGTTGTGTGACGCTCCCGCGAGTTGCCGCGCTTTCGGGGTTTGGCAGCATGTAATTGCGTTCGACTCGCGATGATAGTTTCTGACATGGTGTCGCGGACGGGAAGCATTAGCTGGCGCACAACAAGATCCCGTTTCGCCTGGTGACCGTGTCTAGAAGAAGGCGCGCCAACATCCAGCTTCTGCAACAGCGACGGCCGACAATGAGTGAGTGTCGCCACCTCCTCGATCGACGGCTTCAAACCTTCAATCAACCAACAAGGAAGACTGGAAGCACGTAAAGATTTAGAACTGTATGGCAGACCTCAGCTTTTCAAACTGTACCATTTTCGTAACTACACTCCTGGAAATGGAAAAAAGAACACATTGACACCGGTGTGTCAGACCCACCATACTTGCTCCGGACACTGCGAGAGGGCTGTACAAGCAATGATCACACGCACGGCACAGCGGACACACCAGGAACCGCGGTGTTGGCCGTCGAATGGCGCTAGCTGCGCAGCATTTGTACACCGCCGCCGTCAGTGTCAGCCAGTTTGCCGTGGCATACGGAGCTCCATCGCAGTCTTTAACACTGGTAGCATGCCGCGACAGCGTGGACGTGAACCGTATGTGCAGTTGACGGACTTTGAGCGAGGGCGTATAGTGGGCATGCGGGAGGCCGGATGGACGTACCGCCGAATTGCTCAACACGTGGGGCGTGACGTCTCCACAGTACATCGATGTTGTCGCCAGTGGTCGGCGGAAGGTGCACGTGCCCGTCGACCTGGGACCGGACCGCAGCGATGCACGGATGCACGCCAAGACCGTAGGATCCTACGCAGTGCCGTAGGGGACCGCACCGCCACTTCCCAGCAAATTAGGGACACTGTTGCTCCTGGGGTATCGGCGAGGACCATTCGCAACCGTCTCCATGAAGCTGGGCTACGGTCCCGCACACCGTTAGGCCGTCTTCCGCTCACGCCCCAACATCGTGCAGCCCGCCTCCAGTGGTGTCGCGACAGGCGTGAATGGAGGGACGAATGGAGACGTGTCGTCTTCAGCGATGAGAGTCGCTTCTGCCTTGGTGCCAATGATGGTCGTATGCGTGTTTGGCGCCGTGCAGGTGAGCGCCACAACCAGGACTGCATACGACCGAGGCACACAGGGCCAACACCCGGCATCATGGTGTGGGGAGCGATCTCCTACACTGGCCGTACACCACTGGTGATCGTCGAGGGGACACTGAATAGTGCACGGTACATCCAAACCGTCATCGAACCCATCGTTCTACCATTCCTAGACCGGCAAGGGAACTTGCTGTTCCAACAGGACAATGCACGTCCGCATGTATCCCGTGCCACCCAACGTGCTCTAGAAGGTGTAAGTCAACTACCCTGGCCAGCAAGATCTCCGGGTCTGTCCCCCATTGAGCATGTTTGGGACTGGATGAAGCGTCGTCTCACGCGGTCTGCACGTCCAGCACGAACGCTGGTCCAACTGAGGTGCCAGGTGGAAATGGCATGGCAAGCCGTTCCACAGGACTACATCCAGCATCTCTACGATCGTCTCCATGGGAGAATAGCAGCCTGCATTGCTGCGAAAGGTGGATATACACTGTACTAGTGCCGACATTGTGCATGCTCTGTTGCCTGTGTCTATGTGCCTGTGGTTCTGTCAGTGTGATCATGTGATGTATCTGGCCCCAGGAATGTGTCAATAAAGTTTCCCCTTCCTGGGACAATGAATTCACGGTGTTCTTATTTCAATTTCCAGGAGTGTATAATTACAGCAACTTAGCGTGAACATTTGTTGCTCATTGTCCCAATTGCATTACCAAGCAGGGTCCCTTCCTTTTCCGGAATGAACCCGAATGTCGTTGAAATTCAAACGCCAGCATTAAATTACTATAATACGATTTCAATGCTTTAATTTCAAAGTTCAGTTAAAGTATTCATAGCTGGCCACAATATTTAGATTACACAAGCACAAATTAAGAGTGCGAGTTTTGTTACCGTATTTTAGCTTACCTGTGACTGCAGCTCAGCTTCGTACGTACTAAATTTTACTATTGTTCAGAATCATTTAATTCAAGTTCAAAGTTAAATCTCTTATTTCTAAATTGCGTAGATTCAAGTAGCTTTTGAAATGATTGTTGAGGTAGTCCAAGACTAACCGTGTTTTACTGAATTTCGATGTGCTTCAGAAAGAAAGCTCACTATTAACTTCAGTCACTAAATTAACTTTCGATTTTTCTGTTTTATTAATTCTTCTGCTAAATTAAGTCAGGGTGTAGCGAAATTTATTACTTCTGACAAACTTTCAGTTTTCACACTACACGTGTCAACCTTCAGTTGCCACGCTTCTGGTGCTAATTATATGTGTAATAATCTTTCTTTTTCAGTTACTATAGTAATTGTCCTTAGGACTGGCGACCGTAATTTCCCCCAAATCTCAAATATCTAATTACCGCTAGTTGATTGTTAACGTAACGGCCGCACATTTACTGTCTTTATTAACTTTACCCCTTATTCAAAATTAATTTCCACCAGTTTTATTTGCATTTTTCCTTTCATTTAGATGTAACTCTTTCCTCCCTCTTTACCGACAGGTTAACTTCGGTGACGATTGCTTTTCCAAAATTCCCGTTAGGTACACGCGGTTTCATTTTTCACTGTCATTAAGGTCGATGAGAGAGGAGGAGGTTACAAGCTGAAGGCTATGCTAATTATCGTCTCGGCAAATGAGAGCGTATTTTGTCAGTGAACCATCGCTAGGAAAGTCGATTGTACAACTGGGGCGAGTGCTAGGAAGTCTCTCTAGACCTGCCGTGTGGCGGCGCTCGGTCTGCAATCACTGATAGTGGTGACACGCGGGTCCGACGTATACTAACGAACCGCGGGCGATTTAAAGACTACCACCTAGCAAGTGTGGTGTCTGGCGGTGACACCGCAGGTGTCACTTTTGTCGTACGTCTGTACGTGAGTTTTCGTCACTTCTAAACATCCCTAGGTCCACTGTTTCCGATGTGATAGTGAAGTGAAAAAGTGAAGGGTCATGTACAGCACAAAAGCCTACAGGCCGACCTCGTCCGTTGACTGCAGAGACTGCCGACAGTTGAAGAGAGTCGTAATGTGTAATAGCCAGACATTTATCCAGACCGTCACACAGCAATTCCAAACTGCATCGGTATCCACTGAGAGTACTATGACAGTTAGGTGGGAGGTCAGAAATCTTGGATTTCATGGTCGAGCAGCTGCTCATAAGCCACACATCACGCCAGTAAATGCCAAACGACGTCTCGCTTGGAGTAAGGAGAGTAAACATTGGACGATTGAATAGTGGGAAAACGTTGTGTGAAGTGACGAATCACGGTACATAATGTGGCGTTCCGATGGCAGGGTGTGGGTATGGCGAATGCCCGGTGAACTTCTGCCAGCGCTGGTAATGCCAACAGTAAAATTCGTAGGCGGTGCTGTTTTGGTGTGGCCGTGTTTTTCATGGAAGTGACTTGCACCCCTTGTTGTTTCGCATGGTATTATCACAGCACAAGCCTACATTGTTGCTTTAAGCACTTTCTTGCTTCCCATTGTTCAAGACCAATTCGGGGATGACGATTGCCTCTTTCAACACGATCGAGCACCTGTTCATAATGCACGTCCTGTGGCGGAGTGGTTACACGACAATAACATCCCTCTAATGGACTGGCCTACACTGAGTCCTGACCTGAATCCTATAGAACACCTCTGGGATGTTTTGGGACGTCGACTTCGTGCCAGGCCTCACTGATCGACATCGATACCTCTCCTCAGTGCAGCACTCCGTGAAGAATGGGCTGCCGTTCCCCAGGAAACCTTCCAGCACCTGATTGAACGTATTCCTGGGAGAGAGGAAGCTGTCATCAAGGCTATGGGTGGGCCAACACCACATTGAATTCCAGCATTACCGATGGAGTGCGCCACGAACTTGTAAGTCATTTTTAGCCAGTTATCCGGATACTTTTGCTCACATAGTGTATACTCTGCCAACAACCGTACCTGTTATTAAGGCTTTTTCCAGTTGCATTCACGTATGGAGCATGGGAAGAATAAATGGTTAAATACCTCTGTGTGTACTATAATTAGTCTAACCTTGTCCATACGATCGCCATGGAGTGATATATAGGGGGTTGTAGTATATTTCTAGAGTCATCATTTAGCCATTTGACTCCATCTTCAAGTATCTCCCAGTTCAGTTCTGTCAGCATCTCAGTGGCACTCTCCCATAGGACAAACAAATGTGTCCAATATATATAGTGGTTTCTGGCACGGGTCCCACACTCTTGAGCAGTATTCAAGGATGCGTATCACGAGTGATTTATAAGCTATTTTCTTTGTAAACTGATTTCAATCTTCTAGTATCCTACCAATAAACTGAAGTGCTTTACCCACTCTTTACATGTCCTCAATTTTCTTCGAGCAGCTAGATGGATGGTACTTGTCATAAAAAGACGTTAGAAGCAACTTGCGGTATCAGGAGTATCTAACGAACGCGATCTTCGTTCAACTACATCGTTCCTTCCGAAGATACGGAGGGAAACAATTTTGCTTGACATAAAAAAAATTCGAGAATTCATTTTGACACGTACGATAGTACCGTCCGAAGAAGCGATGCTGAGAGTTGACGGCGAGTTATGCTGTGAATCGTATTGTATCCGCTCGATCGTGCAATTTCCGATGGGTTTCCAGAATTGACATTGTACCACACAAGCGGCTTGTAGTCAAATTGCGAGCTTATCGAATATCGTCTCAGTTATGTGACTGGATTCGTGATTGCCTGTCAGAGATGTCACAGTTCGTAGTAACTGACGGAAAGTCATCGAGTAAAACAGAAGTGATTTCTGGCGTTCCCCAAGGTACTGTTATAGACCCTTTGCTATCCCTTATCTATACAGGGTGTTACAAAAAGGTTACGGCCAAACTTTCAGGAAACATTCCTCACACACAAATAAAGAAAAGATGTTATGTGGACATGTGTCCGGAAACGCTTAATTTCCATGTTAGAGCTCATTTTAGTTTCTTCCACCTACGCTCAATGGAGCACGCTATCATGATTTCATACGAGATACTCTACCTGTGCTGCTAGAACATGTGCCTTTACAAGTACGACGCAACATGTGGTTCATGCACGATGGAGCTCCTGCACATTTCAGTCGAAGTGTTCGTACGCTTCTCAACAACAGATTCGGTGACCGATGGATTGGTAGAGGCGGACCAATTCCGTGGCCTCCACGCTCTCCTGACCTCAACCCTCTTGACTTTCATTTATGGGGGCATTTGAAAGCTCTTGTCTACGCAACCCCGGTACCAAATGTAGAGACTCTTCGTGCTCGTATTGTGGACGGCTGTGATACAATACGCCATTCTCCAGGGCTGGATCAGCGCATCAGGGATTCCACGCGACGAAGGGTGGATGCATGTCTCCTCGCTCACGGAGGACATTTTGAACATTTCCTGTAACAAAGTGTTTGAAGTCACGCTGGTAAGTTCTGTTGCTGTGTGTTTCCATTCCATGATTAATGTGATTTGAAGAGAAGTAATAAAATGAGCTGTAACATGGAAAGTAAGCGTTTCCGGACACATGTCCACATAACACATTTTCTTTCTTTGTGTGTGAGGAATGCTTCCTGAAAGTTTGGGCGTACCTTTTTGTAACACCCTGTATAATTTTATGTGGATCACCAAACACGACAGTGGTTAGTTTTTCTCCCTTAAGCGATGGATAACGTGCCCGAAATGCTCCTGTTCGCAGTAATCTTACTCTGAACTGTCTTCGTACAATGAGGCTTAAATTTTTAATTCATCACTAATGCAAGTAGTTTGAGAAACTTTTTTGCCTACTTTGTTAATACTCCTTACTGATTTACCTACCTTATTAACCCTCTTATTCCTACCAGTTCTCATGCGGAAAAAATACAAATGAAAAAAAGCAACTGTGAATCGAAAATCGGTTGTCTGGTTCCGAGCCAGGTGCCTTGGTCGCTACGCCAGCGGCACTTTCGCTTAACAGCGCTTACCTTATTGGTACATAACGGAGGAAAAAGTTTCTTTCCTCGATTTCAATAAAAATGTGAGTTTGTGTCCCACATACATATAGCCAAAAAATGCTCAGCTTTCAATTATCTGTCGATGCCGTCAATTCTGAGTCGAATGCATGTCGTGAATGTTATAGGTAGTTTCTTCAAAAAACAATAGAGGGGAGGGAGACGGAGAAGGGTGACCGAAAATATCTTACTCTTTCAGTTCAGGCTGTACACAAGAGATTTGCAGAAATGAGCCGAATCGGTTCGCCTTGTCTACCCATCGTTTATCGGAGTTGGACAGACGGCGTTCATGCATCAACAAATCCGTCATCTTTATTCTGCCCACATATCGGTGGGAGGTTCGGTGGAGTTGGCCGGTATGTCTTCTGTCTGAGCTAGGGGTTTCGAAGTCATGTTTTATTTCAGGTGTTAAGTTTGTCTTGGTTCTTGTGTAAATTTCTTTTATATTTTAAGGTGGCAAGTTAGCGTATTTTGAGGTAGTGTGATTTGTAGTTTGCAGGGAATGGCATAGAAACAAGTGCTGTCGAGTATTTTCAGAATATGTGTAGGATGATTGTTTTATTCCTATGACGAGTGAGGTGATGGGCATGTTTGTATCTTGGCGGACGATTGCGTTTCAGATGAACTGGGGCACGTCAGTCATGATCGTAAGTGTCCTGTTCTGTAGGATCAGAATATTTTGCAAATGCGTGTCTGGTGCCGTTCCCTCTGATCTACCAACCACATCTTCCGCATGTGTAAGTTTTCCCTGCTGGTTAGTCCACTACCTTTCAGCAATGGATACAGATTATGAACACTAACCGCACCTAGATGTGATCAAAAGTACGACTATACGGACACCCAAAAAACATACGTTTTTCATATTAGGTGCATTGTACTGTGACCTGCAACCAGGTACTCCATATCAGCGACCTCAGTAGTCATTAGATATTGTAAGAAAGCAGAATGGGGTGCTGTGCGGAACTCACGGACTTCGAACGTGGCCAGGTGATTGGGTGTCGTTTGTGTGCTATGTCTGTACGTGAGATTTCCACCTTCCTAAACATCTCTAGGTCCACTGTTTCCGATGTGGTAGTGAAGTGGAAACGTGAAGAGACACGTACAGCACAAAAGCGTACAGGCCGACCTCGTCTGTTGACCGCCGACAGTTGAAGAGGGTCGTAGTGTGTAGTAGGCAGGCATCTATCCAGACCATCACACGGGAATTCCAAACTGCATCAGGATCCACTGCAATTACTATGACAGTTAGGCGGGAGGTGAGACAACTTGGATTTCATGGTCGAGCGGCTGTTCATAAGCCACACATCACGCCGGTAAATGCCAAACGACTCCTAACGTAAACATGGGTCGATTGAACAGTGGAAAAACGTTGCGCGGAGTGACGAATCAGAATGTGGCGATCCGATAACAGCGTTTGGGTACGGCGAATACCCGGTGACCGTCATCTGCCAGCGTGTGTAGTGCCAACAGTAAAATTCGGAGGCGGTGGTGTTATGGTGTGGTCGAGTTTTTCACGGAGGGGGCTTGCAACCCTTGTTGTTTTGGGTGCCACTATCACAGCACAGGTCTACATTGATGTTTTAAGCATCTTCTTGCTTCCCACTGTTGAAAAGCAATTCGGTGATGGTGTTTGCATTTTTCAATACGATCTAGCACCTGTTCACAATGCACAGTCTGTGGCTGAGTGGTTACACGACAATAACATCCCTTGTAATGAACTAGCCTTCACATAGTTCTGACATGAAACCTAAAGAACGCCTTTGGGATATTTTGGAACGTCGAATTCCTGCGAGGCCTCACCGACCTACATCGATACCTCTCCTCAGTGCAGCACTCCGCGAAGAATGGCTTGCCATTCCCCACGAAACCTATCGACACCTGATTGAACATATGCCTGCGAGAGTAGAAGCTGTCATCAAGGCTAAGGGTGGGCCAACACCATACTGAATTCCAGCATTACCGATGGAGCATTCCACGAACTTGTAAATCATTTTCTGCCAGGTGTCCGGATACTTTTGATCACATAGCGTATGTTATGTGAAAGTTTCACAGCAGTTGTGAATGAAATTTTAGGCAGAGATATTTTATGCTTCACACCACTGCAAGTCGCCCCTATTGAACGGAGATTTGGTGGTTGTGAGGTCTCCCTCTGGTGATGAACTTGATTGCGTTGGAATTGTCAGCATTTACTTTAATTTTCCAGATGTTGCACCATTGTGTTGTCTCCTCCACATGCCTCTTGAGATGGAGTGGGATGTAACTCAGGTTTGGGTGGATGGAGTAAGCTGCAGTGTCAGCTGCAACTAAAGCTAACTGCGTATCGCGACGCTTCGGATTTGTTGCAAGACCGAATCTTGGGGAACGCCATCTTCAATTTGCTTCTACTCTTACATCTGTCTATCCTGCCATCTAGAGAAGCAAGCAAGAATTTTTGTAATATGTCCGCCAAGTGACGGTCGTTGTGGCCGAGCGGTTCTAGGCGCTTCAGTCCGGAACCGGCGACTGCTACGGTCACAGGTTCCAATCCTGCCTCGGGCATGGATGTGTGTGATGTCCTTAGGTTGGTTAGGTTTAAGTAGTTCTAAGTTCTAGGGGACTGATGACCTCAGATGTTAAGTCCCATAGTGCTCAAAGCCATTTTTATTTCCGCCAAGTCAGACACGATCGAAGGCTTTTCCTGTGTTGAAGAACACTACACCCGTGCTGTGTCGCTCTGTCCTAGGCTTACATATCTGCAACACTACACATATGGTTTGGTGTGTGGTACCATGCCCGGCCCGAAATCCAAAGTGCTCGGGGATGGTGATACTTTCGTCACCAAGGAGGGTCTGGGGTGATCAAAGGATCGACGATGTCCTACCTTACTGCGCTGATTCCATACATCCCACCAATACATGGATACGAGTCCACTGCCAAGACTTATTTCAGAACCAATTTTGCACTATTATACTGCGCACCAAAGCGAGTAATGTTTTATAGTTGTTACTAATGTTAGACGGTGCATAAGTTCGTAGCGTTTTCCGTTTAAACAGATACACATGACAAATATTTTAGTCACCAATAATACACTACTGGCCATTAAAATTGCTACACCAAGAAGAAATGCAGATGAAAAATGGGTATTCATTGGACAAATATATTATATTAGAACTGACATATGATTACATTTTCACGCAATTTGGGTCCATAGATCCTGAGAAATCAGTATCCAGAACAACCACCTCTGGCCGTAATAACGGCCTTGATATGTATGGACATTGAGTCAAACAGAGCTTGGATGGGGTGTACAGGTACAACTGCCCATGCAGCTTCAACACGATACCACAGTTCATCAAGAGTAGAGGTGGGCCACCATTGACCAGACGTTTTCAGTTGGTGAGAGATCTGGAGAATGTGCTGGCCAGGGCAACAGTCGAACATTTTCTGTATCCCGAAAGGCCCGTACAGGACCTGCAACATCCGGTGGTGCATTATCCTGCTGAAATGTAGGGTTTCGCAGGGGTCGAATGAAGGGTAGAGCCACGGGTCGTAACACATCTGAAATGTAACGTCCACTGTTCAAAGTGCCGTCAATGCGAACAAGAGGTGACCGAGACGTGTAACCAATGGCACCCCATAGCGTCACGCCTGGTGATACGCCAGTATGGCGATCACGAATACACGCAACCAATGTGCGTTCACCGCGATGTTGCCAAACACTGCTGCTGTAAACAGAACGTGGATTCATCCGTAAAAATGACGTTTTGCCATTCGTGCAGCGTCAAGGGTAACTACAGCCATGGTCTGCGATCTGATTGTTCCTGCTGCTGCAAACGTCGTCGAACTCTTCGTGCAGATGGTTGTTGTCTTGCAAACGTCCCCATCTGTGGACTGAAAGATCGGGACGTGGCTGCACGATCCGTTACAGTCATGCGGATAAGATGCCTGTCATCTCGACTGCTAGTGATACGAGGCCGTTGGGAACCAGCGCGGCATTCCGTATTACCCTCCTGAACCCACCGATTCCATATTCTGCTAACAGTGATCGGATCTCGACCAACGAGAGCAGCAATGTCGCGATACGATAAACCGCAATCGCGATAGGCTACAATCCGACCTTTATCAAAGTCGTGATGGTGCGCATTTCTCCTCCTTACACGAGGCATCACAACAACGTTTCACCAGGCAACGCCGGTCAACTGCTGTTTGTGTATGAGAAATCGTTTGGAAACTTTCCTCATGTAAGCACGTTGTAGGTGTCGCCACCGGCGCTAACCTCGTGTGAATGCTCTGAAAAGCTAATCATTTGCATATCACAGCATCTTCTTCCCGTCGGTTAAATTTCTCGTCTGTAGCACGTCATCTTCGTGGTGCAGCAGTTTTAATGGCCAGTAGTGTATATTCCTTTACTATTGAGAACAGTCTGCCAAAGCTGGAGCAACTTCCGATTACGCGACTGTAGAAATCACGCGGTTTTGGGGTGAAGAACTCGTTGAGCTATGCTCTAAGCACATTTTCATCGGGACGGCATACTCGTTGAAGGTCGATCGACAGGGAGCGGACAAGGTGGAAATCTGAGGGTGCAAGATCAGCTGAATATGGCGGGTGCGGAATGACATCCCAATTCAACTCTTTTATACTGTTTTTTATGTCAGCAGTGATGGTTAAGCCTCGGGGAAGCAATTGGTAGTACACCACACCGTCGCTGATCTTCCAGATGCATAGCACTGTGGTCTCGCGCAGGTTGTTTGTGCTAAGGCATTCGTTTCTTTTCCTCATGTTAGCATAAAAACACCGTTTCTTGTCACCCTGGGGTTGGGTTGTTCGGTTGTTTGGGGAAAGAGACCAAACAGCGGGGTCATCGGTCTCATCGGATTAGGGAAGGAAGTCGGCCGTGGCCCTTCAAAGGAACCATCCCGGCATGTGCCTGATGCGATTTAGGAAAATCTAAATCAGGATGGCCGGACGCGGGATTGAACAGTCGTCCTCCCGAATGCGAGTCCAGTGTGCTAAGCACTGCGCCACCTTGCTCGGTTTCTTGTCAGTAGTAAGGATACAGGATAGTAGTGGTCGGTGTTGTTCACGAGCCAACTACGACGAGCAAGCAAAGATGCACTTATCGCCACCTGCTGCTTTCTGTGATTTTGGCTTACAGCATGTGCTACCCATACACCCGATTTTTGAACCTTCCCCATTGCAAGAAAGTGTCGTACGATGGTGGAATATACACAATTCATCAGATTTGCCAGTTCTCGGGTACACCGACGTGGAACCTTGTGAATTAATGCGTCTAAACAATCTTCATCACACCCTGAAGGTCTTCCTGTACATCGAGAGTCACTAATGTAAAACGATCCTCGTTAAAATAAAAAAGGGTCGACAGAAGCGTCCGATCCCACGCGTCGGCTTTGACCCGTGACGTAAGGGTGTTGTGTGTGACGTCATAACGGTGCGGAGTTTGGTCTGAGTGTGGCTGTCTCCAGTTCTGTTTTATCTTATTTTATTTACTTTTCTGATCTGTTCGTTCTATCTCGTGAGATTTTTTTTAAATTTAAAAACGCTTATTACTTATTTTAATTATCTGTTTCCTCCAATTTCTGTTTTAGTTTATTATATTTATCTTTCTGATCTGTTCGTTCTATCCCGTGAGATTTTTTTTTTAAAGACAAAAAACACTAATCAGCTACTGAAGCATCTTTATCTTTTATGGGTTGCTGGGGTTACGACCCCTGCGGAGGTGGGTGGGTATTCATGCATGGCTGTCTTCACTTACACGTTGTAGCTACGCAAGGCGTCTAAATTTGTTTATATTTAGTTTGCCCCCCCACCCAAAACACCCCATTTCCTGCGCTTGTCCCATTAGTGTCATTAGGCTTCTTGTGGAAAGTGTGTGTGTTCGTTTTTGTTTCCGCCGTATTTGTGACGTCATGGGTCAAAGCAGACGGGCGGGATCGGACGCTTCCGTATTTCCATAAAAAAATTGTTGCCGTACTCTGTCCAGTGACATTATCTCCACACACGGCGCAGATCTCTCTGGCTGCCTTCGCTGCTGTCATCCCTCTACGGAAATGAAACAGAAGAGTATGTCGGAAACGTTCCGATTGCCCCACCTGGCACTCCATTTTTTAATGTCCACAGCTGCACTCAGCTACCTGCAAATGACAAAATGACAATACGTTAACTCATATAGCAACAGTACACTGTAAATAAAAAATGACAATCGATAAATAAACCCTTAGGAACAGGAGTACCACCATGCAAAACGAAAACGTTACAAACTTACGCACCAGTCTAATACTTTGTCCAGTAAGTTTATTTAGGAACTGTGGAACACTGCTTCGGGAAAAAATTTCTTTGTGTCCTTTACATCATTTGCCGGCATTCCTCCGGCGCCGCAGCTGCTGGCAAGGCCGGTCAGGCGATGTGATGCGTCTTCTCCAGTGGCGCCCGTGGTCCGAAAGCCGTATCTCGTCGTCTGAGGCACGCCCGTTCTTTTAATAGACGGCGCGTGGCGATTGCTGTGAGCGGCTCGAGGACGTGAGGCTGGTGGACAGAGGGCTTCCACAGGGTCGCGTCGAGGCTTCACGTCTACACCGCTCCATGCTGGATGCTCTGCAGCCGGGCTGGCGCGCACCTCGGTTGCAGTTGCATCTCTCGACACTGATCCTCTCCAAAGAAGACGGACTAAATACTCCAGAATTCGAATCAAGGACAGCTGCCACAATGATAGAAGTAGGTATCCCGGTCCAGATGAGGTTCCTTTCAGAGTATGCTGATGCAGTAACTACATACTTAACAATCATATACAACTGCTTGCTCTACGAAAGATCCGTACCCAAAGTGTGGAAATTTCCACGAGCCACACCAATATTCAAGAATGCTAGTAATGCGCCATATTACAGGCCTATACGTGCCGCAGCAATGCCTCGGCGACGTGCATGGCGCCGTCGCTTGCGGCACAGCGTTCCTGTGTATCGTGCTTTGAAGGCAATAGACATTGATCTGGCTGGACAGTTCAACAAGCAACAATTAATTGGAGGCCCTAATGTGTTTAGAGGCCTCCGATTGCAATTCACGTGTGATGTACAAGCTCTTTTTGGAGGCAGTACATGGCTTACACTAGCTGTAGTGTGGGGCAATCACTGTGACTGCGGTGGCCTTGAAGCATTTCCAGATGCTAATATTTTAGCCTGGAAAACATGGAGTATAGCAGAGACAACAAGACTTTCAGCTAAGGTTCCATATGGTACGCTTCTTCCCAGTATGCCATTTGTATTGACTACCAGAAGAAAGAAGAAATTCAATGCTGACGAGTACCTGTTTATATGGGCTAAAGTTGGCAATGGAAACTGTAAAATAAAAATAAATGGTGATTGTATGTTGTATTATAGACAATAAAGATTGATCCACTTACCCGAGAACCATCCTTATGTATCCCGTGAGATTTTCTTTTTTTTTAAAGACGAAAAACATACGAGGGTCGTCCACAAAGTAAGTTCAGTTTCTATTTTTATCCGCGGCAGCGCTACGATCGCAGTACCGAGCATCCGCGGCAGTTACTCTGTGCTCAAGGAGAAGACATGTACGCCATTTTCAGATCGGTGCTATCGATGTGTGCTTTGTAGTGCTTCTTTATAATGCCAGCCGCAATTGAAAATGCCGCCGCGCGTGAAATGGTTCAAATGGCTCTGAGCACTATGGGACTTAACTTCGGAGGTCATCAGTCCCCTAGAACTGAGAACTACTTAAACCTAACTAACCTAAGGACATCACTCACATTCATGCCCGAGGCAGGATTCGAACCTGCGACCACAGCGGTCGCGCGGTTCCAGAGTGAAGCGCCTAGAACCGCTCCGCTACCCTGGCCGCGTGTGAAATCAGATCTGCGATTCGGTTTCTAAATTCAAAGAAAGTTAAACCACAAGAAATTCATTCTGCAAATCTGCGAGGTTTACGGACAAAATGCTATGAGTGATTCAACAGTTTGAAGATGGGTCAGACTGTTCAATGAAGGACGTGATGAAGTGCACAATGAAGAACAAAGTGGACGCCTTTCTGGTTACTGATGAACTGGTTCACACAATTGAAGAGAAGATCAAGCACAACCGTAAGTTTACACTTAGTGGCCTTGCTATGGAACTTCCGCAAATCTCACGATCACTGATTCATGAAAAAACGAACTTACGGAAACTTTGCTCACGTTGGGTACCCAAAATTCTTACTGAACAACAGAAAAAACAACTGATGGGCAGTGCACTTCAGTTTTTTGCACGCTAGGATGTAGAAGGCAATGCTTTTCTTTCTCGGATAGTCACGGGGATGAAACTTGGGTATCGTATGATACCCCTGAAACAAAAGGTCATTCAATGGAATGCAGGCACACTTCATCCCCAACGAACGTTAAGCCTAAGCAGATCTTGACACCTCGAAAACTCATGTGCACCGTTTTTTGGGGCAGAAAAGCCATTTTGGTGATTGATTTCTTAACACGAGTCCGAACAATCAAGGCATATGGTTTCTGCCAGACCATAAACAAATTCCGCCGCGCAATACAGAACAAGCGCCGAGGATTACTGTCAGAAGGTGTTGGTTTTCTCCAGGATAATGCCCGATCTCACACGGCGAATGTCACCAAACAACGCTTACGGGAATTTCACTGGGCCGCGTTTGATCACCCTCCGTACAGCCCGGACTTCGCTCCCAGCGACTTTCATCTCTCGTTACACCTCTGATCTGTCCTTGGTGGTCAACACTTCAACGATTATGACGAGCTGGAAGAACATGTTACCACATGGTTGAATACACAGGCGGCAACCTTCTATGAAGGTGGCATACAAAAACTTATGCCACGCTTTGACAAGTGCCTGCAAAATTTCGGAAGCTATGTAGAAAAGTAGTTTAACAGTTGTAGATTTTTGTACAATAAATATTTTTTCTGTATCTGTATACGTTTCTTTTATATAACCAAACGGAACTTACTTTGTGGACATCCTCGTATAATGTGCTCGAGCATCACGAATCACCTAGAAGAGAACGGTCTATTCGCACACAGTTGACACGGATTTAGAAAATATCGTTATTATGAGACACAACTAGCTCTTCACTCACGCGAAGTCTTGAGTGCTACTCACAAGGGATTGCAAATTGATTCCGTATTTCTAGATTTCCAGAAGGCTTTCGACACTGTACCACACAAGTGGCCTGTAATGAAATTGCATTCTTATCGTCTCAGTTATGTGACTGGATTCGTAATTTCCTATCAGAGGGTTCAAATGGCTCTGAGCACTATGGGGCTTAACATCTGTGGTCATCAGTCCCCTAGAACTTAGAACTAATTAAACATAACTAACCAAAGGACATCACACACATCCATGCCCATCCTATCAGAGGGGTCACAGTTCGTAGAAACTGACGGAATGCCATCGAGTAAAACACAAGTGATTTTCTGACGTTCGGCAAGATATTGGTATAAGCCCCGTGCTGTTCCTTATCTACATAAATGATTTCGGAGATAATCTGAGCAGCCGTATTAGGTTGTTTGCAGATGATGCTGTCGTTTGCCGCCAAGTAAAGTCATCAAAAGATCAGAACAAATTGCGAAACAATTTAGGAAAGATATCTGTACAGTGCATAAATTGGCAATTGATCCTGAATAATGAAAAGTGTGAGGTCATCCACATGAGTGTTAGAAGGATTCCGTTAAACTTCGGTTACACGATAAATCAGCCAAATCTAAAGGACGTAAATTCAACTAAATAACTAGGAATTACATTTACAAACAATTTAAACTGGAAAGAGCATATAGTAAGTGTTGTGGGTAACCGAAACAGAGACTGCGTTTTATGGATAGAACACTTAGAAAATGTAACAGGTCTACTAAAGAGACAGCCTACACTACGTTTGTCCGTACTCTTTTAGAATAGTGCTACGCGGTCTGCGACCCAAACCAGATAGGATTAACGGAGCACATCGAGAAAGTTCAAAGAAGAGCAGCACGTTTTGTATTATCGAAAAATAATGGAGGGAATGTCACGGACACGATACAACATTTGGGGTGGATATCATTAAAACAAAGGCGTTTCCCATTGCGGCAGAATCTTATCACGAAGTTTCAACGACCAACCTTCTCCACCGAATGCGAAAATATTTTGTTAACGCCGACGTACATAGGAAGAAACGCTTATCATAATGAAATAATGGAAATCAGAGCTTTCACGGAAAGATACAAGCGACCGTTTTTTTACACGCGCTGTTCGGGATTGGAATAATAGCGTATTGTTGTGAATTTCGTACGATGAACCCTGTGCCAGGCACCTAGGTGTGATCTGCAGAGTACCTGTGTAGATGAAGATGTAGATGTAGATGTACAGGAACGTAGCGGTCTCTACGTCCATCTTGTAACGGGAGCCTCCCAAAAATGTCAATACACCATTGACAAATCTAGCTATTGCTGTAGGTCAATTTCAAAAGTGGATATGCTCACTTTATACATATACAAGTCTGAAATTTTTCAGGATTTTAAAAGATCGATGGATCGCTAACTTCGAAACAATAAATGATCACTTTTTTAACATCTGTATTTTTAAACGTTTCAAATGACTGATTGACAAAATAATTTCCATCTCCTCAGAAACATCTGATTTTTACCACAGCTAGGAGCATAACTTCCTGTCTAGTGCGAGGAAGAAGAATATTTGAGGGCGCTAAACACAATGGCGAAAGTGTCAATAATTTTAAAAAAATGGAGAGATAGGGAGGGAGGAGAGA
The DNA here is from genome assembly GCF_023864275.1 of Schistocerca cancellata. Classification (NCBI taxonomy): domain Eukaryota; kingdom Metazoa; phylum Arthropoda; class Insecta; order Orthoptera; family Acrididae; genus Schistocerca; species Schistocerca cancellata. The sequence goes on from NC_064635.1 coordinate 206,765,522, forward strand.
GAGAGAGAGAGAGAGAGAGAGAGAGAGAGAGAGAGAGAGAGACAGAGAGAGATGGAGTTTAACGGTAGATATAGGATAAATAGACACTGAATACTTCAGGCAAATTAAGTCAAATCGAGCATGTGGCGCGATACAAGCTAGTGAAAATACGTGGTTTAAAGCAAACACGAACCTGTCCACACATACAATTTGTGCAAAGAAGAACTAGTCCGCTACGGCCAATAGGAGACGCCGATTCCAGCTGCGTGATTTCCATTCCATTCACGGCCAGATGTTCCCGCGCAGGGCAGCTTCTAGCACCAGTCTGTCCTTCTGCGCTCCCTCGTAATTATACTGCGTGGTAATAATATTAATAATTATTATGACGAGTTCACAAATTAGATACCTGCTGACCGTATAGTCAGTAGAGTGGAGACACTTCTACGAAAAAGGGCAACAGTTGTAACAAAAGAACTATATAATGAGGTCTGCCAATCAGTGGATGAAGTAAGAAGCCTTGGTGCAGATCGGAGAGTGATGGACGTGAAATAATTATCAAAAGACTTACAAAATGTGGATCACGTAACTTAAATGAAACGAATTTTCACGTACTACTACGAAGCTATGGGAAAAATTATTATTGATGTGGAGGCAACTGTATTCTAGAGGTCCCAGCAAGGATTTCAAGAGCGAAAGTCTCTTTAGGAACGCGAATGAACCATTACGAAACTCTTTTCTGAACGACGAGCTGAAGTAATTCTGAGCCATTCATCCCAGATGACAAGAAGATAGAAGTGAATGGTTTCTCTAAACTATTTTCGGAGAAGAATGGCGAAATCAAGAGGAATTAAGTTGGTATACCGCCATCATTGACGATATACCTATGTTGTTCAACGCAGAGGCAGAGTAAATTGCTTGTAACTGGTTAGAAGATGAAACTTCCTGGCAGATTAAAACTGTATACGGGACCGACACTCGAACCCGGGACCTTTGCCTTTCGCGGGTAAGTGCTCTACCATCTGAGCTACCCAAGCACGACTCACGACCCGCCATCACAGCTTCTTAGAAGATGACTCTGCTTTATATATGTTTATGTGTAACAGTTCCATATAAGACATGTTCTAATATACTGGAGCGAACGAGACGTCCCGAAAAGGTAAACACAAAAGCACTATGTAAATTATAGTATACACAAAGTCATCTTGTCAATAGCGTTACTGTTTGTTTAGTAAACCCTTGGTTCATCTGGCGGTCTCTTGCTCAACAATTGCACATCTGAAACGAAATTGCACATCTGCTAGCATGCACACATCTCCGCAGCCGTCGTTCACCACCATCATTTATAGTCCGTGGTGCGCCACAGTTGCCTCGATGACGGCCACTTTGTCACGGGCGGTAAGCTTTAACCTCGGCGGCACACGAACCTCCTTACCCGAAAGCCAAAGATAATACCAGTTAGACGTCAGACAAATCACTCCGTTTCCTCATTAGGATGACGACTGCTCAGTTTTGCCGCGTTCCCCCAGACACGTTTTACATGCCCTCCACTGCTAGTGCTCCCACCTGCCGCTTGTGAGTGGTTACTGCACGTTGACGTCCAACACAGACGTCGGTCACATTAGTGTGGACCGGCTATTTCGGTATCTCAGTTCATGGAACCGATCTATATACACTCCTGGAAATTGAAATAAGAACACTGTGAATTCATTGTGCCAGGAAGGGGAAACTTTATTGACACATTCCTGGGGTCAGATACATCACATGATCACACTGACAGAACCACAGGCACATAGACACAGGCAACAGAGCATGCACAATGTCGGCACTAGTACAGTGTATATCCACCTTTCGCAGCAATGCAGGCTGCTATTCTCCCATGGAGACGATCGTAGAGATGCTGGATGTAGTCCTGTGGAACGGCTTGCCATGCCATTTCCACCTGGCGCCTCAGTTGGACCAGCGTTCGTGCTGGACGTGCAGACCGCGTGAGACGACGCTTCATCCAGTCCCAAACATGCTCAATGGGGGACAGATCCGGAGATCTTGCTGGCCAGGGTAGTTGACTTACACCTTCTAGAGCACGTTGGGTGGCACGGGATGCATGCGGACGTGCATTGTCCTGTTGGAACAGCAAGTTCCCTTGCCGGTCTAGGAATGGTAGAACCATGGGTTCGATGACGGTTTGGATGTACCGTGCACTATTCAGTGTCCCCTCGACGATCACCAGTGGTGTACGGCCAGTGTAGGAGATCGCTCCCCACACCATGATGCCGGGTGTTGGCCCTGTGTGCCTCGGTCGTATGCAGTCCTGATTGTGGCGCTCACCTGCACGGCGCCAAACACGCATACGACCATCATTGGCACCGAGGCAGAAGCGACTCTCATCGCTGAAGACGACACGTCTCCATTCGTCCCTCCATTCACGCCTGTCGCGACACCACTGGAGGCGGGCTGCACGATGTTGGGGCGTGAGCGGAAGACGGCCTAACGGTGTGCGGGACCGTAGCCCAGCTTCATGGAGACGGTTGCGAATGGTCCTCGCCGATACCCCAGGAGCAACAGTGTCCCTAATTTGCTGGGAAGTGGCGGTGCGGTCCCCTACGGCACTGCGTAGGATCCTACGGTCTTGGCGTGCATCCGTGCGTCGCTGCGGTCCGGTCCCAGGTCGACGGGCACGTGCACCTTCCGCCGACCACTGGCAACAACATCGATGTACTGTGGAGACCTCACGCCCCACGTGTTGAGCAATTCGGCGGTACGTCCACCCGGCCTCCCGCATGCCCACTATACGCCCTCGCTCAAAGTCCGTCAACTGCACATACGGTTCACGTCCACGCTGTCGCGGCGTGCTACCAGTGTTAAAGACTGCGATGGAGCTCCGTATGCCACGGCAAACTGGCTGACACTGACGGCGGCGGTGCACAAATGCTGCGCAGCTAGCGCCATTCGACGGCCAACACCGCGGTTCCTGGTGTGTCCGCTGTGCCGTGCGTGTGATCATTGCTTGTACAGCCCTCTCGCAGTGTCCGGAGCAAGTATGGTGGGTCTGACACACCGGTGTCAATGTGTTCTTTTTTCCATTTCCAGGAGTGTATATAAAAGCAAGTCGTGTTAGTTACACTATTTATAAATCAAGAACGGCTGGACCGATTTGGCTGAAAATTGGTGGAGAGGTAGCTTAGAACCAGGAGACGGACATAGGGTACTTTTTATCCCGTTCGACTGCTACAAAACGTAATATAACAGAAACGCATCTGGCATGGAGTAACAAAATGCAAATGTCAGCTAAACGTCACTATAAAATGTGGTATAACAAAAACGCATCTGACATGGAATAACAAAACGCAAATGACAGCTAAACGTCTATGGTTAAGTATCAGTATACATCATTAATTAAAAATTTAAAGAAATAGTTCGTATTTTCTTTGAATCATGACTAACAATGCCGCGACCAAGACGATCGAATATTTCTCGACAAAGCCGTAATGCAAGAAGGATACAAAACACTGCGAATGAAAGGACTAAAGAAGAAGAGCAAATTGCCCGTGAAGTGCGCCGCGTTAGTATGGCTCGACTTCGTGCCTGGCTTACCACCGCACAATTTACGCCTAAAAGTTGGCTCCGTAGCAATCATGCTTCGAAACATAAAACAACCAAAACTGTTCAACGGTACACGTTTGGTCGGAAGACCACCTGCGTCGTTTGCTCTTGCACCTGATAATAAAACAAAAAAAATGTCGTGTATCACAGGGTACTTAACTGAAGAGTGGAAGCTATGCACCAAAAAACATAAAGAATAAAGAATCATTAGAATACTTAATTTTTTTATTTGTATTTCCTAATAAAAAATTGAACTTAACATCCAAAATCTGATTATTTATTGGAACAGAGTTCACCGGGTCAGCTAGTTAGAAATAAAAATAATCTGTATAACTATTTAAAGCCAGTCACTTTGGTTCAGAAAGGAGCCCACTATACACACACGTACACGTAACAGCAAGCTAGTAGCCCTAAAAAAAACTGCTTAAGGTCATTTTAGGAGACACTTAAAGGATTTATTGACGGCCAGTTCCCACTCCATTAATGATTTTTTTAGTAGAACCGATTAACGTATATATTATTTGTGCTGGCGTACTCCTACACAGCACACCGGTCGGCACTAGGAAACAATGTATAGCCTATGACGACCCACACACGCCCCAGGCTACGCACCGAAAACGCCCCCTGGGCAGCCGGCATATAGGCCGCCACCTTACCTTACTTATTTAGGATGTTGGGTTGGTTTGATTTGGGGGAAGAGACCAGACAGCGAGGTCATCGGTCTCATCGGATTAGGGAAGGACGGCGAAGGAAGCGGCCGTGCCCTTTCAAAGGAACCAGCCCAGCATTTGCCTGAAGCGATTTAGGGAAATCACGGAAAACCTAAATCGGGATGGCCGGACGCGGGATTGAACCGTCGTCCTCCCGAATGAGAGTCCAGTGTGCTAACCATTGCACCACCTCGCTCGGTCACCGCCGACCGAGCTGTCTCAATCCCTTAATATCGGTATCTCAGTAGTCGCATCGGGACTGAGTTCGAATTGCACCTCAATACTTCGCATTTTGCTCTAGTCTTAGCTGTGAGGGAACGTTAGTCGTTGTATACAATTGTGATATGGACACAGACATGCTTCAAGAATTAGTACCGGTTACGAGGGCTTGGGAGAGCTAGTCCTGACAAAACTCCACCATCTGGCGAGAAAAATGTTTGAGGCAGGCGAAGAATATAATAATTCCAATCCCAAAGAAAACAGGCAGTGAAGAAAACAAAACGAAAATTCGGAGTAGGTATTAAAATCCATGGAGAAGAAATTAAAACTTTGAGGTTCGCCGATGACATTGTAATTCTGTCAGAGACAGCGAAGGACTTGGAACAGCAGTTGAACGGAATGGATAGTGTCTTGAAAGGAGGATGTAAGATGAACATCAACAAAAACAAAACAAGGATAATGGAATGTAGCCCGAATTAAGTCGGGTGATGCTGAGGGAATTAGATTAGGAAATGAGACACTTAAATTAGTAAAGCAGTTTTGCTATTTGGGGAGCAAAATACCTGATGATGGTCGAAGTAGAGAAGATATAAAATGTAGACTGGCAATTTCAAGGAAAGCATTTCTGAAGAAGAGAAATTTGTTAACATTGAGTATAGATTTAAGTGTCAGGAAGTCGTTTCTCAAACTATTTGTATGGAGTGTGGCCATGTATGGAAGTGATACATGGACGATAAATAGTTTAGACAAGAAGAGAATAGAAGCTTTCGAAATGTGGTGCTACAGAAGAATGCTGAAGATTAGATGGGTACATCACATAACTAATGAGGAGGTATTGAATATGATTGGGGAGAAGAGAAGTTGGTAGCACAACTTGACTAGAAGAAGGGATCGGTTGGTAGGACATGTTCTGAGGCATCAAGGGATCACCAATTTAGCATTGGAGGGCAACGTGGAGGGTAAAAATCGTAGAGGGAGACCAAGAGATGAATACACTAAGCAGATTCAGAAGGATGTAGGTTGCAGTAAGTACTGGGAGATGAAGAAGCTTGCACAGGATACAGTAGCATGGAGAGCTGCATCAAACCAGTCTCAGGACTGAAGACTACAACAACAACAACGAGGGCTATTTGGGAAGTAAGGAACGATAGCTCGCGAAATGGAAACCACAGTGAAAATCGAAACCGTGTTATTTGCAACAGTTAGCTACAACTTCCAGCTACTTATCTTCACAGTCGCCGATCCTACTTTGAAGTTTGTCGTAGCGTTGTACCAACTTTCCAATACCCTCGTTATTGAAGGCAGCCGCCAGTGCTTTCCGCCAATTCTCTACGCTGGCCTACAGCTCTTTGTCTGTGCCAAAAAGTTGTCTTCATAGCCAGCGGTTCATGTGAGCAGAGATGAATCTCAGTGGGAGACAATTACGGCCTGTATTGTGGGTAATCAATCATTTCAAATTAAAAACGATTCAGGAGCATTTCAATTGCCCCTGCTGTGTGCGGCTGAGAATTGCCTTGCAGAAGAAAACGCACGACAGTTATGTAATGTTGGCTGCATAGCTTCAGGCGAAATTTCTCACCAGGCCCTCGTACTTGATGGGAGACACTATTGTTCTAGGTATCTTTATGTGCTCTAAGTGTGCTCAGAACTAAAAAGAACGACGTAATGCGATCGATGGGCATACTAGAGACACTGCCCAACACACCTGTGCAAAACTTCATCGGATGTTCACTATAGTTTCCATTTCGCGACAGATCGTTCCTTACTTTACGAATAACCCTCATATTTGATTGCTGTTAACCACAGGACTTCAGATTGGACATCACTGAAGTTAACTACTCAATTGGTTCCTGTAATAAAGCGTACTTCAAGCAAGTGTGCATTTTGTGTAGTAGTGAGAGGAAACTGGCTACCCACCTACATACCACCATCTTTTCGTCCAGCCAGGAACCACAAAACATTTCATGAGGGCATAGCCAGAACATTATTAATAATATGAAGTAATATATAACACAAAGTGCCTGTCAAAAGGCACTAAAGTCAGACATTACAGCACAGTAATCAAACCGACAGTCACATCTGCAAGTGAAACACTCTCACTGAAACGAAAACTAGAATTACAAGAAATTGAGAAAATCGTGAGAAAGACTATAAGAAAAATTTGGGACCACGATTCACACAAGATGGATACAGAATGCAAACCATCGAGTCAACAGAAGAAGTATCTTACATTGAAATTGACCTCAGGAAGAGACGAATGAAGTTCTATGGACACCTAGACAGCTTAACTGGAAACAGACTATCTAAACGCCTATTGGAATATGTGACATTACTTAAAGCATACATACCCTGGGTAACTGAAGTTAAGGAGGATTTGACAAAAACGAAAATTGACGTAACAAACACATCAGACAGGGATACATTCAGAGGCAAAATTGATAAGTGGATGTTTACTCCAGAGATGGAACTAAAACCATACCGACCAAAGAAAAAAAGAAGACCTTCGGGGAGAAAATGATGAAGTATTGGGAAAATAAGAAGAACCCTAAGAAAGACTGAAACTCACCTGCTTATATCTCCCCAATGGGGACATTCGCTAATAATAATAATAATAATGAAGTAAAGTGATTGTTATATGAAAGATATCTTCTACATGTGTAAAGTTCAGTAATATGAGCACTGTCAGTTGGTGCCGGAAACTGACTTCCTGATACACTAACCTAAGAGTTATAGTACGTTCATCAGTCATATGAATCGTGAAAAGTTTGTTACTACCTCTCAAATGAAAGGAGTTTTTTTTATTTTTGCATCAGGACCAGTGTACATAGGTTCTGGGAGATGTACATATGCATATATATTTTTTCGTAAATATCTATTGTGTGTTCTTTTCTTATAACATCTTCTACATCCTTGAGAATCTTCTCACAATGGATCTGCGGGAGAAAAAGTATATCGAATCCTTTCTTCGCGTCTTTATTCAGAAGGGAATGGTGCGAATTGAGTGAGAGTCTACTTTGATTGTCAAAATAGCGTCTGTTACCCTCCACGCTTCATAACTCTAATTACTTTTTCGTGAGTGGAAGGAACGGCTCCGAAAGGCAGCGGTGCGGATCAAACGGACTCGGGGTTCTCGCTCCGCAACTGATTACTGTGAATGAGAGGGGACGGGATGGAGGGGGGTGGGAACCCCCTACTCTGCGAGTAAGTCGATTATCGCGATTGGAATCGATTTTCCGTCACCTCTGATTAGCACTGCGGCGCGCGATTAGACTGTGTAATGTGACGGCAGCGGAGGGGACGCGTTCGAAATGTCGGTTGCAGTGTTCAAACGTTTCTGGTTCGTTACGCCAATTTCGACTCAAACGTGGCCAATAACTACGTTGCCAAATAAGTCACTTACTTCTAGTTGACATATCGCTTAGCAATTTAACATTGATACTAATACATTGAGGATGCCAGAACAAAAGTATCGGTGACGAAGTTATCGCAAGTTATTGACTTATTTTTAAACTTTTCGTTAAGTCAAAAACTTACTCAGAAGACGAAGTGAAATATGCTTATTATTTTATGTTTCCACACCGTACCAATAATATCGATTTTAATTCAAATGCATTCGCTTATTGAGCGAGGGAATAATTACTTTCCACAAGCCTCTAGGCGCCTAGGGCTCTAATCGGTACGGAAATGACAGCATGCTTATAAATATGTTCCAAAACGCCGCGCTTAAATACGGGATTCTTCCGGGTCTCATATCTCAGGTTCTGTTGGTGATGGAAAGGTAGGATCAGGGTCAAAGTATGAGTATTGCATACTTCCTCCTGCTTAGACAGCCGGCCGCTGTGGCCGAGCAGTTCTAGGCTCTTCAGTCCGGAACCGCGCGACTGCTACGGTCGCAGGTTCGAATCCTGCCTCTGGCACGATTGCGTGTGATGTCCTTAGGTTAGTTAGGTTTAAGTAGTTTTAAGTCTAGGGGACTGATGACCTCAGATGTTAAGTCCCATAGTGCTTAGAGCCATTTGTACCATTTTCTGCTTAGACAAATGAAGGAAATCATGTGATACTTTTTCATGTAATGTGATCTGCGATGGGCTTCAAAGGTCTTATGGAGGTACCATTAGTTAAGGATGGTTCCTTAGGAAACTCCAAAAAAGTTTTTTATCATTTTTCCGTGCCAAATCCGAATCTCGGATTCCAAGGTGGCTTTTTTTTCATTTTTTTTAATCAGTCTTCTGACTAGTTTGATGCGGCCCGCCACGAATTCCTCTCCTGTGCTAACCTCTTCATCTCAGAGTAGCACTTGCAACCTACGTCCTCAATTATTTGTTGGATCTACTCCAATCTCTGTCTTACTCTGCAGTTTTTGCCCTGTGCAGCTCCCTCTAGTGCCATGGAAGTCAGTCCCTAATGTCTGCGTTTTCCACATATTCCTCTCCTCTCAGATTCCGCGCAGAACCTCGTTCCTTACCTTATCACTCTACCTAATTTTCAACATTCGTCTCTAGGACCACATCTTAAATGCTTAGATTCTCTTCTTTCCGGTTTTCCCACTATCCATGTTTCACTACAATACAACGTACATTCTCAGAAATTTCTTCTTCAAATTAAGGCCTGTGTTGGATACTAGTAGACTTCTCTTGGGCAGGAAAGCCCTTTTTGCCATAGCTAGTCTGCTTTTGATGTCCTCCTTGCTCCGTCCGTCATTGGTTATTTTACTGCCTAGGTAGCGGAATTCCATAACTGCATCTTCTTCGTGACCATCAATCCTGATGTTACGTTTCTCGCTGTTCTCATTTCTGCTACTTCTCATTACTTTCGTCTTTCTTCGATTTACTTTCAGTCCATATTCTATACTCATTAGACGATCCATTTCATTCAGCAGATCATGTAATTCTTCTTCACTTTCACTCAGGATAGCAATGTCATCGGCGAATCGTATCATTGATGTCCTTTCACCTTGAATTTTAATTCTATTCCTGAACCTTTCTTGTACTTCCATCATTGCTTCCTCGATGTACTGATTGAACAGCAGGGGAGAAAGACTACATCACTGTCTTACACCTAAATCTGAGCGTTTCGTTCTTGGTCGTCCACTCTTATTATTCCCCCTTAGTTGTTGTACATATTGTATGTTACCCGTCTCTCCCTACAGTTTACCCCTATTTTTCTCAGAATTTCAAACATCTTGCACCATTTTACGTTGTCAAAGGCTTTTTCCAGGTCGATAAATCCTATGAACGTGTCTTGATTTTTCTTTAGCCTTGCTTCCATTATTAGCCGTAACGTCAGAATTGCCTCTCTCGTCCCTTTATTTTTCCTAAAGCCAAACTTATCATCACCTAGCGCATTCTCAATTTCCTTTTCCATTCTTCTGTATATTACTCTTGTCAGCAACTATGATCCATGAGCTGCTAAACTGATTGTGCGTTAATGCTCGCGCTTCAGAAATGTGTGGATGATTTTTTTCCGAAAATCAGTCGGTATATTGCTAGACTCTTACATCCTACACGCCAACGTGAGTAGTCCTTTTTTCGCAACTTCCGCCAATGATTTTAGAAATTCTGATGGAATATTATCTATCCCTTCTGCCTCATTTGATGTTAAGTGCTCCAAATTGCTCTTAAATTCTGATTCTAATACTGTATCCCCTATCTCTTCCAAATCGACTCCTATTTCCTCTATCACATCACACAAATCTGCCCCCTCATGGAGGCCTTCAATGTACTCTTTCCACCTATCCACTCTCTCCTCTATATTTAACACTGGAATTCCGCTTACACTCTTAATGTTTTCACCCTTGCTTTTAATTTTACCGAAGATTGTTTGGATTGTCGTATATGCTGAGCGAATCATTCCAACTATCATTTCTTTTTCGATTTCTTCACGATTTTCATGCAACCATTTCAACTTAGCTTCCCTGCACTTCCTGTTTATTTCGTTCCTCAGCCACTTGTATTTCTGTATCCCTGATGGCTATGCGCAGCACAGGGTGTAATTTTTATGGTATATTTCTAAGATCCCGATCTCGAACAATTTTGAAAATTTTCTTGATTTCTTTACCTGTTCAAATTTACGTTGCATGTATACATAAAATACGCAAGCAAAATCCAATGTGTGGCGAAATCCAAACAATAAACAACCGCAGAAAATAACTCAAATTTTTACGTTAGGTTCTCTACGCATTTACCTAGAAGTGCCGTCATCCCGTTTTTAAAAACATTGATCTGTTGTCGAGAAACACCACAACAACATTCTAAGACCAAAGACAGTTGCGCGTAGGAAATGGATGTAATTTTTACGATATATACCTAAGATCCCGATGTCGAGCAATCTCGAATATTTTCTTGATATCTTTATCCGTATCCGAGATACAGAGGTTCAAAACGTAAAATGCGGTGTGAGGCGAAAATGTAGTTTATAAAGTGAAGTTGCACGGAGAAATATATTGTGAAGTGTATCCATTACCATCAGAAGGGTTCTGGGAGTATGGTACTGACGCGCATGCAAAATTTTTGTGCTCGTAAAATCCAGCTCGAGGTGTAAAGTTAGTTTTGCGTTATTTCACTATTACGTAAGTGAACTATAAAAATTTTACTGGCCCATAAAGTCATTTCATATGAACGGCATACGATTCTGTGGCAGGGAAAAGAACGGAAGCAGATGGAAAAATGCTCCTGTCAGAGCACAAGAAAGGCGAATATGGCCCTGTTTAAAAGACTGTGAATGAATAGTAGGCTATCTGCTACGTCATTCTGCATTCCTCCGCACGTTTAAAAACTTAACTAAAAATGTTGGCTCGCAAGCATATACACGATATTTTATCCTGAGAGAGATAGGGCCGTGGAACTGGGGAATAGACGGATAATAAATACTGGAAGATAGTAGAATGTGGTTGTGGCATAGAAAGAGCGAAGGACACAGGGGCAGTGTGAGAGAAAGAGAGGGACACAGTGGAAGTGTAGAAGGAGACAGTATCAGTGGGAGAGGAATAAAGAGACGGAGAAAGAGGAAGTGGATGATAGCCAGTGATAATGGCAGGCAGAATCTATGACAGTGACAACGGTGAAGAGAGAAAGAGAGAGAGTGATAGCCAGAGAGAGAAGAGATAGGAATGAACAAGGCAGTAGCAGTAAGAGAGAGCAAGAGGGAGACAGTTACAGAGAGAGGAGACTGTAGTAGTAGGACTGAACGAAGGCAGTGAGAGACGAGACAGTGACAGAGAAATACAGAGATAATGAGAATGAGTTGGGCTGAATGAGCGAGTGAGAATGGGATAGGTGAGAAGGGGATAGGTATGAGCGACTTACAACCATGGACTGGTATGTGTGTGCGAGTTACGTTTAGGGCAGCAAGTGGGAGAGAGAGGTGAGTTACATGGCAAAAATAGCGGTAATATGTTAGCATACCAGATGCTGAGGAAGGTAGGCTGAGACAGCTTGTAACCCGCTTTTCAAAATGGTTCAAATGGCTCTAAGCACTGTGGGACATAACATCTGAGGTCATGAGCTCCCTGCGACCGTAGTAGCAGCGCGGTTCCAGACTTAAGCGCCTAGAACCCCTCGGCCACATCGGCCGGCACCCCGCTTTTCGGTCGGGATATTTTAAACAGAAACATATTTGCCTTTTTTGTGCTCCTTCGGGAACATTTTTCCGCTGGTACAACATATACATAGCCGGCAGCATGATTGTCGCATAGTCGTTTTCGAATACAGGTTCTCCAAATTTACATCACAGTGTTTCGCGAGAACAACGCCGTCTTTCTTCCTAGGATTTCCATTCTAGCAGCGCATCAGTGAATTCGTTCGTGGCCTTTTGTAGTGCCTACTTGATACCTTGTCCTCAATGGCCAGTGTTCATCAGAAACAACGGTATCGTCTGGACTGTCCCAGGGTAGGACCACTGTTGTTCTCTTTATACGTGAATGATCTGACAGACAGGGCTAACGGCAATTTACGGCTGTTTGCTGATGACGCTGTGGTGTACCGGAAGGTGTCATCGTTGAGTGACTGTGGGAGGATACAAGATGACTTAGACAAAATTTATCTTTGGTATGATAAATACCAGCTTGTTCAGGATGTAGAAAAATGTGAGTTTATGCGGATGATTAGAAAAACAATCCCTTAATGTTCGAGTACAACGTTAGTATTGTACTGATTGACCCAGTCAGGTCGATTAAATATCCAGGCATAACGTTGCAAAGCGATATGAATTGGAACGAGTACGTCATATGGTAGCAGAGAAGGCGATTGCTCGACTTTGTATCATTGGGAAAATTTTAGGAAAGTTTGGCTCATCTAAAGAAGACGGCGTGTAGAACGTTAGAGCGTCCCATTCTTGAATACTGCTCGAGTGTCTGGGATCCGCACCAGATCGGATTAAAGGGAGACATCGAAGCAATTCAGTGACATGCTGCTGTATTTGTTACTGTTAGGTTCCATCAGCAAGCGGATATTACAGAGATACTTCGGGGTCTCAAATGAGAATCCTTGGAGGGAAGATGTCGGTTTTTTTGCGAGACATTGTTGAGGAAATTTGGAGAACTGGCATTTTAGGGCTAGTGCGGACCGATTTTATTGCTCCCAACGAACATTTCGCGTAAGGACCACGAAGATAAAATGAAAGAAGTTAGTGTTCGTAAGGAGGCTTATACGAGGGTTATTTGCAAAGTAAGGAACGATCAGTGGCGATGTTTTGCACAGGTGTGTTGGGCAGTATTTCTAGGATGCCGGTCGATCGCGTTACGTCGTTCTTTTCAGTTCTGAGCACACAGGGAGCACATAAAGATACCTACAACAATAGTGTCTCCCGTCAAGTACGAGAGCCTGGTGAGAAATTTCGCCTGAAGCTATGCAGCCAACATTACATAACTGTCGTGCGGTTTCTTTTTCAAAACAAGTCTCAGCCGCATTCTGCAGGGGCAATGAAGATGCTCCTACATCGTTTTCACTTTGAAACGTTTGATTACCAGTAATACAGCCCATAATTGTCTCCTTCTGAGTTTCATCTCTGTGCATATGAACCGCTGGCTATGAAGACAACATTTTGGCACAGTGAGCGAGCTGTAGGCCAGCGTAGAGAATTGGCGGAAAGCACTGGCGGACGTCTTCTATAACGAGGGTATTGGAAAGTTGGTACAACGCTACGGCAAACATCTAAGTTGGATCGGCGACTACGGAGATAAATAGCTGGAAGTTGTAGCTAACTGTTGCAAATAAAACAGTTTCAATTTTCACTGTGGTTTCCATTCCGCGACCTATCGTTCCTTACTTTCCGAATAGCCCTCGTAGACAGTCCGTTTTCTCTCGTTCTATTTGAGAGTGGAAAGGAAATGACTAGTGTTAGTCCGCGGTATAGCAACTTACGGAGTTTATATTTAGATGTAGACGGGAACTCCAAACACGCGATCAGTATTCTACAACAAGTCGCACTGACGTCTTCTCTACTATTTCCTTTACGGACAGAATGCATTTTCGCATAACCCTCTCAACAAATCCGAAACTTCCACTCGGCTTCTGAGTCGTATATCCTCGCCTATATTTTATAGTAACCTTAGAAATGATCTCTAAAGTATGCATCGATAAAGAACAAAAATTTACATAAAGCTATCGTATCTGTAAGTCGTCGTGTCGAGCAGGCACACTTCAAAAGCGGTGGAGCTGCAAATTGATGCCAATGCATAAAGATTAATTTAAAATGACCTCTAAAAAAATAGATTCTATCGTAAGCTGTTATTTGAATCAGACGAATGTGGAATGTTGGCTGCCGTCATTGCTTAGCGGCATTTGACTGCGTAAGTTACTGTGATACGTTAATTGAAATATAGTCGGAATTACCTAATAAGCAGCAACCAGTGGCAAAATCATGTTTTATTTATTCACTTTTGCAAATCGGTTTCAACTGATTAACAGCCATCATCGGTGATTTCAACGAATATGTGCCCTGGGTAGTATTACTGTCTTAAGCAGAGGTCAAACATAATCAGTTGAAACCGATTTGCAAAAGTAAGTAAAGAAAACAAGATTTTGCGACTGGTTGTTGCTTATTTGGTAATTTTATGGTTTACGGTCGCTGAACATCTTGGGAACCACATGGAGCCCACGATTCAGATAGTCGGAATTGGTTTTCTGTGAAATCAGGCACTTTGTGAAAAATAGGAAAATATTTAACGGTAGTGTGCGTCTGGTGTGTGATCGTATTAAACACTAAACAACCCGACCCAACTTTTTATACGAGCGATAAGTTTCGAATAGTTTGAATAGATATCCTTAACGTATTAAAAGGAATGAGTTTTTGAATTAATTTACAAGGTGTACAACTTTGCTTCCGCCGTTTTTCCCCAATATTTGAGGCTTTAATGAAACAGATTGGTTACACATGTATCATTCAAAGTATTTTCCATCGCTGGTCACAACTTTCTGCCACCTTTCCGGTAGTGTACGAATCCCGCATTGAAACAATTGTTCATCTTTTGAAGAGATCCACGAATCGATCCAATTTGTGACTTCTTCATGAGATCGGAAGTGTTTGTCAGCCAGGCGATTCGCCATTGATCTAAACAGGTTATAGTCAGAGGGAGCAATGTCTGGAGAATACGGCGGGTGGGGCAGGACTTCCCGTTTTAACGTTTACAAGTGCGTTTTGACGTCTTTTACAACGTGGGGTCGAGCGTTGTCGTGCTGCAAAATCACTTTATCGTGACTCTCGCTGTACTGCGGCCGTTTGTCTTTTAATGCTCTGCTCAAACGCGTTAATTGATTTCGATAACGAGCACCTGTGATTGTTTCACTTGTTTTTAACTTCTCATAGTACACGACGCGGAGCTGGACCCACCAAGTGCAGAGCATGATGTTGGACCCGTCAGTATCCGGTTTGGCCATCGACGTGGAAGTATGACCGGGATATCACCATGATTTTTTGCGTATAGGGTTACCGTAATGAACCCATTTTCGTTCCCGGTCACAGTGCGATGCAGAAATACTTTCTGTTTTTGCCTCTGAAGCAACTGTTCACAAACACACAAACGCCGTTCAACGTCTCTTGGTTTCAGCTCATGCCCATAGCCTCGAGACGTTTTGAAATGGCTTTCTGTGTCACTCCCACTAATCGTGCCAATTCTTCTTGAGTTTGACCCGAGTCTTCACTCAGCAATGTCTCCAATTCTGCATCTGCGAAAACATTCTCTCTTCCACCACTATGCCGGTTAACAACGTTAAAATCACCGTTATTGAAGCGCTGAAACCACTCACGACACGTTCTTTCACTAAAAGCGTCCTTACCATACGTACTTGAGAGCATTCGATGAGACGCAGCCGCTATTCTCTTCATATTGAAACAAAACAGTAACACTTCCCGCAAATGACGAGAATTAGGCACGTAAACTTGTAAGTAGGCTGTTTATGTTTTCTTATTGGCAACGCTACGTAGCGCTCTGTATGAAAATCACTGGCTGTGCTGTGTGCAGTCTGTGGCTAGTTTGCATTGTTGTCTGCCATTGTAGTGTTGGGCAGCGGCAGGTGGATGTGAACAGCGCGTAGCGTTGCGCAGTTGGAGGTGAGCCGCCAGCAGTGGTTGATGTGAGGAGAGAGATGGCGGAGTTTTGAAATTTGTAATACTGGATATCATGAACTGCTATATACATTATGACTTTTGAACACTATTGAGGTAAATACATTGTTTGTTCTCTATCAAAATCTTTCATTTGCTAACTATGCCCGTCAGTAGTTAGTGCCTTCCGTAGTTTGAATCTTTTATTTAGCTGGCAGTAGTGGCGCTCGCTGTATTGCAGTAGTTCGAGTAACGAAGATTTTTGGTGAGGCAAGTGATTTGTGAAAGGTATAGGTTAATGTTAGTGAGGGCCATTCTTTTGTAGAGATTTTTGAAAGTCAGATTGCGTTGCGCTAAAAAAAAAAAAAAATTGTGTGTCAGTTTAAGCACAGTCTTGTACAATTTTTCAAAGGGGACGTTTCAAACTGACATTTTCGATGTACAACAACTTTATGATGCAGACAGAAATCGACTAATGTTTGAATGAGGTTATGTTGGCCGAGGTCCAAGCTAACTGGCGGCCTTCTACAATCTGTTTTTTTCGACCGCTACTTAACGTTGTCGCCACCTAATGGCAAACGGTGGAAGCAAAGTTTGACACCTTGTATTTAAACATAGTTGAATTAAAATGGCGTTTATAGGAGGGCTATTCGGAAAGTGAAGTACGATGGCTCTGAGCACTATGGGACTTAACCTCTGAGGTCATCAGTCCCCTAGAACTTAGAACTACTTAAACCTAACTAACCTAAGGACATCAGACACATCCATGCTCGAGGCAGGATTCGAACCTGCGACCGTAGTGATCGCGCGGTTCCAGACTGTAGCGCCTAGATGAGGTACGGTGGCATGCGAAATGGAAACCACAGTGAACATCCGATGAAGTTTTGTCACAGGTGTGCTGGGCTGCGCCTCTAGTACGCCCGTTGACCGCGTCACGTCGCTCTTTTCAGTGCCTTCCGCCACGTACGAGGGCCTGGCGTGACATTTCGCCTGATGTCATGCAACCCACATAACACAGCTGTCATGCGTTTCATTCTTCACGGTAATTCTCGGCCGCACTCTGCAGGGGCAGTGGAGATGCTGCTGCAGCCTTTTCGAAGGGAAGTGTTCGATCACCCAGAACACGACCCGTAATTGACTCTCCCTGAGTTTCATCTCTGCTCACATGAACCGCTAACTATGAAGACAACGTTCTGGCACAGACAACGAGCTGTAGACCAGTGTAGAGAATTGGCAGGAAGCTCAGGCGACTGCCTTCCGTGACGAGGGCATTGGAAAGTTGGTACAACGCTACTACAGATCTCTAAATTGGAGCGGCGAATATGTAGAGAAGTAGCTCGAAGATGTAGCTAACTGTTGCAAATAAAACACTTTTTAGTTCCACAGTTGAGCCGTGGCGGATCGGTGCCAGCACTGGGCACGATCGTTATATCGTTGCGATCGATTTTGGAGGTTATATGTGATCTTTGGACATCGTGTGGCTTTCTTCCGGGTTGGCGGGCTTCGAGAGTCGGTCGTCAGCTTTCGAAAGGAAAACAATGGGAGACTTGGGACGTCTCCGAAGAAAGGAGTGTCGACTGCGACCGGGTGTGCCCTATCAGCGTGGTATACCGCGGACTTGTATTGGTCGGCAAGTCTGTGTTGGGGCAGCTCTGAGATCCAAGTTTCGTGATTAAGGGAAAGGTCCCTGAAGTAAAGTGGTTAATCTGCATGAGCCGTTGAGTTATGCTGTGTGCAAACATCAAGTAAGTTGGCCGTTAGTGTATGTGGCTGAGCGACAAGTTAAGAGGTGTTTCACTCGCTAGATGATAGTGGAACGTACACAGCCGTTAATCGAAAAGTATGTGGGTGAGCTCCATGTGAGCTGGTTAAATGTTGGCTTCGCAGTGAAGTCTTAGTTATAACTGCTCTGGTTGTTCTCTAATGGATTATTAAGGGTATTAAGTGATTCAAAACTGCACCTAAGTGGATATTATCCTTAAATGGTTTCAATTTAAAGTCCAGTGACTGCTGTGGACGGAACATTTTGTAGACTGATGCACGTATGTCTGGTGCAAGGGCTCTGCCCTGTATTTTTGTGTGTGTTTCAGAGAGTTGCAATTATCCTGTGTTTGTCAACAGCTGCTGTAAGTGCCAACCCGCAGCCTAGGTCGTGCTGTGTTTACGTAACTCTGCCACGGCTGAATTGCTTTGGGCGAAGACCCCATACCAAAAGTTTAGTATTTCTTTCCTTTACGCCAAGGCGGGTAAAACTCGTTTTGTAATTTGATTGTGATTTTCTGACGTTTAAACAAATGTTTTTTGGGGTACATAAGATAGACCCGCAACTAAGTAAACGTTAGCAAATAGAGCAGGTGTAAAGTAATTAAATTCTCTCTATCCATTGTCGTGTAATTTTGGGCTAATTGCAGTGATCTGTCTCTGTAGCAATAGACAGTCCACAGTGCTTGCTGAGACGATGTCACATCTCTATTTAAGTTACAGTGTGTAGTCACGTAGAGCGTATTCTGGGTTTGTTTCATGGCAATCTTTCTTGCTTCTGTTACATATCCATGTTCTAGTGAATTGTGGTTAACCACGTGAGTTTTAAGTGTTGTTTGGGCCGTGTAGTAATCAAATGCAATTAAGTGGCTGGCCCACTCTGATAGGAACTGTACTGTTAGCTGTAAGCTTTCGTTAAGTGTGGCGAAGCCACGGCAATACTGTGTTTGCTAGTTGTTTCTTAACTGATTTCATATGCATTTTATGGTTATACTTGTTGGGTTCTGGTAACTGTCTTGTTTCAATAAGAACTTACACTAAGTAACTGCTGCATTGTACTGAAGATTGTAGGGAATTATCTGAAGGAATCTTATGTTAATAAATTAAGTGTATGGCTACCAGCCATGGTTCGCCATCCCGTTTTCCGTCCTGATAATAGTTGTGGTATGGACTGTGCAAGGTCGTATTAAACGTACTAACAGTGGTTTCCATTTTGCCACCGATCGGACTTTACTTTCCGAATAGGCCTCATATTAATATAAAGCTCGTTGGACGTCTCTTACATCTGGACACTCGAGCGCCAAGGAAAGGAAACATAACAATTAATAAAACAAACGATGTGCCCTCAAGGAAAGTCAAATGACTAAAAAAAAAAAAGACAGCCTCTGGCTGTAATTTTAGAGCACTTAGTTTCTGCCAGACAGTTGTTTTTTTGTACAGATTTTCTCTTTTTATACACCGTCTTCTGTGTACTACTTGTGGTCGATGGAGGCAATACAAAAAAAAAAAAAAAGAAATGAAGCACTATACTTTCCTAATATTGAGTCTAAGGCATCGGTTGTATTCATGTATCATCTTAGTACACTAGTGTGTAAACGTTAAGGGCGATGTGTCAATACCTAGTAATATAGCTCGATGAAACTTGGGACCATACATACAGGATGTTTCCGTAAGAGAGTGCAAAGATTTAACAGCACACGCAGGATGCTCCACTGAACATTTTGAGGTAGGGAACCCCGGGTCTGAGGAGCCAGCCTAAGGAGATAATAGGAATAAAATCATATTACTGTGTACTTTATTATCTACATTACTTACAGTTAACTGCAAATACCATCATTGACACAGTGAACGTACCACTCGTACTGTATCTTACAAAATGTGCGGCCAGCCGCTGTGGGCGAGCGGTTCTAGGCGCTACAGTACGGAACCCCATGGCTGCTACGGTCGCAGGTTCGAATCCTGCCTCGGGCGTGGATGTGTGTGATATCCTTAGGTTAGATAGGTTTAAGTAGTTCTAAGTTCTAGGCGACTGATGACCTCAGATGTTAAGTCCCATAGTGCTTAGAGCCATTTGAACCATTTTGAACAAAATGTTCTTAAACTCACGGCCATCAACTTCAGTGCAAGTATGCCATCGGCGAGCGAGATTCTGAGACACCCTGGCAAATATCCCTGGTGTGTTTCGAATCACATCACAGGCAGCCACAATTCTGGCAAATAATTCCATCTCCGTATCCACTGGGGTCTCATACACAAGTGACTTTGGATATCCCCAGAGGACATAGTCAAGGGGATTCACGTCAGGTGACCTCGCAGGCCATGGAATAGGATATCCCATTCCAATCCAGAGACCAGGAAATACAGCACTGAGATGGTTGCGAACATCCACGCTGAAGTGAGGCGGTGCACCATCATGTTGTATCCACATCCTCTCACGAACAGCCAAGGGTGCGTTCTCCAGCAATTCAGGTTGAACTCTTTGCATCATCCTCAAGTACAGGTGGCCACTCAGACGGCCAGGTAGAAGATATGGCCCAATGAGATTGTCGCCTGCAATGCCGTCCCAGATATTCACAGCAAAACGTACTTCACGCTGTGACTCTACTACAGAGTAAGGGTTTCCCTCATCCCTCACTTGGGTATTCCTGCTGTTCGAAATGCCATCACGATGAGATGAAGTCTCGTCAGTAAAGAGTACGATTTGGAGGAAATCTGGTCGATCAATTCATTGTTGGAGCAACGACTGACACAATTCGACCCTTGGTACAAAATCAGTTACAAGCATTGCATGGACTCGTTGTGGGTGATATGGGTGTAATTGTTCTGGAGTACTCGCCACACGCTAGTATGTGCAGCGCCCATTTCAAACAATAGGACGAGAACTTGTAGTGGGATTCGCTGCAACACGTTCCAGCACTTTCTCTTAAGAATCGGGTGTGCGAGTGGTCCTCATGTTGATAGATCCCTCGTTTCTTCTTTCCAATGAACCAGTCACCTGCATTCGTTGACCGAGAGAAATATACACTCGTCCTAACCCATGATGCCTGTCAAGAAGTCGATCCCTGTACAGCAATTCAGAAGCGAGAGCACTGCAACGTACTCCCCCATACACAAGGTACATGTCAGTGAGTTCTGCGAAACTGTACCGGTACTGCTCCATCGTATTTTACTGTATGTCTCTGAACAGCACTGAGTAATAATTGGGCCTGTCGTTGATTCATAGCGCGTTCTCTCATGCGACAATGTAAATACGATACAACAGTACCAACTTATGGGCAATTAAAGTAAACAAAACCTGCATCATTACTTCCTAGTAAGGGTCGTCCTCTTGTTTTCCTTGCAGGAAATGAAGAATGTACGTGTAAATAAACAGCACAGTACGTGTTAACTTGGACACACGTTAGCTGTAAATAGACTGCAAAACAGTGATGCTAGACAAAGCGGTAGACAAGTCTACTTTCATATCTGTTTAAGCTGGCTTCTCCGGCTCCACGTTCCTTACCTGAAATCGTTCACTGGAGCATTCTCTATGTCCTGTTACATTTTTGCACACTCTTACGGGAACACACAGTAGAAAGAATATATCACGGTTGCTGCACCATGCACATAGAGTGGACATTTTATACAGTTCTGTTAGCACCGAACATACGCTCTATTTTCAGGAAGAAATTAATACGAATGTACGTTTGGAGCACAGCATTGCTTTGAAGTGAGTCTTGGAGTGCGGAAAACCGGAAAAGAAGAGAACTGAACCGTTTGAGTAGTGCTGTACAATGATGTTGAAAATTGGTCTGATTGATAAGAAGTGAGGAGAGGTACATATCGACAAAAAAAAAGAAGGAAATCAGCGTTTGGCGTCATTGGCCGCCTTGGTGCAGGTCTCACGACATTCGACACCACATCGGGCGGCCCAAGTGCCGGATGTGGATGAAATAATGATGAAGACAACACAACACAACACCCAGTCCCTGAGCGGAGAAAATCCCCGAACTAGCCGGAAATCGAACCCTGGCCCACAGGACGGCAATCCGTCACCCTGAACACTCAGCTATCGGGGCGGACAAAGAAGGAATGTTATGAGGTCTGCCAGTCAGTGGGTGAAATAAGAAACCTTCATGGAGACTGGAGAGTGATAGACGCGAAATCCTTGCCTAACGGCCTACGTAATTTAGATCACATTAATGAAATGAAAGGAATTTTCACATACAAGTATGAAGCTACGGGAAACAGTCGTGTTGATACGGAGGCAACGCCATTCTAGAGCTGCCAGCAGCACGAGCAACGCGAATGGGTCATTACGAAACTCTTTTTCTTAACCACGAGGTGAAGCACTTCTCAGCCATCCAATCTCAAATGACTAGAAGAAAGATGTTGATGGTTTACTGCAAACTGTTTTCGGTGACCATTGGTAAACTCAAAAGAGGACTTAAAATTGGTATACGTCCATCACTGACGATATACCCATATTATTAAGCACAGAGGTAGAGGAAATTGCTTGTGATTGTTTAAGACATTCTTCTGGTTTATATGTTTGCGTGTAACAGTTACCTCTAGGTAATGCCTTTTTACATCATTTTTTTCTGTTATGGTCATTTGAAATATTGTAAATAATTGTGAAGCAACAGTGTAACCAGAACTACCGGTAAAAGACTGAATATCAATCTTGCAATTCCCAGTTTACAATATTTTCCCATGATATCACATACTAAATTACTAGAGATACATTATAGGAGAAAGTATAGCAAGTATTATACAATAAGATGTAAATTATGTTGAAAAAAAAATTACAACAATATATTTATTTTTGAAAATCATTCTGAGGGCAACATATTCAAATGGCTCATGCAAATGAGGACATGTCCATAATTAAATTTACTTTTTAAAGGAATACGAGTATTTTAATTACAGATTCAATTTACAGCTATTAACTCCTTTTTGGTACAAAAGTAAAGGCGCTTGCCATGTGTTATGTTCGTTCATTTGTATGCCTGAAATATGTTGAGTGGAGAAATCTGCGCTTACAGGAAATTTTCGTCTTTGTATGACACCTCCTCAGTTACAACCACCATGTATTTATCATCCAGCAAACCACTCACGACTCTCTTCATCTACTAACAAGGAATAAAGAAAGTTATTGTTTAGCGGCGCGTCAAGGCAAACGGTAAGGTGCTTTGAGACTCTCTTGCCAGGCACATCAACACACCGCTTCTGAGACCCGGGAAGACGCACCCCCCACATATCCAATACGACCACCGAATTAATAACGAGGGTATGCCGGCCAGGATGGATGTGGTTTAGAGGCGATTTCTCACATCACACTTGGTCAATACTGGGCTGCTTCCCCGTCGCAAATAAGCGATGAGCAAACATGTACAACACGAAGTCCAACTTGAGTCCAGATGCAGACACAAGGGGTTCCGCTCCAGTGGGAAGGGATGGAGTCAGGGACGCATCCAGCTACGTACTGTCACTAACATTGCCTCAACGAACAAAATTAAGGTGACCTGGTATTCGAAAGGGACAAGCAAAGATGATGATGAAGAAGGAAACCGTAAGTGGCTCACATAGTTTCTTTTTACTATTTCGGATGTTTTGTTGTATTGTTGAACGTGGTTCCCATATTTGTTCATAAAAACGGCGACATTATTTTAGCTTATTATTTTCTCACCCTACTGCATCTACTAATGGTAAACCAGAAATCTTCCGATAAGCTTTCAGAGAAGGTAGTATGGACCAAGGAAAAAAGTCAAGTAAACATGGCCTCCAAAATGCATTCATGAAGAGTAGGAAGACCAGCAACAAAGTCCTCGGATTAAAAAGGGTGGACGACTAGGATGTTCAGTCTGTGTATCGAAGACGCAATTACAGAAATCATAGAAAGGTCCGGCAGTGCAATTAAGATGTAAGGTAATGGTAACGAGCGTTTGGCTTCATTGGCCGGGAGGGCCCTTGCGGGGCAGGTGCGGCCGCCTCGGTGCAGGTCTCATTACATTCGACGCCACATTGGGCGACCTGCGCGTCGGATGGGGATGAAATGATAATGAAGACAACACAACACCCAGTCCCTGAGCGGAGAAAATCCCCAACCCAGCCGGGAATCGAACCCTAGGCCCGTAGGACGGCAATCCGTCACGCTGACCACCTCTTTTTGAGTGTGTGTGTGTGTGTGTGTGTCTTTGGTCGTTGCGGACGTCACATGACATCCGTTCAAGTTCGTTTGTTGATCCTTGCACTGAGTTTTTGATTACAGAGGCCAACCAGCTCTCTGACCGAACACGCTGAGCTACCGTGCCGGCAAACCACTCAGCCATCGGAGCGATCAACATATCGACAATATTGACAAGATGAAGGGTAGCGACGATTTGGTGTTGGTTAAGCCATCAGGGAGTAACTTTCACGGTACTAGAGGCATCTGTTGAGGGCAAGAACTGTATTGTAAAACAGAGATTGGAATACGGCCAACAGATAATTGTGGTCGTTTGTTAGAAGTGCTACTCTGTGATGAAGAGGTTGTCACAGGAGAGGAATTCGTTCCGGGCTGCAGTAAACAAGTCGGAAGACAGATGTCTCACGGAAAAAAAAGGATGTGTAACGGTTCATGACGATGATATTCAGTTCTTGAAATGTGGTTCTAGAATCTCTGCAAAATATCCATCTGAGGTTGCCATACTCTCTTGAATGCGATGAAGGTGTTTGCTAGTAACACATTTGCTTAGATAAAGCAACAACTGTATGACTGTTTACGCGTGACTAGCACTTTATGCTCAGGAAGAGGCTAACTTGCACTGAGAATATCCAAAGTCATGCAGACTACGATAACGTTTTATCAACAAACGTGTTTATCTGGCGGTGACGTGCGTAACATCGTAATGAAACGTGTCTGGCATAACAAAACATTACGTACGATTACGGGAAACGTAAGTATGCCGTATCTTAGGTACCCATATTTGCTCTTTATGTCACGTAGGAGCAGAGGGCGGAATTTTAGCCCGGTAATATTTGCTAATGCCGTTGCTTTCACGGAAGCTATGTGGAGGGTGGATTCAATGCATACCTCAGTAACTGTGACTGTTAGTTTTTTGTCATCAGTCTTCTGAGTGGTTTGATACGGACCGACACGAACTCCATTCCTGTCCCGCCTCTTAACCGCATATTAGTAATTCCACCCAGCGCTCTCTATTATTTCAAAGCGTTCAAATGTGAGTGAATTCCTAAGGGATGAAACTGCTTAAGTCATCGGCCCCTAGGCTTGCACACTACTTAAACTAACCTAAGCTAAGAACAACCCACACACCAATCCCCGAGAGAGGACTCGAACCTCCGGTGGGAGTGGCCGCGCAGTCCGTGACACGACGCCACTCCGCGCGGCCTCTATTATTTGCTGGATGTATTCCAGTCTCTGTCTTCCCTTACAGTCTTTATCCTCTACATCTCCCTCTAGTACATCTCCCTGATGTCTAAACACATGTCCTGTAGCTGGCCGGAGTGGCCGAGCGGTTCTAGGCGCTGCAGTCGCTACGGTCGCAGGTTCGAATCCTGCCTCGGGCATGGATGTGTGTGATGTCCTTAGGTTAGTTAGGTTTAAGTAGTTCTAAGTCTAGGGGACTGATGACCTCAGATGTTACGTCCCATAGTGCACAGAGCCATTTGAACCATTTGAGTACAATATTACGTGGCGCGCATTCGAGATCTTAATTGTGCTGGCGGTAACGCGAACCTTACCGTTCAACCACTCGCTTCAGACTAAACCAGATAGACCGTATCACCCCATTCCGTAACGCATTTTGGTCGGGTGCCGAAGGCGCACGAAGCGCTTCGTCTAAATATCTTTAATCTCATGTTGATGAAACGGTTGTAAAATGTGATCTGACATAAGTGGATTAAAGCCTGCAGTTGAGGGTGTATTCAGCACAATATAATGAGAACTATGCTTTACCATATATTAATAAGCGCGTCTGAATATTTGGCGTGCCGTCTCCTGTGCTGGCAGCGTATCAGATTATCCTCGTACTAAATTGGTACAATTTCTCACGGACTCGGTATTCACTGTAGCATCGTCTTTCTGTCACCCCTCTCTTGCAACACGCCTCATCTGCTGTAAACTCAGTCAAACTGCGGAGTGAATCTCGGAAGGAATCTTATGGTTCGAAAGCCAGAAATATCACAAGATACGATGTTATGGCTTCGCCAATAAACACTGTACAGTGCCGATATCAACAAATTAGTCACACGTTGGGAGAAATGTGTTCGTCGCCGGGGTGACTACATTGAGAAATAATGTAGACAGTTAAGACCTTTGTCATTTAAAATGCTTTAAGAGTTTTCGCATACAAAAAATTGTGAGGTACTACTATTCAGCTCGCCCTTGTACCAGTTGCTGCCTTTGTCTACTACGTGCTTTGTATTTTCATTGAAAAAGCTGTTGGAATCCTTGACCGGCAGCTTATATCATAGCACTGAGAGTCATAGCCTACTCGCAAGGTAGTTTCTTACAGCCTCACATCAAGAAACGCGTATTCACGGCCTACGTACGTTGCCACTGCGCAGGAATGTCTGTCTGTTTGTACACGTGTGCGTGACAAGTACTGACTTCCGTTCCGTCGGATGACTGCTAAGAGTTGCGTTGTTCTCTTTTTTTTTTTTACCTCTTTCTTTTTCCTTAGTGTACAACGCAGACTGCGTATGCAACACTAGTGCGACATATTCTTGGATACTTCTCTGGTTTTTGGGATCCTCACCAGGTCGGACTAAATAAATAAATAAATGTCGTGTGACTAGGGCCTCCCGTCTGGTAGACCGTTCGCCAGTCTTTCAATTTGACGCCACTTCGGAGACTTGCGCGTCGATGAGGATGAAATGATGGTGATTAGGGCAACACAACACCCACTCCCTGAGTGGAGAAAATCTCCGACCCTCCCGGGAATGGAACCCGGGCCCTTAAGGTTGACATTCGGTCGCCCTGAGCACGCAGCTACAGGGAGCGAACGCCAGGTCAGACTAAAGGAAGACCTCGAAGCAATTCAGAGGCGACGACGTTTCCTTAGCGAAACGCTGCTGAGGAGATTCAGAGAACCGCCATTTGAAGCTGACTGGAAAACGATTCTACGGCCGCCAACGCACTTTTTCTGGTAACGAGCATGAAGACAAGTGAAATCTACGTCGCTACGGAAGCATATAGGCCGTCGTTTTCCCGTCGCTCTGTTTGCGACTAGAGTAGGAAAGGGAATGACTAGTTGTTGTACAGCGAAGACTCGACGATGCACCATACGTTGGGTTGCGAAGTGTGTGGATACAGATGTATGGAAGAAGTTTGCTCGTGTGGAAGAAATCCCGGCTGTACTGGGCTGTTTGATCTCGATGAACCACGCGCACGTGGAGTGGACGAGACGCCTAATCACCCTAAGGACCGCCGGCTTGTTTCCGTGCATGCCAAAGTCTACCTTGGCAAGCAAGGTCGCCGCCACTTCTCGCCTCAGTTGTGAACGTTTGGAGCATTATGGGCAGAGCCCTCCAAGCATCTCGGGATTCTGACGATCTAACGCGTCAACTGGACAGAATTTGGCACCATGTTCCTCAGGGTGACATTCAACAACTCTGTCTATCAATGGCAACCCGAATCAATGATTGCATAACGACCAGAGATAGACGAACGCAGTACTGACTTTCTCCAACTTGTGAAACTGTGTCTTGAAACGTGGCTACACTGAGTCACAGCGCCAGAGATTGCGCCAAAGATTATTATTCCGCCGCCTCCACTGGTGCAGTACCAGTTCAGAGGATGTCGAGTGCAGTTGTTGTTCTGTTGGGCGAGAGAGTAGATGCTGTTCGGTTCGTGTAATGTATAGATGGAAGATGTTGCAATTGTCAGTGTATTTTTCGTCAATATATATTCAGGTAAAATTATTACAGATTTCTTTAATGACAATGCCTCTTGGTCACAGGTTCAGTCAACAAAGCATCTGGATTGTGTTCATGTATTAGACTTGTAATTCTGGTTTCTATGTGCAATTATAGTATTTCTGATTTTTCAATTAGTTCATTGTAAATGGTATTTAAAATATCTTGTCGTATTGAGGAAGAACCGAGCCAAACACATGTACGTTGAGTCACACTACCACACACAGAACAGTTACAGTTGTGCTTTGATGTTTCGTAGCTTTTATAGTTGCAGGGGACTTAATTAATCAGTTGTCTTGATGGAAATTTCTTGTCATTCTTTATTGTTATTTTATGCAGTCAGATTGGCAATAATTTTAGTAGCTGTGTGGCCAGTTACGAAGTCTCGTAACCGGTTGGCCCTGGCTAGTATGAGCACGCAATCTGAATGCGTAAAATAAAAATAAAGAATGACAAGGAATTTCTGTCAACACAATTGATTAATTAAGTCACCTGCAACAATAAAAGCTACGAAACAACAAAGCACAAGTATAACTGTTCTGTCTGTGGTAGTGTGACTCAACGTACATGTATCTGGCTGGGTTCTTCCTCAGTACGACAAGATATTTTTAACATCATTTACAATGAACTAATTGAAAAACCAGAAATAATATAATTGCACATAGAAACCAGAATTACAAGTCTGATACATGAACACGAGCCAGATACTTGGTTGACTGAACCTGTGACCAAGAGTCATTGTCATTAAAGAAATCTGTAATACTTTTTTCTACCTCAGTATATATTGACGAAAAATACTGTGAGATAATTGCAACATCTTCCATCTATACATCACACCAACCGAACAGCATCTACTCTGTCGCCCAACAGAACAACAACCAGTGGAGGCGGCGGAATAATAATCTTTCGCGCAATCTCTGGCGCTGTGACTCAATGTAGCCACCTTTCACTCTCTTGAATGAAATCCAATTTTTCTGAAACTGTAATGATTTGTTGTTTGTACATGTACAGTCGTGGACAAAACGAGCGAGACCCCTCGCCTTTTCGTTATGCTGATCCGCACAGCTTTGAAGTCTGCTACACAGCATACAAGGCAAGGACACGAAGTACTACCAACATACTATGCACAGGCGTGAAATTGAAAAACTATCCGAACTTTGTCAGACTCTTTTCAGTCATGTGTATGACTGTATTAATGCTGACTAGTGTGTTACACGCAACACATAAATATAAGATGTAGATGAAAGAAGAAACTCTAATTAGTATGAACTGTACTAATAAAAACGAATTTCAGTTTATCGAGACAACATAACTGTTTTGGTAAGATAAAGTACCCCAGATCGTTACGAATTAGCAAAATACACTCCTGGAAATGGAAAAAAGAACACATTGACACCGGTGTGTCAGACCCACCATACTTGCTCCGGACACTGCGAGAGGGCTGTACAAGCAATGATCACACGCACGGCACAGCGGACACACCAGGAACCGCGGTGTTGGCCGTCGAATGGCGCTAGCTGCGCAGCATTTGTGCACCGCCGCCGTCAGTGTCAGCCAGTTTGCCGTGGCATACGGAGCTCCATCGCAGTCTTTAACACTGGTAGCATGCCGCGACAGCGTGGACGTGAACCGTATGTGCAGTTGACGGACTTTGAGCGAGGGCGTATAGTGGGCATGCGGGAGGCCGGGTGGACGTACCGCCGCATTGCTCAACACGTGGGGCGTGAGGTCTCCACAGTACATCGATGTTGTCGCCAGTGGTCGGCGGAAGGTGCACGTGCCCGTCGACCTGGGACCGGACCGCAGCGACGCACGGATGCACGCCAAGACCGTAGGATCCTACGCAGTGCCGTAAGGGACCGCACCGCCACTTCCCAGCAAATTAGGGACACTGTTGCTCCTGGGGTATCGGCGAGGACCATTCGCAACCGTCTCCATGAAGCTGGGCTACGGTCCCGCACACCGTTAGGCCGTCTTCCGCTCACGCCCCAACATCGTGCAGCCCGCCTCCAGTGGTGTCGCGACAGGCGTGAATGGAGGGACGAATGGAGACGTGTCGTCTTCAGCGATGAGAGTCGCTTCTGCCTTGGTGCCAATGATGGTCGTATGCGTGTTTGGCGCCGTGCAGGTGAGCGCCACAATCAGGACTGCATACGACCGAGGCACACAGGGCCAACACCCGGCATCATGGTGTGGGGAGCGATCTCCTACACTGGCCGTACACCACTGGTGATCGTCGAGGGGACACTGAATAGTGCACGGTACATCCAAACCGTCATCGAACCCATCGTTCTACCATTCCTAGACCGGCAAGGGAACTTGCTGTTCCAACAGGACAACGCACGTCCGCATGTATCCCGTGCCACCCGTGCTCTAGAAGGTGTAAGTCAACTACCCTGGCCAGCAAGATCTCCGGATCTGTCCCCCATTGAGCATGTTTGGGACTGGATGAAGCGTCGTCTCACGCGGTCTGCACGTCCAGCACGAACGCTGGTCCAACTGAGGTGGAAATGGCATGGCAAGCCGTTCCACAGGACTACATCCAGCATCTCTACGATCGTCTCCATGGGAGAATAGCAGCCTGCATTGCTGCGAAAGGTGGATATACACTGTACTAGTGCCGACATTGTGCATGCTCTGTTGCCTGTGTCTATGTGCCTGTGGTTCTGTCAGTGTGATCATGTGATGTATCTGACCCTAGGAATGTGTCAATAAAGTTTCCCCTTCCTGGGACAATGAATTCACGGTGTTCTTATTTCAATTTCCAGGAGTGTATTATGCGTATTTGGCTGCGAAACGGTCTGTGGCAACGTTCAGACCAGTCATACTGGATTACCGTTGCTGACCTACCATGAAAATTTGGCAATGCGTGAAGATTCATAACGAAATTCAGTTAAAAATCATTCAGTTCCACATGTAAATCAATTCAATTATTGACAGAAGCGGAAAAAGTAATCAGTAAGGATTGTGAAATTCTACAAGACCTTCGTATTTACATCCACAAGGCGCCGGCACAGAATAAAGGTAGCAATAAAACGTATGGGGTGCGAGAATTTCTTAAAATTGCTTTACTGGAAGTCTATCTGCCTCCATGGAGATTAGAACCCAAAACAAACCAGACCTCACTTGCAGTAGCAAACGCCTTTCACTAGGCTAGCAGACAACCCAGGCAAACAGCCCTCTATTATTACCGTAGACTTGAATAAGCCAGCAATTTCGCAATGAAAATGGCAAAATGATCTGCAATTTCTATTTCATAGAGCTTTCTGGACTCAAAAACAAGAATTTTCTACCTTTATGTCAGCGCTTATGTGACAATCATTCGGGATGTTTATGGAAGTAAAAAAATATTGTTATTAGCGAGTAAATTTAGTAGGATAATTCTGCACCACCACAGGAAATAAATGGCTACATAGCTGCCAAACGTATTCTACAATGTTTCGAATTCCCCATTAGACTCGCCACACCCAGAAAACGTGCATTAGCCGAAGTGTTTCTTAAGCTACCTAGCAATGGGAATGCTCACACTTCTAAAACGAGGTGGC
This sequence comes from Schistocerca cancellata, assembly GCF_023864275.1. Classification (NCBI taxonomy): domain Eukaryota; kingdom Metazoa; phylum Arthropoda; class Insecta; order Orthoptera; family Acrididae; genus Schistocerca; species Schistocerca cancellata. The sequence continues at coordinate 206,796,774 of NC_064635.1, forward strand.
ATTAATACTGGGATCTGAATTACCACGTGTATGGGCCAATGGATTTTATTTGCATTCCTGTAAACTTGATTTGGATCGAAAGCATAGCTACGAGTAATATGCTGAGGTATCAACTGCAACTAGAAAATTTCCAATACAGAGTAGGGGGAATTATTCATGCGGCCTTCATCTTCAGTAACTGTCGCAGCTATTTTCGTTGCTAGGATTTCGTCACCTAAATCGGTAAAAATGGAAACCTACTAGTCTCACGTTCTTCACCGTCTATCTGTCTACCCAGCCCTTAAAACCCGTTTTGCTAATTCGTAACGATCTGGGGTACTTTGTCTTACTAAAACAGTTATGTTATCTCGATAAGCTGAAATTCATTTTTATTAGTACAGTTCATACTAATTAGCGTTTCTTCTTCCATTTGTAAGTAGCCTGTTTAGGTTAAGTAGGCTGTTTAGGTTTTTTTGTTGGTAACACCACGTAGCGCTCTTTATGAAAATCACTGGCTGTGCTGTGTGCAGTCTGTGGCCGGTTGGCATTGTTGTAATATTCGCTATTGTAGTGTTCGGCAATTGAATGTGAACAGAGTGTAGCATTGCGCAGTTGGAAGTGAGCCGCCAGCAGTGGTGGATGTGGGGAGAGAGATGGCAAAGTTTTGAGAGCGGACGATCTGGACGTGTGTTCATCAGAGACTGGATGTCATGAACTGATGTATATATGATGACTTTTGAACACTATTAAGTAAATGCATTGTTTGTTCTCTATCAAAATCTTTCATTTGCTAACAATGCCTATCAGTAGTTAGTGACTACAGTAGTTAGCATCTTTTATTTAGCTGGCAGCATTGGCACTCGCTGTATTGCAGTAGTTCGAGTAACGAAGATTTTTGTGAGGTAAGTGATTCATGAAAGATATAGGTTATTGTTAGTCAGGGCCATTCTTTTGTAGGGATTATTGAAAGTCAGATTGCGTTGTGCTAAAAATATTGTGTGCCAGTTTATTGATGATCTGAATAAGTTCAAATGGTTCAAATGGCTCTGAGCACTATGGGACTTAACATCTTAGGTCATCAGTCCCCTAGAACTTAGAACTACTTAAACCTCCGATGGCAAGGATCCACACATCCGACCGCGCACGCGTCGCCAGCGTACCCAACACGCCTCGGTCACGCGACAACACGCTCTGTCACCGGAGTTCACGTGTTCTCTGCAACGTTGACGGCCGGCCGAAGTGGCCGTGCGGTTAAAGGCGCTGCAGTCTGGAACCGCAAGACCGCTACGGTCGCAGGTTCCAATCCTGCCTCGGGCATGGATGTGTGTGATGTCCTTAGGTTAGTTAGGTTTAAGTAGTTCTAAGTTCTAGAGGACTGATGACCTCAGCTATTTAAGTCCCATAGTGCTCAGAGCCATTTGAACCATTTGCAACGTTGACGGGTAGTGACCGCTCCTTCATGTTAGGTGTCTCCTTTTTAAACTCCAGTGTTGAAACGGAGGACTTAAAGAAGCTTGTTAACGTCCCACCAAGGTGAAATGAACAGCAACTACTCGTGGGGGCGATTCTGTCTACAACCAACCAGCGGGGAGCTCTTACGTCAACTCGACCCGCTCGCTACACACAACCGACATACAACACGCGGCGACTCGGTACAACCGACCACGCCTGCCTCGCACTGGAGAGCCACACTGCCCTCCCGCCTCCACCACACTCTCTCTGCGCGCCACGCCCCTACTTCCGCGCCACCACACGAAGTTACCACCGGTCAAAGATCTCACTTCCTCCATAGCAGTTTACCGGAAGCAAAAACGCAGATATCGATAGCCGAGGGAAAAGACAACCAAGCAGCCACTTAATGACAGACAACATATCAAACAAACATGTCAGGGAAAGAAAAGGAAAACCAATGCAATCTAAACACAAGGTGTAGCACGAGTCGATACACGGCTCAGTAACCTGGAGCATAAACATGCTATTTAATTAACAAATGTTACCTTTTGTTATGCCGGCCGGTGTGGCCGTGCGGTTAAAGGCGCTTCAGTCTCGAATCGCGTGACCGCTACAGTAGCAGGTTCGAATCCTGCCTCGGGCATTTTTGAACTTAAACCTAACCAACCTAAGGACATCACACACATCCATGCCCGAGGCAGGATTCGAACCTGCGACCGTAGCAGTCCCGCGGTTCCGGACTGCAGCGCCTAGAATCGCACGGCCACCGCGGCCGGCTGATCTGAATAAGTAAAGAGAGAAATGTCTGTGCACGTTCAGTTTTGCTCAGCTGTTTGAAAATCAAATAACGTAAGGGGTTTATTAGCACAGCAATTCATTAATTTTTCTAAGGGGACGTTTCACATTTATATCTTATATTTACGTGTTGTGTGTAACATACTAGTCAGCATTAATATAGTCATACACATGAGTGAAAACAGTCTGACAAAGTTCGGATAGTTTGTCAGTTTCACGCCTGTGCATAGCATGTTGGTAACACTTCGTCACCTTGCCTGTTATGCTGTGTAGCAGACTTTAAAGCTCTTTGGATCAGCATAACGAAAAGGCGAGGGGTCTCGCTCGTTTTGTCCACGACTGTGCATCACATCTACCAATTTCCGTCACATTCGGATAACTCCTTCGCAGTGTATAAAAGATCTGAATATCCTTGATTTTCAATCTTATTGATTGCTGAAAACAATCTATATGGATTAAAATCTAAGGTACCAGGTGTAGCGGGACTTTGAATTTCGCCGCGCTACTCTCGTTCCCTCAGATATAAATTATACCGTCGCAGCTGTATGAGCGCTCGACGGCAAAGAAAATATTTATAAGAAAATGAAGGTACAAAAATTGTAACTCTTTTTGTTTTCTACCCGCACTTGTCTCTGGAGAGCGGAAGCTTAACTTCACTTATTCGATAGTCCTGGTATGATTCAGACGTAAAAACTCATTCGTGTGCAGACATATAGTATTGTGGAAGCTTGTATGAGATTTGGAGGAAGGAAGCAGCCGTAAAATACATTGCATTCAACACCAGGATGGTTTTAATTTGTAGACATTACTAATTCCTAATCGATGAAATTTACTGTAAGATTATGGAGCAGCTGCGACCTTTTCATGCAGAAACGAAGCAGGAGATTGTTGGAGAACAAGACCTGGACGCTGCACGAGAGAAGACGTATTAAATTGGTAATGAATGAAGTCTTATCTACAGCCATTTCCCCCTGTTAATCACATTTGTTATTCTCTGTTCTCTTTCAAATATTTTTTGTAGTGGACATTGGTTTGACTTTTGCTCAGAAACGCCACAAGGACCACCCCAACAACATATTTTCCGAATCACGAAGTCCCATAGCTTTTCTGTAATACGAAGTCGATTCGCATTTCATTCTTTCCCTTTTTCACGGTCATTAACGATTTTAAAACCCCTTTTTATTCACTATTTGTTCCCACATATTCAACCTTTTCTTTTCTTCTCTTTTTTTTTACCCTCCACGCTGCCCTCCAATACTAAACTGGTGATCCCTTGATGCCTCAGAACATGTCCTACCAAACGATCCCTTCTTCTTGTCAAGTTTTGCCACAAATTTCTCTTCTCCCCAATCCTATTCAATACCTCCTCATTAGTTATGTGATCTACCCATCTAATCTTCAGCATTCTTCTGTAGCATCACATTTCAAAAGCTTCTATTCTCTTCTTGTCTAAATTAATTATCGTCCATGTTTCACTTCCATACATGGCTACAATACAAATACTTTCAGAAACAACTTCCTGACATTTAAATCTATACTCGATGTTAACAAATTTCTCTTCTTCAGAAACGCTTTCCTTGCCATTGCCAGTCTACATTTTATATCCTCTCTACTTCGACCATCATCAGTTATTTTGCTCCCCAAATAGCAAAACCCCTTTACTACTTTAAGTGTCTCATTTCCTAATCTAATTCCCTCAGCTTCGTCCGACTTAATTTGACTACATTCCATTATCCTCGTTTTGCTTTTGTTGATGTTCATCTTATATCCTCCTTTCAAGACACTGTCCATTCCGTTCAACTGCTCTTGGTCCTTTGCTGTCTCTGACAGAATTACAATGTCATCGGCGAACCTCAAAGTTTTTACTTCTTCTCCGTGAATTTTAATACCTACTCCGAATTTTTCTTTTGTTTCCTTTACTGCTTGCTCAATATACAGATTGAATAACATCTGGGAGAGGCTACAACCCTGTCTTACTCCTTTCCCAACCACTGCTTCCCTTTCATGCCTCTCGACTCTTATAACTGCCATCTGGTTTCTGTACAAATTGAAAATAGCCTTTCGCTCCCTGTATTTTACCCCTGCCACCTTGAGAATTTGAAAGAGAGTATTCCAGTCAACATCGTCAAAAGCTTTCTCCAAGTCTACAAATGCTAGAAACGTAGGTTTGCTTTTTCTTAATCTAGCTTCTAAGATAAGTCGTAGGGTCAGTATGGTCTCACGTGTTCCCATATTTCTACGGAATCCAAACTGATCTTCCCCGAGGTCGACTTCTACCAGTTTTTCCATTCGTCTGTAAAGAATTTGCGTTAGTATTTTGCAGCTGTGACTTATTAAACTGATAGTTCTGTAATTGCCACATCTGTCAACACCTGCTTTCTTTGGGATTGGAATTATTATAGTCTTGTTGAAATCTGAGGGTATTGCTCACCAGATGGTAGTCAGGACTGGTTCTCCCAAGGCTGTCAGTGGTTCTAATGGAATGTTGTCTACTCCCGGGGCCTTGTTTCGACTCAGGTCTCTCAGTGCTCTGTCAAACTCTTCACGCAGTATCGTATTTCCCATTTCATCTTCATCTAGATTATCTTCCATTTCAATAATATTGTCCTCAAGTACATCGCCCTTGTATAGACCCTCTATATACTCCTTCCACCTTTCTGCTTTCCCTTCTTTGCTTAGAACTGGGTTTCAATCTGAGCTCTTGATATTGATGCAAGTGGTTCTCTTTTCTCCAAAGGACTCTTTAATTTTCCTGTAGGCAGTATCTATCTTACCCCTACTGAGATAAGCCTCTACATCCTTACATTTGTCCTCTAGCCATCCCTGCTTAGCCATTTTGCGCTTCCTGTCGATCTCATTTTTGAGACGTTTGTATTACTTTTTGCCTGCTTCATTTACTGCATTTTTATATTTTCTCCTTTCATCAATTAAATTCAATATTTCGGATTTCTACCAGCCCTCGTCTGTTTACGTACTTGATCGTACGCTGCCCTCACTACTTCATCCCTCAAAGCAACCCATTCTTCTTCTACTGTATTTATTTCCCCCATTCCTGTCAGTTGTTCCCTTATGCTCTCCCTGAAACTCTATACAACCTCTGGTTTAGTCAGTTTATCCAGGTCCCATCTCCTCAAATTCCCACCTTTTTACCCTACTTTCCCTTATATTTTAAGAAACGGTAGCCAGGGCACGTTAGTGAAACCGCTTTAACCGGTTGTGATGACCGTGTATAGTAGAGTGTAGCGCTCGCAGTTTGCAGACAGAACACGCGAGCGCACGGCGTCGCAGAGCTTCGTCGGCTCGCCGTGCAGAGGTGTAGTGGCGGGCGCCGAGAATGCGGCAGCCACGCGCCACCACCGCGGCTCCCGGCATTCCTCAGCGTGACGTCACGTCGTTCAAGGTCACGCCCCGAGCCCCTGCGCGCATGAGCAGTGGCGTCCGCCGGCGGCCCGTACGTGGTTAGGCGTCTACTCCCGTGTGTCGCCTCGCAGTGGAATTCAGCCCAGGTGCGCGTGATTCACCGAGATCAATCAGATCAGCACAGGTGCTACCGGGCGCGCGAGCGGGATTCCTTCGTCGCGAGCAATCTTTTCCTCTACTCCTGTATCTACACACTTCGCAACCCAGCGTATGGTGCATCGTCGAGTCTGCCTTGTGCAACAACTAGTCACCTCCTTCCCCGTTCTACTCGCAAATAGGGGCAAGGGGGAAACGACTGCCTATATGCTTCCGTACGGACGCTAATTCATCTTCGTGCTCGTTACGCGGAAAAGTACGTTGGCGGCCGTAGATTCGTTTTCTAGTCAACTTAAAATACCGTTTTTCTGAATTTCTTCATCAGTGTTTCGAAGAGAACTACGCAACTCTAAGCAGTTATCTGAACGGGACGGAAATCAGTAGAAGTACCGCCGGCTACCTCAGACTATCGTAAGTCAGCGTAGACTACGATACTTTTCCTAGTAGCTTTAGTCACTGAAAATCGTAACCGCGTTACCTGTGTGTTAGATGTGTTGCAAACCTATCAGGCGGTACTTCATTTTTTTTTACTGCTTTACTTGCATATGCAATCAGTCTACTACTAGGTTCCCCTAGAAACCTGCAGCGGTGGACTATTTATAAACTGAGGACATATAAAGGGCTAAATAAATAACTTATGGATCATTTTTGTTCTACGTAGTTATCCTCCTGTCTGCTGCTTAAAAATAAACAGTTGTTGTTCTGGTGGTCTTCACTCCTGAGACTGGTTTGATGCAGCTCTCCATGCTACTCTATCCTGTGTAAGCTTCTTCATCTCCCAGTAACTACTGCAACCTACATCCTTCTGAATCTGTTATTTTATTCATCTCTTGGTATCCTTCAACGATTTTTACCCTCCACGCTGCCCTCCAATACTAAACTGGTGATCCCTTGATGCCTCAGAACATGTCCTACCAAACGATCCCTTCTTCTAGTCAAGTTTTTCCACAAATTTCTCTTCTCCCCAATCCTATTCAATACCTCCTCATCAGTTATGTGATCTACCCATCTAATCTTCAGCATTCTTCTGTAGCATCACCTTTCAAAAGCTTCTATTCTCTTCTTGTCCACACTATTTATCATCCATGTTTCACTTCCATACATGGCTACGCTCCATACAAATACTTTCAGAAACGACTTCCTGACACTTAAATCTATACTCCATGTTAGCAAATTTCTTTTCTTCAGACACGCTTTCCTTGCCATTGCCAGTCTACATTTTATATCCTCTCTACTTCGACCATCATCAGTTATTTTGCTCCCCAACTAGCAAAACTCCTTTACTACTTTAAGTGTCTCATTTCCTAACCTAATTCCCTCAGCATCACCCGACATAATAACAGTTGTTGCAATAAAATAGAAACTGTCAATATTTTATTCTGATCTCATTCGGAAACTGTTGATTTCCAACGTAGACCAGAGGGATGTTCTGGTAAAAATAAAAGAAAGCAATACAGATTTATCATATAGGGCTAGATAGCGCAATTTCTTCAAAAAAAGATAAAATACAGAAATGCACGCATCACCTCAACACTTCCTCGAGCTTATGTAAAACATATTTGTATTACTCGTAAACAACTTTCACACTTATCAACAATAACAGGAAACTCTTGTCTCTTGCCTTTGATCATGAATACAAAATAACAATAATAATTATATATCTTGAAAATTTCTCGGGTATTCAGCCGGGTAGCGTCGTACAAAAGGCGCGATATTTCAGCAAGCTGACATCTTGAACGCCTGAAGATGGCAAGAAGTCGGCTTGCCGAAATATTGCGCCTTTTGGACGACGCTACCCGGCCGAATACCCGAGAAATTTTCAAGCTTGCTGCACGCCGGGAAAACCTCAGATCACACTCTCCCTCCCACCTGGTGTCTCTTCAATTTCTAGTGCAGCGGCCAGAACTCGTGCTAGCAGATTTTCCTCTGTCTCTAGGCGCGTCGCCGGCCGCGGTGGCCGTGCGGTTCTGGCGCTGCAGTCCGGAACCGCGGGACTGCTACGGTCGTAGGTTCGAATCCTGCCTCGGGCATGGGTGTGTGTGATGTCCTTAGGTTAGTTAGGTTTAAGTAGTTCTAAGTTCTAGGGGACTTATGACCTAAGATGTTGAGTCCCATAGTGCTCAGAGCCATTTGAACCATTTGAACCTAGACGCATCTTGCAAATTAATCTTGTCATATAACAGTACAAGAAGTAGTAGTACATGTCATTATATCTCTCCTATTGTATATACCAGGACGAGCAACCATGAGACATTTTTCTTCGCCAAAGCAGACGTGCAAGTTCCTATTCAAAATACATACGTCAAAAAAAGTTTTGCATCACCCCGGTTCCCAGAACTCCTGAAGATAGACGTTGACTGAGGATATTGTATCACAAACACAGTCCCTTTGACTGTTCAGAGATGTCACTAAACCCGCCCAAAGATGTAAACAACCATGCATGAGCAGCGCCTATTAGTCCGAGGGGGCCGACAGCCGATCAGTTCCAGACATTCCACCAGGAAGGAGGTACACGGCTCGTGTTCTCAGTAGTTCAACCATGCCTAGAAGGTCAATACCGCAGTTCGATCGCGTCCGCATTGTTACTTTAAGCCAGGAAGGGCTCTGAACAAGGGAAGTGTCCAGGCGTCTCGGAGAGAACCAAATCGATATTGTTCGGACATGCAGGAATAGGGCTACTACTGCAGTGGATGACCGCCTGCTACAGATTATGACTCGGAGCAACCCTGACAGCAACGCCACCACGTTGAATAATGCTTTTCGTGCAGCCACAGGAAGTCGTGTTACGACACATACTGTGCACAATAGCCTGCATGATGCGGAACTTCACTCCCGATAACAATAGCGAGGTCCATCTTTGCAACAGTGACACCATGCAGCGTGTTACAGATGGGCCCAACAAGATGCCGAATGGACCGCTCAGGATTGGCATCACGTTCTCTTCACCGATGAGTGTCGCACATGCCTTCAACCATACAATCGTCGGAGACGTGTTTGAAGGCAACCCGGTCAGGCTGAACGCATTAGACACACTGTAGGACAAGGGCAGCAACGCGGAAGTTCCCTGATGTTTTGGGGTGGCATTATGTGGGGCCGACGTACGCCGCTGGTGGTCATGGAAGGTGCTGTAATGGCTGTACGATACGTGAGTGCCATCCTCCGACCGATAGTGGAACCATGTCGGCAGCATATTGGCGAGGCATTCGTCTTCATCGACGACAAATCGCACCCCCATAGTGCACATCTTGCGAATGACTTCGTTCAGGATATCGACATCGCTCGACTAGAGTAGCCAGCATGTTTCCCAGACATGAACCGTATCGAGAATGGTTCAAATGGCTCAGAGCACTATGGGACTTAACATCTGAGGTCATCAGTCCCCTAGAACTTAGAGCTACTTCAACCGAACTAACCTAAGGACATCACACACATCGATACCCGAGTCAGGATTCGAACCTGCGACCGTACCGTGTATTGAGAATGCCTGGGATAGATTGAAAAGGCTGTTTCTGGACGACGTCACACACCAAAGACTCTGAGAGATCTACGCCGCATAGCCATTGAGGAGTGGAACAATCTGGACCAGCAGTGCCTTGATGAATTTGTGGATAGTATGCCACGACGAGTACAGGCATGCATGAATGCAAGAGGAGGTGCTACTGGGCGTTAGAGGTACCGGTGTGTAGCGCAATCTGGACCACCACCTCTGGAGATCTCGCTGTATGGTGGTACAACATTGAAGGTCTCGCTGTATGGTGCTACAACATGCAATGTGTGGTTTTCATGAGGAATAAAAATGGTGGAAATGATGTTTATGTTGATCTCTATTGCAATTTTCGGTACAGGTTACGGAACTCTCGGAACCGAGGTTGATGTAAAATTTATTTGACGTGTGTAGATTCTTTAATGTTTGGGCATATGAAATGTACTTGCATCAAAAGTAACTACTTCAGTTACATAAAAACACAGAAGTTATTCCATGAACTAATTTTTATTACGCGTAAAGTGCAGTTCATATTTTTTGAGGATATAAAGTACTCAATGGACTAACACTGAACGATATGCAGTTTTGATTACGTGCAAAACAAACAAACAGAAAATGAAAAGAAATCGTAAGTTCCCATTCTCACACACTCATTTTAGTTTATTTCCCTTCCGATGCTACCAATACTACCTGTAAGACTACCATTTACTACGTCATTTATGTACTGGACCAACAGTACCGAAGCGTCGTATTAGTCGAGCGCAACTGTACTTAGGATCTTTATATACTGCACGCAACTCAGTCGTTAAGCGTACGTCCTCTAAACTGAACTCTAGCACAATATGGATGCAGTCTCCCATACCGACTGACTCATCACCAGGAATCACATCGCTCGGTGCGCATCTTTGGCGAGAACCATAAACTAAATATCTCGGGAGTGAGCATTGCGTTCTGCGCATGTTGTCAACATTAAACCGATTGTCATGTGTTCTCTGGAGTTCGCTGTGCGTGTGTGCTTTCCGCAGCGTTTGAAGTTTATAATATCAAGAGTTTTTGTTGTTTCACCGTTTGTTGATAGTGTAATAGCGATTGTGAATTACTGTTGTTGCTACGGATGCAAAGAAAAATATGTGAAAGGAGGGATAGTAACTTTTCATGGGTACATACCATGTAGCTCTAATTATAGTGATCATATTAGTAAGAGACACTGTATATGTTAAAAATTTCGAGACGCATTGTAATTAAGGCTTGGTTCTGTAGACCTATTTTTTTACGATTTTATGACTATATAATAGATATTACTGCTCGTACAATAGCTTACAAACAATCGCTTCCTCTCGTAAATTTGCTAGTGGAACAGGAAAGGCAATGGTTTGTTGTTTCAACAAATACTACCCTCCGTGCTTTTATCAGTGACTTGTCGATTATGTATATAGATTACTCAGTCTACTATTTATTTAATAAACTGGGAGCAAGTACGTAAAATGCGTTAAATATATACTTCAAAGTGTCATCAGTAAGTAAAGTTGTGGTTTAGGTCACAAAAACGAGAAAATAAATACGCAGAAATAGCACGAAAAAAAGGACGAATTAGCAGGGATATAATCGCTAATGTGTGGCAAATTCGGTGTTTGTCGGACACTTGCAAAAGTACTAGCGTACTGTCAAGTCGTTTTGCAAGACTGTCACTGCAAAAAGGTACGTCAGGCTCTGTAATACTATAAAGTGCCGTATCACACCGAAAACTACCAAAAATCGAGTCCATCTGAACTGTGACACCTACTGCAAAGAAGCTGAATGTAGTATCACTTGCCCTTAAAAGTTGCGTAGCTGGTTTATTTCCGGTATCAAATGGATACGGTTAAAATGTCTGCGCAACATATATAAATAATCCACGACACGTACGAAAAGAATCCGTCTGTACTAGGGATGTAGTGACATTCTAAATATACAGGGCGCGCTATACGGACAAGCACACGACGTCCCGAGAACACGTGACCATGCCGCCAATGTATGTTGACAACACAAAATCTGTTCTGCGCATGTGAGTGCTCACTCCAGAGATATTTACTCTATGGCGGGAACCGGCGATGCACGAAGCGCTTCGTCCGCATGTCGTTATTCTACTGTTACTAAAAGTTGTTCTTAAAATGAAATCTGGAGTGAGTGGATGATACCTTACTACTATGAGGATAGTTAGTATGACTGTCATTTAAATCTGAATTATACTTGAAAAAATATTAATAATTTGAAATTGGAGATTTGACTCGTTGGCCAAACACTAATCCCTGTATTTCCTGCTGTGGCAGCCAGCTACATTATCTGACTTATACATTGTTGCTATTTCTCACCGAATCGGCGCTCATTGTAACATCTGTTGTCTGCAGCTGCTCAACTTTTTACGCCACACATCAGCTAATGCAGTGTCAACTAAAGTGCAGTGATCAGCTAGAAAATTACGACAACTGCCCACCGCAAGGTTGGATGCTATCTGTTTATAAAATAAATAAAATAAAAAAAAATATTATTTGAATATTAATTATTCTATCTGTATGATGGTGATTGTGATTGTAATTGTAATTAATATTTGCTTATCTGGAACGTGGACGTTTAATTATTCGGTATCAGACGCTTGACAATGGCTTTCTCGTAAAGGCAATGTTACTCGTAGTTGACCGTGAAATAAAACTGAAATAATCGGACTTCGTAAATAAATCGTTTCCAAAGACTGCTGCGGTAGGTGCGGACTCATAATCTAAATCTCAATATTTCAATAATTTGCCAGCCATGCCAATACGTCGTACAGAGGTGATTGTCTACTAAACATAAAAAAGTTACACAGTTAGTTAAATCAGATATATTCAATGAATAAGCCTACAGTTCATAATCCTACTTACTTTTATAAATATAAATTCTTTACAGAATCGAGTGCCTAGTCTGGTTGCAACTCGCAGTATTCTTCTATAACATGAAATATGGCGGTGTGCCAGACAATAGAATAAAATACGTGCTTCTCGCACCACTTCTACCAGAGCTCTCTATTTCTTAATCAAACATAAGAGTACGTAATTGTGCTTTTGTTTTATCAGCGACACAGCGCTGCAGTTGTGTGCCATAGGCTTTATTTATTTGTCACTGATTATTTATTTAATTAATATTTCGCGTTTCCGAGGAAACTCACGCTTGGCATGCAAATGTGCCTTTATATTGCCCCCTGAATTGCGAGGCGAAAGGACACACCTGCAGGCAAGCAATTCACCTAAAGGCACAAGAAAATCTAAGTTATCTACAACTATTTACATGACCTACATTATACACATTATATACAAAATTTGAATGACGCGGGTGCGCCGTAAAAGTTCTTATGTTGGCAGATAGAGTGCGCGCATGCGCAGAAGCGTCTGTGTGACTCCGGCACTGCCGTTATATCCTACAGTTAGATCACGCGGCACAGTATTGCAGTTCATATTGTTCGTGTGCGCGCGTTTCTCAGTCGTTGCACAAAGAAAATATTCAACCAAGATTACATATGAAGACTACATTCTATGACAGGTAACTTAGTTTTAAATTTACAATATTTGTTATAACACAATACAACTTAGATTGTTGAATGTTCTTAGTTACATAGTATTGTTTTGAAATACTTCAAAGAAAAATGTCCGTATGTTTCAGGTGCGTTGACCTATACACATCGTGTCGTTATTACAGTTCATATTCATCTGCTGCACAATAATTTTTTTTTACAGGTTAGTATCGTCGTGGTAAAGTTTTTTTTTTTTTTTGATCACAGTAACATCGTTGTATAACAACGTGATTAATACATAAGCGTGTCCATTTCCCATTTCCATTATAGTCGTTGTGATGCAGTTCGTTGTGACTAAAGGCATTGCTCATTACAGATCAGACGTGACCCGTCGAGTCATTGGTCCACGTGTAGTTCGTTTTTTTTTTTACATTCCGTGGAAGCTTGGTTGCAGAACCTCGGACGGCACATAGCTGGCGTCGATCCTTGGACAGTCCAGGTAAGAGTGTCCGTCACATTTCGAGAACATTTCATTCCCTGAAGTTCCAACCAAAATTCTTCCACCCGTCGTGTTGTTTTCTGGACAGGCACTTTGTGTCCATTTAATCCAGTTAACATCTTGAAGTTAGGTACTGTGGTAATGTCACTAGACGATGCACGAATTATGCACTTCACATTTTCAGTTTTTTGCTGAATATAGCTCACCTAAATGTTCGTAGTTATTAATCAAAGAAATCATTCATCGCGTTTACATAGATACGCTGCATAATGAATGGCATTAACCGTTTCTTTCACATAGGTTTCTGCGTAGTTGCAGAGTTAGTAATGTTCGTTAATGTCCGTGAACAGAGGTTCACTATGCAATGTCTTTTTGGCACTCGTTTTGTTCAAATTTTTTACATAGTAACAGTTACATGATACATCAGTTAAAAAAAAAGTAATTATACATACACACGTCACATATTTTCTTAGCATAAACATAATACAGTTGCACATAAACATGTTTGCATCATCATTACATGGCTATAGGTTATTACATTGTGTCACGTGATGTCATCTGAAATTAAGATAGGTTAGACACAACATTCATTACATCAGTAGGCAAGACCAGGCGTTTTCACTACTCAATAAATATTCAAAATAGTAAGAGAGAAAAAATGTTCGATTCCTCGCGTTTTGTGCGTGTGTGTAGAGTGTCTGTGTGGCCTTGACTACTGATAGCTGCTTTTCGTGTTGAGAGATGTGCGTCTAATCTATTTCTCAAAGTAAAAGATCGCTTCACAGATGACGTCTGTCGGTTCGTCAGGTGTCATACCAAGTCAGTGGTACCTACAATAACAAATGTTCCGTGAAAAATTAATATATCATTCACTGCTACGTAATCATAAATTTTATTTTAATATTCCGTCTTCCAGGTGGTGGCGCGCGCTGAAAGAAGAGTTCTTCTGCCTTCAACTGCGACTCTGGAACCGCTGAAATGAAAATTTCTACACTACTTATTATCTGTGTTGTAACAACAGAGTTTTTCGAGTTGCTTAGCAATATTTTGATGGGTATGACTTTGACATTATTCAGCATGAAATGCTCTAAGATCTCGGTGTGCGTATAGCCCAATAATTTTGTTAGTTCTACGATGTTGTAACAGATACGCACCAGGATGCGGTATGTTAACAATTATATAAGGTCCTTCATATAGCAGACGCCACTTAGCGTTGCGTCGTTTGAGTGCTACAGATTTATGATGAGTACGAAGTAGTACAAGCATTCCTACCTCGAATTTTTGTTTTCTTTTTATTATGTTTCTGTGATGTTTGTTTCGTATCTGTGCGTGATGTGTCAGCGTAATCAATACTTCTTTTATTTTTTGTTCAGGTGTGATTTCCTTGTCTGACAACTTAGGTAATGGTTCTATCCACTGATCGTTCTGTTTGCAATTGAACATGATCTCGTTAGGTGTGTAATTTGTATCATAAATATTTAAGTTATTGTGTACGTCTTCGAAAAGACTTAGGACACCCAATTAGTATGTTTTGATGAAATATAGGTCCTCATGAATCGATTTAATTCTCGGAAAAGTCTCTCAGTCGCGTTACATTGTGGACTAAACCTCGAAATAAATATACTTTTAATGTTATTGTCCTTCAAGAAATTTCTCCATTTGTACCCAGAGTAGTATGCTGCATTATCTGACAGAATTGCTTTAGGTTTTCCCACGTGCGTCAGGTAATCACTTGAGAATCTTCGTATTATAGCACTTGCAGTGGCGGATTTTAAAGCATAAAGTTTGACATGTTTAGAAAATATATCGTAAAAAGCTAAGATATATTTGACGCCTCCAGAGCTTGCTGGATGCGGTCCACTGATGTCAGTACACAGAATTTCCAGGGGTTTACTAGGTAAAATAGAATGTAAATCTGTTTTTGTGGATAAATTCTGAGGTTTTGATTTTTGACATATGACACATGTTTTCAGTTCCCTGTAAATTTTTCTTCTCATATTGCTAAAATAACAGTATGTGCTGAGCTTTGCCAAACACTTTTTCGTCCCATAATGACCCCAAACTAAGTGTGTGTGCCAAATTAGATTACGTTCAGACTCTTTGGGAATGCATACACACCAGTTAGTAGCATTTGGATGTCGGCGGTAAAATAACACATCATTGTGTAACTTGTAATACTTAGTCGAAGGATGATTGTGTTTTTCTACCAGTAATGTTATTATCTTATACCAGTGAGGGTCAGATTTTTGTAATTTAGCCATGTTTCTGCACATATCAATATAATATTGGTGATACTGCTTGTCTTGCATTAAGAGAATCCTGTAGTCATTTATATTTTCTAAGTCACTGTTGGTATCATTCATACCTTGTGGAAGTCTAGACAAAGCGTCTGCAATGGTGTTGTCCTTACCTTTTATGTACTTAATTTCAAAAGAGTAGTTCTGAAGTGTAACTGCCCATCGTGATAGTCTAGGATGTACAAGTTTACAAGTTAACAAAAATGTCAGGGCCTGGTGATCGGTGTAAATTACTGTATGTTTTCCAAATAAATAATAATTGAATTTCTTGAATGCCCATACTATGGAAAGTGTTTCTAACTCAGTAGTGGAGTATGTACGCTCACATTCAGTTAGAGTACGACTTGCAAACCCAATAATTCTTATCTGTTCCTTTTCTTTATTCTTTACAACTTGAAATAAGCAACATCCCAAGCCAGTTCGTGAAGCGTCACAAGTCATACAAAAGTCTAAATTGAAAT
Organism: Schistocerca cancellata; assembly: GCF_023864275.1. Lineage (NCBI taxonomy): Eukaryota > Metazoa > Arthropoda > Insecta > Orthoptera > Acrididae > Schistocerca > Schistocerca cancellata. The sequence goes on from NC_064635.1 coordinate 206,812,780, forward strand.
CTGGATGGCTCAATAAGTTTGCACCCACTAAAGCATGTTTAATTGTATTAAAGTCATTCTGGCACTGTTCCGACCAGATCCAAACTTGATTCTTTCTGAGTAGATTTAGCAGATGTTTACTGTTCAAAAGTGGTTGTGGCAAAAAACGTCTGAAAAATGAACATAGCCCAAGGAATGATTTTAACTGCTTTTTAGTACGAGGGCTAGGAAAGTTTCTGATAGCATCTAATTTACTGGGATCCGGACGTATGCCCTGCGAATTAATGATATGTCCTAAATACTTTATCTCACTGCAACCAAACTTTGATTTTCTAAGATTGGCTGTGACTCCAGCTTGTGCAAATTTTTCTAAAATTCTTTGAAGTGTGTCAACGTGTTCCTTCCAAGACTGTGTAGCTATCAGTATATCATCTACATAGTGTGTGACTGTCTCAACTAAATCGTCGCCAAGCACGGTATCCAGGGCTGTAATGAATACCCCAGAGCTGACATTCAGTCCGAAAGGTAGAACACAAAACTGATAGGTTCGCCCCCCCGAACATAAATGCAGTATATTTCCGTGAATCAGGAGTGATACCCACCTGCCAAAACGAATTAGCGAGATCTATTGTGGAAAAATATTTTGCATCTAGAAATTCCTGTAATTGCTCTTCTAAATTTTCGGGTTTTGTGTGAACCGGTAAAATTATTTCATTAATTGCTCGTGCGTCTAACACTAACCTAATGCTTCCATTTAATTTTTTGACAACAAGTAGAGGACTACAATAAGGTGAGGTGGATGGTTCAATGACCTTCCAGTCTAACAATTGTTTTAATTCTTGCCACACAGCAGGTCGTTGAGATAACGGTACGTTATATGTCTCGTGGTAGAAGATCTTGTGAGGCTTAACTTCAATCTTGTATACATACGTGTTGATAACACCTAATCGTTTGGTAAAAACTTGTAAATATTTGGATAACACTTCCTGTAGTTTTATACGTTCATGTACACTGAGAGCTGTAGCTTCACTTATCTTATGATCAAGCAATGTTTTCAAGTCCAATAGCTCTGTGTCAGATGAGTGTGTTTGCATATCTTGAATGTCATTGTCAAGTACTAACTGAACCTTGTACCCTGTACAGTGTTTGTCATGCTTTAGAGTTCTCCTGTCCAAATCAATAATAATTACACTGCCTTTATCATTTAAAATACATTTACCTTTGGAGAAGTCTATAATAGAGTCCTTCTCGCTCATAATATCTATTCCTAATATGCAATTTGTCGCAAGGTTTTGTACAACCAGGAATGGCCATTGTACGGTTCCATTACCTATTTTAATGTTTACAAAAACTTGCTTCGTAACCCTACATGACTTATTACCTAGTGCAGTAGTTATTTTACAGTTTTGGGCAGGAAACTCAGGCACAGGTTCCAATTCACACATCTTTTTATAGAAATTAAAAGACAAAACGCTCACAGCTGCACCTGTATCTAGGATAATAGTAGTTGGAATCCCACCTACTACACCAGTAGTAGATGCTAAAACAATTTCATTTGTGTTTGAACGACATTGTGTACTGTCTTGTAAAAGTTCATCTGATATATTCTCATTGTGGTTGTATCTTATAAATAAAACAGGTAATTTTTGTTTAGAATTATTCGGCATATCATTATTCTGTTGTTCAAGTGTGGTGTCAAATAACTGATTAACATTGCAGTCGCCCCACAAGAATTCTTCAGCCACGACCTGGGGCATAGAAGTGACTGTTTCTAGTTTGTTGGATTAGCATTTGTACTAGGTACTGACACAGATTGAGGTTGTGCATCAGGTGTCATTTCTATTATATTCACATTCGGATATTGCCTATTATGATCTCCAAACTTTTGCGGTTGTTGTTGCTGTTGCGCATTATAACTTACCTGTCGGTCGTAAGGTATGCTCCAATTTTGTCCTGGTGGATGCTGTGGTAAAGCAGAGTTTGAATGGAAGTACTGATCGTTACGAGTCCAACCTTGATGCTGTCTTGGCTCGTAGTTATTATTATTTCTATTTCTGTTTGTGTTTTTGTTGTTGCCTTTGTATCCGTTGTTACCGTTGTAGTTATTACCGCGGTGCCTTTTGTATGGATTGCCGCATGAAGTGTTATTACTGTTGTAACTATTGTTTGTATTGGAATACGCGTGTTGATTGTGATTTTCGTATTGAAACGGCATGTGAGTTTGCTGTTTTTGCTGTACCGCGTATCCAACTGTGGGCGCGCCAGAATTGAGTTGGCAAGCCTGCATGTTTTCCATACCACTAGTGTAAACATTGTGGCTGCTGTTTTGCCGCACGAAGCGCTGATCTTCAAGTAACATGTCAACCGAATGTAAGGCTGTTAAAAAATAATCTGAATCGTCATCCGGGATATGTAGGAGTTTTTATTTAATGTTGAAAGGCAATTTGGCCCTCAACGCACGGAGTATATCACGCGTTGCGACTGGTTCGTCTAAAAAGTGTCCCATGTTCAAGTATTTTTCAAAATATCTGCGTAAGTTGCCATTTTTACTGTTAAAAATTTCAGGTTCTAAAATTTGTCTTCTGAGTCGCTCCTGGACGGATTGCGACCAGAATTTGTTCAGAAAAGCACGCTCAAACTCACTGTACGTGGTACATACGTCAGCTTGACTGTATGCCCAGACAGCTGCATCGCCTTGGATGTAACCGACAATATATGTAATCTTTTTCCGGTCACTCCAAGTGCGTGGAAATGCGTTACTAAAAGATTTAAGAAAAATCACCGGATGAATGGTTCGTTTTTCTGGGATAAAAATCTGAAATTGCCTGTGTTTCATTAAGCTTTCTTCTTCCTTCGTATTGTGATATGGATTTATTCCACTGTAATTACTGGTATGTTCAGCTGGCGAGTAATTACGATAATGTTGCTGTGGTTTACCATGATAATAGCTTGTGTTTGTGTTTGCACATCGTGGTATGTGTTGTAGTCGTGGTGTGTTTTGTTCTTGTGTGTTTGTCGTGTGCGGTATGTGTGTGTCATACTCGAATGTATATTGGTTCCTGAACTGTGCATTTTGACTGATATTTTCGTTACATTCAGACTGTGGTCGATCGGTGAATTGTCTCATGGGTGCAGTGACGGATTGTACTGCGTCACTGATCAGCTGTTTGTTATTAGTAATGTATTGCGCTACGGAGTCGTGCACAATTGTTGGTAAATTTTCACGTAAGCATCTATCAAAATGTTTGTCTTTGTTCACTACCCAATCATGAAATTCTTTATTAATATTTTGAAAATGAGCTGTGGCATCAGATTGTAAGATGTCAGTCAGGTGTTGTTCAACATTGTCAAATTTATTCTGTACGTCAGTAATTCGTTTTTCAAGGTTGTCATGTACTGAAGGATATGTTTGAATTTGTTCAGTAAGAACTTCACACGTGACATTAAGGTTTTTTACTTGTGTCTGTAAAAGTGCTACGTCAGTTGTAGTCTTTTCTTGTCTCGTATTAAGCTGGGAAAATTTAGTACTGAGTTCAGTCATCTGTTTGGTCAGTGTGGCCTCTATAAGTTCCACACGTTTACATAAAGTGTCATTACCTGTCTTGAGTGCTATGAGGTCAGATTTAATTGCGTCATTTTGTGTCTGTAAGGTTGCCATGTTTTCGGCGTTTTGTTTCATTAGCATTTGTAACATGTCGGCAATGTTTACTGTTTGCAAGGTCTGTGCCCCCGTCGCGTCATTAGACGTGACGTCATGCATCAACATGGGCTCTGACTGAGACTTTGAAATTTTTGTAGTGGACGGCCTATTGCCAAAATTTCCGTCAACACTTGCGTCAATGTTTGATAAATCGTCACTACCGGTTGCTGTCGTAAAGTCATTTTCTAACATTTGTCTCTCGTCCGAGTCGGATTGCGTCTGAATAGTACGTCTTTGCTGTTCCATTTTTGCGTATTGATTTCTAGTTATTACCATGCCACACGTGATATATGTTTCAAGAAAATATTTGACACTGATTTTAAAATAAAATGCAGTTGAGCATGAATCGCTCGTAGCAACAATGGCTGTCTGTTAATTTAAAAATATAAACTGAATTTGAGATTATTGGTAATGGCTGCTGTCCATGTTACTACGTATCGTACAGAAGTCGGCCATATTGTACACTCGTGTATTGGTATTGTTGCATACGTTATTGTTTAAGGAAAAGTACTGAGAATGAAATTTATCACTGAAAACTGTTATGCACGAAAGAAACACTACAGAATCTACTGAAAAGCTAATACACTGAATTATACGTCTGGTCAAGCCTGCTAATGCAAAGATGCTGCGTCTTACCTTATTTTGCTGGAAGTTTCATTGCGTCTTCCCGCAAAATTTTAGAATTGGAAAATATCTTCAGATTTTTTTTTTGTTATCTCTTATACATTCACGTCCAGGTCCAGAAAGTTGATTTTTCACATGAAACAAAGAGAACAATGTAACAAATGACAAAATAACAAGTCCTGTCACGGTCGCCAATATAAAATAAATAAAATAAAAAAAATATTATTTAAATATTAATTTTTCTATCTGTATGATGGTGATTGTGATTGTAATTGTAATTAATATTTGCTTATCTGGAACGTGGACGTTTAATTATTCGGTATCAGACGCTTGACAATGGCTTTCTCGTAAAGGCAATGTTACTCGTAGTTGACCGTGAAATAAAACTGAAATAATCGGACTTCGTAAATAAATCGTTTCCAAAGACTGCTGCGGTAGGTGCGGACTCATAATCTAAATCTCAATATTTCAATAATTTGCCAGCCATGCCAATACGTCGTACAGAGGTGATTGTCTACTAAACATAAAAAAGTTACACAGTTAGTTAAATCAGATATATTCAATGAATAAGCCTACAGTTCATAATCCTACTTACTTTTATAAATATAAATTCTTTACAGAATCGAGTGCCTAGTCTGGTTGCAACTCGCAGTATTCTTCTATAACATGAAATATGGCGGTGTGCCAGACAATAGAATAAAATACGTGCTTCTCGCACCACTTCTACCAGAGCTCTCTATTTCTTAATCAAACATAAGAGTACGTAATTGTGCTTTTGTTTTATCAGCGACACAGCGCTGCAGTTGTGTGCCATAGGCTTTATTTATTTGTCACTGATTATTTATTTAATTAATATTTCGCGTTTCCGAGGAAACTCACGCTCGGCATGCAAATGTGCCTTTATACGTTCCTGAGAAAAACAGAACTGACAGACGGACGGACAGACAGATAACAACGGACAAAATTTTTTTCTTGCAATATAATTACAAAATAACAATTTTCGGATTTTTTCCTGAAGTTGTACTGTGAAACCTTGTTTCTTGACAAATTTTATGATTCTAGGCCAACACGAAGCACCCTACAGATTTTGATGACTGAGTTTGCGAGTATCAAAATATGTGACATAAAGGGCCGTATCTTGTGATTGCATTAACAGAGAAGCTTCAATTTTTCACTTCTCCATGGGACCAAACACTTTAGTGTGTGACATAAATTTCAACTGGATACGTTCAGCCGATCCTGAGAAAATAGGTTTTTAGCAGTCCGACAGACTGACAGACAACAGAATGGTCCTACATATAACGGTTCCGCTAGCGGAAACCTAAAAAAGAAAAAGAAATTTTGTAAACGGCTATTTGTTGAGATAGGGACTGAGCCATGCAGATATTGTGCGTGATTGCGCTCTTGGCTGTTACCTAGCAACGGCTTCGCGCGTGGGGCCCGAGAAGGGCGTGCGCGGCGTCTTCCGACCCTCTCTGCCTGACGATGAAGACTGGATGAACTGAGGGTTCACCTCCGGAACAGTGCGTAGCCGAGCGCACGTCTCGGGAATGCTGAACCATGGGATACAGCTCGTGGGCTTTGAAATGTGAGATCACGGGTTGTAAGTAGGCTGTTTAGGTTTTTATGTTGGTGACGCCACGTACTTCGACCATAGATACTAGTAGACTAGCCTTGCTGTGCAGAAGCTATGGGGCTAGTGTGGCTCCAACATAAACCACGTGACTGTTGGCAAAACGTGGCTGGATTTCAAATCAGCGGTCTGCCATCCAATGTTTGTATCGGATTTTCCCCACATTTCTCAATTGACTGCCAAGCGCTTCCAACAAAAACTACTTTTTTATTTGTAAAAAATTATGCCAGAACTACATTTGACCTGGATTTGTTCAAAGTACCATTTATAAAATCTTAACAAATACATCGAACGCCACACTGGTGGGCAGCGGGACGAAATTACTATGAACTATCAATTATAGTAAAATGTCGTTAAAATTCTTTTAAACAGTAAGAGTGGGCTCGTGTCAAAACTTTAAACATTGTATTCGCCACGTTTCGAGCTTTAGTCACTTATAAAAGAAAATGGGCTATAGGAATTATGTCAACTATAGGTGTCAAAATTGTTTACTTTAGGAGCAGGTCCATTTTAGAGTATCAATTTTAGATGCACTTCAAAGGTTCAGTTCCCACTATTTTTACAAAGGTTTAAACTATCAGTTTAAAAACAATGATATTTTAGATGAAAGGTGAGACTTTGCAGTTTCAGAAAATAATTTTGGAGCCTAGGTTTCAAAATGACAGACACTGTAAATACAAATTATAGATATACATTGTAAATAATAACTAACCTATCAAAACACTTCTCCGCGAAGTGCTTCAAGCAAAGGCGCGTATGTGCAAACGGCTTAAAGTTTTTCCGTTTCAGGGCCTGTATCCAAAGCTGCCTTCGGTTTTCATCCTTACGGAACCTATGAGTAGGAACGAGAAACGATTATATTTACTTCTGTAACCGAATTATCACAGATACTTTCCAAAATGTAATATGAGTCTGACTTTACAGGCATCACTTTCAACACTTTAATTTACGTGATACTCTATTTGAAGTGTAAAAAACATATAAAAGTCACTTCGGCAGATTTCAATAAACGCGTCTGCACTATCTTAGACACACTTACACGTGAAATGTAATGCCATTTCCCCGACAAAACGCTGAGTACAGCCATAAGCGCAACACGAAACAACCACGTTTTGCCAACATTCACGTGACTTCAGCCCAGAGATGTTGCAGCCACGAAAATGACGTCAAGGCCAGTCTATTATATTTATGGTCGAAGGCCACGTAGCGCTCTGTATGAAAATCGCTGACTGCGCTGTGTGCAGTCTGTGGCTGGTTGGACTCATTGTTGGATTATTCGCTAGTGTAGTGTTGGGCAGCTGTATGTAAACAGCGCGTAGCGATGGGCAGTTGGGGGTGAGCCGCCAGCAGTGGTGGATGTGGGGGGAGAGATGGCAGAGTTTTGAGATGTTAACATGAGCGGACGATCTGGACGTGTGTCCGTCAGAAAAAGGAAATTTGTCAAACAGGATGTCACGAATTTATATACAGGGCGGTCTGTTGATAGTGACCGGGCCAAATATCTCACGAAATAAGTATCGAACGAAAAAACTACAAAGAATGAAACTAGATTGCCATCGATAAAATGGGGGCCAATTATCCTTCCTCCCATAATGTCGCACCATACAGTAACCCGCCAAGGTCGCTGATGTTCCTCTTGTCGCAGCCATCGTGGATTTTCTGTTGCCCAATAGTGCATATTATGCCGGTTTGCGTTAACGCTGTTGGTGAATGACGTTTCGTCGCTAAATAGAACGCGTGTAAAAAATCTGTCATCGTCCCGTAATTTCTCTTATGCCCAGTGGCAGAACTGTACACGACGTTCAAAGTCGTCACCATGCAATACCTCGGGAATAGAAATATGGTACGGGTGCAATCGATGTTGATGTAGCATTCTTAACACCGACGTTTTTGAGATTCCTGATTCTCGCACAGTTTGTCTGCTACTGATGTGCGGATTAGCCACGGCAGCAACTAAAACACCTACTTGGGCATCATCATTTGTTGCAGGTCGTGGATGACGTTTCACATGTGGCTGAACATTTTCTGTTTCCTTAAATAACGTAAATATCCGGCGAACGGTCCGGACACTTGGATGATGTCGCCCAGGGTACCGAGCAGCATACACAGCACACGCCCGTTGGGCATTTTGATCACAATAGCCATAGATCAACACGATATCGACCTTTTCCGCAATTGGTAAACGGTCCATTTTAACACGGGTAATGTATCACGAAGCAAATACCGTCCACAGTGGCGGAATGTTACGTGATACCACGTACTTATATGTTTGTGACTATTACAGCGCCATCTATCACAAAGCGAAAAAAGTGGTGCAACTAAAACATCCATATTTCTTTACGTACTACACGAATATGTAATAAAAAATGGGGGTTCCTATTTTAAAAAACGCAGTTGATATCCGTTTGATATATGGCAGCGCGATCTAGCGGGCCAAACATAGCGCCATCTGGTTTCCCCCTTCAACCTAGACAAGTTTCGTTCTTTGTAGTTTTTTCGTTTGATGCTTACTTCGTGAGATATTTGGCGCGGTCACGATCAATGGACCACCCTGTATATATTATGACTTTTGAACACTATTAAGGTGAATACATTGTTTGTTCTCTATCAAATCTTTCATTTGCTAACTATATGCCTATCAGTAGTTAGTGCCTTCAGTAGTTAGAATCTTTTATTTAGATGGCAGTATTGGCGCTCGCTGTATTCCAGTAGTTCGAGTAACGAAGATTTTCGTGAGGAAAATGATTCATGAAGGATAGGTTATTGTTAGTCAAGGCTATTCTTTTGTAGGGATTATTGAAAGTCAGATTGCGTTGCGCTAAAATATTGTGTGTCAGTTTAGAAATGATCAGAATAAGTAAAGAGAAAACTGTCTGAGTACGTTTAGTTTTACTCAGCTGATTCAGTATCAGATGGGGTAGAAGTTTACCAGCACAGTCTTTCTTTACATTCAAAGGGAAAGTTTCAAGATTTCCACAGTTGATGCACTGCGGACATAGACGAATGTTGAGAAGCAAAGGAATGTAGTACAGGGGAAAAAAATCATCGACATATACGACGTATATCTGTATTTCGAAAGTAACATTATATACATCGCTTTTTTCGCGGTAGAAAGTCTAGGTCTAGAAAATCTGAGGTAATCAATCCCCTAGAACTTAGAACTAATTAAACCTAACTAACCTAAGGACATCACACACAACCATGCTGAGGCAGAAATCGAACCTGCGACCGTAGCGGTCGCGCGGTTCCAGACTGAAGCGCCTAGAACCGCTCGGCCACTTCGGTTGGCAAAAAAAAAGCGACAAACGTAGAATTTGTATCAGACACTTCAGTTGAATTATATAGGTCAAGTGAAGTTTAGGATACTAGTACTAGCGATGGCAAAAAAACGCAACAAACGTAAAATTTGTATCCTGTACTTCAGGTCACCTATATAAATCAACGGAAAAATAGGATACTAGTTATAGCGAAGGCGAAAAAAGCGATGTACATAAAATTTGTATCCTGTACTTCATATAGGTTAACTGAAAAATAGGATTCTATTGCTAGCGAACGCGACGAAAGCGACAAACGTAAAAATTTTATCCTGTACTTCAGATGACCTAGGATACTATCTTCGTAGTTCAGCTGCGGTACAAGATGTTATTGTTACCTATGTCGCTTTTTTTTTACTTTAGCTGCTACTAGTATTTATTCTTCAGGCGCCCTACATAGTGCAAGATACGAATCAGCTTCAGAAGAAACAGCAGTTGGAACAACTAACATACAGTCCAGCGTGGCTTAGTGCTGTTTACAAACTGCCTATTGGCTTCTTTCTCGAGTTCTTCGGCCGACGTTCATCTAATGATTTTACTGGCGGAAGAAGAAAGCGCGAAACGTCAGTAAAATCACTAGATGAACGTCGGCCGAAGAACCCGAGACAGACGCCAATAGACAGTTTGTCAACAACTGGCCACGAAAGCCTTAACAATTTTGTATTAGTGCTTTTTGCCGGAACTTCACTCCATGCTGGTCTGCAGTCGGTTTCTTTTGTGGTGTTTGCTATTGACGGCGACCTTGAAATGTTAAATTAAATTATCTTGGGTCAGCATTAAATGTTATTTGCCGTAGGTTTATTCGCACCGGGGCGAACGGGCAGAATAGATTTGAGTGGTACAGATGGCCTGAACTTGGTCAGTCAGCAGAGGCGATTCTAGAAGTCGGTCAAGGGGTGGGGGTGGGGGCTAATGACGGCAGGGGGGAGGGAGAGTGGGTTTGAGGGTTTGGGGGAATGGAATATCGCTTAATCGCTTAACAGAAGGAGAGTTGGGGTTCTCCACCGACAAATTGGTAAAATTTGGTGTTGCTTAAAGTAATTTTTGGTAACTGTTTTGTTCAGAGTAAAAACGTGTCTACAGAATGTGTGTGCCCGGGAAAATAATACGATTTGGCCCAGATGTATGGCGATTTTGAAGTTTTTGTCTGAGGTCAGCAATTTAAGCGTTGGTAGGCATACCCGGCATATTTAGCTTTCTTGATTATTGTAAGTGGTACTCCTACATTAATATACATCCAATGTATATTAATAAATAATAAGACGCCAATTCGAAGTCAAATGATACTTACTTATTGGTTTAGATAGTAAGCTATTTTCTGCTTTTATTCTTTTGTTAAAATGTGTTTGAAATACGTTGCAACCTATATTGCTACATAATTATAAAAAGAAAGATTGAATCTGGTGAAGTAATATATTCGCTGCTTTCTGAAGTCATTTTATCCAATTGTAATATGATACTCCATGGGAGGGGGGGGAGCTGGTTTTCCCCCTTGCCCCCCCCCCCCCTCCTCCTTGCCGCCGCTTCTGTCAGTCAGTGGGTCTGGTTTTAAGGTTATTATTATGTTGTTCACGCAGGAAGGGACATTGTGGAGAACAGAAATACAAGTCAGTCAGGAATGAAATAAATAGGAGGGAAACTAAGTCGAAATGGCTGTATGTAATACTTGAAAAAATCTAAAAACAAATGATTGTCGGAAGGACTGACTCAGCACATAGAACATTCAAAATAGTCTTCGGTGAAATTAAAAGCAAGGGGGGTAACATTAAGAGTGCGATGAAAATTCCACTGTTAAATGCATAGAAGACAGTGGATAAGTGGAAAGTGTGCACTGAAGGCCTCTATGAGGAGGGGACTTGGTGGAAGAAGAAACAAGATTCCACAGGGAAGAGATACAGGATCGAGTATTAGAATCAGAATTTAAAAGGGCTTTGGATGACCTAAAATCGAATAAGGTGGAAGGAATAGATAAGATTCCAGAGGAATTCCTAAAATCGTTGAGGATGGTGGCAACTAAACGACTATTTATGTTGCTGCGAAGAATGTATGCCACTGCCAATATACTTTCGAAAAAACATCGTCGACACAATTTCGAAGACTGGAAGAGCCGACAAGTGCGACAATTATCACCTGAATGAGATTTTCACTCTGCAGCGGAGTGTGCGCTGATATGAAACTTCCTCGCAGATTAAAACTGTGTGGCGGACCGAGACTCGAACTCGGGACCTTTGCCTTTCGCGAGCAAGTGCTCTACCAACTGAGCTACCCAAGCACGACTCACGCCCCGTTCTCACAGCTTTGGAAGGTAGGAGGCGAGGTACTGGCGGAAGTAAAGCTGTAAGGACGGGGCATGAGTCGTCCTTGGGTAGCTCAGTTGGTAGAGCACTTGCCCGCGAAAGGCAAAGGTCCCGAGTTCGAGTCTCCGTCCTGCACACAGTTTAATCTGCCAAGAAGTTTCTTAATTATCACCTGCTTAACAGCTCATTCAGCCAAGTCGCTGACAAGAATAATATACTGAAGAATCGAAAAGAAAATTGAGGATGCGTTAGATGACGACCAGTTTGGCTTTAAGGAAGGTAAAGGCACCAGAGACGCAGGCCTGGCGTTGCGGTTGATAATAGAAGCAAGACTGAATAAAAATCATGTCACGTTCATGGGATTTATCTCCCTGAAAAAAACCTTTCCAAAATGTAAAATTGTTCAAGATGTTCGAAATTATGAGAAGAATATGGGAAAAGTGTAGCGAAATACGGGTAATATACAATATGTAGGAAAACCAAAAGCGAACAATAAGAATGGGAGACCAAGAAGGAAGTGCGCGTATAAAATAGGATGTAAGACAGGAATGTAGCATTTCGCCCGTCCTGTTCAATCTACATCTCGAAGAAGCAAAGGCTGAAATAAAAGAAAGATTGAAGAGTGGGATTAAAGTTCAAGATGGACAGTTATCGGTTATAAGATTCGCTGACAACACTGCTATCCTTATTGAAAGTAAAAAACAGTTATTGAATGTATTGATTGAAACGAACAGTGTAATATAGATGAGAATAAATCGAATAACGACGAAAGTAATGAGAAGTAGCAGAAATGAGACCACCGAGAAACTTATCATAATTGTTGATCGCGATGTAGATGAAATTAAGGAATTCTGCTACATAGGTTGCAAAATAATACATAACGGTCGGAGCAAGGACGACATAAAAAGGAGACCAGCATTGGAAAAAAGAGCATTGCTTGCCAGGAGAAGTCTGCTGGTGTCAAACATAGGCCTTAATTTCAGGAAGAAATTTCGGAGAATATAATTTTGGAGTGCGTATGGGAGTGAAACATGGGCTGTTGGGAAACTGGAACAGAAAATAATCCGAGCATTTGAGATGTGGTGCTACAAAATAATGTTGAAAATTAGGTGGACTCATAATGTAAGACATGAGGAGGTTCTCCGCAGAGTCGGTGAGGAATGGAATATGTGGAAAACACTGACAAGAATAAGCGACAGGATAATGGGACATATGTTAAGGTATGAGAGAGAAACTTCCATGGTACTAGACGGAGCTGTAGGGGATAGAATCTGTGGAGGAAGATAGATGTTGGAATATTTCCATCAAATAACTGAAGACGTAAGTTGCAAGTGCTACTTTGAGATGAAAAGAAATTCGTGGCGGGTCGCGTGAAATCGGTCAGAAGATGGATGACTTAAAAAATTTATAAACTCCTCACATTTTTAGAAATTTCGATGTACCACAATAGACTGTTCAGTTTTTCACGAATTGTGTGGTGACGGACCCGGGGGGGGGGGGGGGGAGGAGGAGGGGGGGCGGTTAGCATAAAGCCATTCGGATTACTGGTCTGATAAGCTAAAAGAAAGAAAGTCTGGCCACTGTAACTTGTCACAGTCGATGCTGCAAAATTCTGTTCGATAGGCTTCTATCATAAGCACTGTTTCTTTCCAGTTTCAACCTCGCTGTATTACGCATGTGGTAGGTTTTCCTGGACTTATTGTCGGTCCGTTATTCAAGAGTTAATGGCTATTAGAGTTAGATACAAGCACTATTGTTTTAACTGATTCTGATTCTTATTTGTGGGATTTAATTATCCCTTAGTATTGTGAAATTTTACCAATATTTTTGGACGTGCGCAATGTAATGTGTAATCCTGTGTACCTTTGAAGACCAGCCCACTTCCACGAAGTGATTTTTGTGCATTTGTTAAACGCGTTCTATTTGTATGTTTTAGAAGTACCAGTGACTGCGCTATTTGGCCAGCGTCCTGTAGAATGGCGTGTCCAATACTGTGAGTGGTGCTGGGTTTCAGTTTCGCCCACACTCTGTAAAAGGAAACAAATTGTACTGTCAACTTTTGGGTGATCGTTTCTATGTTGTTTTCTAATGAGCGCAGTGCTGCTTTGAATGATATTTAATTGACGCCCTAGCCCTGCCACTTCGGAAGCACCTAGGTCACTGGTCATTTCAGGACCCATTTCACTTGTGTGGCGTATAGCCATTATTTATTACTCGTTCCATATTGATTAGGTGTCTCTGAAAATATTCTTCTGTTCGTGACGTTGCTTGTCAGTGTCAACGTGTAGTCAGGAAATGTGAGTGACAGACTCATAGATCCACACGCTCAGCCGGTCTAATTAACAGATGTTAATTGCCAATTTCTGCGGGGCAAATTACCCGCACTATTGAAGAATATTACCCTTGCAGAAAGAGAGTAAATGTTATTAATAGGCTCATTTCTCCAGTGGTGTCCTTCTGAATAACATCAGGAAACTTTCTGACACTTTCTTCCGCAATCGCTTTAACAAGAATATTGCGCTCTTTGCAAGAGAGTATAGCCATGCTGTTCCTGATATATTTGTACGGTTACTGCCGCCTGAGTGATTTCATTGTTTGACGAAGATTTCTGTGGCACCGCCTTTGAGCCAGACATAATTGTAACCCTGTTTGTACTACCAAAGGAACTACAGAGGTGTGTTCCCTGACCAACTAGCAGAGCATACGTAAGCTAAAACGGTATGTTCGGATGAGTCAGAGATCGCGTGTTGCACTGATGTCCATTCTGGGACCTAAAGCTACCATATAAAACGCAAAACCCAGTATAGGTTGAGTAACGACGCCCCTCTCATCACTTCAGAACTTACCGCCATCTTGAAAGCTACAAAATACGTCTTCTTATTAGCTTTCAACCATATGACAAGCATATCATGACTCCGCCCGACTGTAAATGTGCAACCAGTTTGCTTGTAGACCTAAGAAAAGAAAACCAAACCGTCTTCCCATCGGCCAAAAATTTCCGGATTAGTCCCCCACCACGCCACAGTGAAGCCCGTTCCTGGGAATAGTGGTGTAAGTCAAGCGTAAGGGCACATGGTCTTGTTGTTCTGTGTTGTTTTGCATCTTTATTTACGCTCTAAAATCAAAAAGACATTGTAACAGAGCTAGTAGGTATAAGCACTGTTATCTTTATTTCGGTTTTTGATATGCAGATGTTATTAAAGCAGAAATTATCTTTTTAAGAGGAGTTTGCATTCCTTGTTGAAGTGTAGTTAAAGCCTGCAGAAATCAAGCAGTGATTTCTCACATTGCCGGCCGGAGTGGCCGAGCGGTTCTAGGCGCTACAGTCTGGAACCGCGCGACCGCTACAGTCGCAGGTTTGAATCCTGCCTCGGACATGGATGTGTGTGATGTCCTTAGGTTAGTTAGGTTTAAGTAGTTCTAAGTTCTAGGGGACTGATGACCTCAGCAGTTAAGTCCCATAGTGCTCAGAGCCATTTGAACCATTTGTCTCACATTAAATACACAGACCATAACACTCAAAAAGGAAAGACATGATGACGCCTCTTCCGTAAATCACTCCCCTCCGGTGCGCCACGCTTTCTTCAATCAACTGACGAGTGCAAGTCCGGCTCTGGAATCCGGACCTGGAGATATTGACCGTTTGGCAGAGGAAGACGATGTGGACGGTGAAATCGAGTAAACATACACGCTCCATTATAAAGCCTCTTGAAATATCAGCATGACAAGCATCTAAAGAAATTACTTCATTTAGAAACAACATTTTATTTATAATCCCTAGATGAACGCAGTGCTGAACTATTAGACAAGACTCAGTGGTTAGCATTCAAGTAATTAACAACAGTAATTCAATTGCTTTAATACAGTTTGTGAGAGAAAAACGCATAACGGCAGCAATAACTGCAGACTCACGTTTACTGCATCACATTGTGTTTATGTTTCATAAATAAATAGCAGTTATGGAGATGACAACAAAACGTATTCCTTCTCAGGTATTCAACTTCACCAAAACGTGTATAAGAAGAGTGGTACAGCTCTTGATTCATACCGCTTTATCTTTCGATATAAATAAATTAGGAACTATAATAAGGAGTTTAAGGTACAAATAACTAAAATGTCGGTATTACGCGAAATTATAATATTTCATTTGTACATCTCATCAAATAAATCACGAATTTACGTTAAACGAAACGAAAAACCTTTCATTTCTCAACTAAATGTACATCTACATGGTTACTCTGCAATTCACACTTAAGTGCCTAGCAGAGGGTTCATCGAACCATTTTCATACTACTTATCTACCATTCCACTCTCAAATGGTCCGTGGGAAAAAGGAACACCTAAATCTTTCCGTTCGAGCTCTGATTTCTCTTATTATATTGTGATGATTATTCCTCCCTACGTAGGTGGGTGACACCAAAATAATTTCGCTTTCGGAAGAGCAAGTTGGTGATTGAAATTTCATAAATAGAAATCGCCGCAAAGAAAACCGCCTTTGTTTCCGTGACTGCCACCCCAACTCGCGTATCATATCAGTGACACGCTCACCCATGTTGCGCGATAACACGAAACGAGCTGCCCTTCTTTGCACTTTTTCGATGTCCTCCGTCAATCCTACCTGGTAAGGAACAAAGG
Source organism: Schistocerca cancellata (assembly GCF_023864275.1). Taxonomy (NCBI): domain Eukaryota; kingdom Metazoa; phylum Arthropoda; class Insecta; order Orthoptera; family Acrididae; genus Schistocerca; species Schistocerca cancellata. Next base: position 206,828,962 of record NC_064635.1, read on the forward strand.
GCAGTCTTTGTTTCGCCTTCCCCACAATATTATCTATGTGGTCTTTCCCATTTAAGTTGCTCGTAATTGTAATTCCTAGGTATTTAGTCGAATCGACAGCCCTTAGATTTGTGCGATTTATCGTATACCCAAAATTTATCGGATTTCTTTTAGTACTCACTTTGTTTAGTGCCAATTGCCACTTTTCGCACCATACAGAAATTCTCTCTAGATCATTTTGTAACTGGAATTGATCGTCTGATGAGTTTACTCGACTGTAAATTGCAGCGTCATCTGCAAACAATCTAAGGGGGCTGCTCAGATTATCACCTAGATCATTTATGTAAATCAAGAACAGCAGAGGGCCTATGACACTACCATGCGGAACGCCAGCTATCACTTCTGTTCGACTCGATGATTTACCGTCTATCACTACGAACTGTGACCTCTCTCAGAGTAAATCACGAATCCAGTCACACAACTGAGACGATACTCCATATGCACGCAATTTGATTAATAGTCGCTTGTGAGGAATGGTATCAAAAGCCTTCTGGAAATCTAGGAATATGGAATCGATCTGAGATCCCTTGTCGACAGCACTCATTACTTCATGGGAATAAAGAGCTAGCTGCGTTGCCCAAGAACGATGCTTTCTGAATCCGTGTTGGTTATGTATCAACAAGTCATTTTATTCAAGGCGATTCATAATGTTCCAGTGCAGTATATGCTCCAAAATCGTACGGCAAATTGAGGTCAGTGATATGGGTCTGTAATTCAATGGGTTACTCCTATTCCATTTCTTGAATATTGGTGTGACCTGTGCTACTTTACAGTCTTCAGGAAAAGACCTTTCGTCAAGTGAGCGTTTGTATATGATTGCTAAGAAAGGCGCTGTTGTGTCTGCATACTCTGAAAGGAAGCTGACTGGTGTACCATAGGGACTGTAAGACTTGCCTTTATTAAGTGATTTGAGTTGTTTCGCAACACCTCAGATATCTTCCTTTATGTCACTCATGCTAACAGCTGTTCTGGTTTCGAATTCTGAAATATTTACTTCGCCTTCTTTCGCGAAGGAATTACGGAAAACTGTATTTAGTTACTCCGCATTGCTGGCACCATCATCGGCGACATTCCCATAGATATCGAGCAGTGTCGGTATTCAGAAGTGGGAAAAACTGAGTTATACCACGTTGGTTTTTAGTGGCTCATATATCAGAAGCCGGAATGTAGTAGGAAGCTAGGAAATTTGAAAAGGGAATACAAATACACAGTTTAGAACTAGTGAAAAGTTTGAGAGATTTTGCAATTTGTGAACGAGATAAAAATTCGATTAAAGATAAAATTCGATCTACACTAGCGATACATTCTACACTAGTTGATTATTCAAGCATCACCAGATGCTCAGGGGAACAGATTTTCTCTTGAAGAACGATGTTCAACACTTACGAAAGTAAATTTTCATCCTAGACTCGAATATCTCTAATCCTGCTCGATGACGCTGACTGCTTCAGCTTAGGTGACGAACTGGAGCAGAGCTCTTCCATGCTTGGCTCTTTATTGACCCCAGCAAGAGCTCGCTGCTGTGTTGAAACGGGGCGTGTCTTCTTCAGTCTCTGCCGATCGTCATTGCGAATTGCAGAGAGACATCGGTAACCGACAAGCGCTGCCGACTTTAATGTGGCGCCACAATATTTGCACAATACCACATTTATAAACATAAATACATTTTTGTAATATACACTGAAGCTCCAAAGAAACTGATATAGGCGTGCATATTCAAATACAGAGATATGTCAACAGGCAGAATACGGCGCTGCAGTCGGCAACGCCTACATATGACAAGTGTCTGGTGCAGTTGTTACATCGGTTACTGCTGCTACAATGGCAAGTTATCAAGATTTAAATAGTTTCAACGTGGTGTTATAGTCGGCGCACGAACGATGGGACACAGCATCTCCGAGGTAGCGATGAAGTGGGGATTTTCACGTACGACCATTTCACGAGTGCACCATGAATATCAAAGCACTTCATCTTCAGGTGACAAGTGGCCCACCGGGACCATCCGGCCGCCGTGTCATCCTCAGCTGAGGATGCGGATAGGAGGGGTGCGTGGTCAGCTCACCGCTCTCCCGGCCATCGTGATGGTTTTCTTTGACCGGAGCCGCTACTATTCGGCCGAGTAGCTCCTCAGTGAGCATCACGAGGCTGAAAAATGGCAACAGTGAATGGCGGCATGGATGGTCACCCATCCAAATGCCGGCCACGCCTGACAGTGCTTAACTTTGGTGATCTGACGGGAACCGATGTATCCACTGCGGCAAGACCGTTGCCACCGCGAATATCAGGAATCCAGTAAAACATCAAATCTCCGACATTGCTGCGGCCGGAAAAAGATTCTGCAAGAACGGGACCAACGACAACTGAAGAGAATCGTTCAACGTGGCGGAAGTGCAACCCTTTCCGCAAATTGTTGGAGATTTCAATGCTGGGCCATGAACAAGTGCTAGCATCCGAACCATTCAACGATACATCATCGATTCGGGCTTTCAGAGCCGAAGGCCCACTCGCGTGCCCTTGATGACTGCACGACACGAAGCTCTATGCCTCGCCAGGGCCCGTCAGCACCGACATTGGACTGCTGATGACAGGCAGCATGTTGCCTGGTCGGACGAGTCTCGTTTCAAATTCTATCGAGCGGATGGACATCTACGGGTATGAAGACAACCTCAAGAATCCATGGGCTCTTCATGTTATCAGGGGACTGTTCAAGGTGGTGGAGACTCTGTAATGGCGTGGGGCGTGTGCAGTTGGAGTGGTATGGGGCCCGGAGTGGTATGGGGCCCCTGATACATCTAGATACGACTCTGACAGGTGGCACGCACGTAAGCATCCTGCCTGATCACCTGCATCCATTCATGTCCATTGTGTATTCCGACAGACTTGGGCGCCACCGAACGAGGTGGCGCAGTGAGTGTTTAGCACACTGGACTCGCATTCGGGAGGATGACGGTTCAATCCCGCGTGCGACCATCCTGATTTAAGTTCTCTAAATCGTTCCAGGCTAATACCGGGATGGTTGCTTTGAAAGGCACGGCCAACTTCCTTACCCGTCCTTCCCTACTACGATGAGACCGATGACCTCTCTGTTTGGTCTCCTCACCCAAAAACAAGCCAAGTTAGGCAATCATAGCAAGACAGTGTGATACCGCACACAGAGTGGCTCCGGGAACGCTCTTCTAGTCTAAACATTTGCGCTGGCCACCAAACTTCCATTATTGAGCACATCTGGGATGCCTTGCAACGTGCTGTTCACAGGAGGTCTACACCCTGTTCGTACGGTGTACCGTAGGTCTCTAGAAGAGCGTAGCGTTCCAAAGGATTCGAAAAGGGCACAGGTCACCCCGTTTTCAAGAAGGGACGTCGAGCAGATGTGCAGAACTATAGACCTATATCTCTAACGTCGGTCACTTGTAGAATTTTGGAACACGTATTGTGTTCGAGTATAATGACTTTTATGGACACTAGAAATGTACTCTGTAGGAATCAGCATGGGTTTCGAAAAAGACGGTCGTGTGAAACCCAGCTCGCGCTATTCGTCCACGAGACTCAGAGGGCCATAGACACGGGTTCCCAGGTAGATGCCGTGTTTCTTGACTTCCGCAAGGCGTTCGATACAGTTCCCCACAGTCGTTTAATGAACAAAGTAAGAGCATATGGACTATCAGACCAATTATGTGATTGGATTGAGGAGTTCCTAGATAACAGGAAGCAGCATGTCATTCTCAATGGAGAGAAGTCTTCCGAAGTAAGGGTGATTTCAGGTGTGCCGCAGGGGAGTGTCATAGGACCGTTGCTATTCACAATATACATAAATGACCTTGTGGATGACATCGGAAGTTCACTGAGGCTTTTTGCAGATGATGCTGTGGTGTATCGAGAGGTTGTAACAATGGAAAATTGTACTGAAATGCAGGAGGATCTGCAGCGAATTGACGCATGGTGCAGGGAATGTCAATTGAATCTCAATGTAGACAAGTGTAATGCGCTGCGAATACACAGAAAGATAGATCCTTTATCATTTAGCTACAAAATAGCAGGTCAGCAACTGGAAGCAGTTAATACCATAAATTGTCTGGGAGTGCGCATTAGGAGTGATTTAAAATGGAATTATCATATAATGTTGATCGTCGATAAAGCAGATGCCAGACTGAGATTCATTGGAAGAATCCTAAGGAAATGCAATCCGAAAACAAAGGAAGTAGGTTACAGTACGCTTGTTCGCCCACTGCTTGAATACTGCTCAGCAGTGTGGGATCCGTACCAGATAGGATTGATAGAAGAGATAGAGAAGATCAACGGAGAGCAGCGCGCTTCGTTACAGGATCATTTAGTAATCGCGAAAGCGTTACGGAGATGATAGATAAACTCCAGTGGAAGACTCTACAGGAGAGACGCTCAGTAGCTCGGTACGGGCTTTTGTCAAAGTTTCGAGAACATACCTTCACCGAAGAGTCAAGCAGTATGTTGCTCCCTCCTACGTATATCTCGCGAAGAGACCATGAGGATAAAATCAGAGAGATTAGAGCCCACACAGAGACATACCGACAATTCTTCTTTCCACGAACAATACGAGACTGGAATAGAAGGGAGAACCGATAGAGGTACTCAAGGTACCCTCCGCCACACACCGTCAGGTGGCTTGCGGAGTATGGATGTAGATGTAGATGTAGATGTAGATGTACTCCTTTGGAGTTATGGACAGCCCTGCAGGGTTAACGGTGTCAACCTCTCCAGCACTATTTCAGACAGTAGTCGAGTCCATGCCACGTCGTGTTGCGGTCCTTCTGCGTGCTCCAGGACGCCCTGCACGATGTTGGGCAGGTGTACCAGTTTCTTTGGTTTTTGAGTGCACATGCGCTGAAGTTAAGCGTTCACAATTTTTTTTTTTTAACGATCGTATTGACCAAGTAGGATCACGTTAACAACTTCAGTTCCTCTTCTTCCTTTGTTATTGTTTCCTATTTTTCCAGTATTCCGTCATTTTCTCCCCATGAAGTTTCTTCCTTTCTTCTGTCCATGTTGTTGCCGATTTTTATTGATTATGAAGTGCAGTTTACGTTTTGTAAGGGTATAAAATAGACAATGGACTAACACTGAACAGTGTTTTATGCGCAAAAGAAACAAACAAACAAAGAGAAGTCGCGTGCTCCCAGTATCTCTCACACACATTCATTTATTTTTCTTTACCTACCAATGCTGTCAGTACTACCGGGAATCCTACCGTTTACTACGTGAAACTACCGAACCGTAGTTTTGGTAGAGCACAACTCTACATGTGGGGTATCCGTGCATGAGGCGTATTTAAGCTCGCGCTCCGTCTCCAGATGCAAGTTCCAGCGCAGCGCACAGTCCTGGAAAGACTTTGCCACGACATCGCTCGCTACAGCGCCGACGGCTCCCCTCTCCGCACCTTAGCGAGGGTCCGGGTTTCCTCAATGTAACGACGCCTTGCTGGGATCCCTTGATATGCTCTGCTTCACTACTTCTTCACCGCTTCGAGAGTGTCGGGCTTATCGCTCGTAGTACTTGCACAAACGTAAACAATTTCTCTGGTTGTTGTCGGCAGCTTATCAATGATGCACGACCGCAAGAAATGTCGAGTGTTTTGATCCAGTTACAAATTCTGGATTTCAACGTCTGCCGGAGATTTAGCTCTTCAGTGTATATGGATTAAGGAAGCTTTAGTGCTAGAGTTTAGGAACGACTCTTGCCAAATGCAATCTCCACCTTGTAACACCCCACCCGTCACTTATCTGGTTTTGGCGTGTGTTCGCCCCAGCTAATTGACTAACAGATCAACAGAGAGTGCAAAACTGCCGCAATATCGGATAACGCAAAATAGAGTAATAAGGCCCTGTGACTTCTGATTGAACTGCGGTGGCAGTGTTGACATTAATTGATTCAGATTGATCACTTTTAATTAAAAAGGGGTGCACATTGATGTTATATTCAGCTATCGAACACCAGATGCAAATGTTGAACATAAAATCAATTAAGAAAATTACTTGGGATTTCAACTACTTGATTGAAAACAGATGCAGTATTATAGTATTTGAGAGTTGTAGCATCGCGTTTTAGTACCTGAATAGTGTAAATTCGCGTAGTCGTCTGTCATCTGTTTTTGTTTTGAACGGCCAGTGTCGGTTGGTCACAGTCAGTGTGCTCCCTGCCGCCGTTGGATAAGCAGCTGCAGCAGCAAGTCGTATACTCCTAGCTCACTCATTTGTTACATAGTTTAATTCTTAATTTCTTTGCGTGTTTTTGGTACTTGCATTGTTTAATTCATAAATTTCGGGCGTATTATAGTATTTGAGAGTTGTAGCATCGCGTTTTAGTACCTGAATAGTGTAAATTCGCGTAGTCGTCTGTCATCTGTTTTTGTTTTGAACGGCCAGTGTCGGTTGGTCACAGTCAGTGTGCTCCCTGCCGCCGTTGGATAAGCAGCTGCAGCAGCAAGTCGTATACTCCTAGCTCACTCATTTGTTACATAGTTTAATTCTTAATTTCTTTGCGTGTTTTTGGTACTTGCATTGTTTAATTCATAAATTTCGGGCGTATTATAGTATTTGAGAGTTGTAGCATCGCGTTTTAGTACCTGAATAGTGTAAATTCGCGTAGTCGTCTGTCATCTGTTTTTGTTTTGAACGGCCAGTGTCGGTTGGTCACAGTCAGTGTGCTCCCTGCCGCCGTTGGATAAGCAGCTGCAGCAGCAAGTCGTATACTCCTAGCTCACTCATTTGTTACATAGTTTAATTCTTAATTTCTTTGCGTGTTTTTGGTACTTGCATTGTTTAATTCATAAATTTCGGGCGTATTATAGTATTTGAGAGTTGTAGCATCGCGTTTTAGTACCTGAATAGTGTAAATTCGCGTAGTCGTCTGTCATCTGTTTTTGTTTTGAACGGCCAGTGTCGGTTGGTCACAGTCAGTGTCCTCCCTGACGCCGTTGGATAAGCAGCTGCAGCAGCAAGTCGTATACTCCTAGCTCACTCATTTGTTACATAGTTTAATTCTTAATTTCTTTGCGTGTTTTTGGTACTTGCATTGTTTAATTCATAAATTTCGGGCGTATTATAGTATTTGAGAGTTGTAGCATCGCGTTTTAGTACCTGAATAGTGTAAATTCGCGTAGTCGTCTGTCATCTGTTTTTGTTTTGAACGGCCAGTGTCGGTTGGTCACAGTCAGTGTGCTCCCTGCCGCCGTTGGATAAGCAGCTGCAGCAGCAAGTCGTATACTCCTAGCTCACTCATTTGTTACATAGTTTAATTCTTAATTTCTTTGCGTGTTTTTGGTACTTGCATTGTTTAATTCATAAATTTCGGGCGTATTATAGTATTTGAGAGTTGTAGCATCGCGTTTTAGTACCTGAATAGTGTAAATTCGCGTAGTCGTCTGTCATCTGTTTTTGTTTTGAACGGCCAGTGTCGGTTGGTCACAGTCAGTGTGCTCCCTGCCGCCGTTGGATAAGCAGCTGCAGCAGCAAGTCGTATACTCCTAGCTCACTCATTTGTTACATAGTTTAATTCTTAATTTCTTTGCGTGTTTTTGGTACTTGCATTGTTTAATTCATAAATTTCGGGCGTATTATAGTATTTGAGAGTTGTAGCATCGCGTTTTAGTACCTGAATAGTGTAAATTCGCGTAGTCGTCTGTCATCTGTTTTTGTTTTGAACGGCCAGTGTCGGTTGGTCACAGTCAGTGTGCTCCCTGCCGCCGTTGGATAAGCAGCTGCAGCAGCAAGTCGTATACTCCTAGCTCACTCATTTGTTACATAGTTTAATTCATAATTTCTTTGCGTGTTTTTGGTACTTGCATTGTTTAATTCATAAATTTCGGGCGTATTATAGTATTTGAGAGTTGTAGCATCACGTTTTAGTACTCGAATAGTGTTAAATCGCGTAGTCTCCTTCCGCCGCCGAGCAGTGTGTCAGCAGTGCACAAGTGGCAGCATTACTGCATTTACTAGGCAATCTTGTATTTTAATAACCGCTTCAATTTTGTGTCGTTTTGTTTGCGCTCTCTGTAGATTAGTTCAGACGTTCTTTGCACAAGTTTTTAGCATGGATAGGGACTGCAACTGCTGTGTTCGGATGCAGGCTGAGTTGGCATCCCTTCGCTCCCAGCTTCAGGCAGTGTTGGCTTCGGTCACACAGCTTGAGGCTGTTGCCAATGGGCATCACTGTGGGGGTCCGGATGGGGGTTTGTCGGGGACGGCCAGCTCGTCCCACGCATCCCCCGATCGGACTACGACTGTGGTTGCCCGGGATACTGCCCGCATTGAGGCTGCTCCCTCACCTGTGGTAGAGTGGGAGGTCGTCTCAAGGTGTGGCAGGGGGCGAAAGACATTCCGGAGGGCTGAACGGAAGGCCTCTCCAGTTTGTCTGACGAACCGGTTTCGGGCTCTGTCTCAGGCTGATACTGATCTTCAGCCTGAAATGGCTGCTTGTCCTGTTCCAGAGGTTGCCCCTCAGTCTGCAAGATCCGGGCAGTCGCAGAGGGTGGGCTTACTGGTAGTTGGGAGCTCCAACGTCAGGCGCGTAATGGGGCCCCTTAGGGATATGGCAGCAAGGGAGGCGAAGAAAACCAAAGTGCACTCCGTGTGCATACCGGGGGGAGTCATTCCAGATGTGGAAAGGGTCCTTCCGGTTGCCATGAAGGGTACAGGGTGCACCCATCTGCAGGTGGTCGCTCATGTCGGCACCAATGATGTGTGTCGCTATGGATCGGAGGAAATCCTCTCTGGCTTCCGGCGGCTATCTGATTTGGTGAAGACTGCCAGTCTCGCTAGCGGGATGAAAGCAGAGCTCACCATCTGCAGCATCGTCGACAGGACTGACTGCGGACCTTTGGTACAGAGCCGAGTGGAGGGTCTGAATCAGAGGTTGAGACGGTTCTGCGACCATGTGGGCTGCAGATTCCTCGACTTGCGCCATAGGGTGGTGGGGTTTCGGGTTCCGCTGGATAGGTCAGGAGTCCACTACACGCAACAAGCGGCTACACGGGTAGCAGGGGTTGTGTGGCGTGGGCTGGGCGGTTTTTTAGGTTAGATGGCCTCGGGCAAGTGCAGAAAGGGCAACAGCCTCAACGGGTGCGGGGCAAAGTCAGGACATGCGGGGACCAAGCAGCAATCGGTATTGTAATTGTAAACTGTCGAAGCTGCGTTGGTAAAGTACCGGAACTTCAAGCGCTGATAGAAAGCACCGAAGCTGAAATCGTTATAGGTACAGAAAGCTGGCTGAAGCCAGAGATAAATTCTGCCGAAATTTTTACAAAGGCACAGACGGTGTTTAGAAAGGATAGATTGCATGCAACCGGTGGTGGAGTGTTCGTCGCTGTTAGTAGTAGTTTATCCTGTAGTGAAGTAGAAGTGGATAGTTCCTGTGAATTATTATGGGTGGAGGTTACACTCAACAACCGAGCTAGGTTAATAATTGGCTCCTTTTACCGACCCCCCGACTCAGCAGCATTAGTGGCAGAACAACTGAGACAAAATTTGGAATACATTTCACATAAATTTTCTCAGCATGTTATGGTCTTAGGTGGAGATTTCAATTTACCAGATATAGACTGGGACACTCAGATGTTTAGGACGGGTGGTAGGGACAGAGCATCGAGTGACATTATACTGAGTGCACTATTCGAAAATTACCTCGAGCAATTAAACAGAGAACCGACTCGTGGAGATAACATCTTGGACCTACTGATAACAAACAGACCCGAACTTTTCGACTCTGTAAGTGCAGAACAGGGAATCAGTGATCATAAGGCCGTTGCAGCATCCCTGAATATGGAAGTTAATAGGAATATAAAAAAAGGGAGGAAGGTTTATCTGTTTAGCAAGAGTAATAGAAGGCAGATTTCAGACTACCTAACAGATCAAAACGAAAATTTCTGTTCCGACACTGACAATGTTGAGTGTTTATGGAAAAAGTTCAAGGCAATCGTAAAATGCGTTTTAGACAGGTACGTGCCGAGCAAAACTGTGAGGGACGGGAAAAACCCACCGTGGTACAACAACAAAGTTAGGAAACTACTGCGAAAGCAAAGAGAGCTTCACTCCAAGTTTAAACGCAGCCAAAACCTCTCAGACAAACAGAAGCTAAACGATGTCAAAGTTAGCGTAAGGAGGGCTATGCGTGAAGCGTTCAGTGAATTCGAAAGTAAAATACTAGGTACCGACTTGACAGAAAATCCTAGGAAGTTCTGGTCTTACGTTAAATCAGTAAGTGGCTCGAAACATCATGTCCAGACACTCCGGGATGATGATGGCATTGAAACAGAGGATGACAAGCGTAAAACTGAAATACTAAACACCTTTTTCCAAAGCTGTTTCACAGAGGAAGACCGCACTGCAGTTCCTTCTCTAAATCCTCGCACCAACGAAAAAATGGCTGACATTGAAATAAGTGTCCAAGGAATAGAAAAGCAACTGGAATCACTCAACAGAGGAAAGTCCACTGGACCTGACGGGATACCAATTCGATTCTACACAGAGTACGCGAAAGAACTTGCCCCCCTTCTAACAGCCGTGTACCGCAAGTCTCTAGAGGAACAGAAGGTTCCAAATGATTGGAAAAGAGCACAGGTAGTCCCAGTCTTCAAGAAGGGTCGTCGAGCAGATGCGCAAAACTATAGACCTATCTCTCTGACGTCGATCTGTTGTAGAATTTTAGAACATGTCTTTTGCTCGAGTATCATGTCGTTTTTGGAAACTCAGAATCTACTATGTAGGAATCAACATGGATTCCGGAAACAGCGATCGTGTGAAACCCAACTCGCTTTATTTGTTCATGAGACCCAGAAAATATTAGATACAGGCTCCCAGGTAGATGCCATTTTCCTTGACTTCCGGAAGGCGTTCGATACAGTTCCGCACTGTCGCCTGATAAACAAAGTAAGAGCCTACGGAATATCAGACCAGCTGTGTGGCTGGATTGAAGAGTTTTTAGCAAACAGAACACAGCATGTTGTTCTCAATGGAGAGACATCTACAGACGTTAAAGTAACCTCTGGCGTGCCACAGGGGAGTGTTATGGGACCATTGCTTTTGACAATATATATAAATGACCTAGTAGATAGTGTCGGAAGTTCCATGCGGCTTTTCGCGGATGATGCTGTAGTATACAGAGAAGTTGCAGCATTAGAAAATTGTAGCGAAATGCAGGAAGATCTGCAGCGGATAGGCACTTGGTGCAGGGAGTGGCAACTGACCCTTAACATAGACAAATGTAATGTATTGCGAATACATAGAAAGAAGGATCCTTTATTGTATGATTATATGATAGTGGAACAAACACTGGTAGCAGTTACTTCTGTAAAATATCTGGGAGTATGCGTGCGGAACGATTTGAAGTGGAATGATCATATAAAATTAATTGTTGGTAAGGCGGGTACCAGGTTGAGATTCATTGGGAGAGTCCTTAGAAAATGTAGTCCATCAACAAAGGAGGTGGCTTACAAAACACTCGTTCGACCTATACTTGAGTATTGCTCATCAGTGTGGGATCCGTACCAGATCGGGTTGACGGAGGAGATAGAGAAGATCCAAAGAAGAGCGGCGCGTTTCGTCACAGGGTTATTTGGTAACCGTGATAGCGTTACGGAGATGTTTAACAAACTCAAGTGGCAGACCCTGCAAGAGAGGCGCTCTGCATCGCGGTGTAGCTTGCTCGCCAGGTTTCGAGAGGGTGCGTTTCTGGATGAGGTATCGAATATATTGCTTCCCCCTACTTATACCTCCCGAGGAGATCACGAATGTAAAATTAGAGAGATTAGAGCGCGCACAGAGGCTTTCAGACAGTCGTTCTTCCCGCGAACCATACGCGACTGGAACAGGAAAGGGAGATAATGACAGTGGCACGTAAAGTGCCCTCCGCCACACACCGTTGGGTGGCTTGCGGAGTATAAATGTAGATGTAGATGTAGATAGCACAAATTTATTTTAACTCACGACCTTCAATCATCACATTACATGACTCTCCTAATAGCCAGTTTTTGCCGACGTGATCCAACAAATTAATCAGTGGCCGGAGGGGGCGCAATATCACCGAATACAGCGTGGCGGAGCGGCGTCGTTGTGTGGACATCGGCCGACCTCGTGGTGCTGCAAGGCTGCGCTCGTCTATTCACTCCTAGCTATCTTTCTCAGTACATAGCTGAACCAAAAATTCCTATCTCCAAGCTCAATCGTTCCATTTGCTAAGTCCTAAACTGCAGAGATGCTCACTCTTTCTCAGGCAAGCCGAGTAAAGAACGCCCCGTCCGCACTCTAGACAAGCTGGGAACGGAAGACCTCTACTGAGACTTCTGCCAGTCCGCTCTTTGCCTCGGTTTCCCCTACAGCAAAATCACTTGCGCCAATTGCAGTGCAAGTCGCGTTAATTATCGACGCTTCCCAGCGCCGACCAATGCCTGCTCTGGGAAGTGAACAAATTCCCACAAATTTTCCCTTCCTCTCAACTTCTGCTATTTAGATCCTCCCAGGCCACCCATCAAGGTTAGCGTCTGCACAAACACCAATTTTTCCGGTATTCTGACTCCCAGGTGAGTACTTCGAATTCCTCAGTCCTACGTTCCCATCGGAGACCGGCGTATTTCATTCTGTCGCTCTTCACCTGATTTACTTCACACTCTACGGACCGTGAATTCAGCGTGAAGTTGCTATAGTCATGAATATGCATATTTCGGCCTCTGTTGACCGCTCCGCCATAGCTTTGCGCGGCTTTCTCGCATGTTTGCCTGAAAATGGGACGACGGACATTTATCAACAGGTGTAAAAGTTCTCCATCTGCTTCCCGATACACCAGCACAGGGTCAACTACCCCCTCACTGCCATTCATCTTAAGGCAGCTGGAGGCCGCGCCCCGTTGCCAGTTTCTCAGAGTTTGAGCGGCCCTAAGCTGCCTATTGTCGCTTCCCTTCGCCGCTCCCCAGCCGCGCGCCGCCACCTGGCCGCGGTCAACTCTAAATACTTCTCTGGGATTAACTAGCCTCCAATAAATCGACGCTTTTCCACGAAGTTTTCATGTCGCGTGAATTACTTTAAAACCATCACCCAATATTAATTATTCCAAACGTCCATACTATACCCTCTACAAGATGCAGTCATTTTTGTTCAGCCCTACTGTTCGCTCAACGTGAGTCGGGTGATCTTTAATGACTTCATGTACGGGGCATAGTTCTTGCCATCTTACAACCGTCCACCGTACATCAGCAGCTCTTAACGCGACTTTAACCCAGGAGAAAGTGGGAGTGGACTGGGTGAGCTTTGAGCGGCGCGGCCAGTGCGGTAGTGGTGTGACGTGCTGGCGCCCGTCCAGCGGCCAGGCGGCGGCACCCGGCTGTCACGGTGGCTCCCACGGCCGCCGTCGCCCGCCCAGCGGTCCCCGGGCACCGGCTGGGGCTCCCACGACACCCCGGCCAGGGGTCAACTCGCACCAGCCTCGCCACTCCGCTCCGCGCCGCTCACGCGCACGTTCACGTTCCATGTGTCGCCTCCCGTGGCGGCTGGCCCACGCGCTGCGGGCACGGCCGGCCACTCGAGGCGGCGTCTCGGCTGCCGCCGCAGGCCGCAGCTGACGATGTGAACTCAAGATCGTAAGAGGTGGAAAAGAGCCACCGTGGTACAACGACCGAGTTAGAAAACTGCTGCGGAAGCAAACGGAACTTCACAGCAAACATAAACATAGCCAAAGCCTTGCAGACTAACAAAAAATACGCGAAGCGAAATGTAGTGTGAGGGCTATGCGAGAGGCGTTCAATGAATTCGAAAGCAAAGTTCTATGTACTGACTTGGCAGAAAATCCTAAGAAATTTTGGTCTTATGTCAAAGCGGTAGGTGGATCAAAACAAAAGTCCAGACACTCCGCGACCAAAATGGTACTGAAACAGAGGATGACAGACTAAAGGCCGAAATACTAAATGTCTTTTTCCAAAGCTGTTTCACAGAGGAAGACTGCACTGTAGTTCCTTCTCTAGATTGTCGCACAGATGACAAAACGGTAGATATCGAAATAGACGACAGAGGGATAGAGAAACAATTAAAATCGCTCAAAAGAGGAAAGGCCGCTGGACCTGATGGGATACCAGTTCGATTTTACACAGAGTACGCGAAGGAACTTGCCCCCCTTCTTGCAGCGGTGTACCGTAGGTCTCTAGAAGAGCGCAGCGTTCCAAAGGATTGGAAATTGGCACAGGTCATCCCCGTTTTCAAGAAGGGATCTCGAACAGATGTGCAGAACTATAGACCTATATCTCTAACGTCGATCAGTTGTAGAATTTTGGAACACGTATTAGGTTCGAGTATAATGACTTTTCTGGAGACTAGAAATCTACTCTGTAGGAATCAGCATGGATTTCGAAAAAGACAATCGTGTGAAACCCAGCTCGCGCTATTCGTCCACAACACTCGGAGGGCCATGGACACCGGTTCCCAGGTAGATGCCGTGTTTCTTTGACTTCCGCAAGGCGTTCGATACAGTTCCCCACAGTCGTTTAATGAACAAAGTAAGAGCATATGGACTATCAGACCAATTGTGTGATTCGATTGCGGAGTTCCTAGATAACAGAACGCAGCATGTCATTCTCAATGGAGAGAAGTCTTCCGAAGTAAGAATGATTTCAGGTGTGCCACAGGGGAGTGTCGTAGAACCGTTGCTATTCACAATATACATAAATGACCTTGTGGATGACATCGGAAGTTCACTGAGGCTTTTTGCGGATGATGCTGTGGTGTATCGAGAGGTTGTAACAATGGAAAATTGTACTGAAATGCAGGAGGATCTGCAGCGAATTGACGCATGGTACACGGAATGGCAATTGAATCTCAATGTAGACATATGTAATGTGCTGCGAATACATAGAAAGAAAGATCCCATATCAGTTAGCTACAATATAGCAGGTCAGCAACAGGAAGCAGTTAATTCCATAAATTATCTGGAAGTACGCATTAGGAGTGATTTAAAATGGAATGATCATATAATGTTGATCGTCGGTAAAGCAGATGCCAGACTGAGATTCATTGGAAGAATCCTAAGGAAATGCAATCCGAAAACAAAGGAAGTAGGTTTCAGTACGCTTGTTCGCCCACTGCTTGAATACTGCTCAGCAGTGTGGGATCCGTACCAGATAGGATTGATAGAAGAGATAGAGAAGATCCAACGGAGAACAGCACGCTTCGTTACAGGATCACTTAGTAATCGAGAAAGCGTTACGGAGATGATAGATAAACTCCAGTGGAAGACTCTGCAGGAGAGACGCTCAGTAGCTCGGTACGGGCTTTTGTTGAAGTTTCGAGAACATACCTTCACCGAGGAGTCAAGCAGTATATTGCTCCCTCCTACATATATCTCGCGAAGAGACCATGAGGATAAAATCAGAGAGATTAGAGCCCACACAGAGGCATACCGACAATCCTTCTATCCACAAACAATACGAGACTGGAATAGAAGATGAACCGATAGAGGTACTAAAGGTACCCTCCGCCACACACCGTCAGGTGGCTTGCGGAGTATGGATGTAGATGTAGAACATACCAGAGGTATTCACTCGCTCCCAGTTCGAGCTCGTCCAACATAATTTTGACCCTTTGACTACCAACTTTTCTTCAACGATATTCGTGTACGTTTATTTTGCGAAGGCGGGCTGGTTCCCCTTATTCTGCCTCAGCTACACTATTCGGCGATTACTCCGCAAACACATTCTCCACGTACGCGTTCTCCGCCATTACTCTACCACGCAAACGTTGGTGTTACTCCCGTCTGTTGTGAGACGTTCCAAGTGGTTCAAATGGCTCCAAGCGATATGGGACTTAACATATGAGGTCATCAGTCCCCCAGACTTAGAACTACCTGAACCTATCTAACCTAAGGACATCACACACTGGAACCTCCCGCTCACTTATCGACCTTAATGACAGTAAAAATTAAACCGCGTGTGGAAATTTGGGAAAAGCAATCGTCACCGACGTTAATCTGTCAGTAAAGAGGGAGGAAAGGGTTACATCTAAATGAAAGGAAAAATGCAAATGAAACTGGTGGAAATTAATTTTGAAAAAGGGTAAAGTTAATAAAGAAAGTAAATGTGCGGTCGTTACGTTAACAACTAACTGGCGATAATTAGATATTTGAGATTTGGGGAAAATTACGGTCGCCAGTCCTATGGACAACCACTATAATAACTGAAAAAGAAAGGTAATTGCACATATAATTAGCACTAAAGCGTGGCAACTGAAGATTGACACGTGTTGTGCGAAAATTGAATGTTTGTCAGTAGTAATAAATTTCGCTACACACTGACTTAATTTAGCAAAAGAATTAATAAAACCGGAAAATTGAAAGTTAATTTAGTGACTGAAATTAATAGTGAACTTTGTTTCTGAAGCACTACGAAATTCAATAAAATAAGGTAAGTCTTGGGCTACCTCAACAATCATTTCAAAAGCTACTTGAATCTACGCAGTTTAGAAATAAGAGATTTAACTTTGAACTTGAATTAAATAATTCTGAACAATTAACAATAGTAAAATTTAGTACGTACCAAGCTGAGCTGCAGTCACAGGCAAGCTAAAATATGGTAACAAAACTCGCACTCTTAATTTGTGCTTGTGTAATCTAAATATTGTAGCCAGCTATGAATACCTTAACTGAACTTTGAAATTAAGCAGTGACATCGAATGATATTACTTTAGTGGTGGCGTTTGATTTTCAACGACACTCGGGTTCATTCCGGAAAAGGAAGGGACCCTGCTTGGTAATGCAATTGTGACAATGAGCAACAAAGGTTCATGCTAAGTTGCTGTATTTTAGTGATGCAAATGGAACACTTTGAAAAGCTGAGGTCTGCCATACAGTTCTAAAACTTTACGTGCTTTCAGTCTTACTTGTTGGTTGATTGAAGGCTTGAAGTCGTCGATCGAGGAGGTGACGACAATCACTTATTGCCGGCCGTCGCTGTGGCAGAAGCTGGATGTTGGCGCGCCTCCTCGACACGGTCACCAGACCAAACGGGCTCTTGATGTGCGCCAGCTAATGCTTCCCGTCCACGACACCGCGCCAGAAACTACCATAGGAAGTCGAGCGCAATTACATGCTGCCAAACCCCGGAAGCGAGGCAAATCGCGGGAGCGTCACTCAACACACCTGCTCCACCGCCCTACTCCATCCAGACTCTGCTCTGCCAGCGCTCCACGTGGCAGAGTTAACACTCCCAAAGATTCTAAACATTTTGGTTGTCCACACGACCTATCGATGTAATCGTTTGATAGCATAGTTTTCCCTAGGCAAGACCCAGCGTAAAAATAAAAATAATATTTACAATGCAAACCAGTTATACATCGACATAAATGCATAAATATATATATACAAATTGTAAAACAATTACAATATATAAAAAACAGAAATTTCATATCTTCAGGTAACAAAATAAGGAAAGAATTTATTGTACAACAGATGGAAATAGGAGGATATGCATTTCCAGTGTTACAACACATCCATATCCGAGGTAGAATTCGAACCAGCGACTGTACCAGCAGCGCGGTTCTAGACTGAAGCGCCTAGAACTGCTCGGTCATAGCGGCAGCAGGAGAGGGGGGGGGGGGGGTCCAACGGGGACTGAACCGCACAATAACCCTGAAAGAGTGGTCCGGTGTGGGGAGGCGGTGGGCTGAAGTGGACTGCGGTAGCCGTCGTTGGGTTGTGGACCACTGCGGCTGCGGTTGGGAGGGAGCCCCTCCGTCTGTTCTATGCCCCCATTTAACATACAGTACAATACAATATGGTTTTTTTAATTAAAGTCATAGTGATGGCTGAAGGCCTTATTAAGACAGAATTGAAAATTATTCGTCGGCTGAAGGCCACAAGCAATGTAACAAACAATTAACTGCTGAAGGCCTGAATTACAAGTGAGGAAGGCAATTACACATTAAAACATTAGCGTAAATTTTAAACAATTGCCGGCCGATGTGGCCGAGCGGTTCTAGGCGCTTCAGTCTGGAACCGCCCGACCGTTATGGTCGCAGGTTCTAATCCTGCCTTGGGCATGGATGTGTGTGATGTCTTTGCTTAGGTACGTTTAAGTAGTTCGAAGTTCTAGGGGACTGATGACCTCAGAAGTTAAGTCCCATAGTGCTCAGAGCAATTTTTATCAATTATGACAATTTGACCAAGTAAGACGGAATGATCCACAAACAGTGCTCCACGGATCGAGGTGACTGCAGCTGTGTAAGCAGTGAGACAGGCAGCCAAGAGTAATGTTCACCTAAGGAGGGCAACTCAAACTAAAGATGGTTTAAACGCCGATCAACCTTCTTAGCAAATCCACCTAACGCCAGATAACCAGTCCAACGATGGAATAATTCAGGTGAGAACGAAGTGACAGACAGCACTGCGTCTCCAGAATCCGGTGTTTAAAAACATCGCATTTGCAAGCCGCATTCTATCACCTGCTGAACGTAATTATTCCGTCACTGAACTTGAAACATTATGTGTTGTTTGGGCTTTCACGAGATTTCGGCACTTTCTTTACGGAAGACATACCACCGTCTATACAGACCACAGAGCGATACAATTTTTACTTTCGGCTAAATTTACACACGACAGACTCAGCAGATGGAAACTTTATTTACAGGAATTTAATTTTACAATAGTTCACATTCCCGGAACACAAAATGTTGTATCAGACGCACTATCTCGTTCTCTCGGCAACAATCAGCAAGACGTCGCAACCAACTTCTGCAAGGCAAATTTCAGCGTCATGTATATTCAAAAAGTCGCATTTGAAAATTTTATTTCGTCGTCATTACAGGACATAGCAAAGGAGCAAAGTAAAGACAATGTGTGGAAAGAAATTAAACACCTCTGGCAAGATAAGAATAATGTTACGATTAGACACCATTACACTGTACGCAATAACATTCTGTTTCGCCGCTCTCATCCAGACAGCAACAATTGGTTGTTATGTATTCCTGACGAACTGGTTAACAAATTAATCTGGTACACTCATTTAAGTTATGCGCATTACGGAGCCATTATACTGAGACAGAACTGTTATTTTAACAACATGGAAAAACGTATTCGACGAGTTTTAGCGTCATGTAAAATTTGCCAGAAAGCTAAGTCAGACACCACTTCACATATTCCTCCATTATATCCCATTGTACCTGTTAAATTAAGACACATGGCCGCTGTAGACATTTTTGGTCCAATTCCGAGAAGTAACAGAGGTTTCTGCTACATCTTTGTCGCTGTTGAACTCACTTCAAAATTTGTTACTTTCACTCCGTTACGCAAAGCTACTGCTAAAACTGTTTCAAAAGCATTTGTAAAGCATTTCTTATTTCATGTAGGGCATGTGATGAAAGTAATTTCTGACAATGGATCACAATTTCGTTCTGCTATATGGACACGTATGTTACGAGCTAGAAAAATTTCTCCGATCTATATATCCAAGTACCATGCTTCTTCGAACCCCTGTGAACGATTGATGAAAGAAATTGGTAAACTGTGTAGCATTTACTGCCATAAAAGACATATTGATTGGGACAGACACATACACTCATTCCAGGATGTAATTAACTCCATACCAAATGAATCCACTATGCTATCTCCGTCTGTTATACTGAAAAATGTTGAACCACCTAACAAGATTAAAGAATTAGTAAATTTTCCTAGATCTCATCGGCTACGACACCGTGAAATAATTGACATTGCACTGAACAACATCAAACGTGCCGCTGAGCGCCGGAGAAGACAGCAAAAACAGGTTTGTACACGCCGAGACTTTCACGTGGGACAGAACATATTAGTACGTACACACTATTTATCCAACAAAATAAAAGGTAAGTGCAGTAAATTTGAACTTCTATACGCAGGTCCGTATCGGATTCGCAGCATTCCTCACCCCAATGTTGTACACGTCGAAACTTTGAGAACGAGAAAAAGTAAAGGTAATCACCATGTCTCAAATATTAAACCTTTTATTGAGTGAACATACTTTGATTTATCACCCTGTAATGCCATTTCCTAATTTTTTTTATGACCGCTTATGCAATTATATTCACATGAACACCTACTGATGATTATCGTATTTTTTCTTGGCAAGTGCCCGGCAAGGTAAGGTTAGCAGGTCGCTTTTGTTGTCGTTACATATCAGACCGTGCACATTTTCCATTTTTTTGTGTGTATGATAGTTTTCCTGTTTTGTTTGTATGCACTATGAATTAATTAAGATATAACACACACCAGTTGACTTCGACATTTTTGCTTTATGATATCTCAACATCGTGACTACTTTACTTTTTTTTGCTGCTGCATTGTGATATTCTGTGTACATTTTTGCTTTTGAACACTGTCTATGCTTTTGACATATTACGTTTTCTGTCATGTTATGCTGTATGCTTAATTATGTTACTATGAATCAGTAATTATTTAGTGAGCATATAATGTAAATGCAAGACATTAATCTTTGTTCATCAATTTCAGAAAGAAATGATACGTAAATGAAATAAATTAAACGGAAATTGGAATTTCAACTACGGAATAGACGAAAGAGGATACAAAAACCTTATGAAGAAGAGTAAATGGATCAGAATTAACAAGCATTAACAAGAAGATACAATACACATCGCAGAATAGCAGTCTTAACTAATTTTTTCTTTCAGAATACGAAGCGATTGATGCAGGCTGTCAGACAGAACTACACATCTTAGTTTTAGTGATTAAATATGATAGAGATAAGGAATAATTGTATAATGAATAATGAAGTGATATTTTTTTGGAGATGATAATGAGTGCTGATGAATAATGATGAAGAATATGCTACTATGGATAATGAAGTTTTTCTTTACAGGTGATGATAATGATGGAGTTATGGATAATGAAGTGATGGATAATGAAGTTTTTTCTTTACAGATGAGGATGATGTTGAAGTTTATGTATTTATGCTCTGTAGTTATTTAAGTATTTGTTGCAGTTTGCTCTGACAGCAGGTGTTATATTGCATAGTAGGATGAATGAAGGTTTTGGAAAGGACAGCTATGGAACACATTTTTTATATACATTTCACTACCTGTTAATTCGAAGTTCACTACTTTTCAGCATAGTATGCGTTTCTTCTTTCAGCTCAATAATCCATTTTGAATTTTTTTCCAGCAGAAGCTTTTCATGATACTTACTAAACCTGTTACTTATTATACCTGTACTAGCACTTACATTTTTTTTACCCATTTGTGTCTATCATTTATAAATGTGATCACATATACTGCCTTGTTTCACAACCTTGCTACAGCTGACTCATGACGAATGACGTCACACATTTCATTTACAGGAACAACCCAGAACCAGTTTTTTTTCTTTTTTCTCTTCTTGCTTTCTCTTATAATTACCCAAAGCAATGCATTGCAAACTAACAAAAAAAATGTATTTCCAGTCCCACATAATGCTACTGGTTTAAGAGAATTCTAAATAATACTGATCAGCTATGAATAATACGTCACCTGAAAAATGAGTAGTACTAATTACTATATAGAGATGACCAATGCTAATAATGCTTTGTAACTAGGAAAATACTACTAATTACTATATAGAGATGACCAATGCTTTGTAATTAGAAAGAACTGCTAATAATGCTTTGTAACTAGGAAAATACTACTAATTACTATATAGAGATGACCAATGCTTTGTAACTAGGAAAAGAATGCTCCTAATTATCTTTGTAATTAGGAAAAGAATGCTACTAATTATGCTTTGTAACTGGAAAATGAATACTATTAATTAATAATTCTTTGTAACTAAGAAAAGAAGGCTACTGATTATTACTATATTGAAATGACAGATGATTATTTAATAATGCTTTGTAACTAAGAAAAGAATGCGATTATTTAATAATGCTTTGTACCTAGGAAAAGAATGCTACTAATTATGCTTTGTAACTGGGAAAAGAATACGATAATTTAATAATGCTTTGTAACTAAGAATAGAAGGCTATATTGAAATGACAAATGGAAAATGAATACTACTAATTAATAATGCTTTGTAACTGAGAAATGATGACTGTATTGGGATGTCCAATGATTATCAACGTTATTATTGACTACCTCCTGTTTTAAGTAATGACTCCTGATGATTTGTAATTAGAGAACGGTGCAAATATTCTATGTAAATCAATTAATGAACATTTTTCTGTAATACTACATTCATGGTGCAGAAATGTTCAATAGTTGGGCTATGAATGCCGCAAACTACTAATGTAATTACTAATGACGACTTGTATGTGACTTAATGTCCTTCACCTTCTGAACTGACTACCCTGAATTACTGTAATATCCATTTGTCCTGTCCATCCTCTTGATCATGGAACACTATATTTGGTTTTGCACTAATTCTACGTTGGTGTGCCTTGTAAAAGCGTGGTGTTGACACGACATGCTGTCCACCACCGTGAGCGATGGCGACGTTATTATGGTCCCACTGTTTGGTGTACCAGATGTACTGCCAAAATGAAAACATGGAATATTACTACGACATTTCAGTGTCTTAGATACGCTGATAAATACTTCTGGGAAAAGAACTGCAAATTGTCTCACTTGGTGTTGTATTTCTGTGGAAAGATATGGACTTTCAGTGCAGCTGCGTGCAACCTAAGTGCTACAACCATGACGCAATCCTTCCTATTCCTTCCCTAATTATTGTAAAATGAAAAAGTCATATACAGTGCGTGTGCACTTGTTTTCTTTTGTTAATGAGATCAGTTATCCTGAAATTACTAAAGACTTCGATAGTGCATGTGCACTTTATTACACTCCTTGATTTGTTTGTTTGTTGTAGAAAAATATCTTCTGTACTACAGTGCACTTTTGCCATTTATTAATACATTTTGTGATTTGATGATATGTTCTAAACTGCAGTGCATGTGCACACATGTCACTTGTCAACATGATTTTTTGCCATTATGTTTAATTGTTGTAAAAATGCTACAGACATTTTTTTCGATTTGTTGATATATTCTGAAGTACAGTGAATGTGCACTTTTGTCATTTATCGATACGATTTGTATATACCTTTTTTGTGATTTGCTCTGTATTCATTGTATATATTTTTGTCTTTGTATGAAATATTTTGTACTCGGTGCGTGTGCACCATACTCAATTCACGTTCTAAATCTGAATATTCTTTGTAATTTATAAAGGCACATTTGCATGCCGAGCGTGAGTTTCCTCGGAAACGCGAAATATTAATTAAATAAATAATCAGTGACAAATAAATAAAGCCTATGGCACACAACTGCAGCGCTGTGTCGCTGATAAAACAAAAGCACAATTACGTTACTCTTATGTTTGATTAAGAAATGGAGAGCTCTGGTAGAAGTGGTGCGAGAAGCACGTATTTTATTCTATTGTCTGGCACACCGCCATATTTCATGTTATAGAAGAATATTGCGAGTTGCAACCAGACTAGGCACTCGATTCTTAGACAATCACCTCTGTACGACGTATTGGCATGGCTGGCAAATTATTGAAATATTGAGATTTAGATTATGAGTCCGCACCTACCGCAGCAGTCTTTGGAAACGATTTATTTACGAAGTCCGATTATTTCAGTTTTATTTCACGGTCAACTACGAGTAACATTGCCTTTATGAGAAAGCCATTGTCAAGCGTCTGATACCGAATAATTAAACGTCCACGTTCCAGATAAGCAAATATTTATTACAATCACAATCACCATCATACAGATAGAAAAATTAATATTTAAATAATATTTTTTTATTTTATTTATTTTATGTTGGCGACTGCGTGTCGGACTTGTTATTTTGTCATTTGTTACATTGTTCTCTTTGTTTCATGTGAAAAATCAACTTTCTGGACCTGGACGTGAATGTATGAGAGATAAAAAAAAATCTGAAGATATTTTCCAATTCTAAAATTTTGCGGGAAGACGCAATGAAACTTCCAGCAAAATAAGGTAAGACGCAGCATCTTTGCATTAGCAGGCTTGACCAGACGTATAATTCAGTGTATTAGCTTTTCAGTAGATTCTGTAGTGTTTCTTTCGTACATAACAGTTTTCAGTGATAAATTTCATTCTCAGTACTTTTCCTTAAACAATAACGTATGCAACAATACCAATACACGAGTGTACAATATGGCCGACTTCTGTACGATACGTAGTAACATGGACAGCAGCCATTACCAATAATCTCAAATTCAGTTTATATTTTTAAATTAACAGACAGCCATTGTTGCTACGAGCGATTCATGCTCAACTGCATTTTATTTTAAAATCAGTGTCAAATATTTTCTTGAAACATATATCACGTGTGGCATGGTAATAACTAGAAATCAATACGCAAAAATGGAACAGCAAAGACGTACTATTCAGACGCAATCCGACTCGGACGAGAGACAAATGTTAGAAAATGACTTTACGACAGCAACCGGTAGTGACGATTTATCAAACATTGACGCAAGTGTTGACGGAAATTTTGGCAATAGGCCGTCCACTACAAAAATTTCAAAGTCTCAGTCGGAGCCCATGTTGATGCATGACGTCACGTCTAATGACGCGACGGGGGCACAGACCTTGCAAACAGTAAACATTGCCGACATGTTACAAATGCTAATGAAACAAAACGCCGAAAACATGGCAACCTTACAGACACAAAATGACGCAATTAAATCTGACCTCATAGCACTCAAGACAGGTAATGACACTTTATGTAAACGTGTGGAACTTATAGAGGCCACACTGACCAAACAGATGACTGAACTCAGTACTAAATTTTCCCAGCTTAATACGAGACAAGAAAAGACTACAACTGACGTAGCACTTTTACAGACACAAGTAAAAAACCTTAATGTCACGTGTGAAGTTCTTACTGAACAAATTCAAACATATCCTTCAGTACATGACAACCTTGAAAAACGAATTACTGACGTACAGAATAAATTTGACAATGTTGAACAACACCTGACTGACATCTTACAATCTGATGCCACAGCTCATTTTCAAAATATTAATAAAGAATTTCATGATTGGGTAGTGAACAAAGACAAACATTTTGATAGATGCTTACGTGAAAATTTACCAACAATTGTGCACGACTCCGTAGCGCAATACATTACTAATAACAAACAGCTGATCAGTGACGCAGTCACTGCACCCATGAGACAATTCACCGATCGACCACAGTCTGAATGTAACGAAAATATCAGTCAAAATGCACAGTTCAGGAACCAATATACATTCGAGTATGACACACACATACCGCACACGACAAACACACAAGAACAAAACACACCACGACTACAACACATACCACGATGTGCAAACACAAACACAAGCTATTATCATGGTAAACCACAGCAACATTATCGTAATTACTCGCCAGCTGAACATACCAGTAATTACAGTGGAATAAATCCATATCACAATGCGAAGGAAGAAGAAAGCTTAATGAAACACAGGCAATTTCAGATTTTTATCCCAGAAAAACGAACCATTCATCCGGTGATTTTTCTTAAATCTTTTAGTAACGCATTTCCACGCACTTGGAGTGACCGGAAAAAGATTTCATATATTGTCGGTTACATCCAAGGCGATGCAGCT
Source organism: Schistocerca cancellata (assembly GCF_023864275.1). Lineage (NCBI taxonomy): Eukaryota > Metazoa > Arthropoda > Insecta > Orthoptera > Acrididae > Schistocerca > Schistocerca cancellata. The sequence goes on from NC_064635.1 coordinate 206,854,603, forward strand.
GTCTGGGCATACAGTCAAGCTGACGTATGTACCACGTACAGTGAGTTTGAGCGTGCTTTTCTGAACAAATTCTGGTCGCAATCCGTCCAGGAGCGACTCAGAAGACAAATTTTAGAACCTGAAACTTTTAACAGTAAAAATGGCAACTTACGCAGATATTTTGAAAAATACTTGAACATGGGACACTTTTTAGACGAACTAGTCGCAACGCGTGATATGCTCCGTGCGTTGAAGGCCAAATTGCCTTTCAACATTAAAGAAAAACTCCTACATATCCCGGATGACGATTCAGATTATTTTTTAACAGCCTTAGATTCGGTTGACATGTTACTTGAAGATCAGCGCTTCGCGCGGCAAAACAGCAGCCACAATGTTTACACTGGTGGTGTGCAAAACATGCAGGCTTGCCAACTCAATTCTGGCGCGCCCACAGTTCGATACGCGGTACAGCAAAAACAGCAAACTCACATGCCGTTTCAATACGAAAATCAAAATCAACACGCGTATTCCAATACAAACAATAGTTACAACAGTAATAACACTTCATGCGGCAATCCATACAAAAGGCTCCGCGGTAATAACTACAACGGTAACAACGGATACAAAGGCAACAACAAAAACACAAACAGAAATAGAAATAATACTAACTACGAGCCAAGACAGCATCAAGGTTGGACTCGTAACGATCAGTACTTCCATTCAAACTCTGCTTTACCACAGCAGCCACCAGGACAAAATTGGAGCATACCTTACGACCGACAGGTAAGTTATAATGCGCAACAGCAACAACAACTGCAAAAGTTTGGAGATCATAATAGGCAATATCCGAATGTGAATATAATAGAAATGACACCTGATGCACAACCTCAATCTGTGTCAGTACCTAGTACAAATGCTAATCCGACAAACTAGAAACAGTCACTTCTATGCCCCAGGTCATGGCTGAAGAATTCTTGCGGGGCGACTGCAATGTTAATCAGTTATTTGACACCACACTTGAACAACAGAATAATGATATGCCGAATAATTCTAATCAAAAATTACCTGTTTTATTTATAAGATACAACCACAATGAGAATATATCAGATGAACTTTTACAAGACAGTACACAATGTCGTTCAAACACAAATGAAATTCTTTTAGCATCTACTACTGGTGTAGTAGGTGGGATTCCAACTACTATTATCCTAGATACAGGTGCAGCTGTGAGCGTTTTGTCTTTTAATTTCTATAAAAAGATGTGTGAATTGGAACCTGTGCCTGAGTTTCCTGCGCAAAACTGTAAAATAACTACTGCACTAGGTAATAAGTCATGTAGGGTTACGAAGCAAGTTTTTGTAAACATTAAAATAGGTAATGGAACCGTACAATGGCCATTCCTGGTTGTACAAAACCTTGTGACAAATTGCATATTAGGAATAGATATTATGAGCGAGAAGGACTCTATTATAGACTTCTCCAAAGGTAAATGTATTTTAAATGATAAAGGCAGTGTAATTATTATTGATTTGGACAGGAGAACTCTAAAGCATGACAAACACTGTACAGGGTACAAGGTTCAGTTAGTACTTGACAATGACATTCAAGATATGCAAACACACTCATCTGACACAGAGCTAATGGACTTGAAAACATTGCTTGATCATAAGATAAGTGAAGCTACAGCTCTCAGTGTACATGAACGTATAAAACTACAGGAAGTGTTATCCAAATATTTACAAGTTTTTACCAAACGATTAGGTGTTATCAACACGTATGTGTACAAGATTGAAGTTAAGCCTCACAAAATCTTCTACCACAAGACATATAACGTACCGTTATCTCAACGACCTGCTGTGTGGCAAGAATTAAAGCAAATGTTAGACTGGAAGGTCATTGAACCATCCACCTCACCTTATTGTAGTCCTCTACTTGTTGTCAAAAAATCAAATGGAAGCATTAGGTTAGTGTTAGACGCACGAGCAATTAATGAAATAATTTTACCGGTTCACACAAAACCCGAAAATTTAGAAGAGCAATTACAGAAATTTCTAGATGCAAAATATTTTTCCACAATAGATCTCGCTAATTCGTTTTGGCAGGTGGGTATCACTCCTGATTCACGGAAATATACTGCATTTATGTTCAGGGGGCGAACCTATCAGCTTTGTGTTCTACCTTTCGGACTGAATGTCAGCTCTGGGGTATTCATTACAGCCCTGGATACCGTGCTTGGCGACGATTTAGTTGAGACAGTTACACACTATGTAGATGATATACTGATAGCTACACAGTCTTGGAAGGAACACGTTGACACACTTCAAAGAATTTTAGAAAAAATTGCACAAGCTGGAGTCACAGCCAATCTTAGAAAATCAAAGTTTGGTTGCAGTGAGATAAAGTATTTAGGACATATCATTAATTCGCAGGGCATACGTCCGGATCCCAGTAAATTAGATGCTATCAGAAACTTTCCTAGCCCTCGTACTAAAAAGCAGTTAAAATCATTCCTTGGGCTATGTTCATTTTTCAGACGTTTTTTGCCACAACCACTTTTGAACAGTAAACATCTGCTAAATCTACTCAGAAAGAATCAAGTTTGGATCTGGTCGGAACAGTGCCAGAATGACTTTAATACAATTAAACATGCTTTAGTGGGTGCAAACTTATTGAGCCATCCAGATTTCAATTTAGACTTTTGTATGACTTGTGACGCTTCACGAACTGGCTTGGGATGTTGCTTATTTCAAGTTGTAAAGAATAAAGAAAAGGAACAGATAAGAATTATTGGGTTTGCAAGTCGTACTCTAACTGAATGTGAGCGTACATACTCCACTACTGAGTTAGAAACACTTTCCATAGTATGGGCATTCAAGAAATTCAATTATTATTTATTTGGAAAACATACAGTAATTTACACCGATCACCAGGCCCTGACATTTTTGTTAACTTGTAAACTTGTACATCCTAGACTATCACGATGGGCAGTTACACTTCAGAACTACTCTTTTGAAATTAAGTACATAAAAGGTAAGGACAACACCATTGCAGACGCTTTGTCTAGACTTCCACAAGGTATGAATGATACCAACAGTGACTTAGAAAATATAAATGACTACAGGATTCTCTTAATGCAAGACAAGCAGTATCACCAATATTATATTGATATGTGCAGAAACATGGCTAAATTACAAAAATCTGACCCTCACTGGTATAAGATAATAACATTACTGGTAGAAAAACACAATCATCCTTCGACTAAGTATTACGAGTTACACAATGATGTGTTATTTTACCGCCGACATCCAAATGCTACTAACTGGTGTGTATGCATTCCCAAAGAGTCTGAACGTAATCTAATTTGGCACACACACTTTGTTTGGGGTCATTATGGGACGAAAAAGTGTTTGGCAAAGCTCAGCACATACTGTTATTTTAGCAATATGAGAAGAAAAATTTACAGGGAACTGAAAACATGTGTCATATGTCAAAAATCAAAACCTCAGAATTTATCCACAAAAACAGATTTACATTCTATTTTACCTAGTAAACCCCTGGAAATTCTGTGTACTGACATCAGTGGGCCGCATCCAGCAAGCTCTGGAGGCGTCAAATATATCTTAGCTTTTTACGATATATTTTCTAAACATGTCAAACTTTATGCTTTAAAATCCGCCACTGCAAGTGCTATAATACGAAGATTCTCAAGTGATTACCTGACGCACGTGGGAAAACCTAAAGCAATTCTGTCAGATAATGCAGCATATTACTCTGGGTACAAATGGAGAAATTTCTTGAAGGACAATAACATTAAAAGTATATTTATTTCGAAGTTTAGTCCACAATGTAACGCGACTGAGAGACTTTTCCGAGAATTAAATCGATTCATGAGGACCTATATTTCATCAAAACATACTAATTGGGTGTCCTACCTAAGTCTTTTCGAAGATGTACACAATAACTTAAATATTTATGATACAAATTACACACCTAACGAGATCATGTTCAATTGCAAACAGAACGATCAGTGGATAGAACCATTACCTAAGTTGTCAGACAAGGAAATCACACCTGAACAAAAAATAAAAGAAGTATTGACTACGCTGACACATCACGCACAGATACGAAACAAACATCACAGAAACATAATAAAAAGAAAACAAAAATTCGAGGTAGGAATGCTTGTACTACTTCGTACTCATCATAAATCTGTAGCACTCAAACGACTCAACGCTAAGTGGCGTCTGCTATATGAAGGACCTTATATAATTGTTAACATACCGCATCCTGGTGCGTATCTGTTACAACATCGTAGAACTAACAAAATTATTGGGCTATACGCACACCGAGATCTTAGAGCATTTCATGCTGAATAATGTCAAAGTCATACCCATCAAAATATTGCTAAGCAACTCGAAAAACTCTGTTGTTACAACACAGATAATAAGTTGTGTAGAAATTTTCTTTTCAGCGGTTCCAGAGTCGCAGTTGAAGGCAGAAGAACTCTTCTTTCAGCGCGCGCCACCACCTGGAAGACGGAATATCAAAATAAAATTTATGATTACGTAGCAGTGAATGATATATTAATTTTTCACGGAACATTTGTTATTGTAGGTACCACTGACTTGGTATGACACCTGACGAACCGACAGACGACATCTGTGAAGCGATCTTTTACTTTGAGAAATAGATTAGACGCACATCTCTCAACACGAAAAGCATCTATCAGTAGTCAAGGCCACACAGACACTCTACACACACGCACAAAACGCGAAGAATCGAACATTTTCTCTCTCTTACTATTTTGAATATTATTGAGTAGTGAAAACGCCTGGTCTTGCCTACTGATGTAATGAATGTTGTGTCTAACCTATCTTAATTTCAGATGACATCACGTGACACAATGTAATAACCTATAGCTATGTAATGATGATGCAAACATGTTTATGTGCAACTTTATTATGTTTATGCTAAGAAAATATGTGACGTGTGTATGTATAATTACTTTTTTTTTTTAACTGATGTATCATGTAACTGTTACTATGTAAAAAATTTGAACAAAACGAGTGCCAAAAAGACATTGCATAGTGAACCTCTGTTCACGGACATTGACGAACATTACTAACTCTGCAACTACGCAGAAACCTATGTGAAAGAAACGGTTAATGCCATTCATTATGCAGCGTATCTATGTAAACGCGATGAATGATTTCTTTGATTAATAACTACGAACATTTAGGTGAGCTATATTCAGCAAAAAAAAAAAAACTGAAAATGTGAAGTGCATAATTCCTGCATCGTCTAGTGACATTACTACAGTACCTAACTTCAAGATGTTAACTGGATTAAATGGACACAAGGTGCCTGTCCAGAAAACAACACAACGGGTGGAAGAATTTTGGTTGGAACTTCAGGGAATGAAATGTTCTCGAAATGTGACGGACACTCTTACCTGGACTGTCCAAGGATCGACGCCAGCTATGTGCCGTCTGAGGTTCTGCAACCAAGCTTCCACGGAATGTAAAAAAAAAAACGAACTGCACGTGGACCAATTACTCGACGGGTCACGTCTGATCTGTAATGAGCAATGGCTTTAGTCACAACGAACTGCATCACAACGACTATAATGGAAATGGGAAATGGACACGCTTATGTATTAATCACGTTGTTATACAACGATGTTACTGTGATCAAAAAAACTTTACCACGACGATACTAACCTGTAAAAAAAATTATTGTGCAGCAGATGAATATGAACTGTAATAACGACACGATGTGTATAGGTCAACGCACCTGAAACATACGGACATTTTTCTTTGAAGTATTTCAAAACAATACTATGTAACTAAGAACATTCAACAATCTAAGTTTTATTGTGTTATAACAAATATTGTAAATTTAAAACTAAGTTACCTGTCATAGAATGTAGTCTTCATATGTAATCTTGGTTGAATATTTTCTTTGTGCAACGACTGAGAAACGCGCGCACACGAACAATATGAACTGCAATACTGTGCCGCGTGATCTAACTGTACGATATAACGGCAGTGCCGGAGTCACACAGACGCTTCTGCGCATGCGCACACTCTATCTGCCAACATAAGAACTTTTACGGCGCACCCGCGTCATTCAAATTTTGTATATAATGTGTATAATGTAAGTCATGTAAATAGTTGTGGATAACTTAGATTTTCTTGTGCCTTTAGGTGAATTGCTCGCCTGCAGGTGTGTCCTTTCGCCTCGCAATTCAGGGGGCAATATAAAGGCACATTTGCATGCCGAGCGTGAGTTTCCTCGGAAACGCGAAATATTAATTAAATAAATAGTCAGTGACAAATAAATAAAGCCTATGGCACACAACTGCAGCGCTGTGTCGCTGATAAAACAAAAGCACAATTACGTTACTCTTATGTTTGATTAAGAAATGGAGAGCTCTGGTAGAAGTGGTGCGAGAAGCACGTATTTTATTCTATTGTCTGGCACACCGCCATATTTCATGTTATAGAAGAATACTGCGAGTTGCAACCAGACTAGGCACTCGATTCTTAGACAATCACCTCTGTACGACGTATTGGCATGGCTGGCAAATTATTGAAATATTGAGATTTAGATTATGAGTCCGCACCTACCGCAGCAGTCTTTGGAAACGATTTATTTACGAAGTCCGATTATTTCAGTTTTATTTCACGGTCAACTACGAGTAACATTGCCTTTATGAGAAAGCCATTGTCAAGCGTCTGATACCGAATAATTAAACGTCCACGTTCCAGATAAGCAAATATTTATTACAATCACAATCACCATCATACAGATAGAAAAATTAATATTTAAATAATATTTTTTTATTTTATTTATTTTATGTTGGCGACTGCGTGTCGGACTTGTTATTTTGTCATTTGTTACATTGTTCTCTTTGTTTCATGTGAAAAATCAACTTTCTGGACCTGGACGTGAATGTATGAGAGATAAAAAAAAAATCTGAAGATATTTTCCAATTCTAAAATTTTGCGGGAAGACGCAATGAAACTTCCAGCAAAATAAGGTAAGACGCAGCATCTTTGCATTAGCAGGCTTGACCAGACGTATAATTCAGTGTATTAGCTTTTCAGTAGATTCTGTAGTGTTTCTTTCGTACATAACAGTTTTCAGTGATAAATTTCATTCTCAGTACTTTTCCTTAAACAATAACGTATGCAACAATACCAATACACGAGTGTACAATATGGCCGACTTCTGTACGATATGTAGTAACATGGACAGCAGCCATTACCAATAATCTCAAATTCAGTTTATATTTTTAAATTAACAGACAGCCATTGTTGCTACGAGCGATTCATGCTCAACTGCATTTTATTTTAAAATCAGTGTCAAATATTTTCTTGAAACATATATCACGTGTGGCATGGTAATAACTAGAAATCAATACGCAAAAATGGAACAGCAAAGACGTACTATTCAGACGCAATCCGACTCGGACGAGAGACAAATGTTAGAAAATGACTTTACGACAGCAACCGGTAGTGACGATTTATCAAACATTGACGCAAGTGTTGACGGAAATTTTGGCAATAGGCCGTCCACTACAAAAATTTCAAAGTCTCAGTCAGAGCCCATGTTGATGCATGACGTCACGTCTAATGACGCGACGGGGGCACAGACCTTGCAAACAGTAAACATTGCCGACATGTTACAAATGCTAATGAAACAAAACGCCGAAAACATGGCAACCTTACAGACACAAAATGACGCAATTAAATCTGACCTCATAGCACTCAAGACAGGTAATGACACTTTATGTAAACGTGTGGAACTTATAGAGGCCACACTGACCAAACAGATGACTGAACTCAGTACTAAATTTTCCCAGCTTAATACGAGACAAGCGGTATGTGTGTGTCATACTCGAATGTATATTGGTTCCTGAACTGACGTAGCACTTTTACAGACACAAGTAAAAAACCTTAATGTCACGTGTGAAGTTCTTACTGAACAAATTCAAACATATCCTTCAGTACATGACAACCTTGAAAAACGAATTACTGACGTACAGAATAAATTTGACAATGTTGAACAACACCTGACTGACATCTTACAATCTGATGCCACAGCTCATTTTCAAAATATTAATAAAGAATTTCATGATTGGGTAGTGAACAAAGACAAACATTTTGATAGATGCTTACGTGAAAATTTACCAACAATTGTGCACGACTCCGTAGCGCAATACATTACTAATAACAAACAGCTGATCAGTGACGCAGTCACTGCACCCATGAGACAATTCACCGATCGACCACAGTCTGAATGTAACGAAAATATCAGTCAAAATGCACAGTTCAGGAACCAATATACATTCGAGTATGACACACACATACCGCACACGACAAACACACAAGAACAAAACACACCACGACTACAACACATACCACGATGTGCAAACACAAACACAAGCTATTATCATGGTAAACCACAGCAACATTATCGTAATTACTCGCCAGCTGAACATACCAGTAATTACAGTGGAATAAATCCATATCACAATGCGAAGGAAGAAGAAAGCTTAATGAAACACAGGCAATTTCAGATTTTTATCCCAGAAAAACGAACCATTCATCCGGTGATTTTTCTTAAATCTTTTAGTAACGCATTTCCACGCACTTGGAGTGACCGGAAAAAGATTTCATATATTGTCGGTTACATCCAAGGCGATGCAGCTGTCTGGGCATACAGTCAAGCTGACGTATGTACCACGTACAGTGAGTTTGAGCGTGCTTTTCTGAACAAATTCTGGTCGCAATCCGTCCAGGAGCGACTCAGAAGACAAATTTTAGAACCTGAAACTTTTAACAGTAAAAATGGCAACTTACGCAGATATTTTGAAAAATACTTGAACATGGGACACTTTTTAGACGAACTAGTCGCAACGCGTGATATGCTCCGTGCGTTGAAGGCCAAATTGCCTTTCAACATTAAAGAAAAACTCCTACATATCCCGGATGACGATTCAGATTATTTTTTAACAGCCTTAGATTCGGTTGACATGTTACTTGAAGATCAGCGCTTCGCGCGGCAAAACAGCAGCCACAATGTTTACACTGGTGGTGTGCAAAACATGCAGGCTTGCCAACTCAATTCTGGCGCGCCCACAGTTGGATACGCGGTACAGCAAAAACAGCAAACTCACATGCCGTTTCAATACGAAAATCAAAATCAACACGCATATTCCAATACAAACAATAGTTACAACAGTAATAACACTTCATGCGGCAATCCATACAAAAGGCTCCGCGGTAATAACTACAACGGTAACAACGGATACAAAGGCAACAACAAAAACACAAACAGAAATAGAAATAATACTAACTACGAGCCAAGACAGCATCAAGGTTGGACTCGTAACGATCAGTACTTCCATTCAAACTCTGCTTTACCACAGCAGCCACCAGGACAAAATTGGAGCATACCTTACGACCGACAGGTAAGTTATAATGCGCAACAGCAACAACAACTGCAAAAGTTTGGAGATCATAATAGGCAATATCCGAATGTGAATATAATAGAAATGACACCTGATGCACAACCTCAATCTGTGTCAGTACCTAGTACAAATGCTAATCCGACAAACTAGAAACAGTCGCTTCTATGCCCCAGGTCATGGCTGAAGAATTCTTGCGGGGCGACTGCAATGTTAATTAGTTATTTGACACCACACTTGAACAACAGAATAATGATATGCCGAATAATTCTAAACAAAAATTACCTGTTTTATTTATAAGATACAACCACAATGAGAATATATCAGATGAACTTTTACAAGACAGTACACAATGTCGTTCAAACACAAATGAAATTCTTTTAGCATCTACTACTGGTGTAGTAGGTGGGATTCCAACTACTATTATCCTAGATACAGGTGCAGCTGTGAGCGTTTTGTCTTTTAATTTCTATAAAAAGATGTGTGAATTGGAACCTGTGCCTGAGTTTCCTGCCCAAAACTGTAAAATAACTACTGCACTAGGTAATAAGTCATGTAGGGTTACGAAGCAAGTTTTTGTAAACATTAAAATAGGTAATGGAACCGTACAATGGCCATTCCTGGTTGTACAAAACCTTGTGACAAATTGCATATTAGGAATAGATATTATGAGCGAGAAGGACTCTATTATAGACTTCTCCAAAGGTAAATGTATTTTAAATGATAAAGGCAGTGTAATTATTATTGATTTGGACAGGAGAACTCTAAAGCATGACAAACACTGTACAGGGTACAAGGTTCAGTTAGTACTTGACAATGACATTCAAGATATGCAAACACACTCATCTGACACAGAGCTAATGGACTTGAAAACATTGCTTGATCATAAGATAAGTGAAGCTACAGCTCTCAGTGTACATGAACGTATAAAACTACAGGAAGTGTTATCCAAATATTTACAAGTTTTTACCAAACGATTAGGTGTTATCAACACGTATGTGTACAAGATTGAAGTTAAGCCTCACAAAATCTTCTACCACAAGACATATAACGTACCGTTATCTCAACGACCTGCTGTGTGGCAAGAATTAAAGCAAATGTTAGACTGGAAGGTCATTGAACCATCCACCTCACCTTATTGTAGTCCTCTACTTGTTGTCAAAAAATCAAATGGAAGCATTAGGTTAGTGTTAGACGCACGAGCAATTAATGAAATAATTTTACCGGTTCTCACAAAACCCGAAAATTTAGAAGAGCAATTACAGAAATTTCTAGATGCAAAATATTTTTCCACAATAGATCTCGCTAATTCGTTTTGGCAGGTGGGTATCACTCCTGATTCACGGAAATATACTGCATTTATGTTCAGGGGGCGAACCTATCAGCTTTGTGTTCTACCTTTCGGACTGAATGTCAGCTCTGGGGTATTCATTACAGCCCTGGATACCGTGCTTGGCGACGATTTAGTTGAGACAGTTACACACTATGTAGATGATATACTGATAGCTACACAGTCTTGGAAGGAACACGTTGACACACTTCAAAGAATTTTAGAAAAAATTGCACAAGCTGGAGTCACAGCCAATCTTAGAAAATCAAAGTTTGGTTGCAGTGAGATAAAGTATTTAGGACATATCATTAATTCGCAGGGCATACGTCCGGATCCCAGTAAATTAGATGCTATCAGAAACTTTCCTAGCCCTCGTACTAAAAAGCAGTTAAAATCATTCCTTGGGCTATGTTCATTTTTCAGACGTTTTTTGCCACAACCACTTTTGAACAGTAAACATCTGCTAAATCTACTCAGAAAGAATCAAGTTTGGATCTGGTCGGAACAGTGCCAGAATGACTTTAATACAATTAAACATGCTTTAGTGGGTGCAAACTTATTGAGCCATCCAGATTTCAATTTAGACTTTTGTATGACTTGTGACGCTTCACGAACTGGCTTGGGATGTTGCTTATTTCAAGTTGTAAAGAATAAAGAAAAGGAACAGATAAGAATTATTGGGTTTGCAAGTCGTACTCTAACTGAATGTGAGCGTACATACTCCACTACTGAGTTAGAAACACTTTCCATAGTATGGGCATTCAAGAAATTCAATTATTATTTATTTGGAAAACATACAGTAATTTACACCGATCACCAGGCCCTAACATTTTTGTTAACTTGTAAACTTGTACATCCTAGACTATCACGATGGGCAGTTACACTTCAGAACTACTCTTTTGAAATTAAGTACATAAAAGGTAAGGACAACACCATTGCAGACGCTTTGTCTAGACTTCCACAAGGTATGAATGATAACCAACAGTGACTTAGAAAATATAAATGACTACAGGATTCTCTTAATGCAAGACAAGCAGTATCACCAATATTATATTGATATGTGCAGAAACATGGCTAAATTACAAAAATCTGACCCTCACTGGTATAAGATAATAACATTACTGGTAGAAAAACACAATCATCCTTCGACTAAGTATTACGAGTTACACAATGATGTGTTATTTTACCGCCGACATCCAAATGCTACTAACTGGTGTGTATGCATTCCCAAAGAGTCTGAACGTAATCTAATTTGGCACACACACTTTGTTTGGGGTCATTATGGGACGAAAAAGTGTTTGGCAAAGCTCAGCACATACTGTTATTTTAGCAATATGAGAAGAAAAATTTACAGGGAACTGAAAACATGTGTCATATGTCAAAAATCAAAACCTCAGAATTTATCCACAAAAACAGATTTACATTCTATTTTACCTAGTAAACCCCTGGAAATTCTGTGTACTGACATCAGTGGGCCGCATCCAGCAAGCTCTGGAGGCGTCAAATATATCTTAGCTTTTTACGATATATTTTCTAAACATGTCAAACTTTATGCTTTAAAATCCGCCACTGCAAGTGCTATAATACGAAGATTCTCAAGTGATTACCTGACGCACGTGGGAAAACCTAAAGCAATTCTGTCAGATAATGCAGCATATTACTCTGGGTACAAATGGAGAAATTTCTTGAAGGACAATAACATTAAAAGTATATTTATTTCGAGGTTTAGTCCACAATGTAACGCGACTGAGAGACTTTTCCGAGAATTAAATCGATTCATGAGGACCTATATTTCATCAAAACATACTAATTGGGTGTCCTACCTAAGTCTTTTCGAAGATGTACACAATAACTTAAATATTTATGATACAAATTACACACCTAACGAGATCATGTTCAATTGCAAACAGAACGATCAGTGGATAGAACCATTACCTAAGTTGTCAGACAAGGAAATCACACCTGAACAAAAAATAAAAGAAGTATTGACTACGCTGACACATCACGCACAGATACGAAACAAACATCACAGAAACATAATAAAAAGAAAACAAAAATTCGAGGTAGGAATGCTTGTACTACTTCGTACTCATCATAAATCTGTAGCACTCAAACGACTCAACGCTAAGTGGCGTCTGCTATATGAAGGACCTTATATAATTGTTAACATACCGCATCCTGGTGCGTATCTGTTACAACATCGTAGAACTAACAAAATTATTGGGCTATACGCACACCGAGATCTTAGAGCATTTCATGCTGAATAATGTCAAAGTCATACCCATCAAAATATTGCTAAGCAACTCGAAAAACTCTGTTGTTACAACACAGATAATAAGTTGTGTAGAAATTTTCTTTTCAGCGGTTCCAGAGTCGCAGTTGAAGGCAGAAGAACTCTTCTTTCAGCGCGCGCCACCACCTGGAAGACGGAATATCAAAATAAAATTTATGATTACGTAGCAGTGAATGATATATTAATTTTTCACGGAACATTTGTTATTGTAGGTACCACTGACTTTGTATGACACCTGACGAACCGACAGACGTCATCTGTGAAGCGATCTTTTACTTTGAGAAATAGATTAGACGCACATCTCTCAACACGAAAAGCATCTATCAGTAGTCAAGGCCACACAGACACTCTACACACATGCACAAAACGCGAAGAATCGAACATTTTCTCTCTCTTACTATTTTGAATATTATTGAGTAGTGAAAACGCCTGGTCTTGCCTACTGATGTAATGAATGTTGTGTCTAACCTATCTTAATTTCAGATGACATCACGTGACACAATGTAATAACCTATAGCTATGTAATGATGATGCAAACATGTTTATGTGCAACTTTATTATGTTTATGCTAAGAAAATATGTGACGTGTGTATGTATAATTACTTATTTTTTTTAACTGATGTATCATGTAACTGTTACTATGTAAAAAATTTGAACAAAACGAGTGCCAAAAAGACATTGCATAGTGAACCTCTGTTCACGGACATTAACGAACATTACTAACTCTGCAACTACGCAGAAACCTATGTGAAAGAAACGGTTAATGCCATTCATTATGCAGCGTATCTATGTAAATGCGATGAATGATTTCTTTGATTAATAACTACGAACATTTAGGTGAGCTATATTCAGCAAAAAAAAAAAAACTGAAAATGTGAAGTGCATAATTCCTGCATCGTCTAGTGACATTACTACAGTACCTAACTTCAAGATGTTAACTGGATTAAATGGACACAAGGTGCCTGTCCAGAAAACAACACAACGGGTGGAAGAATTTTGGTTGGAACTTCAGGGAATGAAATGTTCTCGAAATGTGACGGACACTCTTACCTGGACTGTCCAAGGATCGACGCCAGCTATGTGCCGTCTGAGGTTCTGCAACCAAGCTTCCACGGAATGTAAAAAAAAAAACGAACTGCACGTGGACCAATTACTCGACGGGTCACGTCTGATCTGTAATGAGCAATGGCTTTAGTCACAACGAACTGCATCACAACGACTATAATGGAAATGGGAAATGGACACGCTTATGTATTAATCACGTTGTTATACAACGATGTTACTGTGATCAAAAAAACTTTACCACGACGATACTAACCTGTAAAAAAAATTATTGTGCAGCAGATGAATATGAACTGTAATAACGACACGTTGTGTATAGGTCAACGCACCTGAAACATACGGACATTTTTCTTTGAAGTATTTCAAAACAATACTATGTAACTAAGAACATTCAACAATCTAAGTTTTATTGTGTTATAACAAATATTGTAAATTTAAAACTAAGTTACCTGTCATAGAATGTAGTCTTCATATGTAATCTTGGTTGAATATTTTCTTTGTGCAACGACTGAGAAACGCGCGCACACGAACAATATGAACTGCAATACTGTGCCGCGTGATCTAACTGTACGATATAACGGCAGTGCCGGAGTCACACAGACGCTTCTGCGCATGCGCACACTCTATCTGCCAACATAAGAACTTTTACGGCGCACCCGCGTCATTCAAATTTTGTATATAATGTGTATAATGTAAGTCATGTAAATAGTTGTGGATAACTTAGATTTTCTTGTGCCTTTAGGTGAATTGCTCGCCTGCAGGTGTGTCCTTTCGCCTCGCAATTCAGGGGGCAATATAAAGGCACATTTGCATGCCGAGCGTGAGTTTCCTCGGAAACGCGAAATATTAATTAAATAAATAGTCAGTGACAAATAAATAAAGCCTATGGCACACAACTGCAGCGCTGTGTCGCTGATAAAACAAAAGCACAATTACGTTACTCTTATGTTTGATTAAGAAATGGAGAGCTCTGGTAGAAGTGGTGCGAGAAGCACGTATTTTATTCTATTGTCTGGCACACCGCCATATTTCATGTTATAGAAGAATACTGCGAGTTGCAACCAGACTAGGCACTCGATTCTTAGACAATCACCTCTGTACGACGTATTGGCATGGCTGGCAAATTATTGAAATATTGAGATTTAGATTATGAGTCCGCACCTACCGCAGCAGTCTTTGGAAACGATTTATTTACGAAGTCCGATTATTTCAGTTTTATTTCACGGTCAACTACGAGTAACATTGCCTTTATGAGAAAGCCATTGTCAAGCGTCTGATACCGAATAATTAAACGTCCACGTTCCAGATAAGCAAATATTTATTACAATCACAATCACCATCATACAGATAGAAAAATTAATATTTAAATAATATTTTTTATTTTATTTATTTTATAAATTGTAAAATTAATTAGTTAAGAAAAAATTTTGCCGCGATTGGCAAGTCCAAATGACTCACCATCGCTGCCAAATTTTTGCCCCCCCAGTGGAGGGTTATGAAACACGTATATTGTGTGGCGGCGATGGTGAGGCATTGCACAGAATCTCTGACCAGAGAGTATATAGTCAGCTCAGTTGTGAGAGAGTAGTAGCGCGCGAGATGATGCAGTTGCTAGAAAGTTGTTGTACGTAGCGAGTCGCGAGAGCATGTAGTTCGTTCGAGTTAGTAGCGCGCGAGGGACAGTCGGAGTTGTGCGTGAGGAGTCGGCGGGCGACGACATGGGCCTCTGGTCAAGGTTCAGGGCGAGGTATATTTTTTAAATAAGGTAATGAAGCAGCATTGCGCTCAGCTAATAATGTATTGTAATTGTAATTAATTTGTTCAAGAAATGCCCCAATAATAATTCTGTTTTTCAAAACAATTGTTATTAAAAAGGAAAAAATCATTACAATTGAATGTTCATTTCTCAATTTTTGTGTCGAGTTTACATTGGGCCTTTATTTTTCAATATTTTTGTAGCGAAGGTACAGTCGCTTTTATTTCAATTTAATGATGTTTTGTGGGAGCTCAACAACATTTGGGTCATTATTATTCAGTAATCTTGTGGGGAAATAACTTTCGGCACGTTTTCATTATCATAGGCTTTTCTTTTGTTTTTGCTGGGAGGTTGCGTTGAGCACGATTCCCATTCACATTTAATTATTGTCCTTTCAAAATTCTTGTGGGGAGGTTACACTTAGTACGATGAGTATTTACATTTAAATATTTCCTTTTTTATTATTTCTTGGGAGGTTACAATCTGTTGGGCCCAATGAAGGATGGACTTCGCGGGGGCAGTGGACGGATGATGGGGAGGTAACTGACGCAGCAAGACGCTGGCTCCCAAGTCGACCAGTAGAGTGTTACTGTGCGAGCATACGGGCCCTCGCAGTAAGGTGCCGTAAGGCGGTCGCATTCAACGGAGATTATGTTGAAAAATAGGGTTTTGTACCCAAAAGAGTGGGGAATAATATGGTGTATTGTAAACATGAATAAAAGTAACCTCCTTTCAGGAAAAAAAGTGATACTTTAATTATTGGACGTCCCTTGTACAAACAGAGGTATATTCCAGAATAAGATTTTCACTCTGCACATGAGTGTGCGCTGATATGAAACTTCCTGCTGGCAGATTAAAACTGTGTGCCGGACCGAGACTCGAACTCGGGACCTTTTCGTTTCGAGGGCAAGTGCTCTACCATCTTTTTTTTTTTTTTTTTTGATCACATTTTGTTCTGTATTGTTCGTTGAATTTGTTCGTGGCGGACGTCCGATGACACTCGTTCACGTTCTTTGTTGATCCGTTCACTCAGTTTTTTTATTACAGAGGGTAGCTAAACCCTCTGACCGAACACGCTGAGCTACCGTGCCGGCACGGTTTTGTAGCCACAACCATCTGAGCTACCCAAGCACGACTCACGACCCGTCCTCACAGCTTCAGTTCTGTTACAGACTCGAGTCTCGCCCCGGCACACAGTTTTGATCTGCCAGGAAGTTTCATATCAGCGCACACTCCGCTGCAGAGTGAAAATCTCATTCTGGAAACATCCACCAGGCTCTGGCTAAACCATGTCTCTGCAGTATCCTTTCTTCCAGGAGTGCTAGTTCTGCAAGGTTCGCAGAAGAGCTTCTGTGAAGTTAGGAAGGTAGGAGACGAGGTACTGGCAGAATTGTAGCTGTGAGGACGGGTCGTGAGTCGTGCTTGGGTAGCTCAGTTGGTAGAGCACTTGCCCGCGAAAGGCAAAAGTCCCCAGTTCGTGTCCCAGTCCGACACACAGTTTTAATCTGCCAGGAAGTTTCAGACGTACATTGCTTACTGACAATCCTGGTCCTTCATTTGTAACTAGTGAGGGATATAAACTATTTTTTTTGTCTGCAGCGACAGCAACTGAGTTAAGAAATATGATGGACGCGCCACTGACGAGTAGTGGCAATGCGCATCTACGAGGTGCATTCAAGTTCTGAGGCCTCCGATTTTTTTCATATTAACTACTCACCCGAAATCGCTAAAACTGGCGTTACTTCTCGACGTAATCGCCCTGCAGACGTACACATTTTTCACAACGCTGACGCCATGATTCTATGGCAGCGGCGAAGACTTCTTTAGGAGTCTGTTTTGACCACTGGAAAATCGCTGAGGCAATAGCAGCACGGCTGGTGAATGTGCGGCCACGGAGAGTGTCTTTCAGTGTTGGGAAAAGCCAAAAGTCACTAGGAGCCAGGTCAGGTGAGTAGGGAGCATGAGGAATCACTTCAAAGTTGTTATCACGAAGAAACTGTTGCGTAACGTTAGCTCGATGTGCGGGTGCGTTGTCTTGGTGAAACAGCACACGCGCAGCCCTTCCCGGACGTTTTTGTTGCAGTGCAGGAAGGAATTTGTTCTTCAAAACATTTTCGTAGGATGCACCTGTTACCGTAGTGCCCTTTGGAACGCAATGGGTAAGGATTACGCCCTCGCTGTCCCAGAACATGGACGCCATCAATTTTTCAGCACTGGCGGTTACCCGAAATTTTTTTGGTGATGGTGAATCTGTGTGCTTCCATTGAGCTGACTGGCGCTTTGTTTCTGGATTGAAAAATGGCATCCACGTCTCATCCATCGTCACAACCGACGGGAAGAAAGTCCCATTCATGCTGTCGTTGCGCGTCAACATTGCTCGGCAACATGCCACACGGGCAGCCGTGTGGCCGTCCGTCAGCATTCGTGGCACCCACCTGGATGACACTTTTCGCATTTTGAGGTCGTCATGCAGGATTGTGTGCACAGAACCCACAGAAATGCCAACTCTGGAGGCGATCTGTTCAACAGTCATTCGGCGATCCCCCAAAACAATTCTCTCTACTTTCTCGATCGTGTCGTCAGACCGGCTTGTGCGAGCCCGAGGTTGTTTCGGTTTGTTGTCACACGATGTTCTGCCTTCATTAAACTGTCGCACCCACGAACGCACTTTCGACACATCCATAACTCCATCACCATCCTTCAACTGTCGATGAATTTCAATTGGTTTCACACCACGCAAATTCAGAAATCGAATGATTGAACACTGTTCAAGTAAGGAAAACGTCGCCATTTTAAGTATTTAAAACAGTTCTCATTCTCGCCGCTGGCGGTAAAATTCCATCTGCCGTACGGTGCTGCCATCTCTGGGACGTATTGACAATGAACGCGGCCTCATTTTAAAACAATGCGCATGTTTCTATCTCTTTCCAGTCCGGAGAAAAAAAATCGGTGGCCTTAGAACTTGAATGCACCTCGTACAGTTGCTCTGGTGGCTAATAAAACTTTAGCACTGAAAATGAAATGATCGTATGGCATTGTTGACTGGGATTCCCTTACGGGTTGGGGCGCCAAGTGGCAGTCTTACATCAGTCGGCGCCACATTGGGCGATTTGCGGCCGATGATGAGGATGAAATGATGATGAAGACTACACAACACCCAGCGCACGAGCGGGGAAAATCTCCAACCCGGTTGGGAATCGAACTCGGGCCCAGTGCATGGGGGGTAAGCACGTTACCACCCAGCTAAGCAGGCAGGGGAATGGAACAAAGGACAAATTTGCATAGGTTGTACTACACGCAGATGTTAGCAAACTGTACAAGTAACGCCATGTGTAATCTGGATGTACACTGATAGGCCGAAACATGACGACTGCCCAACGCGACGCCGAATGACTCCTAGTGGTGTTCCGGGCACGTTGGCGCAGTAAGGGAAGAATGTGAGTGGAACAGAAACGAATAGGCAGTCATTATAGTGAAGATACGGGCTGCAAATGAGGGAATCCACTGATATATGCGGTTTTGACAAAGGGAACATTGATGTCGAGCTCCGGCTGGAAACGATGAAGCTGGTCTCCTGTTGATGTACTACTGTCGTGGGCACCTACGAAAAGTGGCTGAAGGATGGTGGAATAACGAGTACGCCGCATGGTACTGCACGACCGCGTCCCATCACAAAACGTGGCGGTCGGGGGATCCCGCCGTGTGTAATCCAGGACAGGCAGCGATCTGTGGCAGATCTGGCGGCGGAGTGCACCGCTGGTGCCCACGCGAGTGTTTCGGAGCACTCCGCTCAAAGGCCACTGTCGAACGTGGAGCTGCACGTCACCTGACCCCTACGTCTTCCTGTGTTAACCCAGTGATACCCTCAGTTATGATTGCAGTGGGCACGGCATCGCTGAATTTTCACCGTGGATCAATAGAAAAGTGTCGCCTGTGGAATGAGTCGCATCTCTTGTTACACCCGACCGATGGTTGGGTCCCTCACACGCCGCCATCCAGGCTAATGGCTGCACGATACATGTGCCGCGCCACAGGTGCTGGCTGGTGAGGTTCAAATGGCTGAGCACTATGGGACTTAACATCTGAGGCCATCAGTCCCCTAGAACGTAGAACTACTTAAACCTAACTAACCTAACGACAGCACACACATCCATGCCCGAGGCAGGATTCGAACCTGCGACCGTAGCGATCGCGCGGTTCCGGACTGAAGCGCCTAGAACCGCTCGGCCACACCGGCCGGCCGCTGGTGAGCGCAGAATTGTGTTGTGCGGTGCACCGAGCTGGGCTCCCATGCGACCCGTGGTGGTGATCGAAGGCGTCATGGCGGCAGTAGACTACGTGGACATTATAGCGGACCACCCCCACTGCTTCATGCTCAAGTCTCGCCTTAAGGCGATGACATTTCCCAGCAGGATAAGTGCTCTACTCATACGATAACAGTTGGTCGTCACTTTAATTTACATTCGATATATTGACGAAAATATATGTTCAATTCCGGAGGTACGCATAACATATCATTCGAAATTATGCTAAACGCATTCTCTGAAAATTATTTCTAGCAATTAGTTCATGACCCCCCGCGAATAGTAAACGGTTGTGAAAACACACACTTGAGCTCTTAGCAACAAATAATCCTGAGTTAATAACCAGCATAAAAACCGATATAGGGATTAGTGAACATAGGGTTCTCGTAGCGATATTGAATATTGTAATCCCCAAATCCTCGAAAAATATACCTATTCAAAAAAGCAGATAAAAATCCACTTGACGCCTTCATGAGAGACAATCTCCACTCATTCCAAATTAATAATGTAAGTGTAGACCAGATGTGGCTTAAATTCAAAGAAATAGTATCGGCAGCAGTTGAAACATTTACACCAAATAAATTAACAATCGACGGAGCTGATCCTCCTTGGTACACAAAACGGATCAGAACACTGTTGCAGAAACAACGAAACAAACATGCCAAATTTAAACAGACGCAAAATCTGTAAGACTGTCGATCTTTTACAGTAGCTCGAGGCTTAGCGCGGACTTCAATGCGAGATGCTTATAACAGCTTTCACAACGAAACTCTGTCTCCAAACCCGGCAATAAATCCAGACATTCTGTTCGTATGTG
Organism: Schistocerca cancellata; assembly: GCF_023864275.1. Taxonomy (NCBI): domain Eukaryota; kingdom Metazoa; phylum Arthropoda; class Insecta; order Orthoptera; family Acrididae; genus Schistocerca; species Schistocerca cancellata. The sequence continues at coordinate 206,875,619 of NC_064635.1, forward strand.
AAGTATGTTAGCGGCAAGAAGCAATCAATGCCTTCTCTAAGCGACAGCAATGGAGATACTATAGAAGATAGTACTGCCAAACCAGAATTACTAAACGCAGCCTTCCGAAATGCCCTCACAAAATAAGACGAAGTAAATATTCCAGAATTCCAATCGAGAACAGCTGCCAACATGAGTAACGTGGAAGTAAATATCCTCGGAGTAGTGAAGCAACTTAAATCACTTAATAAAAGCAAGTTTCTGGTCCAGACTGTATACGAGTTAGGTTTCTTTCGGACTATGCTGATGCATTAGCTCCATACTTAACAATCATATACAACCTTTCACCAGACGAAAAATCCGTACTGAAAGACTGGAAAATTGCACAGGTCACACCAATATTCAAGAAAGGTAGTAGGAGTAATCCACTACATTACAGGCCCATATCGTTAACGTCGATATGCAGCAGGATTGTGGAACATATATTGTGTTCAAACATTATGAATCACCTCGAAGAAAACTGTCTATTGACACACAGTCAGCACGGACTTAGAAAACGTCGTTCCTGTGAAACACAATTAAATCTTTATTCACATGAAGTGTTGAGTGCTATTGACAAGGGATTTCAGATCGATTCCGTATTTCTGGATTTCCGGAAGGCTTTTGACACGGTACCACTCAAACGGCTTGTAGTGAAATTGCGTGCTTATGGAATATCCTCTCAGTTATATGACTGGATTTGTGATTTCCTGTCAGAGGTCACAGTTCGTAGTAATTGATGGAAAGTCATCGAGTAAAACAGAAGAGACTTCTGCCGTTCCCCAAGGTAGTGTTATAGGCCCTTTGCTGTTCCTTCTCTATATAAACGATTTGGGAGACAATCTTAGCAGCCGTCTTCGGTTGTTTGCAGATGACTCTCTCGTTTATCGACTAATAAAGGTATCAGAAGATCAAAACAAATTGCATAACGATTTAGAAAAGATAAGTGAATGGTGCGAAAATTGGCAGTTAGCCCTAAATAACGAAAAGTGTGAGGTCATCCATATGACTTCGGTTACATGATAAATCAGTCTAATTTAAAAGCCGTAAATTCAACTAAATACCTAGGTACCACGATTGCGAACAACTTAAATTGGCAGGAACACACAGAAAACGTTGTGGGGAAGGCTAACCAAAGACTGCGTTTTATTGGTAGGACACTTAGAAAATGTAACAGATCTACTAAGGAGATTGCCTACACTAAGCTTGTTCGTCCTCTTTTAGAATACTGCTGCGTTGTGTGGCATCCTTACTAGATAGGACTGATGGAGTACATCGAAAAGTTCAAAGAAAGGCAGCACGTTTTGTATTATCGCGAAATATGGGAGAGAGTGAGACAGAAATGACAGAGGATTTGGGATGGACATAATTAAAACAACGGCGTTTTTCGTTGTGACGGAATCTTCTCACGAAATTCCCATCACCAACTTTCTCCTCCGAATGTGAAAATATTTTGTTGACACCGATCTACATAGGGAGGAACGATCACCAAGATAAATTGATGGAAAACGGAGCTCATACGGAAAGATATGGGTGCTCATTCCTTCCGCGCTATATGATATTGGAATAATAGAGAATTGTGAAGGTGGTTCGATGAACCTTCTGCCAGGCACTTACATGTGTTTTGCAGAGTTTCCGTGTAGATGTAGATGTAGATGTTGCTAGGTCAGAATACTGGTACAGTGGTTTGAGGGACATTAAAGTAAACTGACATTGATGTCTTGGCCAGTAAATCACCCTCATCTGTACCTACGGGATCACATATCGAGTGCGAGGTTTTTATCTGCAAAGTAAATCCTGTAGTGCGTAGACTTCTGGTGCCACATACTTCTGGAGTCCTGTCAACGGCTTATAGAATCCACCGCCAAGCAGAATGACTGCTGTACTTCGTTTGCATAGTGTAGGGTGGAGACCCTCCACGCCCAGACCGGCAAGATGTCCAACACAAAAAGTCTACAACCATCTCTGCATATTTGTTAGTTTTCACTAGGTGAGGTCTCGCAAGATGTGCGTAATGCAATGTTTGCGTACATCTGATTATGATCAACCATTAATACGCCCGCACCTAGAAACAGATTGGGTCAGAATTTGAACAAAGGTTAAAGATTTGAACGGCAGAGGGCAAAAGGTGGCAAGGCAAGAGCCAAGGGAAAAAATACCTGTGCGATAGTTGAGTCGGGTTGTAAGAGCAGTTGCGGTTTTCTTGCTGCCTGCGACAGGGTAGGCTTTGTTATTAGTGGGTATCATGCAGGCGGGTACCTTTGAAGTTATGGGGAGGTGTTACTCGGCGGCTGCACCTGGATACCGGTGTCGGCTTCTCGGTCTGCATCAGCATGCCTGTAACACTAGGGTTCATCGCCGTTTAGTGTCCGATTGGTCTCGCTTGCCGATGTCGTCGCTTGTGTGCATGCGTTTGCTCGCCATAGGTGGTTAAGCCCTAGCTAGTACTGTCTTTGGCCGCTTACGCTTCCACCTATGGTTTTGATCATAGTTTCCGAAAGTAAGGATGAAAACATTGTTCCAGTGTCTCGAGTTCCTGTGTAGTCGTGTGACCGTCAGGTGGCTTGCGGAGTATGGATGTAGATGTAGATGTAGACTACGCGGAGGACTTGTTGTGTTGTTGAGTGGACCAACACGCCATTAAATAGAGATGATAATTGTTGTGACTTGGCAAGACAGCCAAGCCACTATGACCGGTAGCCGAAAGGCACGCGTTTAAGCTCACGCAGGCTGGCGTGAGGTCTGGAACAGGACAATGTAATTAATATAGCCAATAAGGTACGTTGCTGCTGGAATACTTAACTTTAATCCATAATTGGTGAACATCGGTCTGACGGTACATGCATCACAAGATAAATAGCAATTGATAATGGCGCCTTGCTAGGTCGTAGCAAATGACGTAGCTGAAGGCTATGCTAACTATCGTCTCTGCAAATGAGAGCGTAATTTGTCAGTGAACTATCTCTAGCAAAGTCGGCTGTACAACTGGGGCGAGTGCTAGGAAGACTCTCTAGACCTGCCGTGTGGCGGCGCTCGGTCTGCAATCACTGACAGTGGCGACACGCGGGTCCGTCGTATACTAGCGGACCGCGGCCGATTTAAAGGCTACCACCTAGCAAGTGTGGTGTCTGGCGGTGACACCACAATAATGTTTAGGCTTATCGGTGTAAGGAAAGGTGACTCAGCTGCGGCGATCGTTTCGAAATGTCGCTTGCATGCTGGTTCGCGATCTCTGGGTAGAGTTGGGCTGGCCGCGATATGGTGCTAGTCCGAGAGAGGGCGCGACAGGTACGAGTGGAAGCGAGGCTAGCGAGGGAGTGGGAGACAGGGAGATGTGGCAGGACTGCCAGCCGATGCGCCGGGTTGCGGGCGTCGGCACCGCGCCGCACTCACTCGTGTAGGCGCGTGTGGCGCAGGGACGCCGGTACCACCTCTGGGAGGAGCGTCACGCTTCTGGCTCCGCCTTTCCATCCAGAACTTTTTTGGATCACCTGTGACCAATTCCGATTTCTGAATCTGCTGAAGCATTTGTTGATCACAGCAAGTTTATGAGTAAAGGAGAAGAACATCCTGTACTCGTTTAAGCTCTGGTGGAGCTTAGGGACGAGCATGTCAAGTATTGAGTAGTGGCGTAATAAGCCAGCCCTCGAGACAGACAATGTTCAGAGATAATACTATATTTGCAGTGAAAATGTTATATAATCATGACCATTTCGCTGCCTGCAGTGAGTGTATAAACCTATTAGTCTACTGCTACAGTTTTATGCCTGTAAAAATATTACAACGAACCCTAGCTGCATAAAGGCGTTGATATATGTCAACGGGGACAGCTGAAAATGTGTGCCCCGACCGGGACTCGAACCCGGAATCTCCTGCTTCCATGGCAGACGCTCTCTCCATCTGAACCACCGAGGACAGTGCGACTGCAGGGACGTATCTCTGGCACGCCTCCCGTGAGACCCACATTCGCAACTTATTGTCCCGCACTATATTCATAGTGCCCCTGCCCATTATACTCATTACCCGCGGCTTTTTGGCGATTGCCGTAAGAGTTCTGTCACTGTTTGTGCATTCACACAGAAGAAGATGGTCAAATTGTCGGTGAGCCGTAACTAATATATAGTATGCCCGGTCGGGGTATACATTTTCAACTGTCCCCGTTGACTTATATCAACGCCTATATGCAGCTAGGGGTATTCATTTCATTGTAATTTCATTCTAACGAGCTGCATGGTAACCGATACCATCTTCATATATATATTGAAAGTGCAAAGCAGGCAATAAATTCTTTCGGGAAAATATATATATATATATATTCCAGAAAGAATTTATTGCCTGCTTTGCACTTTCAATTTTTCCATCTCTTGTAGTTTTAATTCTAAAGACTATTAATTTGTAAAGGGGGGATGTTCGTACGAACAACTATGGGAACGTCATTGTCACTTCCTTTGAGCTTGATTCGTCTTTATTTCCCACTTAAAATTGTCCGACCTTGTAATTAACAAATGGCTAATTTAGAATCTTAGACCGTTGTAGTTGAGTCCGATTTGTCGGCCAGTGTTGTCCTCCCAACCCCCCCCCCCCCCCCACCCCGTCTCCAAGTTAACGGGCAAAAGTTTCCGGCAGTTTTCCGCTGTCCTGGTTGGCTACTCGTCTTGGCGGCTGACGTGCCCGCGTTTGAAATGGCCAGGCGACCGCATGCCGGTCTGCTACTTGCTCGAGGCTGGAGCCGTAAAACTAGACGCCGCGGCGTATTTTCCCTAAATACAAATTTCGTTTACTTTGTTATAGACAAAATATTGTAGTCATCGCTGTGGCGCAATTACGTATGGGTTTCTCATCCAGGCAGCGCATTTAAAACGTGTTTGTGAGAAAATCGTGTTATGGCTCGTGTCAAGAAGGAGAAAATTTTTCCAGGAGTTGTCGGAATTCGAATTGTACATTGTAGACTGCGGTTTGTTGCCCGGCAATATTACTGGTCACGTTTTTCGGGATACCACCACTGCCATGCAAATGTCGATTAGATGGATTCAGGACGGCCGTGCATTACATGCGCCCGAGAAGACACACGAATAGTGGACAAAACTATGCAAACACCAAAAACACGTCACCGTGCCTAACACAGTACAGGAAAACCGATGGTATTCAAAACAGCTTCCAGTCGTCTCGGAATGGATATTTTTTTCGAAAGAGTATAACACTATTCTTACTGCATAATAGTGCAAATTCAGATAACAATCGCCGGCCGCTGTGGTGGAGCGGTTCTAGTCGCTTCAGTCCGGAACCGCGCTGCTGGTACGGTCGCAGGTTCGAATATTGCCTCGGGCATGGATGTGTGTGATGTCCTTTGGTCAGTTAGGTTTAAGTACTTTCCAGTCTAGGGGACAGATGACCTCATATGTTAAGTCCCGTAGTGTTTAGAGCTATTCGAACCATTTCAACCATCGGGTAACGATGATGGAGGTGGATAGTGATCTACATCTACATCTACATCTACATCCATACTCCGCAAGCCACCTGACGGTGTGTGGCGGAGGGTACCTTCAGTACCTCTATCGGTTCTCCCTTCTATTCCAGTCTCGTATTGTTCTTGGAAAGAAGGATTGTCGGTATGCCTCTGTGTGGGCTCTAATCTCTCTGATTTTATACTCATGGTCTCTTCGCGAGATATTCGTAGGAGGGAGCAATATACTGCTTGACTCTTCGGTGAAGGTATGTTCTCGAAACTTTGACAAAAGCCCGTACCGAGCTACTGAGCGTCTCTCCTGCAGAGTCTTCCACTGGAGTTTATCTATCATCTCCGTAACGCTTTCGCGATTACTAAATGATCCTGTAACGAAGCGCGCTGCTCTCCGTTGGATCTTCTCTATGTCTTGTATCAACCCTATCTGGTACGGATCCCACACTGCTGAGCAGTATTCAAGCAGTGGGCGAACAAGCGTACTGTAACATACTTCCTTTGTTTTCGGATTGCATTTCCTTAGGATTCTTCCAATGAATCTCAGTCTGGCATCTGCTTTACCGACAATCAACATTATATGATCATTCCATTTTAAATCACTCCTAATGCGTACTCCCAGATAATTTATGGTGTTAACTGTTTGCAGTTGCTGACCTGCTATTTTGTAGCTAAATGATAAAGGATCTATCTTTCTGTGTATTCGCAGCACATTACACTTGTCTACATTGAGATTCAATTGCCATTCCCTGCACCATGCGTCAATTCGCTGCAGATCCTCCTGCATTTCAGTACAATTTTCCATTGTTACAACCTCTCGATACACCACAGCATCATCTGCAAAAAGCCTCAGTGAACTTCCGATGTCATCCACCAGGTCATTTATGTATATTGTGAATAGCAACGGTCCTATGACACTCCCCTGCGGCACACCTGAAATCTCTCTTACTTCGGAAGACTTCTCTCCATTGAGAATAACATGCTGCGTCCTGTTATCTAGGAACTCTTCAATCCAATCACACAATTGGTCTGATAGTCCATATGCTCTTACTTTGTTCATTAAACGACTGTGGGGAACTGTATCGAACGCGTTGCGGAAGTCAAGAAACACGGCATCTACCTGTGAACCAGTGTCTATGGCCCCCTTGTCTCGAAAGTAGACAACAAACGCTCAAAATTTCGAGATTTGGTAACTGTAATGGCCAGGAGAGATGAGGCAATTCGTTCTCGTGCCCAGAAAACCAGATCTGGACGATGAGAGCGTTGTGAAGATGATCCTTTTCATTGAGCCGGTGGGTTTCTGGAACCACGCGATATCGATTCCTACTTCCATCTATGATCGTTGTCCCTGTGCCTTGTGTGTTGTGTGATGTCCTTAGGTTAGTTAGGTTTAAGTAGTTCTAGGTTCTAGGTGACTGATGACCATAGATGTTAAGTCCCATAGTGCTCAGAGCCATTTGAACCATTTCCCTGTGCCTTGTTCTCTTTGCGTCTTTGACGCAGGCTATTCATGGTGGCGAAGTCGAGGAGAGTGGGTCCGCGCTTGAGCCGAGTCAGCCTGTGACGTGACGTGCTTTCGACGTTGTCGTTGTGTGGAGTTGGCGACACCGTGTCATGTCACGTGGCACGGCCGTATGCCGTGAGGAGCAGTTCAGTTGGAGCAACGAAGAAGCATGGGCCGCTGCCGGAAGGTATTAAAGTTGTATTGACACGGCTGGCCAGTGGCGACCAGGATTTGCCAATACCTCGAGAGCTATGTGGATGGATGGCGTGTGAATTTCACATGAAGAAGAAAAAATTAATCGCCAAACTTTCGTGGTGGGTTCCTCCTTATATACGTAGTGAATATTGTGTACATAAGGACTGTTGACTGCTGCAGTTGCTCGTGCTAGTGGCCAGCAAAACATTCACAGCAGCGGTGGCGAGGCGAGTTATGTTCTGCAACGACCATGAAATTATGTTACTAAAGTGGCTAGAAATATCGCCTCGCATTTGTAAGTTAGGATTTGGTGCTTAGTGGCACGCTCAAGGTTGCTGGTTCACTTGAACGTCATTTCTTAATTTAGTTATAGAATTTTCTTGTTTTACGAATTAGTGGTAGCTGTTCTTTCTTAATAATTTCTTGTGTGTTTGGAAGCCAAGTGGCCATGATAAATATATGTCACGTTGTGTTTTATGGTCGGATAGGGGCCCTGTGTATTTTGGTCTGTAGCCGTAGGGGACGTGCTTATTGCATTAGCGACCAATTGAAGTGACATTAGTTTTCTGTAGCAGTTTCAAATATCCTTCTGAAGGTTGATTGTCACGTCAGGTACTGCACGTTTGATATCTGTGGTGTCAGCCATTCAGCAAATACAGATTATCTTGTAAGGTGGACCTGAAGTCATTGGGTGTGGACTGACACATCTTTTCACTTAGTATGTAGTTTTTTTTCCTTCTTTGGATGAAGGGAAACTAAGCTCCTTAATTCTGATCATTGGTTAAATTTTATCTTGTAATATGTTTATATTAAGGTTTATATATATATATATATATATATATATATATATATATATATATATATAATGTGTGTGTAAATTGTACATACTACAGTGTGTCTGCCGCTCATGTTGACACACAGTCAACATGGGTTTAGAAAACATCGTTTCTGTGAAACACAACTATCTCTTTATTCATATGAAATGATGAGTGCTATTGACAAGGGATTTCAGATCGATTCCCTATTTCTGGATTTCCGAAAGGCTTTTGACCCTGTACCACACTAGTGGCTCGTAGTGAAATTGCGTGCTTATGGAGTATAGTCTCAGTTATGATACTGGATTTATGATTTTCTGTCAGAGAGGTCACAGTTCGTAGTAACTGACGGAAAGTAACAGAAGTGATTTCTGACGTTCCCCAAGGTAGTGTGATATGCCCTTTTGTGTTCCTTATCTATTATAAACGATTTGGGAGACAATCTGAGCAGTCGTCTTCGTTTGTTTGCAGATGATGCTGTCGTTCATCGACTAATAAAGTCATCAGAAGATCAAAACAAATTGCAAAACGATTTAGAAAAGATATCTGAATCGACAGAAAATTGCTAGTTGACCCTAAATAATGAAAAGTGTGTGGTCATCCACATGAGTGCTAAAGGAAATTCGTTAAACTTCGGTTACACGATAAATCAGTCTAATCTAAAAGCAGTAAATTCAGCTAGATACCTAGGTATTACAATTACGAACAACTTAGATTAGAAGGAACACACTTTTCGTTATTTACGATCAACTGTCAATTTTCGCACCATTCAGATATCTTTTCTACGGTGTTTTACAATTTGTTTTTATCTTCTGATGCCTTTATTAGTCGATAAACGACAGCGTCATGTGCAAACAACCTAAGCCGGCTGCTCACATTTTCTCCCAAATCGTTTATATAGATAAGGAACAGCAAAGGGCCTATAACACTACCTGTATCAATAGACCGATTTCTTCGAGGTACTTCGTAATCTTCGAACACAATAAATGTTCCCAAATCCTGCTTCATATCGACGTTAACGATGTGGGCCTGTAATTTAGTGAATTACTCCTGCTACCTTTCTTGAATATTCGTGTGACCTGTGCAACTTTCCAGTCTTTGGATACGGATCTTTCCTCGAGCGAACGGTTGTATATGATTGTTAAGTATGGAGATAATGCGTCAGCATACTCGGAAAGGAGCATAAGAAGACTTGCTTTTATTAAGGGGCTCCGGAAAGGCTCAAAATCATGAAAAGTTCAATTTTTACTTTTTTGCGTTTTCTGAATCTGCAGACTATTACCTTTTAATAGATATATAATTTATTCAATTCCGAAGACTACAACTATTTTTAAATTTTTTTTGAAATGTGTTCTACATGGGCGTGACCCACTGTGGCGCTGTTAAACTGCTGTCAAATGGTGTTATTATTAACGTCCGTGTTCATCACGTACATTTTAGTGATGTGAGATAAAGTATGTGTTGTGGCTAAACCTATTTTCAGAGACTTAGCAGCACCTGAACTGTTGAAAAAGTGTATTCACGGAAAAACTCAAAACCCCAATGAAAGTGTAAATAGTGTTATATGGTCGAGAATCCCCAAGACTGTATTTGTTGGAATAGAAACACTTCACTTTGGTGTGTATGATGCTGTTGCGACTTTCAATGATGGCAACATTGTAAGGTGCAAGGTATTTAGAAATATGGGAATGAAGATAGGTTCTAACATGGTACGAGCGATGCTTGCTTTAGACAAGGAACGCCTTCGGGCTGCAGACAGGGCTGTAAAGAGTCTAGAAATACAAGCAAGAGTTAACAGGAGGAGGAACAAGAGGAAGCTGGAGGAGGAGTTTGCAGAGGATGAAGATAATCCATCCTATGGACCTGGAATGCACTAAAAAGTTAATCCAATCTTTGTCGCTCGATTCCCAAAACTTTTATTTTCTCATACTAATTACATGTTTTCTAAGGATCTTCCAAACATATTTGTTTCAAACTTTCAGTAAATGTTACACAGTACCTTCTGCATAACTTAACACAGCCTTTTTCCAAAAAACTGTATATTTTTGAATATATAAATAAAAAATTGCAAAAAAATGTTGTGAATTTTCATTACAATTGAAATAACTGAACTAAAATTTTGTAAAATCCCTGTGTTAAGTTGTAGCCCATATTCCAATAAATAATCTGTAAAAAGTTCAACTTCCTACCTCAATTACTTTGTGAGGAAAGATGTAATTTATAAGCGTTATTTTAACATTGCAAGTATAGGGCGTTCCGGAGCCCCTTAAGTGATTTAAGTTGCTTCACTACTCCGAGGATATTTACTTCTACGTTATTCATGTTGGCAGCTGTTCTCGATTCGAATTCTGGAATATTTACTTCGTCTTCTTTTGTGGAGGCATTGCAGAAGGCTGTGTTTAGTAACTCTGCATTGCCAGCACTGTCTTCGACAGTGTCTCCATTGTTATCTCGCAGAGAAGGCATTGATTATTTCTCGCCGCTAACATACTTCACATACGACCAGAATCCCTTTGGATTTTCTGCCAGGTTTCGAAACAAAGTTTCGTTGTAGAAACTATTATAAGCATCTCGCATTGAAGTCCTCGCTAAATATCGTGCTTCTGTTAGAGATCGCCAATCTTGGAGATTTTGCGTCTGTGAACATTCAACCAGCTTTGTCATTTTCGTGATGTTCATTCACAGGCTCTGCGTAATAATAATCTTCCCATTGTTAAGACAATAGATTTCGCCATCTGCAGACCATATCTTCGCTAAGGTGACCGCCGTCCTTGTCTTCTCCGCTTACATAGTTCTGTTACCGCATCACGTGCTCGCAACGCCACGAGGGGGCAGCGGTGCGCAATGATGCAATGTTTTGGCTGATCAGTGTATTGTTCACTAAGCTGTTCAGGTTTGTATAGCCCTGCCACGTGTTTTGAGTCCGCAGATGGGCAGTGAGATAAATAGATTCTCTGATAGCCGCAGAGCCGTCAGGAAGATCTCAGGCTGCCAACAAGGATACCACTGCTGCGGTTTACCTAAGACGAGTTACGACGTAAAAATGAGAAGTTCGTTTGCATTTTTTGTGGCGTCGGACACTCTGAAGTAGTTTCTTTCATATCCTGAGACTAAAAGAGCTTTGTGCGGCTGGTCGGCATGCAAGCGCTCGGACAGGTTAGCACGGCCTTTTAGCGATGATGATAGCCGTATTGCCCAACGACTCGTCGTGCTTTTGTCCACTGCCAGGTATATGTAGCCATTCTGCAAGGACCTAAGTATAACTGCGATGCTATGGTTCAAATGGTTCTGAGCACTATGGGACTTAACATCTGAGGTCATCAGTCCCCTAGAACTTAGAACTACTTAAACCTAACTAACCTAAGGACATCACACACATCCATGCCCGAGGCAGGATTCGAACCTTCGACCGTAGCAGCCACGCGGTTCCGGACTGCAGCGCCTAGAACCGCGTGGCGATGCTATGGTTTCCTGCCAAAAGAAACTCAATGACAGATCTCTTACTTACAGGGGAACCTCCCCATCGCACCCCCTTCAGATTAAGTTATAAGTTGGCACAGTGGATAGGCCTTGAAAAACTGAACACAGATCAATCGAGAAAACAGGAAGAAGTTGTGTGGAACTGTGAAAAAATAAGCAAAATATACAAACTGAGTAGTCCATGCGCAAGATAGGCAACAACAAGGAAACAGAAAGCTCACGGTTGCCGTGGTCCCGTGGTTAGCGTGAGCAGCTGCGGAACGAGAGGTCCTTTGTTCAAGCCTTCCCTCGGGTGAAAATTTTAACATTTTATTTGCAGTTTATGTGACATACGCTTATGTTTTCATCACTTTTTTAACAGTGATTATTACATCCACAAGAAAACCTAAATCGGGCAAGGCAGAAGAATCTTTTTACCCATTCGCCAAGCGTACAAGTTAGGTGAGTCGACAACATATTCCTGTCCTGTGACGCACATGCCGTCACCAGTGTCGTATAGAGTGTATCAGATGTGTTTTCTTGTGGAGGAATCGGTTGACCTATGACCTTGCGATCAAATGTTTTCGGTTCCCATTGGAGAGGCACGTCCTTTCGTCTACTAATCACATGGTTTTGCGGTGCGGTCGCAAAACACAGACACTAAACTTATTACAGTGAACAGAGACGTCAATGAACGAACGGACAGATCATAACTTTGCGAAAATAAAGAAGGTAAAGTTTTCACCCGAGGGAAGACTTGAACCATGGACCTCTCATTCCGCAGCTGCTCACGCTAACCACGAGACCACGGCGCTCCTTAGCTCACACACTCCTTGATGTTGCTTATCTTGCACATGGACTACTCAGTTTGTATATTTTGCTTATTTTTTCATAGTTCCACACAACTTCTTCCTGTTTTCTCGATTGATCTGTGTTTAGTTTTTCAAGGTCTATCGAATGTGCCAACTTATAACTAAATCTGAGGGGGGTGCGATGGGGAGGTTCCCTTGTTAGAAGGTACCTCTGTTACAGATGCCATTTTGGAAGCTGCGTATAGCGCTGCCACCTACTGGAATGTCATGAAACTATAGAGGCTGAAACGGGAATACTCCACGACATCCCACAACAAATGCCGAATTTTTTAAACTGAAACTTACCGAGAAAAAAAATATGTTGCACTGCTTAGTGAACGGCGCTCGTAACTGTGGGATCCTGCCCGGCACCAAACCAAATACTGATTTAATCATGAGCTCTTCCTACCATCCAGTATGCTGATCAATAAGTAAAATTTTGTTGCTTGTGCTGTGGCGACACGAACAGCAGGCGCCAACGGCTACCCGCACCACACATACCACAGCGGCAGTAGCACGGCCTGCGCGCTGACAGACCTGTAGCCGGGGCAGCTCAAACTGGCGAGCTGCGCCAGCAGACCAGCAGAGGCCGAGTAGCACACCGAGACGCGCGCTTAGGCCCAACTATTTGCCACAGTACTGGAGCCAGTCACACATGGGTAGAGTTTTAAAAGCACCGTAGGTTAGCGTAGACTGTCATAAGTAAGCCTAGTCTGCAGTAGCTTTCCTAGCAGCCTTGGTCGGTTGAGATCGTAACAGCGTCACCAGTACGTTACGTGTGTTGCATACCTATCGGGCGTTGCCTCGTTTCGATCGTTTTATACGAGGGCTGTCCAGAAAGTAAGTTACGATTGATCGCGAAATGAAAATCACAGTGAAAATCAGAAATGTTCCATTTGTAACAGTTAGCTACACCTTTCAGTTACTTCTCTACGTAGTCGCCGTTCTGACTCAGACATTCGTCGTAGCGTTGTACCAACTTTCCAATACCCTCATCATAGAAGGCAGCCGCGAGTGCTTTTCGCCAGTTCTCTACGCTGGCCTAAAGCTCGTTGTCTGTGCCAAAATGTTGTCTTCATAGCCAGCGGTTCGTTTGAGGAGAGATGAAACACAGTGGAAGACAATTACGGGCTGTATTGTGGGTAACCAAACATTTCCAATTGAAACGATGCAGGAACATCTTCATTGCCCCTGCAGAATGAGGCTGAGAATTGTCTTGAAGAAGAAACCGCACGACAGTTGTGTAATGTTGGTTGCATAGCTTCAGGGGAAAATTCTCACCAGGCCCTCGAAGTTGGCGGGAGACACTATTTTCTATAACATGTTTACGCGCTCACTAAGAGCTCAGGAATGAAAAGAGCGACATAATTCTACCTGGAGTCATACTAGAGACACTGCCCAACACATCTTTGCGAAGCTTTATCGGATTTTCATAATCGTTTCCATTTCGCGACCGATCGTAACTTACTTACTGGACAGCCCTCGTATGCTAATGCCGTCAGTGTCTCAATAGATTCCCCTAGAAACCAGGAGCAGTGACCCGTACAGAAACTGAGTCAGGATGGGTAAAGAGCCACTACACGTGCTGAACGTTTTTACTCTACACTGTTATCTTCTTGCCTGTACTTAAAAGTAAACAGTATTTATAGCGAAAATTGAAACTGTCAACTTTTAATTCAGGTCTTATTCGAAATTTGTAGATTTCTGACGTGATACACAGGAATGCTGTAATAAAAACAAAAAATTTATGGTACAGCGCAGGGAAAGGCAATTTCCTCAATAAAAACATAAAATTAAAAAAACACACACAAAACCGAAACATATCGAACTTCGCTTCAGTACTTCGTCGAGCATATATAAAACATTTCCCTGTTATTAAAAAACAGTTTTCACACTTAGGAGTAATAACAGGAAGAAAATGCCGCTGATCATGACGAAGAACGCTCTATTGAGGACAAAATGACAACAGTAATTATGTAGATTTTTTATGATTGTGGTTATAAACTGTACTTGCATTAAAAGTAATTTCATTGGTTATGCGTGTTCAAATGCAGAGATATGTAAACAGACATAATACGGCACTGCTGTCGGTAACGCATGTATAAGACTACAAGTGTCTGGCGCAGTTGTTAGATCAATTACTGCTGCTACAACGGCAGGTTACCATGATTAAAGTGAGTTTGAACGTGATGTTATTATCGGCGCACGAGCGATGCGACACAGCATCTCCGAGGTAACTATGACGGGATTTCCCGTACGACCATTTCACGAGTGTACCGTGAATGTCAGGAATTAGGTAAAACATCGCTGCAGCCGGAAAAAGATGCTGCAAGAACGGGACCAACAACACCTGAAGAGAATCGTTCAGCGTGACAGAAGTGCATCCCTTCCGCAAGTTGCTGCAGATTTCAACGCTGGCCCATCAACAATTATCAGCGTGCGAACCATTCAACGAAACATCATCGATATGGGCTTTCAGAGCCGAAGGCCCACTCGTGTACCCTTGATGACTGCACAACACATACCTTTACGCTTCGCCTGGGCCCGTCAACACCGACATTGGACTATTGATGACTGGAAACATGTTCGCTTGGTCGGATGAATCTCGTTTCAAATTGTATCTAGCGGATGGACGTGTATGGGTTTGGAGACAATCTCGTGAATCCACGGAGGCTGCTTGTCATTGGGGCGTGTACAGTTGGTGTGATATGGGACCCTCGATACGTCTACATACGATTCTGACAGGTGACACGTGTTCATTCTGTGTATCACCCGCACCCATTCATGTCCATTGTGCATTCCGACGGACTTGGGCAATTCCAGCAGGACAGTGCGACACACTACACGTCCAGAATTGTTACAGAGTGGCTCCAGGAACACTCCTCTCAATTTCAACTTTTCCGCTGGCACCAAACTCTACAGAATTCAACATTATTGAACATATCTGCGGTGCCTTGCAACGTGCTATTCAGAAGAGATGTCCGCCCCCTCGTAATCGTACTGGTTTATGGAGTGACTTTCTCCAGCACGACTTCGGACGTTAGTCGAGTCCATGCCACGTCGTGTTGCGGCACTTCTGCGAGCTCTCTGGACCCTACACGATATTAGGACTGTGTGCCAGTTTCTTTGGCTTTTGAGTGAAAAAGCGCTGAAGTTAAGCATTCAACTAATTCTTACTGCTTATGAAATGCAGTTTCCATTTTGTAAGCATATAAAATACGCAATGGACTAACACTGAATAGTCTTTTATGCGCAAAAGAAACAAACAAACAAACAAACAAAGAGAAGTCGCCTGCTCCCAGTATCTCTCTCACACATTCATTCATTTTTCTTTACCTACCAATGCTGTCAGTACTACCGGGAATCCTACCGTTTACTACGTGAAACTACCGAACCGTAGTTTTGGTGGAGCACAACTCTACATGTGGGGTATTTAGGCTCGCGCTCCGTCTCCAGATGTAAGTTCCAGCGCAGCGCGCAGTCCTGGAAAGACTTTGCGACACATCGCTCGCTACAGCGCCGACGGCTCCCCTCTCCGCACGTTAGCGAGGGACCGGGTTTCCTCAATGTAACGACGCCTTGCTGGGATCCCTTGATATGCTCTACTTCACTACTTCTTCACCGCTTCGACAGTGTCGGGCTTACCGCTCGTAGTACTTGCACAAACGTGGACAATTTCTCTGGTTGTTCTCGGCAGCTTATCAATGATGTACGACCCCAAGAAATTTCGAGTGTTTTGATCCTGTTACAAATTTCGGATTTTAACGTCTGCCTGATATTCCGGACAACTTTTAGTTGCTATTTCACAATTTAACTTGTTCAAGTAACTGGAAAACTTAACGTTACACTTCAGACTGCAATCTGGTCAAACTTATGAACTTTTGTAAGTAGGCTGTTTATGTTTTCTTATTGGCAACGTTACGTAGCGCTCCGTATGAAAATCACTGGCTGTGCTGTGTGCAGTCTGTGGCTAGTTTGCATTGTTGTCTGCCATTGTAGTGTTGGGCAGCTGGCTGTTAACAGCGCGTAGCGTTGCTCAGTTGGAGGTGAGCAGCCAGCAGTGGTGGATGTGGGGAGAGAGATAGCGGAGTTTTGAAATTTGTAATACTGGATGGCATGAACTGCTATATACATTATGATTATTAAGGTAAATACATTGTTTATTCTCTATTAAAATCTTTCATTTGCTAACTATGCCTATCAGTAGTTAGTGCCTTCCGTAGTTTGAATCTTTTATTTAGCTGACAGTAGTGGCGCTCGCTGTATTGCAGTAGTTCGAGTAATGACGATTTTTGTGAGGTAAGTGATCTGTGAAAGGTATAGGTTAATGTTAGTCAGGGCCATTCTTTTGTAGGGATTTTTGAAAGTCAGATTGCGTTGCGCTAAAAATATTGTGTGTCAGGTTAAGCTCAGTCCTGTACAATTTTTCAAAAGGGGACGTTTCACTTTAACTTTACGGAAGTATTAAGATGTTTCTGTTGTTGCTCACTCACTTCAAGAAGACCTAACTTTGTTTCTTTGGAAGTTATTGATTGTCTTACGATAGAGCAAGTGGCATTACCTGTGTGACGTATACTTTGTTTGCAATAAAACCATGTAATGGTGCGTCTGAAGTATTTTCGTGTGCTATTCTCTTTGGCATGTGTTATATCAGCTTGCTCTTGAACTTGGTTTGCATTTTTAATGGCCATCAGCCAAGTATTTCCCAATTCACTTAAGGGGAGGAGAGAAATGTTTCATTTAGAAATGGCAAAGGCTAATCCTCCTCTGAGAATGATTTGCGACATAGTCGCAACAAAATTCACAGTGACCCAGGAAAGATGTTTGTATTCATTCGAGTTACAGTCCACAACATTGTACACCAGGTAATTAATTCCACTCTATGACGACGTCTTCAAGACCTGAAGACAGAAAATTTTTCAGTCACGCTGAGTCAATACATACAGGATGAACAAGAATTTCACCGACAAAATTGGACCAAATCAAGAAAAAAAGGTCTAGACAACGTACTCAGTAAAATGCATGCCTTAAGAAGCATGAGGCATGCATTTTACTGCGTACGTTGCCTAGACTTGTTTTTCTTGTTTTGGTCCAATTTTGTCGGTGAAATTCTTGTTCACCCTGTGTGTATTGACTCAGCGTGACTGAAAAATTTTCTGTGTTCAGGACCTGAAGATGTCGTCATAGAGTGGAATTAATTACCTGGTGTACAATGTTGTGGACTGTAATTGGTAGCCGGCCGAAGTGGCCGTGCGGTTAAAGGCGCTGCAGTCTAGAACCGCAAGACCGCTACGGTCGCAGGTTCGAATCCTGCCTCGGGCGTGGATGTTTGTGATGTCCTTAGGTTAGTTAGGTTTAACTAGTTCTAAGTTCTAGGGGACTAATGACCTCAGCAGTTGAGTTCCATAGCGCTCAGAGCCATTTGAACCATTTTGTAACTGGTATGAATACAAACATCTTTCCTGGGTCACTGTGAATTTTAGAAGCATGATATCTTAGAAAATAGATTAAGAAATGGAAAACCTACGTTTCTAGCATTTGATCATTTGTAGACTTAGAGAAAGCTTTTGGCAATGTTGAGTGGAATACGCGCTTTCAAATTCTCAAGGTGCCAGGGGTAAAATACAGGGAGCGAAAGGCTATTTTCAATTTGTACAGAAACCAGATGGCAGTTATAAGAGTCGAGGGGCATGAAAGGGAAGCAGTGGTTGGGAAGGGAGTGAGTCAGGGTTATAGGCTACTCCCGATGTTAATCAATCTGTATATTGAGCAAGCAGTATAGGAAACAAAAGAAAAATTCGAAGTAAGTATTAAAATCCATGGAGAGGAAATAAAAACTTTGAGGTTCGCCGATGACATTGTAATTCTGTCAGAGACAGCAAACGATCTGGAAGACCAGTTGAATGGAATCGATAGTGTCTTGAAAGGAGGGTATAACATGAACATCAAGAAAAGCAAAACGAGGATAATGGAATGTAGTCGAATTAACTCAGGTGATGCTGAGGGAATTAGATTAGGAAATGAGACACTTAAAGTAGCAAATGAGTTTTGCTATTTGGGGAGCAAAATAACTGATGATTGTCCAAGTTGAGAGGATATAAAATGTAGACTGGCAATGGGAAGGAAAGCGTTTCTGAAGAAGAGAAATTTGTTAACATCGAGTATAGATTTAAGTTTCAGGAAGTCGTTTCTGAAAGTATTTGTATGGAGTGTAGCCATGTGTGGAAGTGAAACACGGACGATAAATAGTTTAGACAAGAAGAGAATGGAAGCTTTCGAAATCTGGTTCTACAGAAGAATGCTGAAGATTAGATGGATAGATCACATAACTAATGACGAGGTATTGAATAGAATTGGAGAGAAGAGAAATTTGTGCCACAACTTGACTAGAAAAAGGGATCGGTTGGTAGGACATATTCTGAGGCATCAAGGGATCACCAATTTAGTATTGGAGAACAGCGTGGAGGGTAAAAATCGTAGAGGGAGACCAAGAGATGAATACAGTAAACAGATACAGAAGGATGTAGGTTGCAGTAGGTACTGGGAGATGAAGAAGCTTGCATAGGATAGAGTAGCATGGAGAGCTGCATCAAACCAGTCTCTGGACTGAAGACCACAACAACAAGAAGCATGAACACTTCATCTTCGGTACTGTGAAACACATCTCTTCTATGCGAGGTCTTTGATTTCTATATTTTCAGACAAGGGGGTACGGACCAAAACAAGGAAAGTATTTCCAGTTAACATAGGCTCTGAAATGCATACTTCAAGAGCTACGGGCACTTGTCAGTAGAAGAACTGTGTTTCAAACTAGGAATGATGAACAAGTGCATATGGCTATTAAGGTATGCACGTTACAGTCTACGTTTGTTCGAAATTTTTTCTTGTTTTAGTCCATACTACGTCTTCCCAAAATTATTTCTTTTTGAGTCATAAGTCTTCTGACTGGTTTGATGTTTCCCGCTACGAATTCCTCTCCGGTGCCATCCATTTCATCTCAGAGTAGCACTTGCAAACTGCATCCTCAATTATTCGGTTGATGTATTCCAGTCTCTGTCTTCCTCTACAGGTTTTACCCCCTACAGCTCCCCCCTAATACCATGGAGGCTATGTCTTTACATATGTTCTACCATCCTTTCCTCACCGATTCTACGGAGTACCTCCGCATTGCTTACTTTATTAGTCAACCTAATTTTCAACTCTCTTCTGTAGCACCACATCTGAAAGGCTTCGATTTCCTTCATCTCAGATTTTCTCACTGTCCGTGTTTCACTACCATACAATGCTGCGCTCCAATATTCTCAGAAATTTCTTCCTCGAACTGAGGCCTATGTTTGATGTATACTGCTCTTGGTCAGGGATGCCCTTTTGCCTGTGCTAGTTTGCTCTTTGTGTCCTCTTTTCTCCATCCGTCATGGATTATTTTGCTGCTTAGGTGACAGAATTCCTTGACTATATCTATTTCGTAGTCACCAATTCTGATGTTAAGTTTCTCTCTGTTTTCATTTCTTCTACTTTCTCATTACTTTCGCCTTTCTTTGATTTACTCCCAATCCATATTCTCTACTGAGCAGAGTGTTCATCCCATTCAACTGATCGCGTAATTGTTCTTCACTTTCACTGAGGATACCAGTATCATCTTACTGTCTTATAATGGATATGCTTTCATCTTGAGTTATAACAATGTCACCACCCTATCTCATCATTGATATTCTTTCACTTTAAATCTTTTCCGCCCCGATAGCTGAGTGGTCAGCGTGACGGATTGCCGTCCTACGGGCCCGGGTTCGATTCCCGGCTGGGTCGGGGACTTTCTCCTCTCAGGGACTGGGTGTTGTGTCTTCATCATCATTACATCCCCATCCGGCGCGCAGGTCGCCCAGTGTGGCGTCGAATGTGATAAGAGCTGCACCGAGGCGGCCGGACCTGCCCCGCAAGGGGCCTCCCGGCCAATGAAGCCAAACGATCATTTCCATTACCTTAAATCTTAATCGCACTGTTGGACCTTTCTTTGGTTTCTGTAATTGCGTCTTCGATGCATATACTGAACAGTCTGCATGCTCAGTCCTTGTCGTCCACCATTTTTAATCCGAGCACTTCGTAGCTGGTCTTCCTGCTCTTCATGTGTGCATTTTAGATCCCATGTTTACTTGACTTTTTTCCTTGGTCCATACTAACATCTCAGAAATCTGGTCGGAGAATTTCTGGTTTACCATGGTTACGTGTGGTAGGGTTAGAAAATAATAAGTCAAAATAATGTCAACGTTTTTATGTACTAATATGGGAACCACGTGCAACAATACAAGAAGGCATGTTGACTCTGTACAACACTGCGATCCGTAACTGTAAAAAGTAACTATGTGAGCCGCTTACGGTTTTCTTCTTCATCATATTTGCTTGTCCCTTTCGAATACCAGGTCGGCGTAATTTTGTTACTTGAGGCAATGATAGTGACCGTCCGTAGTTGGATGCCTCCCTGACTCCATGCCTTCCCGCTGGAACGGAACCCCTCGTGTCTGCATCTAGAGTGAAGCACTTGTTCAAGTTGGACTTCGTTTTGTACATGTTTGTCCATCGCTTGTTTGAGACGGGGAAGCAGCCCAGTATTCACCAAGTGTGATGTGAGAAACCGCCTGGAAACGACATCCAGCCTGCCAGGCATATCCACCCTCGTTATTAATTCGGTGGTCATCAGTCCCCTAGACTTAGAACTACTTAAACCTAACTAACCTAAGGACATCACACACATGCATGCCCGAGGCAGGATTCGAACCTGCGACCGTAGCAGTAGCGCGGTTCCGGACTGAAGCGCCTAGAACCGCTCGGCCACAGAGGCCGGCCGTATTCCTTTAAAAAGTACATTTAATTATGGGCATGTTCTCATTTTCATGAGCCATTTGGATATGTTGCGCTCAGAATGATTTTCAAAAATAAATGTCCTGTCTTTTTTTTCAAAATAATTTGCATCTTAATGTATAAAAAAAAAAAAGGTTCAAATGGCTCTGAGCACTATGGGACTTAACTTCTGAAGGCATGAGTCCCCTAGAACTTAGAACTACTTAAACCTAACTAACCTAAGGACATCACACACATCCATGCCCGAGGCAGGATTCGAACCTGCGACCGTAGCTGTCGCGCGGTTTCACACTGTAGTGCCTAGAACCACTCGGCCACCCCGGCCGGCTTATTGTATAATACTTGCTATATTTTCTCTTATTACGTATCTGTAGCAAGTTAGTATGTGATATCATGGGCAAAAGTTATGAACTGAGAACTGCAACGTTGATATTCAGTGTTTTACCGAAAGTTCTGATTTCACTGTTGCCTCACAATTATTTAGAATATTTCAAATCACCATAACAGAACACTATGATGTAAAAAGTTATTACTTGTTAATAGAACTGTTGTTAGAACTAACTATTACACATAAACATATAACCCAGAAGAATCTGAAACAATCACAAGCAATGTCCTCTACCTCTGTGCTGAATAACATGGGTATATCGTCAGTGACGGATGTATACCTATTTTTGAGTTTGCCAATCTTCACCGAAAACAGTTTGCAGTAAACCCTCAACATCTTTCTTCTAGTCATTTGAGATTGGATGGCTGAGAAGTGCTTCAGTTCGTGGATAAGATAAGACTTTCGTAATGACCCATTCGCTCTTGTTCATGCTGCTGGGACCTCTAGAATGGAGTTTCCTCCGTATCAACATGACTGTTTCCCATAGCTTCGTACTTGTATGTGAAAATTCCTTTCATTTCATTTATGTGATCCAAATTTCGTAGGCCGTTGGACTAGGATTTCGAGTGTATCACTCTCCAGTCTTCATGAAGGTTTCTTATTTCACGCACTGACTGGTAGACCTCATAACATTCCTTCTTTGTTACAGTGGTCGGCCTTTTCCGCAGAAGTATCTCAGTCGATGATGCGGTCAGGAAATAACTGAAGATGGTCTCGTTGTAATAATTATTATTGTTAGTACTATGCAAAACACAAACTGATGCTAATAGCTGCTTTGCGCGGCGACGTCTGGCCGTTACTGGAATGGAAATCACGTGTCTGGAATCAACGTTTCCTATTGCCCGTAATGGACTAATACTTCTTTGCACGAAATGTGTATGTGTATGTGTTCATGTTTGCTTCGAAAAACGCATTTTCACAGTTTGTATCATGGCACATGTTGGATTTGACTTCACACGTGTGATATATTTACGGTGTGACTATAATTAAAGGTAAACTTTCAAAACGGTGTAGAAATAACAGTACTGTTCAGAACGACGTCAAATGGCAATGGAATACTATCGGAGAAGGGGGAAAACTTATAGCAGAAGAAAAAAATAATGTGAAAATTGATCTATAGGTGACGCTGAATACGTAAATGAAAAAACCTGTAATGCGCACGACCCATTGATGTTGGTATAAACACGTCGGGTGCACCGTTTTCCCTCCTTCCGCGTCTGCGACGTTCGCCATGACTGTCTCAATGCAGGATCGCGCTCTGCTTGTAAAGCTGTATTACAAGAATGATGACTGTGCACACGTCGCTCTGCAGATGTTCCGGACACTGAAGGGTCTGAAAAAAGGCGTTGGTCTGATGACTGCAGCGGATCTGGAGAAAGTGATTCGGAAATTCGAAAAGACGGGTTCTTTTGGTGTGCTATCTGGTAGGGGGAGGAAACGAATTGATTCGACGTCAGTGGAAGCAGTGGCCACAGAAATGCAGGAGGAGACGAGTGGTGGTGTGCAAACGTGTTGTACACGGAGAATTGCCCGAACATTGAAGTCACCCGTGAGCACGGTGCGTAAAATCCTACCAAACATCCTTCTTTGCTATCCATTCAGAATTACCCACGTGCACGAGTTGCTTCCTGTTGACCTACCAGCAAGAGAGACCTTTTCTTTAGAATTTCTTGCTCGCATGGACGTGAACAAAGATTGGCGGTGGATGATTTTGTGGACAGACGAAGCCCATTTCCATCTGACAGGATATGTCGAATAAGGGCAACGGAAAACCCACACGCAAATCAACCAGTACCACTTCATCCTGAAAAGATCGCTGTGTGATGCGGGTTTACGGCATCATTTATCACAGGGCCATGTTTTTTCGAAGAGACAGGTGGTTCCGGTCCTGTTATCTGTACCGTCACTGGTAGCCATCTAACAATTTATTTTTTCTCAGCCATGCGTTTTCCCCCTTCTCCGATAATATTCCCTTGCAATTTGATGTGATTCTGACCAGTGGTGTTATTTCTAAAGCGGTTGAAAAGTTTAATTACAATCACCCTGTATATTCTGCTTATGCAATATGTAACGTTCCATTCCGTATTACTTTTTTTTTAAATTGTGGACATGTTCGCTGTTGCGTGTCACCTCGTCAATTAAACCTTCGCTACTTGAGAGTGCCCCCACCAAAAACGAGTGGTCATGGGACAATTAAACTACATGGCAACATCAGTAAGGACATGCGCAAGAGAAATAACCAGCAAACCACTGAAAGAAACGTATTTTAATTTCAGCATAAAAGGTAATGCCTCTAAGCACTATGGGACTCAACATCTGAGGTCATCAGTCCCCTAGAACTTAGAACTACTTAAACCTAACTAAGGACATCACAAACATCCATGCCCGAGGCAGGATTGGAACCTGCGACCGTAGCAGCAGCACAGTTCCGAACTGAAGCGCCTAGAACCGCTCAGCCACAACGGCCGGCATAATAAAAGGTAACATTTGTTAATTAAATAGCATGTTTATGCTCCAGGTTACTGAGCCGTGTATCCACTCGTGCTACACCTTGTGTTTAGATTGCGTTGGTTTTCCTTTTCTTCCCCTGACATGTTTGTTTGATATGTTGTCTGTCATTAAGTGGCTGCTTGGTTGTCTTTTCCCTCGGCTACCGATATCTGCGTTTTTGCTTCCGGTAAACTGCTATGGAGGAAGTGAGATCTTTGACCGGTGGTAACTTCGTGTGGTGGCGCGGAAGTAGGGGCGTGGCGCGCAGAGAGAGTGTGGTGGAGGCGGGAGGGCAGTGTGGCTCTCCAGTGCGAGGCAGGCGTGGTCGGTTGTACCGAGTCGCCGCGTGTTGTATGTCGGTTGTGTGTAGCGAGCGGGTCGAGTTGACAGAAGAGCTCCCCGCGGGTTGGTTGTATACAGAATCGCCCCACGAGTAGTTGCTGTTCATTTCGTCTTGGTGGGACGTTAACAAGCTTCTTTAAGTCCTCCGTTTCAACACTGGAGTTTAAAAAGGAGACACCTAACATGAAGGAGCGGTCACTACCCGTCAACGTTGCAAATGGTTCAAATGGCTCTGAGCACTATGGGACTTAAACAGCTGAGGTCATCAGTCCTCTAGAACTTAGAACTACTTAAACCTAACTAACCTAAGGACATCACACACATCCATGCCCGAGGCAGGATTGGAACCTGCGACCGTAGCGGTCTTGCGGTTCCAGACTGCAGCGCCTTTAACAGCACGGCCACTTCGGCCGGCCGTCAACGTTGCAGAGAAGACGTGAACTCCGGTGACAGAGCGTGTTGTCGCGTGACCGAGGCGTGTTGGGTACGCTGGCGACGCGTGCGCGGTCGGATGTGTGGATCCTTGCCATCGGAGGTCGTGTACTGCCTGTTCGAGGGTAATTGCAAGTTAAGTTAGTGGAAGGTTTAATCATTAAGTAGTAACTTTGCGTAACCAGTGTCTCTTCTGCCTTGTGGTCTCTGGCGATCGGATTTCCTGTCCTTTCCTCATCCTCTCGTTACTGCCCGATGGGAGGTGTAGTTTTGGCAGTTTGTTTCCATATTCTGTCGTGTGTTGTGAGTAAATTCATGCTTCTTGTTGGTTGATCATGTGGTCGCTCATTCAGTACTGTGTGGAGTAATGTTTCCTTGCACGAGGTTAGTTCTCATTCTATCAGCAAGTTAAGCCATCTTGTTACAAATTTTCGCTGGCTAAAAGTCGGTGCAGTGTCCAGCCTGAGAGTGGCAATTGTGTTTACGGGCGTATTTAAACTGGTAAGTATTCTGTCTAGCCAGAGCATCCCTGAGTGGGTGATTTGTGGCCACCTTACACGGGTCCGCCATATCTGTTATGTTCTAATGATATTCCAGGACACTTTTGTTTAAAAACTTTTTAAATTCCTCTATTCCTTTATTGCCAGTAATCGTGTGTTTGCTGAGACCTTTGATATTTTTTAATGGCGGTGTTGGTAGCTTCACTACGTCACTGTACTTTATTAACAAAGTTCTGTATTTACTTTAGTAGCCTGCTTACTAATGTTCTTTAAATTTTTTTAACTGTTTTTTTTTAAAAGAATTTTTTTTTAAATTGTGGTATTGCTAAAAATTACTTGATTGCCGTTAGCGGTGTGTTTTGAATCGCTGTTATTGCCGTTCTGTTAGCTTCTGTGCTTTTTTTTAAAAATTTAAACTGTTTTATTGCTATACATGACTTGATTGCCGTTTTTAAAAGAAATTTTTAAACTGTTGCATTGCTGTAAATTACTTGATTGCCGTTAGCGGCGTATTCTGAAAGGTTGTTGATTGCCGTACTGCTAGTTTCTATAAGATATGAATAAAACATTTGTGTGTGAAAATGTCAACTCGACAGTAAACTACTAGAAATTCGGCCCCGTTTCCCAACTTGTGATGTGGCTTGTAGTAACCATAACCACTGTGTGTGTCAGTTACAAACGTTGCTCAATGTGATGGCCGTTCGCTTCCACGGCAGTCCGGAACCGCACTGGAGATACCATTTCACAATAGGTCGGAGCACTTTTCGGAAGGTGGTGGCTACGGAATGTTCAGCTGAGGTGAGACAGCTCGTGGAAGGCTTGAAGATCGCACCTCGCTTCCAGCATTCTCATCCATGGCAACCCAGTAACCTCTTCAACAATTTGTGGAGCGACAGGCCGTCGGTGTCTCCTGCAGCAGTTCCCATATCGCCTGTTAGTCCGAACATCGGAATTGTCGTTTATGAGGACGAATGCCTCGCCAATATGCTGCCGATATGGTTGCACTATCGGTCGCAGTATGGCATTCACGTATCGTACAGCCGTTACGGCGTGTTCCATGACCACCAGCGGCGTTATGTTGGCCCCACATAATGCCACCCCAAAACAGCAGCGATCCTCCACCTTTCTGCCCTCGCTGGACAGTGTGTCTAAGGCGTTCAGCCCGACGGGGTTGCCTCCAAACACGTCTCCGACGATTGTCTGGTTGAAGGCATGTGCGACACTCAACGGTGAAGAGAACATGATGCCAATCCTGAGCGGTCCATTCGGCATGTTGTTGGGCCCATCTGTACCGCGCTGCATGGTGTCGTAGTTGCAAAGATAGACCTCGCCATGGACGTTGAGAGTGAAGCTGCGCATCATGCAGCCTATTGCGCACAGTTTGAGTCGTAACACGACGTCCTGTGGCTGCACGAAAAGCATTATTCAACATGGTGGCGTTGCTGTACAGGTTCCTCCGAGCCATAATCCGTGGGTAGCGGTCATCCACTGCAGTAGTTGCCCTTGGGCGGCCTGAGCGAGGCATGTCATCGACAGTTCCTGTCTCTCTGTATCTCCTCCATGTCCGAACAACATCGCTTTGGTTCACTCCGGGACGCCTGGACACTTCCCTCGTTGAGAGCCCTTTCTGGCAATGTGGACATGATGGAACCGCGGTATTGACCTTCTAGGCATGGTTGAACTACGGACAAGACGAGCCGTGTACCTCCTTCCTGGTGGAATGACTGGAACTGATCGGCTGTCAGACCCCCTCCGTCTAATAGGCGCTGCTCATGCATCGTTGTTTACATATTTGGGCGGATTGAGTTACATCTCTGAACAGTCAAAGGGACTGTGCATGTGATACATAGTCGACGTATATCTTCAGGAGTTCTGAGAACCAGGGTGTATTTTGAATAGGAATCCATGTCCGGAAACGTTCCGTTTTCGTTACAGTACAGATGTGTATTGCTTCCACGTCTGCTTTGGCGAAGAAAAATGTCTCATAGTTGCTCGTCCTGGTCTATGCAATAGAATAGATATAAAGACATGTACTACTACTTCTTGTGGGGTTGTATGACAAGTTTAATTTGCAAGACGCGCCTAGAGACAGGGGAAAATCTGCTGGCACGAGTTCTGGCCGCTGCACTAGAAACTGAAGACACACCGCGTGGGAGGGAGAGTGTGTACCAGGTATGCTTCGTGGGTACAAAGTGTGTAACAACGTTGGTGGTCGCCACATCGAAAACTCTCGTAATGTATCAGTACTGTTGTGTATGTAGAGTGCGCTACTTTCTTTTTTGTTTTGGAATAATGTAGACACATAATGTTTAAGTGTTAATAAAAATAAATGTGCTTGAGTGATAAATGTATTTTTTGTTGTATTTCCTTCCGAATTGTTATCTAATAACTACACTGCGTCACGCCTAATTTAATTTCTCAGGACGAAGTGGATCAGTCAAACGCCTGAGCTGAAACCATCGTAGAACGGAAACTGTTCTCCCTCCCTCCGACAAGTCATAGAAGTTTGTAACTGGACTTTCCGTGCCCAAAGACTGGAAAGTTGCACGGGTCACGCCAATATTCAAGGAAGGCAACAGGGCTAACCCACTAAAATATAATCCCAAATCGTTACGTTCATATGCAGCAGGATTTTGGAACATATATTCCGATCGAACATTACAAATTACCTCGAAGAGAACGGTCTATTGACATCTATTCAACACGGATTTGGAAAACATCGTTCTTGTGAAACACAGCTAGCTCCTTACCCGCACGAAGTGTTGAGTGCTGTCGACAAGTAATATCAAATTGATTCCGTATTTCTAGATTTCCAAAAGACTTTTGACACTGTACCTCACAAGCGGCTTGTAATCAAACTGCTGTTTGTGAAATATCGTCCCAGTTATGTGAGTGGATTCGTGATTTCCTGTCAGTGTGGTCACAGTTCGTAGTAACTGACGGAAAGTCAAGCGTAAATTAGAAGCGATTTCTGGCGTTCCCTAGTATAGCATTATAGGCCCTCTGTTAATCTTTATTTACATAAACGATTTAGGGAAGAATCTAAGCAGCCGTCTTAGCTTGTTTGCAGATGGTATATTTTTGGAAATTTGCGGTAAGTACGTACGGGAAGAAACTGCTAAGGTCCCGAGGGTTACACACAAAATAATCTACTTAAACTAACCCTCCGACAGGGGGAGCCGCGCGAACAGTAGCAGGGCGCCCTAGACCACGCGGCTACCCTCGCGGCTGTTTGCACCTGATGCTGTCGTTTATCGACTAATAAAGCCATCAGAAGATGAAAACAAATTGCAAAACGATTTAGAAAACATATCTGTATGGTGCAAAAATTGACAATTGACCCTACTAACAAAAAACGTGAGTCCTGAAAGGAATCCATTAATCTTCGGTCTCACGGTCAATCAAATGCACAAGCCATAAATTCAACTAAATACCTAAGAAGTACAAATGCGAACAACTTAAATTGGAAAGAACGCATAGAAAATGTTGCGGGGAAGGCCTACCGAAGACTGCGTTTTATTCGCAGAACAGTTAGAAGAGGCAACAAATCTACTAAAGGAACTTGCTACACTACGCTGTCCGCCCTCTTTTCGGAGTACTGCTGCGCGACGTGGGGTCCTTATCAGATAGTATTAATACATCGAGAAAGTTCAAAGAAGAGCCGCACGTTTTGTACTATCGAGAAATAGAGGAGAGAGTGTCACTAACATGATACAGGGTATGGGGTGGACATCATTAAAACTAAGGCGTTTCTCATTGCGGTGGGTTCTTCTTACGAAATTTCAATCACCAACTTTCTTCTACAAAATCGAAAACATTCTGTTGTCTCCGACCTACACAGGAAGAAACGACCAAGAAAATAAGGGAAATCAGAGGTCGCACGGGAAGATGTAGGTGTTTATATTTTATTTTATGTATATATATATATATATATATATATATATATATATATATATATATATATATATATATATATATACATATATACATATATATATATTCCGCGCGCTGTCCGAGAGTGGAGTAGCAGAGAATTATATTGTGAAGGTCGTTCGACGAACCCTCTGCCAGGCACTTAAGTGCGATTTGCAGAGTATCCATGTAAATGTATATAAAGTTTGGGCCCCATACGGTAAATACACTACTGGCCATTAAAATTGCTACACCAAGAAGAAATGCAGATGATAAACGGGTATTCATTGGACAAATATACACTCCTGGAAATGGAAAAAAGAACACATTGACACCGGTGTGTCAGACCCACCATACTTGCTCCGGACACTGCGAGAGGGCTGTACAAGCAATGATCACACGCACGGCACAGCGGACACACCAGGAACCGCGGTGTTGGCCGTCGAATGGCGCTAGCTGCGCAGCATTTGTGAACCGCCGCCGTCAGTGTCAGCCAGTTTGCCGTGGCATACGGAGCTCCATCGCAGTCTTTAACACTGGTAGCATGCCGCGACAGCGTGGACGTGAACCGTATGTGCAGTTGACGGACTTTGAGCGAGGGCGTATAGTGGGCATGCGGGAGGCCGGGTGGACGTACCGCCGAATTGCTCAACACGTGGGGCGTGAGGTCTCCACAGTACATCGATGTTGTCGCCAGTGGTCGGCGGAAGGTGCACGTGCCCGTCGACCTGGGACCGGACCGCAGCGACGCACGGATGCACGCCAAGACCGTAGGATCCTACGCAGTGCCGTAGGGGACCGCACCGCCACTTCCCAGCAAATTAGGGACACTGTTGCTCCTGGGGTATCGGCGAGGACCATTCGCAACCGTCTCCATGAAGCTGGGCTACGGTCCCGCACACCGTTAGGCCGTCTTCCGCTCACGCCCCAACATCGTGCAGCCCGCCTCCAGTGGTGTCGCGACAGGCGTGAATGGAGGGACGAATGGAGACGTGTCGTCTTCAGCGATGAGAGTCGCTTCTGCCTTGGTGCCAATGATGGTCGTATGCGTGTTTGGCGCCGTGCAGGTGAGCGCCACAATCAGGACTGCATACGACCGAGGCACACCGGGCCAACACCCGGCATCATGGTGTGGGGAGCGATCTCCTACACTGGCCGTACACCACTGGTGATCGTCGAGGGGACACTGAATAGTGCACGGTACATCCAAACCGTCATCGAACCCATCGTTCTACCATTCCTAGACCGGCAAGGGAACTTGCTGTTCCAACAGGACAATTCACGTCCGCATGTATTCCGTGCCACCCAACGTGCTCTAGAAGGTGTAAGTCAACTACCGTGGCCAGCAAGATCTCCGGATCTGTCCCCCATTGAGCATGTTTGGGACTGGATGAAGCGTCGTCTCACGTGGTCTGCACGTCCAGCACGAACGCTGGTCCAACTGAGGCGCCAGGTGGAAATGGCATGGCAAGCCGTTCCACAGGACTACATCCAGCATCTTTACGATCGTCTTCGTGGGAGAATAGCAGCCTGCATTGCTGCGAAAGGTGAATATACACTGTACTAGTGCCGACATTGTGCATGCTCTGTTGCCTGTGTCTATGTGCCTGTGGTTCTGTCAGTGTGATCATGTGATGTATCTGACCCCAGGAATGTGTCAATAAAGTTTCCCCTTCCTGGGACAATGAATTCACGGTGTTCTTATTTCAATTTCCAGGAGTGTATTATACTAGAACTGACATGTGATTAGATTTTCACGAAATTTGGGTCCATAGATCCTGAGGAATCAGTGCCCAGAACAACCACCTCTGGCCGTAATAACGGCCTTGATACGCCTGGGAATTGAGTCAAACAGAGCTTGGATGGCGTGTACAGGTACAGCTGCCCATGCAGCTTCATCACGATACCACAGTTCATCAACAGTAGTGACTGGCGTATTGTGACGACCCAGTTGCTCGCCCACTATTGACCAGACGTTTTCAATTGGTGAGAGATCTGTTGAATGTGCTGGCCAGGGCAGCAGTCGAACATTTTCTGGATACAGAAAGGCCCGTACAGGACCTCCAACATGTGGTCGTGCATTACCCTGCTGAAATGTAGGGTTTTGCAGGGATCCAATAATATGGTAGAGCCACGGGTCGTAACACACTGTTCAAAGTGGCGTCAATGCGAACAAGAGGCGACCGAGACGTGTAACCAATGGCATCCCATACCATCACGGCAGGTGATAAGCCAGTATGGCGATGACGAATACACGCTTCCAATGTGCGTTCACCGCAATGTCGCCAAACACAGATGCGACCATCATGATGCTGTAAACAGAAGCTGGATTCATCTAAAAAAGTGACGTTTTGCCATTCGTGCAGTCAGGTTGGTCGTTGAGTACACCATCGCACCCGCTCCTGTCTGTGATGCGGCGTCAAGGGTAACCGCAGCCACGGTCTCCGAGTTGATAGTCCATGCTGCTGCAAACGTCGTCGAACTGTTCGTGCAGATGATTGTTGTCTTGCAAACGTCCCCATCTGTTGACTCAGGGATCGAGACGTAGCTGAACGATCCGTTACAGCCATGCGGAAAAGATGCCTGTCATCTCGACTGCTAGTGACACGAGGCCGTTGGGATCCAGCACGGCGTTTCGTATTACCCTCCTGAACCCACCGATTCCATATTCTGCTAACAGTCATTGGATCTCGACCAACGCGAGCAGCAATGTCGCGATAAGATAAACCGCAGTCGCCATAGGCTACAAACCCACCTTTATCAAAGTCGGAAGCGTGATGGTACGCATTTCTCTTCCTTACACGAGGCATGACAATAACGTTTCACCAGGCAGCGCCGGTCAACTGCTGTTTGTGTATGAGAAATCGGTTGGAAACTTTCCTCATATCAGCACGTTGTAGTTGTCGCCACCGGTGCCAACCTTGTGTGAATGCTCTGAAAAGCTAATCATTTGCATATCACACCATCTTCTTCCTGTCGGTTGAGTTTCGCGTCTGTAGCACGTCACCTTCGTGGTGTAGCAATTTTAATGGCCAGTAGTGTAGTTTTCCGTCTACACTGGCTGAAGTAGCGAACATTAATTCTAGCCACGCCGTATTTCTAGCTGGCAGCCGTGGCTTTTACCGCGGACTCGGATGGTCCGCGCAAGATCCGCTGCACAGTGCGTGAAGGCGAAGTTGTGTGGTCCGCGCCGGCTGCAGATATGACGGGAGAAACCTAATGTTGATGAGTCGGTGCGCCGCGGACGAGGGGAAGTGAAAGAATGTCTGCGGTGAAAACCCGGTCGGACGTTGCGTGCTGCGGGCGTCGCTTTCGGAGCGCTACCGCAGCCGCAGCCGCCGCCGCCGCCGCCATACCAGGGCGAGAGAACGACCGCCAATCAGAGCGGCAACGGCCGCACCGCCGTGGTGAGCAGAACTGGCTCACTGCAGCCCGCTGCCTGCTGCCTCAGCCTGCCTAGAATCTGCCTAGCTGTCTGGCTGCGTCCTGTAGCTCCGACACCGCGTTTACTCGCCACACAACTGCTTCACACACACGTAAACTTTAAGTTGACGAACCGAAATAACTCGAGAAATATGCTTCACACGAAAAAATGTGTAGAATCAAAAGTCGATTATTTTCGAGGGGGACATATGCTGGTGCTACAATTAGCCCGTCACCTTTCAAATGGGAACCCCTTTTTTTTGCAGAACCAGATTGTACATAAAAAACTATGTACATTTTGTCTTAAGCATTTGTTTCGATTATTGGTAGTTGTCGCTGTAATTTTCTCATTTTTGCGTGGAAAATAGTTACGGATAAATAAAAAATTATTATTTACTTCGTAAATGTTAATTCGCTAGTACTAAAACTGTCCTTCTCTCACCATAGGGTGGAGTTTGATAGTTTAAAGTTGTGTGGCGTCATAAGCACGAAACAAACAAAACTTATCCGAATCTGCAGAAAAAATTAATATAGTATGTTGGTCAACATTTGTACAATTCTAACTCCTCTCTCTCAAACCCCACCCTATGGGGAGGGAGAGGGAGAGTTTTAGTTTTAGCGAATCATAATTTACAAAGTAAATAAGTATTTTTCATTTATCCGTACCCATTTTCCACGCAAAAAATGAGAACATGTATTTTCTTGAATTACAGCACCAACTACCAAGAATCAAAACAAATGTTTAAGACAAAATGTTCGTAGTTTTTTATGTACAATCTGATTCTGCAAAAAAAAGGATTCCCATTTGAAATTTTAAAGTTGCCGCCCGCCCCACCCCCAGGGGGGGTGGGGAGAGGGGGGTGGCGGGCTAATTGTAGCTCTAGCATATGTCCCCCTCGAAAATAATCGACTTTTGATTCTACACATTTTTACGTGTGAAGGTTATTTTTCGAGTTATTCTGGTTTGTCACCTTAAAATTTACACCCTGTATAAGTGCCTGCGTAATATCGTGTAGGGCCCTCGCGAGCACGCAGAAGTGCCGCAACACGAGCTGGCATGGACTCGACTGATGTCTTAAGTAGTGCTGGAGGGAACTCACACCATGAATCCTGCAGGACTGTCCATAAATCCGTAAGAGTACGAGGGACTGGCGATGTCTTGTGAGTAGCACGTTGCAAGGCATCCCAGATATGATCAGTAATGTTCATGTCTGGGGAGTTTGGTGGCCATCGAAAGTGTTTACACTCACAAGACTGTTCCTGGAGCCACCTGGGCGTGTGGTGTGTCGCATTGCACTGCTGGAATTGACCAAGTCCGTCGGATGCACTATGGACATGAATGGATGCAGGTTATTAGACAGGATATTTACGTACGTCTCACCAGTCAAGAGTCGTATCTAGACGTATCAGGGGCCCCATACCACTCGTATCTACTAGACGTATCAGCGATCCCATAATCACTCCAACTGCGCACGCCCCACACTATTACTGAGCCTATACTAGCCTGAACAGTCCTTTGCTGACGTGCAGGGTCTATGGATTCATGCGATTGTCTCCATACCCATACACGTCCATGCGCTCGATACAATATGAACGAGACTCGTCCGACCAGGCAATATGTATCCAGTCATCAACAGTCCAATGTCGGTGTTGACGGGCCAAGGCGAGGCGTAAAGCTTTATGTTGTGCAGTCATCAAGAGTACACGAGTGGGCCTGCGGCTCCGAAATCCCATATCGATGATGATTCGCTGAATGGTTCGCACGCTGACCCTTGTTCCTGGTCCAGGACTGAAATCTGCAGCAATTTGCTGAAGGGTAGCACTTCAGTCACGTTGAACGATTCCCTTGCTCAAAGGCTAGCAGCGGCAGGCCAGGGGAGTTCTATGCCTAGGCTGCCTTTAACTTCAGAACACAAATGGCTGCTTTTGGAGTGGTGCCTTGGTGGGGTACCGTGGATCGCTGATGAACAGCATTGCAGGGTATTCAGTGACGAATCGCGGTTCTGCACTGCTCTGGATGACCACTGTCAGAGTATGGAGGTGACCTGGAGAGAGTTCCCATTCTTCCAATGTTTTGGAAAAGCACAGTACAATTGTTCCTATTGTCACGGTGTGAGGAGCAAACGAGTTTGCCTTCAGGCAACAGCTCGTAGTGAAGGAGGGAACTCTGGTGGCACAGCAGTTCGTCACGTACATCCTGCAGTCTTCCGTATCGTGTCTCATGCGACAGTTTCGTGGTGCCATTTTTCAACAGGACAATGGCCTTCCACATTTTGCACGTATCTCCATAAATTGTCCGCATGATGTTAAGGTACTCCCATGGCCAACAAGATCACCAGATCTTGACCCAAAAGAACACTCGTGACACCAGCTCACACCTCAACTTTGCCCAAGTGTCAGTGTCCAGCATGTTAAGAACAAGGTCGACCTTGCCTCAGGTGAGGACACTCTTCGTAATCAAATCATTGCACACTTCCAGCCCAGACAGAGTGCAACGTCGTATTGATAAGTGGGCTCATCCGACATATTTCTCGATTCCAGTCGATATTCTAATCACAGAAATAACATCACAAACGCCGGCCGCTGTGGCCGAGCGGTTCTAGGCACTTCAGTCCAGAACCGCGGTGCTACTACGATCGCAGGTTCGAATGCTGCCTGAGTACACCGTGCCACACCAAAGACAGCAACACAAAAATGGTTCAAATGGCTCTGAGCACTATGGGACTTAACATCTGAGGTCATCAGTCCCCTAGATTTAGAACTACTTAAACCTAACTAACGTAAGGACATCACACACATCCATGCCCGAGGCAGGATTCGGACCTACGACCACAGCAGCAGTGCGGCTACGGACTGAAGCGTCTAGAACCGCTCGACCACAACGACAGCAACACATATCGATACCGGAGATGTTATCGAGGTCTCGCTGCAATCTGCAGTGATGTGTGGGAGCCACTCCTAAAGACCACACCTCCCCTCTCAGCACAGCGCCGCCCTCACACAGGAGGTCAATATACACTCCTGGAAATGGAAAAAAGAACACATTGACACCGGTGTGTCAGACCCACCATACTTGCTCCGGACACTGCGAGAGGGCTGTACAAGCAATGATCACACGCACGGCACAGCGGACACACCAGGAACCGCGGTGTTGGCCGTCGAATGGCGCTAGCTGCGCAGCATTTGTGCACCGCCGCCGTCAGTGTCAGCCAGTTTGCCGTGGCATACGGAGCTCCATCGCAGTCTTTAACACTGGTAGCATGCCGCGACAGCGTGGACGTGAACCGTATGTGCAGTTGACGGACTTTGAGCGAGGGCGTATAGTGGGCATGCGGGAGGCCGGGTGGACGTACCGCCGAATTGCTCAACACGTGGGACATGAGGTCTCCACAGTACATCGATGTTGTCGCCAGTGGTCGGCGGAAGGTGCACGTGCCCGTCGACCTGGGACCGGACCGCAGCGACGCACGGATGCACGCCAAGACCGTAGGATCCTACGCAGTGCCGTAGGGGACCGCACCGCCACTTCCCAGCAAATTAGGGACACTGTTGCTCCTGGGGTATCGGCGAGGACCATTCGCAACCGTCTCCATGAAGCTGGGATACGGTCCCGCACACCGTTAGGCCGTCTTCCGCTCACGCCCCAACATCGTGCAGCCCGCCTCCAGTGGTGTCGCGACAGGCGTGAATGGAGGGACGAATGGAGACGTGTCGTCTTCACCGATGAGAGTCGCTTCTGCCTTGGTGACAATGATGGTCGTATGCGTGTTTGGCGCCGTGCAGGTGAGCGCCACAATCAGGACTGCATACGACCGAGGGACACAGGGCCAACACCCGGCATCATGGTGTGGGGAGCGATCTCCTACACTGGCCGTACACCACTGGTGATCGTCGAGGGGACACTGAATAGTGCACGGTACATCCAAACCGTCATCGAACCCATCGTTCTACCATTCCTAGACCGGCAAGGGAACTTGCTGTTCCAACAGGACAATGCACGTCCGCATGTATCCCGTGCCACCCAACGTGCTCTAGAAGGTGTAAGTCAACTACCCTGGCCAGCAAGATCTCCGGATCTGTCCCCCATTGAGCATGTTTGAGACTGGATGAAGCGTCGTCTCACGCGGTCTGCACGTCCAGCACGAACGCTGGTCCAACTGAGGCGCCAGGTGGAAATGGCATGGCAAGCCGTTCCACAGGCCTACATCCAGCATCTCTACGATCGTCTCCATGGGAGAATAGCAGCCTGCATTGCTGCGAAAGGTGGATATACACTGTACTAGTGCCGACATTGTGCAT
Source organism: Schistocerca cancellata (assembly GCF_023864275.1). Lineage (NCBI taxonomy): Eukaryota > Metazoa > Arthropoda > Insecta > Orthoptera > Acrididae > Schistocerca > Schistocerca cancellata. The sequence goes on from NC_064635.1 coordinate 206,912,561, forward strand.
GCTCTGTTGCCTGTGTCTATGTGCCTGTGGTTCTGTCAGTGTGATCATGTGATGTATCTGACCCCAGGAATGTGTCAATAAAGTTTCCCCTTCCTGGGACAATGAATTCACGGTGTTCTTATTTCAATTTCCAGGAGTGTAGAACTGTGCTTCAAAGACCTCTGCCCCCAGTTCGAGACCTCAGCTACAGCAGTCATCGTTACCGTGTAGGATCAATGAGTTGTTAGAGTTTCAGATGAACCTGTACTGTCGTAAAGGTTGAACGTTTTACCTCAAGAGAACAGTTTGTTAATTAATGCATCAAACGATGCTTTGCTAGTCAATGACAGTTGTGAATTATCCACCGTGGTAAACAAGTGTGTAAAAGCTAAGTAATCTTTTATTCAAATGGTTCAAATGGCTCTGAGCACTATGCGACTCAACTTCTGAGGTCATTAGTCGCCTAGAACTTAGAACTAATTAAACCTAACTAACCTAAGGACATCACACACATCCATGCCCGAGGCAGGATTCGAACCTGCGACCGTAGCGGTCGCTCGGCTCCAGGCGGTAGCGCCCAGAACCGCACGGCCACTCCGGCCGGCTAATCTTTTATTCATTTATGTAGTAAAGTGAACTGATAGCTCATGTGTTCTAGTTTGGTGAACCTTCTTGCAGAGTACTCAAAGAAACCACAGTTATGACCAAACAAAAGTAGTTTCGTCAGTGCACAACAGGTCGGTGATTGGAGAACGGGTTATGTGTGATTAGTATTCTTTTTTTCCAATAAGATGAACGAAGACTGAACAAATGATGTGAGAATTTCAATTCTGCAGATATTTCGGTGTCGAATAAATCGCTAATTTGTTGCTTTTTTTTCTCTGATTTAGATGTTTTTCGAGACACTTTCACTTTTGTGCTCCAGGAAACCATTTAGGCTAGCAATGTGACAGGAGTGACATGGCAGTACGAACTATTTCAGTACATATGGATGGATGGATTTAAAACTGTCGGGCTCTGAACAGCTTGTGGTCATCAGCGCCTGCTATTGCTGTACAAAATCAAAAGAACCTGTCGCAAGCATGCGAAATGCCATATCGTTTATCTGTTAAAAAGCTTCAAGCCAAGTTCCTCAGGGCCTTGAAATTGTTAAGCCGTCTCCGAAACGCAAGTACAGAATCCACAATACTTTTGGCTGGATTACTTTGTCGTCCGTCTGTCTCTCTGTCCGATTGTTAAAAACCCCTTTCCTGAAGAACAGGTAGACGTAACACTTTGAAATTTATGTGCCATACAAAGGTAACGGTGCCTTTGTGGCGTAAAAGAACTGTTAGTTCAATAAGTAATGCAACGTATGTTTTATTTCTGAAAGTAGGTCGGTTTTGTACAGAATTCCAATAAACCATGTTATTTCTCACTCTATTAGTTACGAATCCGTGTTTTTAACATATTCTCCGTTCAGTTCGACGGTCTTACGCCATCTTAGTGGGGTGAGGGGGGGGGGGGTGTATGCCCGAATGTTACCATTGTACTGGTCAACGACGGAGCCAACGTCTTGCTGCATCAATACCTCTTCATCAACCACGTACTGCTTCAGGCGGAGTGCATCCTTCATTGGGCCGAACAGGTGACAGTCGGAAAGTACGAGATCCGGGCTGTACGGTGGATGAGGAAGAACGGTCCAATGCAGTTTTGTGACCTCCTCTCGGGGATGCACTTTTGTGTGAGGCCTTGTGTTGTGATACAGAAGTAGAAGTTGATTTGCATTTTTTTGGCGACGAAGAATAACCCATTCAGAGTCCCAGAAGACTGACGCCACGACTTTACCAACTGAGGTGTGGCTTTGAAAGTTTTCTTTGGAGGAGAGGTGGTGTGGGCACTCCGCAGATAGCTAATTTTTTTCCTGTTCGAAGCGATGAACCTGTGTTTCATCACCTGTGACGTTGTTTGATAAAAAAAATTCACGGTAAGCCTGGTAACGGGGAAGCAATTCCGCACAGATGGCCCTTCGTTGTTCTTTACGGTCGTCTTTTAGGCGGCGAGGAAGCGAGCAGGCACACACCTTTGAGTACCCGAACTGGTGGAAAAGTGATCACCGCTACCGACAGAGGTTTCCATTTGTGCAGCGAGGTGTTCGATTATGATCCGTCGGTCACCTCGAGTGAGAGTGTCCGCACGTTCCAACACCAGAGGAGTCACAGCCCCGGCGGCGGGTTGGCACGGGGGAGGAGCCTGTTGTCATGACGACAGACGCGTCGCACAACGACTCAGCGTGCTTTCGTCCAGTGTCAGGTGTCTGTAGACATTCTGTGTGCGCCTACGAATATCTGTCACGGTGTGGTTTTCCGCCAAAGGACACTCAATAACAGCTCTCTGGTTGGAGCGCTCCTCCGTTACAGACCCTATTCTGAAGGCTACGAACAGCGCTACCACCTGTCGGAACTTCATGGAACTATGGGGCATGAAGCGGGAATATTCCGCATTTGTTCAACCGAAACTGGCCGAGAAAATACACTACTGGCCATTAAAATTGCTACACCACGAAGATGACGTGCTACAGACGCGAAATTTAACCGACAGGAAGAAGATGCTGTAATATGCAGCTCATTAGCTTTTCAGAGCATGCACACAAGGTTGGCAGCGGTGGCGACACCTACAGCGTGCTGACGTGAGGAAAGTTTCCAACCGATTTCTCATACACAAACAGCAGTTGACCGGCGTCGCCTGGTGAAACGTTGTTGTGATGCCTCGTGTAAGGAGGAGAAATGCCTACCATCACGTTTCCGACTTTGATAAAAGGCGGATTATACCCTATCGCGATTTCGGTTTACCGTATCGCGACATTGCTGCTCGCGTTGGTCGAGATCCAATGACTGTTAGCAGAATATGGAATCGGTGGGTTCAGGAGGGTAATAACGGAACGCCGTGCTGGATCCCAACGGCCTCGTATCACTAGCAGTCGAGATGACAGGCATCTTATCCGCATGGCTGTAACGGATCGTGCAGCCACGTCTCGATACTTGAGTCAACAGATGGGGACGTTTGCAGACAACAACCATCTGCACGAACAGATCGACGACGTTTGCAGCAGCATGGATTATTAGCTCGGAGACCACGGCTGCGGTTACCCTCGACGCTGCATCATAGACAGGAGCGCCTGCGATGGTGTACTCAACGACGAACCTGGGTGAAGGAATGGCAAAACGTCACTTTTTCGGATGAATCCAGGTTCTGTTTACAGCATCATGACGGTCGCATACGTGTTTAGCGACATCGCGGTGAACGCACATTGGAAGCGTGTATTTGTCATCGCCATACTGGCTTATCACCCGGCGTGATGGCATGTGATGCCATTGGTTACACGTCTCGGTCGCCTCTTGTTTGCGTTGACGGCACTTTGAACAGTGGACGTTACATTTCAGATGTGTTACGACCCGTGGCTCTACCCTTCATTGGATCCCTGCAAAACCCTACATGTCAGCAGGGTAATGCACGACCACATGTTGCAGGTCCTGTACGAGCCTTTCTATATACAGAAAATGTTCGACTGCTGCCCTGTCCAGCACATTCTCCAGATCTCTCACCAACTGAAAACGTCTGGTCAATGGTGGCCGAGCAACTGGTTCGTCACAATACGCCAGTCACTACTGTTGATGAACTGTGGTATAGTGTTGAAGCTGCATGGGCAGCTGTAACTGTATACGCCATCCAAGCTCTGTTTGACTCAATTCCCAGGCGTATGAAGACCATTATTATGGCCAGAGGTGGTTGTTCTGGGCACTGATTTCTCAGGATCTATGGACCCAAATTTCGTGAAAATGTAATCACATGTCAGTTCTAGTATAATATATTTGTCCAATGAATGCCCGCTTATCATCTGCATTTCTTCTTGGTGTAGCAATTTTAATGGCCAGTAGTGTAAATGTGTTGCATTACTTGTTGAACCCCCCTCGTATGCGACTCCAGTATTGCGCAATGGCTGACGCGGTCTCTCGCCTGCTGCACATGAAACGAGCACTGGCGGTATACACAAGGTAGGCAGCGTCGTGCTGATAGCGATAAAGCAAAGTGTGCGCGCGTGTGGCGCTGCCGGACTGTCGGTGTGCGCAGATGCTTGTCGCCGCAACGGCCGGCGTGCCGCTAATCTCCAAGGTCCCCCGCCATCCGTCCTTAGCTCGTCCTGCCCCCTGCGCCGGACACGGCCCGCTCACCTTCTCATCGTACCGCGCCTCGTGCTAATGCACGCGATAACGTGTCGTAACTTGCTGCCGTCACCGGTCTCAAGGTCGTCACTTTGGTTCAAAATACTGCGTTACAGTATTCTTAATAACTCTGCCGTTACAAACCTGGACAGGACTCCCTCCTGTAGAAAACCACTCTACATGACATCTGTATTATTACACTGCGCAACTGAGTAAAAGGATCACTTTTTCGAAACGCCACAATTTTCTCCCAATACGACGCTAGTTTTAAATTTGGCTCAAAGGTGCATACAACCTTCCTCTGTAACGGTACAAAAGCTTGGCGCCCTGTGACGTTATTCTGGCGCTCGATGCCGCTTGTCTGCACTTAGTGGGCTAGTTGCTAGCGCTGCTGCCTCTGGATCACAGGGTCCCGTTGTAAGACGTGTACATTTCTATTGTCTATTGTTAAATCACAATTTATGAAAGATGTTTATATTTTATTAATAGTATTAAGTAGGAATAATTAATATTTGTTCTGTTGGAAATAATTGTGGTAGCAGGGAATGTCTGCACCAAAGTATTGTTGGCAAGAGAGACCGCAAACTGATATAATTTTAAAAAGGGCGGGAGAGGCCGCGTATGGATACATTTTAAGAAAAGAGCGGGAAATACCGCGCATTGATACATTTTGTAACGGTAGCAGGGATTGTCTGCACCAGAAAGCATTGTTCGCAGGAGAGACCGCACTTTAGCGTTCGTAGGGAGTCAGTAGTAAGAGAGGAGTGAAGCGAGTCGGTAGCAGGTCTGAAGCGAGAGGTTGAGAGGAGCGGTGTGCCTGCCAGCCACAAGCTGTGATTAACAAGAGATTATAAACGGATGTACAGAGACATCAGCTAACTATTATAATAAGAGAAACTAATATTATTGAATTATTTTTTTGAGAAACTCAAGATTACTGAATGTATGTTTGCGCAATGCTAGTTGTAAGATTATTGTAAAAAGTAATTCCCATTTGAACGTTTGTAAAATCATTTCATTCAGAATATAATTAACTTTTGCCAGCAATATTGCATTTCTAATTATAATCAACGTAAAACTTTGCAAAATATTACTGTTGTCAAGAAAAAGTTTAACTATGAATTACGTAACTTCAGTCAAATTAATTAAAGAATGACGTCAGCTTTGCTATTAAAGAATAACGTCAGCTTTGGTAATAAATACAGCCACCTATTATGAAAGCACACCAGCAGCTAATAGAGTACAGTAAAACAGAGTAAGTATATTCATGTCGCAGTTCGATGTAGCAGTCAGATGGCGATCCAGTAACAGTAAAAAAGGTAAGGAACAGTTTTGGGTTTTTGCAGGTAACGACTGAGGGCCACACCACGACGACACATTCTTCTATGTTTCGTCGAAATAATCAGAAAATCACTTTTAAAAAGCAGCAATTAAATTTGTGTGCGTAGATTGAGAAAGAGAATAAATTTCATAGGGAAGATTTCATTTCTTATTACTAAGCAAGAGATAGAAATCCTAAGGGAAGGTTACATAGGTTATTGTAAAAGGGAAGTTTATCATTAGCAAAAGAAGTATAGAGGAGACGGGAAGGTTTCACCGTGTTGGATTCCGACCCTGGTTGGGTATTTTCACCGCCCTGACACTGACTGTTTGTGTTTTCATCATTTCTTTAATATTTTGGAAAATGGCGATACTGGACAGTGGAGAGATTGGGAATTTGTACGGACGCTGATAACAGCGCAGTTGAGCGCCTCAAAAACCTAGTTTTTTCTTTGATAGCACTTCAAAGAGCAAGATGTCGACCCATGCGAAAAAAGGTCAAAGCTCAGATGAATATGTGAGCTGTAAGGCGGGTTAATGATCTCACTTTCGTATCAAATTTCCCCACAATCTTGTGCAGCACCACTATAGTTTTGTCACACAATGGGAAGGTCGTCACAGATGTATTTTACCCAAGAATCACCCAATCTTTTGACTTCCCTTGTAAGGAGTGTGTCAGGACTCTCCATTACATTGATTAAATATATACTATCGAAAACAATACAGCGAACTTAAGGCTATTCTTCGCATTGTGTTTTTCTTTTCTAATTTAATCGTATGGCTAGGGCCTCTCCACCGGGCAGGCCGTTCGCCGGGTGCCGGTCTTTCAATTTTACGCCACTTCGGCGACCTGCAGTCGATGAGGATGATAGGATGGGGACAGCACAACACCCAGTCCCTGGGCGGAGAAAATTCCCCGACCCAGCCGGGAATCGAACCCGGGTCCAGAGGACTGACAATCCGTCACGTGGAGCACTCAGCTATCGGGGGCGGACAACATTGTTTAAAATTCTGCAGTTATCTATGGAAATACATAGGGACTCAGACATCGATAGTAGCAACATGGGAGCACGATTCTAAGCATTGTTGTGAGAAGAGGTCTGTCTGCGAGCCAAAAATTTCATTAGTTTTGGTCGAGACCTCGGAGAGAGGTCTTCAAACCGACATTGGCCGTAGAAGCCTAAGACCTTAAATGTTACCTCTGTTTAAGTCAAATTCAATGCAGGCCACTGGCGCCTTGAATGCCCCACGATCCATCAGCCTATCAAATGAACACCAAATAGAGACATGTACCTAACCGAAAAACATACCACAGAAGCACCCATAAGACATGGCCGGATGTCAGTGTAACTTCGTACAGGTGCACACCATTGCTTGGTATGTATACGATTTATAGTTGCAATCCTTCGTCACAGGTAGAACGCACATCAGAGTGTGCCTATACTGACAGGCGTAATCCACTTAATGATGCAGTTATGACCGTGCAGAAAACATAAGGTAGTAAATTATGTGACGTGTTTGTGGGAAGACTTGTTTGAAACACAGAAAAAACCGACCAACACATTAATGTGTGTACACAGTAAGGCACAATATAGAAGAATATCTGCAGTTATGCCCATATATACACAGAATGGTCCAAACGAGTCTGAAAAACATCTAAGGTAATTGAAGGGAAGGTTGTGCTAAGAAATAATTATTAAGAGAAAATTCGTTATTTTGCTCCGTTTCTGAGTTAATTAGCATTTAAGTTAGATCATACCATTTTTCACGCAAATTCAAGCTGCCCGCCAGAGACGGTATTGCTAAATGTGTTCTTCGTTTAGTTTCTTAAAATCTATGTAAACCAGCAAAAATACTGGTCGTTTTCATTATGTGGGGTGCTCATAAGCGTTTGCATCAAGTTAAAACCACAATGTCTAACAATAGGACTTATTTACGTAGTGCTCAAAAGAGACAAAGAAGTTGAAAAGATAATGATGACAGATACAATTTTTCACTGATTAGCCTTATTTCCAGAACAGAATATACTGAAATTAATTAGTAAGGAAGTGAAATTGGAGACAAGTCTGACGATTTAAAAGTTGAAACTGGAAATCAATACCGTTGCAAAAACGAAATGAGAAAGTTTGTTTGCTAGTTCAAATGGTTCAAATGGCCCTAAGCACTATGGGGCTTATCATCTGAGGTCATCAGTCCCCTAGACTTAGAACTACTTAAACCCAACTAAACTAAGGACATCACACACATCAATGCCCGAGGCAGTATTCGAGCCTGTGACCGTAGCAGCCGCGTGGTTCCGGACTGAAGCGCCTAGAACTGCTCGGCCGGCGTTTGCTAGTTCATATTGCCCATGACATCAGCTTTGAAAAAAAATCCGTGGTAAATTCTGGTGATGCACAATTCGAAAACGGATCCCAGCAATAGACGCCGATTCACCACCAACAGATTGTTCTCCTCAACTTCAAAATACTCAGCAAAGTGCATCTTGTATCACTGTAGCGGATTATTCCATAATAAACTAACTGAAGAGACTGAACTAAAACGTATAAATAGCGGGCCACGCAAGCCTCAGAGTCTTTTTCCTAGAGACACTCACAAGTGAGACCAGAAGATCATTTACTTGTGATAATTATTACAATTACACCAAAATAGGCCAGGAAAGGTGTCTGTTCTTTCGAACACGGGCAAAACAACAGGGGCTACGCTCTCATACAGGATGATGGTTTCCATGGTGTACAAAGTCTATGAATTGATCGATGAGGGAAAGTTCTAATGAACTTATCTCCGTAAATGCATGGTTTCCATGCTAGTGACCATGTACTGAATCATACTTTGTTACGGAGACTGGGGTCTAATACCATGCAGCCACAGTTACAGCGTGCATGGGTTCCTCCTAGAGGGTGGTGCTGTTTCTCATACGTCATGACGTAGCGCCCTCTCCTGCCGTAGTAATTGGTGATGTTGAGTTCGATTCACTTCTCCTGCTGACTTACCTTGTAGTGCATGTGATACAGCGTTGTACACAATGGCTCCGTATTCGAATCGAGAGCTTGCCGGCATGGTGTTCGCTCACGGAAAGGCAAATGGCAACGGGCAGCGTGCAGCAGGAGAGCCGTCGCCGCCGACAACAACCACTGCATTAGATTAGATTAGTGCTTGTTCCATAGATCATGAATACGACACTTCGTAATGATGTGGAGCGTGTCAGGTTAATAAAAGGTATCTATACAAGATGTTACATTACACAAAATATTACATGACACTTATATATATATATATATATATATATATATATATATATATATATATATATATATATATATATATTGGTGGGGGTTGCGGAAATTACCCACTTACTACATCCAAAAATTCATCTAATGAGTAGAAGGAGTTGCCATTAAGAAATTCTTTTAATTTCATTTTAAATGCTATATGGCTATCTGTCAGACTTTTGATGCTATTAGGTGAGTGACCAAAGACCTTTGTGGCAGCATAATTTACCCCCCTCTGAGCCAAAGTTAGATTTAACCCTGAGTAGTGAAGATCATCCTTTCTCCTAGTGTTGTAGCCATGTACACTGCTATTACTTTTGAATTCGTCCAGATTGTTAATAACAAATTTCAAAAGTGAATATATATATTGTGAGGCTAAAGTGAAGATCTCTAGCTCTTTAAATAAGTTTCTGCAGGATGATCTTGGATGAGCTCCAGCAATTATTCTGATTACACGCTTTTGTGCAATGACCACTCTTTTACTCAATGATGAGTTACCCCAGAATATGATGCCATATGAAACCAGAGAATGAAAATAGGCGTTGTAAGCTAATTTACTCAGATGCATATCGCCAAAATTTGCAGTGACCCTGATAGCATAAGTAGCTGAACGCAAACGTTTCAGCAGATCCTCAGTGTGTTTTTTCCAGTTCAACCGTTCATCAATGCATACACCTAGAAATTTTGAATATTCTACCTTAGCTATCGATTTCTGATCGAAGTCTATATTAATAATGGTGTCATTCCATTTACTGTGTGGAACTGTATATACTGTGTTTTGTCAAAGTTCAATGAGAGCCCATTTGCAGAGAACCACTTAATGATTTTCTGAGAAACATCGTTTACAATTTCACCACTTAATTCTTGTCTGTTGGGTGTGATAGTTATACTTCTATCATTGAATATTTGCAACAGTATTTCGCTGATTGTCTAAGACAGGGTCAATTCAGGAAGTAGGAAACCATGAAGGACGTACCCGAAATGTTCGAACGCCACACTTGGAGGAAAATGTGATTAGCAGTGTGGAAGGCGACTGCCGTGTCAGTACCAGGCAGTTGGGCCGCCACTACGGGATAAGCCACACGACCGTGTGGAGCACTCTCCATCGCAATTGTTACAGCCCTTATCACTTGACAGCGTGTGCAGGGCTTGCTAGAGACAGATTTTCCACAATGGAAGCAGTTTCGTCACTGGTTTATTCACCAGGCAGCCATGGTTCCGGAATCTGTGGTTCAAATGGTTCAAATGGCTCGGAGCACTATGCGACTTAGCTGCTGAGGTCATCAGTCCCCTAGAACTTAGAACTATTTAAACCTAACTAACCTAAGGACATCACACACATCCATGCCCGAGGCAGGATTCGAACCTGCGACCGTAGCGGTCGCTCGGCTCCAGACTGTAGCGCCCAGAACTGCACGGCCACTCCGGCCGGCCCGGAATCTGTGTCATCCATGCTATTCACAGATGAGGCCACCTTTAAGCGGAGTGGTATCGTCAACTTTCATAAGTCATCTGTGGGACAGTATGCAGAACCTCCACGGTATTGCCACAGCGAATCATCAGCATCGATGCAGCAGGAATGTGTGGGCCGGGATAACTGGCTACCGTATTTTGGGACCAGTCTTCCTTCCATGTTGCCTAACAGGCCGGAACTATCGGCGTTTCTTGTGGATGACTTTGTCTGCCCTGCTGAAAGAAGTGCGATTGATGATAGGAAGAGTTAGTTGGCTGATACATTGTGATGTTCCAGCCCACTTCACCGTTAACGTCAGGACGCATCTCAATTGCGTCTTTCCTGGTTGATGGGACGGAGAGGGGGTCCAGCTGGGTGGCCTGCTCGTTCAGCGGAACTCAACCCGTGCGTTTTCTGGTTATGGGGCCATCTCAAAAGTCTCGTGTATGCAGAGCCCATTCCAGATGTGGAGACACTGGGGCAGCGTGTTCGTGCTGCCTTTGACACTTCTGATGCAGCCTGGCGGATGTGATCGTGTGAAATAGAAAATACTACGGCGTGTACGTGTATGCATTGAGACACATGGAAACCATTTCCAATACACACTGTAACTGTGGCTGAATGGTACAAGGCGCATTAGACTGCAGTCTCAGTAACAATGTATGATTCAATGAATGGTCTCTAGCACAGAAACCATGCACTTCCGGACGTGAATTCATTAGACATTTTTTGTTCCGTGTCGGTGGAACAAAATCACTCTGTATAACTGCTCGTCTCGATGGGCAATTAATGCACAACCTTCAGTGTGGTAGGACATTTACGTTCGACCTCCAGCGGTAATCTAAAATTAGTGAGCATGGAGGACATGGACGGCGACTGGTGATAGTTGGCAGTGTGGGTCGGTCGCAGAGCGCCCCGAGATAGTCCGCGCAATTATGATAAACGCTGCGTCCAGCTGGAAATGGACATGCCGTGTGCTTAGGGCCTCGCGCCGGCTAGACCGTTCGCCTGGTGCAGGCCTTTCGAGTTGACACCACTTCGGCGACTTGCGTGTCGATGGGGATGAAATGATCATGATAACGACAACACAACACCCGGTCCTTGAGCGGAGAAAATCCCCGACCCAGTCGGGAATAGAACCCAGGCCGTTAGATACGACATTCCGTCGCGCTGACCACTCAGCTACCAGGGGCGGACGCTGTGTCCAGGTTACATAACGGTTAACGCAACTAGTAAGCAGGTGATTCCTGGTTGGAGTCCTGGTCTGGCACACATTTTCACTCATTTCTGATTCTGATTCTGCTTAAAGTCGTGATGCAGCTGATATCATTAGTTCCTTTCCCTTCGTTTCTACCCCTCTACCTACTGTATACATAACATTTTATTTCGATTTGATCTGAATTATCGTGTGTGAAAGTCAAATGTTTACATATTTCTTCATTGAAGGTTTATTAGTAAAGAAGACCTTGCTATTCACGATATACATAAATGACCTTGTGCATAACATCGGAAGTTCACTGAGGCTTTTTCCGGATGATGCTGTAGTGTATCAAGAGGTTGTAACAATGGAAAATTGTACTGAAATGCAGGAGGATCTGCAACGAATTGACGCATGGTGCAGGGAATGGCAATTGAAATGGTTCAAATGGCTCTGAGCACTATGGGACTTAATTTCTAAGGTCATCAGTCCCCTAGAACTTAGAACTACTTAAACCTAACTAACCTAAGGACATCACACACATCCATGTCCGAGGCAGGATTCAAACCTGCGACCGTAGCGGTTGCGCGGTTCCAGACTGTAGCGTCCAGAACCGCTCGGCCACCCCGGCCGGCAATCGCAATTATAATGTGCTGCGAATACATAGAAAGAAAGATCCTTTATCATTTAGCTACAATATGCCAGGTCAGCAACTGGAAGCAGTTAATTCCATAAATTATCTGGGAGTACGCATTAGGAGTGATTTAAAATGGAATGATCTTACAAAGTTGATCGTCGGTAAAGCAGATGCCAGACTGAGATTCATTGGAAGAATCCTAAAGAAATGCAATCCGAAAACAAAGGAAGTAGGTTACAGTACGCTTGTTTGCCCACTCCTTGAATACTGCTCACCAGTGTGGGATCCGTACCAGATGGTGTTGACAAAGAGATTGAGAAGATCCAACGGAGAGCAGCGCGCTTCGTTGCAGGATCATTTAGTAATCGCGAAAGCGTTACTGAGATGATAGATAAACTTCAGTGGAAGACTCTGCAAGAGAGACGCTCAGTGGCTCGGTAAAGTTTCGAGAACATACCTTCACCGAGGAGTCAGGCAGTATATTGCTCCCTCCTACGTATATCTCGCGAAGAGACCATGAGGACAAAATCAGAGAGATTAGAGCCCACACAGAGGCATACCGACAATCCTTCTTTCCACGAACAATACGAGACTGGAATAGAAGGGAGAACCGATAGAGGTACTCAAGGTACCCTCCGCCACACACCGTCAGGTGGCTTGCGGAGTATGGATGTAGATGTAGAAGACCTCCAAAATTTATTTTCACGGGCCCCCCAAAACATTGAGGGTATTTGAGTTAGCAAATAAATCTACAATGTACTGAAATTAATATTTTTATTCTTACACTAATGCCATTATGCTGACACGGAATTTTAGAAAGCTGAAATACAAAAACAATCAGAACAACTGGAAAAAAATTACTGCCCAAAGTATGTAGGAGTAACCTCATCTACATTCAGCGGGCAAGGTAGATTACGCAGTGATTCTTATTAAGAACTTGCGTCAGGGTGGTGTTTGTTACAATACTGTGTTATGTCTTGTGCGAGAAGCTGAAAAGTATATCAGTATTTGTCGCATGTTGTCTAGCAGGACTGGTTTACTTTCCCGTGACATTGCTACTCCCTTTGTCAAGGTGGAACGACAGGGTGTAGAATTAGACCCAATTAAATTCGAGAAATTGTCTCATAAACATTAGAGTGCAGCTCTTCTGCAGTTCGTTTCTAAACAGCTTTTTCTGGGACCGACTGACTACAGAAGTTGAACGAAGCGATCCAAGGCATTCTTGTTGATTACGCCTTTACGAATATAGTAAGATAAAATCTCCCGTGAAATTATCGCAACATCGTTTGTTTAAACTCTTAATCTAAACAAACTATTTGGCTAGTTTTTACGCTGCCATTGTTTTACCAGCAAAAATTTCAAATTTTAAAACAACAGTAATGTCAGTCCTCAGTAGCGGTATCTAGGGGTTGTTTGTCAAAACTTAATGTCACCCTTGTGAACGCAGTTCTCTGTTAGTCTCATTTGATTTACACGGTTCGGTAAATGCGAATACTTTAACATTACAACCTCTGTGAATAGAGCCGTAAAGGTCATTGTGCTTTTTCAAAAGACTTGTAGGAGATAAAATAATAGAAGTAAAAACTTTTATCAGGCACAGTCTTCAGATTGACTAGCGGTATCAGGATACGAATCCAGAATACAAGACGTATTCAGAAGGCTTGAATAAAGTCAGTTTGCCGCCTATGCCGGTACCCTTAGGATTAAACCATCATTTCATTTTATAGTCATCACTGTTACGCGGTTTCGGTCATGTAGACATTCTCATGTGTCTCTAATACATATCAAATACAACGTCGCTTCATATTATAAATTAAGGTCCTCAGCTAAGTGTTCCTATTTGTTTGTTACTGCGAATCGCAGGAAGTACACTATGAGATCAAAAGTATCCGGACACCCCAAAAACATACGTTTTTCATATTAGGTGTATTTTGCTGCCACCTACCACCAGGTACCACATATCAGCAACCTCAGTAGTCAGTGGACGCCGTAAGAGAGCAGAATGGCGCGTTCCGCGGAACTCACGCACTTCGAACGTGGTCAGGTGATACGGAGTGACTTGTGTCATACGTCTGTACGCGAAATTTCCTCAGTCCTAAACATCCCTAGGTGCACTGTTTCCGGTGTGATAGTGAAGTGGAAACGTGACGGGACAAGTACAGCACAAAGGCGTACAGGCCGACTTCGTATGTTGAGTGTCAGAGACCGCCGACAGTCGAAGAACGTCGTAACGTGTAATAGGCAGACATCTATCCAGACCATCACACAGGAATTACAAACTGCATCAGGATCCACTGCAAGTACTATGACAGTTGGGCGGGAGGTGAGAAAACTTGAATTTCATTGTCGAGTGGCTACTTATAAACCACATATCACGCTGGTAAATGCCAAACGACACCTCGCTTGGTGTAAGGAGCGTAAACATTGAACGATTGAACAATGTAAAAAGGTTGTGTGGAGTGACAAATCACGGTACACAATGTGGCGATCCGATAGCGGGGTGTGGGTATGGGCCGGCCGGGGTGGCCGAGCGGTTCTAGGCGCTACAGTCTGGAACCGCGCGACTGCTACGGTCGCAGGTTCGAATCCTGCCTCGGGCATGGATGTGTGTGATGTCCTTAGGTTAGTTAGGTTTAAGTAGTTCTGCGTTCTAGGGGACTGATGACCTCAGAAGTTAAGTTACATAGTGCTCAGGGCCGTTTTGTGGGTATGGCGGATGCCCGGCGAACGTCAATTGCCAGCGTGTTTAGTGCCAAAAGTAAAATTCGAAGGCGGTGGTGTTACGGTGTGGTCGGGTTTTTCATGGAGGGAGCTTGCACCCCTTCTTGTTTCGATTGGCTCTAACACAGGACAGGCCTGCACTGATGTTTTAAATACATTATTGCGTCCCACTGTTGAAGAGCAATTCGGGGATGGTGATTGAATCTTTCAATACGATCGAGCACCTGTTCATAATGCACGGCCGGTGGCGAAGTGGTTACACGAAACTAACATCCGTTTAATAACCTGGCCTGCACAGGGTCCTGACCTGAATCCTATAGAACACCTCTGGGATGCTGTGGAACGCCGACTTCGTGCCAGGCCTCACCGACCGACATCGGTACATCTCCTCAGTGCAGCATTCCGTGAAGGATGGGCTGCCATTCCCCAAGAAACCTTCCAGCACCTGACTGAACGTATGCCTGCGAGAGTGGAAGCTGTCATCAAGGCTAAGAGTGGGGCAACATTATATCCAGCATTACCGATGGAGTGCACCAGGAACTTGTAAGTCATTTTCAGCCAGGTGTCCGGATACTTTTGATCACATAGTGTACCTCGTCGTTTTGATGCGGTTTTCACTAACTAATTCAGGGAAAGGTTGGAGTGTATAAATCACTACGGCTGATTCTCGCTGCGCCAGACAACTCGTTCGGTCCTAAATACGTGGCGCTAACCGTGTGAAACTGCTGAGACATCCGTTTTAGCGTCGCACGTCTCTGCTATATGCGGAATGCGTAATAAGCGCGTGGACGCAAAGGCCAAAGCAAAGCAATACGTAAATGAAAAAGAAAGTGCATTTTCATCCGAATAAATGCATAAAGGGATCCATAATTAATGTTCCAGTTTCAAAACTCTGTAGGAAGGGAACCACTGCTCAGAATGACGGCCAACATGAGCAGCATATTATTGACGCAGGGGGAAACGTCATTGATCAAAAACAAATATTTATAGGAAATTTTAACAAAGGAAGGCACCGTAAGCGTCAGAATAAAGGCACTGTAAGCGTCAGATAAAGGCGCTGTAAGCGTCAAAATAAAAGCACTGTAAGCGTCAGAATAAAGGCACCATAAGCGTCAGAAGAAAGGCACCATAAGCGTCAGAATAAAGGCACTGTAAGCGTCAGATAAAGGCGTCGTAAGCGTCAAAATAAAAGCGCTGTAGGCGTCAGAATAAAGGCAGCGTAAGCGTCAGAATAAAGGCACCATAAGCGTCAGAATAAAGACACTGTAAGCGTCAGGTAAAGGCGCCGTATGCGTCAAAATAAAAGCGCTGTAAGCGTCAGAATAAAGGCAGCGAAAGCGTCAGAATAAAGACGCCATAAGCGTCAGAATAAAGGCACTGTAAGCGTCAGGTAAAGGCGCCGGAAGCGTCAAAATAAAAGCGCTGTAAGCGTCAGAATAAAGGCAGCGTAAGCGTCAGAATAAAGGCGCCATAAGCGTCAGAATAAAGGCACTGTAAGCGTCAGATAAAGGTGTCGTAAGCGTCAAAATAAAAGCGCTGTAGGCGTCAGAATAAAGGCAGCGTAAGCGTCAGAATAAAGGCGCCATAAGCGTCAGAATAAAGGCACTGTAAGCGTCAGGTAAAGGCGTCGTAAGCGTCAAAATAAAAGCGCTGTAGGCGTCAGAATAAAGGCACCATAAGCGTCAGAACATGCACACCAACAGACACATGGCACCCGGCTGTTCCTCAGTTTGCATCTGAAATGGTACTTGAATTACGTAACCATTACGGCACCTCACCTCAACCTCTCGATACCAGCAATATTCTACTGTTTTTCTGTATAACAGTTAACATATTTCTGTGACAACATTCAGATTTGATTTCATTAATGTAGAGGTACTTTGATACATAGATATGTTTATATTGCAATGGTATTATTCTTATGTGTATTCTTTCTTTTGTCACTATGATCTTTGGCATACTTGTAACTCTGTTATTAGAGAGTCAAGTCTTGGTCATCATGTTGAAAAGACGCAAATTGTAGTCAGTTTATGAAATGTGAACTTTAAAAGTGAGGAAGATATTTTCAAGTATGTTTTATATTGTGAAGTGATGTTGCAATAAAAGTAATAAAAAAGAAGTGTAACTTAAATTCGGAGTGCTGATTATTTTTTTACATCACCATTGTCTTAACTTGCATAAGTATAATCTTCAAGACTGGTTTGTGAAGCGCATCTATAAAACTTCTGAATATCGCCGAGGCCTCTAGGCCTCTTTGCATCCGAGCTTGGAATCATCACTACCTAGATTTTCGATGATTGAGCCATGAGTTCACAACGAGACCAGCGTGGGAAACACGAAAGGATGAGTGCCTAGTTCATCCATTATTTCAAGAAACGACTTTATTAACTGTGCTCTAATGACACCTGCCACATAATATAACTTTGTTGTTGCCCGAAAATGCAATATTTAGCAGCGTGGGCAGCACTACAATCATAAATAATTTTTGACCTTTGTTGTGGTAGAGTTGTTAGACGTCCGAGATGCCCATCCTAACTCTCTCCATGAGGGACCGCGCGCTGCTGGTAAAGCCCTTATACGATAACTGTGACTGTGCCCCAGTAGCACTGCACAAGTTTCGGACTCTCAAGGGTATGAAAAAAAGGCGTTGGTCCGGTGTCCGCCAAGGTGCTGGAGACAATTATTAGAAAATTAAAAGACGGATTCCTTTGAAGCGCAATGTGACAACAGAGAAAAGCATGCTGATCCGAGGTCTGTTGGAGATATGGCCATAGCACTGTAGAAGGGGTCGAGCGGCAGGCTTCACACATGCAGTGCCCGAACGTCGGATGTGCCTGCGAGCACGGTGCATAAAATCCTACGAAACATCCTGCATTGCTATTCATACAAAATCACCCATGTTGAGGAGTTGCTTCCTGTTGACCTGCCAGCAAGACAAACTCTCGCTCTGGAGTTTTTTGCTGGCATTGATGTGGATATTAATGGCAATGGAACATTCTCTGGACAGACTACACCCATTTCCATCTCCAAGAACATTTCAATATCGAGAATTTCAGAATGCGGGCAACGGAAAATAGACACGCACATCAAGCGGTACCACTTCATTCTGCAAAGGTGCTGGTTGGAGGTATCGTTTATCGTAGGACCGTAGTTTTCCGAGGAGGTGAGTCCTAAGGGTCCTCTTATCTGTACAGCTACTGGTAAACGCTACGGGAGACTTTAGCGCACCGACGTCATTCCAACCCTTCACCTGCGTCGACGTGTGGGTGGCATCATTTTTATGCAGTATAGCGCCCCTCTGCACATTGCACAGCTATTGATATGGCTGCTGTAGAGGCATTTCGGAAACGCTGCACTTATCAACCGTCATTTCCATTCAGCCTCACCGTCCAGGACGCCTGATATTAATCTTTGTGACTTGTGGCTGTGGGGTTATCTGAAAGATGTTACGTTCAGTGCTCCAATTACGAACGTAACTGCATTGAAGGCACGCATTGCGCAACGCATTCTCAAAGTCACCTTCGAGACACTCACATAAGCTGTGGAACGTGGTGTTTCTCGATTTCAACTTGTGGCACAAAAAGGTGGACACCGTATGAAACACGTCTTGCGCCAGTCATTTTGCTTTTTATGCGGTTTTTGGTTACAAGACAGTTAGAAACCGATGTCATTTTGCTTTTTGTACGCTGGAAAAACCAGTTTTTCCATCCGAGGTGGTGCGACCTTGCCATGATGGATGGGCTTACCTAAGTAACAGTGCCACAACCCCTGACGATACTGTTCAGTCATGCAGACTGAGCAGTGCGAATGGTTGACTGCTATTCAGATCACAACCGTCGTATTACGATTCATCTGTCGTTTGTAGCCGACCAGATGTATGTTATGACACTTACAACGCCATCTATTTGTAAAATTTTACTTTTTCTTTCTTTTTTTATGCTCATTAAATTTGAAGCCATTCTCAGCAATGGTCCTCTTTCTACAGCGTTTTGAAACTCGAATTTTAGTTATGAATACACTGCCCTTAGTGCTACCCGTTCAAAGCTGGGGGTGGGTCGCCAGCAATTAAAATAAAAAATATATAAACCACTCATTTGTCGTTTCACCAACAGAATAAAAAATGGGTTTACAAAATATAGCTCGTTAAACGCACATACTTGGGTATTGGTCTACGTCACGCAATCTTAGAAGCAGAGCGCAGTTAGCCCGATATGACGTAAAGTTAAACACCAGTAAAGTAACGAAACTTCCTGGCAGATTAAAACTGTGTGCGCGACCGAGACTCGAACTCGGGACCTTTGCCTTTCGCGGGCAAGTGCTCTACCATCTGAGCTACCGAAGCACGACTCACGCCCGGCACTCCCAGCATTACTTCTGCCAGTATCTCGTCTCCTACCTTCCAAACTTTACAGAAGCTCTCCTGCGAACCTTGCAGAACTAGCACTCCTGAAAGAAAGGATATAGCGGAGACATGGCTTAGCCACAGCCTGGGGGATGTTTCCAGAATGAGTTTGGAAGGTAGGAGACGAGATACTTCCAGGAAGTTTCATATCAGCGCACACTCCGCTGCAGAGTGAAAATCTCATTCTGGAACCAGTAAAGTAAGTGTACGGAAAGTGGGACTACGATACAGTACGATGTTTAACTACTTTACAGGACGTCGGAGCTGTAGTCCAGAGATACAGTTAAACACTGTACTGTATCGTAGTCCCACTTTCGCTATAGACACAATTTTTAAGCCGGCCGCGGTGGTGTAGCGGCTCTAGGCGCTTCAGTCTGGAACCGCGCGACTGCTACGGTCGTAGGTTCGAATCCTGCCTCGGACATGGATATGTGTGATGTCCTTAGCTTAGTTAGGTTTAAGTAGTTCTAAGTTCTACGGGACTGATGACCTCAGATGTTAAGTCCCATAGTGCTCAGAGCCATTTGAATTTGAACACAATTTTTAAATTTACTTAAGTTGTGTTTAAGTTTACTGTATATAACCCAACCGTGCTTTTTGTCTAAAATTATGTGACGCAGTTAATGAGATCGGCTGTAACCTGTCGCGTTATCCTGTCGTAGTTTTTACTTCCCATATTTAATTTCCCCGAAGTCTGTCGAACACCACACAATTCAGACAGCAAGAAATTTCAGAAATTTAATATGATGTCTGCTGTCTACAAAAATTATTGATTGAGTGATAACATTAATTTTCGTTTACAGATTTGCAGGTTCGGCTCTGTGCAGCACGCGAAGGAAAAGATAATAATATCCGTAGAGCAGTGATGGAGTGTGTGATAAATGAACTTCTACCATATCTGTCGTCTATTGCACTCATTAAGTCGCCGCTGAGCTGTACAGAACTTCTATATACGGTTCAAAAATATTAAATCAAATTCTACTTCTTCATATCAGTAAATAATTCACCTGCCTTTCGTTGTATGTCGAATAAACTCATCTCTCGGCTCCACTACATACGTCTCCAGTAAAATAAGTTTCGTCTCCTCCATAAAAGTAAATATTTTCAAATCCAGAGCTTCAGTAAACATTTATTGGTGTCGTAAGCTTCGTACATTAAAACGAACAAAATTATCTGATAAAATGAAATACACTCAGTTCAGTACCATTAACACAGAGTTAGAAAACAGTCTAATAAATTCCGAAACGACACTCTCTGGTGCGAAAGATGTTATCGTTTGACAGCTGAAACGACATTAGCGCTCCAAGCGGTGAAAAAGCAGATAATCGCATGCGTTGTAAGGATAGTGTTCGTTTTTAATTACTTTCTAATTAATTAACGGAATAATTGTTATATTCTTGCGTTCCATGCATTAATACGTTTCCCAGAGACAAGAATTATCGTGAAATACCTGTGAAAACAGACGAATCACACTAATTCAATGACATAAGCTACAACTCGCTCTTGGAAAAATACTTTCGAGTATGCCTATATCTGCAGCTTATTCCGCTGAAAGAAAGAGAATGTAAATACGTTTCATGGATGAGAAGCATATACTTCTGTTGATGTCTGTCGTTATTATCACAGGCACTTTCTATGAAACTTAAAAATTTGCACTTCAGTCGACACAACACGAATATTTTATAGATGCAATTACCTTTACTTCAAAAGTGAATGTGCTGAAGATTCTTGTCGTTTGTGGCTCAGATTTGGCAACAATTGTAGAATTTGTTTTTCTTGTGTTGCGAAACAGTTTTATTGCTTTTGACGATTTATTATCACGTATGTGTGGTTTTCCTGATAGCTACAAGTGTGTGGCTTATTTGATACATTTTATGACGTATGTCTTACATTTCACATATGTTTACTATGTTCCACATTCACTGATTTGGCTGCAAGTGTAGCGAACAAAACTCTGTTTTGATGGATAGGTATAAGACGTCTTTCTGCAAAAGGTAACGTCTTCTGCTGTTTACTACCAATTTTTTGTTTTTAAAGGAAAACAATATTTTTAGTAAATGTCTGTATGATACAAGAGAATCGTAAATGAACTGTCCTCTAAAGCACCGTTTTGTATCTCCCAGGGTCCTCAGGAAACTAAATAATCACAAATGTGGTTAATTTTTTAGTTATTGTCGACTTTTATGGCATTACATACACTCCTTATTGTAAAACTATGTTACAAATAAATATAAGCGTTAGTATTCACACTCATTCGATATCGCATTCAGAAGTGTCGCTTGCTGGCCGCTTGGGGCGCTGCTATCGCTGGGATAGCAAAAACCAAACGGAGTTTCGCGGCCGTTAAGCCTGGTTCACACACTCATCTAATATGGAGCCACTGGTTGTGGCTTGCTGCAGTGGTTTTGTGTACTACCGTTCACACAGGACGTCACAAATTCTACGTAGTTGCACAGGTTTCAATAAGGCATCAACTGAAATCATATGGACGGCTACGAACGTTATGGTGCATGTTATAACCTTAGAGCAGTGACAAGAGTTAAGTACAAGGAAGACGAAACCCAAACGTTGGACCCGAATACAGATTTCGCACAGGCGTAAACCAGGGGAAACACACACATTTATAAAGGAAATAGCACGCAGAGACGAAAACGCTGTCTGCAACGGCAAACCAACCAACAGCTAGCATGTAAATATCATGTGCAGAGTCGCCACTCTACCAAAATTTTATAATCTTATTGTATTCGTTGATATAGACATTCCGAAAAATTAACTTTAACAGCTGCCACATCACACTCTCGAGCTATGTCCTGCGTATAATTCACCACTTATACAGTGCTTGGTCTCACAAATCACGAAGTTTATACTACTCGCTTTTTTGCTTAAGTTTATTTATCTGTTCATTCAAAAATCTTTTAAGACTGTGGGGTATGTCATTGGCTTCCAAATATTGCATAAACACACACACACTGCTGCGGGAAATCAAATACAGGTTGCTGCTCTTGTAGTTCTACAAGCTGCGAAAGTGTACCTGCCGACCATTTTTTTTTTCACGTTTTTTCAGAAATAAAAAAGAAACACACTAAAATCAAATGGAGTATGACAGCAATTACTCCACGATAACGGCGACAGAATACTCGTGTTTCGAATTACTGCCACCAGGGAGCAGTGGTGGTAGGAAAGTGGCGCAACGAAGTCCAATCAAGCTGGA
Source organism: Schistocerca cancellata (assembly GCF_023864275.1). Lineage (NCBI taxonomy): Eukaryota > Metazoa > Arthropoda > Insecta > Orthoptera > Acrididae > Schistocerca > Schistocerca cancellata. Next base: position 206,934,956 of record NC_064635.1, read on the forward strand.
CTTTTTGTGACGTGACAAAAGTTGCGTCCATTAATCTGCGCCAATTAACTATGGGAGTTCACACATGGAACTGCAATGTGATAGCAGTATGCCACTAGCTGTGTCGACACTTTCATTGCGTGTGTGAACTCGGCTTTAGACTGTTATAAAAGTTTCATGAAAAAGACACGGAAAATATGTGAACGTTGCTCTGAGGGAGGGTAATCTTCGGCAAACTACAGCTTGCGACCAGTGACAGAGCGGCCCGTCTTCAGAGGCACCACACGTTCTTCTGTGTTCGGCCGTTACTCAAAAACAGAAAAATACAATTTCTGAGTCTCATAACGAAAAACGAAATGGAAAAACAAATTGATCAGTTTGGCTTTAGGAATGATAAAGTCACCAGAGAGGCAGTTCTGACATTGCTCTTGCTAATGGAAACAAGACTGAACGAAAATCAAGACACATTCATAGGATTTGTCTACCTGGAAAAGGAGTTCGACAGTGTAAAGTGGTGCAAGATGTTCGAAATTCTGAGGAAAATAGGGGTACGCTATAGAGAAATACTAGTAATATCCAATACATAAAAGAACCAGGAGAGAGCAATAAGATAGGAAGACCAAACACGAGGTGCTAGGATTAAAAGTGGTATAAGGCAAGTATATAATCTTTCGCCCCTGCTGTTCACCCTATACATCGAAGGAGCAATGACGGAAATAAAAGGAAGGTTCAAGATTGAGATTCAAATTCAAGGTGAAAGTATGTCAGTGATAAGATTCGCTGATGACATTGCTGTCCTGAGAGAAAGTGAAGAAGAATTACAGGATCTGTTGAATGTAATGAACAGTCTAATGAGTACAGAATATGGGCTGAGTGTAAATCGAAGAAAGACGAAAGAAATGGGAAGTATCAGAAATGAGAACAGCGATTAACTAAAGATCAGAATTAGGGAGCACGATGTTAAGGAATTCTGCTACCTAGGCATCAAAGTAGCCCATGATGGATGGAGGAGCTAGCCGGGTCAAAAGGGCATTTCCGACCAAGAGGAGTCGACTAGTGTCAAACTTAGACCTTAATTCGAGGACGAACTTTCAGAAAATGTACGTTCGGAGCCCAGCATTGTATGGTAGCGAAACAACGAACTGTGAGAAAATCGAAACAGAAAAGAATCGAAGCATTTGAGACGTGGTGCTACAGAAGAGTGTTGAAAATTAGGTGGACTGATAAGGCAAGAATTGAGAACGTTCTGCGCAGTATCGGCGATGGAAGGAATATAGCCGGCAGGAGTGGCCGAGAGGTTCTAGGCTCTACAGTCTGGAGGCGCGACCGCTACGGTCGCAGGTTCGAATCCTGCCTCGGGCATGGATGTGTGTGATGTCCCTAGGTTAGTTAGGTTTAAGTAGTTCTAAGTTCTACGGGACTGATGACCTCAGAAGTTAAGTCCCATAGTGCTCAGAGCGATTTTTTGAAGGAATATATGGAAAACGCTGGGAAAAAGAAGGCGTTAGGGAATAACCTACACTGTTCTACAACGAAATGAGGATGGAAAATGTCGGGGAAGACGGAGATTTGAATATTTGAATAAATGAGGTCGTATGGCGCAAATGCTACACTGGAATGAAGAGGTTAGCGCAGGAGAAGAGTTCGTATTGGGTCGCATAAAAAAAGCCATAAGGAGATACAACTACAAAAATGGTTTGTGTAAGGGGAGTTGAAATGTTCAAATGTGTGTGAAATCTTATGGGACTTAACTGCTAAAGTCATCAGTCCCTAGGCTTACACACTACTTAATCTAAATTATCCTAAGGACAAACACACACACCCATGTCCAAGGTGTAAGAGGAAAAAGAGACAGATGGAAAAAAGTAAGTAAACTGTTTATTATTTCAAAAGCAACCGCTATAACTTTAATAGATTTATTCCACTCTGAGACAAGACGGTCAGTGCCTCAAGGACGAATGTTTGAGGTTGCCTACGGAACCACGATTTTACCGAGGTATGCACCTCTTCGTCCGAAATACATAGAAGACCACGAAAGTCTTTCTCTAGGCCATATCCGTTTTCTTCGGGCCATTTCCATACTTACTGTCTTCCCCCACATTTACCATGGGTAATCGCGGAGGATGTGCAAGAGCTTCCCGGGGAACCTTCAGCCGCGTAGTCGAAATAACCTTGGCGACTTGTAGTAACGAAAGGGTGGTTTCATGCCAAGAATAACAGCCAGTGCGGCAAACTGAGATCACTAAAGAAATTTCTCATGGCTGTGGAACCCATTGCAACGAAAATATTGCGAGCAGCTGTAAAGGCAGTAGGCGCTCTAACGGCACTCGGGCCGCCCGCGCTTACGCCGTGCATTTGTTGACACGGCGCGGCACACGCAGCTTCCCTGCGGTTCTCGCGACCGCCGCTAGGAGCGCTGCCGTCGCGTCGTGAGCGCGCCGCCGCCCGCCCGTCAGTTTGTCTGTGACTTCCGTGTTGAGAGGACCGATTCAGTCGCTGCCGCGGCCTGCCGGCGGAGTTTTTCTCGTGAGTACCTCGTCTGCGCTCCACTTGCTCGCACCGCTAGGCGCCCAAGCTCAGTTCTGAAGATGTCTTATGGCAGATATCTGCCCGGGAACCATATTTTATTGCCTACCTTTTTCTCAAATCTGAAATTCGTTTCTCAGAAACACATAGTTTGGTGGGAATCGGTTGTCTTGTTTTGTGAAATGAATCGTGCTTTATTGTCCCAATACTGATTTGAGATGATTATTTTCGGTAGGTGCCAATTAGATCACTTTCGTTTTTTCAACATCTATATCTGTACTCTGCAAACCATCGCGAAGAGCATGGCAGACAGTACGTACAATTGTACCCGTTACCGTTACTAGGGATTCTTTCCGTTCCACTCACGTCTAGAACGCGGGAAGAATGATTCTTTGACTGCTTCTGTGCTTGCTGTAATTACTGTATGTGAGCGATACGTAGGGGGTTGTAGTATACTCCTAGCCGTCATTTACAGTCGGTTCTTGAAACTGTGCTAGCAGATTTTCTCGGGATAGTTTACGTCTGTCTGAAACAGTCTGACAATTCAGTTTTTTCAGCATCTCTGTGATCTCTCCCACGAATCAAACTTGTGGCAATACGGGCTGCCCTTCTCTGTATACCATTCGATATCCCCTGTTAGTCTTGTTTGGTCCAGGTCCCACACATTTGAACATTCTGGGACTGGCCACACGAGTGATTTCTTAGGAGTCTCCTTTGTGGTCTGATTGTGTTTCGCCAGTATTCTACCAGTAAACGCAAGTTTACCACCTGCTTTGCCCACAACTGAGACTATACGATGATTCCGTGCAATGCTCAAGTTATCTGGAAGAGATGGCCGATTCCAACAGGAACTCGGTACTGCTGTCACAGGATACTACCTTCTTTTTCTTTTTGTGAAGCACACAGTTTTACGTTTCTAAACATTTAAGGCAAGTTGTCAATCTTTACACCACTCTGAAAACTTATCAAGATCAGGCTGAATATTTATGCAGTTTCTTTCAGACAGTACTTCGTTTCAGATAACTGCATCACCTGCAAAAAGCCTGAGATTCCTATTAATATTGTTCGCAATGTAACTAATGCACAACATGAACAGCAAGGGCCCCAACAAACTTCCCTGAGGCACACCCGAAGTTACTTCTACATCTGACGATGAATCTCCATCCAAGATAACATTCTGTGTCCTTCCTACCAAAACGTCCTCAATCCAGTCACAAATTTTACTTGACGCCACATATGATATCTGTGTGCTATTAATTTTTTCTACACTTATAATTTAGTAGCTATAAACTTTTGTAGTGCAGTCGTAATCTACAAGGTGAACCCCTACTCTCAGACAAAATTTCGGAGGTTTTTGAGTATTTCGGTATAAGGGACCGGAGATTCCCAGAGGTTCGCTACATAGTAAATGCGTTTCGTTTGATTTCTTACCTTCGTTTATTTTTGTAGTGTGCCGCACCGAAACTAACTGCACAGTAATCCATCTGTCGACGATGTGCGCTGCCTGTCTTGTTTGTGAACAAATTTGTGTCATTCGCTCATGCCGTGTGCTGTTGACAATCGCAATACCATCTTTATTCTTAGCTTTCGAGCTTGGAGCTCGGTTCTGTGTTGGGTTTTCTTCCGGGCAGTATTATACTTTCCAGTCACCTGTGAAAACCCTGATTAATCAGCTTTTGCAGTATAGACGTGCGGCAAAAAGTTAGTAAGGGCCAACGGAAGCGACCGATTCCACCTGTGTGCTTTGACCATGACGTAAGGGTCGTGTTGTGTGTGACGTCATGACGACGTGGAGTTTATGAGTAGGTTGTGTCTGTAGATGTCGTCTTGTTGTGTTTTTTGTGTATTTATTGTGTATTGAACGTGTTTTAATTTACGTAGGGATGTTTGCCTCTTGAATTTTTGAGGTGTTGTGGTTTTGGTTTCGTTTTTCGTAGTTGTAGGTGGTAGTTTTTTCGTATCAATAGTCTTGTAGATTCTGTAATTTTTTTTGTTCGTCATTTTTGTGTTTTGAGATCGTGGTGTGTCTTTTTTTTTTAAATGGTTCAAATGGCTCTGAGCACTATGGGACAACTACTGAGGTTATCAGTCCCCTAGAACTTAGAACTACTTAAACCTAACTAACCTTAGGACATCACACACATCCATACCCGAGGCAGGATTCGAACCTGCGACCGTAGCGGTCACGCGGTTCCAAACTGACGCGCTTAGAACCGCACGGCCACACCGGCCGGCTGTTTTTTTTTTAGCTTGTTCCCTTCCTAAAACCCCCAATTTCAAGCGGCTGCCCCATTAGTTTGACTGTATTTTTGGAGGGAGATGTTATTGTCTTATTTGTACGTATTTTCGTGTTTGTTGCCGCCTGTGTGTAGTGACGTCATAGGCGCCATGTTGGAGACGCTTAGAATAGCCATTTCCGCCATATTGATGACGTCATGGGTGAAAGCAGACAGGTGGAATCGGACACTTCGGTAATCCCGTCAGTGAGGCTCTGGAAGGAACTGACAGGCATGTGGAGCCATACCGACTCCAGTGCTGTGGGCAGCTGCGCTGGGTTTCTCGGTTGGGGATCCACAGTGTGAACAGCCCGATCGAGGTGGTCTCACGGAGTCTCGATTCGCTTTAAATCCTGGGAGTGTGGAGGCCAAGGCAGTAAGGCGAACTCAGCCTGGTGCTCTTCTGCCACGCAAGTGCTCTGCGAGCTGTGTGACACGTTGCGTTATCCTGTTGGTAGATGCCATCGTGCCGAGGGTAAGAAAACTGTATGTACGGGTGGACATGGTCTGCAATCATAGATTCATACTTCTGTTGAACCACTGTGGCTTTCAGAATGACGGGATCACCCAGGAAATGGCACGAAAACATTTCCCAGACCATAACGCACCCTCGTCCGGCCTGAAACCTTACGATGACTGTTGGAGGACCATGCATGCTAACGGCCGACTGTGGGTTGGAGGAGAAAAGTGATTCATCTGTAAAGGCAGCCTGCCGCCGTTCAATGGACGTTTGATTCTCTATTTGCCTTCAAATTCCAGCCTTCATCGCCGACGAGTGGCAGTCAGCATCTGCGAATGAACCATGCGCCATCTGTGGAGGCTCGTACGTAGCCAACGTTCACTGGACGGTCATTGACAGGACACTGTTGGTTACTCCTGGGCTCATCTGGATGGTCAACTGCTCAACAGTTGTTCGCCAGGACACATCATCGTAACCGTCGTTCACTCTTGTCACCTATGTCCCGCAGTGTACCAGTTTCCTCGGTGCCGGACCGAGCGAGGGGGCGCAATGGTTAGCACATTGGGCTCGCATTCGGGAGCATTCCCGAATCCGGGCATCCTGATTTAGGATTTCCGTAAATCGCTCTAGTACAATGCCGGGATGGTTCCTTTGAAAGGGCACAACCGACTTCCTTCCCCGTCCTTCCCTAATCCGACGAGACCGATGACTTCGCTGTCTGGTCTCCTCCCCCAAAACAACCCAACCCAACCCCCTCGGCGCCGATTTTGGAAAGCGCCATTTTGCCGTGCACGATATGCTGTAAGCACGCTGGGAGGCGAGCAGTTTACAAAGTTAGCCGTTTCGGAAGAGCTTTTACCCTTAGTCCGGAAGCCACTGATCGCGCCCTTTTGAACGTCAGATTAATCGCTCCGCTGCACTGTTTTCCGCGTCCCCCGACGTTCAGCTGGATGATGATGATGACTGATGATGTTTGGTTTGTGGGGAGCCCAACTGCGGAGTCATCAGCGGCCGCACGAAGTCCCAATCTTTACACAGTCCGGTCTAGCCACTTTCACGAACGATGATGTTGGAAGTGCTGCCATCTGTAAGTAGTTATTGCACAGTGACGTAGAACATAGGGTGGCCACGTTAATGTGGCTGGAGCGAGTAGTCGTACATTAAGAATGGTACACAGCAGTGCAGATAGGTTTCCTGATGGTGAGCTGGGCAGTGTGAACCTGAATTAAGACCGGCCCAGAGACCCTAAGCCGAAATATTCCGGATGCGATGGTAGTAGACATATCATAGTAGTTTAGTATCTATGTATACTGTGTGGTTTGCGTTGTACGTTTTGGTGATTGGATATCACAAACTTTTACACTACTGTGAAGATATTTTTCGAGAGGTAACTGATACGATAGATCGAATAAATCACTATTACATTATTACTGTTTAACGAGCCGCCGGAAACCAGTGGTACGCGATACTAAATTAAGCAGGAAATATTCCCCAACATTCTTTGAAATTTAGTCCGTGAACTTAAAAATTCAAATGGCTTCAAGAACAACGGGACTTGACTTCTGAGGTCATAAGTCCCCTAGACTTAGAACTACTTAAACATAGCTAACGTAAGGACATGACACACATCCATGCCAGAGGCAGGATTCGAACCTGCGACCGTAGCAGCAGCGCGGTTCCGGACTAAAGCGCCTGGAACCGCTCGGCTGTGTTTAATGCTGTATTGTGGAACACAACTGCAAAAAAAAAATGTTGTTGCTGTTAAAGAGCTGTAACCTACAGCTAAGTAATTATGTAATGAATATGTCACCGTTTTTTACAACCAACAGGTACATGGATAAACACGAAAATATGTTGTAGCGAATAATACTATGGATGAAATAGTTACTGTCGTAATATTAACATGCATAGTAACTTATGTATCAAGTGCGATCATGACTATGTTGTCTCAGGAAAAGCGAGAGTATGCTAACCGGCCGGCGACAACAGGGTGATTAGAGACGGAATTCTAGACCGGAACGGAGAGGGATCGGAGGGAAATCGACCGTCCCGTTTTTAAAGGAACCATCCGAGCATTCGCTCTGTGTAGAAAAATTACAGTTGGATGTCCAGAAGCGAACTTCTACCTCCATCTTCCCGAATGGGTGTTCAGTGTCTTATCGTTAAGCCATCTCGTTCTGTGTTTGCCCGATAGTTAAATACGAGGACAGTTGAAGAACGTATGATAATTTACGAAGACTAGGGATGCCGGTTATAGCTCAAACAACCGGTTTTCAGCTGTTCCACTTATTTTCATCTCCAGCTTAACCTGACTGTTAAAACCGGCCAAAATAACCGGTTTCTGAAATAACCGAATTTCTGGTTTTTTGTTGTCTTTATTTCCAGTAATAAACGACAGTCTTGGAACAAGGATTGAAAAATTCCAATGGAGAGGAAGGAGTGGGAGAGCTAGATTGATGTGAGGGTCGAGACTGTGGCAGAAGTCGGTCCCACTGTCTCCAGCAGATGTGGCGAAGGTGAAGGAGACGAGCGGCCGAGGCGAGGGCGAAAGCTAGCGAGTGGACGACTTTCCTGCATCCTCACTTTTGGATGGTATCAGCGTTTCACCATGAAGCAGCAACAAAATTAAGCGATCCTAGTTTATAGCACGTCAATAAAATTATAGGTATATCACTCAAAGTCACAATCAAATTTGCCTTCTCTTCTCAGGGTCATTGTGAATGTTTCCTCCTCATATGATGTCCCAAGTTCGTTGCACTTCCTCTGGTTTTTAATTGTTTATAGCAAGTGGAGCATTATATTCTTCCACGCTTCATAAAATACTTTCAAACTAGGTATTCTGCCATTCTGCAGTATAATGCTCGTTTCTGACAGTCAGCTTTGTTATTAAAAAAACACACATCGAATTTTGACATTTTCCATAACACCCTAATATTTCAAAGCAATGTAAATTTTACGAATAAACATTAGTAAAAAGTTTTATTTAAAAACGAAAACTTATCGCCGCTGCTATGGAAAACTGATATGGTTGTTTTTTTCAGCCGATGAAAAAAACCTGCTATAACCGAGACCAAACAAATACCGAAAGATACCGGTTATTCAGAACTAAAATACCGGTATCGATTTGTTGTTGTTGTTGTTGTGGTCTTCAGTCCTAAGACTGGTTTGATGCAGCTCTCCATGCTGCCTTATCCTGTGCAAGCTTCTTCATCTCCCAGTACTTACTGCAACCCACATCCTTCTGAATCTGCTTAGTGTATTCATCTCTTGGTCTCCCTCTATGATTTTTGCCCTCCACGCTGCCCTCCAATGCTAAATTTGTGATCCCTTGACGCCTCAGAACATGTCCTACTAACCGGTCCCTTCTTTTTGTCAAGTTGTGCCACAAACTTCTCTTCTCCCCAATTCTATTCAATACTTCATCATTAGTTATGTGATCTACCCATCTAATCTTCAGCAGTATCGATTTAGCATGTCGGTTTTTCCCCCATCTCTATTTTGGACACTGAGAAAAAGGTGGTGATGATGGCCACAAGTGAAATAACTCACGACTGTAGTACGATAACTGTAAGGGTGGGAAAAAGGTAACATTCAGTGTTCGTTCACAATTCGAATGTACTGCGACGTATGAGTCTTGAGAAACATGGCTGAGAGTCTGTTCCGAGCTGAAAATGATGACTGTCTGTGGTTGGTAACACATCCTTCGAACTTATTTCATTAAGAAACGACGGAAAAGAAAACTATGTGCAGAAGAAAGAAAGGAGGTTAGGGTTTAAGGTGCAGTCGACAGCGAGGTCATAAGAGACGGAGTGTCAGCTCGGAATGTTGCAAGGGTGGGGAAGGAAACCGGCTCTGCACTTTCGCTGTGACCATTCCGTCATTTATGACTACGAAGTCATTCAGTTTTACCCCTGACGAAGATGACGGAGGTAATCATCGAAAGCTCGGGATTTTATCCAAATTTGACGCGGCAAGTAAACGGAGAACTTTTTGTGTGTCCCGACATTTGCCTGGAGCGATTTGGGGAAATCGCGGATACCTAAATCTGGATGGCCGGACACGGGTTTGAATCGTCGTTGTCTACGTGTAGATGAAGACAGACGGGAATTTAAAAAAGTTGCACTACCTGCCTCGATTTTTCAAAAGAAGTGTCGATATATCGAAGAATTATCAATATATCGATAGGATAAACATTGACGTACCGGCCTATAAAATTATCGGTTGCACGTTGTAAATATAATGCTGGCTTTACAGCTGTATATTTAAGAACTGTATTATTATTAGATATCTGTACATCAACAATCTATCCCCCTTCGAGCAAGAACTGAAAGGAAAAGGATGCAAGTTTAGGCAGGGCGATGACCACTTTGGTAACAATGGTGAGTTACCATGTGGCACAATAAAAGGTGTCCGATGACTCCGTCATTCCGTCAAGTATCGGATTTGTCCGGAACACTTGATGTCGAATCTACTGTTCTTTCGTTTCCGTCAACGCCAGCGACTTTGCAGTAGTTGTGTCCAAACTGCGTTGGTGAAGTTAAACGGTGGAGTTTCTGTTAGTTGCGTCGAGCTCCGATTACATCTGCGTTTCCCCTCACACATCTCCGCCCACGGAAAAGACCAATCTTGTCACTTAGACTTTTGTTCATCATTTTCAGCAACTGTTTTTGAAGAATGCTGATGTGAAGAAACAGCGCACTAGTTGCGTTGAAAACTGTATTTCTTGACATCGGAAATGTTCTTGTTCCATTCACACCGCCACCTTCCAGTAGAACCGGACTACTAATTTGTGTCATCTATACTTGCTTCACACAGTCAAAGAGAACGACTGAACGTGATGAAAGCACAGAATATGGTAAGACCACTTCACACAGTGAAAGTAAAATTACTTTCTACTACAGTTTCAAACAACAATTTCAAATATTAACCGGAAATAGTGTAAAAAATATTATATAAAAATACATAGGCACTCCATATTGCCATTTCCATATCGATATATTGATATATCGTGGAGAAAAATATCGTCGATATATACATATCAAAAAGGTTTTACATCAACTCGGTTCCGAGAGTTCCGGAACCTATACAGAAAATTGGAATAGATATCAACATAAACATGACTTCCGCCCTTTTTATTACCCGTGGAAACGACATTGCATGATGTACCACCTTGAGAGGTGGTGGTCCAGATTGCTGTACACACCGGTACGCCGGCTGCCGTGGCCGAGAGGTTCTAGGCGCTTTAGTCCGGAACCGCGCTACTGCTACGGTCGCAGGTTCCAATCCTACCTTACGTTAGTTAAGTTTAAGCAGTTCTAAGTGTAGGGGACTGATGACCTCAGATGTCAAGTCCGATAGTGCTTAGAGCCATTTCTTTGAACCTACTTTCTCTTTATTTATTCGTATTATGTCATCACTGACTCACAATATTCTAGCGCAACGCAATCTGACTGCTCAGAACAAGGATAACCTGTCTTCAAATAATTAATTCAAAAGAATGGCCCTGACTAAAAGAAATCTTAACAATAACCTATACATTTCATTAAGCATTACCTCAAAAAAATCTTCATTACGCGAACTACTGCAATACAGCGAGCGTCAGTACTGCCAGCTAAATAAAAGATTCTAACTACTAAAGCCACTAACTACTAATAGGCATGTGGTTAGCAAAGGAAAGATTTTGTTGCAAACCAGATAATGTATTTTTTACCTTAATAATGTGACATCCAGCTCAGACACAAACATAAATCGTCAGTGACATCTAGTCCAAAGGTATACAATCATGAATAATATTCAATCTCCAAGATGTACAGATCGTTAGACTACGCTAACACTTCAGACCTCTACCCTCCGTCAATGCTAACTTCTCACATCTAACATCCATCACAGCTGTCGTCTAACTTCCAACTGCCCAACACTGCTGGCGATTAACTTCCAACAACGAGTCTGACCAACCACAGAGTCTCTTACAAAGAAAGCGCAGTCAGAGATCCAATGCAAAGCGCTACACAGCGCTGCCAACACTTAAGCAGCCCACTTATAGTAGAAACGGGCTATTAGTTTACAGCAGATGTGTCGAAGGCGCCATTGGCAAAGGATGACAAGGCGGTCGGACGGTACCGATCTGCTGCCAGGGCCTCTGGAAGTTTACGAGAGTTGTCGAAAGAGGCATTTATTTTTATACGTCTTATTGTTAAATTTATTGGCATTTGGTCCATATATCATGCAGTGGGAACCATATTATATGAATATGACGAAAACAAATTTACTTAAATGCATAAGGAGTACATAGTGGTTAATAAGAGACTGTCAAATTAATAGGAACGCCAGACAAATACAAATCGTTAAGCTTATTGAGAAAGATGGTAAACAACTGAACAGACAGTGAAGTGAATATTTTGGTTATACGATGGCCTAAAAGCTAGAGATTAAACAAGATGTGGGTATAGGAAGCAGTCGGTGGTATGCCAAAGAACTTCTCCGTGCATGTAGACACTCAGTTATACCGTATATAACAGCGTCATCAGCAAGGAGTAGCAAACTGATTCACAACATGTACGTCACACCGTTCATACACTGAAGCGCCAGAGAAACTGGTGCAAGCTTGCGTATTGAAATACAGAGATATGTAAACAGGCAGAATACGGCGCTGCGATCTCAACGCTGTAATGGCAGGTTATCAAGATTTAAGAGAGTTTGAACGTGCTGTTACAGTCGGAGGACGAACGATGGGGAACAGCATATCCGAAAGAGCGATGAAGTGGGGATTTACCACTACGACCATTACACGAGTGTACCGTGAATGTCAGGGATCCGGTGAAACATCAAATCACCAACATCACTGCGCCCGCAAAAAGGTCCCGCAAGAACGGGAGCAACGATGACTGAAGAGAGTTGTTCAACGCGACAAAAGTCCAACCCTTCCCCAGATTGTTCCAGATTTCAATGCTGGGCCATCAACAACTGTCAGCGTGCGAACCATTCGATGAAACAGCATCGATATGGGTTTCCGGAACAGAAGGCTCACTCGTGTACCCTTGATGACTGCATAACACAAAGCTTTATGCCTCGCCTGGGCCCTTCAACATCGACATTGGACTGTTAGCGACTGGAAACATGTTGCCTGGTCGGACGGGTCTCATTTCAAATTGTATCGAGCGGATGGACGTGTACGGGTATGGAGACAACCTCATAAACCCATCGACCAAGCATGTCAGCAGGCAACTGTTCAAGCTGGTGGAGGCTCTGTAATCATGTGGGGGGGTGTGCAATAGGAGTGATATGGGACCCCAGATAGATGTAGATACGACTCTGAAAGGTGATACGTACGTAATCATCCTGTCTGATCACCTTCATCTATTAATGTCCATTGTGCATTTCGACGGACTTGGGCAATTCCAGCAGGACAACGCATGCTACCAGAATTGCTACAGAGTGGCTCCAGAAACACTCTTCTGAGTTTAAGTGCTTCTGCTGCCCACCAAATTCCCCAGATATGAACATTATTGAGCATATCTGGGATGCCTTGTAACGTGCTGTTCAGAAGAGACCTCCACCCCCTCTTACTCTTATGGATTCATGGATAGTCCTGCAGGATTCATGGTGTCAGTTCCCTCCAGCACTAATTCAGACATTAGACGAGTCCATGGCTCATCGTGCTGCGGCACTTCTGCGTCCTCATGGGAACCCTACGCGCTATTAGTCAGGTTTGCTAGTTTCTGTGGCTCTTAGTGTACTTCACTCACAGCCAAAATGATAGAGGACGCTATGAAAATATAACATGTGCGTAGATTAGTGGGGAGTAATTTATAACCGATGAATTTATGTACAGATACTTGAAACTGGCGCGAAACTGAAAATGTAGAGTAGTAGACAAATAAAGAAAAAACATTCCAGCTGCTGATTGGCTCAAATCATTCAAGCAATATTTCGAAGTTGGGGACGCAACCTCAAAAGTCATATTTGCTTTCTGCGAGTGGAAAGCACACACCGAAGTATCCAACACCATAAACAGTAATCACAGGAAACTAGGACGACAAAAATGGTTCAAATGGCTCTGAGCACTATGGGATTCAACATCTTAGGTCATAAGTCCCCTAGAACTTAGAACTACTTAAACCTAACTAACCTAAGGACATCACACACACCCATGCCCGAGGCAGGAATCGAACCTGCGACCGTAGCAGTCCCCCGGTTCCGGACTGCAGCGCCAGAACCGCTAGACCACCGCGGCAAACTAGGACGACACATACGCTATAAGAAGGTCCCAAGAAATCTTGAATTGAACTAAACAGTTATCTCAGTTTCACAAACTTGCGGCCCAAAACATTGTTTCTTATCTAACAGTAAGACAGTAACGAAAAAAATTGTAGAGTGGAAACGTGTCACGAAACATTATACAAGTATACAGGAAGTGAACAAACATATGGAAACACAACACAATGCTACATATAAAACGGTACAGGGAATCCATTAGGATACAAAGCAGCTTCCAGTAGTCTCAGACGCGATAAATATCTACAACTACATCTACATGGATACTCTGCAAGTCACATTTAAGTGGCAGAGGGTTCATCGAACCACCTTCTCTATTATTCCAGTCTCGTATAGCGCGCGGAAAGAACGGACACCTGTATCTTTCCGTACGAGCTCTGATTTCCCTTATTTTATCATGGTGGTCATTTCTCCTTATGTAGGTCGGTGTCAGCAAAATATTTTCGCATTCGGAGAAGAAAGTTCGTGATTGTAATTTCGTGAAAAGACTGCTCCGCAACGAAAAACGCCTTTCCTTTAATGACGTCCATCCCAAATCCTGTATCATTTCAGTGACACACACTCCCCTATTTCGCGATAATACAAAACGTGCTGCCCTACTTTGAACTTCTTCGATGTACTCCGTCAACCCTACCTGGTAAGGATCCCACACCGCGCAGTAGTACTCTAAAAGAGGACGGACAAGCGTAGTGTAGGCAGTCTCCTTAGTAGGTCTGTTACATTTTCTAAGTGCCCTGCCAATGAAACGCAGTATTTTGGTTAGCCTTCCCTACAAAGTTTTCTATGTACTCCTTCCAATTTAAGTTGTTCATAATTGTAATTCCTAGGTATTTAGTTGAATTTACGGCCTTTAGATTTGACTGATTTATCGTGTAACCCAAGTTTAACGGATTCCTTTTAGCACGCTTGTTGATGACCTCACACTTGTTATTTAAAGTCAACTGACAACTTTCGCACCCTACAGATATCTTTTCTAAATCGTTTCGCAATTTGTTGTTGTATTCTTATGACTTTACTAGTCGATAAACGACAGCGCTATTTGCGAACAACCTAAGAGGGCTGCTCAGATTGTCTCCCAAACCGTTTGTATAGATAAGAAACAGCAAAGTGCCCATAACACTACCATGTGAGGAATGCCAGAAACCGCTTCTGTCTTACGCAAAGACTTCCCTTCAGTTACTACGAACTCTGACCTCTCTGACAGGAAATCAATAATTCAGTCACATAACTGAGGCGATATTCCATAAGCACGCTATTTCACTACAACCCGCTTCTGTGGTACAGTCTACATCTACATCTACATCCATACTCCGCAAGCCACCTGACGGTGTGTGGCGGAGGGTACCTTGAGTACCTCTATCGGTTCTCCCTTCTATTCCAGTCTCGTATTGTTCGTGGAAAGAAGGATTGTCGGTATGCCTCTGTGTGGGCTCTAATCTCTGATTTTATCCTCATGGTCTCTTCGCGAGATATACGTAGGAGGGCGCAATATACTGCTTGACTCTTCGGTGAAGGTTAGTTCTCGAAACTTTGACTAAAGCCCATACCGAACTACTGAGCGTCTCTCCTGCAGAGTCTTCCACTGGAGTTTATCTATCATCTCCGTAATGCTTTCGCGATTACTAAATGATCCTGTAACGAAGCGCGCTGCTCTCCGTTGGATCTTCTCTATGTCTTGTATCAACCCTATCTGGTACGGATCCCACACTGCTGAGCAGTATTCAAGCAGTGGGCGAACAAGCGTACTGTAACCTACTTCCTTTGTTTTCGGATTGCATTTCCTTAGGATTCTTCCAATGAATCTCAGTCTGGCATCTGCTTTACCGACGATCAACATTATATGATCATTCCATTTTAAATCACTCCTAGTGCGTACTCCCAGATAATTTATGGTATTAACTGCTTCCAGTTGCTGACCTGCTATTTTGTAGCTAAATGATAAAGGATCTATCTTTCTGTGTATTCGCAGCACATTACACTTGTCTACATTGAGATTCAATTGCCATTCCCTGCACCATGCGTCAATTCGCTGCAGATCCTCCTGCATTTCAGTACAATTTTCCATTGTTACAACCTCTCGATACACCACAGCATCATCCGCAAAAAGCCTCAGTGAACTTACGATGTCATCCACAAGGTCATTTATGTATATTGCGAATAGCAACGGTCCTATGACACTCCCCTGCGGTATACCTGAAATCACTCTTACTTCGGAAGACTTCTCTCCATTGAGAATAACATGCTGCGTCCTGTTATCTAGGAACTCCTCAATCCAATCACACAATTGGTCTGATAGTCCATATGCTCTTACTTTGTTCATTAAACGACTGTGGGGAACTGTATCGACCGCCTTGCGGAAGTCAAGAAACACGGCATCTACCTGGGAACCCGTGTCTATGGCCCTCTGAGTCTGGTGGACGAATAGCGCGAGCTGGGTTTCACATGACCGTCTTTTTCGAAACCCATGCTGATTCCTACAGAGTAGATTTCTAGTCTCAAAAGCCTTCCGGAAATCCAGAAATACGTAATTTGAAATCCCTTGTCAATAGCTTTCAACACTTCATGATAGTAAAAAGCTAGCTGTGGTTCACAAGAACGATGATCCGTGTTGAATGTCTGTCAATAGACCGTTTTTTTTTTTTTTTTGTTTTTTTCCCGAGGTAATTCATAATGTTCGAACACAGTATATGTTCCAAAATCCTTCTGCATATCGATGTTAATGATATGGGCCTGTAATTTAGTGAATAACTCCTACTACCTTTCTGTTCCGTCCCCGGTAGCCGAATGCTCAGCGTGACGAATTGTGAATCCTCTGGGCCCGTGTTCGATTCGCGGCTCGGTCTTGGAATTTTCTCCGTCCAGGGACTGGTGTTGTGCTGTCCTCATCAGCATCCTGTCATCCTCATCGACTGCCGGTCGCCGAAGTGGCGTCAAATTCAAAGACCGGCACCCGGCGAACGGCCTGCCCGACGGGGGACCATAGCCATACGAATAAATGAAAACTACCTTTCTTGAATGTTGGTGTGATCTGTGCAACTTTCGAGTCTTTGGGTGCCGATCTTTTGTAGAGCGAATTGTTGCATATGCTTGTTAAGTATAGAGCTAATGCATCAGCATAATATGAAAGGAACCTAATTGGTATACAGTGTGGATCAGAAGACTTGCTTTTATTAGGTGATTTAAGTTGCTTCACTAATGCGAGGATATTTACTTCTACGTTTCTCATGTTGGCAGCTGTTCTTGATTCGATTTCTAGAATATTTACATCGTCTCCTTTTATGAAGGCATTTCGGAAAGCTGTGTTTAGCAACTCTGCTTTGGCAGCACTGTCTTCGATAGTGTCTCCATTGCTATCGCGGAGAGAAAGCATTAACTGTATCTCACCGCTAACATCACTTACGACCAGAATCTCTTGGGATTTTCTGCCAGGTTTCGAGACAAAGTTTCGTTGTGGAAACTATTATAAGCATTTCACATTGAAGTCCGCGCTAAATTTCGAGCTTCCGGTAGAGATCGCCAATCTTCGGGATTTTGCGTCTGTTTAAGTTTGGCATGTTGTTGTTTTTCACAGTTTCTGCAACAGTGTTCTGATGCGTTGTGTGTACCAAGGAGAATCAGCTCCGTTATTTGTTAATTTACTTGGTACAAATCCCTCAATTGCTGCTGATACTATTTCTTTGAATTCATGCTACATATCGTGTATACCTATATTAATTTGGAAGGAGTGGAGATTGTCCCTCAGGAAGGCGTCAAGTGAATTTTTATCTGATTGTTTGAATAGGTATATTTTTCGTTTATTTTTGGAGGATTTGGGGGTTACAATATTCAATCTCGCTACGACGACCCTGTGTTCACTAATCCGTGTATCAGTTTAGATGCTCCTTATTAACTCTGGATTGTTTGTTGCTAACAGGTCAAGTGTGCTTTCACAACCGTTTACTATTTTTGTGGGGTCATGAACTACCTGCTCGAAATAGTTTTCAGAGAATGCTTTTAGCACAATTTCGGATTATGTTTTATGCGAACCTCCGGAATTAGTATGTGTTTCGCTAACATATCGACGGTAAATTAAAGTCACCACCAAATATTATCGTATGAGTCGGGTACGTGTTTGAAATCAGACTCAATTTCTTTTAACCTTTCAGCAATTGTATCATCTGAATTGGAAGGTTGGTAAAAGGATCCAATTTTTACGAGGTGCATTCAAGTTCTAAGGCCTCCGATTTTTTTTTTTTATTAACTAACTACTCACCCGAAATCGATGAAACTGGCGTTACTTCTGACGTAATCGCCCTGCAGACGTACACGTTTTTCACAACGCTGACGCCATGATTCCACGGCAGCGCGAAGGCTTCTGTAGGAGTCTGTTTTGACCACTGGAAAATCGCTGAGGCAATAGCACCACGGCTGGTGAATGTGCGGCCACGGAGAGTGTCTTTCATTGTTGGGAAAAGCCAAAAGTCACTAGGAGCCAGGTCAGGTGAGTAGGGAGCATGAGGAATCACTTCAAAGTTGTTATCACGAAGAAACTGTTGCGTAACGTTAGCTCGATGTGCGGGTGCGTTGTCTTCGTGAAACAGCACACGTGCATCCCTTCCCGGACGTTTTTATTGCAGTGCAGGAAGGAATTTGTTCTTCAAAACATTTTCGTAGGATGCACCTGTTACCGTAGTGCCCTTTGGAACGCAATGGGTAAGGATGACGCCCTCGCTGTCCGAGAACATGGACACCATCATTTTTTCAGCACTGGCGGTTACCCGAAATTTTTTTGGTGGCGGTGAATGTGTGTGCTTCCATTGAGCTGACTGGCGCTTTGTTTCTGGATTGAAAAATGGCATCCACGTCTCATCCATTGTGACAACCGACGAAAAGAAAGTCCCATTCATGCTGTCGCTGTGCGTCAACATTGCTCGGCAACATGCCACACGGGCAGCCGTGTAGTCGTCCGTCAGCATTCGTGGGACCCACCTGGATGACGCTTTTCGCATTTTCAGGTCGTCATGCAGGATTGTGTGCACAGAACCCACAGAAATGCCAACTCTGGAGGCGACCTGTTCAACAGTCATTTGGCGATCACCCAGAACAATTCTCTCCACTTTCTCGATCATGTCGTCAGACCGGCTTGTGCGAGCCCGGAGGTTGTTTCGGTTTGTTGTCACACGATGTTCTGCCTTCATTAAACTGTCGCACCCACGAACGCACTTTCGACACATCCATAACTCCATCACCACATGTCTCCTTCAACTGTCGATGAATTTCAATTGGTTTCACACTACGCAAATTCAGAAAACGAATGATTGCACGCTGTTCAAGTAAGGAAAACGTCGCCATTTTAAGTATTTAAAACAGTTCTCATTCTCGCCGCTGGCGGTAAAATTCCATCTGCCGTACGGTGCTGCCATCTCTGGGACGTATTGACAATGAACGCGGCCTCATTTTAAAACAATGCGCATGTTTCTATCTCTTTCCAGTCCGGAGAAAAAAAAATCGGAGGCCTTAGAACTTGAATGCACCTCGTATTTTATTCCGGGTGCCAAGTATGACCGCTGCCCATATTAACGCACAGAAACTATCTCCTTCAATTTCGCGAAAAGATTAACTACTTCTAACAGCAACAAACACGCCACCGCCAACCATGTTTAGCCTATCCTTTCGGAACAATGTTAGGTTCTTTGCAAAAATTTCGCCAGAGCTTATCTCCGGCTTTAGCCGGCTTTCAGTGCCTACAACGATTTGAACATCAGTGCTTTCTATTGGCGCTCGGAACTCTGGTACTTTCCCAACACAGCTACGACAATTTACAACTGTTACACCGATGGTTCCTGTATCTATGTTCTTCCTGTGTTCAGCCTGCACCCTTTGTGACTGAAGCTCTTCCTGTGTTTTCCCGAGACCCTCTAAACTAAGAAGCCGCCCAGTCCATGACACACGGCCCCTGCTACCCGTGTAGCCGCCTCCTGCGTATAGCGGACACCTGACCTATTTCGCGGAACACGAAACCCAGCCACCCCTTGGCGCAAGTCGAGGAATCTACAGCCTACACGGTCGCTGAACCGTCTGAGGCTCTGATTGATACCCTCCACTCGGCTCTGTACCAGAGATATGCAATCGGTCCCGTATGATTTTCAAGGGAATTTTCAATCATTGTTGCTGTAAAATAGTGGGAAACGTAGGTAACGGCGGTGGAGGTGGACAGCGATCATGCACTCATCTCTCCGACCACAAAGGCTCAGGTAGATTCAGATCTGATGACTGCGGTGCCCAGTGGAGAATCGACAACACATCCTTCTGTTCACAAAACCCATCCCGTGCGATGCGAGGTGTGTGAGCGGGTGGCCTGTGTTCTTGGAACACAGCATCACCATTGGGGAACAAGCATTGTACCTTGAGATCAGCCAAACTACCTCAAATACCCCGAAGAAAACATGCCAAATTTAAATGAGCGCAAAATCTCGAAGACTGGCGATCTTTTACAGAAGCTCCAAATTTAGCGCGGACTTCAAAAGGATGTTCAAATGTGTGTGAAATCTTATGGGACTTAACTGCTAAGGTCGTCAGTCCCTAAGCTTACACACAATTAGACCTAAATTATCGTAAGGACAAACACACACACCCATGCCCGAGGGAGGACTCGAACATCCGCCGGGACCAGCCGCACAATCCATGACTGCAGCGCCTCAGACCGCTCGGCTAATCCCGAGCGGCTACCTGGCACTTCAATGCGAGATACTTACAATAGTTTTCACAACGGAACTTTGTCTCGAAACAGGGCAGAAAATCCGAAGAGATTCTGGTCGTATGTGAAGTATGTTAGCGGCAAAACACAATCAATGCCTTCTCTGCGCGATAGCTGTGGAGATGCTACCGAAAACAGTGCTGCCAAAGCAGAGTTACAAAACACAGCCTCCCGAAATGCCTTCACAAAAGAAGGCGAAGTAAATATTCCAGAATTCTAATCGATAACAGCTGCTAACATGAGTAACGTAGAAGTAAATGTTCTTGGAGTAGTGAAACAACTTAAATCACTTAATAAAATCAAGTTTTTTGGTCCAGACTGTATACCAGTTAGGTTTCTTTCGGAGTATGCTGAAGCATTAGCTCCATACTTGACAATCATCTACAACCGTTCGCTCGATGAAAAATCCCTACCCAAATCCTGGCAAGTTGCACAGGTCATACCAATATTCAAGAAAGGCATGAGGAGTACTCCACTAAATTACAGGGCCAAATCATTAACGTCGATGTGTAGAAGGGAACATATATTGTGTTCGAACATTATGAATTACCCCGAAGAAAGCGATCTATTGACACACAGTCAACATCAGTTTAGGAAACATCGTTCTTGTGAAACACAACCAGCTCTTTATTCGCATAAAATGTTGAGTGCTATTGACAAGGCATTTCAGATCGATTCCATGTTTCTGGATTTCCGGAAGGCTTTTGACACTGTATTACACAAGCGGCTTGTAGTGAAATTACGTATTTATGGAATATCGTCTCAGTTATGCGACTGGATTTGATTTCCTGTCAGAGGGGTCACAGTTCGTACTAATTGACGGAAAGTCATCGGAGTAAAACAGAAGTGATTTCTGGCGTTGCGCAGGGTAGTGTTACAGGACCTTTGCTGTTCCTTATCTACATAAACGATTTGGGAGACAATCTCAGCAGCCGTCTTCGGTTGTTTGCAGATGACGCTGTCGTTTATCGACTAATAAAGTCATCAGAAGATCAAAACAAACGGCAAAACGATTTAGAAAAGATATCTGAATGGTGCGAAAATTGGCAGTTGACCCTAAATAACGAAAAGTGAGACGTCGGCCACATGAGTGCGAGAAGGAATCCGTTAAACTTCGATTACACGATAAAACAACCAACTACACATCTAGGAATTACAACTACGAAAAACCTAAATTTGATGGAACACACAAAAAATGTTATGGGGAAGGCTAACCAAAGAATGCGTTTTATTGGTAGGACACTTGGAAAATGTAACAGATCTACTAAGGAGATTGCCTACACTACGCTTGTCCGTCCTCTTTTAGAATACCGCTGCGTGGTGTGGGATCCTTACCAGATAGGACAGACGGAGTACATCGAAAAAGGTCAAAGAAGGGCAACACGTTTTGTGTTGTCGCAAAATATGGCATAGAGTGTCATTGAAATGATACAGAATTTGGGCTGGACATCATTAAAAGAAAGGCGTTTTTCTTTGCGGCGGAATCTTCTCACGAAATTCCAATCACCAACTTTCTCCTCCGAATGCGAAAATATTTTGTTGATACCGACCTACACAGGGAGAAACGATCGCCATGATAAAATAAGGGAAATCAGAACTCGTAAGGAAAGATATAGGTGTTCATTCTTTCCGCGTGCTCTACGAGATTGGTATAATAGACAATTGTGAATCTGGTTCGATGAACCCTGTGCCAGGGTGTTAAATATAATTTGCAGAGTATCGATGTAGACGTAGATGTAGATGTAGATGGTTAGATAGTTCTTGGCAGTAATGTGACCTTGCACTCTGCACCATGGGCTTCATGGAATACCACGACATGGCTGCCCAAAGCATCACCGAATCTCCGCCATGTTTCTCTATTGGCACGTAAATCCTGACAGAAGATGGGAACAATGTGAAACAAGACTCATCCGACCGAACGACTTTCTTCCGTTACTCCACAGTCTAGATCTTATGACTTAGGCGCCACATTTTCCTGTTATGAGTATTTACATCACTGATGAGTAATTCTGGAAGTCCAGCTCGCTCTGGATTTTCCTGGTTATGGAGCTCCCTCCGTGTTGCTTTCCTTCTGTCAGGGTTCACAACTGCCAGTTATACAGTGACTTTTACAGCAGTCGTCCTATTATTCTTCGCTACAATCCTCCTTAATGACCGTCTGCCCCGATGACTCACCTCACACTTCCGTCCGCGGTATGACTTAGCGGACGTTCTTCTGGTTTCCCTGTAAGTGCAGTAATCTTCGAAACGGTGCCACTTCAAACACCAACAAACACCTGTTGAGGACAATGCACAGGTGGCGGCGGGGTCAAAAAGAACATCGCAACTTGCAGGATTCGTTAACATCTGCTTTTACAGGGTGTTTCAAAAATGACCGGTATATTTGAAACGGCAATAAAAACTAAACGAGCAGCGATAGAAATACACCGTTTGTTGCAATATGCTTGGGACAACAGTACATTTTCAGGCAGACAAACTTTCGAAATTACAGTAGTTACAATTGTCAACAACAGATGGCGCTGCGGTCTGGGAAACTCTATAGTACGATATTTTCCACATATCCACCATGCGTAGCAATAATATGGCGTAGTCTCTGAATGAAATTACCCGAAACCTTTGACAACGTGTCTGGCGGAATGGCTTCACATGCAGATGAGATGTACTGCTTCAGCTGTTCAATTGTTTCTGGATTCTGGCGGTACACCTGGTCTTTCAAGTGTCCCCACAGAAAGAAGTCACAGGGGTTCATGTCTGGCGAATAGGGAGGCCAATCCACGCCGCCTCCTGTATGTTTCGGATAGCCCAAAGCAATCACACGATCATCGAAATATTCATTCAGGAAATTAAAGACGTCGGCCGTGCGATGTCGCCGGGCACCATCTTGCATAAACCACGAGGTGTTCGCAGTGTCGTCTAAGGCAGTTTGCACCGCCACAAATCCACGAAGAACGTCCAGATAGCGTGATGCAGTAATCGTTTCGGATATGAAAAAGGGGCCAATGATTCCTTTGGAAGAAATGGCGGCCCAGACCAGTACTTTTTGAGGATGCAGGGACGATGGGACTGCAACATGGGGCTTTTCGGTTCCCCATATGCGCCAGTTCTGTTTATTGACGAAGCCGTCCAGGTAAAAATAAGCTTCGTCAGTAAACCAAATGCTGCCCACATGCATATCCCCATCATCAATCCTGTGCACTATATCGTTAGCGAATGTCTCTCGTGCAGCAATGGTAGCGGCGCTGAGGGGTTGCCGCGTTTGAATTTTGTACGGATAGAGGTGTAAACTCTGGCGCATGAGACGATATGTGGACTTTGGCGCCATTTGGACCGCAGCTGCAACACGGCGAACGGAAACCCGAGGCCACTGTCGGATCACCTGCTGCACTAGCTGCGCGTTACCCTCTGTGGTTGCCGTACGCGGTCGCCCTACCTTTCCGGCACGTTCATCCGTCACGTTTCCAGTCCGTTGTAATTTTTCAAACAGATCCGTTATTGTATCGCTTTTCGGTCCTTTGGTTACATTAAACCTCCGTTGAAAACTTCGTCTTGTTGCAACAACACTGTGTTCTAGGCGGTGGAATTCCAACACCAGAAAAATCCTCTGTTCTAAGGAATAAACCATGTTGTCTACAGCACACTTGCACGTTGTGAACATCACACGCTTACAGCAGAAAGACGACGTACAGAATGGCGCACCCACAGACTGCGTTGTCTTCTATTATCTTTCACATCACTTGCAGTGCCATCTGTTGTTGAAAATTGTAACTACTGTAATTTCGAAAGTTTGTCTGCCTGAAAATGTACCGTTGTCCCAAGCATATTGCAACAAACGGTGTATTTCTATCGCTGCTCGTTTAGTTTTTATTGCCGTTTCAAATATACCGGTCATTTTTGAAACACCCTGTATGTTGACGCTAGCATTTCTCGCTGTTTCCATATTTTTCTCCAACCCCTGTGCATACAACTAACACACGCTGGTATGGCGTAAAACGCACCACGCTGGATTGCTGGACAAGGGGGTGAGCGAGACGCGGCGGAACAATGACCATCGTCTGGTACTACACAGAGCTGCCTGAGTGTGGCTTTTGCTCTCATTTTGGCCATTTCCAGCTTAGAAAAATACAACAACCAAAGTTAAAGTACGCAGAACGAAGTTAACAGCTTACGCAGTTCACAGATAGGGTGTGCACAGGACTTCCCTCTCTTTGCTAACTGAAGGCGACAGCAACAGCATCCGGCTACATAGTTATTAAATGAAATAAAATTTCGCACACAATTAAAAAAAAACAGACCACGGGGTCCACGCAATATACGCTGGCGAAAATAAGAAAATGATAATAGACATGTATTAAAGGCTACTAGTGATGCTTCGTAAATAAAAGGAAACAAAACACATTTGGCGTAAAAACACGTATTTTTTACTTAGTTCCATAAATGGGTCACATCTCCAAGAAAATAATGATACCCTGGTAAAAATATATGTTGCATATTGCTTTATTGGCAATACTGGACGTAATAGAAAACAAAACTGGCTTTTTCTGTAAGATAGCCACAAGAAAACAAAAATCAAGAAGATAAAGACGTTTCCCATTGATAAACAGAAAAAAAGCAAAAAAAAATTACGAAATATTCCACTGTAGGCACGACAGTTTCTTCTGTCATCTTGCGCAACACATTATTTACAATCCAACTGGTACTCCTCGTAACTGGAGACACTTTGGAATGCGGTTGGGCACACTCTTTACCAAATCGTCCTGTGGGATGCTGCTCCATTTCTCCACAGCGGCTTCTATGTGGTCTCTGGTGGCACACGATGACTGCAAACTGCTCATTTTAGCTTGGTGACTCACGTGGACTCTAAAACAAGTACACGATTCTTGCTGCATGAACAACAGTTTAACTGGCCGTTAAATTCAGACTGACTATAACAAGAAGACCTTTTATTATACACTGAAGAGCCAAAGAAACTGGTACACCTGCCTAATATCGTGTAATGGCCCCACACGCACGCAGAAGTGCCGATATATGGGGGACTGATGACATTAGATGTTAAGTCCCATAGTGCTCAGAGCCATTTTTTGATCCCTTGATGACTCAGAACATGCCCTACCAACCGATCCCTTCTTCTAGTCAAGTTGTGCCACAAACTCCTCTTCTCCCCAATTCTATTCAATACCTCATCATTAGTTATGTGATCTACCCATCTAATCTTCAGCATTCTTCTGTAGCACCATATTTCGAAAGCTTCTATTCTCTTCTTGTCCAAACTATTTACCGTCCATGTTTCACTTCCATACATGGCTACACTCCATACAAATACTTTCAGAAAAAGACTTCCTGACACTTAAATCTATACTCGATGTTAACAAACTTCTCTTCTTCAGAAACGCTTCCCTTGCCATTGCCAGTCTACGTTTTATATCCTCTCAGTGACCATCATCAGTTATTTTGCTCCCCATATAGCAAAACTCATGTATTACTTTAAGCGTCTCATTTCCTAATCTAATTCCCGCAGCATCACCCGATTTAATTCGACTACATTCCATTATTCTCGTTTTGCTTTTCTTGATGTTCATCTTGACCCTGTACATTCCGTTCAGCTGCTCTTCCAGGTCCTTTGCTGTCTCTGACAGAATTACAATGTCATCGGCGAACGTCAAATTTTTATTGTTTCTCCATTGATTTTAATTCCTACTCCAAATTTTTCTTTTGTTTCCTTTACTGCTTGCCCAATATACAGTTTGAATAATATAGGGTAGAGGCTACAACCCTGTCTCACTCCCTTCCCAACCACTGCTTCCTTCAATAGCACTTTTAAAAGGTTTCCTTCCGGTTTTTTTCCCTTCTCCTTGAGTTTCGCTCCCATTGCTGCTGATTTAAATTCCTGTTTTTGCTCTTCAATAAGTCACAGAATGGGCGGTTATGATCATAGCTGTTTTGCGCACTAAAATCGTAATCCAAAAAAAGTAAAGAAAAAGAAATCCCCGCAGTATCGCTGCTCCACGAGGTGTAAAACTATAATTTTTGGGTGCGCGCAGGTCTCTGTAAGGGGAATTGCTGCTTTGTTTGTGCTCAACAGTTCCTTTGCCTTCCTTATGCAAGCGTAAAGATACCATTTCTCCTCACCAGCAACGATGTACAGTATTGGAACGCTCGGTGGTGCTCACGAGCCAATCGACGGCGAGCTATCAGAGATGCACATTTAGCCATCCGCTGATTTTTTTGATTTTAGCTTAGAGCATTAACGATACCTGAAGCATAGCCATTGCACGCAGATTAGTCGCCAATGTCGAAACGATCCTTCTCAAAACGAAAAAAAAACATTTTCTTGTAGTCCTGTGTCCAGTGGCTTTATCACCAAACACGGGACAAATGTTTTCGGCTGCCTCCGCTGCTCTCACCCTCTACTGAACTCAAACAGAAGAATTTGTTGGAAATGTTCCGATTTCTCCACTTGGCATTCCAGTTTCTAGGGTCGAAAAAAAATGGTTCAAATGGCTCTGAGCACTATGGGACTTAACTTCTGAGGTCATCAGTCCCGTAGAACTTAGAACTACTTAAACCTAACTAACCTAAGGACAGCACACACATCCATGCTCGACGCAGGATTCGAACCTGCGACTGCACCTGTCACGCGGCTCCAGACTGTAGCGCCTTGAACCGCTCGGCTACCCCGGCCGGATAGCGTCGAAAAGCTTCTCACATCTCCAAATGACAAAATGACAGTCTGTAAACTCAGACAGTGAATTGCGACTAGAAAATGACAGTCGATAAATAACTCATAGCAACTGGAATAGCAAAATGGGAAACAAAAACGCGACGAAATTATGCACCAACCTAATAGATGGGTATATCGTATTAGCGTCCAAGAGGAATTGAATTTAGTAGGGAAAAAAAAAACGACGAAATTTGACTGAGCCGGCCGGAGTGGGCGTGCGGTTCTAGGCGCTACAGTCTGGAGCCGAGCGACCGCTAGGTCGCAGGTTCGAATCCTGCCTCGGGAATGGATGTGTGTGACGTCCTTAGGTTTAAGTAGTTCTAAGTTCTAGGGGACTGATGACCTCAGAAGTTAAGTCGCATAGTGCTCAGAGCCATTTGAATCATTGACTGGGAGATTAAATGGAGGGATAGGTTTTTAAAACGCGACATGAGACTTAAGGGACTGAAAAATTTAGCGATTGAACAAGATGTTGAGGGTAATGGTAGTACAGAGGGAGATTACAGCAAAGGTGTTACAGTGGATGTAGGGTTCAGTAGTCATGTAGGTATCAGTAAACTTGCACAGGACTCACTGGCGTACAAGTCAACCTTCGAACTGAGGACCGGGACATCGCACAGTGATGGCCGACTAGCGTGGAACAAGTCTAGCAGTTCTCTACGCACGCTTCTCTGCCTCCGTGCTTCGTTCGAGTGCGCGCTTTATGTAATGTCTCATTAGCGTGGAGGTAATTGGTGGCTGCCCGGGAAGTCATTAACCGCGGAATGCATAACGACTCAACGCGCACCGCTGTGTGAATCAAACCAGCCACAGAGCAGCTGCAGCGCGCTTTCGACACGTGGAAGCGCCTGCTTTTCCTCCCAGAATCACCAGTCACTGCAGAGGCGTCACGACATCCCCCCACCTCCCTCCTCGCAATTTTGATTTACTTCAGACTAGCGAACCCAGCAATGCTTCACAGTTGGTAAATACGTGTAGCAATTGAAAATACATCCTAAATTCCTTGTCTTCCCCCTCTCTCTGCTCATCTTATCATCCCCCCTCGCTCTCCGTATATCTCCTCCTCCCCCATCCTTCCACATCTACATCATTACTCTGCATTTTACATTTAAGTGCTTGGCAGATGGTTCATCGAACCAAAATCATACTATCTCTCTATCATTCCACTCCCGAACAGCGCACGGGAAAAAAAAATATTTTCGCATTCGGAATAGAAAGTTGGTGACTGAAATTTCGTAAATAGATCTCGCCGCGACGAAAAGCGTCTTTGCTTTAATGACTTCCATCCCAACTCGCGTATCATATCTGCCACACTGTCTCCCCTATTACGTGATAATACAAAACGAGCTGTTCTTTTTTGCACCCTTTCGATGTCCTCCGTCAATCCCACCTGGTAAGGATGCCACACCGCGCAGCAATATTCTAACAGAGGACGAACGAGTGTAGTGTAAGCTGTCTCTTTAGTGGACTTGTTGCATCTTCTAACTGTCCTGCCGATGAAACGCAACCTTTGGCTCGCCTTCCCCACAATATTATCTATGTGGTCTTTCCAACTGAAGTTGTTCGTAATTTTAACACCCAGGTACTTAGTTGAATTGACAGCCTTGAGAATTG
The DNA here is from genome assembly GCF_023864275.1 of Schistocerca cancellata. Classification (NCBI taxonomy): domain Eukaryota; kingdom Metazoa; phylum Arthropoda; class Insecta; order Orthoptera; family Acrididae; genus Schistocerca; species Schistocerca cancellata. Next base: position 206,963,539 of record NC_064635.1, read on the forward strand.
TACTATTTATCGAGTAATCGAATCCCAACGGATTACTTTTGGAACTCATGTGGATCACCTCACACATTTCGTTATTTAGCGTCAACTGCCACCTGCTACACCATACAGCAATCTTTTCTAACTCGCTTTGCAACTGATACTGGTCTTCGGATGTCCTTACTAGACGGTAAATTACCGCATCATCTGCGAACAACCTAAGAGAACTGCTCAGATTGTCACCTAGGTCATTTATATAGATAAGGAATAGCAGAGGTCCCAGGACGCTTCCCTGGGGAACACCTGATATCACTTCAGTTCTACTCGATGATTTGCCGACTTTTACTACGAACTGCCACCTTCCTGACAGGAAATCATGGATCCAGTCGCACGACTGAGACGATACCCCATAGGCCCGCAGCTTGGTTAGAAGTCGCTTATGAGCAACGGTGTCAAAAGCTTTCCGGAAATCCAGAAATACGGAATCAACTTGAGATCCACTGTCGATACCGGCTATTACTTCGTGCGAATAAAGAGCTAGCTGCGTTGCACAAGAATGATGTTTTCTGAAACCATGCGGATTACGTATCAATAGATCGTTCCCTTCGAGGTGATTCATAATGTTTGAATACAGTACATGCTCCAAAACCCTACTGCAAACCGACGTCAATGATATAGGTCTGTAGTTCGATGGATTACTCCTACTACCCTTCTTAAACACTGGTGCGACCTGCGCTATTTTCCAATCTGTAGGTACAGATCTATCGGTGAGCGAGCGGTTGTATATGATTGCTAAGTAGGGAGCTATTGTATCAGCGTAATCTGAAAGGAACCTAACCGGTATACAATCTGGACCTGAAGACTTGCTCGTTTCAAGATACTTGAGTTGCTTCACAACCCCTAAGGTATCTACTTCTAAGAAACTCATGCTAGCAGCTGTTCGTGTTTCAAATTCTGTGCATGACTTCCTACCGCTCTCTCTGTCAATTACCTGCTGCTCCCTCTTCATGTACATTTCCGTCCGAACATTCATTAGAGTAAGTTTGCTAAATCCCACAAGATCTATTCGAGATTTTTGTTAACAACGTGTCCCTTCTTTATATTAAATACATTACCATATATGTAATATATTACAAAGATACATATCTCGTGTCTGTCCGAATGTTCATTAAGAGTATGATGTAAAAATTTGAATTAAATCGATCAAGAACTTTCCCAGGTTTGCGTTAGTTACGCTTCCCATTAATATATTAAATATATACACTGAAGCGCCAAAGTAACTGGTATAGGAATGCGTATTATAATACTGAGATATTTAAAGAGGCAAAATACAGCCCTGCAGTCGGCAACGCATTTATAAGACAACAAGCGTCTGGCGCAGTTGTTAGGTGGGTTACTGCTGCTACAATTGGCGGGTTATCAAGATTTAAGTGAGTTTGAACGCGGTGTTACAGTCGGTGCACGAGCGATGCGGCACAGCATCTCCGAGGTAGCGATGGAGATCTTCCGTACGACTATTTCACGAGTGTACCGCGAATATCAGAAATCCGGTAGAACATCGGATCTCCGACATCGCGGCGGCCGGAAAGAATCCTGCAAGAACGGGACCAACGACGACTGAAGAGAATCGGAGTCACACACTTCCGCAAATTCCTGCAGATTTCACTGCCGGGCCATCAACAAGTGTCAGAGTGCGAACCATTCAGCGGAACAGCATGGATATGGGGTTTCCAAGCCGAACTCGGTACTCCTGTACCCTTGATGGCTACACGACACAACGCTTTACGCCTCGCCTGGGCCCGTCGACACCGATATTAGACAGTTGATGACTGGAAACATGTTGCCTGGTAGGACGTGCCTCGTTTCAAATAGTATCGAGCGGATGGAAGTGAACGGGTATGGAGATAACTTCATGAGTCCATGGACTCAGCATGTGAGTAGGGGCTATTCTAGCTGATAGAAGCTCTGTAATGCTGTAGGGTGTGTGCAGTTGGAGTGATGTCGGACTCCTGATACGTCTAGGTACGGTCCTGATAGGTGACACCAACGTAAGCATCCTGTTTTTTTTTAATCTTATGGGACTTAACTGCTAAGGTCATCAGTCCCTAAGCTTACACACTACTTAACCTCAATTATCCTAAGGACAAACACACACACCCATGCCCGAGGGAGGACTGGAACCTCCGCCGGAACCAGCCGCACAGTCCATGACTGCAGCGCCTTAGACCGCTCGGCTAATCCCGCGCGGCCATCCTGTTTGATCACCTTTATCCATTCATGTCAGTTGTGCATTCCGACGGACTTGGGCAATTCCAGCAGGACAATGCGACACCCCAGAAAAGACATTACTGGAGTCCATGCACGTCGTAGTCGTGTCGCTGCACTTCTGCGTGCACGCGGGGGTCACACACGATATATATATATATATATATATATATATATATATATATATATACTACTGGCCATTAAAATTGCTATACCACGAAGATGACGTGCTACAGACGCGAAATTTAACCGACAGGAAGAAGATGCTGTGATACGCAAATGATTAGCTTTTCAGAGCATTCACACAAGGTTGGCGCCGGTGGCGACTCCTACAACGTGCTGACATGAGGAAAGTATGCAACCGATTTGTGATACACAAACAGCAGTTGACCGGCGTTGCCTGGTGAAACGTTCTTGTGATACCTTGTGTAAGGAGGAAGAATGCGTACTATCACGTTTCCGACTTTGATAAAGGTCGGATTGTAGCCTATCCCGAGTACAGTTTCTCGTATCGCGACATTGCTGCTCGCGTTGGTAGAGATCCAATGACTGTTAGCAGAATATGGAATCGGTGGGTTCAGGAGGGTAATACGGAACGCCGTGCTGGATCCCAACGGCCTCGTATCACTAGCAGTCGAGATGACACGCATCTTATTCGCATGGCTGTAACGGATCGTGCAGCCACGTCTCGATCCTTGAGTCCACATGGGGACGTTTGCAAGACGACAACCCTCTGCACGAACAGTTCGACGACGTTTGCAGCAGCATGGACTATCAGCTCGGAGGTCACGGCTGCGGCTACATTTGACGCTGCATCACAGACAGGAGCGCCTGAGATTCTGTACTCAACGACGAACCTGTGTGCACGAATGGAAAAACGTCATTTTTTCGGATGAATCCAGGTTCTCTTTACAGCATCGTGATGGTCGCATCCGCATTTGGCGACATCGCGGTGAACGCACATTGGAAGCGTGTATTCGTCATCGCCATACTGGCGTATCACCCGGCGTGATGGTATGGGGTGCCGTCTCGGTCACCTCTTGTTCGCACTGACGGCTCTTTGAACAGTGCACGTTAAATTTCAGATGTGTTACGAGTTGTGGCTCTACCCTTCATTCGATCCCTGAGAAACCCTACAGTTTAGCAGGATAATAGACGACCGCATATTGCAGGTCCTGTACGGGCCTTTCTGGAAACAGAAAATGTTCGATTGCAGCCCTGGCCAGAACATTCTCCAGATCTCTCACCAACTGAAAAAGTCTGGTCAATGGTGGCCGAGCAACTGGCTCGTCACAATACGCAAGTCACTACTCTTGATGAACTGTGGTATCGTGTTGAAGCTGCATGGGCAGCTGTATCTGTACACGCCATCTAAGCTCTGTTTTACTCAATGCCCAGGCGTATCGAGGCCGTTATTACGGCCAGAGGTGGTTGTTCTGGGTACTGATTTCTCGGGATTTATGCACCCAAACTGCGTGAGAATGTAATCATGTCAGTTCTAGTATAAAATATTTGTCCAATGAATACCCGTTTATCGTCTGCATTTCTTCTTGTTGTAGCAATCTTAATGGCCAGTAATGGCGGAAAACTGGAGCATTCGACATATTCATAGGTGCTTGTAGAATGTCTACGAGGGCCTGGCGGTGAACAAAAGCACAGTGAATCGTTGGGCGAGGCTTCATCGCAACAAGGCTCAGCAAACCTGTCCGATCTGCCGCGTGCCGGCTGGCCGCACTCAGCTGCGACGCCTGCAATGTTGGAACGTGCGGACACTCTCGTTCGAGGTAAACGACGGATCACAACCTAAAACCTTGCTGCTCAACTGGGCTTCTCTGTTGACAGCGCTTACACACGCGCTGTGCCGTGCGTCCATACAAGTACAGAGCGGTCGCCGCACGTAAGACGCGGCCACCGCCTTCTCGAGCACCGTGTGCCAACGCTCCAGTGGCTGGAGCGCGGCGTGCTTCAAAGTGCTCACTGTGGGGGCGCCGCAAGAGATGCAGCAGTCGCACCGCTGGAGTCGGCGGAGCCAGTCGGGATGCAGCCCCACGTGGCTAAGTCCCGTCGTCGCGGCCCGGAAGGGGAGTCGTCTGCTGCGCCTCCTGGAGCACGGAGCGCGCCCCCTCTCAGTCGCGACGCTGTTACCGTGGTACTGTTTCTGGTGAGAGACGGACTTTGGCTGCGGGCCTGGACACGACTGCTTAGGCTGTGTTCTGCTTCACCTCGTTTTCAGAGTAAATCTTCCAAGTTGTGATTAATTCCGACTTTCCATTTGGTAGTTTGTGCCTCGGATACAAACATCCACTACGGTCGCAGGTTCGAATCCTGCCTCGCCCATGGATGTGTGTGATGTCCTTAGGTTAGTAGGTTTAAGTAGTTCTACGTTCTAGGAGACTGATGACATCAGAAGTTGAGTCCCATAGTGCTCAGATCCATTTTGAACAAACATCCACCAGTTGGGCTAGTCAAAGGTGTCTGCCAGATGGGTTCCTCGCCACCAAACAGTCCGCCGCTCGTGGTCTCGCGGTAGCGTTCTCGCTTCCCGAGCACGGGGTCCCGGGTTCGATTCCCGGCGGGGTCAGGGATTTTCACCTGCCTCGAGATGACTGGGTGTTTGTGTTGTCCTCATCATTTCATCATCATCCAGGAAAGTGGCGAAATTGGACTGAGCAAAGGTTGGGAAATTGTACGGGCGCTGATAACCACGCAATTGAGCGCCCCACAAACCAAACATCATCATCATCATCAGCCACCAAACAGAAGACCACAGAGAGCAACGAAGGACCATCTGCGCGGAGTTGCTTGCACGTTAAGTGGCTTATCGTGAAAATTATTTTCACGAACATTGTCACAGCTGATAATCGGTTCATCACTTCGAAATGGAAACAAAACAGCGATCCATGGAGTGGCCTCGCACAATCTCTTCTCCGAGAAAAAAAAAGTTCAAAGCCGCACCCTCAGGCAGTAAAGTCATGGCGACGGGCTTCTAGGAGTCTGAATCTGTTACTGTGATGTCCTCGCTCATGGTGCAACGATCAAATCTGGAGTGTATAGTGCTCTACCCTCACGAAATTGAAGAAACGACTTCTGCGTGTCTGTCGTCGGAAAAACGCAAAAGAACTTTTCGTAGCCGGCCGTTGTGGCCGAGCGTTTCTAGGCGCTTCAGTCCGGAACTGCGCTGCTGCTACGATGGCAGGTTTGAATCCTGCCTCGGGCATATCTGCCTTAGGTTAGTTAGGTTTTAGTAGTTCTGTGTCTAAGGCACTGATGACCTCAGATGTTAAATGCCATAGTGCTTAGAGCCATTTCAACCATTTTTGAACTTTTCCTTGTCCATGACGACGCAAGGCCCCCCCACACCAGTCTGCGCTCCTGAGGGGAGGTTACAAAACTTCATCGGAGTGTTCTTCCTCATCCACTGTAGAAGCCGTATCTCGCACCTTCTGCCTCCCTTTGTTTGGCCCAATACAGGTTGCACTCTGCGGAAAGCTGTATCTGGCTTGTGGAGAGGTTATTGATGCAACGAGACATTGGCTCCGACGCCGATCAGTAGACAGGTGTGGTAGAGCATACATGCCCTTCCAGTAAAGCGACGTAAGGGCGTCTCAATGAGCGGAGATTATGCTGAAAAATTGAGTTCTGTGGTCAGAAAAATGGGGAATAAAACTAACTCGCTTTCAGAAAAAAATGTTTTGCTTTGATTATTGAAAGCTCATCGTAGTTCTGAGAAGAGTAGTTTAGTCTGGTTTGGACGTGTAAAAAAAAAAAAAAATGGAAATGAGCGTTTGGCGTCAGTGGCCGGGAGGCCCCTTACGGGGCAGGACCGTCCGCCTTGGTGCAGGTCTTACTCTTCGACCATAAATATAATAGACTGGCCCTGACGTCATTTTCGTGGCTCCAACATCTCTGGGCTAAAGTCACGTGAATGTTGGCAAAACGTGGTTGTTTCCTGTTGCGCTTACGGCTGTACTCAGCGTTTTGTCGGGGGAAATGGCATTACATTTCACGTGTGTTTCTATGACAGTGCAGATACGTTTATTGAAATGTGCTGAACTGACATTTATATGTTTTTTACACTTGAAATAGAGTATCACGTAAATTAAAGTGTTGAAAGTGATGCCTGTAAAGTCAGACTCATATTACATTTTGGAAAGTATCTGTGATAATTCGGTTACAGAATTAAGTATAACTGTTTCTCTTTCCTACTCATAGGTTCCCCAAGGATGAAAACCGAAGGCAGCTTTGGATACAGGCCCTGAAACGGAAAAACTTTAAGCCATTTGCACATACGCGCCTTTGCTAGACGCACTTCGCGAAGAAGTGTTTTGATAGATTAGTTATTATTTACAATGTATATCTATAATTTGTGTTTACAGTGTCTGTCATTTTTAAACCTAGGCTCCAAAATTATTTTCTGAAACTTCAAAGTCTCACCTTTCATCTAAAATATCATTTTTTTTTATCTGATAGTTTAAACTTTTGTAAAAATAGTCGGAACTGAACCTTTGAAGTGCACCTACAATTGATACTCTAAAATGGACCTGCTCCTAAAGTCAACAATTTTGACACCCAGAGTTGACATAATTCCCATATCCCATTTTCTTTTATAAGTGACTAGAGCTCAAAAGGTGGCGAGTCCAATGTTTAAAGTTTTGACACGAGCCCACTCTTACTGTTTAAAAGAATTTTAACGACATGTTACTTTAATTTAGAGTTTATAGTACTTTCGTCCCGCTGCCCACCAGAGTGGCGTTCGATGTATTTGTTAGATTTTATAAATGGTACTGCGAACAAATCCAGGTCAAATATAGTTCTGACATAATTTTCCACAAATTAAAAACTAATTTTTGTTGGAAGCGTTTGGCAGTCAATTAAGAAATGTGGGGAAAATTCGATACTAACAGAGGATGGCAGATCGCTGATTTGAAATCCCGCCACGTTTTGCCAACAGTGACGTGGTTTATGTTGGAGCCACACTAGCCCCATAGCTCCTGCACAGCAAGACCAGTCTACTAGTACCTATGGTCGAAGGTCTTACTACATTCGACGCCACATTCGGCGACCTGCGCGCTGGATGGAGATGAAATGATGATGAAGGCAACGCAACACACAGTCACCCAGGCCCTGAGCGGAGAAAATTACCCGGCCTATCCGGGAATCGAACCCGGGCCCGTAGGAAGGCAATCCGCACTGAGTGATCCGTCACGCTGACCACTCAGCTATCGGGCCGGACTGGACGTCTAAAGAGACTGGAAGATGGAAGAGTACCAAGATCAGTGTTGGGGGCCAAGGTTAAGGGCAAGAGGGCGACCGAGAGCAAGGATTGATTCGATCAAGGTGTAACTAACCGGTTTCTTCGGGTTATTACGTTATTATTGGGAATGGAAATACTTAGAGCTTGTGAAATTAACGTGAGAAGATTAGGGTCGCCATCGACTCTAACCACACAACTAATCAAAGGTTTGGCCGAGTCGGAAAATAAATTAATTTGATCACAGACCAAAAACTCATAAAAATTCATCTACATCTACATCTACATCTACATCCATACCCCGCAAGCCACCTGACGGTGTGTGGCGGAGGGTACCTTCAGTACCTCTATCGGTTCTCCCTTCTATTCCAGTCTCGTATTGTTCGTGGAAAGGAGGATTGTCGGTATGCCTCTGTGTGGGCTCTAATCTCTCTGATTTTATCCTCATGGTCTCTTCGCGAGATACACGTAGGAGGGAGCAATATACTGCTTGACCCTTCGGTGAAGGTATGTTTTCGAAACTTTGACAAAAGCCCATACCGAGCTACTGAGCGTCTCTCCTGCAGAGTCTTCCACTGGAGTTTATCTATCATCTCCGTAACGCTTTCGCGATTACTAAATGATCCTGTAACGAAGCGCGCTGCTCTCCGTTGGATCTTCTCTAAGTCTTGTATCAACGCTATCTGGTACGGATCCCACACTGCTGAGCAGTATTCAAGCAGTGGGCGAACAAGAGTACTGTAATCTACTTCCTTTGTTTTCGGATTGCATTTCCTTAGGATTCTTCCAATGAATCTCAGTCTGGCATCTGCTTTACCGACGATCAACATTATTTGATCATTCCATTTTAAATCACTCCTAATGCGTACTCCCAGATAATTTATGGTATTAACTGCTTCCAGTTGCTGACCTGCTATTTTGTAGCTAAATGATAATGGATCTATCTTTCTGTGTATTCGCAGCACATTACACTTGTCTACATTGAGATTCAATTGCCATTCCCTGCACCATGCGTCAATTCGCTGCAGATCCTCCTGAATTTCAGTACAATTTTCCATTGTTACAACCTCTCGATACACCACAGCATCATCTGCAAAAAGCCTCAGTGAACTTCCGATGTCATCCACCAGGTCATTTATGCATATTGTGAACAGCAACGGTCCTATGACACTCCCCTGCGGCACACCTGAAATCACTCTTACTTCGGAAGACTTCTCTCCATTGAGAATAACATGCTGCGTCCTGTTATCTAGGAACTCCTCAATCCAATCACACAATTGGTCTGATAGTCCATATGCTCTTACTTTGTTCATTAAACGACTGTGGGGAACTGTATCGAACTCCTTGCGGAAGTCAAGAAACACGGCATCTACCTGTGTACCCGTGTCTATGGCCTTCTGAGTCTCGTGGACGAATAGCGCGAGCTGGGTTTCACATGACCGTCTCTTTCGAAACCCATGCTGATTCCTACAGAGTAGATTTCTAGTCTCCAGAAAAGTCATTATACTCGAACATAATACGTGTTCCAAAATTCTACAACTGATCGACCTTAGAGATATAGGTCTACAGTTCTGCACATCTGTTCGACGTCCCTTCTTGAAAACGGGGACGACCTGTGCCCTTTTCCAAGCCTTTGGAACGCTACGCTCTTCTAGAGACCTACGGTACACCGCTGCAAGAAGGGGGGCAAGTTCCTTCGCGTATTCTGTTGTGATGTCGCTCATAGGGGATGCGACGTAATTAATAGTACTGCCCGTGCACTCTTCACGAGAATCAAACATTTAAAATAAAACAGAAAATGCGTGGACACTGTGCATAAGATCAGCTCCCAGCAACACACCTGAAAACAAGACTTAATCTAAAGCATTTGTTTTAAAATTAAAGGGGAAACTAATCACTGGACCTGTGCGTAAGGAAACGCGTTGGATGTGCTAACAGGAAAGCTACGAGGTGAGTGGCTTGGGTGCAAAAACGTAACCTCGGAATGCAAGAGAAAATTGTGTATAAAATCGTTTATTCCTAAGATATGGATGCGAGGCATGTACAGGCATGTACACAATTCCTGATAACATTAATTCCTAAAACATTAAAGAAAAGCACCCATACATTCACCGTTATAATCATTGGTGTGAATCATTCATACAACTGCTGTTCCCTGATAACCGATGGCAATAACTCGTGAAACGATACACGTTTCGCAGTACACCCGCGTGCCCACGTGGTTTGTGGAGACGCAATTTCTAGGTAACGTGGCCAAGTTGAAACAATATCACATCACACAATCATGAACAGTTAACATTCTTTAAAACAAACATGAGATCGGACAGTTAGTGATGTTGGTAGCCCAACAAACTCTAATGTTCAACCACGTGGTTGGCTCTCGACGGACGAAAGGTACATAAAGCAAGGAACATTTGCGAGAAGGCAAAACTATTAATATTTAGGAAAATAAAAGCTTATACAGGCACAGCTGAAGGCAAACAGACATTCATACAGAAGCGAGTGCTCACTTCTTATCCACACCTTTGTGTGGCGCTCTTCTGGCGGATCCAAGTCTGCTACAGAAATTTACTAAAAGAAAAATCTGCCAAAGTTTTTCATTCCTTGCTGCGACAAGGCAAAGCAATCTTTCGGAGTTGAAAAGCGAGACCAAAAGCTAACAGCTCTCCTCTCGCCATGTAACAGCGCGCCACGCGGTCAGTCTAACTCACCCTTCTTCGACTGGAGCACAGCTGTGGACGCTTCCCGTACCGGCGGCAGACTGCCTCCCTTTTCCGTCTCCAGCCTCTTCCACGCTCCGCATGGCCCGGAAAACCCAAAGATGCCATTTCCGCCACCAACCTAAGGCAGGTGGATTTCTCACCAGTAGCGCAAACCTCTTTGCCTACTTGACCACTACGACAGTTGGCTATTCTGTACCAGTACTGCTGAATCTGTACGACTATCGCAGACTTTCTGCAGCAGACTACGCCACCGTCTAGCAACGTGACACACAACCACATCCATTCAATCACACCACTATGAGAGTTATGGGAAAAGAGAAACAAGGAAAGGAAAGGGAAAAGCTAGTGAAAATGGGCTACCGGACTAATGAAAGATGGCTACAGGACCCTTTCAAAGGCCAGTTTAAGAAGAAGGAATCTGGAATGGAACGAAACAGTCACAGTAGAAAAATGGTGCGAAGACGGGGGAATTTGGAGAAGTGCAGTACATGTCCCAACTCGTCCTTATGCTGGATGAAGGGCAAATGCAGACGACAACTGAGTTGAGCAGTCCCTTCCAAATGTTCTGCATGAGCCAAGGGGCAGACGAATCACTGCCAGAGGGAGAGAGCGTTAGGCCCCTGTGCCGCTGCTCTGTCGCTCTCCGAGCAGAAGCAACTATCTTTACTTTCATCGGAGGAAAAATCAGCGTTCCTGCTCTCATAGCGGAGGGCGGTTCGTTAGCGGCGGCAACTCGGCGGGCGCTCGCCTGCCGGCGAAAGAGAAACCGCTGGCTCTTCACCGGTCCGGGTCCCCCGTAATTACAGCCAGCGGTTATCGCACCTGCCTCGCTTCACGATCGATGATCGGCCGCAGCGGATCAGGACGATGCGGTGGTGGTACCGAAGCGCGCAAGCTGGGCGACCAGTGTTGACCAGGAACAGGCACGGCGGGTAGGTTAAGCACAGTTTAAACAAAGTCTGAGTGACTTTTTGGCGGCCAGCTCCTTCTGCTCTATAGATGAATATGTTAAGGAGGGGGGGGGGGGGGGGGTAGGACGTGAAACGGGCCGACTTTGAGCAGGAGAGGCACCACGGGACATTTTAATTTGCACTGTCTATACTTTTACAAATAAATTTATAAAACTTTGTCAGCATGACCAGGAAGGATTCAGGATTCACACTCATAGCAGAGAAAGTTCAAAAACATAACAACACAAATTTTTTTTACATCTGAAATTTCATCATTTTTTTACTTGGTATTGGCTGCAGTTATTGCTGTAGGTGCACTTTTCTTCTTAAGTAAGAGAGATTCTTCGATGAATTTTGCACAGCTTACAAACCATACTTACAGGTGTATGAAACTCTATAATTTCCCAAATCTGTTAAAAACTGTGGTAAAAATTGAGATAATTAACTATAAAATTCGAGTTTTCTCTAAACACGAAGTTTAAAACGTAACAGCCCATTCATTTTTTCCATAGATTAAATAAATTCTAGAGTTTCATACACCTGTAAGTATGGTTTGTAGGCTGTGCAAAATTCATCGAAGAATCTCTTTTACTTATGAAGAAAAGTGTACCTATAGCAACAAATGCAGCCAACAGTAAGTGAAAAAAATCATGAAATTTCACACTCAAAAAATATTATATTTTCGTGTTTTTGAGCTTCCACTGCTATGAGTGTGAATCCTGAATCCTTCCTGGTCATGCTGACAAAGTTTTATGAATTTATTTGTAAGAGTATAGACAGTGCAAATTAAAATGTCCTGTGGTGCCTCTCCTGCTCCAAGTCGGCCAGTTTGACGTCCTACCCCCCTTAACAGGGACTGTTACACCAGCTTAAGTAAAAATGTCTGCTAGTTTTCAGTTTTTGACAGCGCCTGGTCACAACAGTCAAGATCAGGTATGATGGAAGCTGTAGAAATGAATTAAAATTTGTGCCGTAGCCGGGACCTCAACCCAGGTCTCCTTGCTTAGTAGGCAGGCCTCTAGCTTTTTTTTTTTTCGTTCGGTATTGTTCGTTGCGTTTGGTCTGGGCGGACGTCACAAGACATCCGTTCAAGTTGATCGTTGATTCCTTTACTCAGCTTTTATTTTTATTACAGAGGGCGACCAGCCCTCTGACCGAACACGGTCTTTTTTCTTTTTTTTTTTTTTTTTTTAAATCTCATTTTGTTCGCTTTCGCTCGTTGCATCTGCTCGGGGCGGACGTCATAAGACACTCGTTTTAAGTTCGTAGTTGATCGATTAATTCAGTTTTTTTTTATTTCAGAGGGCAGCTAACCCTCTGGCCGAACACGCTGAGCTACCACGTCGGCTAAAGCTTTCCTGGCAGATTAAAACCGTGTGCCGAACCGAGACTCGAACTTGGGACCTTTGCCTTTCGCGGGCCAGTGCTCTACCATCTGAGCTACCCAAGCACATAACCACTACACTACAGTGAGTGTGCTAACGCTGAGCTACCGTGCCGGCTGCCATTACACAACCACAGCACTATTGCTAACACTGCTGCACGGACTTGAGTAGTCGAATACTCTCCCCAAACACGAACTTCAATTCATATCTTCAGCTTATTTCTCTCGAGCGTCTCGACGAAAATTTAATTACAATATCTATAGTTCAGCTACACCTGAGGTGCACGATTTCCCCATTACAGCCAACGCTGCGGTGCATTTCCAACGCCGGAGAGCCTTGACAAGAGTGGCGATATAATAAAGGGAAAAGAAGATGAAGAAGATATGAATTGACGTTTGTGTTGGCGAGGACACTGAAGTTCGGTAGTCCGTCAAGCAGTCTTATCCGTAGTGGCCTGCCTAGTAAGCAAGCAAACCTGGGTTTAGGTCCTGGCTGTGGCAAAAATTTTAATTCATTTTTCAGCTTCAATCATTGTCGTAGATAAAGATGAGACTCAAATGCTTGCCGAAAATTGAATTATAGATCCAAAGATCCGATATTTTGTACATGATAAATTTATTAAAAGGGCATAACTGTGTTTCACTCTGATACTGTATTAATTCAGTAGATATTAGAAGCTCCAGTTTACTGTAATGTATTCACATATCTTGACAATATCCTAACAACTGATCACGGAAGGGAGTATTATCTTCAGATGTTCTACATTTTTTAGTCACACTTTCCGACATGTTCCACTCCCACGAGAATCATCTCATTCTTGGATCCATGGAATGAAAACTGAATCTAATCTAACCGGAGGTTGTCTTGGAACGTTCACCCCGCCTCGTTCGTCGGAACTACTGCGGTGTCTGATCTGCGGCAGAGGCCAGAATCTACGAACCGTTGTCGGTGTGCGGAGCGCTACAGAATCTACGACACATTCTACGCTGTAGGTCTACACGCGAACATTTCCTATGAAACGCTAGGCCGTCAAGTCTGTCTCGCAGCCGGACAAAACATGCGACACCCTCATTTTATTGACGAGTGACGTGACAGGAGATTACAGAAGAATGCGATTCAACTCGTCGGCTTTGACCAACGACGTGAGAAATTACCGCAGATGATATATTGCATAGATTTAACAGCAAAGACAAATGTTGAGTAACAAAGGAATGCAGGACAGAGAAAGCAGATGGTAGGCATATACCACGTACGTTCATACTTCGAACATAGTGTTAAGTACAGGGCTATTACAAATGATTGAAGCGTTTTTATAAATTCACTGTAGCTCCATTCATTGACATATGGTCACGATACACTACAGATACGTAGAAAAACTCAGAAAGTTTTGTTCGGCTGAAGCCGCACTTCAGGTTTCTGCCGCCAGAGCGCTCGAGAGCGCAGTGAGACAAAATGGCGACAGGAGCCGAGAAACTTGTTTTCAGTGATGAAGCAACATTTTTTCTTAATGGTGAAGTGAACAGACACAATGTGCGAATCTGGGCAATTCAGCAAAAGTTAACGTGTTTTGTGCAATCTCACGGTTTAAAGTTTACGGCCCCTTTTTCTTCTGCGAAAAAAACGTTACAGGACACGTGTATCTGGACATGCTGGAAAATTGGCTCATGCCACAACTGGAGACAGACAGCGCCGACTTCATCTTTCAACAGGATGGTGTTCCACCGCACTTCCATCATGATGTTCGGCATATCTTAAACAGGAGATTGGAAAACCGATGGATCGGTCGTGATGGAGATCATGATCAGCAATTCATGTCACGGCCTCCACGCTCTCCCGACTTAACCCCATGCGATTTCTTTCTGTGGGGTTATGTGAAAGATTCAGTGTTTAAACCTCCTCTACCAAGAAACGTGCCAGAACTACGAGCTCGCATCAACGATGCTTTCGAACTCATTGATGAGGACATGCTGCGCCGAGTGTGGGAGGAACTTGATTATCGTCTCGATGTCTGCCGAATCACTAAAGGGGCACATATCGAACATTTGTGAATGCCTAAAAAAACTTTTTGAGTTTTTGTATGTGTGTGCAAAGCATTGTGAAAATATCTCAAATAATAAAGTTATTGTAGAGCTGTGAAATCGCTTCAATCATTTGTAATAACCCTGTACTGTCGCTTCTTAGCCCGTCGGGTTAGCCGTGCGGTGTAACGCGCGGCTTTCCGGGTTGGCAAACAGGCCGTGGAGTATTGGATGAAAACACGGCGACCATCATTGAGGTAGAGACGCAGCGACACGCATGAATCAGAATGATAGAGCGTGGATTCGAACCTAGCCTCTCCCCAGTGTGAGCCCAGTACCTCAGCCACAGCGCCACAGAGAGTTGGACCGCTATTACCTTGGACTGTTAGCGCGGCGTGGACCTGTTAAGCGATTACTGAAACCTGGATCTGCAGCCGGCTGGGGAGTTGGTGCGTCGCCAGAGAAACGAAGCAGGCGTTCTCGCACAGGGAAACACTCACCTGGTCACTTGCACAAGATTACCCACACCTATACCTACAGCAGCTACTGTGGTTAAACACGAAACGGATCAACAAAATCGCAAGATCTCAATATTTGATACAATACATTTTTCTTCTATGTTATTGATACGTAATCCATTTAACGCCACAAATAGTTGAAAATGCACTGCGCTTTAGGTGCGCGGTCGATAGTCGTAAGTACGGGAAGAGCACAAATAATGCGAAATACGGTCTCATAATGAAATCACGTTTCGTGGTACGACTGTGGAAAGTGCTTCTGTAACACTCCAGGTAGTCACATTAGATCCTTTGCAGTCACAGAGCTTCCTCCCAGACTGACTACACTGTACTGAAACAGCTACATTCATTTCGTCGATGTTGATCAAGTAACTCTAGCATAACATAAGCCACCATGGAATACATCGTCACGGGTGAAGATGAACATGTTCTTAAACTGATTGATACGTTTAATCATCCTAACTGTTGAGCAAGCAGTAAAGGAAACAAAAGAAAAATTTGGAGTAGGTATTAAAATCCATGGAGAAGAAATAAAAATTTGAGGTTCGCCGATGACATTGTAATTCTGTCAGAGACAGCAAAGGACATGGAAGAGCAGTGTCATGAAAGGAGGGCGTAAGATGAACATCAACAAAAGCAAAACGAGGATAATGGAATGTAGTCGAATTAAGTCGGGTGATGCTGAGGGAATTAGATTAGAAAATGAGACACTTAAAGTAGTAAAGGAGTTTTGCTATTTGGGGAGCAAAATAACTGATGATGGTCGAAGTAGAGAGGACATAAAATGTAGACTGGCAATGGCAAGGAAAGCGTTTCTGAAGAAGAGAAATTTGTTAACATCGAGTATAGATTTAAGTGTCAGGAAGTCGTTTCTGAAAGTATTTGTATGGAGTGTAGCCATGTATGGAAGTGAAACATGGACGGTAAATAGTTTGGACAAGAAGAGAATAGAAGCTTTTGAAATGTGGTGCTACAGAAGAATGCTGAAGATTAGATGGGTAGATCACGTAACTAATGAGGAAGTATTGAATAGGATTGGCGAGAAGAGAAGTTTGTGGCACAACTTGACCAGAAGAAGGGATCGGTTGGTAGGACATGTTCTGAGGCATCAAGGGATCACCAATTTAGTATTGGAGGGCAGCGTGGAGGGTAAAAATCGTAGGGGGAGACCAAGAGATGAATACACTAAGCAGATTCAGAAGGATGTAGGTTGCAGTAGGTACTGGGAGATGAAGAAGCTTGCACAGGATAGAGTAGCATGGAGAGCTGCATCAAACCAGTCTCAGGACTGAAGACCACAACAACAACAACAACAACAACAACAAGTGTTCGAACTATAATGTGATATCAGTGAAACCACAGATCAAACCTATCAGCTGTGACCACCAAAAATTACTAAGTTGGAGCATATACTATACGCTTCCGTCGTCAGTCTGAAACACACCTCTCTCCTCTCATATCTGTGTGCCAACTGCTGAAAGCACGTACTTCTCTTTCCAGATCTGTGAGTCAACTGCTAGAAAACGGCCTCCTGTGTCTCCCAAGGAAAGCGCTACAAACTGTCGGATCAAGAAGTTCCATTTCTCTGATTAACCTATTTTCCCATAAGCACAGTTTGATTTTGAAGCTATAGCAGTAGCCATGTTTGCATACTAAATTATACAAGCAACTATTCTTTGTAAAGGTCCAGATATGTTTCATCGCCTTTGTGCCACCAGCAGTGGATTGTTTTATTCAGTTGTATAAAACGCAAAATTTGTTTTAAGTTAAAATTATTCCAACATACGTTGAAAGGCCTACATATATGTGGACTGGACATTTATGTGCGAATAGTTTCAGAATGAGAGGAAATTTCATGTTACGAGAGCGAATCAGGTGCGTGTGACATCTGTGGAATAGGCGCCTTGGGGCAGTGACTGTAGTATCTCTGACCGTAAGTATCTTTCGCCCAATTGTAGAGCGGAGGGAAGTCGAGTGTTTGACACGGAGTAAGCGGGCAGAACTTTTAGCGCAGCGCATACTGGAGGAGGTTTTTGATGACGAAAATTGCTAGGAATTATTAATCTGACGGAAGGACTTAGAGACGCAGCATGTATGGAACAGAGAGAATGGATCTGCTTAATGGATATGTTTCTAAGGTAAAATTTTTGCTGGCACGTACTGACAATGTTAGTGATTCTTTTAATACAAAAGTACACCTCCTCGCCTCAGTTTAGATAATTTGAGTTTAATTCATTTCAATTTACATAATCGTAAGAAGAGTAAGGTTTTCGTTTTTCTGTGAGTTTTATGTTCTTGTGAAATAAATGTTTAAAATACAGCATTGTCATTATAATGAACGGATTAGTATTTTCATTTCAAGTTTTTTTTTTTCAGTATGAGAAAATTATCCTAACCTTTCTCCCAGTAGCTTACTTTTAGTTTAGGATATGTTAGCTGGCGCGATTTCTTCATGCTGTGCTGTTGCCGCTGATTACGGTGCAATTTTTCAGGTTTTCATATTTTGTTGATTATTTCGTTTCTCATCTCACGTTTCCACTGCGCAAATTCTAAGCACTTTCTATATAATTCAGATTTTTAATGGGCCAGTGAACTGTGTGTGTTTCATAGTCTTGCTACATAATTTCAGTGTTCGGGCAGTGCACAGTTCGGTTTTGGTTGTGGCTGTTGAATAACAGTTCTGATTTTATTTCCTGCACTGTGAACGACGGTTAGTTTTGTCTTTGTGCAAGTGTATGCAGTGATACGTGTTGTTCGCAATAGTAATTTGAGCTCAACCTTTTTTATAACAAAGGGCGGTTCAATCAGTTTTGAGTAAAAAGCAGGCAAGCATTTTAATGCTCACGAAAGAACGAACGATCGAGTCAGCGTAAATAACTTTTTGTGCTGTTGGTAGATGTGTGTTTATCTGTTTTCACAGAATTTTTAACACATTGAAAACGCTATACAGACAATATGACACCAACCGCCCCCCCATCCCCCCCCTCCCCCCCCCCCCCCCACACACACACACACATATACAATATACAGCGCGCGCGCAGGCGTAGTAGACGGAATGACCTGTTATTCTGCTTTTTTAATACCAGGGCTTGTTCAAAAGTAAATCCTCCGAATTTTTTGTGTGAGAACTCTTGAAAGCTTTATAAATGAAACGAGCATTACTGACATTCTACATCTGTACTCTTCATGGCTACGTATTTTCAGTCTTTTGATGCTAGAGAGCTCCGAACTGTAGCGTGTATCATGACGGTGTTTAGGGTAACTGGCGGTGCGTGGGAAAGTGCGAGTTTAGAATTCGAGGAGTTGGTCCACACACGGAGCACCGTCTCCTTCAGCATGACAATGCACACACCACACACGAGCGGTGCGACATCTGCAACAATCAGACGCCTTGGGTTCACCGTCGTCTGTCATCCTCCATTCAGTCCCGAGACGGCCCCATCCGATTTTTATTTGTTTCCAAAGCTTGAAGAGCTTCGAGGACTTCACTTTGATAGTGACGAAGCGGTGTAACCACACCTGAGGTTGTGGCTCCGTCAACGAAGTCAAACATTTTACACTCTATCAACAAACCTGTCTCTCTTTGGGAGAAATATGTTCGTCGTGTTGCGAAATAAATCTGTAGACGTGGAGAATAAAGATGTAGAAATTTAATAACGTTTGTTTTATTCAAAAGCTTTAAGAGTTTTCACATAGAAAAATGAGAGACATTACTTTTCAGCACGCCCTAGTATTTTATTATTCATTTATTTAGACGTCAACTTCCGTAGGACCAAATTGAGGAGCAAATCTTCAAGTTCATGGAACGTGTCGGTACATGAAATTACAACATAAAAGTAATAACGGATAGAAATAAAACGTTTATGAACCCAAAAAAGTCAAACTGTGAGATTAACTACACGCAATCGATAATATAACATAAGAATCAGCTTAATTTTTCGAGGAACTCCTCAGCACTATGGAAGGAGTGTCCATGAGGAAACTCTTCAGTTCCGATTTAAAAGCGTGTGGATTACTGCTAAGATTTTTGAATTCGAGCGGTAGCTTATTGAAAATGGGTGCAACAGTATATTGCACACCTTTCTGCACAAGAGTTAAGGAAGTCCGATCCAAATGCAGATTGGGTTTTTGCCGAGTAATTAACTCAGTGAAAGCTGGTTGTTCTTGGGAGTAAGATAATATTGTTAACAAGAAACGATAGTAAAGAATATATATATTGAGAGGCCAGTGCCAAAATGCCCAAACTAGAGAACAGGGGTTGACAAGAAGTTCGCAAACTTACGCCATTTATTGCCCGATCCGCCCCTTTCTGAGCCAAAAATTTCCTTAGAGAATGGGAAGAGTTACCCAAAAATATAACACCATGCGACATAACCGAATGAAAAAAAGCAAAGTAGACTAATTTTCATGTCAAAGAATCACTTACTTCACATACCGTTCGAATAGTAAAAATGGCAGCTTTAAGTCTTTGAACAAGATCCTGAACGTGGGCTTTCCACGACAGTTTACTATCTGCCTGAACGCCTAGAAATTTGAACTGTTTAGTTTCACTAATCATATGTCCACTCTGTGAAATTAAAACGTCGGGTTTTGTTGAATTGTGTCTTAGAAACTGTAGAAACTGAGTCTTCCTGTGATTTAGCGTTAGTTTATTTTCTACAAGACATGAACTTATGTCATGAACTCCACTATTTGAAACCGAGGCAGTGTTGCACACAACATCCTTCACTATCAAGCTAGTGTAATCGGCAAACAGAAATATTTTAGAGTTACCCATAATACTAGTGGGCATATCGTTTAGATAAATAAGGAACAGGAGTGGCCCCAACACTGATCCCTGGGGCACCCTCCGCTCGACACTTCCCCACTCAGACCCCACATCACAGCCATTCACAACACTGTGAATAATGACCTTTTGCTGTCTGTTGTTAAAGTAAGATGTGAACCAGTTGTGAGCTACTCCCCATACTCCATTATGGCACAACTTCTGGAGCAATATTTTGTGATAAACACAATCAAATGCCTTAGTTAAACAAAAAATGAGCCTAGCGTTCAAAACATTTTGTTTAATCCATCCAGTACCTCACAGAGAAAACACAATATAGCATTCTGAGTTGTTCAGCGACTTCTAATGCCGAACTGTACATTTGATAGCAAATTATGTGATATAAAATGATCAATTATCCTTACATACACAGCCTTTTCAATAACGTTAGCAAACACTGATGGTATAGAAATAGGTCTAAAATTGTCTACATTATCCCTTTCTCTCTCTTTATAAAGCACCTTTACTACTGGGTACTTTAATCGCTCAGGGAACTGACCATTCCTAAAGGAAAAATTACAAATATGGCTAAGTACAGGGCTATCATGTGCAGCACAGTACTTAAATATTCTGCTAGGCACTCCATCGTAACCTTGAGAGCCCTTAGTCTTCAGTGATTTAATTATTGACTTAATCTCCCCCTTGTCTGTATCACAGAGGATATTTCAGGCATCAATCTCGGAAAGAGAGTTATATGATTTCCTGGAGAAACTAAATTTTTATTTAAATCACCAGCAATGCTCAGAAAATGATTGTTAAATACTGTCCATATATCTGATTTATCAGTAAAAGAAATATTTTTACTACGAACTGACTTTATATCGTTGACCTTGTGCTGCTGACCAGACACTTCCTTCACAACTGACCATATGGTTTTAATTTTATCCTGTGAATTAGCTATTCTATTTGTGTACCACATACTCTTTGCCTCCGTAATAACATTTTAAAGCACCTTACAATACTGTTTGTACTGGGCTACTGTAGCTTGATTGTGACTACTTCTAGCATTTTGATATAATTCCCGCTTTGTTTTACATGACATCCTTATCTCACTAGTCTGCCACTTAGGCTGCTTTTTACTGCTAGTAATATTCCATTCTTTATGCGTTATTGTTATTTTTCTGTATTCCATACTTTATACTAGATTTTATTTTTATGAATCTTTTACACTATCAGTTATTTATAGAGGTCTCCCTTGCCAATTTATTCGGAAAGTTGCTTCATTTGCGGGAAGGGGCCAAACAGCGAGGTCATCGGTCCCATTGGATGAGGGAAGGATGGGGAAGGAACTCGGCCGTGCCCTTTCAAAGGAACCATCGCGGCATTTGCCTGAAACGACTTAGGGAAATCACGGAAAACCTAAATCAGGATGGCCGGACTCGCGATTGAACCGTTGTCCTCCCGAATGCGAGTCCAGTGTGCTAACCACTGCGCCACCTCGCTCGGTAAAGACAGAAGTGTAAAGGGCTTAAGTCCGGTGACCGAGCTTCGGTACTCCAAAGTACTTCGTCCTTCCCATCTCGAACGAGATGTGCGATTGAGACATTCCCTCACGTCACATTAAGAGTGAGACTGCAGCCCCCCTCCCCCTGTTGAAAGTAATAATCTTCATTGTCAAAAATGTCATTAAAATTTAGATTTGTCAACTGCTACATTTCAGGTAAGAGTCTCCTGCGACAGGCTCTTGAAAGAAGTACACCCCAATAACCATCTAAACGGCAGACCACACGAGGCTATTACACCTGGTACATTAACATGCGTTTCCTCAGTTGCGTATGTATTTTCGTTAGCCCAGCACACGAAATAATGGCTGTTAACTGCTCCATAAGTTTAAATATCGCTTCGTCCGATCAAAGAATTAGATCTTGGAAACGTTCAGCTGCATCACACAAGCTGATGAACCATTCATAAAATTCAATTCGTCTATCTCGATTATTCTCGTTCAGAGCATAGAGAAGTGTGTAAATGTTAGGCTCTGATTTTGAATCTGCAAAATTCCGTTCACAGTGGTTCTGCTGATGTCAATTTCACGATTGTCTGTATGCCTGAATCGCTTCATCAACACAGTCTGGTGAATGTCCCTTTCGTCCACTAAATCCCCTCTTCGTATCATGCGCCGTTCCATCGACTTCAAACTTGTCCCGGATTCTCGTAATTGTTAACTGTGTTCCAAATTCAACTCTCCAACGTCGTCGAACCACACTCACATTGCCTGCTCTGCACTAACCCTTCAGTACCCACTTCCGTTCTTCAGACGATAACTCCATGTTTATTTCCAGTCCTGCAACAAATGGAACAATTGCTATGTTTCTCACTGCCTTATGAATTATTACCCACAGAAAATTACTGCTGTGTGCTTTAATTGAAGCAAGACTCAGACTCTATACGTTAGGGGCATAGTATCTAATAAGAGCAGTGTGCAGAGTGTCTGGGCCGTATGTAGCATGGCTAGACCTTTCTGGCAAGGTTTTTAATTTTATTTTAACACTTTTCCTAGGAAATATAATGAATACCTAGGTATTCTATAAAATGCGAAATGGACACAGGCAAAGTGCACAATTACAATGAAATGACATACTCAAACTAGAAAGTTATATATTAAATGAAAGTTAAGTTGTTGTTGTGCTCTTCAGTCCAGAGACTGGTTTGACGCAGCTCTCCATGCTACTCTATCCGGTGCAAGCTTCTTCATCTCCGAGTAACTACTGCAACCTACGTCCTTTTGAATGTGGTTCAAATGGCTCTGAGCACCATGGGACTTAACATCTGTGGTCATCAGTCCCCTAGAACTTAGAACTACTTAAACCTAACTAACCTAAGGACATCACACACATCCATGCCCGAGGCAGGATTCGAACCTGCGACCGTAGCGGTCACGCGGTTCCAAATTGAAGCGCCTAGAACCGATCGGCCACATCGGCCGGCTTTTTGAATGTGCTTACTGTGTTCATTTCTTGGTCTTTCTTCACATTTGCATCCACTTTAGAGTCACAGATAATTTCCATTCTTCGACAAAGTGAACCGCGTATTTCAGTAATTACTATCACAATGTCTCAAATACGTTTCCAAATAACTAGAGTTTGCTAATAAAGTCTTAGCTGACACGACTGCGGCAGACGATATGTCCGTCCTTCGACACAGCCGAACCAGCTCTGATCTTACAACCGAACCACTTCGCCCGCCATCCAATTTAGGTGCGATCCGAAGATCTCCGAAGTGCTTCGTCTGCCATTTCATTTAGCAGTTGTTTATTACTCTGCTGGTTACTAATACGTCTCAAATAGTGGAATGATAGTACGTTATGGAGAGATGGTTTAATAAGAAATGCAAGGTAATACGCTGTTTAATTTTTCTTATATTAATAAGGAGAAATGAAAGGAGAAAATATAAAAATGCAGTAAATGAAGCAGGCAAAAAGGAATACAAACGTCTCAAAAATGAGATCGACAGGAAGTGCAGAATGGCTAAGCAGGGATGGCTAGAGGACAAATGTAAGGATGTAGAGGCTTATCTCACTAGGGGTAAGATAGATACTGCCTACAGGAAAATTAAAGAGACCTTTGGAGATAAGAGAACCACTTGTATGAACATCAAGAGCTCAGATGGAAACCCAGTTCTAAGCAAAGAAGGGAAAGCAGAAAGGTGGAAGCAGTATATAGAGGGTCTATACAAGGGTGATGTACTTGAGGACAATATTATGGAAATGGAAGAGGATGTAGATGAAGATGAAATGGGAGATACGATACTGCGTGAAGAGTTTGACAGAGCACTGAAAGACCTGAGTCGAAACAAGGCCCCCGGAGTAGACAACATTCCAGTAGAATTACTGACGGCCTTGGGAGAGCCAGTCCTGACAAAACTCTACCATCTGGTGAGCAAGATGTATGAAACAGGCGAAATACCCTCAGACTTCAAGAAGAATATAATCATTCCAATACCAAAGAAAGCAGGTGTTGACAGATGTGAAAATTACCGAACAATCAGTTTAATAAGCCACAGCTGCAAAATACTAACACGAATTCTTTACAGACGAATGGAAAAACTAGTAGAAGCCGACCTCGGGGAAGATCAGTTTGGATTCCGTAGAAATACTGGAACACGTGAGGCAATACTGATCTTACGACTTATCTTAGAAGAAAGATTAAGGAAAGGCAAACCTACGTTTCTAGCATTTGTAGACTTAGAGAAAGCTTTTGACAATGTTGACTGGAATACTCTCTTTCAAATTCTAAAGGTGGCAGGGGTAAAATACAGGGAGCGAAAGGCTATTTACAATTTGTACAGAAACCAGATGGCAGTTATAAGAGTCGAGGGGCATGAGAGGGAAGCAGCGGTTGGGAAGGGAGTGAGACAGGGTTGCAACCTCTCCCCAATGTTATTCAATCTGTATATTGAGCAAGCAGTAAAGGAAACAAAAGAAAAATTCGGAGTAGGTATTAAAATCCATGGAGAAGAAATAAAAACTTTGAGGTTCGCCGATGACATTGTAATTCTGTCGGAGACAGCAAAGGACTTGGAAGAGCAGTTGAACGGAATGGATGGTGCCTTGAAGGGAGGATATAAGATGAACATCAACAAAAGCAAAACGAGGATAATGGAATGTAGTCGAATTAAGTCGAGTGATGCTGAGGGTATTAGATTAGGAAATGAGACACTTAAAGTAGTAAAGGAGTTTTGCTATTTGGGGAGCAAAATAACTGATGATGGTCGAAGTAGAGAGGACATAAAATGTAGACTGGCAATGGCAAGGAAAGCGTTTCTGAAGAAGAGAAATTTGTTAACATCGAGTATAGATTTAAGTGTCAGGAAGTCATTTCTGAAAGTATTTGTATGGAGTGTAGCCATGTATGGAAGTGAAACATGGACGGTAAATAGTTTGGACAAGAAGAGAATAGAAGCTTTTGAAATGTGGTGCTACAGAAGAATGCTGAAGATTAGATGGGTAGATCACATAACTAATGAGGAAGTATTGAATAGGATTGGGGAGAAGAGAAGTTTGTGGCACAACTTGACCAGAAGAAGGGATCGGTTGGTAGGACATGTTCTGAGGCATCAAGGGATCACCAATTTAGTATTGGAGGGCAGCGTGGAGGGTAAAAATCGTTGAGGGAGACCAAGAGATGAATACACTAAGCAGATTCAGAAAGATGTAGGTTGCAGTAGGTACTGGGAGATAAAGGAGCTTTCACAGGATAGAGTAGCATGGAGAGCTGCATCAAACCAGTCTCAGGACTGAAGACAACAACAACATATTAATAACAGAATTTAAGCGGTCTTTCTCGCGATTCCCGTACCGAACCAGCCATCTGTTATCAGTACCTCACACCACATTACGTCGTCTTCCCACTGCTGCCTTTTCAAATGTAAGAAGAGCTTCTTGTGTCTGAATATGATGGCTGCAAAGCCAGAAATATTACAGTATCTCATTTTCTCGGTGTGCACAGTGACTGACAGATCTATCTTACTCTCTTCGCAACTACCGTTTTCATGTGTTCTTACACTTGTAACTGCAGTCTGGTTGCTGTAAGAGTCGTAGATCACTTTCCGCTCCCTGCACTGCACACGCCTGCACTATAAACATTTTGCTTGCAGACACTTTTGGTGCTGTACGGGCAGCCGAACTCTGCCTGCAAACCAAACTGCGGTGATGTACCGGCTCTGTATAGTACAGCGAACAGGCTGGCTCTGACGGCTGTGTATACACCCGACTCCAGCGTGGGTTTGTTTACGCGCCGGCCCAGTTCCAGGAATACACACAGGAGTGCGTCGTGCGCGAACATAGGGGGAACGCTGGTCACCCACCTCCATCTACTGGTGATCCGCAATTTCTCACACACTACGATAGCCGCTCTCTGTGAAACTGCTTTCTTTCCCTCGCCACACACGCTTGCGGTGGTGAAGGGGGGGGGGGGGGGG
Organism: Schistocerca cancellata; assembly: GCF_023864275.1. NCBI lineage: Eukaryota > Metazoa > Arthropoda > Insecta > Orthoptera > Acrididae > Schistocerca > Schistocerca cancellata. The sequence goes on from NC_064635.1 coordinate 206,989,366, forward strand.
GGGGGAGGTAGACGGTGGGATGCCAGCGGTAACAGCATTTGTTTTTATGGTTCTTTAGCTCGATCGGTAAAAATGGATCTCTTACAGGATCACTTTCTTGTCCGCCCGCCTGTCTGTCTGTTCGACTGGTAAAACCCCTGTTGCTCGGGAACGGACAGGTGTATCAAGTTTAAATTTGTATCACGTACTAAGGCTTACGGTCTAGTGGATGTCTAAAACGCATCTAAGTCACTGAAATCAAAAGATACGGCCATTTATGTCACATGTTTTGATACTCGAAAACTCGCTCATCAAAACCTGTAGGGTACTTGCTGTTGATCTATAAACATGGAATTTGGCAAGTAGGGAGGTTCCACAATACAATAAAGACAAATATCTGAACAGTGTTAATTTGAAATTATATGACACGAGAAAAATATTTCTGTGCCATTTGATGTCCGTCTGTCTATCCATCTGTTAAAAAGCCTTTTTCTCAGGAACTAGTAGGTTTACCAAGTTGAAACTTATACGACATATTAAGGTATGTGGACCGTTGGTGGTATAAAAATTTAAACTTCAAAAGTCAATCAGTCAAAAGACACTGCCATTTATGTCACATCTTTCATTACTCGCAAGCTCATTGATCAAAATCTATAGGATACTGACTGTTTGCCTAGAATCATGAAATTTGGCAGCAAGAAAGTGTACGTAGTGGAGAAAACTGTTAATTTGTAACTGTATCACACATGTGTCTCTCTGTCCGTCCGTCTGTAAAGATGCCTTTTTCTCAGGAACGGGTAGGCGTGCCAAGTTGAAATTTATATCACATACTAAGTGAAACATGGACGATAAATAGTTCGGACAAGAAGAGAATAGAAGCTTTCGAAATGTGGTGCTACAGAAGAATGCTGAAGATTAGATGAGTAGATCACATAACTAATGAGGAGGTATTGAATAGAACTGGGGAGGAGTTTGTGGCACAACTTGACTAGAAGAAGGGATCGGTTGGTAGGACATGTTCTGAGGCATCAAGGGATCAACAATTTAGTATTGGAGGGCAGCGTGGAGGGTAAAAATCGTAGAGGGATGCCAAGAGATCAATACACTAAGCAGATTCAGAAGGATGTAGGCTGCAGTAGTTACTGGGAGATGAAGAAGCTTGCACAGGATAGAGTAGCATTGAGAGCTGCATCAAACCAGTCTCTGCACTGAAGACCACAACAACAACTAAGGTGTACGGACCCTGGTGGTGTAAACATTTTAAACATCTAAGTCGATGCTAAAGATACGAGCATTTATTACATATATTTTCGTACTCGCAAAATCACTCATTAAAACGTGTAGGCTACTTTCAGTTTACCTAGAATCATAAATTTGGCAAGAAGCAAGGTTTAACAGTGCAAGTAAAAGGGAAAAACATCAGAAAACTGTTAATTTTTGATTATATCACACGAAAGAAATATTTCTTTAATCATTTTTGTTATCTAGTTTTAAATTTAACATGAAAACATTATCGGGGTCCATACCTTGACGCATTATCAGTGTCCGTAACAGGCAAAAATCGTCGAGTTTTTCGACTCCCGGGGTGGCTGAATTGTCAACAAAAGTAACTAAATTTGTGTGGAACCCTCGAATCCTCAGAGAGAGAAACCTACTCGAACCTGCCAAATGGTTTCCCTTTTTTTCTTTTAAAGGAGGAGGGGAGGGGGGGGGGGGGGCGGGGCGGTGGTGATTTGTCGATCAGAAAGGTATCTCGCACATTATACATCGTGCTGGAAACAACAATACACTAAGTTACTTGATCCTCTTTTTCCGGCTGTTTTCTGAACTGGAAAAAAGTGCATTTGTGTAGTACCTAACTTATTCACAGTATAGGATGTTTCAAAATTAGCCGACCGGTGTGGCTGAGCGGTTCTAGGCGCTTCAGTCCGGAACCGCGTCTCAGGTTTGAATCCTGCCTCGGGCATGGATGTGTGTGATGCCCTTAGGTTAGTTAGGTTTCAGTAGTTCTAAGTTCTAGGGGACGGACGACCTCAGATGCTAAGTCCCGTAGTCCTCAGAGCCATTTGAACCATTTGTTCCAAAATTGTACAACTTCGATCACGTACATTTCAGAAATTGTTGCAGGTAGAAATGTGCAGATTTTCGGGCATGATGATGTTCTCTCTCTCTCTCTCTCTCTCTCTCTCTCTCTCTCTCTCTCTCTCGCTCTCTAACACACACACACACACACACACACACACACACACACACACACACACACACACACTCACACACACACCTAAATTTTTAGCAGCCGTTTAGCTGGGTTCAGAGCTTGTGCCATCTGTCGCACGCAGGATATCTAAGCGATATTTCAGTTCTTCCCAAGTCCTGGCAAGCATTCCCTCATTGACGTGCGCAGTTGGTGCTCTGAAGCGAGTTCTGAGTACCTGAAGGTACCACACCGAGTTCTGGTAGGCTTCGTCCTCCACAAAGTCCGAAAGGAAAAAAAAATCTAATGGTGTTTTGTTTTCGAGTGCAAAGGCGAATCAGGTCTGTCGTTGTCCACGCTACGAACACGCTACGTATACCTGACCGTGCAAGACACAAGATTATCTGAAATTCATCCCCCGACTCTGCTGTGTTTGCCTTGTGTTTTATTGGTAGTCGTAGTGTGCTAATGTTATCGGAAACTGGAGCCTTCTAAAGCTGAATGTTAACTGAAATGAACGGAATTCGTCATACCAATGCTGAATTACCATTCTTTTCTCCTTCGGGAATATTGAGTGAATTTAGAAATTCTGATGGGAAGTTTACGCTTTCATCTCGATTCATCATCTTTTCAGTGGAGTTACACATTTCTGTAGAACTGCGTAATTTTTTGCTGATAAAACTATTCGCTCACACACCCGTTCTTTACGTAGCTTCTCTCTGTAAGAAGACATTTTTTCGGTGCCCTATACCTCTATCTTAACTACGTTACTCAACTCATCGGGTGAGAGGATTTTGCCGGAATGCCGGTCAATTCGATATCTTACGTTTACGCGTACAATTCTACAACAGTCGTTAACATTCCAGAATATTTGCGAAAGTTGGTGAACGTTATAGAACACTCTCGGTATTTTTTCTAATGACTACCACGATGCAATGGTGACGACTTCACTCACATCCCACACCCACATTGGCTATCACCAACCAGCCACTGTGGAGCAGCATATGGATGCTCGAGTAACAAAGGAGACATGTCAAATTTTGAGTAACGCATTGTTTGCTGTAGCCGAGACACATGAGTCAGAATGAAAAACACCCTGTTCTGCATTGCTTATTTTCTCGTCATCTATTGACAGATTTGTGTTGTTCTCAGAAGTGAGATCTCTTTCTTTATTTATAGGGTGCATAATGTCCGTCCACTATTGAACGAGACGGATTCTTATTTAGATTTTCACGTTTATAGAAAGTAAGTAAGAACACAACAGTGTGTTACACATTTGCGCTTTCCAAGTTTTAAGATAAAAATTGTGCGGCGCGATACGATATACGAGGGTATTTTCAGCATATCACTTCGTGTTTAAAGGTGTAATTTACTATTTTTTCTGTGAAACAAAAGTGCAGCACATTAACAAACAGGCCTACAGTAATACTTTAATAAATTTTTAATGTCTCACCACATTCCAAAACTGGCACCTATCTAACAAATGAAAGTTTTAAAATTCGTAACCAACTTGCTAGTGAAGATAAATACTGAGAAATGCTGATAAGCTGCGCATATGGAAGGAAGAGGCCGCAGGAGATAAATTGCCCCAAGGAACTTCTTTCTTACAAAGGAACCTCCCATCGCATCCCCCTCAGATTTAGTTAGAAGTTGGCACAGTGTATAGGCCTTGAAAAACTGAATCCTGATCAATCGAGAAAACAGGAAGAAGTTGTGTGGAACTATGAAAAAATAAGCAAAATATACAAACTCAGTAATCAATGCCAAACATAGGTAACATCAAGGACAATGTGAGTTCTAGAGCGCCGTGGTCCCGTGGTTAGCGTGAGCGGCTGCGGAACGAGAGGTCCTTGGTTCAAGTCGTCCATCGACTGAAAAGTTTAAGTTTTTATTTTCAGACAATTATTATCTGTCCGTCCGTCCGTCCGATGCGAGGTCACTGCGCCGTAGTATGGGGACGCCACTCCTAAACAAACATCGAAACACACGACGTCAGTCGACTACAGCGCACGGAAGAGAGTGTATTCCTGCTAACGAGGCTCCCTGGCTGGCAGTTGACTGTTCGCTACTTTGGACGAGAGTGCATTAAATACGTGAGATGTATTCCGTGGGCAATATGAATCCAGCAAATATAGCTCGCGACTTCAATAACAATCGCACGGTTTTGCGGTGCGGTCTCAAAACACAGGCGCTAAGCTTATTACAGTGAACAGCGACGTCAGTGAACGAACGGACAAATCATAACTTTGCGAAAATAAAGAAAGTAAAATTTTCACTCGAGGGAAGACTTGAACCAAGGACCTCTCGTTTCACAGCGGCTCACGCTAACCACGGGACCAAGGCTCTCCTAACCTCACACGGTCCTTGATGTTGCCTATCTTGCAGATGGACTACTCAGTTTGTATATTTTGCTTACTTTTTTCATAGTTCCACACAACTTCTTCCTGTTTCCGCGATTGATCTGTGTTTAGTTTTTCAAGGCCTATCCACTGTGCCAACTTATAACTAAATCTGAGGGGGGTGCGATGGGGAGGTTCCCTTGTTAGATGGCCACTACGCGTCACGCCCTCTAGATGTATCTTACATCAGAGGATGGAGTTAACGACGAGGATGAGAGATAAATCACTGAAGATGACGAGCAAAGCAGCAACTTCTGTTCTGGTAACGAACTAAATGCTGTGTTTTGGTAAATGTTTGGAAGTGCTGTCCGTATAAGGCGTTTCCATCAAAAACGCTTGTCACGGAAATGTGTAATTGGGACATGGTACAATTTTCCTGAAAAGTCCAGCTGCTTTTCTTCTTCTTCTTCTTCTTCTTCTTCTTTTCCTTGTAACCTACTTCGGACGACGGGGCTCATCTCTTTGCAAGAGTCTTCTGTCTCTTCTTATCCCAGAAAGCTTCCATTTTTTGGCCGTGGCCAAGCTTCGTCTCCTCTGTCCACATTGTTCCTGTGCCCCTTTAGGTGGTAGTGACACAAGAAATACGCTCCGTAGAGTAATATGCCGGAATTTTGACTGGTCCTGTATGGTTTATAATGAAAATGGATGTTGTTCCAGGTCCCATTTTACCGTGGTTATCTATTTTTTCTTGGATGTTTTCCGTCCACCTTTCGTGTTGAAGATACTGTTCGTGAGTCTGCAGCGGTTCATTCGGGCCAGATGTCCATTGACGATCAGTAGCTTTTACTTCACAGCTGCGGTTATGTCTTCTTGTAGATGGTACAACTTATTATTGTGCCTGATCCAGTAGTGCAATCTTCTCTTATTGGCCGCGGTATTCTCCTAACGATTTTCCGTTCCTTGACCTCCAGTTTCCTGTCTTGATCCTTAATGTTCATTAAGAGCTATTCCGAGGGGGAAAACATGCAGGGTCTTACTACTGAGTTGTAATGTTGAAGGTTTTTGGAAAGGTACTCAGAGTCGTAAATGCTCTTGCCGGGTGGTACACCATCTCCAATTCGGCACATCTGGTATTTATGCCAATTCTCACTCTTAGTTGCCATCCACTCTCTAAATACTTGACTCCATGGATTTAGCTGCTGTGCCATAGAGGCTCAGTGGTTGCCTATTAGTCTCCTCTACGTGGTTGGATAACAAGATAAAGTCATATGTAAAGGCTAGGCGGGGTAGATTGAGGTTAACTTTCCCGTATCCAATCTACATTGCATTTCATGATGATAGTTCAAATGGTTCAAATGGCTCTGAGCACTACGCAACTTAACTTCTGAGGTCATCAGTCGCCTAGAACTTAGAACTAATTAAACCTAACTAACCTAAGGACATCACACACATCCATGCCAGAGGCAGGATTCGAACCTGCAACCGTAGCGGTCGCTCAGCTCCAGACTGTAGCGTCTAGAACCGCACGGCCACTCTGGCCGGCTCATGATGATAGTGAGCAAGTCCATTCCCTGATAACCTGCTGAGGCATACAACTGAAGACCCTGCACTAATACATAATAGTTGAGTACTTATTTTGCTAAAGCAGCCACTGATTGGAAATTTCATAGTAACTAGTTTTCTAATGTTGATGTTCTAGCAAACCGGTTTTCATCTATGCTAACTGCGCTGAACAAACAAAAGTGTTTTGGTGCGTTTTTCTTGAGACTCATAAGATGGACGTGGGGCAGTCTGTTAACTCGAGAATTCAATTATGTTCGTTCACAAAATACGATATGGATTCGAAAACTGCGAATACGTTCTGATGACAGCTGCACATTTTATTAGTGACACACGAAAGTTTCTGTCGGACCGGGACTCGAAGACGAATTTCCCGCATAACGCGAACGGTCACCTCGACCTCTTCCACTTTACTTCCGCCAGTATCTCATCTCCCACCTTCCAAACTTCACTCTTAGAAGAAGAGCCAAAGAAACTGGTTCACGTGCCTAATCTCATGTAGGGCCCCACGAGCACGCAGAGGTGCCGCAACACGACGTTGCATGCACTCGACTAATGTCTCAAGTAGTGCTGGAGGGAATTGACACGATGAATCCTGAATGACTGTGTATAAATCATTAAGAGTGCGAGGGAGTCGAGATCTCTTCTGAATAGCACGTTGCAAGGCATCCCAGATATGCCCCCGCAGAGTTTGGTGGCCAGCCGAAGTGTTTAAACTCACAACTGTGTCTCTGGAGCCACTCTGTAGCAATTCTGGACGTGTATGGTGTCGCATTGTCCTGCTGGAAATCCCCAAGTCCGTCGGAATGCATAATGGACATGAATGGATGCAGCCGAGGACACAGGATGCTTACGTACGTGTCACCTGCCAGAGTCGTATCTAGACGCATCAGAGGTCCCATATCACTCCAACTGCACCAGCCCGACGCCATTACAGAGCCACCACCAGCTTGAATAGTCCTCTGCTGACATGCAGGATCCATGGATTCATGTCGTTGTCTCCATACCCGTACACGTCCCTCCCTCGATACAATTGGAAACGAGACTCGTCCGTCCACGCAACGCGTTTATAGTCGTCAACAGTTCAACGTCTGTGCCGACGGGCCCAGGCGAGGCGTAAAGCTTTGTGTCGTGCCGTCATCAAGGGTACACGGGTGGGCCTTCGGCTCCAAAAGCCCATATCGATGATGTTCCGTTGAATGGTTCGCACGCTGACACTTGCTTATGGCAGAGCACTGAAATCTGCAGCAATTTGCGGAAGGGTTGCACCTCTGTCAAGTTGAAGGATTCTCCTCAGTCGTCGTTGGTCCCGTTCTTGCAGGATCTTTTCCCGGCCGCAGTGATGTCGGAGATTCGCTGTTTTACCGGATTCCTGATATTCACGGTACACTCGTGTAATGGTCGTAGGGGAAAATCCCCACTTCATCGTTACCTTGGAGGTGCTGTGTCCCATCGCTCGTGCGCCGACTGTAACACCACGTTCAGACTCACTTAAATCTTGACAACTTGTCATTGTAGCAGCAGTAACCGCCCTGAAAACTGCGCCAGACACTTGTCGTGTGTAGGGCTAGCCGACCGCAGCGCCGTGTTCTGCCTGTTTACATATCTGTGTATTTGAATACACGTGTCTATACCAGTTTCTTTGGCACTTCAATGTATATAATGTCGGTTTCCGACATCGCACGCTTCTCTTCATGTAAAACACTACCTCGAAAGAATAACTTCCAAGGTAGTGCTGCAGGTTGTCTTGTCGAGAGGAGGAAAGACATTAGAAGAATCGGACTGATGACCCTCGTAAAGAAAAGATGTATGAAGATGGCATCTGTTCTTCCGAAAATGTCCGAAAGCACCGATACCATCTTCATATGGTTAAGGCTAACCGACCATTGACCTCCTTCTGTGCTGGATGCACACGCATTGCCCGAGCTCTTACGGGACTCGGTAAGATTGTCTGCCGCGAGTAATGAGTGTAATGGGCAGAGGCAGTACGATTGTAGTGTGTGGACATTGAGTTGGGAATGTGGGTCTCACGGGGAGCGTGCAAGGGATGAGTTTCTGCAGTCGCATTATCCTCTGTGCCCTCGGTGGCCCAGATGGATAGAGCGTCTGCCATGTAAGCAGGAGATCCCGGGTTCGAGTCCCGGTCGGGGCATACATTTTCAACTGTCCCCGTTGATGTATATCAACGGCTGTCGACAGCTTAGGGTCTTGATTTAATTATCATTTCAGTAAAGAGAAAAACTTTTCAGGCAAAGAGCTGTATATACACTTTTCCGTATAAGGAGCGAGTAGGTAACTGTCAGGACAGGGCCCGGTATGTGTTCGCTCTTCCATCGACAGCTTCACGGGTTGCGGAGAATCTGGTGTCGCAGTTAACGGTGTCCGCCCAGCGGTAAGCAGCGACAATAGACAGCGGTTGTTCCAGGGCGCCTTCTTTCCAGGCGTGTCGTTTTGTCCCTGCTGACGCCCCCACGTTAGAGACGAGAGTGCTGCATTCTCTCGGCGTCAGTCGAGTTACGGGCGCCGGAATGTGCGTGTCAGGAGACAATGCGGCGGCTATACGGAGAAATCAGCCAGAACCCGGCTGACTGAGGCGGAATGTACTTGCCGCGCTCCTGCGGCCTCTGGCCGGAGTCGCGTTACTCGAGACAATGGGCGCACCTCACAGTGATCGTGTCAGGCTGGCGTCTGCCGTTATGTGGGAGAACATAAAACGAAGGGTTTTCTCGTCGAGCACAGAAATCACATATTAGAGTGCAATTTACGTGTGAAGCAAATAGAAATTTGGAAAGTGGAATAAAGTTCAAGCAAATTAAGTAAAAACTATTTTTGCCGATGGTATTGTTATTCTGTCAGAGATAGCAAAAGACGTGGAATATCAGTTGAACGGAAAGAATGGTGTGTTAAAAGAAGGATGAAAATTGAACAACAAAGAGAGTAAAATACGGGTAGTAGAATGTACTCACATCGGGCGATGCTGAAGAAATAAGGTTAGGAAATAAGATACTAGAAGCACCACATGTGTTTTGTTACTTGCGTGCCCCAGTAATCGTGTGAAACGTGGACTATAAACAATTCAGACAACAAGATAAGAGATTACTTGTTGTTGGTGCAGTCTTCATTCCAAAGACAGGTTTTGATGCAGCTCTCCATGCTACTCTGTTCTTCATCTCCAAGTACCTACTGCGACCTACTCGAACATCTTTCTGAATGTGCTTAGTGTATTCATCTCTTGGTCTCCCTCTACGATATTTACCCTCCACGCTATCCTCCAATACTAAATTGTTGAACCCTTGATGCCTCAGAGCATGTCCTATTTAGCTATCCCTTCTTCTAGTTAGGTTGCGCCACAAATTTCTGTCCTCCCCAGTTCCATTCAGCACCTCCTAGTTCGTTACGTAATCAACCCATATAATCTGCAGCATTATTCTGTAACACCACATTTCCAAATCTTCTATTCTCTTGTTATCTAAACTGTTTATCGTCAGTGTTTCACTTCCATACACGGCTACGAGCCAGACAAATACCGTCAAAAATGATTTCCTAAAGACTTAAATCTATATTCGATATTAACAAAGTTGTCCTCTTTGGAAACGCTATTGTTGCCTTTGAAAGTCTACATTTTACATCATCTCTATTTGCTGCCCAAATAGCAAAACTCATCTACTGTCTAATTTGCTAATCTAATTCCCTGAGCGTCACCTGGTTTAATTCGACTACGTTCCACTATCCTGTACTACTTTTGTTACCTTTTTACCTTACATCCTACTTTCAAGACAGGCACTGTCCATTTCGTTCAACTGGTCTTCCAAGTCCTTTGTTGTCTCCGACAGAATTACAATGACATCGGCAAATCTCAAAGTTTTTATTTCTTCTCCCTGAACTTTAATTCCTACTCCAAATTCTTCTTTGGTTTCCTTTACCGCTTGCTAAATATACAGATAGGGAATAGACTGCAACACTGCCCCACTCGCTTCTCAAAAATCGCTCCCCTTTCATGCCCCTCGACAGCCTTTCCATCATACGCAAGTGCTGTCAACTGTAGGGCATCACTATGGAAACATCAGCAAGTCAATGTAGCAGTGTACACGGATGTGGTTGGTTCGCTTTATTCCACTGTATAACTGAATATTGCTATTTTGCATCGTAATTGCTGAACGATCATTTTACTATTTATTACAATATAGAATATTTCTTAATTATTTATTTTAATCTATAAAATTAAGCCAAGTGTACAAGGTACGTTTTGAAAAGGGGGAGACATTTTTGTATAAGTCTTTTATCTAAAATTATTAAAAAATCACGTAAGAGCATTATCACATAAAGAAAAATTTTCCTTCCCCCAGAAAATTTCGGGTCTGAAAGGGTTAAATTTGCGGAATTGTTAGTAAAACACTGAACGAGAAAAAATAGGTCTCGAATAAGGCCCGAGAGGATCTCGTGTAATGTATTTGTTGTACTAATAAGATTGATTATTTTTCTTTACTGAGTGTCACAGCAGACTGTTCTCTGACATAATTAATCGTGATATATGCGAAAGTTGGCACCTGTGATCACTCTTCTGAGGGGGGGGAGGGGGGGGGGGAGGAAAGGAACCCGTAAAAACAATCGTGACCCAAAGCAAAAAACAAAATGATATGTTATGGACGTAAACAAAACTTCTCAGCCTAAAGAAGAAACAGATTGCCTGGAAAACCGCTCAGGACGTAGCGGTTCCAAAAGAGAGAGAGAGAGAGAGAGAGAGAGAGAGAGAGAGAGAGAGAGAGAGAGGGGAGGGGCAAAGGAATCATGATATTCTGAAGTCTGTCGAAAGGATCAGTTTTTTGATAGGCTGCTATTTGCGTGATTTGCAAGGAATTCATCCGTGAAAAATGTGTGCGCTCGTGTTCTGAGATTCATGAATCTTTTATGAACGGTAATGCGAAAAATGAATGTTTCACCAACAATTTAATCCGAATTTTGATACCTCCTTTCACATTTATTTTGCTTTTTAAAAATTTTCTGTTTGTAAATGCCAACTGAGCTCTACCAGTTGTATAGCTTTGTATGAGTTTTCGCTTTATTCCACTAACCGAAAAATAATTTGACTTTCTAGTTTTGTAGAAAACGCTACTCTCCTTTTACAAATTAAAAATATAGAAGCTGCCAAGCTTTAATCTGGTCTTGAATGATACACCTACGATGCACACAAGCTGCGTTATTTTAGGGGTGGAGTAGTACACTTTTTGATGTGTCGTTGCAGACAGTATATATGGCGTATCTTCCATTAGGGGAGAGTTTGTTGAGACTGCAGCACCCTTTAATTTCCCTCCAGCTGGGGCGACACAGACGTCCATAACAGAGGGGCTCCTCATAATGGCGACCGAGACAGGACGTGCTACAGTGTCTCCCAGCCTTTCATTAGTCTGCTTCCAACGTCTTCACTTGACAGAACGTTGATTAGCTTGATTGCGAACTTCAGTTGGCTCTACTTTGAAATTCAAAAGCTTGCTCGCTTCTAAGATTTGTAAGTTAATTGTACATCTCATCTTATATGTAACTGGTGGAGACAGACCATGTCATACATAGTTTGGTATGCAAACCTTCAGCTCCATGATGTTATCCTCATTCCCTTTGCACTGGTTCATATGCGAAACTATTATTCCCGCGCCTAATTTCCTATCCAATCAGGGAAATACGAGCAACTGTGCGTATGCTCCTATTTTTTATTGTTTATTTTTCTTGTTATTTTTTAGTTAGATTTCTTCAATTTTCTGCATGGTTTATATCTTCAGCATTAAATAGTAATAGGCAGCATTAGCCAATAGTATAAGCATTATTTTTCATATCATCGTCTTACTCCTCAATCACGTGTGTAAATGAAATGTGACCGAATGCCATAACTGTAAATGATTTTATTATTATATGATTGTTAGTTGAGTCATTAATGGAATGTACGCTCTGTTATAGTATTTAGAGTGCGGACCATAATGTTCATGCAGCAAATTAATGAATAAATAGTAATCGCGATTGAAGTTAACGCTATGGGCACAAAAGGATGTAGTTTTGGGTGGAAAGGAACAACTTCTGACAATAAAAATATTGCAAATTTGCGAAAACTCCAGTTTTGGGTGAAATCTGACGTGGCTCGAGCGAAAGACTTCGAGGGCATAGCTGAAATGTAGTTGATGAGTTAACGTGTTTTGCACCATGATAATGAACAACAATTAATGCTTCTAAAAAGAGCGATACGACGCACATCGGTCTGGTGTGTGGCGGAGGGTACTTGCGTACCGCTGCTAGTTCCCCCTTTTCCTGTTCCACTTCCGAATGTTTCGTGGTAAGAACGATTGGTAGTAAGTCCCCAATCAAACCCCATCCTCTCTAATTTTTAGCTTCGAGTTCTTATCTTGAGATTAACATAGGAGAAAGCAATGTATTGGTTGCCTCAGGTGAACAGCGACTGAAGTAATCTTGAAATTTACATGTCTCTCTTGTAATCTCTTCAAAATGTTTGAAATTGATTGAAAAATTGGCACACACAGCTGTAAAAAGGAGAAAATAATTGTTTGAAAAAACTTTTTTATATAACACGTTTTTGAAACAGTCTAAAAAGTTCGAAATAATTTCTCCTAGCCCCACGCAGGTTCCTAGCCTCAGAGAGATAATCTGGAAAATTTGTGCTTGCGAATTGTTAATAACTATGAAAATACTTGTAGAATCTAAAACGAAAACGTGGGCTGCAAGCAATATATAATTTATGCATAAATAGTTCGGCTTCGTACAATTATCCATTGCATGCTGTAACCTCCCGTAATGAAATTTACTGACAATTAAACAATTAGACAAAAATTAGCAATCTGACTCTGGTGTAAGCTCCCACAAAAATAATGAAAAACAATTCAGTGCTAATGAAATCTCAGTGATAATGAAAATTCAATTAAACCGAAATATCGGTCTTTGGCCCTGTACAAAAATCAGAATTAAAGTCTTACCTCATTGTAACTGCTAGTCAAATTTCTGCTCTTATTCTTGCGCACAGCTTGGAGGAACTGCATTGCAAATAATAATATTCCTTTTTTTTTTGTAATTTAACTGAAATTTATTTAAGGGAAGTGGAACGAAATTTAGTTCAATAAAATTGCTTTTGAAATCATAATTATTATTGGGGCACTTGTTGGAAATTAATTACAATAAATGAACTTTAAATTATCTGATGATTACCTTAATTAACAATATACCTCATTCAGCATCTTGACCAGTGTTGCCGACAGACTACATCACACAACCGCACTGGGCTGCTACTACTGACCGACTGCTCTGCATGACGACTACTACAGAACTGCTCTCAATGACTACTGACAGAGTACTCCACTACATGACAACTACAACTGAACTGCTTGCAACACTCGCGCGGTCAAGCGCAGACTAACCACGATTATAGGCTCTCTGGTCAAAGATTTTAACGTGCCTCACCATCGCTGCTATGTTACATACGTGTTTCATAACCCTCCACTGGGGGGGCAAAAATTTGGCAGCGATGGTGAGTCATTTGGACTTGCCATCGCAAGAAATTTTTACAATTTACAGAATATTCAAATTTAGTACATAAATTAAATGTTGTGCACATGCACCGAGTACAAAACATTTCAGACAAAGACAAAGTGAGTACAAAATATAGTAGCAAATCAGAAAAATGTATAAAAATTATTTGACAGATAAAGTGCACAGGCACTGAAAAAATTCTTTAGCAGATTCAGAACAAATAAACAGACTGGCAAAAAAAAAAAAAAAAAATTATGTTGACAAGTGACATGAGTGCACATGCACTGCAGTTGAGAACATATCAGTAAATGATGAAATGTATATACAATGAGTAACAAATGACATAAGTGCATACGCACTGAAGTATTGATCATACAGAATGAGTACAAATCATATTGAAAATGCACAGGCACTGAAGTTCAGTAGAAAACATTTTAACACACAACATAAGTGCACATGCACTGTAGTTCAGAACATATCATTAAAATAAAATAATAAATTAAAAAAATGTATATACAATATAAAAGACAAGAGTGCACATACTGTACTTGAGAACAAATCGAAAAAATGTCTTAGGCATATTTGCAATAAATAAACATAATGGCAAAAATCATATCGACAAGTGATATAAGTGTACTCGCACTGGAGTTCAGCGAATCAAAAAAAAAAAATGTATAACCCATGAACATAAATAATGTTAGCAAAAAAATGATTTTCACTATGTGACAAGAATTAGGATAGGAAAGGGAAGGATTGCATCATGGTTGTAGCACTTTAGATTGCACACAGCTGTTCTGAAAGTCCATATCTTTCCACAGAAGTACAACACCAAGTGACACAATTTGAAGTTTCTTTCCCATCAGAATTTACCAGTGTAGCCAAGACACTGAACTCTCGTAGTAACATTTCATGTTCTCATTTTGGCAGTACATTAGGTACACCAAACAGTGGGACCATAATAACGTCTTCATCGCCCACGGTGGTGGACAGCATGTCGTGTCAACACCACGCTCTTACAAGGCACACCAACGTAGAATTAGTGCAAAACCAAAGATAGTGCTCCATGATCACTAGGATAGACAGGACAAATGGACATTGCAGTAATTCAGGGTAGTTAGCTCATGAGGTGAAGGACATTAAGTGACATAATACTGACAATTACAGTCTTCATTAGTAGTTTGGGGCATTCATAGCCCAGTAATTGAACATTTCTGTACCAAGTACGTAGTATTACAGAAAAATGTTCATTAATTGTTTTACATAGAATCAGTATCCTTCTTTTCCTAGTTACAAAGCATTATTAAATAATCGCATTCTTTTTCAGTTACAAAGTATGGCATAGTTAATTAATTATTTGTCATTTCAATAGTATTAATTATTAGCCTTTTCCTAATTACAAAGCATTATGAAACATCATATTCCTTTTCCAGTTACAAGGTATGGCATAGTCAATTAGTTAATTAATTATTTGTCATTCCAATATAGTAAGAATAATTAGCCTTTTCCTAATTACAAAACATTATGAAACAATCATTCTTTTCCAGTTACAAAGTATGGCATAGTTAATTAATTATTTGTCATTCCAATAGTAATAATCATTAGCCTTCTCCTAATTACAAAGCATTATGAAGCAATCGCATTCTTTTCCAGTTACAAAGTATGGCATCGTTAATTAATTGTCATTTCAATATAGTAATCATTAGCCTTTTCCTAATTACAAAGCATTATTAAACAATCACATTCTTTCCCAATTATAAAGCATAGTTAATCATTTGTCATTTCAATATAGTAAGAATCATATTCTTTTCCAGTAACAAAGTATCAACATTGAAAACAAGAGCTAATTAATGGCATAATTAATAACCTAATTCATTGAGTGACATTAATTATTGGCACTCAGTGGCCATCAAGTATCGAATAGTATAAAACATTGTTCCTCATTCAGTATTATTCAGATCATTAAGAAGTAATAACAATTCATTGAGTGACATTCAGATCATTACGAAGTCATTATTAAAATCAGCTAATTACAGTCATAGCATTAATAATCATACACATTATAAGTATTCTCATTACAATAAACAGTGGCAGTTATTAGCCAGTTACAAAGCATTATTTTATACATATATTTTTTTTGTATCATTATGAAGTCATTACTGAAGTGACATACTATTCAGAGTTGATCAGTATTATTCAGAACTTTCTCAAACTGGTATCACTATTTGGGACTGGTAATACATTTTTTTGTTAGCAATGCATTGCGTTTGGTAATTATAAGAGAAAGCAAGAAGAGAAAAAAGAAAAAGAAAGAAAAAAAAATTGGTACTGGGTTGTTCCTGTAAATCAAAAATGTGTAACGTCATTCGTCATGAGTCAGCTGTAGCAAGGTTATGTAACAAGGCAGTACATGTGATCACATTTATAAATGATAAACACAAATGGGTAAAAAAAATGCAAGTACTAGAACAGGTATAATAAGTAACAGGTTTAGTATGTATCATGAAAAACTTCTCCTGGAAAAAATACAAAATGGATTATTGACCTGAAAGAAGAAACGCACACTATGCTGAAAAGTAGTGAACTTCGAATTAACAAGTAGTGAAATGTGTATAAAATGTGTTCCATAGCAGTCCTTTCCAAAACTTTCCGTCATCCTACTATGCAATATAACACCTGCTGTCAAAACAAACTGCAACAAATACTTAAATAACTACGTAGCATAAATACATAACTTCAACATTATCCTCATCTGTAAAGAAAAAACTTCATTATTAATCACTTCATTATCCATATTATCATAACTTCATTATTATCATCACCTGTAAAGAAAAACTTCATTATTCATAATAGCATATTCTTCATCATTATTCATCAGTATTCATTATCATCTGCAAAAATATCACTTCATTGCTCATTATACAACTATTCCTTATCTCTAGCATATTTCATCACTAAAACTAAGATGTGTAGTTCTGTCCGACAGCCTGCATCAATCACCTTGTATTCTGAAAGAAAAAATTAGTTAAGACTGCTATTCAGCGATGTGTATTGTATATTCTTGTTAATGCTTGTTAATTCTGATCCATTTACTCTTCTTCATAAGGTCCTCTTTCGTCTATTCCGTAGTTGAAATTCCCATTTCTGTTTAATTTATTTCTTACACGCATCATTTCTTTCTGAAATTGATGAACAGAGATCATTTAAATCATATACCCACTAAATAATGACTGGTTTATGGTGACACAATTAACCATATAGCATAACATTACAGACAACGTAATATGTCAAAGACATTGACAGTGTTCAAAGCCAAAATGTACAGAGAATATCACAATGCAGCAGCAAAAAATGTAAAAGTCACGATGTTGAGATGTCATAAGGCAAAAAAAAAAAAAGTCAAAGTCGACTGGTGTGTGTTATATCTTAACTATTTCACAGTGCATATAGACAAAACTGGAATACAATCGTACATAAAAAAGTGGAAAATGTGCATGGTCTGATGTGTAACGACAAGAAAAGCGACCTGCTAACCTTACCTTGCCGGGCACTTGCCAAGAAAAAATACGATAATCATCAGTAATTAGTCAGGTGAAATAATTGCATTAGTAAATGGCATCATAGTGTGTTGAATCATAAAGTGATTTCATTCAATAAACGGTTTAATGTTTGAGACATGGTGATTGCCTTTCGATTTTCTGGTTCTCAAAGTTTCGACGTGTACAACATTGGGGTGAGGGATGCTGCGAATCCGATATGGACCTGCGTATAGAAGTTCAAATTTACTGCACTTACCTTTTAATTTGCTGGATAAATAGTGTGTACGTACTAATATTTTCTGTCCAACGTGAAAGTCGCGGCGTGTACAAACCTGTTTTTGCTGTCTTCTCCGGCGCTCTGCGGCACGTTTGATGTTGTTCAGCGCAATGTCAATTATTTCGTGGTGTCGTAAGCGACGAGATGTAGGAAAATTTACAAATTCTTTAATTTTGTTTGGTGGTTCAACGTTTTTCAGTATAACAGACGGAGATAGCATAGTGGATTCATTTGGAATGGAATTAATTACATCTTGGAATGAGAGTATGTGTGTATCCCAATCAATATGTCTTTTGTGGCAGTATATTCGGCACAGCTTACCAATTTCTTTCATTAACCGTTCACAGGGGTTCGAAGAAGCATGGTACTTGGATATATAGATCGGAAAAATGTTTCTGGCTCGTAACATGCGTGTCCATATGCTACTACGAAATTGAGATCCATTGTCAGAAATTACTTTCATCACATGCCCTACATGAAATAGAAAATGTTTTACAAATGCTTTTGAAACAGTTTTAGCAGTATCTTTGCGTAACGGAGTGAAAGTAACAAATTTTGAAGTGAGCTCAACAGCGACAAAGATGTAGCAAAAACCTCTGTTAGTTCTCGGAATCGGACCAAAAATATCTACTGCGGCCATATGTCTTAATTTAACAGGTACAATGGGATATAAAGGAGGAATATGTGAAGTGGTGTCTGATTTAGCTTTCTGGCAAATTTTACAAGACGCTAAAACTCGTCGTATACGTTTCTCCATGTTGTTAAAATAACAGTTCTGTCTCAGTATAAGAAAACATTTTCGTGCTCCGTAATGTGCGTAACTTAAATGAGTGTACCAGATTAATTTGTTAACAAGTTCGTCAGGGATGCATAATAACCAATTGTTGCTGTCAGGATGAGAGCGGCGAAACAGAATGTCATTGCGTACAGTGTAATGGTTTCTAATCGTAACATTTTTCCTATCTTGCCAAAGGTGTTTAATTTCTTTCCACACATTGTCTTTATTTTGTTCTTGTGCTATGTCCTGTAATGACGATGAAATAAAATTTTCAAATGCTACTTGCTGAATGTACATGACACTGAAATTTGTTTTGCAGAAGTTGATTGCTACGTCTTGCTGATTGTTGCAAAGAGAACGGGATAATGCGTCTGCTATAACATTTTGCGTACCGGGAATGTGAACTATTGTAAAATTAAATTCCTGTAAATATAGTTTCCATCTACTTAATCTGTCTTGAGTGAATTTAGCCGAAAGTAAAAATTGTATCGCTCTGTGGTCTGTGTACACGGTGGTATGTCTGCCATAAAGAAAGTGCCGAAATCTCGTAAAAGCCCATACAACACATAATGTTTCCAATTCTGTAACGGAATAATTTCGTTCAGCGGGTGACAAAATGCGGCTTGCAAATGCGATGTTTTTAATTACTATTGAACCATCTTCTTCAATTTCCTGGAAAACATGCACGCCCAAAGCGGTGTTCGAACTGTCAGTAGCAATGGAAAAATTTCTGGTAACATCTGGGTGCGATAAAAGTGGAGCATTCAACAAAGCATGTTTCAGGTTCATAAATTCAGAATGTGCTTGCTTATCCCAAGACCAAATACTGTTTTTACTTGTCAGTTGACATAATCTAGGTGTGTCTAAAGCAGAGTGATGAATAAATTTACGAAAAAAGTTAATTAAGCCCAAAAAACTGCGTAGTTGCTTTTTTGTCGTAGGAACAGTAATGTCACGTAGAGCTTGAAGTTTTTCCGGATCAGGTGCAATGCCTTTCGCTGAAATTACGTGTCCAAGAAATTTTATAGAAGTTTTGCCAAAGTGCGATTTACTAAGATCAACTGTAAGTCCTTGTGCATGGAAAGTTTGTAACAGTTGTTCAAGAATCAGATTGTGATCAGACCAGTTAGCTTCTGCAATAAGAATGTCGTCTATATACGTCGTAATTCTGTCCTTAAGTTCTGTCGGAAGTATTGTGTTCAAACCGCGAATAAAAGCTGCAGAAGAAATAGTTAAGCCGAATGGTAATTTGCAAAATTGATAACAGTCGCCGAAACAGAGAAAAGCTGTATATTTTCTGCAATTTGGATGAAGTTGAATTTGCCAAAATCCCGATTTCAAATCTAATGTAGAATAAATAGCAGTACCGTGAAATTTCTGTAGCAGTTCCTCTAATGTCTGTGGTCGATCTGTTTCATTAATAATTATGTCATTAATGCGACGTGAATCAAGTACAAGGCGAAGTGAGCCATCTTTTTTCTTAACAATATGTAGCGGGTTTATGTACGGACTAACTGCTGGTTCTATGATTCCTTGATCAAGCATATCCTGCAATTCTTTTTTAACTTGCTCTCTGTGAATATACGGAATGGGATAATGTTTAGATTTAAATGTATCGTGCTGTTTCACTTGAAATCCATACATAAAACCGGACATAGTACCAGGAATGTTGTCAAAAACTGGAGCTTGCTGTAAAAGAATTTTGCGTAGTTGCGTTCGTTCGTCGTCTGTAGTTGCACTGCTTTGTCTAACTTTATCGGAAATCATTTGCATTACGTCGTAATCAGCTTCGTCTGGACTATTGTAGTTGTGTACGTACGTATCCGTGAACAATGTGGGATTACAGTCTATGCTACGTGTTGCGGAAATGACCTCTGTGCGGTTAATTGTTTGTTCTTCCGCAGATAAAGAGTGCTGAAATTCTAAAGCAAGTTGTACATTTTCATCCTTTAGCATTAAATAAGAATTTTGAAAATCGATAACTGCATCGTGCTGTACCAGAAAATTCGTACCTAAAATTACGTCTGTTGTCAATAAAGGAACAATCCAAAAATTAGAGTGGAAAGTATGACCTCCAATACAAAATGATAAATGTGTCTGTAATTTAACGTCTACTCCTTTACTCGATACTGCTCCTTTCACTTTTGTTTTGCCTAAAGGTAATGTCGGATAGGTATTCTCTTTGTTGCACTCGTTAAAAGTCTCCTCATTTATTACTGATATAGGTGATCCGGAATCGATTACTGCTGAGAATTTTGATGAACCAATTTTAATTTCGATGACAGGATGTGAAATAGTTTTCTGAACAAATGGTCTTTCCTGCAAGAGAGTGTCTCTGATATCGTCAAAAGTAATTACATTTTCGTGAACAACATTTTGTGTGTCAAACGTAGTGCTTGTTTTATTAGAAGATGCGTCCTGTACAGTATCTAGTCAGATTCTATCTGACGTGTTATTATTATTAGGAGGATTCTGTGGCATTTCTACTATTTGAACTGTCCTATTACTTCTTCCAGACGTGTTACGCTCTGGATGGTACCTACTGTCGGGTTCATTCATGAGAATATGTTCCTGTTGATTACTTTGTTGCTGGTAAGACCGTCTGTTATTATATGTACGCTGATAATTGTGCTCATCGTTTTTACGTCTGTCGTGATAGTCGTTCCTATACGGTGTATTGCGATGGGAATTGAAATACTGTCTTCTTTGTACATAGTTGTTTCCTTGCTCCCGTGTGTTACTATTTGTTGGATCTTGAACTATACGTGCACGCGGCGGAACATTAAAGCCTGGTTGACCTTGTGCATTCCATTGTTGGTTAGGTATGCTAACCGGCTGGTTTTGATGTTGTTGTTGTGAAATACCTCTATTGTTACTAAAGTGTGGTTCCTGTTGCTGAAAATTTTGACGATATTGACAATCTGAATTTTGTCTGTGATTTAAGTTCTGATAGTTGTCGTTTCTAAAGCGTCTGTTATCTTTTCTATTGAAATTACGTGTCTGATCATAATTCCTGTACTTTTGTTGACCTTGGTTATTATACGAAAAGTTTTTGTTTACGAAAGAATAATCAGATTGCTGTACTTCTAAAAGCTGCAAAAGATCCCTGAATGCTGAAATGTTTTCTTTTTGTTGGCCCGTTAGAAGTGACACTCGTAATGACCGTGGTAATTTGGAAATGCATAATTGTATAAGTGCAGATTCACTGTACGGTTCACTCAGGTACTGGTTTTGTTGTACCATGTGCTCAAAAAATTGCGTTACACTGGGAAAATTTGAGTTTTCATAGTTTGGCAAACTAATTAGTTGGTCTTTAATTCCGCGCTGTGTCGTCTTCGACCAGTACGCTGATAGAAAAGCATTCTGAAATTCCTCTACTGAATAGCATTGCCTCGCGATCGGTCTCATACGAGTTGCCGGTTCGCCTTCCAAAAAACTGCAAATAAATTCAAGTTTGTGCGTTACAGGCCAAGTCGGTGGAAGAGCAAAGCTAAATTGTTGAATCCAGTCCAGTGGGTGAATCTGCGTTCTATCGTTTTTGAATACTTTAAACTTTCTCACTGACAGAAAATGTTTGTAATCGAAATTATCATCTCTGTGTGATGCAACAGGTTCAGGATCGTAAGAGTATCTATTGAACTGTGGTTGTTCGGAATCTAAGTCCCGTACTCTCTGTAGATTACTCAAATTATACGCACTGCGTGAGTCTGGCAAATGTTCGAAAAGTGGCGCCTGCTGTGATGTGTTATTAACTGAAATATTTTTAATCTCTGTTACTTCTTGCTGTAAACTCGACAGTTTTCTACGCAACGTGTTGTTAGACGAGTCGATCTCATTAATTGTCTGCTGCAAATTTTGAAATTTAGGTGTTTGGTTAAATGAAATCGGTGCAGTATCGTCTGATTTATTATCATTACTACTTTCAATAGCATCAATACGACTGGCTAATTCATCATATTTTTCAGTCAGTATTTTTGCCTGATCATCGGTTTTAGAATCGGACGCATTAATCTGTTTTTGCAACTTACGCGTAGTTTCGCTCAGTTTTTTAACATCAGCTTTGATGATATCGCAATCCTGTGTTAGTTCTAATTGTTCGAATCTGTCTGTCACTGTTTGAATATTTACTGTGTGTGTGTCTGTTTTTGATTTAAGATCAGAAATTTCATCCCGTAATTCCGCGTTCAACTGTTCGATGGTATTAATTTTGTCGGACACTGTAGTAATATTATTGTCTACATATGTCTTCGCTTTCGCGAACATTTTACGTTTGTCTTCTTGTCTCTGAGCCGTGATTGTTTCCATGACTTGACGTTTGACTTTATTTTGATCTTGAATAAATTTGCGGAAACGTGTATTACTGTTTTCTATGTGGTGATTAAAGCGTTCGTCAATTTGAGTGTTCTGCTGTTCGAATTTCGCGTCTATCTTTTCATCCATTGTGCGCGAAAGTTCTACTGTCATTGCTTTAAACTCGTCGCGTAATTGTGTAGCCTTTTCAGAGCATTGTTTAGCGACTGTACTAATTTCCGCTCTAAGTGTTTCTGTTGTGGCTGTTTGCATTTCCCTTAATTCCTGAGCAACAGACCTAATTTCTTCGCTGCTTTTCTTTGAACAAGCCTCAATTTCCACGCGCAACTGTTCCTTAGTGTCATGACACTGCGCGGCAACGGCTCTAATTTGTTCACTAAGCTGTCTGGAATTGTCGTCTAATTTTTCATTTAAGTGTTGTTTGAGTTTTTCGTTATCTTGTTTGACCTGTTCACTAAGTTGTTTGAGATTTTCGTCATTATTGTCAAGTTTTTCATTCTGTTGTTTGAAATTTTCATCAATTTTATTAAATTTTTTGTCCTGTTCACTAAATTGTTGTTGTAGCAGACTTCTCATAATTTGTACCAAGTCAAAACTAGCGTTTATATTCTCTGTGCTGTTTAGTGGTGGATCTGGAATTGTCTCGCTTTCCGTAACCATTTGGTTATTCTGAGATTCACCAAAAGGTTTGTCAGTCAAACATACACTGTCAGTCCCTATTTCGGAATTAAATAAATCCGTCGTACTTTCACTACACTGAGCATTTTCATTCGAAAAATTTGTCTGTATGTTACTTGAATCTTCCAAACCGGTTGTGTTAAGCTGGGTAGCGCTCATTACAATAGAGCGTCCCGCGTCGTCAATTGTCGTCAAATTAACAGAAGAGACAATTGAGTTCGTTTGTTCATCATTAAGATAAAAGTCATCATTAATGGTTGGAATGCACTGATTGTTAGTGAACGCAGGATTGTCATCATTACACTGCGTGTCACATGTCCTATCGGTCACGTTGTTTAAGTCAGTAATTTCGTTCATAATACCTCGCGATACACTATTCAGTCTTTCGCGGCATTTTTACAATAGTCACAAATATTCACATAACAAATAAGCACAAATGCAAAAACAACACACAAATACAACAGAGCAACGAATTGCCGTTGACCTGTAGAAAGGAAGTCACAAGATTAGTAAAAGCGTTGCGCCAAATCCTAATTATATCTAAGCAAATAAGAGCAGATATCTGACTGTTGTTCAAAAGACTCTCAACGAAATACGATCCTGGACTGGGTGTCGCCAAGTGTAACCTCCCGTAATGAAATTTACTGACAATTAAACAATTAGACAAAAATTAGCAATCTGACTCTGGTGTAAGCTCCCACAAAAATAATGAAAAACAATTCAGTGCTAATGAAATCTCAGTGATAATGAAAATTCAATTAAACCGAAATATCGGTCTTTGGCCCTGTACAAAAATCAGAATTAAAGTCTTACCTCATTGTAACTGCTAGTCAAATTTCTGCTCTTATTCTTGCGCACAGCTTGGAGGAACTGCATTGCAAATAATAATATTCCTTTTTTTTTTGTAATTTAACTGAAATTTGTTTAAGGGAAGTGGAACGAAATTTAGTTCAATAAAATTGCTTTTGAAATCATAATTATTATTGAACTTTAAATTATCTGATGATTACCTTAATTAACAATATACCTCATTCAGCATCTTGACCAGTGTTGCCGACAGACTACATCACACAACCGCACTGGGCTGCTACTACTGACCGACTGCTCTGCATGACGACTACTACAGAACTGCTCTCAATGACTACTGACAGAGTACTCCACTACATGACAACTACAACTGAACTGCTTGCAACACTCGCGCGGTCAAGCGCAGACTAACCACGATTATAGGCTCTCTGGTCAAAGATTTTAACGTGCCTCACCATCGCTGCTATGTTACATACGTGTTTCAATGCGCCCCATGTTTTTCGTTTCAAATTCTGTAAGTATTTTCATAGGCGTTTTCGGGACTATCTACATAGGGTTAGGAATCTGTATTTTACTATTATTACTATTATTTTATAAAGTGTGATTCAAAACGAAAGAACAGATTTCATTACTTTATTATAGACAAACTATGAAACATAGAAACACATTCCGCACGTTACTGGATAGAGGAAGGCTCAAGGTTTGACATTCGTGTAGACGCTATACCATACACTCAACATGCGCAGCATGCGTTGCTCGAGAACTATTGGTCCATTTTACTCCACACACGAATCAACAGGTTTATTGAACCGATAGCTTACAAAATTCAGTTTCTCAGCTCTTGAAGAGTAGCTGCCGTAAGTGGGACAAAAGGAACACATGCCGGAGGCAGGACCCGAACCTCCGGCAGGGCTGGCCGCGCAAATCCGTGACACGGGGCCTCAAACCGCGCGGCCACTCCGCGCGGCAAGTGGGCCAAAGACTCTGTCTCTTATCTACCTAAAAAAAAACAGTGATCTAGATTTTGTTGTACACCTCTTCGAATCGAATATTGTGGGATAGTGGTGTTAAGATAGCGCTCCACCTCAAGCTGAAAGTGAGGATGGTTGACGTAATGAATAAAAATGAAATCATTGCATTCTTCGTGAAGTAAACAACTAATTTTGCAACATGTCGAAATTCAAATGGCTCTGAGCATTATGGGACTTAACTGCTGTGGTCATCAGTCTCCTAGAACTAACAACTAGGTACTTAAACCTAACTAACCTAAGGACATCACACACATCCATGCCCGAGGCAGGATTAGAACCTGCGTCCGTAGCGGTCGCGCGGTTCCAGGCTGTAGCGCCTAGAACCACACACACACACACACACACACACACACACACACACTCACACACATGTCCGAGGGAGGACCCGAACCTCCGCCATAGCCAGGTATGACATTCTTGTCGTAGTTTTCTCCGCAAAGATGAAAGATCGATAAACTTTGTGAACAGAAACGGCACGAAACACATTCAGTTTCGGCGAGTTTCTTTCATGTTTGACGGCGACGCCAGGATTTTGTGGCTCCGAAATTCTTACATTATTGTGGTTTAGTTTATCCGATAGATGAAGCCCCGATTCGTCTGAAAAGATGAGTCGTTCGGAAAAAGTGTGCTTCGGTATGTCCTGGAAAAAATCATACCTTCTTTTGTGGTAGTCGGGACGCAATTACTGCACCAACTGCAAACCTGTAAGGCTTCATACGCAGACGTCGCTTGCGGACACGCCACACCGTCGTTTAAATAGGTCGAGATTCCTGGTCTGCCCGTCTTGCGGACTTCCGAGGGCTCCGTGTAAACGCTTCTCGGATACGCTCGACATTTTCATCAGGGGTGCGTGACCGACCAGTGCTCTTCCCATCAAATGGTTCAAATGGCTCTGTGCACTATGGGACTTAACATCTGAGGTCATCAGTCCCCTAGACTTAGAACTACTTAAACCTGACTAACATCAGGACATCACACACATCCATGCCCGAGGCAGGATTCGAACCTGCGACCGTAGCAGCAGCGCGGTTCCGGACTGAAGCGCCTAGAACCGGTCGGCCACAGCGGCCGACGCTCTTCCCATCGCATATCCAACCAACTTCGACGAATTTTGTTCAAATGGTTCAAATGGCTCTGAGCACTATGGGACTTAACAGCTATGGTCATCAGTCCCCTAGAACTTAGAAATACTAAAACCTAACTAACCTAAGGACAGCACACAACACCCAGCCATCACGAGGCAGAGAAAATCCCTGACCCCGCCGGGAATCGAACCCGGGAACCCGGGCGTGGGAAGCGAGAACGCCACCGCACGACAACGAATTTTGTATCCCAGTCATTAATCTTCTACTGCAGAGACGGTTTACAGCTGAATCGACGGCGGAATGCATCTTGCCCATGACCTTCACGCAAATTCCAGCACACAAAATTATTTCTCTTGTTGTGTAGTCGCCATGCTGCTATAAACGGCAGCGGAGTTGCGCCAGAACTTTGAAGCATGCCTCTATCCAGTGACATGCACAGTTTCTATCATTTATAGTTAATGTCCCGTCTCACCCCCCCCCCCCCCCCCCCCCTTGAACCATAACCCTTGCCGTTGGTGGGGAGGCTTGCGTGCCTCAGCGATACAGATAGCCCTACCGTAGGTGCAACCACAACGGAGGGGTATCTGTTGAGAGGCCAGACAAACGTGTGGTTCCTGAAGAGGGGCAGCAACCTTTTCAGTAGTAGCAGGGGCAACAGTCTGGATGATTTACTGATCTGGCCTTGTAACACTAACCAAAATGGCCTTGCTGTGCTGGTACTGCGAACGGCTGAAAGCAAGGGGAAACTACGGCCGTAATTTTTCCCGAGGGCATGCAGCTTTACTGTATGGTTAAATGATGATGGCGTCCTCTTGGGTAAAATATTTCGGAAGTAAAATAGTCCCCCACTCGGATCTCCGGGCGGGGACTACTCAAGTGGACGTCGTTATAAGGAGAAAGGAAACTGGCGTTCAACGACTCGGAGCGTGGAATGTCAGATCCCTTAATCGGGCAGGTAGGTTAGAAAATTTAAAAAAGGAAATGGATAGGTTAAAGTTAGATATAGTGGGAATTAGTGACGTTCGGTGGCAGGAGGAACAAGACTTTTGGTCACGTGAATACAGGGTTATAAATAAACAAGGCCACGGGAGTAGACAACATTCCATTAGAACAACTGACAGCCTTGTGAGAGCCAGTCCTGACAAAACTCTACCATCTGGTGAGCAAAATTTATGAGACAGGCGAAATACCCTCAGACTTCAAGAAGAATATAAGATGTGGTGTCACAGCCAGACACCACACTTGCTAGGTGGTAGCCTTTAAATCGGCCGCGGTCCGTTAGTATACGTTGGACTCGCGTGTCGCCACTATCAGTGATTGCAGACCGAGCGCCGCCACACGGCAGGTCTAGAGAGACTTCCTAGCACTCGCCCCAGTTGTACAACCGACTTTGCTAGCGATGGTTCATTGACAAAATACGCTCTCATTTGCCAAGACGATAGTTAGCATAGCCTTGAGCTACGTCATTTGCTACGACCTAGCAAGGCGCCATTACCAGTTACTATTGATACTGTAATCATGTACCGTCAAGAGCGACGCTCATCATTAATGGATTAAAGTTAAGTATTCCGCCAGCTACGTCCGTTTTTCTAAGGTCTAATTTCCTTGTCCTGTTCCAGACCTCACGCCAGCCTGCGTGAGTTAAAACACGTGTCTTTCGGCTTCCTCTAGTACCCGGTGTTGGCTCTCCTGCCAACCCACAACATAACAACTCCAATCCCAAAGAAGGCAGGAGTTGACAGATGTGAAAATTACAGAACTAGCAGTTTAATAAGTCACAGGTGCAAATTACTAACGCGAATTCTTTACAGACGAATGGAAAAACTGGTAGAAGCCGACCTCAGGGAAGATCAGTTTGGGTTTCGTAGAAATATTGGAACACGTGAGGCAATACTGACCCTATGACTTATCTTAGAAGCTAGATTAAGAAAAGGCAAACCTACGTTTCTAGCATTTTTAGACTTAGAGAAAGCTTTTGACAAAGTTGAGTGGAATACTCTCTTTCAAGTTCTGAAGGTGGCAGGGGTAAAATACAGGGAGCGAATGGCTATTTACAATTTGTACAGATACCAGATGGCAGTTATAAGAGTCGAGGGATGAAAGGGAAGCAGTGGTCGGGAACGGAGTGAGACAGGGTTGTAGCCTCTCCTCAATGTTATTCAATCTGTATATTTAGAAAGCAGTAAAGGAACAAAAGAAAAATTCGGAGTAGGTATTAAAATCCATGGAGAAGAAATAAAAACTTTGAGGTTCACCGATGACATTGTAATTCTCTCAGAGACAGCAAAGGACTTGGAAGAGCAGTTGAACGGAATGGACAGTGTCTTGAAAGGAGGATATAAGATGAACACCAACAAAAGCAAAAGAAGGATAATGGAATGTAGTCGAATTTAGTCGGGTGATGCTGAGGGAATTAGATTAGGAAATGAGACACTTAAAGTAGTAAAGGAGTTTTGCTATTTGGGGAGCAAAATAACTGATGATGGTCGAAGTAGAGAGGATTTAAAATGTAGGCTGGCAATGGCAAGGAAAGCGTTTCTGAAGAAGAGAAGTTTGTTAACATCGAGTATAGATTTAAGTGTCAGGAAGTCGTTTCTGAAAGTATTTGTATGGAGTGTAGCCACGTATGGAAGTGAAACATGGACGATAAATAGTTTGGACAAGAAGAGAATAGAAGCTTTCGAAATGTGGTGCTACAGAAGAATGCTGAAGATTAGATGGATAGATCACGTAACTAATGAGGAGGTATTGAATAGAACTGGGGAGGAGTTTGTGGCTCAACTTGACTAGAAGAAGGGATCGGTTGGTAGGACATGTTCTGAGGCATCAAGGGATCACCAATTTAGTATTGGAGGGCAGCGTGGAGGGTAAAAATCGTTGAGGGAGACCAAGAGATGAATACACTAAGCAGATTGAGAAGGATGTAGGTTGCAGTAGGTACTGGGAGATGAAGAAGCCTGCACAGGATAGAGTAGCATGGAGAGCTGCATGAAACCAGTCTCAGGAGTGAAGACCACAAGAACAACAACATAGTTTATGTGTAATAAACGATTGAAATCCGCTTTAAAAGCGTGTTACATTAAAAACAATTAATTAAATATTACTCTGCCCGAGCCAGTGTGGCTGGCCTCGTCCTGCTTTTACATAATTCACACTTCCCTGTTTTCACACACGGAACAAGCCGCGGAAGGAATGACGATGGCGAGGTACGGTGTCAGAAGGCGGCGTGCGGCGGTTCTCGCTTGACCGGCGCGGCGCGGCGCGGCGCGGCGCGGCGCGGCGCACTGCTTTCCTAGCATTCTCCGCCCTCCGCCCGGAAGCCTACCGGCTCCGGCGACTGAAAGCGGCTGGAATCCGATAGCGGCGGCCGCGATCCAGACCGGGAGAAAGTCTGCACAGTCCAGGCGGTCACTCCAGCAGCCGAGAACCGACCGGTCACTGCTGGCGGAAACACAGCGACAGACTCTGTCATCAGAATTGCGTTTTCTGTGTGGTCCATCTGTTTCGACAAGACTCTTAGAAGTTCAGCTACACTTACTGATACTACAGTGAAGCGCCAAAGAAACTGGTATAGGCATTCGTATTCAAATACAGAGATATGTAAACATGCAGAATACGGCGATGCGGACAGCAACGCCTATACAGGGTGAAAAGTATTTAAACCGACAAACTCTGGGGAGTTCTAGGCGACATCAAAACAAATATTTTTCCCTAATGTCATTTTTTCCTATGAGGAGTATTTAAACTGGTAGAGAAAGTTTCTTTGGCGGCAAATTAGTTAAACCAACAAACAATTTTCAATTTTTTTTATGACCTAGAGACAACACATTAGGACAACCCAATTTCAGTTACAGTAGATTTTCAAAAATGCCTCCATTGACACGTAAACAAAGGTGACACCGTCGGATCATGTTGTCTCTGACACGGGCAAAATCCCAGGAGTATCCTGAATTGTTCCTGCCTTTGCTGCTACTATCCGGGCAACCAGATCCTCTTCTGATGCAACAGGATTTGCGTAAACAAGGTTGCGTATCTCTCCCCGCACAAAACAGTCCAGAGGGGACATATCTGGGGATCTACCAGGCCATGGTACAGGACCACCTCTGCCAATCCACGTTTCCGGGAAGCGTCGGTCCAGGAATCGACGCACACGACGACTGAAATGTGCCGGCGCCCCGTCATGTTGGAACCACATGCGTTGTCTTGAAGGGAGCGGGACGTCTTCCAGCAATTCTGGCAATGCTCTGGCGAGAAAATTGTACTGGTGCCTGACATTTAATGGCCTAGGTATCAGATACGGCCCAATTATACAGTGCCCAACAACACCGACCCACACATTAACGAAGCACCGCACTTGATGACCGTTAGTAACTGTGGCATGTGGGTTATCCTCACTCCAAAAATGCGAATTGTGCATGTTGAAGACTCCATCGCGCCAGAACGTTGCTTCATTGGTAAACAACACAGAGGATGGTAATGTAGGATGCATTTCACACTGTTCCAGGTACTACTGCGAAATCTGTGCTCTGGGTTGATAATCAGCTGGTTCCAGATTGTGGACAAGTTGTAAGTGAAATGGACGTAACAATTGCTCTCGAAGAGCTGTTCATACATTCGTCTGATTCGTCCCCATGTTACGTGCAATTGCACGAGTGCTGATTGAAGGATCCCGCTCCACATGCTGCAAGACAGCTTCCTCAAATTGCAGCGTTCTTACCGTGCGACGGCGTCCCTGTCCAGGTAATCTGCTAAATGACCCGGACTCACGCAGACGTTGGTACACAGCAGCGAAGGTCGTATGATGCGGGACACGGCGATTAGGATATTGTTGTTGATAAACCCGCTGTGCAGCTCGTCCGTTGTGGTGCGCTACGTAGTACGCACCAACCATATCAGTGTACTCACTCCAGGTGTTTCACTCCATGCACTACTACACTGGTGGACAGCATATTGCCTACAACTGAAGAGCGTAATACGCCGCCTAACAAATGAAGATAGTAATACGGCCTCTAACAACTGAAGAGCGTAATACGGCCGCCGCCGGTTTAAATAATACTCATAGGAAAAAATGACATTAAGGAAAAATATTTGTTTTGATATCCCCTAAAACCTCCCAGAGTTTGTCGGTTTAAATACTTTTCACCCTGTATAAGACAACAAGTTTCTGGCGCAGTTGTTAGATCGGTTACTGCTGCTACGATACCAGATCATAAAGATTTAAATGAGTTTGAACGTGATATTATAGTCGGCGCACGAACGATGCGACACAGCATCTCCGAGGTACCGACGAAGTGAGGATTTTCCCGTTGGACCATCTCACCAGTAAACTGACAATACCAGGAATCCGGTAAATCGTTGTATCTCCGACATCGCCGCGGCTGGAGAAATATCCGCAAGATTGGGACCAACGACGACTGAAGACAATCTTTCAACGTCACAGAAGTGCAACCCTTCCGCAAATTGGTGCAGATTTCAGTGCTGAGGTATCAACAAGTGTCAGCGTAGCGTGCGTACCATTCAACGAAACATCATCGATATGGGCTTTCGGAGGCGACGGCCCACTCGTGTACCCTTGATGACTGCACGACACAAAGCTTTACGCATCGCCTGGGCCCGTCAACACCGACTTCGGACTGCTGATGGCTGGAAACATGTTTCCTGGTCTGACGAGTCTCATTTCAAATTGTATGAGACTGTACGTGTATGGAGACAACCTCATGAATCCATGGACCCTGCATGTCAACAGGGTACTGTTCAAGCTGGTGGGGACTCTGTAATGGTGTGGGATGTGTGCAGATGGAGTGATATGGGACCCCTGGTAACTCTAGGTACGACTCTGACATGTAACATGTACGTAAGCGTCCTGTGTGATCATCTGCATTCATTTGTGTCCATTGTGGATTCCGACGAACTTCGGGAATTCCAGTAGGACAATGCGACACCCAATACGTCCATAATTGCTAGAGTGTCTCCAGGAACACTCTTCTGAGTTTAAACACTTACGCTGGTCATCAAACTTCCCAGACATGACCGTTATTGAGCATATCTGGGATGCTTTGTGTTGTGTCTAGACAAGACAGCCTAGACACAATGTGAGGAAGCCGAAAGGCACGCGCTTAAACTCACGCAGGCTGGCGTGGGGTCTGAAACAGGATACGTAATGAATGCTATAAAGAAAAGTACGGAGCTTCTGGAATACTTAACTTTAATCCACATTTGTAGAACATCGCTCTTGATGATACATTAATAGAATCTCAATATCTATACTGGTAATGGCGCCTTGCTAGGTCGTAGCAAATGTAGCTGAAGACTATGCTGCTATCGTCTCGGCAAATGAGAGCGTAATTGTCAGTGAACCATCGATAGCACAGTCGGCTGTACAACTGGGGCGAGTGCTAGTACTTCTCACTAGACCTGCCGTGTGGCGGCGCTCGGTCTGCCATCACTGACAGTGGCGACACGCGGATCCGTCGTATACTAGCGGACCGCGGCCGATTTAAAAGCTACCACCTAGCAATTGTGGTGTCTGACGGTGACACCACACTTTGCAAGGAGCTCTCCAGTAGAGATCCCCACCCCCTGGTACTCTTACGAAGTTCGGGATAGCCCTGCAGGATTCGTGGTGTCAATTCCCTCGAGCACTACGCCACATATTAAGCGAGTTCATGCTACGTCGCGTTGCGGCACTTCTGCGTGCTCGCCGGACCCCTACACTTTATTAGGCAGGTGTACCTGTTTCTTTGACTCTTTAGTGTAGACTCTGAGATGACAGAAATCGCGGGAATACGGTATGCAGCTTTACAGAGGGCGGTAGTATTGCGTACACTAGGTATGAAAGGGCACTGCCTTGGCAGAGCAGTCATTTGTACTTAAGCGATACATGGGAAAGGAGACTAATACTTCACGTAGCAGTCGTGGGTGAGCGTATTACATCTTACATGAAGGGCTAAATTTCCGGAAAATGTGTGCAAGGCGGGTACCGAAAGAATTGTCAGCGCAGCATTAGGGGCAAAGGATGGGCGTCTTTCGTAAACATTTGGCCCGTTATCATCGTTAGGGAGATGGATTATTACAGCAAATCGAAGCATTGATGACTCATCACGAAACGGAAAGTAATGTTGCGAGCATGATTTGGAAACGCCCATCGTCACCACAAGTTAAGAAATTTAAACGTCAGCCATCAGCTGGTGAGATTGTGCTAACACTAATCTCGGACATGGAACGCGTGGCAGCCGTTCATTCACACCAAGAGACGAAATTGTGAGCGGTGAGAACTATTGTGACGTTGCGAACTAAACGAAACCTGCAGTCAGATCCAGATGTCGCGGAAAACTGCGCAAAGCTGTCATCTTCCAGCAAGATAACGCTCTGCCACATTCTGCCAAATTATTGCCCGAAACAGTAAAGGCGTTGACATTTTCGAATTACTGGAACACGCGCCATACAGTTCAGACATGGCTCCAGGCGATTTCTGTATTTTTGGACCATTGAAGGAAGCGCTCAGTGGAAGAAGATTAGCAACCGATGCAGAACTCATTGACGCGGTGCTAAACTGGTTACAGGTGCAACCAAAGAACTTGCCACAGTGCATCGTCAACAGAATAACGCAGGCACTGCAATATCGTAAAAACTTTTTTTCCTACGTAAATCGGAAAACTTGTGAAATGTTGGACAAAGTGCGTTGAAGTGCAGAGAGATTATGTAGAAAAATAATTTCTATAATCAGGATAAATATTCCTTTTGTCAGAAGTATCTTTACTATTTGAGTTCCGCTCGTACATCCAAAAGAACAGGCACTGCAGTGACTACAGCCGTTTACGAAATAAACGCAATATATTCGCGTGTGCGATTATGGACAGTTATCAGCTTTATAAGATGGTATGGGCATGTTAAGAGGATGCATGGGCAGAGACTTCCCAAAATTATGGTAGAAGATGGATGGGAAACGACCTAGAGGGCGCCCAAGAACACGGTGGAAAATGGGAGTGAGGATATCTGTTGCAAGGAGAGGTGTGACCTGGCAGCAAGTGGAGGAAGAAAAGTGGTGGGAGGACCGAGCCAAATGGAGAGGACTCGTCAGCACCCAGACCCGGCAGTAGCTGGAGCGGGATTCAGATATAGATAGATAGATCAGCTTTATAATGAGATGACAAGAATGAAATTTTCTCTTATCATTTTGTGGTGGGGGTCATTGGGCGTAAAGTGTGTTGGAAGTTGCTAAGTGCTCATACTCTCAAATATTGGATGAATATTGCTCAAGTGAGTGAGACGCTTACCAGATAGGACTAATAGGGGGTACTGAACGAACGCAGAGAAGACCAGCACAAATGGTCACCAGTTTGTTTAATTCAGGGGAGAGTGTCACAGAGGTACTGAAGGAAATGAAATGGCAGACTCTTGAAGACATACGTAAAGAACCCCGAGAAAGTCTAATAACAAAGTTTCAAGAACCGGCTTTAAATGATTACTCTAGCAATATACTACAGCCCCCTACGTATCGCTGACCCAGGGATAAGATTAGAATAATTACTGCAGCACAGAGACATTCAAACTATCATTCTTCCCGCACTCCATACGTGAATGGGAGAGAATGAAACCGTAATAACTGGTACAATGGGATGTACCCTTTGCCAAGCACCTCACCATGGTTTGCAGAGTATAGATGTAGTTGTAGAATAACGATATGTAGATGTAGATTAACAATATAGGACAATCTTAGTAGCCGTCTTAGATTGTTTGCAGATGATGCTGTGATTTACCGTCTTGTAAAGTCATCAGATGACCGAAAAGAATTGCAAAATGATTTAGATAAGATATCTGTATGGTGCGAAAAGTGGCAATTAACCCTGTATAAAGGAAAGTGTCAAGTTATTCACACGAGTACTAAAAGAAGACCACTAAATTTCGATTACGCGATAAGTCACACAAATCTGAAGGCTGTAAATTCAACTAAATACATAGGGATTACAATTACAAATAACCTAGATTGGAACGATCACATACGTAATGTTGTGGGTAGCGCAAACCAAAGATTGTGATTCATTGGCCGAACACTTAGAAGGTGCAACAGATCTACTAAAGAGACTGCTTACACCACTCTTGGCCGCCCTGTTCTGGAGTATTGCTGTGCGGTGTGGGATCCGCATCAGGTGGGACTGACGGATGACATCGAAAAAGTACAAAGAAGGGCGGATCTTTTTGTATTATCGCGAAACAGCGGAGATAGTGCAACAGACATGATACGTGAATGGGAGTGGCAATCACTAAAGCAAAGGCGTTTTTCATTGCGACGGGATCTTCTCGTGAAATGTCAATCACCAGTTTTCTCCTCTGATTGCCAAAACATTCTGTTGGCACCCACCTACATGGGGGGGAAATGATCGTCACGGTAAAATAAGTGAAATCAGGGCTCTCACAGCAAAATTTATGTGCTCGTTTTTCCCGCGCGCAGGCACTTTATTGTGAATAGCAGAGTAATCATGTAGATGTGGATGAATACAGTCTGGGTAATTTTCGCGCTGTGAGTTACACCGTCTGAAGACTTGCTCACAGTTTCTAACAGTTACTCTTGTCCTACCGTGTTTGAATGTTTAACATAAGATTAAACCTCTTTTATTAGATTACGACACTACTTTAAATTCGCTCCTTGATATACAGAGTGCTCAGAAACAGTCTTAAAAGCTCGTAAGGGTGTTGCAGGGTAGGCTGCTGAGCAATAATAGTTAAGAAAAAATTGCAGGCTTCACGCCGTTTACCGAGTTAATTAGCAATGAAGTTAACCAACCGGGCCGCTGCACGCTCAAATTCCAGAGGCCCGCCGCAGACACTCCATGCAAATGCTGGGATGGTTCCTCTGAAAGGGCACGGCCGAGTTCCTTCCCAATCCTTCCCTAATCCGATGAGACCGATGACCACGCTGTCTGGTCTCCTTCCTCAAACCAACCAACCAACCAACCCGCCGCAGACAGTGTCGACAGACGTTACGCTTCGTTTGGTTTCCTAAGAGCGAACAAGACAGCGTGATACACGAAACTGGGCATAGGATGGTTGTGGAGATCGAACCCGAGCCACAGGCTGAGCCGTCTCGTGCGCTATCATCCACCCTATGAGAGTAACTTTTGACTGTGTTGACCACAAAATATTACTGCAGAAGTTGGACCATTATGGAGTAAGGGGAGTAGCTTACAATTGGTTCGCCTCTTACTTTAAGAACAGAAAGCAGAAGGTAATTCTCCGCAATATTGAGAGTGGTAGAGATGTTCAGTCCCAATGGGGAACTGTTAAGTGGGGCGTTCCCCAAGGGTCGGTGCTGGGGCCAATGCTGTTTCTTATTTATATAAATGATATGCCTTCTAGTATTACAGGTGATTCAAAAATATTTCTGTTTCCTGATGACACCAGCTTGGTAGTGAATGATCTTGTGTGTAGTATTGAAACAGTATCAAATAATGTAGTTCATGAAATAAGTACGTGGCTTGTGGAAAATAATTTGATGCTAAATCACAGTAAGACTCGGTTCTTACAGTTTCTAACTCACAATTCAACGAGAACCGGTATTTTGATCAGACAGAATGGGCATATTATAAGCGAGACGAAACAGTTCAAGTTCCTAGGCGTTCGGATAGATAGTAAGCTGTTGTGGAAAGCCCATGTCCAGGATCTTGTTCGGAAACTAAATGCTGCTTTATTTACCATTAGAACAGTATCTGAAATAAGTGACACTTCAACACGAAAAGTAGTCTACTTCGCATATTTTCATGCGCTTCTGACATTGCCCTCACAGTATATATTTTCTTTAATGTCGTTTGTTGTTAGCAATATTATCCTATTCCCAAGAGTTAGCAGGTTTCACTCAGTTAATAGTAGGCAGAAATCCAATCTGCATGTGGAATGCACTTCCTTGACTCTTGTGCAGAAAGGAGTGCAGTATTCTGCTGCATCCATTTTCAATAAGCTACCGCAAGAAAAAAATCTTAGCAGTAACCCAAACTCTTTTAAGTCTAAACTGAAGAGTTTCCTCATGGCTCACTCCTTCTATTCTGTCGAGGAGCTCCTGGAAGAGCTGAAAAATTAAGCAAATTCCAGTGTTACATTGTTGATTTTCTTTACTTAAACTTACGACTTGTCGCCTGAATATGTTTTTTATATTTCATTTTATCTGTTTCTACTATCGTGTTATAATTTCATGTATTGACTCGTTCCATGACCATGGAGACTTCTCCTTAATTTGGTCCCACGGAACAATAAATAAATAAATAAATAAATAAACTAATTGCATCTGGTGGGACGCAACGTCCTGATTGAATGACTTCACTTCCAAATGACTCGGAAAATACACAACGTATCGAATTTTTTCCTTAACATTTATTTGTCAGCACAGCCTACCGTGAAACACCCTTACAGACTTTTCAGACTGTTTCTGATCACCCTATATGTTGAAACTCTTCTTTTTGTTGCCGCCGGCCGTGGTGGCCGAGCGGTTCTAGGCGCTTCAGTCCGGAACCACGCGGCTGCTACGGTCGCAGGTTCGAATCCTGCCTTGGGCATGGATGCGTGTGATGTCCTTAGGTTAGTTAGGTTTAAGTAGTTCTGAGTTCTAGGGGACTGATGACCTCAGCTGTTAAGTCCCATAGCGCTCAGAGCCATTTGAACCATTTTGTTGCCCTTGGGAGCCGTCAGATAGACAACCTGCAAGTGGGACTGTGCACCATAAGTCATGAACAGGGTCAGCCTTTTAGTAATATACAGGTTTTCCCGTAAAAGCGTGCAAAAGTTTAACAGCATATATAGGATGCTCCACTGAACAATTTGAGGGGGGGGGGGGGGGGGGACCTGGGGTCAGGGAAGCCATGTTAACCTGATAATAGGAATAAAATCACATTACTAAGTACTTTTTTTATTTACAATAGTTAACTACAAATACCATCATTGACACAATAAACGTACCATTTGTGCCTAATCTTACAAAATTTAATAAAATCGGTGACCAAGTTTGAGACGCGCCCTGACAAATATCCCTGATGTGTTTTGAATCACATCAGAGGCAGCTACAATTCTGGCAACTAATTTCACCTCCATATCCACTGGGGTCTCAAGCACAAGTGACTTTAGATATCCCCATAGGAGATAATCAACGGGATTCAGGTCAGGTGACCTCGCAGGCCAAGTAATAGGACCTCCTCTCCCAATGCACCGACCAACAAATACTATACTAGTACTGCCACCTCATATTATTCTGTACGTTTCTAAATAGCACCGAGTAATGAATGGGTCTATCGCTGATTCATAGCAAGTTCTGTGATGAGACAATGTAAATACGATGCAACAGAGCCACCTGATGGAGAAGTAAAGTAAACAAAAGCTGCAGCATGACTTCCTAGTAATCAGGCTAGTCCTCCTTGTTCCCTTGCAGGAAATAAAGAATGTATAAATAAACAGCACAGTACGTGTAAACGTGTGTGCATGTTAGTCGTACGGAAATGAACGTACGGGATTGTAGGTCCGAGAGTCCCCCATTCGAGGTAGCTCGGCCGCCGAGGGCAACTACTTACTGCATTCGGCGCCACACTGGGCGACTTGCGCGTCGGATATGGGGATGAAATGATGGTGAGGACAAAACAACACTCAGTTCCTGAGCGGAGAAAATCTCCTACCCAACCGGAAATCGAACCCGGGCCCCTTGGCGTGGCATTCCGCCGCGCTGGCCACTCAGCTAACGGGCGCGGTCATGTTAGTCGTAAATAAGCTGGACAACAATAATGCTAGACGAAGCGTTAAATAAGTTTACTTTCATACCTCGTTAAGCAGACTTCTCCGGCCTCAGGTTCCCTAACTCAAATTATTCAGCGGAACATCCTCGCCGGCCGGTGTGGCCGTGCGGTTCTAGGCGCTACAGTCTGGAACCGCGTGACCGCTACGGTCGCAGGTTCGAATCCTGCCTCGGGTATGGATGAGTGTGATGTCCTTAGGTTAGTTCTAAGTTCTAGGGGACTGATGACCACAGATGTTAACTACCATAGAGCCATTTGAACCATTTTTGAACATCTTCGACGTCCTGTTACATGTTTGGTCGTTCTTAAAGAAACACCCTGTTGATATTGTGTACGATAATTGTCCTATAATACTCCCTTGCGTAGCGCCCGATTTGCTGTGCTCTATTTCCGAGGAACTTTACAAGTCAGTCAGGCCTAAATTTGGGTTGCTTCAGAGGCCACGGAGTCTTGGTACGACGTGTCCCGATACCGCTAAAACCAAGGGGAAACCGTGAAACGAAGCCATCAGCTGGCAGTCGTCGGGGAAGAAAGCATCCGTTGGGAGAAACTG
This sequence comes from Schistocerca cancellata, assembly GCF_023864275.1. Taxonomy (NCBI): domain Eukaryota; kingdom Metazoa; phylum Arthropoda; class Insecta; order Orthoptera; family Acrididae; genus Schistocerca; species Schistocerca cancellata. The sequence goes on from NC_064635.1 coordinate 207,028,788, forward strand.
GGCACAGTGTGTTCTGCCAGCGCCGTGTATATCCTCGGGCGCACACACCTGCTGGCTGTCCCAGGCACGCAGTGAAAGTGAGGGAGATTGGAATGCATCAGCTGTGTGGCCGAGCGCGGCGGCGGTGCAGCAACGTACGGCGAGCGGGATTTGCCATCGTCCCTGTCTGAAACATGTCCATTCACATCCATATACTGCGAACCACTCTGAGGGTTTCTTCCCATTCCATTCAAGTATGAAGCGCTTCAGGAGTGACTGCCTCTTCGCGATCCATAGAGTAGTAACCGATAGTTATTTTAGTACATTCCTAGATTACTCAGTAAAAGTTGGTTCTTCAAACTTTGTAAGTGGCCTCCCACTGGATAGTTTTCAGCGGTCTTCAAACCTCTGCCAGTACAGCTTCCTCAGGTCTCCGTGGGTCAAACAAACTTGTAACGTTCTTGTTGTAATTCTTTGTATACTTTCAATGCAGTATCCTAACCCCAAAAATCAGTTAGTGTTGGAGTCGGTCAAGTCTAACAAATACCGCGATGCGAAGATTTCTAAGAATATGAAACGGAACTATCACATAGGCTCAGTAGTAGGGAAAGAAGGTGGCAGACTTCGGCTCGAGAGCAGAATACTAATGAAATGCAGTCAATATATAAGCACTCGTGGAATCCATCCTAGAACATTGCCAAAATGTGTAGGACCAGCACGGGTCCTGGTAGGACTAACGGTGGACGTATCGTTGAGATAAAACACGCCTGCCTCATTATCTAGCTTACTAAACATAAAAACCTTTTTTTGCTTTAGCTGCCCTTTGTACTTTGCAGTTGTATAGGTGGCAAGAGCAAACCATTAATGCTTATTTTCCCCTGGGCAGCAGGACAGGTGTTCAAGTGTGGACTCGCGGACGCAAAACGGTCAGTCTACACTGACAGGTGTCGTCCTCTTAGTAGTGCAGTTACATCTGTGCAGGAGACATCAGGTAGTAAATTATGTGACGTGTTTGCCGGAAGAGACGCAGTGAAGAAACAACTAAGACATGAAGAAAGTTCAGGGTGACAAATTATTGAACTACATGAAAAAATCGGAAATTAGTTACAAACTATGGCGTAGACACACTTTATTCAACATGTAAACGTCACTACAGATATTCGGATTTATGTTATGACATGTTCGACATACGTGTCATCATAGGCAATGATGTGGCGCGGACAAATACCGAAATTCTGCATGACCCGCTGAAGTGTGAAACATCGAGATGACGTCCTGAATGGCTGCTTTCAACTCAGCAAAGGTTTTGGGGGCTATTGCTGTACACCTTTTCTTTAATATAGCACCAGAAAAAGGAGTCGCATGCGTTCAGATACGGAGAATATGGCAGCCAATCGAGAGCCACGTCTGTAGCCTCTGAGTACCCCAGAGCCACAATGTTGTCCCCAAAGTGCTCATCTAGGTCATTAAACACTCTCCTGCTTCGACGGGGTCGAGCTCCGTCTTTCGAATGTTGTCGAAATCGGTTTACTTTGGATATTGAGAATGAAATCATCTTCCAAAACCTTCACCTATCGTTCGGTAGTGTCCGCGCCATCAAAGAATATCGCACTGATTATTTGGTGAGTGGGCGTTGCACGCCACCGTTGAGGGTGAAGAGAGTTTCCGATCGCGAAATGCGGATTCTGTGTCCACCAAATGCGCCAGTTTTGCTTATTGACGAACCCATCCAATGGACGTGGGCTTCACCGCTAATCCAAACCATACTAACTCCCAACATGCCACGCGGGCAAACGTGCAGTTTGAACGTCCTAACGCAAACCGTTCAGAAGTTATGACGATTTTATTTCATACAGTTCAATAATTGACACCCTGTATATATTAGTGTACCAATGTACACAACATCGGCATTTTTACCTCTAACGCACTATATAATGGGCGATCTAAAAGTTTCAGTTCGAAGGCCGCACGGTCCAGAATCGGTATGCCAATCACGCGTAGTCGCCGTAAGCACTGAGGCAATGATGCCACTGATGCAGCGGGTTGAAGACACCCATTTGGGAAAACTCCGTGTCCTGCTGCGTGAAGAAGTCCCTGCTGCACATCCTCGTCCAATAAGAATCGTGGACTCTTCACGACCTTTTCTTAAGGGAGGCGTGATAATCATGGGGATGGACCAGGACCCCAGGTCGTGGTCTCGACTGCCGCCAACTTGAGTTGGCGTAAATTAATAGTTACGACATTTGCGTCTTGTGTCGAATAGCAACCAGCATGGAGCTTGGCGCACCATTCCACAAGACGTGCAGCCCCCAGATCTCTAGCCAAGAAAAGAGTAACAAGGACAAGGGACCTGTTTGGAAGTATTTTGTATGAACGTCGCTGTAGTACACGTTTCCACACCTACTGGACACACGTCGGAAAGACACGGGTGGCACGCTCATCCCACGCTCACACATCGGTGCTTATATACCCGCTACTTTGTATGTGCGCTGCAACAACGGCTTCAGACGGAAACTTCCCGATCGCCCGTTACATGTCCACCATGGGTGGGCTTCCGAATTTTCAGAGAGGCCGTTTAACATTGTTTCACAGCATGGATTATCGCACCAACCACAAAAACGACTGTAATTATCACAGTTGATTGTTGAATAATTAGTCTTCTCTCCTGCTGACACTTTCGTACTAGCGGACTACTTACAAGGGAACCTCCCCATCGCACCCCCCTCAGATTTAGTTATAAGTTGGCACAGTGGATAGGCCTTGAAAAACTGGACACAGATCAATCGAGGAAACAGGAAGAAGTTGTGTGGAACTATGAAAAAATAAGCAAAATATGCAAACTGAGTAGTCCGTGCCCAAGATAGGTAACATCAAGGATAGCTTGAGCTAAGGAGCGCCGTGGCCCCGTGGTTAGCGTGAGCAGCTGCGGAACGAGAGGTCCTTCGTTCAAGTCTTCCCTCGATTGAAAAGTTTAATTTTTTATTTTCAGACAATTATTATGTATTCGTCCGTCCGACGCGAGGTAACTGCGCCATAGTTTGGGGACGTTGTATGAAAACGTTAAAAACATATGTTTTGACAGAGCACAGGGAAAACTGTGCGACTGTGAAACTATTGCAAAAAAAATGGTTCAAATGGCTCTGAGCACTACGCGACTTAACTTCTGAGGTCATCAGTCGCCTAGAACTTAGAACTAATTAAACCGAACTAACCTAAGGACATCACACACAGCCATGCCCGGGGCAGGATTCGAACCTGCGACCGGAGCGGTCGCTCGGCTCCAGACTGTAGCGCCTAGAACCGCACGGCCACTCCGGCCGGCCGAAACTGTTGCATTCATTTGTTGCAGTTTATGTGACAAACTCTTATGTTTTCATCACTTGTTTTGGAGTGATTATTACATCCACAAGAAAACCTTAATTAGGCAAGGCAGAAGAATCTTTTTACCCATTCGCCAAGTGTACAAGTTAGATGGGTCGACAACATATTCTTGTCATGAGACGCACATGCCGTCACCAGTGTCGTATAGAGTATATCAGACGTGTTTTCCTGTGGAGGAATCGGTTGACCTATGAACTTGCGATCAAATGTTTTCGGTTCCCATTCGAGAGGCACGTCCTTTCGTCTACTAATCGCATGGTTTTGCGGTGCGGTCGCAAAACACAGACACTAAACTTATTACAGTGAACAGAGACGTCGATGAACGAACGGACAGATCATAACTTTGCGAAAAAAAGAAACAAAATTCTGCACTCGAGGGCAGACTTGAACCAAGAGCCTCTCGTTCCGCAGCTCCGCTTGCTAACCACGGGACCACGGCGCTCCTGAGCTCATACTATCCTTGATGTTACCTATCTTGCACATGGACTACTCAGTTTGTATATTTTGCTTATTTTTTTCATAGTTCCACACAACTTCTTCCTGTTTTCTTGATTGATCTGTGTTCAGTTTTTCAAGACCTATCCACTGTGCCAACTTATAACTAAATCTGAGGGGGGTGCGATGGGGAGGTTCCCTTGTTAGAAGAGCCGAAGGCTCTTACGTGGAGTTTTACTTAATAATAACTACTGATGAAGACGACTGGAGGTGCTCAAACAAGAACTGTAATGACAAAATTTTCACAACCGGAACAGATCACAATTTATATTTTCTGTATGTCCATCCTTGTAGCAGGACGTCTCTCGGACGACGGCCGTTTACTATCGTGAGAAATAAATAAAAACACCTACAGCCGTCCTTATGATTTTATTTTATTTTGTCGCTACCAATTTCAACGCTTCAGTGCGTCATCTTCAGGCTGCTTTTGATGCGGTACAGGTTGACATGATCCCCATGCATAACATATCAGTTGCCAGCGTTACTGGATACGGAGATAATCTGAAAACTTAACGTGCCAGCATTCCAACCATGAACTGTCAACTCGTTGGAATGCTGACACGCAAGTTTTCAGATTATCCCCGTATCCATAACGCTGGCAACTGATATGTTATGCATGGGGATCATGTCAACCTATACCGCATCAAAAGCAGCCTGAAGATGACGCGCTGAAGCGTTGAAACTGGTAGCGACAAAATAAAGTAAAATCATAAGGACGGCTGTAGGTGTTTTTATTTGTCACGGTGTATATTTTCTGTTGGACGCAATCACGTAGTTTTACCTATGACTTCAGAAATTACAATTTAAAACATTAAAACCAAATTTCAGACATGAAATTTAAAAATTCTTCTTCTTCTGCTTGGCATGCATACTTCAAAATAAATATAAAATATGTCAACGGTTCTTTCCAGGAACACTCCCCCGCAGATTTCGCTGGTTGCAGTTTTCATATATCCAAGCAGAAACGTCGAAATCTGGCAGAAAGCAGACGTATAGTTTGGAATATGAGACTGCGCATGTAATTGAGCTGCACGATCAGATAGGAATTAATACAGAAAATGAGCTAAGGTGTTGGCTCTAATTTTACCTGTCTGCTACTTTAAATAAAGTAATGAAGTCCAGACCTTACTAGAGGTCCGTTTTTTAGCCTGCTTTGGATCTATATCTTCATCTAATAACATACTCCGCAAGCCACCGTACGGTGCGTGGCAGTGGGTACTCTGTACTACTAATAATCACTTCCTTTCCAGTTCCATTTGCAGAGCACGGAACATGATTGTGTATATACCTCCGTACGAGCGGTAACTCATTTTACCTTTACCACTAGTAATCACTTTCTTTCCTGTTCCATTCGCAGAGGACGGAAAACGATTGTCTATATGCCCCCGAACGAGCCGTAACTCCTCTTACCTTATCTTCATGATCCTCACGCGGAATGTGTGATGGCGACAGTGGGAATCGTTCTGCAGTCAGCTTCAAATGCCGGTTCCATGAATTTTTTCAGTCATGTTTCTCGGAAAGAACGTCGTCTTCCTTCCAAGGATTCCCATTTGAGTTCCCGAAGTATCTCCGTAACACGTGCTGTTCGAACTTACTCGTAAGAAATCTACCAGCTCGGCTCTGAATTGCTTCGATGTGTTCCTGTAATCTGATCTGGTGCGGATCCCAGACATTCGCGCAGTACTCAAAACTGGGTCGTACTACTGTCCCATATGCGGTCTCCTTTACAAATAAACCACAGTTCTGTAAAATTCTTCCAATAAACCGAAGTCGATCATTCGCCTTCCCTACTACAATCCTGAAATACTCGTTTCATTTCATATCGCTGTGCAACGTTACATGTCGGTAATAGGGCCGTGCGTGGCTTGTGTTCGTGCTGTTTCTTATTTTACATCTTGTTTTTACCGTACTGCCACCTCGTTACCTGAATTTTCAATTACTGGTGTCACTGAGTTGCTACCTTGCCTGCCTGTGAGCGGCAGCAGCAGCGCTTACCGACATCGGCCCTGCCGTATTATCTCTGCTAGATTGCTGTTACTTCCCGGTCGTCGTGTGTTGAGAGTTGGTTCGGACCTGGCAGTGTTTGAGTTAACCCGCGGTCCAAGTTCAGTAGGAGTGCGGAAGCAGTGCCGAAACACATGATTGGAGTGCCCACGACTTTGGTTGGTCGTCGATCGGTAGACTTGCCGGACGACGTGTATTTGGCCGGCGATCGCTTATGGGTTGGCTGTGTGTTCCGACTCGTGATTCGCCCCTGTTATTGTATTCACTGCCGTTACCATTGTCTGGTTCTTCGTGTAAGTGTCCGTGAAACTGTGCGTGATTCTGATTGACAAGTTATTTTACATGTTGTCGGCGTACTGGCTCTGAAGAGTCGGTCGGTTGGGGTGGAGCAGCGAGGAATTCTCGGCGGGGCGTAGTTTGGCCGGGGCCCGCTGGCCGTCTCTACCCAGTGTCAGAGTGTGTGGCGCTGTTCCCATTGCTACGAGGTCCGTCGCTCACCGACCCTGGACACGACAGTTTTGTTTTGATTTTACCTACCAGCAAGTCACCACTGTTCACATTGTGTCGTTTGGAGTTCGTTGTCGGCTGTTGGGATATTCCCGCGAGCAACAACGTGGATTTCAAGTTGGAAAATTCTAGCCACCCTCCGGTGGAGTTTAACTGTATTTGGTTATTTGAATTGAAGTGCACCAGCGGAATCTTCTGCCTTGTGGCCGTTAACTTTCCTGCCCTGGTCGATGACGTAAATTGAGGCAGTGTAGTTTCCTCATCGTGTCGTTGCTGTCCAGCACGGTGTGTAGTTTGACAGCTCCGTGTATGACTCGTTGTGGGCGCCAATATCTTCTACGTTGTTCCGTTGAACTCCCTGTTGTGCCCTGGTTGGGTGAAGTGGAAGCTATCTTGTCGGTGGGTCCGCTGACTGTCGGGCGGTTGGGTTGTCGTCGGATCGTGAATGGTTGGCCCGACTGCCTGTCTCACCTAAGCGAGCGTTAGTGTTTGAATTCCAGGCCGACCCTGGAACATCTGGGCGCCCTTGTGTATATTGTCTTATTTTTTTAGTTTGTTGTTGTTGTTAGCACTTGTACGGCTTCTAGCCGGTTTTGTGTTTTAAATTAGAGTTGTTTTACTCTTAGGGCCTTCAGCCTAGTTTAAAGTACTGTTTCACGTAAGCCGTTTGACAATTTAAAAAAATTGAATATTTAAGTCTCCAGGCTTCAGCCGATTTGAATTTAACTGCTTTACTTCAGCCTAACTAAAGAACTGTTTTAAGATGAGGCTTGCGTTTTAAATTTCTGATCATGCTTGCGTTTTAAGTTATTGGCCTTTAGCCGTTTTTAAATTAAAGTGGCTTTCAGCCGGTAATTAAATCCCAAAGATTAAAGCTGTGTATTTAAAAAACTTTATTGGGCTCTTATAATGTTTGATCAAATGGTTCAAATGGCTCTGAGCACTATGGGACTTAACTTCTAAGGTCAGCAGTCCCCTAGAACTTAGAACTACTTAATTCTAACTAACCTAAGGACATCACACACATCCATGCCCGAGGCACGATTCGTACCTGCGACCGTAGCGGTCACGCGGTTCCAGACTGAAGCGCCTAGAACCGCACGGCCACATCGGCCGGCGTTTGATCAAATAATAAAGTTGTATGTGAGAGTGTAACTGACACCCCTTATTTTGGCCCCCTTCCACAATTTACTGTATCAGTCCTGTCCTGCTGGTTTAGCAGGACGTCTCAGTAACTAACCGATTTGACTGTCAAGTAGCAGAATACTAATGCTGTATTCGAAAGTTACGGCTTTGTTTTTCGAACTCACCTGCATTAACTTACGTTTTTCCACATTGTAGAGAACTAGAAATTTTGTCTAGGTCATTTTGCATCTTCCTACACCTTTTCTCACACCACAGGATCGTCACAGAACAGCTGCAGGTTTTTTGTTCACCCTCTCCGCCAGATGATTTGTGTATATAGAAAATAACAGCAGTCCTATCACACTTCACTCCTGAAGAAATCCGTCTCTTTCATGAACACTCACCGTCTAGGACAACGTACCAGGTTCTATTACTTAGAAGTCTCCGAGTCACTCTCATATCTGGGAACCTACTCCGTATTCTCCTACCTTCGTTAACAGCCTGCAGTGGGGCACGGTGTTTAATGCTTTTCGGAAGTCTAGGAATATGGAATGTGCCTGTTGCTCTTCGATCGAGCCAGGTGGCGCAGTGGTTAGCACACTGGACTCGCATTCGCGAGGACGGCGCTTCAGACCCGCATAAAGCCATTCTGATTTATGTTTTCCATGACTTCCTTAACTCACTTCACACTGATGCCTGGATGGTTCCTTTGAAACGATATGTCGGATTTCTTTCCCCACTCAACTTTAGCTCTGACTCTAATGACCTCGTTGTCGACGGGACGTTAAACACAGCTCTCCTCCCTGTTGTCTCAGGGTATCTGAGAAAATTGCAAGCCAAATTTGGAGCGGGCGATGCGTTCGTGGACAGAATTAAAGTACAATATGTCTGCAAGTGTACTATTTCCCGTAAGAATACGGCACACTTCATATAATTTAGGTTCTGCATCGTATACCAATTGTGTCTGCCGAGTAGATTCTTGGGCTCTTCACTAAAGCAACTCTCCGAGCGCTCTAAGGAAATGCTTTTGGGGCTTAGCAGATTACGAAGAAGCGGCGGTGAAAGTCGATTTATTCTAATCAGCCGTGGGCCCGAACGCAACCGCCTCCGTAATGGGCTTCCTCTGGTCGCTACAGCCCTTAACACTACTCCAGAGTTGTCGTCGGGAGATGGAGCTGCTGCGAGATTGAGATTGCACATCATACCTCACGGATCTTCTGTTCCGCGAGGCGGTCCGGAGCGAAGTAACCTGTACAGTACACTGCACAACAGTCTTCGCAGTACACAAAGTAGCTTTGAACTCAGTCAGCAAACACTGATGTCATTTCTGGAAGGCACAAACTTGTAGCGCATCGGCATCCGAACTGGACACTAGTCTTTCTCGGCAAACGTCTCACGTCTGTGGTGTATTTATAATTACTACTGATTTCTTGTCAGCTCTAAACTCTTTTAAGGCGTGGAATCATTTTTTCCTGTCATTCGAAGAATATTCCTTCTTTTAAGTCTACAACTTTTTTCGTTAGTTCTCTGGTTTGATGCCTCCCACGACGATTACGTACTCCCAATGGCCTTTTGTATCAGCGTACTCCGAAACGAAGCGTCACTGATAATCTTTCACTTCGAATTTAAATACTATTCCCGAAACCTTCTTTCGATTCTTGAGATTAAACAATAGCTGAGAAAGACTGTATCCCTCTCTTCCCCACTATTTGATACGAGCACTCTCGGTCTTGCATGTATACCGTTCCTTTTTTATTCTGTTACGTAGGTGAGATTGTTGTTAATGGAGGATAGGGTGTCTAGCGTTAAAAGGTTTTGCTTTTCGTATTTAACCAAATATAACATTGATGATCATAATTTATGGTAATGTTTGCCGACAAGATAAAGAATGCAACCTTTAACACTAGATTGCGTACTCACGGCCGTTTTTTGGTACGACTTGGAAAGAGAGAAAAATTAATGAATGATCGCCGATGCGTCGGTTCTCGATTGTGTTCAGGAGACGTACAGATTGATTGCGCGAAAATAGTTTCTCAAATGACCTCTTAACCCGGATTGCTTTCACGTAATCAGACTCTTCAATGAAATTACCTAAGGGACCTATTTCAATAGTAAAAAAAAAATTGGAAATGAATGCAAAACAGTGAAATTTTGTAAAAAAAGTTGTCAGATCGGAAATTGAACATATTAATGGTCTCCCAAATACAATCGAGACAACGCGATAACGAGCGAACCTGTAACAAAGTTCATTTAAACATAAACATTATTTGTGGTTAATTTAAAGAAAAGAATAAGCATAGATTTTCTGTACAGTGAAGCATCAATATATTCTCAAATAAGAAAGTCGTTAAACTATAAACATTAACAAATTTACAATGAATACAAAACTTACATTTTTATGTTTTTCTCATACATGGAGCAGTCCAACAATCGTTGCTTTTGTATGTGTGATATTTTGTAAAAAATTAAATGTCCTGGCGTGCGCGTAAGTATTTTTTATCGTCACAAGGTTTACAAAAGCGTTTTTTTTTTCTTGGTGATAACGTGGTTTTTCACACTAGATGAAATATAACTTGTAGCGGTGCTACACAACACGTCTTAACAAGTCGGTGACCAAACATCAAAGGTAATGAAGTAGATGTTAACATATCGGCGACCAGAAGTACAGCTAACTATAAAGACTCTAGAATTTTCCTAACAAATGATAAATTGTTCTTTCTTCTGTTTCGCAGCTTCTTGCTATCAAGCGGTGCGGTAATGATTTTAAATATCTGAGCCCAGCGAGTCATAGTGTTTAAAAGCACCTTTTAAACGCTGGCCGCGCGCCTTGGTATAGGCGCATGTTATAAACAGATTTCGTCTTTACTCTCGCGTTGTCATGCTTAGTATCATTACAAACTACAGCTCGATGGCTGTCCTTTTCTCATATGCAAAATGTCTGAAATCCAGTAATATCACAGGTGCCTAGCAACACTTGATGTTTCATGGTCGCTTCTTGTCTAGTAACCTATTTGAGAATGACATGAAGGAGTGAGCACTGGAAACCACCGTAACTTGTTTCCGGCAATTTGTAGTGTTTTTTGTTGTTTTATGCAGCGTTTGTAAATATAACGAATTATACGTATTTATCTACTGTAGAATACACGCTGTCCATAAGCTTTTACCCTGGTAACAAACTATGTATATATTTGCTGGATATATAGTAAATGGAACATGTGTTATACCACATATGCCTCTACTCATTAACATTTGAAACTTACACAAACAGTTAATACAGGTAACAGACTTTGACATTTAATTCACTTCAACAGGCCGGTCTCTGTGGCCGAGCGGTTCTAGGCGCTTCAGTCCGGAATCACGCTGCTGCTACGGTCGCAGGTTCGAATCCTACCTCGGGCATGGCTGTGTGTGATGTCCTTAGGTTAGATAGGTTTAAGTAGTTCTAAGTTCTAGGGGACTTATGACCTCAGATGTTAAGTGCCATAGCGCTCAGAGCCATTTGAACGATTTTTTTCACTTCAACAAATGCGTCGCTTGTAGCACGCAAAATATCTCGCGTGATTGTTGCAATGGAGTCTCTGATACGTTGTTAGAATGCTATTTTGTACACAATATCTTTCATGTACCCTCAAAGAAAGAAATCTAAGGGGGTAATGTCAGGTGATCTCGGAGGCAATGGAATTGGGTCATCTTTTTGGGTTTCATTAAGAAAGTTGCAGACATCTAGAGTCCAATAGGGGGGTTGTGTTGTGGTGGGGTGGGGGGGAGGGGAACGCCATCTTGCTGAAAGATGGGTGTTTCTTGTATGTCCTGTAGCTGGGGTACGACATAATTCGCAAACATGTCTATCCAATCATAGCCACTTATACTGCTTTCAAGGAAGAAAAATGGGCCAATCACTCGATCACACAATTACCCTCACCAGACATCAACCTTTGGACTGTCCCGAATGTGTTCTCGTACGACATGAGCATTTTCTGACCGCCAGATGTGGATATTATGACATTTAACTGAGCCAGAAAAATGAAATATAGTTTCATCGGAAAAACACACGCGCTTCAAGAAATTGCTGTCCTCATCCGAACGGTTTAGCACGTCCCTTGCAAATTGTTCACGTTTCAGTCGATCATCTGCTTGTAATGCCTGAACAGTGTTAACCTTGTAGGAATACTGCTTAAGACGTTCGCGAAAGTCTTCATGCGCTCTTTGCCACTTTAAGTTCCCGCGGAGCTTGTCTAGTCGATATCCGTGGCGACCTCGTAAATGTTGTTTAGTTGTCTGCACGGCCTTCTCCTAAACAGATGGTATGCCGCTGCTTGTCCGTTTCCGATCCGACCCTGTTGCTAAAACAGTTTCTATTCATGGCCTGATTAATTTGACACGCGGTGCTTTCTCTCCATAATGAGGCGCAAACTTTCGCTGCACAGTAATCGGTGATTTGATTTCTGCTAGTCACACCGTACAACTCATTGAGCTTTCCCTGGGCGGAAGCCATTTTTACGATATAGTCTCCACAGCGCTACTTGTGGCGGAAGTGTTGAATGAGACACAGCTGCATAGCACAGAAATTTCATGGGTTCCCCTTTAGAACTGTACAAAAAATTGACGTTACCGTCACAAATATAATTAATATTTAATCCTGAAACCAGGGCAAACATTCATGAACACCCTGTGTATTTAAGCTATGTGGAGCATATTGTTAATTCTTCTGTTACAAACATCTATGGTGAGTAAAATTACGTGCATTTTTAAAAATAGTTACATAATGTGTGGAAAGTTAAGCCAAACTTCCTCAGTCGTTGACGCGTTGCTGTCTTTCGAAATTAGTTTTAACTTGGATTGAACGTAAAGTTCGTAAATGTGGCGATCAGTTGAACTGAACAGTAACTGAAACAAATTAAATGCTTCAGTTATAATGCTACAAACACCAGAAGGAGGGAGATCTATAAATAATTTAGATGCTAGGAACATGGCATTATTAACGCACCACTATTGTGCGTGGTACGACCTCCACAGTATGCTCAGTAAAGGTTGCAGATATGTTACTAACAAATACCTGAGCTAATTTCTGCCAACCACAATCTTTCAGTAGGGTTTAGTCGATCTGGTATCTGACATGATCGACGCCGAACGGAGTGCTTTGTCAGAGAAGAATCACCGAATCACTAACAATAATTTTTTGAGCGTAATAAGCGCAAGACACGTTAAAGTGATCGCCATTAATCTCGGGGTCGCGATTTGCTAAGAGCAGTAATCAATTAATGACTGAGCGCCATGCACGTTCCGCCATTGCGTATCTTCACAGTGATCCGCCGACTTCGCGATTTCACCCAAAAACGATCTGAAACAGGCTTAATTTGTACACAAAACATATAAATGACCACACTGGGAGAACTTAGGATAAGAATTATAACAAAAGGCTTTTTAGACCTGCTTCATATTTAATTACAAGAATAAAATCAGTGCACATTGAATGAACTTACGATATGAGTCGACTTACGAAGCCATGCTGAGGAAGACAACATGTGAAAAATATGTAGAGCTACGCTTCTACGACAAGACAAACGGAACAGAACTTTGAATATCATTTTTGTTACAGCCACAGTCTGATTTTACATTTCTCATTCAATCTGTATATTGAGCAAGCAGTAAAGGAAACAAAAGAAAAATTCGGAGTAGGTATTAAAATCCATGGAGAAGAAATAAAAACCTTGAGGTTTGGCGATGACATTGTAATTCTGTCAGAGACAGCAAAGGACCTGGAAGAGCAGTTGAACGGAATGGACAGTGTCTTGAAAGGAGGATATAAGATGAACATCAACAAAAGCAAAACGAGGATAATGGAATGTAGTCGAATTAAGTCGGGTGATGCTGAGGGAATTAGATTAGGAAATGAGACACTTAAAGTAGTAAAGCAGTTTTGCTATTTGGGGAGCAAAATAACTGATGATGGTCGAAGTAGAGACGATATAAAATGTAGACTGGCAATGGCTAGGAAAGCGTTTCTGAAGAAGAGAAATTTGTTAACATCGAGTATAGATTTAAGTGTCAGGAAGTCGTCTCTGAAAGTATTTCTATGGAGTGTAGCCATGTATGGAAGTGAAACATGGACGGTAAATAGTTTAGACAAGAAGAGAATAGAAGCTTTTGAAATGTGGTGCTACAGAAGAATGGTGAAGATTAGATGGGTAGATCACCTAACTAATGAGGAAGTATTGAATAGGATTGGGGAGAAGAGAAGTTTGTGGCACAACTTGACCAGAAGAAGGGATCGGTTGGTAGGACATGTTCTGAGGCATCAAGGGATCACCAATTTAATATTGGAGGGCAGCGTGGAGGGTAAAAATCGTAGGGGGAGACCAAGAGATGAATACACTAAGCAGATTCAGAAGGATGTAGGTTGCAGTAGGTACTGGGAGATGAAGAAGCTTGCACAGGATAGAGTAGCATGGAGAGCTGCATCAAACCAGTCTCAGGACTGAAGACCACAACAACAACAACATTTCCTTTGGGGGTGCTTTTACATTATATGGTTCTGAGTTACAGAGATTTACAAGAAACTTTTATGTCTTCAAATAAAATAAAGGGCAACTACGAGCGGAACACAGGTTCCTGCTGAATGCTACAAGAAAAAAAAAGGCCTTTACGTAAGGTAGTTATTGTATTGTGTTGTACTAAACTAGGACGTAGAAACGGCGCAGAGGCTTCGTCCCCGCCGTAGTCCTCAGTGGTACACAACCCCACAACTGGCTACAGCAGTCTACTCACCCCACCGCCGCCCTACACCGAACTCAGGGTTATTGTGCGCTTCGCTTCCCACAGACGAGTGTAACCCCAAATTTTTGTGTGGCAGAGTAATTATGGTGTACGCGTACGTGGAGACAGTGTTTGCCCAGCAATCGCCGACATAGTGTAACTGAGGCGGAATAAGGGGAAGCAGCCCGCATTCGCCGAGGCAGAGGGAAAACCGCCTAAAAACCATCCACAGGCTGGCCGGCACACCGGACCTCGGCAATAATCAGCCGGGCGGATTCGTGCCGGGGACCGGCACGCCTTCCCGCCCAGAAAAAGTAGTAATACTTCATCGTGTAGTATCTTGTACCTTGAAATGTAAGAAAGTTTTTTAGCGCGCAACACGTGATGTTTGCAAATGAACTGGGTTTCCTTAATTAAATTTCAGTTACTGATTTTTGATGTGTAGTAGAGTAATAATGTAACACATATACTGTTAAACACCGTGCTGCCTAGATTTTCTCAGCTACAACACTTCAGAAAGTGAATAGAATATTTGTTCCTAGGTACCTTGGAACAGTTTTTCAATTTTTCACGCGCCGGAAACATTACTTTTTCCGGAGTAATTTCAGAAAAGGAATGCAGAACATGTACAGGGTGAGTCAGGAGGTATGTCACATGCTTTGAGGAGTGATAATGGTAGCGATTCCGAACTAAGAACGCCATATGGACATATGATGAACGATTTGCGAGACAGAACACATACAATGTGAGTTTGGTACGTTTCCCTCGATCAGCTCGAGAACTACATCCTCCAACGAAAAAATGTGGCAGTAAAAAATTAAAGATTAAATTTCGTACAAGAGAAGATATATATTCACTTTTTGTCCAGGAGCAATGGTCTGCGCGGAGCGAGCGCGAGAATACAAAATCTCGAGCGACGCGCATGCGCTTCGATTAGGTAATTTTTGTAGGCCAATTTGAGGTAGTTTCCCAAGTTGATACGCCGCAAGCTTCCTGCATCAGACTGTCCGTCTCAGCTTCTTCTACATCACTGATGTACGTTGTAAACAATGATAACGTTTGAGTAATACAAAAATATATACCAATGTGAAAAAAATGGTTCAAATGGCTCTGAGCACTATGCGACTTAACTTCTGAGGTCATCAGTCCCCTGGAACTTAGAACTACTTAAACCTAACTAACCTAAGGACATCACACACATCCATGCTCGAGGCAGGAACCTGCGACCGTAGTGGTCTCTCGGCTCCAGACTGTAGCGCCTAGAACCAAGCGGTCACTCCGGCCGGCATAACAATATGAATTAAATGTGTTGTATTTCGGAAAGCGTTCGAAATAGGGCACATGTTGTAAGCCGTGTATATTTCTATTGTGTATTGTCAAACCACAATTTATGAAAGATGTTTATATTTTATTAGTAGGATTAAGTAGCAATAATTAATATTTGTCATGTTGGAAATAATTGTGGTAGCAGGGAATGTCTGCACCAGAAAGCATTGCTGGCAGGAGAGACCGCATATTGAAATAATTTAAAAAAGGGCGGGAGAGACCGCGTATGGATAGATTTTAAGAAAAGAGCGGGAAAGACCGCGCATTGATACATTTTGTAATGGTAGCAGGGATTGTCTGCACCAGACAGTATTCTTGGCAGGAGAGCCCGCACTTTAGCGTTCGTAGGAAGTCAGTAGTAAGCGAGATGTGAAGCGAGTCAGTAGCAGGTCTGAAGCGAGAGGTTGAGAGGAGCGGTGTGCTTGCGAGCCACCAGCTATGATTTACAAAAGATTATAAACGGATGTACAGAGACATCAGCTAACTATTATCATAAGAGGAACTAATATTATTGAATTATTTTTTTTTAGAAACTCAAGATTACTGAATGTATGTTTGCGCAATGCTAGTTGTAAGATTATTGTAAAAAGTCCCATTTGAACGTTTGTAAAATCATTTCATTCAGAATATAATTAAATTTTGCCAGCAACATTGCATTGCTGATTATAATCCATCCCCAAAACCAACAACTTAAAACTTTGCAAAATTTTATTGTTGTCAAGAAAAAGTTTAACTATGAATTACGTAACTTCAGTCAAATTAATTAAAGAATAACGTCAGCTTTGGTAATAAATACAGCCATTTATTATGACATCCCACCAGTAGCTAATAAAGTACAGTAAACCAGAGTAAGTATATTCATGTCGCAGTTCGATGTAGCAGTCAGATGGCGATCCAGTAACAGTAAAAAAGGTAAGGAACAGTTTTGGGTTATTGCAGGTAACCACTGAGGGCCACGACGACGACACATTCTATGTTTCGTCGAAATAATCAGAAAATCACTTTTAATACGCAGCATTTAAATTTGTATGAAAAGATTGAGAAAGAGAATAAATTTCAAAGGGAAGATTTCATTTGTTATTATTAAGCAAGAGATACAAATCCTCAGGGAAGGTTTCATAGGTTATTGTAGAAGGGAAGGTTACGCAACAAAAGAGATATAGAGGAGACGGGAAGGTTTCAATGTTCATACGATGTTTTTAGTTCAGAGTCACTTTCACTATCATACCTCAAAGCATTTTTTTTTTTCGTGGCTCACCCTGTACAATGAATGGAATAAGAAAAGAAAAACGTATATTGCACTTCTTTTACAGATCTATTAAGTCTTACAAGTATTCCAAGGGACGACACTCTTCCCTGCTGAATATTACCCATTGTTCTCTGTGACTTACAATGGGAGTACTTTACCAGTGTGTTTGCCGCAGCGAAAACGCTGTGCCGGCCGCGGTGGTCGTGCGGTTCTAGGCGCTCCAGTCCGGAGCCGCGCTGCTGCTACGGTCGCAGGTTCGAATCCTGCCTCGGGCATGGATGTGTGTGATGTCCTTAGGTTAGTTAGGTTTAATTAGTTCGAAGTTCTAGGGGACTGATGACCACAGCAGTTGAGTCCCATAGTGCTCAGAGCCATTTTTGAAAACGCTGTTCGGAAGATTTGACTGACTAACTAAGACTTAGGGGAGGGAAAGAAGCGTGACGATGTGTGAGTACGCCAGGCTAAAGATAGGGGGCAGGTACAGACAGGTGGAGATCCAGTCCATTGCGAAGACGACGGATCCCAAGACGGTGTGCTGCCTCATCAGCATTCCGAGCAGAGGTGAGCGTCAACGCGGCACAAGGAAGCGGACGCCCTTGCTGACTGCTGACGGCGCGGTCGCTGACCATGTCAACACTTCCGCTCAGCAGGGCTGCGTGCTGACCTTTACATCAGGGGTGCCCAATCCGCGGCCCGCGAGCCGCATGCGGCCCAAAGCAGTTATCAGCACGGCCCAAGAAGTGACCACCTATCACACGATCGGAAAAAAATGCATAAAATACCGCTTAGGCCGGCATTACACTATCATTATTCTTTGTCAAAGTTGATTTTAGGTCAAAGAAATTTGATGGTACAATAGGGAACATTGTCAAATCTCGCCTGTCATCAAATAAATACACTATGCGATCAAAAGTATCCGGACATCCCCAAAAACATACGTTTTTCATGTTACGTGCATTGTGATACCACCTACTGCCAGGTACTGCATGTCAGCGACCTCAGTAGTCATTAGACATCGTGAGAGAACAGAATGGGGCGCTCCGCGGAAGTCACGGACTTAGAACGTGGTCAGGTGATTGGGGGTCACTTGTGTCATACGTCTGTACGCGAGATTCCCACGCTCCTAAACATCCCTAGGCCCACTACTTCTGATGTGATAGTGAAGTGGAAACGTGAAGGGACACGTACAGCACAGCGTACAGGCCGACCTCATCTCTTGATTAACAGAGACCGCCGACAGTTGAAGAGGGTCGTAGTGTGTAATAGGCAGACATGTATCCAGACCATCACACACGAATTCCAAACTGCATCAGGATCCACTGCGAGTACTATGACACTTAGGCAGGAGGCGAGAAAACTTGGATTTCATGGCCGAGCGGCTGCTCATGAGCCACACATCATGCCGGTAAATGCTAAACAATGCCTGTCTTGCTGTAAGGAGCGTAAACGTTGGACGATTCAACAGAGTAAAAACGTTCTGTGGAGTCACGAATCACGGTACATAATGTGGCGACCCGATGGCAGGGTGTGGGTATGGCGAATGCTCGGTGAACGTCGTCTGCCAGCGTGTGTAGTGCCAACAATAAAATTCGGAGGCAGTGTTGTTATGGTGTGGTCGTGCTTTTGATGGAGGGAGCTTGCATCCATTGTTCTTTTGCGTGGCACTATCACAGCGCAGGCCTACATTGATGTTTTAAGCACCTTCTCGCTTCGCACTGTTGAAAGGCAATTCGGGGATGGCGATTGCATCTTTCAACACGATCGACCACCTGTTCATAACGCACGGCCTGTGGCGAAGTGGCTACACGACAATAACATCCCTCTAGTGGACTGGCCTACACAGAGTCCTGACCTGAATGCTATAGAACACCTTTGGGATGTTTTGTAACGCCGACTTCTTGCCGGGCCTCACCGACCGACATCGATACCTCTCCTCAGTGCAGCACTCCGTGCAGAATGGGGTGCCATTTCCCAAGCAACGTTCCAGCACCTGATTGAACGTATGCCTGCGATAGTGGACGCTGTCATCAAGGCTAAGGATGGGCCAATACCATGTTGAATTCCATCATTACCGATGGAGGGCGCCACGAACTTGTAAGTCATTTTCATCCAGATGTCCGGATACTTTTGATCACTTAGTGTATGATTAAATCTAGGGGCACGCCATAGATTTGATCATAAAAGTCGTTCGTCTTGTGTTAACTGCAATGTGAAAACTAACCGCTTGGAGCGCTGGCGTCGCTATAGCTATCTGACGTGTCTATATTGTGTAAACATCCCTTAAAACTTGGTGTGTTCATTCGACTTTTTTTTTTAATAAACTTGCTTCGAGTAGGGGGGGGGGGGGGGGTGAGCAAGTGGCACAGTGCATGCTATTCAGCAAGCCGAAATAGAAGATGTGGTCACACTCTACAACAAGAAAAATTCTTTCTGAGCTGTCCATTCTACTGTCTCTGTTTTTGAACCCTGGATGCCACAAGTTAAAAAGCGCTTCACCTGTTTCGTACTTCTTATTAATTTTGTAGTTGTTGGAACACTAAAGCCATTAATTAAATTATACAAAAATAATAATAGTTATTATTGCCCATATAGTGTACTAAACATTTATTTACCTTCACATATTCCACCTTCAGTGCTTTATAAATCGCTTCAGCCGTTTCTGGAATGATTTTGGTTAATGTGCAATACGATGTTCGAGTATTGTGTTGTAAACTAGAGTAGCTCTCCTGTATCAAGAAATCCCAGTTCACAGTTTGCCTGTCTTCTGCAAGTATAGCATATCTCAAGAGAATATTTTGTTTTATAGTATGAGAAGGCACCTTACTGAGCAAATACTGATGTACACGCTCATCCAATCGTAAGTAATTTATATATGAGCTTGTCGTCCTCCAGTTGCAGCTCTCATTATAAATTTTGCTGAATGCTTTTACTATCTCGATGTAATACCTGTGACTTCATACAAGTGTTTCTTTTTTTTCCGCCGATTTTCTTCCAAATACACACACAATACAATTCTGGTACACGCAATTGCAGCGCATAATAACAAGTTGTTGTCCGCCATCGTGAAATTTGACGAAAAATACGACGAGAGTGTAATACCCCTTTTTAGCGCCACGTCAAAGATCTTAGTCAAAGATCTTAATCAAAGAAATTTGGCGAATTTTGACCATATTTCGTTGTCAAAAAAATTTGATAGTATAATAACGGCCTTATGTGGAGTTATGAAAAATTGTTGTCAGATGTATGGTCACAATTCCCATTACACATTCTGTGCCTGATGTTTTACGTTTGAAAATGACGAAGTAATTACTTCAAACCGGTAATGTAATACCTTTTTTTTTAAAAAAGAAAAGTCTTATGTACTATGACTATGGCTTCGCTATTGTACTGTCAAATAAACATACATTATAATGTCTTGATTTAAAACCAAAAGAAGACATTTTTTTATTGTACAGGTTTCTTCCTTTCATCTATGTCCTAACCATTTTTTTCTGTTCTTTGCTTCTTCTTCGCTTCTTGTTTTCATATTTTCAGCCATATATTTAACGTTGTCTGTTTCGTTGGTGTTGCCGCACTTGGTTTTTACAATTATTTCTAGATTATTTTCATTCTGTCTTTACAAACGATATTTGTAGGCTTACCTTCTCTGTTGTCTCTTTCAAAAGTTCGAGTCTGTTCTTTACATTCCCTATGGTGCCATCTATTATTACGGGATCGTCTGCAAGGCCAAACGGTTTAATGCTTCTTTCGATCTACCCAGCTGTATGTGGTTAGTAAATTTTTGTTTTTCTTCCTCTACTTTCCATTCTCTTATAAATTTTTCCAGCATACAGTTGAGCAGTAATGGTAACAAACCGTCTCCTTGTCTGATTTCTGACAGAATTTTGCAGGCACTAGACGTTGTTCCAAGAAATTTAACATCGCCATTGCCGCTCCCAAGCCCGAGGCGCCATCTCGCGAGTATGGGACGAAGGACGCGGACGAGTAACAAACCTGTAAGGAAAAACATGGATCAGCTGGCCCGGGGGCTGTACCATGTAATGCTTCCTTGCCAGGGTTACAGTGAAGGCCTGAACGGCAGCGAAGGCGACCCTGCCTTTGGAGTTAACGCAAAAGTAAGAACTTAAACTCGAAACATGTCTGTTCCCCGATCGGGCGGTGTTTGGTCAACGTCTGTACCCTATGTTAGGGGTGGTTGGAAAAGAACACTCCAACAATCTTAGTTTCAACTCTGGTGTAGACACGTCCACCCACATTTCAAAATTAGGATAACTACGTTGCGTGATGAAACCGGCCGCTGTGGCCGAGCGGTTGTTGGTGCTTCAGTCCGGAACCGCGCTGCTGCTACGGTCACAGGTTCCTATCCTGCCTCGGGCATGGATGTGTGTGATGTCCTTAGGTTAGTTAGGTTTAAGTAGTTCTAGGTATAGGGGACTGATGACCTGAGATGTTAAGTCCCATAGTGCTTAGAGCCATTTGAACCATTTTGTGTGATGAAGAAACGATTATTATTATTATTATTATTATTATTGCTGAGTAGTACTAGTACTAGTAGTACAGGGTGCGGCACGTAAAACCGAAATGTCGTTCACAACGCTAATGTTCCAGTTCTTCACACACCCAACAATAATGGAAAACGAGAAATGCCGCACAAACAGTCGCGCACGAACTAACCATTCCCTGTGATGTACGGACGCTGCGCCGCAGCCGCAGCCAGTGAAACTTGTCGAAACCAGTTGAGAGAATGTTTTGTGTGAAGCCGGTTGAGTGTAAGTGTGTGTTAATGCCGTACTCGTCACCCGAGCGTGTTGCCATTGTTGAAGCGTTCATTCCTACTCGATCTTTTGCGAAAACAAAGCATCTATTTCAGGAGGCAGCAAAAAGGAACGTACAGGGATTGATTGAAAAATGGCGGCGTTCTGGGTCTTTTCAAAATGCTACCAGGAACAGACCACGACCTGTCTGCACACCTGAGTTAAAGATGCAGGTTGAGAAAATGACTAGACGTTCTCGTAAGTCATCCGAGAACCTGAATCAACAGGTTCAAGCGAATGAGAGACGTTGCAGACGTTGTTTAAGGGGTATGAAGTTAAAACCGTACTGGATAAGTGTTGCGCAAGAACTGAAGGCGCCTGACCTGCAGAAGAGAGTGAATTTCTGTTCATCGCTGTTCAGAAATGTTGCCAGTGGTATTTTGGACTCACTAAGACTCATCGTGAGTGACACGGCATGGTTCCACCTGTCTAGGTACATACACTACTGGCCATTAAAATTGCTACACCAAGAAGAAATGCAGATGATAAACGGGTATTCATTGGACAAATATATTATACTAGAACTGACATGTGATTACATTTTCACGCAATTCGGTTGGATAGATCCTGAGAAATCAGTACCCAGAACAACTACCTCTGGCCGTAATAACGGCCTTGATACGCTTGGGCATTGAGTCAAACAGAGCTTGGATGGCGTGTACAGGTACAGCTGCCCATGCAGCTTCAACATGATACCACAGTTCATCAAGAGTAGTGACTGGCGTATTGTGACGACCCAGTTGCTCGGCCACCATTGACCAGACGTTTTCAGTTGGTGAGAGATCTGGAGAATGTGCTGGCCAGGGCAGCAGTCGAACATTTTCTGTATCCAGAAAGGCGCGTATAGGACCTGAACATGCGGTCGTGCGTTATCCTGCTGAAATGTAGGGTTTCTCAGGGATCGAATGAAGGGTAGAGCCACGGGTAGTAACACATCTGAAATGTAACGTCCACTGTTCAAAGTGCCGTCAATGCGAACAACAGGTGACCGAGACGTGTAACCAATGACACGTCATTCCATCACGCCGGGTGATACGACAGTATTGCGATGACGAATACACGCTTCCAATGTGCGTTCACCGCGATGTCGCCAAACACGGATGCGACCATCATGATGCTGCAGACAGAACCTGGATTCATCCGAAAAAATGACGTTTTCCCATTCGTGCACCCAGGTGCGCCGCTGAGTACAGCATCGCAGGCGCTCCTGTCTGTGATGCAGGGTCAAGGGTAACCGCAGCCACGGTCTCCGAGCTGATAGTTCCATCCTGCTGCAAACGTCGTCGAACTGTTCGTGCAGATGGTCGTTGTCTTGCAAACGTCCCCATCTGTTGACTCAGGAACCGAAACGTGGCTGAACGATCCGTTACAGCCATGCGGATAAGATGCGTGTCATCTCGACTGCTACTGATACGAGGCCGTTGGGATCCAACACGGCGTTCCGTATTACCCTCCTGAACCCACCGATTCCATATTCTGCTAACAGTCATTGGATCTCGACCAACACGAGCAGCAATGTCGCGATACGACAAACCGCAATCAGTATAGGCTACAATACGACCTTTATCAAAGTCGGAAACGTGATGGTACGCATTTCTCCTCCTTGCACTAGGCATCAAAACAACGTTTCACCAGGCAACGCCGGTCAACTGCTGTTTGTGTATGAGAAATGGGTTGGAAACTTTGCTCATGTCACCACGTTGTAGGTGTCGCCACCGGCGCCAACCTTGTGTGAATGCTCTGAAAAGCTAATCATTTGCATAGCACAGCATCTTCTTCCTGTCGGTTAAATTTCGCGTCTGTAGCACGTCATCTTCGTGGTGTAGCAATTTTAATGGCGAGTAGTGTAATTATAGCCTGACTTCCCTTTCCTTGTAGAGGACGTGCATGGTTAGAGGGCAGTTACCTCCATACCTGGAGCCGATGTAAACACAGCTTACATTCCGTATTACAGTTACGCTGGTATTCTCGGTTCAATAGAGTTGGGAAGGTTGAGACAGGTGCAGCCGGCATTCCTGCGCGTAACGGTGTGTTCGCGCCAGGCGAACCTGCTGCCGCTGCGTCGTGCCTGTTGTGTTGTGCCTGCCCTCTCTCTCTCTCTCTCTCTCTCTCTTCTCTCCCTCTCTCTATCCTCTCCCTCTCTCTATCCTCTCCCTCCACTCTTTACCCCTGGCTTCGCCCGCCTCTGGAGAACGGAGTCCCCAGACGCACCGTTACTGCCTCGCCCCGCGTTACCGTATGCAAACGGCCCAAAGCCGGCAGCTACCGTCACTGGCTGCTCCACATCCACATCTGTGTGAATATTCCGCAAGCCAGTCTACAGTGTGTCGCGGCGGATCGTTCTTCGTGACAATATCAACGATTTTCTGCCCTAGCTCATTCGCGCAGTGAGCGAACGGAAAAATGACTGCAAGGATAATCGTAAGTCCTAATTATCATTTCGAAAGAATGACATTGTAATCTTGAAACTTGGTGATGCTATCATCCCTTGTCTACATGTTCACCGTTCAGTGATGCATTTCTCCTACGATAGATGGCTGACTTGGCGGAGACCTCGGTTATACGAGTCAGAATTTCGGCTGTTGAGGAAACGTTCTACATCTTCATCTACATCTACATAGATACCACGCAAGGGACAGTACGGTGCTTGGCGGAGGGTACTCTATACCACTACTTGTCATTTTCTTTCCTCCACCATTCGCAAAGAGAGCGAGGGAAAAATCTGTATCTATATGCCTCCGTATGTTTCCTAATTTATCGTATCGTATCTTTGTAGTATTTACGTTGGCGGCTGTAGAACCGTTCTGCAGTCAGCTTAAAATGCCGGTTCTCTAAATTTTCCCAATAGTGTTCCTCGAAAAGAACCTCGCCTTATCTTCAGGGACCCTCATTTGAGTTCCTGAAGCATTTCCGTAACACTTACGTGTTGTTTGAACCTACCGTTAACAAATCTAGCAGCGCCAACGGAATTGCTTCCATTTTTCTTCAATCCGACCTGGTAGGGATCCCAAACTCTTGAGCAGTACTCAAGAATAGGTCCTGTGTGCGGTCTCTTCTCCAGGTGAACCACTCTCTCCTAAAATTTTCCCAATAAACCGAAGTCGACCATGCGCCTTTCCTACCACACTTCTCACAAGCTCACCCACCTGATATCGTTTTGCAACGTTACGCCCGATATTTAAACGATTTCATTGTATGAAGTAGGAGACCAGTAATACTGTAACCGAATATTACAGGTTCGTTCTTCCTACTCATCCGCATTAACTTACATTTTTCCACATTTAGAACTAGCTGCAATTCATCACACCAATCTACACTCATGCTCATTAATTAAAGATAGTGCTGATACATGTTGAAACAACGCTCTGGTGGGAGGTTTGAGGGTTTAAATCACCTCAGGGTATGACCATGCGGTGCATTTGACCTGAGGTCGTCGCACTGTGGACCTGTCAGCAGTCCACATACGCACAGGTGTGTTGGTGCATGTCAGAGTACGGTGCAGCGAGTAAGGGTGCAGACATTTTCAGACGTCCTAATGCTGATTGTGTGTTGAAAATGACTCAAAGAACACACATTGATGACGTTATGAGGGGTAGAATACTAGGGCGACTGGACGCTGGTCAAACACAGCAGGTCGTAGCACGGGCCCTCCGTGTGCCACAAAGTGTGATCTCAAGATTATGGCAAGGATTCCAGCAGACAGGAAACGTGTCCAGGCGCTACAGTACTGGACGTCCACAGTGTACAACACCACAAGAAGACCGATACCTCACCATCAGTGCCCGCAGACGGCCACGGAGTACTGCAGGTAGCCTCGCTCGGGACCTTAGTGCAGCCACTGGAACAGTTGTCTCCAGACACACAGTCTACAGACGGCTGAACAGACATGGTTTATTCGCCCGGAGACCTGGAAGGTGGATTCCACTGATCCCTGGTCACAGGAGAGCCCGTAAAGCCTAATGTCAAGAACACAGTACATGGACATTGGAACAGTGGTCCCAGGTTATGTTCACGGACGAGTCCAGGTATAGTCTGAAAAGTGATTCTCGCCGGGTTTTCATCTGGCGTGAACCAGGAACCAGATACCAACCCATTAATGTCCTTGAAAGGGACCTGTATGGAGGTCGTGGTTTGATGGATGCACGTACATCCCTGCATGTCTTTAACAGAGGAAATGTAACAGGTCAGGTGTATCGGGACGTCATGCTGCACCAACATGTCCGCCTTTTCAGTGGTGCAGTGGGTCCCATCTTCCTCCTGATGGACGATAACGCACGAACCCACCGAGCTGCCATCGTGGAGGAGTACCTGGAAACAGAAGATATCAGGCGAATGGAGTGGCCTGCCCGTTCTCCAGACCTAAACCCCATCGAGCACGTCTGGGATGCTCTCGGTCGACGTATCGCTGCTCGTCTTCAAACCCCTACGACACTTCAGGAGCTCCGACAGGCACTGGTGCAAGGATGGGAGACTATACCCCAGCAGCTGATCCAGAGTGTGCCTATCCGTTGTGTGCCTGTGTACGTGTGCATGGTAATCATATCCCATATTGATATCGGGATACATGCGCAGGAAACAGTGGCGTTTTGTAGCACATGTGTTTCGGGAAGGTTTCCTCAACTTATCACCAACACCGTGGACTTACAGATCTGTGTCGTGTGTGTTCCCTATGTGCCTATGCTACCAGCGCCAGTTTTGTGTAGTGGTACGTTGTGTGGCACCACATTCTGCAATTATCCTTAATTTATGAGCATGAGTGTATAAATAAGACTGGTTACGAAACTCTCGTGCAACCTATCCTAGAATATTGCTAAAATGTGTAGAACCAGCACTGATCCGGACAATACTAACAGGGGAGTACAATGCTTAAATGCTCGTTCCATTTCATATCGCTTTGCAACTTTACGCCCTGACATTTAAAAGACGCGACTGTGTCACGCAGTATGCTACTAACGCTGTATTGGAAAATAACGGCCTGGTTTTTGCAACTCATCTGCATTACCTTGCATTTTTCTGCACTGTACAGCTAGCTGCCAACATCACACCAACTATAAATTTTGTCGTCTTGTATCTCGCTACAGTCACTCAACTTCGAGACCTTCCTGTACACCACAGCATCTTCAGCGAACAACAACTGAATATTGGCCTCCCTGTTCGCCGAATCAACAGCAAACAACGGCGATCCTGTCACACTTCCCTGGGCCATTCCTGACGATACCCCTGTCTCTGATGAACACTCGACGTCGAGGACAACGTACTGGGTTCTATTATTTAAGAAGTCTTCGAACTTCTCACATATCTGTGGGTTTATTCCATATACTCGTACCTTCGTTAACAGCCTGCAATGGGGCACCGTGTCAGATGCTTTCCTGAAATCTGGAAATATGGAATCAGCCTGTTGCCCTTCGTCCATAGTTCAAATGGTTCAAATGGCTCTGAGCACTATGGGACTTAACACCTATGGTCATCAGTCCCCTAGAACTTAGAACTACTTAAACCTAACTAACCTAAGGACAGCACACAACACCCAGCCATCACGAGGCAGAGAAAATCCCTGACCCCGCCGGGAATGGAACCCGGGAACCCGGGCGTGGGAAGCGAGAACGATACCGCACGACCACGAGATGCGCGCCGTCCATAGTCCTCAGTGTATCATGCGAGAATAGGGCAAGCTGAGTTTCGCAGGAGCGATGCTTCCTAAAACCACGGCGATTGGTGGACATAAGCTTCTCAGTCACCTCATCGTCTTTCTCGAAATGCCTGCCACACTATTATTTCTCCATGAGGAACCTTTAGAGAAAGGAGAATATGGGAGTGACGCAAAATTTGACAACTGATGAGTGACTGTATTTTGGGGTGGCGACATGGAGTAGAAGCACGTCCTGTACACCTTCCCTCGACGTTTCGTCTTGATAGCCTGCCGTATCCTCGTCAGGAGATTTCAGGTAGTACGGTCCTCTGGCGGTTTGCTCCTTACGAACATAACGTATTACAGTGGTGGTCAACCTAGGCCGTGCCGCCCGCTAGGGGGCTTTCCAGCTTTCATGGTAAATGTAAATGTCGTGTGACTAGCGCCTACCGCCGGGTAGTCCGTTTGCCGGCTGCAAGTCTTTCGATATGACGCCACTTCGGCGACTTGCTCGTCGATGGGGATGAAATTGATGATGATGATGATGACAACGCAATACCCAGTGCCTGAGCGGAGAAGGTCTCCGACCAAAAAAAAAAAAAATGGTTCAAATGGCTCTGAGCACTATGGGACTTAACATCTATGGTCATCAGTCCCCTAGAACTTAGAACTACTTAAGGGGCTCCGGAAAGGCTCAAAATCATGAAAAGTTCAATTTTTACTTTTTTGCGTTTTCTGAATCTGCAGACTATTACCTTTTAATAGATATACAATTTATTCAATTCCGAAGACTACAACTATTTTTAAATTTTTTTTGAATTGTGTTCTACATGGGCGTGACCCACTGTGGCGCTGTTAAACTGCTGTCAAATGTTGTTATTATTAAGGTCCGTGTTCATCAGGTACATTTTAGTGATGTGAGATAAAGTATGTGTTGTGGCTAAACCTATTTTCAGAGACTTAGCAGCACCTGAACTGTTGAAAAAGTGTATTCACGGAAAAACTCAAAACCCCAATGAAAGTGTAAATAGTGTTATATGGTCGAGAATCCCCAAGACTGTATTTGTTGGAATAGAAACACTTCACTTTGGTGTGTATGATGCTGTTGCGACTTTCAATTATGGCAACATTGTAAGGTGCAAGGTATTTAGAAATATGGAAATGAAGATAGGTTCTAACATGGTACGAGCGATGCTTGCTTTAGACAAGGAACGCCTTCGGGCTGCAGACAGGGCTGTAAAGAGTCTAGAAATACAAGCAAGAGTAAACAGGAGGAGGAACAAGAGGAAGCTGGAGGAGGAATTTGCAGAGGATGAAGATAATCCATCCTATGGACCTGGAATGCACTAAAAAGTTAATCCAATCTTTGTCGCTCGATTCCCAAAACTTTTATTTTCTCATACTAATTACATGTTTTCTAAGGATCTTCCAAACATATTTGTTTCAAACTTTCAGTAAATGTTACACAGTACCTTCTGCATAATTTAACACAGCCTTTTTCCAAAAAACTGTATATTTTTGAATATATATGAATAAAAAATTGCATAAATGTTGTGAATTTTCATTACAATTGAAAAAAAATCATCTTTAATAACTGAACTAAAATTTTGTAAAATCCCTGAGTTAAGTTGTAGCCCATATTCCAATAAATAATCTGTAAAATGTTCAACTTCCTACCTCAAATACTTTGTGAGGAAAGATGTAATTTATAAGCGTTATTTTAACATTGCAAGTATAGGGCGTTCCGGAGCCCCTTAAACCTAACTAACCTAAGGACATCACACAACACCCAGCCATCACGAGGCAGAGAAAATCTCTGATCCCGCGGGGAATCGAACCCGGGAACCCGGGCGTGGGAAGCGAAAACGCTACCGCACGACCACGAGCTGCGGGCTCTCCGACCCAACCGGGAATCGAACTCGGGCCCTTAGGATTGACGTTGTCGCGCTGACCACTCAGCTACCGCTATGCATTAACTTGTTACAGCTTTTTGATCGCTGTATACTTTTTGGATTCTCTTAAACATAACTCAGGTAGTAAAACGTATAAGTATTCCCTTTGTGTATGCAGCAATTAAAGCTTATCTGTTACTAACGAGATGCAATTCCTTTTTCTGTTGCAGGTGAGCATCAAAGACTGGAGCTAGCGGATATTTGACGTAGCGGATCAAGGTACTGTTTAATGACATCTGTTTCTAGCAGCAAACGTGCCTTGACACACTGGTATTTTGTTGTAGCTGCGATGCCAAGTGTCGCTGAGGTGACATGGTTGACGGAGTCTGAAGCGTGAGAATTTCCTGGACTTTTGTGTAAGTTGCGATTATGTTAGTTATCTGATCTACCCATCTAATCTACAGCATACTTCTGTAACACCACATTTAGAAAGCTTCCATTCTCTTCTTGTCCAAACTATTTATCGTCAGTGTTTCACTTCCATACATGGCTTTACTCCATACAAATACTTTCAGAAACGACTTCCTGACAGTTAAATCTATTCTCGATATAAACAAATTTCTTTCTTCAGAAACACTTTCCTTGCCATTGCCAGTCTACATTTTATATGCTCTCTACTTCGACCATCATCAGTTATTTTGCTCCCCAAATAGCAAAACTCCTTTACTACTATAAGTGTCTCATTTCCTAATCTAATTTCCTCAGCATCACCAGAGTTTATTCGACTACATTCCATTATCCTCGTTTTGCTTTTGTTGATGTTCATCTTATGCCCTCCTTTCATGACACTGCTCTTCCATGTCCTTTGCTGTCTCTGACAGAATTACAATGTTATCGGCGAACATCAAAGTTTTTATTTCTTCTCCATGGATTTTAATACCCACTCCGAATTTTTCTTTTGTTTCCTTTACTGCTTTCTAAATATACAGATTGAATAACATTGGGGAGTGGCTACAACCGTGTCTCACTCCCTTCCCAACCACTGCTTCCCTTTCGTGCCCCTCGACTCTTATAACTGCCACCTGGTTTCTGTACAAATCGTAAATAGCCTTTCGCTCCTTGTATTTTACTCCTGCCACCTTCAGAATTTGAAAGACTATATTCCAGTCAACATTCTCTAAGTCTACAAATGTTATAAACGTAGGTTTGCCTTTCCTTAATCTTTCTTCTAAGATAAGTCGTAAGGTCAGTATTGCCTCACGTGTTCCAATATTTCTACGAAATCCAAACTCATCATCTCCGAGATTGATTTCTGCCAGTTTTTCCATTCGTGTGTAAAGAATTCGCGTTAGTATTTTGCAGCCGTGACGTATGTTGCTTAAGAGAATCATAACCGGTGATGAGACGTGGGTCTACGGTTATGATGCTGAGACCAAGCTTCTCCAAGACCAAAAGAAGCTCGTCATGTCAGGTCCAACGTCAAAACTATGCTGATAGTTGTCTTTGACTTTGAAGGATTAGTCATCATTAATTCGTGGCACAGGAACAAACTGTCAATCGATGGTACTATCGGGACGTGTTGCTACGCCTGCGAGAAAATGTGAGAAGGAAATGGTCTGAAATGTGGCGAGACAATCATGGCTTTTGCCTCACCACAACGTACCTGCACATTCATCCCTGTTGGTGCGCGACTGCTGCACGAAAAACAAAATCACAGTGCTACGTCTCCAGACGGCCGCGCGGGGTAGCCGAGCGGCCTGAGGCGCCTTGTCACGGTCAGCGCGACTCCCCCCGTTGGGTGTTCGAGCCCTCCCTCGGGCATGGGTGTGTGTCTCGTCCTTAGCGTAAGTTAGTTTAAGATCAAGTAATGTGTAAACTTAGGGACCGATGACGTCAGCAGTTTGGTCCCATGACACCTAACCATAGAATTCCGAAAAGCTCTCCAGACGTCGCCCCTGCGGCCCAATATCGGGCCGCTGTGACATCCGAATGCTCCACAAATGGTCCCATACATATTCTATTGGGGACAGATGTCAGCATCTTGCTGGTTACGGGAGTACCTCAACATTACTCGGACACTTCATACAGACACGTGTCATATGTGGACGAGCATCATCCTATTCAAAAATGGTACCACGATACTCTCACACGAGAGGTAACACACGAGGACAAAGGACGTCCGTGACGTATCGTTGTGCAATTAAAGTGCCCTAAGTGACAATCAACGCTGTGGACTGCAACCCTGACGATGAGTAAGCTGGCCGTCTTACTTGCATTCACTCCAGCATTGGGCTACAGAGACTTCCGAATGCCCCACAAGTCTGGATACTGCTCGATTCGAGCGAGTGGCCAAGTGGAAACACACAGCGACACCCGTCTGAAACACTGTGTGTCGTGTATGACGCTGTGTGTTTAGCTTGGCAGTAGCCGCCTACTTTGGTCATTCTTCCCCTAGGGGTTGAGGTGACCTCTCGTGGGGTCGGGGGACATTAGTAGGAGAAAGAGTCCTGGCGGTTCAAATGGCTCTGAGCACTATGGGACTTAACAGCTGTGGTCGTCAGTCCCCTAGAACTTAGAACTACATAAACCTAACTAACCTAAGGACATCACACACATCCATGCCCGAGGCAGGATTCGAACCTGCGACCGTAGCAGTCACACGGTTCCGGACTGCGCGCCTAGAACCGCGAGACCACCGCGGCCGGCAGTCCTGGCGGGGGTGTAGGAGGAAGGAAGTGATTGGTGGACGCAGCGGATTGGTGGAGTTGTGTTGTGCACCAACAAGTGGTGTACCGTAATGCTGGACGTGAGTATAACCTGCCGCCTAGATGACGCAGTCTGACTGAGGTGCTGTGTTCGGCCAACGTTACCACCTGGCCTGTTTTCTGCTCATTCGTCTGCAGCGTGCCCATTATGGATGACTGATTTGTTTCTCGTGGAACTGGAATTATGTACCACACGGCGGGCTGGTTTTGAGGGTGCTTATTAACGAACGAGAATTAGGTTGTGTGTGCCGTGCTGTATGAGCAGGTCGCGTGTGGATATTGATACTAACTAGTATCCATAAACCAGCTTCGTGCCCTGTTATTGTTTAGAGAAGCGCCGTGTTTATGCGTTGTGCGTCGCTCGTGTCACGAAATTTTTACTCTGGATAGCTGATGTTAGTATGAACCAAAATTACTAATGTTGTGTAGGACGACAACGCACCGTTTTTTTAACTGCGGAAACTTGGCGCCACACGCTCCGATTGGCCGTGGGATTGCCCTGTTGCCAGGCGCTCTGGACAACGCATGACCGCGAATGCTTTGCCTCTCTGAGATCGCGGTGTATCCAAGGCGGCCCGCACGCTCGGAGGTAGCGCGCCAGCCTTCGACTCTGGGGCAGAATCCGCCGGCGTGCCGGCACATCCACTGTAGTTTCGTGATAAGACGAACCGGGAACAAACCCGCCAACAGCTGTTAGTTAACGTACAGAAAGTCTTTTACAAATTGTGTCGGCCCTGAAAAGGGCCTCTTTTGTAGCTAGGGCACTGTTTACTTAAAGCAGGTGCTCTAACTGGCGACACTCTGACGCGACACAAACTTGATGACGTCGGTGTTTTGCCGAACTCTTTCAAAGATTCCTGGCATTGCCGTGATGTGATCGGCGGCATATTGAATGCAATCCCTTGACACCTCTTCGTTTCTAGGTGGTTCGCGTCTGGGTGGGTGAACTAGATGATTGAAATGGCTCTGAGCACTATGGGACTTAACATCTGAGGTCATCAGTCCCCTAGAACTTAGAACTACTTAAACCTAACGAACATAAGGACATCAGACACATCCATGCCCGAGGCACGATTCGAACCTGCGACCGTAGCGGTCGCGCGGTTCCAGACTGAAGCGCCTAGAACCGCTCGGCCACAGCAGCCGAGCGGGTGAACTAGAACCTTGAAGAATCCCCAGAGGAAAAATCCAGGCGGCGTGACATCTGGTGATCGCGGGCGCCATGTCCTACGACCACCTGTGCCAATTACCCGGTAGTCGAAGAGTTCATTTAAATATCCGCGCAGCACGACTGTTATGTGCGCGTCCCCCATCATGCTGCAACCACATGCTTAGCCGTATGTCCATGACAACATCTTGCAGCAAGCCGGCCGGGTAGAGTTTCTTGTAGAAAGTGAAGGTAATTTGCCCCGGTAAGCCGAGGAGGTAGATGGACCGGCTCAACCAGATGGCACCCACAATGCCTGCGCAGATGTTGAGCGAAAGTCGGTCCTGATGTCCGTGGACGTACGTGACGTGAGGATTTACCTTGACCAGTAATGAACGTTTCGAGTTTTGTAAACGCGTTCCGAATGGAAAGTGCACTCGTCGGTAAACAACACAATGGCGGGGAAGTCGTGATCTCCGACACGTCGCAGAAGCCACCGGCAAAACCCTAGCCTGTGTTCATAGTCCGCCACAGGATTTAGGTCTTGGAGAGGGTGGAAACTAAATGGATGCTGGCTCCTTCAAAACCTCCCAGACTAACCGACACGTGACCCCCAACTGCTCGAGTACTTGTCGTAGGTGCTTCCTCGAAGCGGTCGAGAACAGTCTCTCTATATGGAGCATCCTGTCGTGTTCGAAGTCTTACAGCATTACCATAATATTCCACTAACGAGCCTGTTTCGCCAAGTCGCCGGTGAACTGCTGTCAGCGTTTGCGGGTGTGGGTGGCGTCTTGCTGGGTACCGTTCCTCATACAACCATCGAACTTCATGCGCAGTACCGTCCATAAACAAAAACCATATCTCTTTGTTCTTCTAACGAATACTATGCCGCCATGCTTATTGTACGACTAAATCGCAGATGACGTGTGTGTGTGTGTGTGTGTGTGTGTGTGTGTGTGTGTGTTCCGAAGCGAAGCTTACGTCTGAATGCCTCTGACGTGAGGTGCAGACAAACAATAAGACCTATTCGACACGTGTGTGTACCACGTTAGGGCAGTGACGGGAAGAGGGCCGTTCGTATGTGTGAACCGACAACCATAGCGCTGCCCGTCAGACGACAAACGGCAACACGGCAATCCCACGGCCAATCGGAGCGCGTGGTGGCAAGTTTCCATAGTTCAAAATTGGTGCGGTGTCGGCCTACACAATATTAGTAAGTTTGGTTCATACTGACATCAGCTATCCAGGGTTAAAATTTAGTGACACGAGCAACGCACTACGCATAAACACGGCGCTTCTCTAAACAATAACAGGGCACGAAGCTGGTTTATGAATACTAGTTAGTATCAATATCCACACGCGACCTGCTCATACAGTACGGCACACACAAACTAATTCTCGTTCGTTAATAAGCACCCTCAAAACCAGCCCGCCGTATGGTACATAATTCCAGTTCCACGAGAAACAAATCAGTCATCAATAATGGGCGCGCTGCAGACGAATGAGCAGAAAACAGGCCAGGTGGTAACGTTGGCCGAACACAGTACCTCAATCAGACTGCGTCATCCAGAAGCAATCTCCACGTCTAGGCGGCAGGTTATGCTCATGTCCAGCATTACGGTACACCACTTGTTGGTGCACAACACAACTCCACCAATCCGCTGCGTCCACCAATCACTTCCTTCCTCCTACACCCCCGCCAGGACTCTTTCTCCTTCTAATGTCCCCCGACCCCACGAGAGGTCACCTCAACCCCTAGGGGAAGAATGACCAAAGTAGGCGGCTGCTGCCAAGCTAAACACAGTGTCATATACGACACACAGTGTTTCAGAGGGGTGTCGCTGGGTGTTTCCACTTGGCCACTTGCTCGAATCGAGCAGTATCCAGACTTGTGGGGCATTCGG
This sequence comes from Schistocerca cancellata, assembly GCF_023864275.1. Classification (NCBI taxonomy): domain Eukaryota; kingdom Metazoa; phylum Arthropoda; class Insecta; order Orthoptera; family Acrididae; genus Schistocerca; species Schistocerca cancellata. The sequence goes on from NC_064635.1 coordinate 207,063,761, forward strand.
AAGTCTCTGTAGCCCAATGCTGGAGTGAATGCAAGTAAGAGGGCCAGCTTACTCATCGTCAGGGTTGCAGTCCACAGCTTTGATTGTCACTTAGGGCACTTTAATTGCACAACGATACGTCACGGACATCCTTTGCCCTCGTGCGTTACCTCTCGTGTGAGAGTATCGTGGTACCATTTTTTGAATAGGATGATGCTCGTCCACATATGACACGTGTCTGTATGAAGTGTCCGAGTAATGTTGAGGTACTCCCGTAACCAGCAAGATGCTGATATCTGTCTCCAATAGAATATGTATGGGACCATTTGTGGAGCATTCGGATGTCACAGCGGCCCGATATTGGGCCGCAGGGGCGACGTCTGGAGAGTTTTTCGGAATTCTGTGGTTAGGTCTTATGGGACCAAACTGCTGACGTCATCGGTCCCTAAGTTTACACATTACTTGATCTTAAACTACATTATGCTAAGGACGACACACACACCCATGGCCGAGGGAGGACTCGATCCTCCGACGGGGGGAGTCGCGCTGACCGTGACAAGGCGTCTCAGGCCGCTCGGCTACCCCGCGCGGCCGTCTGGAGACGTAGCACTGTGATTTTGTTTTTCGTGCAGCAGTCGCGCACCAACAGGGATGAATGTGCGGGTACGTTATGGTGAGGCAAAAGCCATGATTGTCTCGCCACATTTCAGACGGGCACCAACAGGGATGAATGTGCAGGTACGTTATGGTGATGCAAAAGACATGAATTGTCTCGCCACATTTCAGAACATTTCCTTCTCACATTTTCTCGCAGGCGTAGCAATACGTCCTGATAGTACCATCGATTGACAGTTTGTTCCTGTATTCAGGTGCATGACCTCACATTTTGAACTATTCAGAGTCAATTGCCACTTCTCGTACCATACAGATATCTTGTGCAAATTATTCTGCAGTTGGTTTTGATCTTCTGATGATTTCACTAGACGGTAAATGACAGTATAATCTGAAAACAATCTAACATTGCTTTTCACATTCCCTCCTAAATCGTTTATGTGGATATTGAACAGCAGAGGACCACTAACATACCTTGGCGAACGCCAGATGTCACTCCTGTTTTATTGGATAACTCTCGTCAGTTACTACGAACTGTAATCTTTCTGACGGGAAATGGTGAGTGAAGTCACACGACAGAGACGATGCTCCGCACGCACGCAGTTTGATTATTACTTCCTTTGTGAGGGGCGGTGTCAAAGGCGTTCTAGGGATATGGAATCGGGTTGAGATTACCTGTCGATAGCACTGATTACTTCGTGTGAATAATTGTGTTCGACAAGAACGTTATTTTCTGAAACCGTGCTGGCTGCGTGTCAAAACATCGCATTCTTCGATGTATTTCATTATGTTGGAACACAGTACATCTTCCAAAATCGTACTGCAAATCGAAGCCAGTAATTGTAATTCGGGTCTTAGTTCTACTTTATTTCTCGTGTACAGGTGTAAAAACAAACAAAACACTTTGTAGTTTACTTTAAACTACAGTATTACTAAAATAAAATAATCAGATTACATTTATACCATACCAGACATTGTGTAGGGGCAAAGCCGTCTGTGACGTCACGCTCAACTTAAGTATCAGTAAAATACACACATCAAAAAGTTTTGCATCACCTCGGTTCCGAGAGTTCCGGAAACTGTACAGAATACTGGAATAGAGATCAATGTAAACATCATCTCCCCCCTTTTTATTGACCATGAAAACCACACGTTGCGTGTTTTACCGCCATACAGCGACACCTTCAGAGGTGGTGGTCCAGATTTCTGTACACACCGATACCTCTAATACCCAGTAGCACATCCTCTTGCATTCATACTTGCCTGTATTCGTCGTGGCGTACTATCCACAATTGCATTAAGGCACTATTGGACCAGATTTTCCACTCCTCAACGACGATTCGGTGCGATTGCTGGGCCACGTCGACCATAAACAGCCCTTTTCTTTCTATCCCTGGCATGTTCGATAGGGTTCATGTCTGGAGAACGTGCTGGCCACTCTAGTCGATCGATGTCGTTACCCTGAAGGAAGTCATTCACAAGATTTGCGCGATGCGGGCGCGAATTGTCGACCACGAAGACGATTACCTCGCCAATATGCTGCCGATATGGTTGCACTATCGGTCGGAGGATGGCAGTCACGTATCGTATAGCAGTTACGGCGCCTTCCATGACCACCAGCGGCATACGTCGGCCCCACATAGTGACATCCCAAAACATCAGGGAACCTCCACCTTGCTGCACTCGCTGGACAGTATGTCTAAGGCGTACACCTTGACCGGGTTGCCTCCAAACACGTCTCCTACGCTCATCGGCGAAGAGTTCGTGATGCCAATCCCGAGCGATCCGTTCAGCATGTTGTTGTGCCCATCTGTACGGCGCTGCATGGTGTCGTGGTTGCAAAAATGGAGCTCGCCATTGAAGTCGGGAGTGAAGTTGCGCATCATGCAGGCTATTGCGCACAGTTTGAGTCGTAACACGACGTCCTGTGGCTGCACGAAAATCATTATTCAACATGGTGGAGTGGCTGTCAGGGTTCCTCCGAGTCATAATCAGTAGGTAGCGGTCATCCACTGCAGTAGTAGCCCTTGGGCGACATGAGCGAGGCATGTCATCGACTTTTCCTGTCTCTGTGTATCTCCTCCGTGTCCATTGTTTAACTCCGAGACGCCTGGACACTTTCCTTGTTGAGAGCCCTTCGTGGCACAAAGTAACAATGCGGACGCGATCGAACCGCGCTATTGACCGTCTCGGCACGGTTGAACTACAGACCACACGAGCCGTGTACTTCCTTCCTGGTGGAATGAATGGAAGTGATCGGCTGTCGCACCCCCTCCGTCTAATAGGCGCTGCTCATGCATAGTTGTTTACATCTTTGGGCGGGTTTCGTGACATCTCTGAAGAGACGAAGGGACTGTGTCTGTAATACAATATCCATCTGCAAGAGTTCTGAGAACTGGGGTGATGCATAACTTTATTTAAGTGTGTATAATAAGTTTACTGTTTTTTTTATCGATACCAAGTTATGATGCTGACAGCGTTTAAAGAGACCCAACAGCTAAGGTCATAAGCCAACTGCTCTTCCATCCCCACCCTTCAGTACACAAGCAGTGTACCCAATGTGTCTATGTATAAAGTATATTATGTGTACAAGTGTGAGAAAGTGTTCTACAGGTCTGGGACGAAACACGGGAACCAGCCGTGTATTCACCCAGTGGGATGTGAAAACCGCCTAAAAATCACAACCTGGCTGGCGCACCGACCACCCGTCGTTAATCCGTCTCGGATGTGGGGGCGTTAACAATCCCAGACTGTGCCTCCTAGCCAATAATGCCATACCATTATTTCATTTCCACCGCTATCATGATGAGGAGGAATCATTCAATTTATCCTTCACTAGACTCTGATAGTGTACTGCAAATTCTCTGTCTTTCCTGGTTGTAATTACTAAGGCCAATCGACGTCCACTAGATGCTGGGCCAAGGCGTGTAAAACTTGTTATCTTCAAGTTTTGTGCTGGCAGACCACCTCCGGGATACCACAGTATAGCAACTGGCATGCAGACAGCGGTTGCTAGATTGAGGCTTCGCCTCTCCAGCGGCCTGGAGTCCGGCGGCGCTGGAGGCTGTCCCGCGCTCGGCTCGCGCCAGCGTCCAGTGAAAGCGCCTCCCCACTCCAGCAGGGCCTTGCGTAAGCGCCGGCTAGTGGTCAGCGTCATTAAGATAAACGCGCCAATCATTTTCCTCTCACCTGTCACGCCGGCCTCAGAGCGCTCGCTCGTCTTCTCTTCCACCAGAAGACCACATTCTTTAAAGTGTCACATCTGAGGAGAAACGATTTACTTGACATACCACAGTTTGGACTGCAGAAGGATTGTTAGGCAGACAATGCTGTGTATATACTCACTCATCACACATTACTAGCCTTAAATGATAAAATATCGCCAGCTGGTATTTCTTGTGATATTTTAAAGGCGTTGGAATGTGTAGATCACTATACTGTCTTAGAAAAACTCAAGTTTTGTGCAATTGATGGCTTTATGCAGAGCTGATTTGAACCACACTTAACAAACAGAACGCAAAAGTTGTGCTAAAAATTCAGTGTTGTTGACGTCGAAAATTGTAGCGACTGGGGACAAATCACGCAGGTGTCCCACAGGGTTCAATTTTGGGTCTATTGCTATTTCATTATTTTAATCGTGGCAGCGACAACAGCTACCGTTACGAAATTGTCCCGAATGAAAAACAGCCCACAGTTGCACTAAATTATGTTTATTTTAAACCTTGACCATGGTTTCAGCTATAATAATAAAGCCTTCTTCAGAAGTCATACACACTAATGAAAAATGTCTTAGCCCAGCGGCTGCGTCAAGACCAATAAAATTTAAACAGACATAAGCCTGTTTCGAACATAAGTAAAATTACATATGGCACCGTATGTCCTCCGCCACCATCTCTGAGGTGTGTATGACTTCTGAAGAAGGCTGTATTATTATAGCTGAAACCATGGTCAAAGTTTAAAATAAACATAATTTAGTATAACTGTGGGCTGTTTTTCATTCGAGACAGTCTACTGCCATTTCTTATACATGTGAATGACCATCCACTTAAGTCAACAAGCAGAATTGGTACTTTCTGCAGAATATAGTAGTGTTATGTCAAATCGGATTAGAAAGAAAGCAGCAGAAGACACTGTTAATGGTGTTTTGCGAATAATCGTCAACTAGTTCATTGAAAATGGACTGTCCTGGAATTTTGAAGCAAACATTCTATTCAGTTCTGTACAACAAATAGTTATACGAACAACTGATGTAGCCCATAAGCAGGGGTCACTTGGATGTAGACACTGTTGAAAATTGGAACAGGACGAAACATATCACTGAGCTTCTCAAACAATTAAGTTCAGCTACTTTTTCCCTACGTATAATTTCTAATCTTGGAAACAAACGGATTGACGTTCTGAAACATTTAGCACACTTCCACTTAATAATGCTTTATACAGTAATATTAACAGTAACCGTTTGAGGGTGAAGAGACTTCTCGATTCTCAGTCCCCCAAATGCGCCAGTTTTGCTTATTAGATTAGATTAGATTAGATTATAAATGAAATAGGACGACAACAACAAGGCATGCACGCATGCGCATTTTAATTATCATCATGCCCCGCGACAAACCGTTCAGATGTTACGACGATTTTGTTCCATACAGTTCAGTAATTGTATCCCTGTACAACGTAATATCCACATCAAAGAACAAGTAGTCACCGATACATTAGAGTAAATGTCTAAAACAGAGGAAGTCAATCTTTTTTACCTGTTGCCCACTTTCGTATCCCTGTTACTAGTAGAATTTTCGGAACGCCCACTGGTTCCACAGTAATGGTGATTTATAAAACAGGGAACTAACTATATACAATAAGTTTGAGAAAAGGTTGCAGCCAGACGAAGCACTACCCTCCTGCAGTGTGCGAGTTCCGAGATGAACGCTGTCCAGGACGGTGGGTAGGCTACAGTTCATCAGCACCGCCAGCTCCCTCGAAGCGGCCACCAAGAAGTCCTGCTCTCGCCACATGTGACAACTGGTTACGGGTAGCCATTAAGCCACATGTATCTGCAGATCGTTGTATTACGAAAAAAATGCACAACGCTATTGAGGATGCATTTCGCAATGAAACACCGTACCTGCTCAAAAATATGTCAAGAAGAACATGGAGGCGTATGGAAATTTGTTTACAACGTGATAGGGAACACACCGGTATCTTGGACACTTAATACATATTCCTGAGGGTATTTTCGTTCTTTAGTTGCAACTACTTAAAATGCGTGTTTTTTTTCACCGTATGCGTTTCGCGTAATTGAGGTAAAGCGTCGTCAGTGGTCTGTTACTAAAGATGTTTACAAATTTGGTTTGTTTTTAAGATCGAAAACCAGCGTGGGATTACCCGAGCGGTCTCAGGCACTGCAGTCATGGACTGTGCGGCTAGTCCCAGCGGAGGTTCGAGTCCTCCCTCGGGCACGGGTGTGTGTGTTTGTCCTTAGGATAATTTATTATAAGTAGTGTGTAAGCTTAGGGACTGATGACCTTAGCAGTTAAGTCCCATAAGATTTCACACACATGTTAACTTTTGAGCATTTAAGATCGAAAAACTATTCGTTAACGATGTGTTACTTTTTATTTACGATGATTTCCGCTTGGTTCCTCGCCTCCATAGGGAAATGCCATCAGCTACCACGTCTGTGGTGTATTTCTAAAATAATTGTAGTCTAATTTTTAGTTGCTCTGCAGAACTATGTATTTCTTATGTTTCAGAGAGGACATTTTCTCGCACACGACTGTTTTCTGTTTATTTTTATAGTTATTAAGTGTGTATTGTGGTTTCTGTTTTGTAGTGTTGCCAACGTAGCATTGTCACTAGTTTTTTGACAACGCTACAATACACAAACCGTAATACACACTTATAAGAATAAAAATAAACAGTAAACAGTCGTGTGCGAGGAAGTGTCCTCTCTAAAACATAAGAAAGCGTAGTTCTACAGAGCAACTAAAAATCAGACTACAAGTATTTTAGAAATACACCAGAGATGTGGTAGGAGACGGCATTTCGCGACGGAGGCGAGAAACCAAGACGAAATCATCGTAAACAAAAAGCAATACATTGTTAACGAACTGTTTTTCAGTCTTAAAGACAAATGAAATTATAAATACCAGGGTTGGAACTTTAATAGTGGCAACTATTTATTTACAGCTCATACAAAATAGATGTTTCAAAGTCTTCCTGACCTTCAGAGTAGTCACCAGCATTGTGTATAACCCGTTGTCAGCGATGTGGTAGTCGTAGGATACTCTTAGCACTGTCAGTTGTGTTGACAGTTCGATCGGCGCGGTCTATTGCCCGGCGAATTTGTAGCAGTTCTGAAGCGAATGCCGTGAAGTGTTTCCTTCAGTTTAGAATATGAGTTGAACTCACGAGGGCTTAAGTCAGGGGAGTGCAGTAGGTGGTATAGCGCTTAGCAGCCCCATCACTGAAATCAGTAACATCTTGCACTGTCTCTAAGCTGGTCGTAGGTTGTGTTCCAAAAACGAACAGCATAGAGGCGCAAGAAAGTACAGTGCAAACTGTTGTTGATTTGTTTGACTGATGGGGCCACTAAGTTCTATACCACCTACTGCACTCCACTGACACTCCCCTGACTTCAGCCCTTGTGAGTTCAACACGGTTTCAAAAGTGAAGGAAACACTTCTCGGCATTCGCTTCTGAACTGCTACAAATTCGTCGGTCAATAGACCGCGCCGCTCGAACTGTCAACACAACTGGCGCTGCTAAGAGTATCCTACGACTACCACATCGCTGGCAACGGGTTATACACAATGCTGGTGACTACTCTGAAGGCCAGGAAGACTTTGAAACACGTATCTATTTTGTACGACCTGTAAATATATACCCTACAGGCCATTAAAATTGCTACACCAAGAAGAAATGCAGATGATAAACTGGTATTCATTGGACAAATATATTATACTAGAACTGACATGTGATTACATTTTCACGCAATTTGGGTGCATAGATCCTCAGAAATCAGTACCCAGAACAACCACCTCTGGCCGCAATAACGACCTTGATACGCCTGGGCATTGAGTCAAACAGAGCTTGGATGGCGTGTACAGGTACAGCTGCCCATGAAGCTTCAACACGATACCACAGTTCATCAACAGTAGTGACTGGCGTATTGTGACGAACGAGTTTCTCGGCCACCATTGACCAGACGTATTCAATTGGTGAGAGATGTGGAGAATGTGCTGGCCAGGGCATCAGTGGAACATTTTCTGTATCCAGAAACGCCCGTACAGGACCTGCAACATGCGGTCGTGCATTATCCCGCTGAAACGTAGGGTTTCGTAGGGATCGAATGAAGCGTAGAGCCACGGGTGGTAACACATCTGAAATGTAACGTCCACTGTTCAAAGTGCCGTCAATGCGAACAAGAGGTGACCGAGACGTGTAACAAATGGAACCCCATACCATCACGCCGGGTGATACGCTAATACGGTGATGACGAATACACGCTTCCAATGTGCGTTCACCGCGATGTCGCCAAACACGGATGCGACGATCACGATGCTGTAAACAGAACCTGGATTCATTCGAAAAAATGACGTTTTGCCATTCGTGCACCCAGGTTCGTCGTTGAGTACACCATCGAAGGCGCTCCTGTCTGTGATGCAGCGTCAAGGTTAACCGCAGCATGGTCTCCGAGATGATAGTCCATGCTGCTGCAAACGTCGTCGATCTGTTCGTGCAGATGGTTGTTGTCTTGCAAACGTCCCCATGTGTTGACTCAGGGATCGAGACGTGGCTGCACGATCCGTTACAGCCATGCGGATAAGACGCCTGTCATCTCGACTGCTAGTGATACGAGGCCGTTGGGATCCAGCACGGCGTTCCGTATTACCCTCCTCAACCCACCGATTCGATATTCTGCTAACAGTCATTGGATCTCCACCACCGCGAGCAGCAATGTCGCAATACGGTAAACCGCAATCGCGATAGGCTACAATCCGACCTTTATCAAAGTCGGAAACGCGATGGTACGCATTTCTCCTCCTTACACGAGGCATCACAACAACGTTTCACCAGGCAACGCCGGTCAACTGCTGTTTGTGAATGAGAAATGGGTTGGAAACTTTGCTCATGTCAGCACGTTGTAGGTGTCGCCACCGGCGCCAACCTTGCGTGAATGCTCTGAAAAGCTGATCATTTGCATATCGTAGCATCTTCTTCCTGTCGGTTAACTGTCGCGTCTGTAGCACGTTATCTTCGTAGTGTAGCAATTTTAATGGCCAGTAGTGTAGTTGCCCCTATTAAAGTTCCAGCCTTTGTATAATTTCGGACCACTCATGATGCATTACCTCAATAAAACGATAGGCTTCTGGTGAAGAAAAACACGCATTTTCTTGTAGTTGCAACGACAGAACGAAAATACCCCAAGTAAGTGTACAGAAACTACGAACAATGTGGTCGCACACACGAAGAATTTAATATGTGAGTTAGAACTTGTGCCAAAACAGTTCAAGTCAATTAGCATTCGATACTACGGGGTACGCGGACTCCTCGCCCACTCTGTAGAATGCCCGCTTACGTATGAGAGACGGCGTGATGCTTCGATAACCTTATAAAGTGACAAGGGAACATCCCCATCGCACCCCCCTCGGATTTAGTTATAAGTTGGCACAGTGGATAGGCCTTGAAAAACTTAACACAGATCAATCGAGAAAACAGGAAGAAGTTGTGTGGAACTATGAAAAAAATAAGCAAAATATACAAACTGAGTAGCTCATGCGCAAGATAAGCAACATCAAGGATAGTGTGAGCTCGGGAGCGCCGTGGTCGCGTGGTTAGCGTGAGCAGCTGCGGAACGAGACGTCCTTGGTTCAAGTCTTCCCTCGAGTGAAAAGTTTAATTTTTTATTTTCAGACAATCACCACCACACGTACTGTTTATCAACAAATGTTGGAAATAATCATACAAATGCTCGACAATCGTTCGATCCCTTAAGGAACTTTTCGATGCCTTACAGTTCAGAAAATATTCATTGACATTGTTATTGAAGCCGCGAGCTATATTTGCTGGATTCATATTGCCCACAGAATGCATCTCACGTATTTAGTGCACTCTCGGCCAAAGTAGCAAACAGTCAACTGCCAGCCAGGGAGCCTCTCTTCCGTGCGCTGTAGTCGACTGACGTCATGTGTTTCGATGTTTGTTTTGGTGTAGCGTCATCATACTACGGCGCAGTTACCTCGCTTCGGACGGACGGCCGGACAGGTAGTAATTGTCTGAAAATAAAAAATGAAACTTTTTACTCGAGGGAAGACTTGAACCAAGGACTTCTCGTTCCGCAGCTGCTCACGCTAACCACGGGACAACAGCGCTCCTGAGCTCACACTCTCCGTGATGTTGCCTATCTTGCGCATGAACTACTCAGTTTGTATATTTTGCTTATTTTTTTCATGGTTGCACACAACTTCTTCCTGTTTTCTCGATTGATCTGTGTTCAGTTTTTCAAGGCCTATCCACTGTGCCAACGTGTAACTAAATCTGAAGGGGGGGGGGGGGTGCGATGGGGATGTTCCCTTGTGAGAGTGCTGTTGACAACATTGGCTGCTGGGTAGACAGAGTACCGCTTCGGAGCCGTACCGTGTGCCGTCCAATCTACCGGCTGGCACGGCCATCACCAGGGAGACACGGCCGGGGAGACGGCGCGGCCGTATTCATGAGGCGGTGCGTGGGCGTGGGAGCGGCCTCACCCCGGCCACAATGGGCCCTCGCCTGCCGGCGGCGGCCACGCCCACTGCCCGTGACTCCGCGCAGCGTCTGGCGGCGACCAGCCACTCCGCAGGCGTACACCTCGCAGCGCTCTCCCGCATACACTACTGGCCATTCAAATTGCTACATCAAGGAGAAATGCAGATGATAAACGGGTAGTCATTGGACAAATATATTATACTAGAACTGACATGTGATTACATTTTCACGCAATTTGGGTGCATACATACTGAGAAATCAGTACTCGGAACAACCACCTCTGGCCGTAATAACGGCCTTCATACGCCTCGGCATTGAGCCAAACAGAGCTTGGATGGCGTGTACAGGTACAGCTGCCCATGCACCTTCGACACCATACCACAGTTCATCAAGTGTTTGTGTATGAGAAATGGCGAATTGTGACGAGCCAGTTGCTCGGCCACCATTAACCAGACATTTTCAATTGGTGAGAGATCTGGAGAATGTGCTGGCCAGGGCAGCAGTCGAACATTTTCTGTATCCAGAAAGGCCCCTACAGGACCTGCAACATGCGGTCGTGCATTATCCTGCTGAAATGTAGGGTTGCGCAGGAATCGAATGAAGGGTAGAGCCACGGGTCGTACATATTTGAAATGTAACGTCCACTGTTCAGAGTGCCGTCAGTGCGAACAAGAGATGACCGAGATTGTAACGAATGGCAACGCATAATATCACGCCGGGTGATACCCCACTATGGCCATGACGAATACACGCTTCCAACGTGCGTTCACCGCGATGTCGCTAAACACGTATGCGACCGTCATGATGTAGTAAACAGAACCTGGATTCATCCGAAAAAATGACGTTTTGCCATTTATTCACCCAGGTTCGTCGTTGAGTACACCATCGAAGGCGCTCCTGTCTGTGATGCAACGTCGAGGGTAATCGCAGCCGTGGTCTCCGAGCTGTTAGTCCATGCTGCTGCTAACGTCGTCGATCTGTTCGTGCAGATGGTTGTTGTCTTGCTAACGTCCCCATCTGCTGACTCAGGGATCGAGACGTGGCTGCACGATCCGTTACAGCCATGCGGATAAGATGCGTGTCATCTCGACTGCTAGTGATACGAGGCCTGTGGGATCCAGCACGGCGTTCCGTATTACCCTCCTGAACCCACCGATTCCATATTTTGCTAACAGCCGTTGGATCTCGATCAACGCGAGCAGCAATGTCCGATACGATAATCCGCAATCGTGATAGGCTACAATCCGACCTTTATCAAAGTCGGAAACGTGATGGTACGCATTTATCCTCCTTACACGAGGCGTCACAACAACGTTTCTCCAGGCAACGCCGGTCAACTGCTGTTTGTGTATGAGAAATGGGTTGGAAACTTTCCTCATTGTCAGCACGTTGTAGGTGTCGCCAACGGAGCCAGTCTCGTCTGAATGCTCTGAAAAGCTAATCATTTGCATATCACAGCATCTTCTTACTGTCGGATAAATTTCGCGCCTGTAGCACGTCTTCTTCGTGGTGTAGCAATTTCAATGGCCAGTAGTGTACGTTCGTAGCGGGTAGCCAGCGACATATTGAAAAGTCTCCTTGCGTGAATAAATGTCTATCGACTGTGTTTTCCAGCCTTTTCTTTCCCAGCGAAACCTCCATTGTCATGTACCCAAGACTGACTGAGACGAAGTTTTTCGTCACGACCTCATCAGGCAATTGCATGTCAAGGAATGGTCTTTCTCTTTTTTCCCCATCAGTCTTAACTGGTTTGATGTGGCCCGCCACAAATTCCTCACATGTGCCAACCACTTCGTCACAGACTAGCTACTGAAACTACGTCCTCAGTCACCTGCTGGGTGCTTCCCTGTCTCTGTCTCTCTCTACTGTTTTTACCCTCTATACCTCCGTCTGGTACCATGGAAGGTGCCTCACCAGATGTCCCCTCTTTTTCTACTCAGTGTTTCCCACATATTCCTTTCCTCGCCGATTCTCTGGAGAACCTCCTCATTCCTCACCAACTGTCTTCTGTAGCACCACATCTGAAACGCTTCGATCCTCTTCTTTTTTCCTACAGTCCGTGGCTTACTGCCATACAGTGCTGTCCTCCAAGCGTACGTTCTCAGAAATTTCTTCCTCAAACTGAGGTCTGCGTTCGACACCAGTAGACTGCCTCGGCCAGCAGTGCCATTTTAGCCAGTGCTACCCTGCCTTTCATGTCCTCCTTCCTCCGACCTTCATGAGTCACTGATGGCTGACTCTGAGCACTATGGGACTCAACATCTGAGGTCATCAGTCCCCTAGACTTAGAACTACTTGAAGCTAACCAACCTAAGGACATCACACACATCCGTGCTCGAGGCACTATTCGAACCTGCGACCGTAGCGGTCGCGCGGTTCCATACTGAAGCGCCTAGGACCGCTCGGCCACATCGGCCGGCCCGTCATGAGTTAATTTGCTGTCTAGGTAGCACAGTTCTTTAACTGCGTTTGCTTCGTGACCATCAATCTTGATGTTAAGTTTCTCGCTGTTCTCATTTCTGCTTCTCCTCATTACTTTCGTCTTTCTTCGATTTACTCTGTATTCATTAGATTGTTCATTCCCTTCAGCATATCCTGTAATTCTTCTTCACTTTCACTGAGGACACTGATTTCTTCAGCGAATCTTATCATTGATATCCTCTCACCTCGAAACTGAATTCCACTCTTGAACCGTTCTTTCATTTCCCTCACTGCTTCTTCGACGTATAAGAGGTGCGGCTAGAAAAAAACCGGACTGATGCTGGAAAAAACATTTATTTACAATTATTTACAATTTCATGTTATCTCCTTCAATGTACTCTCCTCCTCGGTCTCTACACCGTTCCATACGAATTTTCCAGTGTTCATAGCAATGCTGCAGATCATTTTCGGTAAGTCCATACATTACTTCCGTCGCTTCTTCTTTTACTGCTTCAACAGCCTCAAATCTAGTTCCTTTCAAAGCTGACTTGACTTTAGGGAAAAGAAAAAAGTCACAGGGGGCCAAATCAGGTGAGTAGGGTGGATGATCTAAGATGGGAATGTTGTGTTTTGCCAAAAACGTCTTCACTGACAACGCACTGTGAGCTGGGGCATTGTCTTGGTGAAGGATCCATGACTTTTTTCTCCACAAATCGTTCCGTTTTCTCCGTACTCGCTCACGTAGGGTAGCCAGGACGCCAATGTAGTAATGCTGATTCACTGTTTGTCCCTCTGGTACCCAATCAATGTGCACAATCCCTTTGATGTCAAAAAAAAGAATCATCATTGCCTTGAATTTCGATTTTGACATTCGTGCTTTTTTTTGTCGTGGAGAACCAGGAGTTTTCCAATGCATCGATTGGCGTTTAGTTTCGGGACCGTAAGTAAAAAACCACGATTCATCGCAAGTAATAACATTTTGTAAGAAGGTGGGATCACTTTCAATGTTTTCCAGGATGTCAGAACAAATCATTCTTCGGCGTTCCTTCTGTTCAATTGTGAGACACTTTGGAACCATTTTTGAACACACTTTGTTCATGTTGAAACTTTCATGAAGAATCTGCCTAACACTTTCCATGTCAACTCCTGTTAACTCAGACACTGCTCTGATTGTTAAACGGCGATCTTGTCGAACAAGTTTACCGATTTTTTCAATGTTTGCATCAGTTTTTGCTGACAATGGTCTGCCAGTGCGAGTGTCATCACTGGTGTCTTCGCGGCCATCTTTAAATCGTTTAAACCACTCAAACACTTGTGATCGCGATAAACAATCATCGCCGTACACTTGTTGTAACATTACGAACGTTTCACTTGCAGATTTTCCTAGTTTGAAACAAAATTTGATGTTAACACGCTGTTCTTTCTGTACACTCAACATTTTCCGACGCACAGACAAAACGTCAACAACTTAAAACAGGCGCCACGGGCACACTGAGTGCAGGAGGCAGATGAAACTCGAGCAGTAGGCGGAGCGAGAATCACGTGACAGGTCACGCGACTTTCAGCCTTATTGCATTCGTTTCATTGTTTCACCAGTACTAGTCCGGTTTTTTTCTAGCCACACCTCGTAGATAGAACGATACGGGCGAAAGACTACTTGCTCGCCTCACACCCTTCTTAATCCGTGCACTTCCATTTTTATCTTCCACTCTTATTCGTGGTTCTTGAATATATTGTATATGATCCGTATTTCTCTATAGTTTATCCGTATTTTTCTCACAATTTAGAACATCTTGCACCAGTTTTACATCGTCGAACGCATTTTGCAGATCGACAAATCCTATCAACGTGTCTTGATTTTTCTTCAGTTTTACTTCCACTGTCAGCGCCAACGTCAGAACTGCCTCTCCGATCACTTAGCAGATCCTCCATTTTGTTTTCCACTCTGTCTTTTATTCTTGGCAGCAACTCAAGTGCGTGAGTTGTTAAGCTGTTTGTGCGATTATATTCGCAGTTGTCAGCTCTTGCAGTCTTCGGAATGCGGAGTGCATGTTGTTTTTCCGCAAATCTGATGATATATCGACAATCTCATATATTATGCACAAGAACATCAATAGTAATTTTGTTGCCACTTCCTCCAATGCTCCTGAAAATTCTGATGGGATATTATCTATTCGTTCCACCTCATTTGATCTTAAGTCTTCGAAATCCCTTTCAAGTTCTGATTCTGATTATTTTGTTACGTAAACGTAAAAAATTATGACCGCTGGTGTGTAGTGTGGGGAGTGACCAGCGATGCGATACAAATCTCCTTTTCGCGGGCCTTATCCCGTACCTTCATGAGTTGGCACTTTACTGAGGATTTGACAATGTTATTGGCAAAGGTTGGACGGGTGCCTTGAACGTTTTCGAAACTACCTAAAGATCCTATTTGGACAAAACAAAAGCAGGAAAGAGGACATCCAAGAAAATTTAGAAACTTTCAAATACATTACTACGTAGCCAAATCACATACTTAATGAAGAGACAGCGTATACATCACACATGTCAATACTTTCAAGAAACTTTGGTTTAAAGTGTTCCCTCCATCGTTTCCTTATATTTCATCTGTTGTCTTATGTTCCTTCGAAAATCATAAGTCACCAATGAAAAACTGTTAGAACACTTCATAATAATTTCGATTATGAAATACGTATCATCTCGTAAGAGTCAGAAAATTATAGTCTCAGAGGGCAATCCTGTTTCTCGAATGTACCACATGTATAAAACGGAAATACTGTACTTCAAGCGAATATTTTTGGTGATATGCGAAATGTGGCGTAAAATAGTGGGACTATCGCTGTAAAATGTTTCATTTCATAAACACATATATTTAGTTCCTGTCACTCTCAATATACTCACCTCCTCTATCCCTACAACGCTCCATGCAACTTTTCCCTTGATGGAAACAGTGCTCGAAATCTTCCTTTGTAAGCTCCTTGATGACGTGTACCGCTTTTTCTTTAACTACTTCGACGGACTGACATCTTATTCCTTTTAATGCCGATTTGACCTTCGAGAGTAGTTAATAGTCACATGATGCTAAGTCAGGCGCGTAAAGTGTGTGGTCTAACGCTGGGATGTTGTACTTCGATAGAAACCTCTCAATAGACAACGCGACATGAGCCGGTACGTTGTCTTAATGGAGTACCCATGACTTGTTCTTCCACAATTCGAATCGTTTGCTTCTTATTTTCTCACGGAGTTGAGCAAGGACGTCAAGTTATTAATGTTGATTGATAGTTTGACCTTCAGGAACCCAGTAAGAATACACAATTACATGAATATCGAGAAACACATTCATCATCGCTTTGAATCTTAATTTGGTCATTCGAGCTTTATTCGCTCTTGGTGTCGTTGGACCCTCACAGTGCATGAATTGCCGCTTAGTTTCTGCATCATAAGTGAGAAACGAAGATTCGTCACATATCATCACTCATATTCAATGTCTTCTCGGCCATCTTGGAAACACCTGAACAACTCAAAAACTCGCGTACGTGAGAAACCGTCTTCGCCATAGACTTCTTTTAGTAACAGATACATTTCGGTAACAGTTTTTTTTCAGTTTTCATGTGAAACCCCACACTTTGCAATTTTGTTATCTATAGCTTCATCACACTCATATGTGACATCACGTCCAGATAATTAAAATGGCTGGACTGTTCTACTACTGTATTCTTTTCCGCTATTTTGGTTCTTATGGAACCCAAGTCTATAAAACGTACGATATCAAAAAATAGTGTTTGATTCATGGATTACAGATATGGACTCCACAAACTATTTCATAAGTTAACGATACCGCCTTTTACTTGAAGCAGATTGTGTGTATCAATGTATTTTGATCTAGTAAATCGACTGTGATACCTCAGTTTCTTTAGAATGCTTTATAAAGTGTGTGAAAAGGGGATTTAAACAGTGCTTTGCTTTACGGGATTCGTTCATGAAAAGTCTTTTATTCCATTTATTTAATAAAATGAGCCCCCCCCCCCCCCCCCCCCCCATGAACCATGGACCTTGCCGTTGGTGGGGAGGCTTGCGTGCCTCAGCGATACAGATGGCCGTGCCGTAGGTGCAACCACAACGGAGGGGTATCTGTTGAAAGGCCAGACAAACGTGTGGTTCCTGAAGAGGGGCAGCAGCCTTTTCAGTAGTTGCAGGGGCAACAGTCTGGATGATTTACTGGTCTGGCCTTGTAACACTAACAAAAATGGCCTTGCTGTGCTGCTACTGCGAACGGCTGAAAGCAAGGGGAAACTACAGCCGTAATTTTTCCCGAGGGCATGCAGCTCTACTGTATGGTTAAATGATGATAGCGTACTCTTGGGTAAAATATTCCGGAGGTAAAATAGTCTCCCATTCGGATCTCCGGGCGGGGACTGCTCAAGAGGACGTCGTCATCAGGAGAAAGAAACTGGCGTTCTGCGGATCGGAGCGTGGAATGTCAGATCCCTTAACCGGGCAGGTAGGTTAGAAAATTTAAAAAGGGAAATGGATAGGTTAAAGTTAGATATAGTGGGAATTAGTGAAGTTCGGTGGCAGGAGGAACAAGACTTTTGGTCAGGTGAATACAGGGTTATAAATACAAAATCAAATAGGGGTAATGTAGGAGTAGGTTTAATAATTAATAAAAAAATAGGAGTGCGGGTAAGCTACTACAAACAGCATAGTGAACGTATTATTGTGGCCAAGATAAACACGAAGCCCATTCCTACTACAGTAGTGCAAGTTTATATGCCATCTAGCACTGCAGATGATGAAGAAATTGATGAAATGTATGATGAGATAAAAGAAATTATTCAGGTAGTGAAGGGGGACGAAAATTTAATGGTCATGGGTGACTGGAATTCGAGAGTAGGAAAAGGGAGGGAAGGAAGCATAGTAGGTGAATATGGACTGGGGGAAAGAAATGAACGAGGAAGTCGTCTGGTAGAATTTTGCACAAAGCACAACTTAATCATAGCTAACACTTGGCTCAAGAATCATAAAAGAAGGTTGTATACATAAAAGGAGCCTGGAGATACTGACAGCTTTCAGATAGATTATAAAATGGTAAGACAGAGATTTAGGAAGAAGGTATTAAATTGTAAGACATTTCCAGGGGCAGATGTGGAGTCTGACCACAATCTATTGGTTATGAACTGTAGATTAAAACTGGAGAAACTGCAAAAAGCTGGGAATTTAAGGAGATGGGACCTGGATAAACTGACTAAATCAGAGGTTGTACAGAGTTTCAGGGAGAGCATAAGGGAAAAATGGACAGAAATGGGTGGAAAAATACAGAAGAAGAAGAATGGGTAGCTCTTAGGGATGAAATAGTGAAGGCAGCAGAGGATCAAGTAGGTAAAAAGAAGAAGGCTAGTAGAAATCCTTGGGTAACAGGAGAAATACTGAATTTAATTGATGAAAGGAGAAAATTTAAAAATGCTGTAAATGAAGCACGGAAAAAGGAATACAAACGTCTCAAAAATAAGATCGACACTAAATGCAAAATGGCTAAGCAGGGATGGCTAGAGGACAAATGTAAGGATGTTGAGGCTTATCTCACTAGGGGTAAGTAGATACTGCCTACGGGAAAATTAAAGAGACCTTTGGAGAAAAGAGAACCACTTGTATGAATATCAAGAGCTCAGATGGGAACCCAGTTCTAAGCAAAGAAGGGAAAGCAGAAAGGTGGAAGGAGTATATAGAGGGTCTATACAAGGGTGACGTACTTGAGAACAATATTCTGGAAATGGAAGAGAATGTAGATGAAGATGAAATGGGAGATATAATACTGCGTGAAGAGTTCGACAGAGCACTGAAAGACCTGAGTCGAAACAAGGCCCCGGGAGTAGACAACATTCCATTAGAACTACTGACGGCCTTGGGAGAACCAGTCCTGACAAAACTCTACCATCTGTTGAGCAAGATGTATGAGACAGGCGAAATACCCTCAGACTTCAAGAAGAATATAATAATTCTAATTCCAAAGAAAGCAAGTGTTGACAGATGTGAATATTACCGAACAATCAGTTTAATAAGCCACCGCTGCAAAATACTAAGGCGAATTCTTTACAGACGAATGGAAAAACTGGTAGAAGCCAACCTTGGGGAAGATCAGTTTGGATTGCGTAGAAATATTGGAACACGTGAGGCAATACTGACCTTACGACTTATCTTAGATGAAAGACTAAGGAAAGGCAAACATACGTTTCTAGCATTTGTAGACTTAGAGAAAGCTTTTGACAATGTTGACTGGAATATTCTCTTTCACATTCTGAAGGTGGCAGGGGTAAAATACAGGGAGCGAAAGGCTATTTACAATTTGTACAGAAACCAGATGGCAGTTATAAGAGTCGAGGGACATGAAAGGGAAGCAGTGGTTTGGAAGGGAGTGAGACAGGGTTGTAGCCTCTCCCCGATGTTATTCAATCTGTATGTTGAGCAAGCAGTAAAGGAAACAAAAGAAAAGTTCGGAGTAGGTATTAAAATCCATGGAAAAGAAATAAAAACTTTGAGGTTCGCCGATGACATAGTAATTCTGTCAGAGACAGCAAAGGACTTGGAAGAACAGTTGAACGGAATGGACAGTGTCTTGAAAGGAGGATATAAGATGAACATCAACAAAAGCAAAACGAAGATAATGGAATGTAGTCGAATTAAGTCGGGTGATGCTGAGGAAATTAGATTAGAAAATGAGACACTTAAAGTAGTACAGGAGTTTTGCTATTTGGGGGAGCAAAATAACTGATGATGGTCGAAGTAGAGAGGATATAAAATGTAGACTGGCAATGGCAAGGAAAGCGTTTCTGAAGAAGAGAAATTTGTTAACATCGAGTATAGATTTAAGTGTCAGGAAGTCGTTTCTGAAAGTATTTGTATGGAGTGTAGCCATGTATGGAAGTGAAACATGGACGATAAATAGTTTGGACAAGAAGAGAAATGTGGTGCTACAGAAGAATGCTGAAGATTAGATGGGTAGATCACATAACTAATGAGGAGGTATTGAATAGAATTGGGGAGAAGAGGAGTTTGTGGCACAACTTGACAAGAAGAAGGGACCGGTTGGTAGGACATGTTCTGAGGCATCAAGGGATCACAAATTTAGCATTGCAGGGCAGCGTGGAGGGTAAAAATCGTAGAGGGAGACCAAGAGATGAATACACTAAGCAGATTCAGAAGGATGTAGGTTGCAGTAGGTAGTGGGAGATGAAGAAGCTTGCACAGGATAGGGTAGGATGGAGAGCTGCATCAAACCAGTCTCAGGACTGAAGACCACAACAACAACAATAAAATGAGCTAATATTTCGTGTCCTAGTCTGACAGCCTTCTCCCAGAGGAATAAAACCCGCCATTGTGGCTGGATGGAAGTATTTTCGTCTGGTCACAACAGCTTGTATTTGTGATCTCCCGTTGCTGTACAATGCGAAAGGGGCCCTTCCGTGATCGACGAATGTATTGTAATTCTACAACTTTCAGTAAAAGAATACGTCGCAGGGTCTATGTAAGGACATTACTTTTAGAGAACCCATCGGTATTCCGATTTCATCGACAAATAGCCCATCGTATGAGAATGGAATGTTTTACCCACTGCTCGAGTTAGTAATGTACAGTAACAGCTCTATTTTGACGATAAACTGATGATAGGTTTCTTTTTATGAGCTTTCTAGATTTGTGGCGGTTGCTGGCACGTTTTTATGTCGTTTCATTAATTGTTTTACTCTTTGATGGTGTCGAGAACGAAATTTGTTACTAACTTCTTGAAGGCAAACGAAAACTGTTGGTAGAACTTTTCTGAAAGGGGTTAATCCATCTATTTTTAATGAAATTTGAAATCTTTGTCATTAATTTCATTTTATTTGACGATCTGACAAAAAATGATGATTTCAAATACTTCCGCGTCAAGAAAGAGAAAAATAGTCTGGATATTAACACATGGCGTAAAGTTTTGGAACTGTGATGTTAGACACTGCGCTACCGACACAGTTGGCCGATCAAGTCAAGTCGAAACTTTAATCGTAGTGACGCGCTCTACTAAAACTGCGGTTTGGTAGTTTTGGTGGAGTACAAAAATGACGTAGTAAGTGTCAGGTTTACCGGTAGTATTGGTAGAATGGGCGGGAAAGAAACACGAATGAATGCGTGAGAGAGAAAATGTGAGCCGACGACTTCTCCTTGTTTTTTGTTTTCTTTGTTAGTCTTTTTTGTTTTGCAGTTAATTGGAACCGCACGACATTCAGTGTCAGTCCATTGTGTTTTCTGTATCCTTACAGAACATACATTGCATTTTATAAGTAATAAAAATTTGTTGAGTGCGTAATTTGTGTACTTTTATGCGTAATTTGTATAGTTTTGGCGAAAGGCTGAGATGGCTAAAGAGGAATATGTATTGGTGGAAAGAGTATAGAATGTATAAGATTTTCTGATGACATAGTATGGGTGGCAGAAAGTAAGCGGACAGCGAATAACATGCTGAAAGATCTAATTGAAGCTTTTGTGGAATATGGGATGCAAATAAACACAGCAAAAACAAAGATTATGGTCATCAGTACAATACGCAGACCGTCCAGTATTAAAATAGGACAAGCTACGTTAGCGAAGTAAGTGCATTTAAATATCTTGGAAGCATAACTGAAGACTAGAGACGTCACCAGGAGGCGAAAAGTCGAATTGCCATAGCGAAGGAGGCATTCAACAGAAAGAGGGGAGTATTATGTGGAAAATTAGATAAAGGTCTAAGGAAAAGGTGTGGCAATTGTTTTGCTTGGAGTGTGGCACTATATGGGGCAGAAACATGGACGCTCAGACGAGAGGATGAAAAAAAGTTAGAAGCATTTGAGATGTAGATGTAGAGAGAATGGAGAAAATAAGCTGGATGGAAAGAGTGAGTAATGAAAGAGTATTGAAAGGATTGGTGAGAGAAGATGTCTGCTGAAGGTTATAAGAGAAAGGAGAAAGAACTGTTTGGTACATTCATTGAGGCTCTGAGCACTATGGGACTTAACATCTATGGTCATCAGTCCCCTAGAACTTAGAACTACTTAAACCTAACTAACCTAAGGACAGCACACAACATCTAGCCATCACGAGGCAGAGAAAATCCCTGACCCCGCCGGGAATCGAACCCGGGAACCCGGGCGTGGGAAGCGAGAACGCTACCGCACGACCACGAGATGCACATTAATTGAGAAAGGAGTGCTTGCTAGCAGATACTTTGGAAGGACTGGTTTGTGGGAGAAGACTGAGAGGAAGAAGAAGAGACAAGATGATAGACGACGTAAAGGAAAGAGGAAATTATGCGGACCTGAAGAGGATGGCAGAAGATCGGACAGCCTGGTGAACTACTATGTGAAAATCTGCCTTTTGGCAGAACACTAATGATGATGATTATGCAACCAAAGCAATTTACACACTCAAACGTGAAAAATTATGTATAATTATTGTCGTTATTTTGTACTCAATAGAATTTTCATTATGATGACAGGCAAGTGTTTTCTGCTATTATTGATAAGTGCGATAGTTGTTTACGACAAACAGAAACAAGTTTCATAGAATCTCGGAAAAGTACTGAAACAATGTTTGATATATTTTTGTTTCGCGTTTTTTTTATTTTACCTTTTTGTTGAAGAAATTGCGTTTTCGAGCGCTATGTGATACATCTGCATTGTTTTCTTTATTCCTACAACAACATCCCTCTGTTTCACATTACAAATCAGCAATTTTCAAATGAAACCTCAATTAAAGACTGAACATTTCAATTTTGTTGTAAACACTGTTTACTTTTAAGTAATTGCAGAAGGATAACTATGTAGAACAAAAATGTTCCGAAGGTTACATGCCCTTTATATACCCACGCTCAGTTTCTAAACCGTTCCCTGCTTCTAATTCTTTGGAGAATCTAGTAAGACACTTATCACATTTGTAAAGAAAGCGATCGTTTTGAGGTCACGCCTGCTACGTATGCAACACACCCAACGTACCTGTAATGCAGGTACGACCTTAATTGACGAAAGCTACTAGGAAAACTAACGTAGTATTCGATTACTTATGGCAATCTACCGTAGCCTAGGATAGTTTTAAAACTATTTCACAGTCACTCGCAAACTATTGGGTCTTGGCAATAAGTCAAAATAGGTGTTCGTATATTTTCATCCTTCTGTCAGCAACGAAGTTTCGATTACATCTATATGGCGCATTCGCCTTGTCAGAAGAACTTGAGATTCCGTGGATGTTTAGTAGGTGAAGCTGGTGGCTCTGGTATCGGCTTGTACTGTGCAGACGGGGCAGCGCGTGTCGGCTAGTGAGGCATGCGCGCTCAGCTGCGGCGTAGAAAGTGGTTTCTCTTCTCCTTGAGAGGACACGCGTCGTGCCGTACGTAAACACGGGAAGTGGGGCTCGGCCGGATAGCTTAGCAGCGGGCAAGGCGGAGGCGAAAGCGCCCAGCACTAATAACGAAGTCACACAGGGCACGCTAATCACCAGGTGACTACACGGCCCTGTCACTAAGGCTGCACTACTTAACTACTCACTATCCCGTGGTCCTGTCAGATCGAACATAGGTCTTTGAAGGTCAGTTGAAAGGAACTGATACTGGTGTTACGACCTGCAGACCAGAGAACGGTTTGAAGCAGCTATCCATCCTAGTTTAACCTTTGCAAGATTCCCTCTCTACATAACTGCAACAACACATATCCATCTGAAAGTGCTCACTGCATTCATGCTGAGGTTTCTCTTTAGAATCCCCCCGCCCGCGCCTCCTACCCCAGGCTTCGGACCCTTACAAAATGACGTGACCAATCAACATCGAGCGCGGTGGGGCAGTGGTTAGCACACTGCACTCGTCTGTGGGCGGACGACGTTTGATCCCGCGTCCTGCCATCCTGATTTAGGTTGTCCGTGGTATATCTAAATCGTTTCAGGTAAATGCCAGGCTGACTCCTTTAAAATAGTACGGATGACTTCCTCCTCTAATCCCCAAACCTCGCTATTCGGTCCCCTCCTCCCAAATCAACGAACCAACCAACGCGTCCTATCAAAAGCTTTATTCTTGTAGTCTAGTTGCGCCACAAACTTCTTTATTCCCCATTTGGATTCAGCACCTCTCATTCTCCGGCTGCATCGATACTCTCTCTGCAAGCCACCCTGTACCACTACCAGTCACTTCCTTTCCTGTTCCACTCGAAAATTGAGTGGGGCAAAAACGACTGTCTAGGCTATATGCCTTCGTATGAGCCCTAATATCTCGTATTTCATCTTAGTGATCCTTACTCGCTATGCATGTTGACGGCAGTAGAATCATTTGTCAGTCAGCTTCAAATGACGATTCTCTAAATCTTCTCAATAGTGTCCCTCGAAAAGAAAGTCGCTTTCCCTCAAGGAATTCCTGTTTGAGTTCGCGAAGCATCTCCGTAACACTTACGTGTTGTTCGAACCTACCAGTACCAAATCTAGCAGTCCGCATCTGAATTGATTCGACATCCTCCTTCAATCCGACCTGGTGCGGATCCCAAACACTCGAGCAGTATTCAAGAATAGGCCGCACCAGCGTCCTATATGCGTTCTCCTTTACATGTGTGAACCACTTTTTCCTAAAATTCTCCCAATAAACTGAAGTAGACCATTCGCTTTCCCTACCCTATTTTTCACATGTTAGTTCTGTCATATCGCTTTGCAGCGTTACGCCTAGGTATTAAACGACTTCACTGTGTCAAGACACCAAAGAGAAGGACAGCTTCTATGAACAATTGGGAGACGTTTTAGCCAGGATCAGAAAGAAAGACATAAAAATTGTGATGGGAGATCTCAATGCCAAGATTGGTTGTGAAAATGATTAGAGACAATTATGGGAAAACACGGTGCTGGAGTCCAAAGTGACAACGGAGAGCGTTTTATTGATATGTGCCTTAACAATAGGCTGTTTATCGGAGGTTTGGCCTTCCCACACAAACTCTGCCATAAAATAACATGGCTCTCTCCAGATGGCAAGACACAAAATCAGATCGACCATTTTGCAATTGGCCAGATGTGGAGGCGTTCCCTTCTTGATGTCCAGTGCTGACTGCGGAAGTGACCACCATCTTCTAGTAGCTGAAGTACGGTTAAAGATTGCTGCTTCTGGTCATCAAGATGCAAGATTGCAGGCAGAAAAGATTCAATATTTGAAAACTTCAAAACAAGGACATTAAAAAAGAGTTGCTGGAGTTGAATCAACTATATAGTCCGTTGGAGGTGGAGGATCGAAGTGAGGAAGAGGCAAGTACACAAGTGGAGAGGAAATGGAATAAAATCAAGAAAACCTTCCTAAATTCCAGTGAGAAGGTATTAGGATTCCACGACACCAGAAGGAAGCCATGGATATCTGATCATACGTGGCAGAATATTGAAGAAAGAAGAGAAATAAAGGCTTTGATCAACGAGTGTAGGGACGATGAAGAAAACAACGCCTTAGGGCAAGGTATAATGAAGTTCATCGGGAAGTGAAGAGAAGCGCTAGAAATCGGGCAGAACAGCTTACAGAAAGAGCTCAAGAGGCTCAAGGGACGATTCGAAAAAGCTATGTAACATCACCGAACAGCTTTCCCAGAAAAGCTTTAACGAAAGTAAATCAGTGAAGTCAAAAGAGGGTGAACTGTTGACCAACAGCGAGGAGCACCTAAAGCGATGGAAGGAATATTTCAGTGAGGTATTCAACATGACCCTGATCCATCAAGAAGAACATGAGCAGGAGGAACTAGACCAACAAAAGACGCCTGCACTGCAAATAAATACTCACCCTCCCAGCAAGAGCGAAATTATCAAGGCTCTTGAAAGCTGCAAGAATAAGAAGGCACCTCGTGTAGAGAGTGTGGTGGCGGAAATGCTCAAGGTAGACCACGAAGTAACAGCAGATATGTTACTGCCCCTGTTCCAAGGATTAAATAGGATTGGGGAGAAGAGAAGTTTGTGCCACAACTTGACCAGAAGAAGGGATCGGTTGGTAGGACATGTTCTGAATGGAATGTAGTCGAATTAAGTCGGGTGATGCTGAGGGTATTAGATTAGGAAATGAGACACTTAAAGTATTAAAGGAGTTTTGCTATTTGGGGAGCAAAATAACTGATGATGGTCGAAGTAGAGAGGATATAAAATGTAGACTGGTAATGGCAAGGAAAGCGTTTCTGAAGAAGAGAAATTTGTTAACATCGAGTGTAGATTTAAGTGTCAGGAAGTCATTTCTGAAAGTATTTGTATGGAGTGTAGCCATGTATGGAAGTGAAACATGGACGATAAATAGTTTGTTCAAGAAGAGAATAAAAGCTTTTGAAATGTGGTGCTACAGAAGAATGGTGAAGATTAGATGGGTAGATCACATAACTAATGAGGAAGTATTAAATAGGATTGGGGAGAAGAGAAGTTTGTGGCACAACTTGACCAGAAGAAGGGATCGGTTGGTAGGACATGTTCTGAGGCATCAAGGGATCACCAGTTTAGTATTGGAAGGCAGCGTGGAGGGTAAAAATCGTAGGGGGAGACCAAGAGATGAATACACTAAGCAGATTCAGAAGGATGTAGGTTGCAGTAGGTACTGGGAGTGGAAGAACCTTGCACAGGATAGAGTAGCATGGAGAGCTGCATCAAACCAGTCTCAGGACTGAAGACCACAACAACAACAACTGTTCCAAGGAATATGGAACACAGCAACAATCCTGGAAGATTGGAGGAATCGAATCCTTATCAAGTGGCCCAAGAAAGGACAGCTGACAAAGTGCAACAACTGGCGTGGCATCACACTTTTGTCAATACCCAGTAAAGTATTTTCGAGGATTGCTTTATACAGTCTCAGAGTGTTCGCTGATAGTAAGCACAGGAAAGAACAGGCTGGTTTCAGAGAAAGCAGATCATGCACAGACCAAATCAACACCTTGAGGATCGTTACTGATCAGTCCATGGAATACTGGTCTCCTTTGTATCTGGCTTTTGTTAACTTTGAAAAAGCCTTTGATAGGGTGCAGCGTGAAGCCATGAGTACCTCCAAAGATCATCACTATCGTCAAGATGATGTACAGAGAATGTACTTGCCAGGTGTAACATGATCGAACTCTCTGAACCGTTCATTTTTAATTCTGGGGCAGGGCATGGATGTTTGCTTTCACCACCGCTGTTTTAGCTGACATTAGATCGTGTCATGAAGAAGGTAACCCGAGAGAAAAGGAGAGGTATACAATGGACTCTACACGATCGCCTCGAGGACGTGGACTCTGCAGACGACATCTGTCTTCTGTCCCACACTTTCTAGGATACGAGTGGGAAGCTTAAGGAATTGTAAAAAGAAGCTCAGAGAGTTGGATTAAAAATAACCACGACTAAGACAAAAGAGCTTAGGATGAACAGTAAGAACAAGAATGCACTAGCCGTGAAAGAAGAGGAGATTGAGCAGGTGGAGAGCTTTTGTTATGTGGGAAGTATTGTTTCCAAAACTGGAGGAGCGGCAGAAGACGTAGAAAGTAGGATCAAAAAGGCAAAAGGGGCCTTTGTCCAGATGCGACCAGTTTGGACATCTCGTGAAATACTGTTGAAGGTAAAGCTTAAATCTTTGAATCAGATGTAAAATCTGTTCTCTTCCACGGGTGTGAGACGTGGAAGGTGACAGCACAAATTAAAACAAGAGTACAAACCTTCATCAATAAGTGTTTGAGGACTATAGTGGGAGTACGATGGCCAAATGTTACCTCAAACCAAGAACTATGGCAACGCACCAAACAACGGAAAGCCGAGATAACCGCAAAAGACAGGAAATGGAGACGGATTGGACACACCCGGAGAACACGACCGCAACATATTTCAAAGCAGACTTTAGAATGGAACCCACAAGGAGCGAGGAGGACAGGCAGACAGAGGTCGACCTGACGCAGTACTGTTGGAGCTGAGGTGGCTGCCGTTGGCCACTCCTGGAGTGACATCAAGGAAATGCCAACGACAGGGACAGATGGAGAACTCTGATATCTGCCCCGTGCTCCACATCGGAGTAAAAGAAGTCAAATCAAGTAAGTCAAGTCATTGCGTCAAGCCGGACACTATTCCCACTCACTTTTGATTTTTCCACATTTAGGGCTAGCTGCCATTCATGACACCAACTGGAAATTTTGTCGAAGCTGCCTTGCATCTCCCTACAGCCACTCAACTTCGAAACCTTACCGTACCCCACAGCATCATCAACAAACATTCTCACCTTGCTGCCCACCTAGTCTGCAAATCATTTCGTATATAATCAACAACAGCTGTCCTTCAACACTTCCCTGGGGCACTCTTGACAATGAAAATGGTTCAAATGGCTCTGAGCACTATGGGGCTTACCATCTGAGGTCATCAGTCCCCTAGACTTAGATCTACTTAAACCTAACTAACCTAAGGACATCACAAACATCCATGCCCGAGGCAGGATTCGAACCTGCGACCGTAGCAGCAGCGCGGTTCCGGACTGAGGCGCCTAGAGCCGACCGGCCACAGCGACCGGCTGCTGACAATACCCTTGTCTCTGATGGACATCCGCCGTCGAGGACAACATACGGGGTTCTGTTAAATAACAAGACTTCGAGCCTCTCACATGTCTAGTGGATTCATTCCATATGCTCGTACCTTTGTTAGCAGCTTGCAATGAGGCACGGTGTCAAATGATTTCCGGAAATACGGAAATATTAAATCTTCCTGTTGTCCTTCATCCATAGTCGTCGTGTGAGTAAAGGTAGGTTGTTGATATTTGGGGAGGGGGGGGGGGGGCGGTGGGGACCAAACCAACAGCGAAGGCATCGGTCCCATCGGGTTAGGGAAGGATGGGGAAGGAAGTGGGCCGTTCTCTTTCAAAGGAACCATCGCAGCATTTGCCTGGAGCGATTTAGGGAAATCACGGAAAACCTAAATGATGGTGGCCATTATGCTAACCCTGAGCTACCTCGCCCGGCGAGGAAAGTGCAAGCTGAGTTTCGCACGAGTGGACATAAGCTTCTCAGTCTCAAGAAAATTTGTTATATTTGAACTGAAAATATGTTCAAGGATTCTGCAGGAAACCGAAGTGACGTATTTTGGTGCGTAATTTGGCGGGTCCGTTTTTTTACCCTTCATATGTGAAGACGTCACCTGTGCTTTTTTCCAGTCGCTTGGGACTTTGTGCTGACCGAGAAATTCGCAATAAATGCAAGCTAGATAAGGGGCCAATGCCGTAGAGTACACTTGTAAAACCGAACTGGGACTCCACACGAACCTGGTTACTTATTTGCGTTTAAATCATTCTGTTGTTTCTGCACCCACCCAGTTTTTAACATTCTTCTGTAGCACCACATCTCAAAAGTTTTATCCTGTTCTTTTCTGAAACGTTTCACTTCAACACGAGGCTCCACTACAGGCAAATGCTTCCTGAAATTAAGAACCTTCAACATCGCAGCGCGTCAGCAATCGTTGCTTAATATATTAAAAAACTAAAAACCCTCCTCGATTGCGAAAAAAGCACCTAGTGTTGAGTGTTATCCCAGGTTTCGGCGTAGATAATTACACCTTCTTCAGAACAACAATAAAACTCACAAGTGCCTAAGAAGACCTTTGTCAATGATTAAAAGAACACCACAGCTACACATTTATAAACGAAAAAGAAAAGGAAAACACAAACAGTACGTGTGTACCAAGTCAAAACCACTACTTAATGGTGTACGCTGCACCTCACACCGGCCTATGTTCGATGGGCCATGACCCGCCATAAACTGCAGCTGCAAACGGTCCCTCACTTACAAGCCTTGAGGCTTAAGTTAAGTAGTGGTTTTGACTTTGTACATATGTACTGTTTGTGTTTTCCTTTTCTTTTTCGTTTATAAATGTATAGCTATGGTATTCTTTTAATCATTGACAAAGGTCTTCTTACGCACTTGTGGGTTTTCTTGTTGTTCTGAAGAAGGTGTAGTTATCTACACCGAAACCTGGGTTAACACTCAACACTAGGTGCTTTTTTCGCAATCGAGGCGGGTTTTTAGTTTTTTAATAAGCTTCCTGAAATGGCATCCTAACATTTAAATTCGATCAACACCGTTCAGATTTTTTTTTAAATGGTTTTACGTTCCCAGTCTGTATTTTACGGCTGCTCTACTTGCGTCATATTCAGTTATTTTGCTGCCGACGTTGCGATACTTATACGCTACTATAAGTGTCTCATTTCGTAATCTAATTAACTGAAGGTGACCGAAAAGTAGAGAGGGTATAAAATGCAGACTGGTATTTACATATTGCTAAACGGCTAAAACTGTCATCTACCCACACAGTCACATTTGCATGGTGCCTATATAAAGCCTTCCAGGGGCAATGAAAAGTTAATTTTTAATATTTAGTCTAATCATTTACGTAATTTAAAGATTTAGAGTGCTGTCTTCATTACTCATTAAGAGGTGTAGTCTTAGGTTAAAGATTAAACACAGCAAGACAAGTATCAAGTTTAGAAACTGTGAATATGTCTTGAAGCAATATAAATCGTGGCGCACAAATTGCGCAGACTTTATTCAACTAGTATTTGGGAATCAGAGCACTTACCGACTTGCAACAAACTTTCCACATAACTTCAAACTTTTCTGAAACTTTTTCTCGCTGACGCTCCCTTACATACTCAACAAAGCAAAACAGCTATCGCTTATTACAGTGTCGATACAGAAAAACTTCAGCGTGTATTGGTTGGTTGGTTTGTGGGTTTAAAGGGACGAGACTGCAACGGTCATCGGTCCCGTCAGCGTGTATTATTTCTTTACTATTAACTCAGTTCGCCACTCATTTTGCAGACAATATCCACAGATACCACGAAAGAACAACAAAATTTTTTCGTTATACAACCTATAGATAAGAGAGAAATTAGCTCTTCAGTGTCTGACGATTTCATTATTTACATGATTAATGGCAGATACCAAATATCTAATAAATTAACTCATTTGCAAAGCATGCAGACATTGGGAGCTGTTTTATACATGAGAGATTGATACTTCAAAGAATCGGGGAGGTGGGTTTCGTTTACTGGTAATATGGTAGGTCGCCCAGCTATTCCCAAATAATATATGGTACATGAAGCGGTATGTGGTGGTGACCTGTAATAGTAGCTGAAACGTCCCCAGTTTTATCACATAACTTGCTGACAAACCGGGCATTGCCCGAGTATTCATTTTGCAAATTTCACTTGTGATTTAGACGATCATCTTTGTTTGGTATTACCTTGTATGTACTGCTGCTGCAGACTCGGTGTGTGAGATGATCCCGGACAGATTCTGATCGCTGGACGCAGCTGCTTCTCGTGTCTGCTAAGCAATTTTACTAACGTCTCTGTGGCAGCGCGTTTTCGTAGCTCTGTAGACGGCCGTTCTTTTGAGCTATGGACGTTTGCACTCCTCGGTTGATAGCTGTCAAAAGCGCCCCCAGACCTCAGGTATTTCCTAAAGCTGATTAGCCTGTAGAAGTGTCTTAGGATCAACTGAAGAACGGGATACAACCCTTTGGCTTTGACCAATGACGCCATAATTTACTCATAGATATTAATGTCTTTATTTTCG
The DNA here is from genome assembly GCF_023864275.1 of Schistocerca cancellata. Classification (NCBI taxonomy): domain Eukaryota; kingdom Metazoa; phylum Arthropoda; class Insecta; order Orthoptera; family Acrididae; genus Schistocerca; species Schistocerca cancellata. The sequence continues at coordinate 207,095,080 of NC_064635.1, forward strand.
AGCCATAGATAATAAATCTGTTATCTGCTGTGGATAAGCGCCATCATTGCAAATTCAAATAAATGAATTTGTTTTTAAAAGATACCGCTAGACAATGCGTAAGATTTTTTTTTTCGTTTCAATTGATTTAAATAATTGGTTCTTTCCAAATCATTTGGTACTTAATTTCATTTTTAGTGAGTTTGATATAATTTGGAAGAATGGTTTTTCGTTTAGAAGAATTTTTACTTTTTGACTATCGTTTGTAGGTATGGATGTATCTATTCCCATGAATATGGAAGACTTAAAGCATGCTTTGGGCTTAGACATGACAGCCATTCGATTTTTGCGAATGTGTGGTTTTCTTGCTGATTACATTCGACGTCGTGAGTGGACGAACATAAGCACCTGATGAATGTGTCTGTTCGCCGTACTCACGACTTATTCATGTGGAGGTGTAACAAGAATCGACTATGACGCTCAATTGCAGAATATGAGAAATCGTAGCTGGCCTTGAGGGATATTATAAAAATTACATACTGTTGGTGTTTGCAGTATCTTGTGTGTGCATGAACGTCGTGTGAGAGAGCGTACCGTTTTTAGACCCGTATGCGTTTTGTTGGCAAGTTTGTGGGGAACATATAAAGTATAGGGGGGTCTTTGGAGGAGCCAGGTGTTATAGTCGAAATCGATGAGTCTCATTTTGGCAAAATCAAGTACAACAGGGGGAACCCACGGTGGGATTATGGGTTTGGGGGACTGTTTTCTGTCGCTTTTTTTCGTCCTCGCTTGAACAACTATTACTACGATGTTTTTCAGTCGATAGTAGTACTATTGAAGGCGAAAAGACCGACGTACAAAAATTTGTATCCCGTACTTCGGTTGACCTATATAGGCAGGCATGGATTCATCTATTCCCATGAATATGGAAGACTTAAAGCAGGCTTTGGGCGTAGACGTGATGGCAGCCATTCGATTTTTTGCGAATGTGTGGTCTTCTTGCTGATTACATTAGCTATCCTGTTCCTCAGTTGACCTATGTCGAGTTTTTCGCCTTTGCTAATACTTTATCCTATTCTTCAGTTGATCTACATATAGTAGGTACGGGATACAAATTTTACTCTTGTAGGTCTTTTCGCTGTCGCTAGTACTGCTATGATAATTTTCAGGGGAATAAAAAAATTTGTATCCCGTGCCGGTACTTTAGTTGACTTAAATACAGTATGTAGACTTCTGTTGACCTATATAGGTCAAATGAAGTACACGGTACACACGTTATAAATATCGTTATTTTCCCATTCGCTAGTACTAGTATCCCATTCTCCAGTTAAACTATATAGCTCAAATGAAGAATGGGATATAAAGTTTACTGTTGTCGGTTTTTATTGTCGTCGATAGTAAGACTATGATATTTTTCAGTCGATAGTGGAAGGCAAAAAAAAAAATGTATCCGTTACTTCAGTTGACCTAACCGAAGTATGTTATACAAATGTTATGCATAGTGGTCTTTTCGCCTTCGCTACTAATAGCGTCTACGTAAGAAGAGAATGCTAGTAGTAGCGGAGGCGAAAGAAGCAACATCTATAAAATTTGTATACCTATATAGGTCAACTGAAGCATAATATGCTAATGTTAACGAAAACGGGGAAATAGACGTAAGTTAAATATATGTTAACTGAGATATTCCATGCAAACTTCTATCCTTTATTTTTTACACAAGTACTAAGACTCGAGCAAGCGATGTACTTAACATTACGTTCGAAATATTAATTGACGTGATATATGTCAACCATCTGTTTGTTCTCTGCTGCATTTCTTTGTTTATGAAAACTCGTCTTTGCTGTTAAATCTGTGTAATAAATCATCTCTGGAAAATTCTGACGTCATTGGTCAAAGCCGACAGGTTGAATCCCGTTCTACAGTAGTCCAGTGTCTTAGTAATAAAGACTGAATGTATTAAAACGTCGTGCATAATGTAGCATTTTATTACGCATCTGTGTGTTTATGACTCCATATCTGTTGAACTATGTATTGTACAATGGCATATTTGTGTAGGTAGATTCAGCGGTTTAAGCTGATACTTTCTGCATAATATGTCGCGAATAGTGTGCAGAAAAGAAGTAATAAACTTAAACGTCATGCATGATGAGGCATTTATTCACGCATGCCATTGTTTATGACGCCATATCTTCTGAGCTATGATAGGTAGGTGGTTCTTGCTCCCGCAGCAATTGTTGCCTGACAGTAAGAGACACGTGTACCAAGTCAGGATGGAAACGGTCGAGTAGTTTAGGAGATGATGAGGAACATACATACGTTATATTTTATAATACACTCACGGAAAAAAATCGGGACACCAAAAAGTAATTAATATAGACTGATGAAATATGGGGAATACATTTGTCTAGATAACATTTAACTGAGTAACAATCTAGCGTTACTGGTTAAGGTTGTGCTAGATAACCCGTTGCAAATGTGAAATGCTGGTACACTAATAACAAGCGGAACCGCCAGAATGTTGAATGCGAGCATGCATTATGTTGTACAGGCACAACATGTAAGTTTGTGGACAGCAGTTCCTTGCATGTGTAACTTAGTCGCTCAATGCAGCGACGATTAATGCTGCTTAAGAATGACTCGGGAGTTGTCCGATATGTCCCATAATTGCTCGACTGCAGACAGATATGGTGATCAAGCAGGGCGAGGCAACATGTCGACACTCTGTGCAGCATGTTGCGTTACAACAGCGGTATGTGGACGAGCGTTATCCTGTTGGAAAACACCCAGTGGAATGTCGTTGATGAGTGGCAGCACAACAGGTCAAAATCACCAGATTGACGTACCACAAGACTGATCCTGCTGTCGTACGAAATCGCACTCCATACCATAATTCCAGGTGTAGCTTCTGTGTGTCCAACGTGCAGACAGGTGCCCTCAGCTGGCCTCCAGCTTTTACCAACACATAGCAACTGGTATCGGGGGAGAACCAACTGTCATCAGAAAACACAACAGGCGTGCACCCTAACTTCCAGTTTTTATTTATTTATTTATTTAGCGTCTGATAGATAAAAGTCACAATAACACATAAAATACAGTACCACAGATATATTAAAATACAGTTTAGATGTTTATATCTAAGCCACTGATCCAGTCCACCACTTCGGAAGTAACCAGGTTCGAATCCGCTAGATTTCCAGGGAAGGCACGGAGGGGGCAGTCCACTGCTATATGCTTCATTGTTTGTGGAACGTCAGCACAGTCACAGTACGGCGTGTCCAGCCAACCCCATTTACGAAGAATCGAATCACATCTTCGCGCAACACATGTGAAGCGGTTAAGCCTGCTCCAAGTGCATTTTGGCAATCTGAAACCATTGGAGCCTGTGAGCTGTCTTTGGGGTCGAAATGGCTGCTTTACAGTTCCATGGCCGTTTTACATGCCGGTTTACGGGACTTCAACCTGGATGCTTCCAGCCGTCTCACATCTTCATGAATTGGGAGTGACGAGTTATTCAGTATTCTTGACCACAGATGACCAAGATGTTTTTGTCTTCTGATGTGAGGAGGTGGTATGTTACGCAGCACCGGCAGCCACTGGACTGGAGTAGCAAGTAATGTTCCAGATATGATACGCATAGTGTGACGAAGTTGAGTGTCCGCTAGGTGAGTGTGGCAGCTATTAAGCCATACCGCAGAGCAGCACTCTGCTGAGGAATAGGCGAGTGCTAGAGCGGATGTTCTCAATGTGTTGGCGTCAGTTCCCCATGATGTACCAGCTAGACGCTGAAGAAGGTTGTTACGGCTCTTCACTTTTGCAGCAGATTTACGTAATTGGGTTTATATGTCGGGGTACTTTCCAAAGTCATACCCAGTGAGGCGGAACCGGTTTATAGTATTTCGTGACTTTAATTATTTATAAATGATATTTCAGGTAGATCAAAAAAATATAAAACCAATTGCCTATTGTCAGCGTAACAATTCGTTTGATCTCAAAAATGATTATCCCGGCTAATATTTGTCACTCTGCTAAAGAAATCGCCACTAGACGTTGTATAGAAATGTTGTCTGTAAAGTCGTGTGAGTGGCATTAAATTGCATATCATTTCTCAGATTTTATACAACTGTTACTTAAGATGGAAGCACTTTTCTCTGGCAATGGGAACATTTAGTCACAAAATACTACCCGCGCCCAACACTGACGCATGTCTCCTATTAAAATATTTCATGTAAACCGTCCGAAATAATAAGGCTTCATACAACTGCAAATAAGAAATTTATATTACGTAACGTGCTGTGAACACTATTTTTAAAGATTCAATCTAAGTTGAATCCTGTCTTTTAAAGTAGATCACCGGTGCACTTTTATTTCCATTCATTTATTTGTAACAACATTTACGTTTGTTAAAATTCTCGATTGAAAACTGCCGCGGAGATATTTTTGCTAAAATGGCGGCAGACAGACGATAGTCAATTTGTCTATTGTTATTCTGGATTTATGTTATCAAGGTAATACATTTAGATAAAACTCTTTGAGCCTATTATCTCTAATCTTCAGCATTTAAAATCATTTTCAATGATAAATACCGACATATTTTTGATACCAACCACTAGTAAACTTCGCTGTAAGTTACTAGCGCTAATAGCTGCGCTCCTAATTGCGAAGCTGAAAATTAACAATTAAAAACATTAGTTAAATTGGATTACAATTGAAATAAATACAAATCCACGTCTAGACAATAGCGACTCTATTTTTCAAACAATAATTAACAATATAGGGTTACAGGTTTTCTCTTTACAGACCTCACACGTCTCACGTCCGAACAGTTCATTCGTTAGTACAGGAAAAACAACTGAACCACAATTATCACAGATAACAAAAAAAAGGTTATAATTTTAGTTGTCCATGAGTGTAGTTCTCTGATAATAGTTTTAATTCACACAGAAATTAAATTATTACAGAAATAATGAAATAATTATCATCATTTTTACGCAAGGCGGTCTTTTTTTATACGTAGTATCGATAATATTGCGCCGAGCGGTTCTAGGCGCTATAGTCTGGATCCGCGCGACCGCTACGGTCGCAGGTTCGAATCCTGCCTCGGGCATGGGTGTGTGTGATGTCCTTAGGTTAGTTAGGTTTAAGTAGTTCTAAGTTCTAGGGGACTCATGACCTCACAAGTTGTCCCATAGTGCTCAGAGCCATTTGAACGATTTTTGATAATATTGCTTGAAGTTCGTACATTTAGTTCATTTTAGCATCTCGTGGCTACAACATATTGTCGTGGATATTACACCAGATATGTAGGCGTGCCATTGAACCGCAATGCTTCCCCTCTAAAATTGACTCTTGGTTGGTAATTTGAGAGCCTATTGTCCAGGTGAAAAGTAGATACCTCACTTTTGTGAAGGTTCGGTTTCAGATGCCATTTCTTAAAGTATTCATCCATGAGTACAAGGTCTTGGTCGAGGACATTCTCTGCTTCTGGAAAATTAGTGCGTTGAACAGTGAGGTTGATATCATCCGCATATATAAATTTGCGGGAGAGTGCGTTAGGCAGATCATGAGTGTGTAAATTTAAAAGTACTGGAGAGAGGACCGAACCTTGTGGCAGACCATTACTCAATTTGGGAAATCGGCTTCTGCTGTTTTCAGAGTAAACTTGAATTAGTCTGTTACTTACCATATTTTCGATTAAAGTTGATATCTTCTCACAGGGGGCGACCTTGATCAGTTTTAATAAAAGACCTTCCTTCCAAATGGGGTCGTAAGATGCCGTGAGATCAAGGAAGACAGTGACGCTCTTCAACTTCTTCTCAAAACCAACTTCCACAAAAGTGGTCAGTGGGCTCTCGCTTGACACCACTGAAGTCGCAGATGGCGGTGGTTTGGGATCAGTCGAATGCACGCTACAGGCCGTCTGGCTCGGAGTTGTCATCGAAGTAACCGATTTGAACAAATCGTAGTGTCAGTGTGGTGCCAACTGCTGCTCAGATTGCTGCTGCAGACGCAGTACCATGCGACAGAGCCATAAGCCGAACACGACCGCCGTCCCTGTCTTTAGAGCCACGTGGCCGTCCGGAGCGCGGTCTTCTTTCGACAGTACATTATCATGACCATCGCTGCCACCAATCATCAACAGTGGCTCCATTTCTCCCACGTATTTCTGCAGTATCGCAGAAGGAACATCCAGGTTCTCGTAGCCCTATAACAGGACCTTATTCAAACTCTGTTAGGTGCTTATAATGGCGCATTTGTCTCCGATACAGCGTGTATTTAAAGCAAACCCGATTTTTGATCCTCATAGGGATGCTACTAGCGCACTCTTACGCGAATGGCTGGAAATTTGAATGGGCATCATTTTTCCAGCGAATAAACGTGCGTATTAACAGTTTAATAAGCCACAGCTGCAAAATACACCACTGACCATTCAAATTGCTACACCAAGAACAAATGCAGATGAGAAACGGATATTCATTGGACAAATATATTATACTAGAACTGACATGTGATTACATTTTCACGCAATTTGGGTGCATAGATCCTGAGAAATCAGTACCCAGAACAGCCACCTATGCCCGTAATAACGGCCTTGATACGCGTGGGCATTGAGTCAAACAGAGCTTGGATGGCGTGTACAGATACAGCTGCCTATGTAGCTTCAACACGATACCACAGTTCATCAAGAATAGTGACTGGCGTATTGTGACGAGCCTGTTGCTCGGCCACCATTGACAAGACGTTTTCAGTTCGTGAGAGATCTGGAGAATGTGCTGGCCAGGGCAGCAGTCGAACATTTTCTGCATACAGAAAAGCCCGTACAGGACCTGCAACATGAGGTCGTGCGATATCCTTCTGAAATGTAGGGTTTCGTAGGGATCGAATGAAGGGTAGAGCCACTGGACGTAACACATCTGAAATGTAACGTCCACTGTTCAAAGTGCCGTCAATGCGAACAAGAGGTGACCGAGACGTGTAACCAATGGCACCCTATAACATCACGCCGCGTGATACGCCAGTTTGGCGATCGCGAATACACGCTTCCAATGTACGTTCACCGCGATGTCGCCAAACACGGCTGCGACCATCATGCTGCTGTAAACAGAAGATGGATTCATCCGAAAAAGTGACGTTTTGCCATTCGTGCACCCAGGTTCGCCGTTGAGTACACCATCGCAAGCGCTCCTGCTGTGATGCGGCGTCAAGGGTAACCGCAGTCACGGTCTCCGAGCTGATGGTCCATTTTGCTGCAAACGTCATCGAACTGTTCGTGCAGATGGTTATTGCCTTGCAAACGTCCCCATCTGTTGACTCAGGGATCGAGACGTGGCTGCACGATCCGTTACAGCCATGCGGATAAGATGAATGTCATCTCGACTGCTAGTGATACGAGGCCTTTGGGATCCATCACGGCGTTCCGTATTACCCTCCTGAACCCACCGATTCTATATTCTGCTAACAGTTATTGGATCTCGACCAACGCGAGCACCAATGTCGCGATATGATAAATCGCAATCGCGATAGGCTACAATCCGACCTTTATCAAAGTCGGAAACGTGATGGTACGCATTTCTCCTCCTTACACGAGGCACCACAACAACGTTTCACCAGGCAACGCCGGTCAACTGCTCTTTGTGTACGAGAAACCGGTTGGAAACTTTGCTCATGTCAGCACGTTGTAGGTGTCGCCAGCGGCGCCAGCCTTGTGTGAATGCTCTGAAAAGCTAATCATTTGCATATCGCAGCATCTTCTTCCTGTTGGTTAAATTTCGCGTGTGTAGCACGTCATCTTCGTGGTGTAGCAATTTTAATGGCCAGTAGTTTACTAACACGAATTCTTTACAGACGAATGGAAAACCTGCTTGAAGCCGACCTCGGGGAAGATCAGTTTCGATTCCGTAGAAATGTTAGAACGTGAGGTAATACTGACTTATCTTAGAAGATAGATTAAGGAAAGGCAAACCTAAGTTTCTAGCATTTGTAGACTTAGAGTAAGCTTTTGACAATGTTGACTGGAAATCTCTCTCAAATTCTGAAGGTGGCAGGGGTAAAATACAGGGAGCGAACGGCTATTTAAAATTTGTACAGACACCAGATGTCAGTTATAAGAGTCGAGGGGCATCAAAGAGAAGCAGTGGTTGGGAAGGGTGTGAGACAAGGTTGTAGCCTCTCCCCGATGTTACTCAATCTGTATATTGATCAAGCAGAAAGGAAACAAAAGAAAAATTCGGAGTAGGAATTAAAATCCATGTAGAAGTAAAAAAAAAAAAAAGGTTCAAATGGCTCTGAGCACTAAGGGACTTAACATTTGAGGTCATGAGTTCCCTAGAACGTAGAAGTAGTTAAAGCTAACTAACCTAAGGACATCACATACATACATGACCGAGGCAAGATTCGAACCTGCGACCGTAGCGATCGCACGGTTCCAGACTGAAGCGACTAGAACCGCTCGGCCACTTCGGCCGGCCATGGAGAAGAAATAAAAACTTTGAGGTTCGCCGATGACATTGTAATTCAGTCAGAGGCACCAAAGGAACTGGAAGAGGAGCTGAACGTAATGGACAGTGTCTTGAAAGGAGGATATAAGATGAATATCAACAAAAGCTAAACGAGGATAATGGAATGTAGTCGAATTAAATTGGGAGATACTGAGGGAATTAGATTAGGAAATGAGACGCTTAAAGTAGTAAATGAGTTTTGCTATTTGGGGAGCAAAGTATCTGATGATGGTCAAAGTAGAGAAGATATAAAATGTAGACTGGCAATGGCAAGAAAAGCGTTTCTGAAGAAGAATCTGTTAACATCGAGTATAGATTTAAGTGTCAGGAAGTCGTTTCTGAAAGTATTTGTGTGGAGTGTAGCCATGTATGGAAGTGAAACATGGACGATAAATAGTTTGGACAAGAAGAGAATAGAAGCTTTCGAAATGTGGTGCTACAGAAGAATGCTGAAGATTATATGGGTAGATCACATAATTAATGAGGAAGTATTGAATAGAATTGGGGAGAAGAGGAGTTCGTGGCACAACTTGACAAGAAGAAGGGACCGGTTGGTAGGACATATTCTGAGGCATCAAGGGATCACATGTTTAGTATTGGAGGGCAGCGTGGAGGGTAAAAATCGTAGCGGGAGACCAAGAGATGAATACACTAAACATATTCAGAACGTAATGAAGAAGCTTGCACAGGATAGAGTAGCATGAAGAGCTGCGTCAAACCAGTCTGTGGACTGAAAATCATTTACAACAAAATTAACTTTCATTCACAGCGCGTGTTTGGGATTGCGAATTTTTCCCGTCCGTTTGTGTATGAATGACGCGGTCACACGGTCGGAAGTGCTTTGTTCAGTCGGCGTGGCATGTTTGTTCGAAGCAGATGGCGGTAACGATTTACCTGTTGCCGAGGCCCAGACAAAGACGGAGAGTTGAGTTGGAGAGCTGGCGACGGAGAGGTTGGAATGAATCGCGGGAGAAAAACGGCGTATAAACGGATGCCTGTGTGTGTGTATGTCGGGAAGAGGCTCGTGTCGGTGGTGACTCACCGTCACCGTCAGAGCAGGCCGCAGCCGGGGATGAGCTCACCTCTGGAGCGGCGCACGGCAAGCGTGAGCCAGGCTGCTGGAGCAGCACTGGACGGGGCGAACCCACACCTCGACTGCGGGCGCGTCTCGGACTAGATTCAAGGGAAACGAGGAATCAGAATAGCCTTACGAAGGGGGAAGAAACCTGAGAAATGAAAATATAACAACAACCGAAGTGAAGTCAGTCTGTTCTGAAATACAATCAAGCCTAATGCATATTAGGAACCCTTCGATACCACTCGCTATCAATCACTGCACTTACAAAATGTAATAACTTCATGTAAATCTGTTCTTATCTAAGTGAAATACTTTGTCTACTGTTTGCATCTGATATGAATTGAAAAAAAAAGTTATTTAACAAAAAAAAACGTAAAAAATATTACTTTTATAAAGTGATTAGAAAAAATATTGTCGCCAAATATATGCTACTAATAAATCTGTATAACTATCGTGTCAGCCTGTATGTCTGTTTGGACAGGCTGATCTCGAAAACTAATAGACGAATTTTCATGGGGTTTTCAGCGATAACTGGAGCATACTTTGGGGCAACATATAGGCTTTATTTCATCAAAATAGGATCACGGGAAAAAAAGATATCATACTTTAAAGTTTCGTTCGAGTATGCTGATGCGTTAGCTCCATACTTAACAATCATATACAACTGTTCGCTCGACGAAAGATACTTACCCAAAGACTGGAAAGTTGCACAGGTCACACCAATATTCTAGAAAGTTAGTATGAGTAATCCACTAAATTACAGGCCCATATCGTTATCGTCGATATGTAGCAGGATTTTGGAATAGATATTGTGTTCGAACATTATGAATTACCTCGAAGAAAATGGTTTATTTTTAACATTTTTTTAAATGTTAAGGATAATAAGTTGACGTCTCTTCATGTAAGAATAGATGATGAATGCAGCTAGCCGCTAACTTTGTGTAATGTCTTGTCGGTATAGACGTGTATCTGTTGCCTTTAAGATCCCTTCACCTTCACACATAAATCTATACAGTAAAGTAAGGGCCCCACCTTTTGTCGGCTGATCCGTTATAAGACAGGCGAAAAGTTAGACTAATGGACGATTATTAGTATTTTCTCTATTTTCATTCGCTCTCTCTCTTTCTCTCCTTTATCTATGTACAGTTTTTAATATAATATTTCATTACGTGAAATCAGCCAAATAGAATCTTTGGTGGAGTCCTTCGTCTTGGTATTCAGCGGCTGGCTTGCTGTAAGAGATCTTTACATTTATTATTACTGTTAAGCACTGCATTCAGTCGGGAGAATCAATCGTGTGGACAATTTGTTCCTTTTACGAAAGATTGCGAATTCCAGATGTGTACGAGGCCTTTTTGGACGATTTAACACAGACTCGGTGATTGCAGGCTCTCTTCGACACAGCTGAAACTTCCCCACTAATTACAGGGCCAACGTGATCATCAAATGATTCAGAAAAAAACTCATTCGTTCATTCACTCCAGAACAAAAAAGTCACAAACCTTATTTATGAAGGAAATTGTGTATTCAATCCATCTCCATTACATGTCCAGATCTCCGGTGATTCCACGTCTTAATTATTTTCCGTTTACAGTCTCTTTCTCTTCAAACAAACCGCTAGCGGCACAAATATTAATAGCTCGCTTTAGCGAGAAGAAAAGCAAAATATGTATCTCTCAGAAACACGTCAATCCCTCAACAGATACTACAGAAGCTGTCCTAGTTACCACTCTAACAGCCATGGAGAATGCATGTATGCATCTCTGTTATTTCAAAGAATAAACGCACTAGAAAATACTTCGGCGTCGTCGAGCTGTCGCCGCATATGTTACGAGAAAATCAGATCAGATACTTTTCCAAAGTGAATGAATGTGGATGGTTTGATTGACAATGATTAATTGGTGCGTGGTAGAGGGTATTTTCTGTGGGGACATTACATATTGATAAACAGTCAACATGGGTTTAGAAAACATCGTTGCTGTAAAACACAACTAGCTCTTTATTCACATGAACTGTTGAGTATTGACAAGGGATTTCAGGTCGATTCCGTATTTCTGGATTTCCAGAAGGCTTTTAACACTGTACCACCCAAGCGGCTCGTATTGAAATTGCGTGCTTATGGAATATCGTCTCAGTTATGTGACTGGATTTGTGATTTCCTGTCAGAGAGGTCACAGTTCGTAGCAATTGACGGAAAGTGTGGTGTCACCGCCAGACACCACACTTGCTAGGTGGTAGCCTTTAAATCGGCCGCGGTCCGTTAGTATACGTCCGACCCGCGTGTCGCCACTATCAGTGATTGCAGACCGAGCGCCGCCACACGGCAGGTCTAGTCTAGAGAGACTCCCTAGCACTCGCCCCAGTTGGACAGCCGACTTTGCTAGCGATGGTTCACTGCCTACATACGCTCTCATTTGCAGAGACGATAGTTTAGCATAACCTTCAGCTACGTCATTTGCTACGATCTAGCAAGGCGCCATATTCAGTTACTATGAATGTATTCTGAACAGATGATATTGTGACTCATGTACCGTCAAGAGCGACGTTCATCATTAATGGATTAAAGTTAAGTATCAAACTAATTACGTCCGCTTTCTGAATTCTCATTCCTTGTCATGTTCCAGATCTCACGTCAGTATAGTTCTTCCCTCCTCACGCCAGCCTGCGTGAGCTAAACCGCGTGCATTTCGGCCTCTACTAGTAACACGGTGTTGGCTCTACTGTCAACACAACAGAGAGATTCTTTTAACGAATTTGAAAGCAATATTTTATCTGCAGATTCTAAAAATAAGTTCAAAAAATTTTGGGCATACGTAAAATCTATGAGCGCTACAAATAATTCAATACCTTCTCTTCCTGTCAGTACTAGTAATGTAACTGATGATGATAAACAGAAGGCCGAAATTCTAAACCTAGCTCTCAAAAACTCGTTTACGGTAGAGGACTGCACCACCATTACCCCTTCCAATTATCGAACAAACGAAAGTATGGCTGACTTAGTGGTTAGTGTATCTGGGATTGCAAAACAGTTACGATCCTTAGACGCCAGGACGGCATCTGCCCCAGACGGTATCCCCGTAAGATTTTATGTTGACTGTGCTACAAATATAGCGCCATTCTTATCCATCATCTATCAGAGATCATTGGAACAGCTGAAAGTTCCACGGCACTGGAAGAAGGCCCAGGTCATAGCAATCTATAAAAAGGGTAGAAAATCGGATGCACATAATTACCGGCCAATTTCACTGACATCGATTTGTTGTACAATCATGGAACATATTTTGTGTTCAGACATAATGACCTTTCTAGACTCTGAGAAGCTCATCTGCAGAAACCAGCACGGTTTTAGGAAACAGCGGTGATGCGAGACACAGCTGGCCCTCTTTGTGCATGATATACAACAGGCTCTAGAAACTGGCTCCCAGATTGGTGCCATATTTCTCGGCTTTCGAAAGGCGTTCGACTCAGTTCCGCACTGTCGCTTGCTACAAAAAGTGCGCGCTTACGGTCTATCCGACGACATATGCGGTTGGATAGAAAGTTTTCTAACAGACAGGGAGCAGAATGTCATCCTGAACGGGGTGACTTCAACAGAAGCAAGCGTAACTTCAGGTGTGCCCCAGGGCAGCGTAGTAGGTCCGCTGCTTTTTACTATTTACGTAACCGATCTGGTTGATGGTATTGACAGCGGCCTGAGACTGTTTCCCGATGATGCTGCAGTCTACAGGAAAGTAGTATCACACGAAAGTTGTGAACAAATCAATGAGGATTTGCAGAAAATAAATGCGTGGTGTAATGACTGGCAGTTATCTCTCAATATTAGTAAGTGTAACCTACTGCGTATAACAAGGCAAAAATCTCCATTAATGTAATACTACAAAATAAATGCCCAGTCTTTGGAAGCGGTAACATCCGTCAATTATCTGGATGTGACTATTCGAAATGATCTGTAATCAGATTACACAAGTAACGGGTAACGCGAACTCTAGATTGCGGTTTATTGATAGAATCCTGAGGCGATGCTGTCCTTCAACAAACAAAATAGCTTACAATACGTTAGTTCGTCCAGTCTTGGAGTATTGTTCGTCTGTATGGGACCCTTACCAGTTAGGTGTGATTCACGAGATTGAGAAGGTCCAAAGAAGAGAGGCAAGATTCGTGACTGGCGCGTATAGCCATCGCGAAAGCGTTACAAATCTCATAGAAAGTTTGAAGTGGGACACACTCGCAGATAGACGGCGCGCTAAACAGAAGGGCTGCTCACTAAATTCCGAGATCCGACCTTCACCGAGGATGTAGATCATATATTATCACCATTCAAAGATAAAGGAAATAAGAGATCGTACTGAGGCATTCAGACAGTCGTTTCTCTCTCGCGCGATCCGGGAGTGGAACAGAGCGGGAGAAATATGACTTTGGCGCGAATTGTGCCCTCCGCAATACACCGCTTGGTGGGTAGCGGAGTATGTATGTATGTAGATATTTAGAAAAAACATAAAAAATATTACTTATATAAAGTTATTAGAAAAATATTGTCGCTAAATCTACACTAAAAATAAATCTGTATAACTATCGTGTCATCCTGTCTGTCTGTTTGGACATGTTGATATCGAAAACTAATAGTTGAATTTTCATAGTGTTTTCAGCGATAACTGGAGCATACTTTCGGGCAACATACAGGCTTTATTTCATCAAAATTGGATCCCGGAATAAAAGATGTCATACTTTAAAGTTTCGTCCGTACTAATATTATAAATCTTAAAGGAACTCTGTCTGTTACATTATCACGAGTAAATTAGGTTCCTTTCGGAATATGCTCCATACTTAACAATCATATACAACCGTTCGCTCTTGTCCGCCGCTCGTGGTCTCGCGGTAGCGTTCTCGCTTCCCGAGCACGGGGTCCCGGGTTCGATTCCCGGCGGGGTCAGGGATTTTCACCTGCCTCGAGATGACTGGGTGTTTGTGTTGTCCTCATCATTTCATCATCATCCAGGAAAGTGGCAAAATTGGACTGAGCAAAAGATTGGGTAATTGTACGGGCGCTGATGACCACGCAGTTGAGCGCCCCACAAACCAAACATCATCATCATCAACCGTTCGCTCGACGAAAGATCCGTATCCAAAGACAGGAAAGTTGCGCAGGTCACACCAATATTCAAGAAAGGTACTATGAGTAATCCACTGAATTACAGGCCCATATCGTTGACGTCGATATGCAGCAGGATTTTGGAACATATTTTGTGTTCGAACATTTTGAATTACATCGAAGAAAATTGTCTATTGTCACACAGTCGAGATGGGTTTAGAAAACATCGTTCCTATGAAACACATTTAGCTCTTTATTCACATTATTGAGAAGGGATTTCAGATCGATTCCGTATTTCTGGATTTCCAGAAGGCTTCTGACACTGTACCACCCAAGCGGCTCGTATTGAAATTGCGTGCTTATGGAATATCGTCTCAGTTATGTGACTGGATTTGAGATTTCCTGTCAGAGAGGTCACAGTTCGTAGTAATTGACGGAAAGTCATCGTGTAAAACAGAAGTGGTTTCTGGGGTTCCCCAAGGTAGTGTTATAGGACATTTGCTGCACCTTATCTATATAACCGATTTGGGAGACAATCTGAGCAGCCGTCTTCGGTTGTTTGCAGATGACGCTATCGTTTATAGACTAATAAAGTCATCAGAAGATCAAAACAAACTGCAAAACGATTTAGAAAAGATATCTGAATGGTGCTAAAAGTGGCACTTGACCCTGAATAACGAAAAGTGTGAGGTCATCCACATGAGTGCTACAGGGGACTCGTTAAACTTCGGTTACACGATAAATCAGTCTAATCTATAAGCCGTAAATTCAACTAAATACCTAGGTATTACAATTACGAACAACTTTAATTGGAAGGAACACATAGAAAATGTTGTGGGAAGGCCAACCAAAAACTGTTACTTAGAAAATGTAACAGACCTACTGAGGAAACTGCCCACACTACGCTTGTCCGTCCTGTTTTAGAATACTGCTGCGCGGTGTGGGATCCTTACCAGATAGGGCTGACGGAGTACATCGAAAGAGTTCAAAGAAAGGCAGCACGTTTTGTATTATCACGAAATATTGGAGAGAGTATCACAGAAATGATACAGGATTTGGACTGGAAATCGTTAAAAGGAAGGCGTTTTTCCTTGCGGCGGCATCCTCTCACGAAATTCCAACCACCAACTTTCTCCTCCGAATCCGAAAATATTTTGTTGGCGCCGACCTACATAGGGAGAAACGATCACCACGATAAAATAAAGGAAATCAGAGCTCGTACGGAAAGATACAGGTGTTCACTCTCTCCGCGCGATGTACGAGATTGGAATAATAGAGAATTGTGAAGGTGGTTCCACTACTGGCCATTACAATTTCTAAACCAAGAAGAAATGCAGATGATAAACGGGTATTCGTTGGACAAATATATTATACTAGAATTGACATGTGATTACATTTTCACGCAATTTGGGTGGATAGATCCTGGGAAACCAGTACCCAGACCAACCACCTCTGACCGTAATAACGGCCCTGATACGACTGGGCATTGAGTCAAACAGAGCTTGGATGGCGTGTACAGGTACAGCTGCCCATGCAGCTTCATCACGATACCACAGTTCATCAAGAGTAGTGACTGGCATACTGTGACGAGCCAGTTGCTCCGCCACCTCTGACCAGACGTTTTCAATTGGTGAGGGATCAGAAGAATGTGCTGGCCAGGGCAGCAGTCGAACATTTTCTGTATACAGAAAGGCCCGTACAGGACCTGCAACATGCGGTCGTGCATTATCCTGCTGAAATGTAGGGTGTCGTAGGGATCGAATGAAGGGTAGAGCCATGGGTCGTAACACATCTGAAATGTAACGTCCACTGTTCAAAGTGCCGTCAATGCGAACAAGAGGTGACCGAGACGTGTAACCAATGGCACCCCATACCATCACGCCGGGTGATACACCAGTATGGCGATGACGAATACGCGCTTCGAATGTGCGTTCACCGAGATGCGACAATCATGATGCTGTAAACAGAACCTGGATTCATCCGAAAAAATGACGTTTTGCCATTCGTGCACCCAGGTTCGTCGTTGAGTACACCATCGCAGGCGCTCCTGTCTGTGACGCAGCGTCAAGGGTAACCGCAGCCATGGTCTCCGAGCTGATAGTCCATGCTGCTGCAAACGTCGTCGAACTGTTCGTGCAGATGGTTGTTGACTGGCAAATGTCCCCATCTGTTGACTCAGGGATCGAGACGTGGCTGCACGGCCCGTTACAGCCATGCGGATAAGATGCCTGTCATCTCGACTGCTAGTGATACGAGGCCTTTGGGATCCATCACGGCGTTCCGTATTACTCTCCTGAACCCACCGACTCCATATTCTGCGAAAAGTTATTGGATCTCGACCAACGCGAGCAGGAATGTCGCGATACGAGAAACCGCAATCGCGATAGGCTACAATCCGACCTTTATCAAAGTCGGAAACGTGATGGTACGCATTTCTCCTCCTTACACGAGGCGTCAGAAGAACGTTTCACCAGGCAATGCCGGTCAACTGCTGTTTGTGTATGAGAAATAGGTTGGAAACTTTGCTCATGTCATCACGTTGTGGGTGTATCCACCGGCGCCAACCTTGTGTGAATGCTCTGAAAAGCTAATAATTTGCATATCACAGCATCATCTTCCTGTCGGTTAAATTTCGCGTCTGTAGCACGTCATCTTCGTGGTGTAGCAATTTTAATGGCCAGTAGTGTAGATGTAGATGTAGAACTGCTGAACCGATCAGGGTGAAGTTTTGTTTGGAAATTGAACCCTGAGGAAGAATATAGACTACTTTAGGGAGCAAGAGGGTGAAGTAGCAAACGGAATTTTCTCTTTCACCTCAGTGAACATAAAGATTGATTAATTCGGGGGAGCGGACCAAGCAGTGAGGTCATCGCTTCCATCGGATTAGGGAACGATGGGGATCGATGCCCTTTCAAAGGACCGGTCCCGGGATTTGCCTGAAGCGATTTAGGGAAATCACGCAAAACCTGAATCAGAAATGGCCGGACGCGGGTTTGAACCGTCGACCTGCCGAATGCGAGCTCAGTGCGCTAACCACTGTGCCACCCTGCTCGTTGCCAATGAAGGGAGATAGTGCCAAGGATGTGTAGTGAACATAAACTGTACTGCAAAAACATCAAATTTGTTGCATAATATACAAGTTGTAATGAGGCATACGAGTAGGTACTTCACCAGCACGCAGCATAGATGCGTGCCCCTGCCCATGCCCCTCTGTACGCACTTCGCGGCAGGGGCGGTGCGTGTGCTGTTGCGTCGTGCGTTGGGACAGCTTGGCAGGGGGCAGCAGGTCACACACCGCGAGCTATGCTTATCCAAACAGGCAGACACGTGAGGGAAGCTGGCGTTACTGCACACACAGTAGCTTACTTACTGACCGTCAATCGTCATAACAAAGCCACTGATATGTGACCACAGCTGCAGGTAACAGCTATCTTTGTAATATACAGAATGGTCCATTGATCGTGACCGGGCCAAATATCTCACGAAAAAACTACAAAGAACGAAACTTGTCTAGCTTGAAGGGGGAAACCAGATGGCGCTATGGTTGGCCCGCTACATAGCGCTGCCATTGGTCAAACTGATATCAACTGCGTTTTTTTTAAATAGGAATCCCCATTTTATCTCACATACGTGTAGTACGTAAAGAAATATGAATGTTTTAGTTTCACCACTTTTCTCGCTTTGTGATAGATGGCGCTGTAATAGTCACAAACATATGGCTCACAATTTTAGACAAACAGTTGGTGAAAGGTAGGTTTTTTAAATTAAAATACAGAACGTAGGTACGTTTCAACATTTTATTTCGATTGATCCAGTGTGTTACATGTACCTTTGTGAACTTATCATTTCTGAGAACGCATGCTGTTACAGCGTGATTACCAGTAAATACCACATTAATGCAATCAATGCTCAAAATGATGTCCGTCAACCTCAATGCATTTGGCAACACGTGTAACGACATTCCTCTCAACAGCGAGTAATTCGCCCTCCGTAATGTTCGAACATGGTTTGACAATGCGCTGACGCATGTTGTCAGGCGTTGTCGATGGATCACGATAGCAAATATCCTTCAACTTTCCCTCAGAAAGAAATCCGGGGACGTCAAATCCGGTGAACGTGCGGGCCACGGTATGGTGCTTCGACGACCAATCCACCTGTCATGAAATTCGCTATTCAACACCGCTTCAACCGCACGCGAGCTATGTGGCGGACATCCATCATGTTGGAAGTACATCGCCATTCTGTCATGCAGTGAAACATCTTGTAGTAACATCGGTACAACATTACGTAGGAAATCAGCATCCATTGCACCATTTAGATTGCCATCGACAAAATGGGGGCCAATTATCCTTCCTCCTATAATGCCGCACCATACATCAACCCGCCATTGTCGCTGATGCTCCACTTGTCGCAGCCATCGTGGATTTTCTGTTGTCCAACAGTGCATATTGTGCCGGTTTACGTTACCGCTGTTGGCGAATGACGCTTCGTCGCTAAATAGAACGCGTGCAAAAAATCTGTCATCGTCCAGTAATTTCTATTGTGCCCAGTGGCAGAACTCTACACGAAGTTCAAAGTCGTCGCCATCCAATTCCTGATGCATAGAAATATGGTACGGGTGCAATCGATGTTAATGTAGCATTCTCAACACCGACGTTTTTGAGATTCCCGATTGTCACGCTATTTGTCTGCTACTGATGTGCGGATTAGCCGCGACAGCAGCTAAAACACCTACATGGGCATCATCATTTGTTGCATGTCGTGGTTGACGTTTCACATGTGGCTGAACACTTCCTGTTTCCTTTTTAAATAACGTAACTATCTGGCGAAGGATCCGGACACTTGGATAATGTCCAGGATACCGAGCAGCATACATAGCACACGCCCGTTGGGCATTTTGGTCACAATAGCCACACCTCAACACAATGTCGATCTTTTCCGCAATTGGTAAACGGTCCATTTTAACACGGGTAATGTATCACGAAGTAAATACGGTCCACAATGGCGGAATGTTACGCGACAACACGTACTTATACGTTTTTGACTATTACAGCGCCATCTATCACAAAGCGAAAAAAGTGGTCTAACTAAAACATTCGTATTTCTTTACGTACTACACGAATATGTAATAAAATGTGAGTTCCCATTTAAAAAACGCAGTTGATATCCAGCGCCATCTAGAAGGCCAACCATAACGCCATCTGGTTTCCCCCTTCAAGCTAGACAAGTTTCGTGCTTTGTAGTTTTTTCGTTTGACGCTTATTTCGTGAGATATTTGGCCCGGTCACTATCAATGGACCACCCTGTGTATGTAAATATCTGTGCAATGTAATTTTTGCCACTTTGGTTGCCATCTATGTAAGTCTGTAGACTCTTTGATTATAACTGTAGTACGTTTTAAGACTACATCGAGCTTGGTGGGAAGAAATGATATGTTAATGAGTCGTGTGGATTCGGTTGCTCACGTAGTTGTAAGGAGTTGTATTTTTGTGAAAACTGGTTTATCACTGTAAAACAGGTTGCCTTTTTGCTGTGAAGGCAGGTTGGAAAGGAAATGGTTCAAATGACACTATGGGACTTAACATCTGAGGTCATCAGTCCCCTAGAACTTAGAACTACTTAAACCTAACTAAACTAAGGACGTTACACACATCCATGCCCGAGGCAGGATTCGAACCTACGACCGTAGGGGTCGCGCGGTTCCAGACTGAAGCACCTACACCCGCTCGGCCACAACGGCCGGCTACATTAGGTTACTTACATATTGAATATTAATATCTTTAAGAGAATAAGCCGATAATGAAAATTATAGCGTCCACCAACTTCGACGTAAACTTATTTCTGATGAATACTCAAGAGCTCAAGTTCTATTGAACAGTCACGTTATTCCAGGCACTGTATTCGTCTGCTGTCCAGCAGTAAGCCCAAGAAACACAAAGTGTTCAACACTTCCCATCCACGCACACTAACTGCCGTTCCCCTAAAAACAAATAAACTTTCAACTTGATGAGATGAAATGGTTCGCTGAAGAGATTCAGTCCAAATTCGTACCCCAAAACTGCCCAACAGAGCTTAAATTCCACTTCTTCTTTGGCGGACGGCTAAACTCTAATTTCCTTTGCTTCTGGCTTTCTGCTGTTCATGTGTTCTTTATAAATGTAAAGTAAGAATCAATGTGGAACGATTCAAACAAGCAAAAAAGGACGAAAGTCATTGCAGAGGGCCTTTTCCACATGACAAGAAAGTCATAGAAATAATGAAAAACAGAGCCCCATTGCCCAGAGTAAAATTTTTTAGTAAATATTTAAGTAACGGTTTCGAGTAACGAATGTAGAAGCGTCTCCAAATCGCTTTTATAGTTTCCGTAGGGGCGTTAAGGATAATATTTGATTTATGGCGAGAATTCTTGATGCAAATAAACTGGGTGCAGAAAGAGAACCCGGTGATATCATAATTTCATAATTCACAATAACAAAAGATTGTTTCTTATTCGGAAGAATAGAGAGAGGGGGAGGGGAGGGAAGAAGCGGTAGTGTGTCTTCTTGGCATACGTAAAATTCTGGGTGTATATGCCAGCTCATAGACAGCAAAAATTTGTAAATGCATCGTCTTCTAACTTTCCTTAAACTGTGCTCTTTCTAATCTAATATCAGTTTCATGTGTAATCAAGCAGTTATAATCAAAATAAATAAAAAAGCAACGAATCCGCAGAAGTCAACACGCGGGAAGAATTGACCAAAAGATTTTTTGAACCTACGACAACAATATGCAACACGCAAGGGGTTTAAAAAGGCGGGGGGGGGGGGGAGGGAGGGGAGGCGAGCAACCATCTCTCCGAAGGTGTAAATTGTGGGCGAAGATTTGATGATTTGCTGCACAAAATGTGGTTTAAGAAGGCAGGAGTGTTTGAAATTTAATTTCTGTTTCCATTTTCATCGTTCTGTTAGATTGCTATTACTGATCTGTTTATTAGAACAAAAATTCATTTCAGATCTCCCTGTATCAGGAAAAATAAAAACAAGCGACTTTCAGATATTATTGTTGAAAACATTTCACCTTACAGAACCGCCTGTAGACTACCTCACAGCAGTTTTGTTTCTGTTGTTTATTTATCGCCTTAAAAAATAATGAAATTACGGTGTTTCTAGCATAGGCGATAGAATAATGAAACTTTACTCAGTGAACAACCAAGAAAAATCTCGTGAAGCGAAACCATCCCCTAGATGTGAATTGAGAGTTCGCCTTCTTTTTATCACTTTAAACGTTTACCTTGAGCTAATTTAAGCAGTAACCTCGCTCTTTGGCGTAACAGGTGGTGTCTGGAGCAAGTCAGCTTAAAACACACACACTCACGTGTGCTCGTTGCTAATTTGCCGTAGATGTACAGCCGTGAGTCTGCAAAGGTGCATTTCCGACCAGTGGTCTTGCGGAAAGTTTCGTTCGTTTCAACATCTCCCAGTCTGCTATGACCTCAGTGTCAGCTTTTTTTCTGTATTTTTGTATGTCGTCCACTCAGAAGCAGGCTCCTGATCTGCGATGTGTACAAGAAGTTTAACATATTGAAAACGAGAGCCTTTCAGTCGTTATGGATGCGTTTGAAACTTTATTTCTTTCTTACACAGTGCGGCATCGTGGATCAATTTTCACATTACTAGTCACATGGTATTTCATTCAGTACTTTACTGTATATCCTTGGGTAACAGAAGAGATACTGAATTTCATTGATGAAAGGAGAAAATATAAAAAATGCAGTAAATGAAGCAGTCAAAAAGGAATACAAACGTGTCAAAAATGAGATCGACAGGAAGTGCAAAATGGCTAAGCAGGGACGGCTAGAGAACAAATGTAAGGATGCAGAGGCGCATATCACTAGGGGTAAGATAGATACTGCCTACATGAAAATTAAAGAGACCTCAGGAGAAGCGAGAACCACTTGCACGAGTTTTATGAGCTCAGATGAAAACCCAGTTCTAAGCAAAGAAGAGAAAGCAGAAACGTGGAAGGAGTATATAGAGGGTCTATAGAAGAGCGATGTTCTTGAGGACAGTATTAAAGAAATGGAAGAGAATGTAGACGAAGATGCAATGGGAGATATGATACTGCGTGAAGAGTTTGACAGCGCACTGAAAGACTTAAGTCGAAACAAGGCTACAGGAGTAGACAGTATTCCATTAGAACTACTGACGGCCTTGGGAGAGCCAGTCCTGACAAAACTCTACCATCTGGTGAGCAAGATGTATGAGACAGGAGAAATACCCTCAGACTTCAAGAAGAATATAACAATCTGAATCCCAAAGAAAGCAGGTGTTGACAGATACGAAAATTACCGAACTATCAGCTTAATAAGCCACTGCTGCAAAATACTATCGCGAATGCTTCACAGATGAATGGAAAAACTGGTACTAGCCTACCTCGGGGAAGATCAGTTTGGATTCCGTAGAAATGTTAAAACACGTGAGGTAGTACTGACCCTACGACTTACCTTAGAAAATAGATTAAAGAAAGGCAAACCTACGTTTCTAGCATTTGTAGACTTAGAGAAAGTTTTTGACAATGTTGACTGAAAAACTCTCTTTCAAATTCTGAAGGTGGCAGAGGTAAAATACAGGGAGCGAAAGGCTATTTACAATTTGTACATAAACCAGATGGCAGTTATAAGAGTCGAGGGACATGAAAGGGAAGCAGTGGTTTGGAAGGGAGTGAGACAGGGTTATAGTCTATCCCCGAAGTTATTCAATGTGTATATTGAGCAGGCAATAAAGGAAACAAAAGAGAAATTCGGAGTAGGTATTAAAATCCATGGAGAAGAAATAAAAACTTTGAGGTTCGCCGATGACATTGTAATTCTATCAGAGACAGCAAAGGACTTGGAAGAGCAGTTGAACGGAATGGATAGTGTCTTGAAACGAGGATGTAAGATGAACATCAACAAAAGCAAAACAAGGATAATGGAATGTATTCGAATTAAATCGGGTGATGCTGCGGGAATTAGATTAGGAAAGGAGACGCTTAAAGTAGTAAAGGAGTTTTGCTATTTGGGGAGCAAAATAACTGAGGATGGTCGAAGTAGAGAGGATGTAAAATGTAGACTGGCAATGACAAGGAAAGCGTATCTGAAGAAGAGAAATTTGTTAACATCGAGTATAGATTTAAGTGTCATGAAGTCGTTTCTGAAAGTATTTGTATGGAGTGTAGCCATGCATGGAAGTGAAACGTGGACGATAAATAGTTTAGACAAGAAGAGAATAGAAGCTTTCGAAATGTGGTGTTACAAAAGAATGCTGAAGATTAGATGGATAGATCACATAACTAATGAGGTGTTGAATAGAATTGGAGAGAAGAGATATTTGTGGCACAACTTGACTAGAAGAAGGGATCGGTTGGTAGGGCATATTGTGAGGCATCAAGGGATCACCAGTTTAGTATTGGAGGGCAGCGTGGAGTGTAAAAATCGTAGAGGGAGACCAAGAAATGAGTACACTAAACAGATTCAGAAGGATGTAGGTTGCAGTAGGTACTGGTAGATGAAGCAGCTTCCACAGGATAGAGTAGCATGGAGAGCTGCATCAAACCAGTCTCTGGACTGAAGACCACAACAACAACAAAAACAACAACAACAACAGTATATCAATTTTAATTGGTTTTAAAAATCCAAAAATTTCGAAACTTTTTTGCATATATTCGAACAAGTTTTACATAATTCTGATTCTCGTCATAGATGTACAGCATCAGTACATTAAAAGTACCATAGATTCACACACATTAAAGCAGTTATTTAGATCGTTGTTACTAAAAACACTTACGTATGCTGCTTTAAATTTTGTGGAAAAAATTAGTTAATGTGGACTAATAAAATTTCGAGAATACGTTGTCTAGGTAACATATTTAAGTGATTAACATTCCAAGAACACAGGTCAATGTAAGCGTCAGATAAGCCATTGCAAATGTGAAACGCTAGTAGTACATTAATAACCGGTGTTGAATCCAAGCATGTAAACGTGCATGCATTGTGCTGTACGGGAGCCGGATGTCAGTTTGTGCGATGGAATTCCATGCGAATTGCCCTTGGTCGGGCAATATAGGCACGGATAACACTGTTCGTGGATGACTCTGGAGTTGTTGTCCGATGATGTCCCATATGTGCTCGATTGGAGACGGGTCTGGCGATCGAGGCCAAAGTAACAGGTCGACACTCGGCACAGCATGTTGGGATACAACAGCGCAATTCGGACGAGCGCTATCCTGTTGGAAAACACCGCCTGTAATGCTGTTCATGAAGGCAGTACAAGAGGTCGAATTACGAGATTGACGTACAACTCTGTAGTCGTGTTGCGTGAGGTAACCACGAGATTTCTCTTTCTGTCACGCGAAATGGTTCCCAGACCCTCTCGGCAGTGGGTAAGTCCAGTGTGTCTACCACGCAGACATACTGGGTGCAGGTAGTAAACTGGTCCCCTTCTAACCAACACGCAGCGATGGCCGAGGCAGAACCAGCTTTCATCACAAGCACGACAGACCTCCGCCCTGCCCTCCGATGAGCTGTCACTCGACACCACTCAAGTCGCAGATGGCTGTGGTTTGCGGTTGGTGGAATGCACGCTGTCCTTGAAGTAACTGATTTGAAACAGTTCGTTGTCTCACTGGGATTCAATTTCAATTGAAACTGGTTGGAATTGTCACTGTGGTGCCAAGTGGTGCTCAAATTGCCGCTGGAGATGCAGTACCAGAAGACGCTGGTCTTCCATTTCTGCAGTGCCAGGTGGGCGTCCTTGGGGTCATGCATTGTCTTGACCATCTCTGCGAATAATCATGCACAGTGGCTACATTCCTGCCAGCTCTTTCTGCAGTATCGCAGAAGGAACATCGAGCTTCTCGTAGCCCTAGTACACGACCTCGCCCAAACCCAGTTGTAAGGTGGCTATAATTTCGCACCTTACAAGAACTCATCCACATGCTTTGCCGTGATCTACAAACAATTAGGTATCATGTGATAGGTTGTACATCGTATATATGAATATATATAAAGCAGACTGACATTGTCACGTACGTGATCTACAAACAATTAGGAATTGGTTATCACTGTTAGCATTCAACCGCGATTCTTAAACATATATCTTAACAACGCGTTTCAAGAGACAATGCTCCCATCATCAGGTTGTAAAATCTATGTCATGAAATTAAACGGACTAAAAAGACAAAATACCATCACAAATAGTTGGGAAGTCCATATAGTAAAACAGAATTAAAAGTATATTGGACTGTGCGTCCTCGTCTTACAATGAAGTTGTTGACACAAGTCGATGGCCGTCCCATAGCTACCAAATATGCTGTCGCACTGTGCCGGCTCGGGAGCTGTTGTGGACTGACGTGCCTAGGTGTTGTGGCGTGGTTACAGCCGTGTGCTTGACGGTAACGCTATCCTATTGGGCGCCTGATTTCCTTATTGCATTGGTCTGCCATCGTTAGCCTCTCGCAACTCCGTCAGTGACATGCTACAAGTTTAAAGTCGCATACCTACCCTAAAATAATTCTAAAAACCCGCTAAAAAATCTCATTTCCTTAAAATTATCTTGTGCATTTAGAATATTGCTTTGTTTCTTTTCGTGGATAGCTATCTCGAATTCCTCTAGTAAATCAAGTTTCCTCCCTTTCTTTTCTACATGCAATATTTCTACGTTGTCTTCTATGCTATTAAGGGGATGGCCTGTTTCATATATATGGTTCGCAACAGCTGATTTGTCATAATTTCCTAACCTGAACGCATCTTTATGTTCTTTATACCGGATCGCGAATGATCTTCCAGTCTGCCCTATATATTTTGCATCACAAGTTCTGCACTGAATCTTATAAACTCCCGATCTTTCAAACTTATTTCTCTTCTCGCCAATATCGTGCTTAAGGCTGTACCTCACTAGGTTATTAGTCTGAAAAGTTATTTTAACATCGTATGGCTTAAAAATATTTGCTATCTTTTGTGAGACTGTTCCGTAGTATGGCATCGTGATAATTTTCACTTTCTCTCCATCAGGTTTATTCTTTTTGCGCTTATTACTTTTCCGTAACAGTTTTTTAACCATATCTGTTCTGTAACCGTTGTTCATCGCTATTCTCTTAACGGTATTAACATCGTATGGCTTAAAAATATATTTTACTATATGCACTTCCCAACTATTTGTGATGGTATTTTGTCTTTTTAGTCCGTTTAATTTCATGACATAGATTTTACAACCTGATGATGGGAGCATTGTCTCTTGAAACGCGTTGTTAAGATATATGTTTAAGAATCGCGGTTGAATGCTAACAGTGATAACCAGTGTAACGACAACTGCTACCTCGACTCCATAATGGATTATATTAAAACAATTAGGTATCATGTGATAGGTTGTACATCGTATATATGAATATATAAAGGAGACTGACATTATCACGTACGTCTTGTAAATAATTGTTAACGCTTATTGCACTAAAGGTGACAGAGTGTCTTTATAATAAACACGGCGTAATGAATGATTGCCTACACTAGTAGAGGTTGGAACGCCAGTGGAGATGAAACGGCAGGCAGAACTCAAGCTCTGGGCGAAAGGTCCGCACAGGTGTTGGTCCTGCCGAAACACAGGGAGTAGGAGAAGGACGTCTTAGCACCTAAGCACTGAAGCATAATAGAGTCGCGACCGACCGGTTTGTAGCCGAACCGGAAGGATTATACTTCGGAAACTGCGGTAATCTTGGACGCAGGTGAGAGGAACAAAGAAGCGACAACTCGAAAACCACGCAGGCTGGGTTATTTACAAGGATTTCTACCCAGAATCGTACCATTGTACGAGTATAGGTTCTTCCTTGCAAAGTGGACGACAAAAGACTAAAATATGGTTGGTCGGCGTTCGGAAGAATCTATAAAGAGGGAGAATATTCCGTGGTTTCGGGAATATGATTCGTTTTGGGAATTACGAGGGTGGGGAGCCGAGCCTTGCTGGGAGGGCAGCGCTGGAGAGACGAGGTCTTCCGTTGTGAGCGCCCGTGTGTGACGGTCGCCCGATATCAGCTTTGTTGATACAGACGGGCTTGCTGTCTTTGGTCTGAGGAGAGTTTATAGTTAGAACAGTTAGGTGCTGTACTGTTGCGAACCTACACGATTCTGGACTTCATCTCCGGGTTGGAAATCGTCGTTGAGTACGCAGCGTTCAGTAATTGAGAGCACTTCCTCCGCCTATACTTACGTTGAGACGTTATCTGAACTCCGTCCTTGTAGTTGGGAGTTCGCGTTTCTCGTCTGTAGAACACCGAGAGGAGAAGGCAGTATTAGTGTATTAGTCAGAGGACCGCCTTCTGCCGTCCTAGTGTTTGAAAGAGTTTGTTTGTGGCTGGAGTTCTTCCATCGTCGCAGACAACTACCAGAACCATCACTCGGACGCACCGGGCGCAGTACATACGGTGATATCGTAAATTGCTTCGGCTTATTAGTGCTATAAAAACTAAACAGCTGTGATGACATTAGTTTAATTCCACCGAGGTTCCACACCACAGTAGGTTATCTCTGAAAGTAGTGTCTTCCTGTGCTTGGTATATATATGATGTCAGTCATTTCGTGTTATAGATATTAGACCGCACAGTCATAATAAGGGGAGAGTTGGGCAACTGATTAGTAATTTTACTTAGGAAATGTTAACTTAGTAATCTAATTTTTTTTATTTTGCAGTAAATATATAAGCAGGAACAACGTTTATCATTTAGCAGGATTAGTTGCCTTCATTATTCATTTATGTTTAGATTGTAATTTATAAAATTAAGAAAAAAATGGCTCTGAGCACTATGGGACTCAACATCTTAGGTCATAAGTCCCCTAGAACTTAGAACTACTTAAACCTAACTAACCTAAGGACATCACACACACCCATGCCCGAGGCAGGATTCGAACCTGCGACCGTAGCAGTCCCGCGGTTCCGGACTGCAGCGCCAGAACCGCTAGACCACCGCGGCCGGCTAAAATTAAGAGATCCGAAGATCTGCTTCAGGGGGTAGTCAGACAGGGCCACATCTTCATTTTACCGTTTATTATTTTCCGTTGCCATATTGATTTTACACCCGCCTGGAGTAGCATCTTGGACAGTATGAATTGTTGATAATGGCGTCTTTGTCGCCTTAACGGCATCCCTGATTAATATCAACTCAGCACGTCCAGTCTGAGGTACCTAGAGCTCACGACCGTTCGGCGAGCACTTAAAACGAAGCCGGCCGGGGTGACCGAGCGGTTCTAGGCACCACATTCTGGACCGCGCGACCACTACTGTCGCAGGTTCGAATCCTGCCTCGGGCATGGCTGTGTGTGATGTCCTTAGTTTACCTAGGTTTAAGTAGTTCTAGGGGACTGATGACCTCAGATGTTAAGTCCCATAGTGCTCAGAGCCATTTGAACGATTCCGCGTTCCGAGACTGTTAATGCCCGTAGTGCGGCCATAGTCACGTGCGAAACCTTTCCACATGCGTCACCTGAGTGCAAATAATAGCTTCACAAGCGCACTACCCTTTTGTACCTTGTTCAAGCGATACTCCTGCCATCTGAGAATGTCCATTTCCTTATCCAACGGCTTTTGTCACCTAATTGCATAAAACGTAAGCTTTCCTTTTGTTGTCTTCTGTTTTCACACCAGACTGGTCACCGAGGGTCTAGGTAGAAACCTTCGACCCACTCAGTGATTCTGCGTAGGTACCGAATTTTCCCGGGTTATCGGAAAGATTTTTTGCTTAGGTACGACTGCGGTTGTGTGTTTCGCCCCACAATTTTTTTACAGCCACACGAATTTCTGATAAAGTTGGTGAATCAAAATTTGCCCACGCTATATTTAACCAAGTGTGCAGCACTCTCTGCCTCACATGAAGATAGTAAGTCTTCTCCAAGGAACACATACCACTGGTGGCCGTGCAGCTTCTCTAGAGTAGTTGATAATTAATCCAAACCCTCAGCTGCCGATAGGTGTTGTTGAACTACCTCAATGGAGATAGCTGAAAATGTGTGCCCCGACCGGAACTTGAACCCAGGATCTCCTGCTTACATGGAAGACGCTCTGTCGATCTGAACCACGGAGTCCACAGATGAATAGCGTCACTGCAGGGACTTATACCTTGCACGTTTCCCGTGAGACCCACATTCCCAACTGCCCACAATCTACATTCGTAATATTTGCCCATCCACTCATTACTCGCGCCAACTAAGGCGACGATTCCCGTAAGAGTTCGGACAACCTGTGGGCATTCCCACAGATGAAGGTCAATAGCTGAATAGCCTTTAACTATACAGGGTGAGTCATCTAACGTTACCGCTCGAACGTGAGGAGAGGGGCTAGTGGAATTGGTTAATACAAACCATAAAAAAATGCACGGAAGTATGTTTTTTTAACACAAACCTACGTTTTTTTAAATGGAACGCCGTTAGGTTTGTTAGCACATCTGAACATATAAACAAATGCGTAATCAGTGCCGTTTGTTGCATTGTAAAATGTTAATTACATCCGGAGATATTGTAACCTAAAGTTGACGCTTGAGTACCACTCCTCTGCTGTTCGATCGTGTGTATCGGAGAGCACCGAATTACGTAGGGATCCAAAGGGAACGGTGATGGACCTTAGGTACAGAAGAGACTTGAACAGCACATTACGTCCACATGCTAACACCTTTTTATTGGTCTTTTTCACTGACGCACATGTACATTACTATGAGGGGTGAGGTAGACGTACACGCATGGTTTCCGTTTTCAATTACGGAGTGGAATAGTGTGTCCCGAC
Organism: Schistocerca cancellata; assembly: GCF_023864275.1. Lineage (NCBI taxonomy): Eukaryota > Metazoa > Arthropoda > Insecta > Orthoptera > Acrididae > Schistocerca > Schistocerca cancellata. The sequence goes on from NC_064635.1 coordinate 207,125,500, forward strand.
ATGTCAGGCCAATAGATGTTCAATGTGGTGGCCATCATTTGCTGCACACAACTGCAATCTCTGGCGTAATGAATGTCGTACACGCCGCAGTATATCTGGTGTAATGTCGCCGCAGGCTGCCACAATACGTTGTTTCATATCCTCTGGGATTGTAGGCACATCACGGTACACATTCTCCTTTAACGTACCCCACAGAAAGAAGTCCAGAGGTGTAAGATCAGGAGAACGGGCTGGCCAATTTATGCGTCCTCCACGTCCTATGAAACGCCCGTCGAACGTGTACCTCACCCCTCATGGTAATGTACATGTGCGTCTGTGAAAAAGACCAATAAAAATGTGTTAGCATGTGGACGTAATGTGCTGTTCCAGTCTCTTCTGTACCTAAGGTCCATCACCGTTCCCTTTGGATCCCTACGTAATTCGGTGCTCTCCGATACACACGATCGAACAGCGGAGGAGTGGTACTCAAGCGTCAACTTTAGGTTACAATATCTCCGGATGTAATTAACATTTTACAATGCAACAAACGGCACTGATTACGCATTTGTTTATATGTTCAGATGTGCTAACAAAACTAACGGGGTTCCATTTAAAAAAACGTAGGTTTGTGTTAAAAACATACTTCCGTGCATTTTTTTATGGTTTGTATTAACCAATTCCACTAGCCCCTCTCCTCACGTTCGGTCTGTGGAATCGATTCGTCAGTATTTGATGTGGTTTACGAAATATATCCAGCGGTAATGTTAGGTGACTCACCCTGTATATGAAGATAGTAACTGTTCTCAAAAGAACAGTAACTGTTCTCAAAAGAACAGATACCAGTGATGACCGTGCAGCTTCTATAGAATAAATGACACACCTGTCGGCAGCTGAGGGTTTGGATTATTATTTATTCTAGAGAAGCTGCACGGTCATCAGTGGTATCTGTTTCTTTGAGAACAGTTACTATCTTCATATATAGTTAAAGGCTACCCGGCCATTGACCTTCGTCTGTGCGAATGCGCACAGGTTGCCCGAACTCTTACGGGAATCGTCGCCTTAGTTGGCGCGAGTAATGAGTGGATGGGAAAATATTACGAATGTAGATTGTGGGCAGTTGGGAATGTAGGTCTCACGGGGAGCGTACAAGGGATAAGTCCCTGCAGTCGCGCTATTCATCTGTGTCCTCGGTGGCTCAGATGGATAGAACGTCTGCCATGTAAGCAGGAGAGCCCTGGTTCGAGTCCCGGTCGGGGCACACATTTTCAGCATGTTCCCATTGAGGTATATCAACACCACCTGCAGCAACTGAGGATTTGGATAAGTTACCATTTAGTCTTTGCTTCCTTAGCAATTTCCGAATACTGTTTTTACATTTCGATGGTTTCTTTTCTGTCCTAAACCATTTATTCGGCTTAAAATCACCAGAACGCGATCTACAATCCGTTAAAACTTTGACCATATTTCCTCTACGTCCATCACACTGGAACTAAATCATGTCCATTTATTTTCCAAGTGGGATGTTAACAACTGCTTATCTTCTCTTTCCAGCAAAAATCAGCCTGTGTATGTGTGTCGGTTGTCATTCATATCCATCAACCTGTGTAGTCTGTAGACTTTCAAGAGAAGTAGTGTTTCGTCTTATAGTGTGCCTTCGCATAATTATACAGGTTACAGTTGATAGGAAACCTGTTTACCTTCTTTTTTAACTTAATTTCATTTTATTTTTTATCTTGTACGGCTAAAAAACTGGTAGTATCATTCAAGTGCCTGAGAATAAGGCATTTAACAATATTCGCTGCTTGTAACAGAAACTAAGGACACGTTTAAAGTACAAGTGTACACTGGATAACAGCAAATGCTGACGTGTAAATTACAATATGACTTCACAATGCCGCGAAACTACTAACTGTTTACGTTTTGTCTTTGTTTCAGGTTGTCAGTCCTCACCGGAATTGCTGGAGAGTTTTCATTAGGTGAGCACATATTTCCAACAACTTTTATTAATTATTTATCAAGTAATCGTGATGCTAGTAATTCAGGGGGATACCACCACGAGTTAAAAAAAGCAAAGGATGAGATCTTATTTGAATGTGTCAGAAGCAAGCTAAATGCACAGAATAAAATACAGGGTGTTTCAAAAATGACCGGTATATTTGAAACGGCAATAAAAACTAAACGAGCAGCGATAGAAATACACCGTTTGTTGCAATATGCTTGGGACAACAGTACATTTTCAGGCGGACAAACTTTCGAAATTACAGTAGTTACAATTTTCAACAACAGATGGCGCTGCAAGTGATGTGAAAGATATAGAAGACAACGCAGTCTGTGGGTGCGCCATTCTGTACGTCGTCTTTCTGCTGTAAGCGTGTGCTGTTCACAAAGTGCAAGTGTGCTGTAGACAACATGGTTTATTCCTTAGAACAGAGGATTTTTCTGGTGTTGGAATTCCACCGCCTAGAACACAGTGTTGTTGCAACAAGACGAAGTTTTCAACGGAGGTTTAATGTAACCAAAGGACCGAAAAGCGATACAATAAAGGATCTGTTTGAAAAATTTCAACGGACTGGGAACGTGACGGATGAACGTGCTGGAGAGGTAGGGCGACCGCGTACGGCAACCACAGAGGGCAACGCGCAGCTAGTGCAGCAGGTGATCCGACAGCGGCCTCGGGTTTCCGTTCGCCGTGTTGCAGCTGCGGTCCAAATGACGCCAACGTCCACGTATCGTCTCGTGCGCCAGAGTTTACACCTCTATCCATGCAAAATTCAAACGCGGCAACCCCTCAGCGCCGCTACCATTGCTGCACAAGAGACATTCGCTAACAGGATTGATGACGGCGATATGCATGTGGGCAGCATTTGGTTTACTGACGAAGCTTATTTTTACCTGGACGGCTTCGTCAATAAACAGAACTGGCGCATATGGGGAACCAAAGAGCCCCATTTTGCAGTCCCATCGTCCCTGCATCCTCAAAAAGTACTGGTCTGGGCCGCCATTTCTTCCAAAGGAATCATTGGCCCATTTTTCAGATCCGGAGCGAATACTGCATCACGGTATCTGGACATTCTTCGTGAATTTGTGGCGGTACAAACTGCCTAAGACGACACTGCGAACACCTCGTGGTTTATGCAAGATGGTGCCCGGCCACATCGCACGGCCGACGTCTTTAATTTCCTGAATTAATATTTCGATGATCGTGTGATTGCTTTGGGCTATCCGAAACATACAGGAGGCGGCGTGGATTGACCTCCCTATTCGCCAGACGTGAACCCCTGTGACTTCTTTCTGTGGGGGCACTTGAAAGACCAGGTGTACCGCCAGAATCCAGAAACAATTGAACAGCTGAAGCAGTACATCTCATCTGCATGTGAAGCCATTCCGCCAGACACGTTGTCAAAGGTTTCGGGTAATTTCATTCAGAGACTACGCCATATTATTGCTACGCATGGTGGATATGTGGAAAATATCGTACTATAGAGTTTCCCAGACCGCAGCGCCATCTGTTGTTGAAAATTGTAACTACTGTAATTTCGAAAGTTTGTCCGCCTGAAAATGTACTGTTGTCCCAAGCATATTGCAACAAACGGTGTATTTCTATCGCTGCTCGTTTAGTTTTTATTGCCGTTTCAAATATACCGGTCATTTTTGAAACACCCTGTATATATACATGATTACATGAGAATCTTAGTTATATGTACATAGATTATAAAAAGTAAATTAACAAGACAAAGGAAATGACGAAATCTACATTCAGACACCATTTGTCGAAAACTGAGCCACGTCTAGGGCACTGTCTTGCACCGAGCATGAAAACGGGCAGAGAGGGCATTGGCGCATACGGCTAATTGTTTGTTCTCGGCTGCACACGCACTTACTGTCCTTTATTAGACACCCAGAAGCGTCTTTAAAAAATAATTAGTTATTCACATGTTATTGCTCAAGCTCTAATTCGTTTGATGAATGATAAATGTTTTTTTTGTTACTTGATGCTGAAAATTTAAAACGGAAGAAGATTTTCGAAATGCTGAGGAGGGGGGGAGAGGAATAGAAAAACAGATTACAGCTGTCCACACACAGAACGGGAGAGTGGTAACACGGACTATATCGACTAAAACTAGCACCGCTTTTAATTCGTGAAAGATTCAAGATAATGAAAACGAGGTTTTCGGAAAAGGGGCCGGTAATTTTATATCAACTGAAGACAGTTTGTATTTAAAATGGAACGATGTTATTGTTTTAATGGCAGTGGAAAGCTCTTGAAACTTTCCGCAAAAATCTCCCAGGAATGTGAAGTTAACAGGGAACGCAGTCGGTATCGGTTACTGCGGTTGACCAGCGCCATGGGGCTGAGGGGAAGGGCGGGGGAACCTCTCCTGCCAGACTGTCTGTGGTCAACATTCGGCGACCAGTATAGCACACTGGGTTCTACGGGTCAAAATTGCTCTGAGCACTATGGGACTTAACATCTATGGTCATCAGTCCCCTAGAACTTAGAACTACTTAAACCTAACTAACCTAAGGACATCACACAACACCCAGCCATCACGAGGCAGAGAAAATCCCTGACCCCGCCGGGAATCGAACCCGGGAACCCGGGCGCGGGAAGCAAGAACGCTACCGCACGACCACGAGCTGCGGACTCTACGAGTCAAAAATCCATCGATCCGTCACATAATGCACAAAGTATTCCGAATGAAGCAAACACAGAACTAATTTGTTATTAATAGTTTGTCACCGAAAGAGTTATAAGCACCATTGTGCCTTCTTCAGTGCTACAGTTTATTTAAATTGTTGTTATTAAATTACATCTGTATTGAGTGTGAGGTCTACTTTTCACTCTATGTGAACACTTAGTTGCAGTATCTTCATTCATATTCCAAACACAAGAAACGTTACAGCAAATGTTAAACACGATTAAATTGTTGCACATTGATCCGCAGTCTCGATATATTTTTCGTTCGTTAGGGGCTGTAGAATTTGCAGCTGATGTTCGTTAATTTAGAATTTATAGTTATTATTAAGTAACATTCAGATGACGTCTATGCGCCATGTCCCAACAGACCTAACAAACAAGTCCGCCAACCCGTATGCCGGACAATCTTATGAACATTAACATGGACTGTATCAATTACGAGTCCGCAGCTCGTGGTCGTGCGGTAGCGTTCTTGCTTCCCGCGCCCGGGTTCCCGGGTTCGATTCCCGGCGGGGTCAGGGATTTTCTCTGCCTCGTGATGACTGGGTGTTGTGTGATGTCCTTAGGTTAGTTAGGTTTAAGTAGTTCTAAGTTCTATGGGACTGATGACCATAGATGTTAATTCCCATAGTGCTCAGAGCCATTTGAACCATTTTCTGGATCAATTACGAACACGAGGTTTATAATACTCGTGGGAGATCTACGTACGTATTCGCCACGCAACTACTGAGAATCCATGTCATTCCACTAATGAATGTCAACTTATTCTCTCGATATCGATCTGTGACTTACGGCTGCTCATTTCTGTACGAAATGTTTAGGAAGATGTCGGAATCACCCTCTGTATAGTAGCGTCATCGGCGAAATGCGTCGAGCTCTTTCAACGTTATCCGCTAGGTAATTTATATACACTCCTGGAAATGGAAAAAAGAACACATTGACACCGGTGTGTCAGACCCACCATACTTGCTCCGGACACTGCGAGAGGGCTGTACAAGCAATGATCACACGCACGGCACAGCGGACACACCAGGAACCGCGGTGTTGGCCGTCGAATGGCGCTAGCTGCGCAGCATTTGTGCACCGCCGCCGTCAGTGTCAGCCAGTTTGCCGTGGCATACGGAGCTCCATCGCAGTCTTTAACACTGGTAGCATGCCGCGACAACGTGGACGTGAACCGTATGTGCAGTTGACGGACTTTGAGCGAGGGCGTATAGTGGGCATGCGGGAGGCCGGGTGGACGTACCGCCGAATTGCTCAACACGTGGGGCGTGAGGTCTCCACGGTACATCGACGTTGTCGCCAGTGGTCGGAGGAAGGTGCACGTGCCCGTCGACCTGGGACCGGACCGCAGCGACGCACGGATGCACGCCAAGACCGTAGGATCCTACGCAGTGCCGTAGGGACCGCACCGCCACTTCCCAGCAAATTAGGGACACTGTTGCTCCTGGGGTATCGGCGAGGACCATTCGCAACCGTCTCCATGAAGCTGGGCTACGGTCCCGCACACCGTTAGGCCGTCTTCCGCTCACGCCCCAACATCGTGCAGCCCGCCTCCAGTGGTGTCGCGACAGGCGTGAATGGAGGGACGAATGGAGACGTGTCGTCTTCAGCGATGAGAGTCGCTTCTGCCTTGGTGCCAATGATGGTCGTATGCGTGTTTGGCGCCGTGCAGGTGAGCGCCACAATCAGGACTGCATACGACCGAGGCACACAGGGCCAACACTCGGCATCATGGTGTGGGGAGCGATCTCCTACACTGGCCGTACACCACTGGTGATCGTCGAGGGGACACTGAATAGTGCACGGTACATCCAAACCGTCATCCAACCCATCGTTCTATCATTCCTAGACCGACAAGGGAACTTGCTGTTCCAACAGGACAAAGCACGTCCGCATGTATCCCGTGCCACCCAACGTGCTCTAGAAGGTGTAAGTCAACTACCCTGGCCAACAAGATCTCCGGATCTGTCCCCCATTGAGCATGTTTGGGGCTGGATGAAGCGTCGTCTCACGCGGTCTGGACGTCCAGCACGAACGCTGGTCCAGCTGAGGCGCCAGGTGGAAATGGCATGGCAAGCCGTTCCACAGGACTACATCCAGCATCTCTACGATCGTCTCCATGGGAGAATAGCAGCCTGCATTGCTGCGAAAGGTGGATATACACTGTACTAGTGCCGACATTGTGCATGCTCTGTTGCCTGTGTCTATGTGCCTGTGGTTCTGTCAGTGTGATCATGTGATGCATCTGACCCCAGGAATGTGTCAATGAAGTTTCCCCTTCCTGGGACAATGAATTCACGGTGTTCTTATTTCAATTTCCAGGAGTGTACATTGCAAACTGGTCCTGTTACGTACTCCATGGAGTAAGTTTGCGTCTGAATATTTCTATCCGTCAAGGATGACAAGCTGCGTTGTATAGAGTCTCCTCAATCCATTCATGAAGCCTTTGTGATATTGTCCTTTCCTTTACCACACCCCATCCAGGTCCGTCCGCATACACCTCCATGGTGTTCACCTAGGCCGCAGATTCGTCTGGACCTTTCGCATGACCCTAAGGACTCCGCTGACACTTACCCTCGTTTCTTGACGTGTTCCGGGGCTCTGAAGTGGTTTACACCGACGGCTCGATGGCTGATGGTAATGTTGGCTTCGCCTACGTCCACAGAAGCCATTCTGAACAGCATTCCTTGCCCGATGGCTGCAGTGTATTCACTGCAGAGCTGGTGGCCATCTCTCATGCCCCGGGGAATCGTTTCTTCTGTGTACTAACTCCTTGAGCAGCCTACAAGCTATCGTCAGTGCTTCTCACGCCATCTTGTACTTCCCAGCCCATTTAGTCGATGGTTTCAAGCGTTAGTTGAGCAATAGGAGGTCGTGCGTTGTCTTGCTGGAGAATCACACCTCTCCTCTGAGGCCCACCACGTCTCGCTCTCATGTTTTGTTTCAAAGCAAATCGGAGTAGTACTGGCTGCTCACTCTACGCTGCTGTTCGAGATAATCCAAAAAACTGGACCTTCAGAATCCCAAACCACCGTCAACATGAGTGTTCCTGCCGATGCTTAGGTTTTGAATTTTTTCTTGACAGGTGAGTTGGTGTGCTTCCACTCCGTGCTTTGTCTTTTAGATTCTGGCTCATAATAGTGAACCCAAGTTTCATCACAAATTAAAATTTTATTGAGGAAGTCCTCACTTTCTCTTCCATAACGTTCCTTTAACTCCGTGCACACTCTCAACTTCGTTTCCTTGTGTAGCCGCGTCAACTCCTCTGGGACCCAACTTGCACATGTTTTGCGGTACTTCAGCTTGTTACGAATGATGTTATGAAATGTACCAGTACTAATTTGAACCTTATCAACTATCATTTTCACAGTCACAAGGTGGTCGGCACGAATAATGCCATGAATTCAAGTGAGGGCTTTGGAACTGCAACTGGTTGGCCAGAGCGGTGTTCATCAGTCACTGAGTCGCTATCATTTTTTAACTGCTCTACCCATTTGTAAAAATTTGCACGATGCATACAAGCTTCACCATAAACTTTAGACATTCTACACTATATATTCAATGGTTTCTCTTCACCAAGTAAAAAACGAATAACAGAACGTTTTTGAAGTAATGTCGACGTTTCAAGCTGACTCGCTACATCCAAATGTATTTTTGAGGTTGTAAACAAAACGACGTTGATACATCAGCTGATCAGGGCTCATCCCAGTGATGCCAACTTAAGGCCATAAAAGTACCAAACTTGCACGACCAACAGTTTTTTCCCCAGTCAATTTGTCTCTTTAATTATTGAATGATCCTCGTAGATCATCGTCCAGTTCTGACTTAGACTGGGAACGCCGTATAGTGAACTTTTAGAAGTGAACAGACAGTTGTTGTAAATTGTATATGCTTATGTACTGTGAAGTTTATCTACGATTATTTGCATTTAGCCATTGGGGGACATTTTTGTATCATATTACAAGCAGTGATGCGGACTCGTATTTCAACAAGTCACAAAATTAAGTAAACATTTTTAACTCATTTGTGTGACTTTGTTACTAATTTGTTGTAGTGTTGTAGAATCTTCGTTCTGTTACCTGATTCTGGGGCGTAGCTGTGTAATAGTGGGAGGGAGAAACCGCCTTAGGGGTGTGCTGCACCAGAAGCCGCTTCACGAACTCAGCAACTCGGCCTCCACAGCAGTAGCGACGAGGCCTTTACGAAACAGTCGACAAGTGCTCACAAAAATTTGAGTATGTTGATTGGGTAACAACACGCGCCTCTGAATACCAATCCATTCTGTGAAAACCGCACATCGATAATACACTACTGGCCATTAAAATTACTACACCAAGAAGAAATTCAGATGATAAACGGGTATTCATTGGACAAATATATTATACTAGAACTGACATGTGATTACATTTTCAGGCAATTCGGGTGCATAGATCCTGAGAAATCAGTACCCAGAACAACCACCTCTGGCCGTAATAACGGCCTTGATACGCCTGGGCATTGAGTCAAGCAGAGCTTGGATGGCGTGTACAGGTACAGCTGCGCATGCAGCTTCAACACGATGCCACAGTTCATCGAGAGTAGTGACTGCGTATTGTGACGAGCCAGTTGCTCGGCCACCATTGACCAGGCGTTTTCAGTTGGTGATAGATGTGGAGAATGTCCTGGCCACGGCAGCAGTCGAACATTTTCTGTATCCAGAAAGGCGCGTACAGGACCTGCAACATGCGGTAGTGCATTATCCTGCTGAAAAGTAGGGTTTCGCAGGGATCGAATGAAGGGTAGGGCCACGGGTCGTAACACATCTGAAATGTAATGTCCACTCTTCAAAGTGCCGTCAATGCGAACAAGAGGTGACCGAGACTTGTAACCAATGGCACCCCATAACATGACGCCGGGTGATACGCCAGTATGGCGATGACGAATAGACGCTGGCACTGTGCTTTCACCGCGATGTCGCCAAACACGAATGAGACCATCATGATGCTGTAAACAGAACCTGGATTCATCCGAAAAAGTGACGTTTTGCCATTCGTGCACCCAGGTTCGTCGTCGAGTACTCCACCGCAGGCGCTCCTGTCTGTGATGCTGCGTCAAGGTCGTGGACTCCGAGCTGATAGTCCGTGCTGCTGCAAACGTCGTCGAACTGTTCGTGCAGATGGTTGTTGTCTTACAAACGTCCCCATCTGTTGACTCAGGGATCGAGACGTGGCTGCACGATCCGTTACAGCCATGCGGATAAGATGCCTGTCATCTCGAGTGCTAGTGATACGAGGCCGTTGGGATCCAGCACGGCGTTGCGTGTTACCCTCCTGAACCCACCGAGTCCATATTCTGGTAACAGTCATTGGATCTCGACCAACGCGAGCAGCAGTGTCGCGATACGATAAACCGTAATCGCGATAGGCTACAATCCGAAGTCGGAAACGTGATGGTACGCATTTCTCCTGCTTACACGAGGCATCGCAACAACGTTTCACCAGGCAACGCCGGTCAACTGCTGTTTGTGTATGAGAAATGGGTTGGAAACTTTGCTCGTGTCAGCAAGTTGTAGGTGTCGCCACCGGCGCCAACATTGTTTGAATGCTCTGAAAAGCTAATCATTTGCATATCACAGCATCTTCGTCGGTTAAATTATGCGTCTGTAGCACGTCATCTTCGTGGTGTAGCAATTTTAATGGCCAGTAGTGTACTTCCGCGGTGCAAGTTTTAGGTGATTCTGTCTGAATAAGGAATAGGAGTGGACCGAAAATTGACCCTTGTGGAACTTCCTTTGTTAATTTTTTTCCAGTCACTAAAATTATCTGGATTTCCGATGTCTGAATTACTCTTCCTGCTCTTTGTAAGCGGATGGAACTGGAATAATCCCTAATGCAAGCAGAATGGGAAGTACCATATGCCATTCACCTCGCAGTGGTTATCAGATTGCAGATGTAGATTTGTCACACGGCAAGAACAAGGGCGACAGACGTACAGGGAGAGAGAGAGAGAATCGACGCAGCGCTGGCCGGCTTTAGCGGACGCGTGCCTGGCACGCATGCCGGCGCGCCGTGAAAGTCAACAGCGGCAGCTAACGCGGCGTCCACGGCGCTGCGATTTGCGCAGCACATATTTGCGTGTTTGCCCGGCCGCGCCGTGGCGCGTCTCGCCCGCGACCGCCGCCTAACGGTGTCCCCCAGCGCCGGCTAACTGTGCGTGCCGCCGGCATCTCCGACTCCAGCAGCCACTAGCTACCCGCCGGCCTGCGGAGCACTTTACACACGAAACGGCTGCTTCCCTGCCCTGGCATCCGTGATACCGAGTGAGTGCAGCTCCACTGAGCACTCCACAGTATTCACCAACCAGCATGTGTACTGAGTATTAGGGGTGGTCAGAAGATTTTGATTATCACATAGAAAAATATGACACTGCAACCTTGAATCTTGGTGCTAGTCCTTCTGTCTACACCTTCACCATAGTATACAGTCACGACACACACACTGCTGTGAAAATTGTTACCGTCTGACAGTAGGAGCGACACTAGCGCCCCTAGCGGCGACAAAACTAACCGTAGGATTAATGTTTCTTTGTAATTATTTTCCAGTCCGCATCTCGTGGTCGTGCGGTAGCGTTCTCGCTTCCCGCGCCCGGGTTCCCGTGTTCGATTCCCGGCGCGGTCAGGGATTTTCCCTGCCTCGTGATGACTGGGTGTTACGTGACGTCCTTAGGTTAGTTAGGTTTAAGTAGTACTTAAAGTTCTAGGGGACTGATGACCATAGATGTTAAGTCCCATAGTGCTCAGAGCCATTTGAACCATTTTTGAATTATTTTCCTCGTTAATTAACCTGATAATTATACATTTTTGCGTTCCAACCTTTGGTAAATTGTGAAAAGACATGAATGATTGTGAAATAAATAATGATGTTGAGGTCCCATACTCCGAGGAGCGTAGGGGACGATGCGGGAGACCCGCACCGCTGTACTAGGCAAGGTCCTAGTGGAGATGGTTTGCCGGCCGGAGTGGCCGAGCGGTTCTAGGCGCTACAGTCTGGAACCGCGCGACCGCTACGGTCGCAGGTTCGAATCCTGCCTCGGGCATGGATGTGTGTGCTGTCCTTAGGTTAGTTAGGTTTAAGTAGTTCTAAGTTCTAGGGGACTGATGACCTCAGCAGTTAAGTCCCATAGTGCTCAGAGCCATTTGAACCATTTGGAGATGGTTTGCCATTGCCTTCCTCCGACTGAAATAAATAGACACATCAAAAAAAGTCTTACATCACCTCGGTTCCGAGAGTTCCGGAACCTGTACAGAAAATTGGAATACAGATCAACATAAGCATGATTTCCGCTCTTTTTATTGCTCATGAAAACCACACATTGCATGATGTACCACCGTACAGCGAGACCTTCAGAGGTGGTGGTCCACACCTTGGTACCTCTAATACCCAGTAGCGCGTACTCTTGCATTAGTGCATCCCTCTATTCGTCGTGGCATACTATCCAAAAGTTCATGAAGGCACTGTTGGTCCACCTTGTCCCACTTATCAACGGCGATTCGGCGTAGATCCCTCAGAATGGTTGGTGGGTCACGTCGTCCATAAACAGCCCTTTTCAATCTATCCCACCCATGTTCATAGGGCTCATGTCCGGAGAACATGCCGGCCACTCTAATCGAGCGATGTCGTTATCCTGAAGGAAGACATTCACAAGATGTGCACGATGGGGGCGCCAATTGTCGTCCACGAACACAAATGCCTCACCAATATGCTGCAGACATGGTTCCACTATCGGTCGGAGGATGGCATTCACGTATCGTAAAGCAGTTACGGCACCTTCCATGACAACCAGCGGCGTACGTCGGCCCCACATAATTCTACCCCAAAACAGCAGGGAACCTCCACCTTGCTGCAGTCGCTGGACAGTGTGTCTAACCCGTTCAGCCTGACCGGGTTGCCTTCGAATACGTTTCCGACGATTGCCTGGTTCACGGCATATACCACACTTATCGCTGAAGAGAACGTGATGCCAATCCTGAGCGGTCCATTCGAAATGTTGTTGCGCCCATCAGTACCGTGCTGTATGGTGTCGTGGTTGCATAGATGGACCTCGCCACATAACTTAGGAGTGGAGTTTCGCATTATGCAACCTCCTGCACACAGTTTGAGTCGTAACACGACGTCCTGTGGCTGCACGAAAAGCATTATTTAACATGGTGGCGTTGCTTTCAGGGTTCCTCCGAGCCATAATCCGTAGATAGCGGTCATCCACTGCAGTAGTAGCTGTTGGGTGGCCCGAGCGAGGCATGTCATCTACAGTTCCTGTCTCTCTGCGTCTCCTCCATCTCCGAACAACATCGCTGTGGTTCACTCCGAGACGCCTGGACACTTCTCTTCTTGACAGCCCTTCCTGGCACCAAGTAAAAATGCGGACGCGATCGTACTGTGGTATTGACCGTCTAGGCATGGTTGAAGTACAGACAACACGAGCCGTGTCCCTCCTTCCTGGCGGAATGAGTGGAAGTGATCGGCTGTCGGACCCCCTCGATCTAATAGGAGCTACTTATGCAAGGTTGTTTACATCTTTGGGCTCATTTACTGACATCTCTGAACTGTCAAAGGGACTGTGTCTGTGATACAATTTCCACAGTCAACGTCTATCTTCAGGAGTTCTGGGAACCAGTGTGATGCAATACTTTTTTGATGCGTATATAAAAACATCCTTTTTATATAAATGTAGGCTTTCCCGGTGGATACTGCTGATGAAATCATTTCGGGTTTCGATCCGGGTACCTGCGTTGAAAATTCGCGACGTTTCGATGAGTGTCATTCTCATCATCTTCTGACTAAGTCACTTCGCCAGAAGATGATGAAAATGACACTCATCGAAACGTCGCGGATTTTCGACGCAGCTACCCGGTTGGAAGCCCGAGAAGATTCCATCAAAAACATTCTTTCTATTTGATTCAGTGAAGTAAGCTACAACTTAATCGTCAAGAAATTTTTTCGAATAAAAGTACAATTGCAGCTTAATATGTTGAAAGCAAGCCAATACGAGCACCTATTTCATGCCTGACAACCATGCACTGAGGTGAGAAAAGTCATGGGACGTGAACGTTTATCGTTTCGGACCTCAACTTTCTCGGCATATTGCAGCAGCTCGACGTGGGACGGACTCAACAAGTCGGAAGTTCGCTGCAGCAATACTGAGCCACGCTCCTTCTATAGCCGTCCGTAATTGCGGAAGTGTTGCCGGCGCAGGATTTTATGCACATAATGACCTTTCGATTACATCCCATAGATGTCCGATCTGAGTCATGTCGGGCGATCTGGGTGGCCAAATTATTCACTCTAACTGTGCAGAATGTTCTTCAAAGCAGTCACGAACAACTGCGGAACACCATAAAAATTCCATCGTTGATAAGGCGGCATTGTATGTTTTAGTTAGTGCCGCTCTTTATGGCACTACACACCATCCTCTATTGTAAACACCACGATGCAAATCAAAACAAACGATATTGTTGGCGCTCATCCGATACCGTATTCTGAAGTGTAGCTTTATGTCCACTTCGAGCGCTGCTGTCGCATTGTACGAGGGTTGTCCAGAAAGCAAGTTCCGATCGGTCGCTAAATGTAAACCACAGTGAAAATCAGAAACATTTTATTTGCAACAGTTAGCTACACTTTCCAGGTACTTCTCTACATAGCCGCCGCTCCGACTCGGAGCGTTATACCAAATTTCCAACACCATCGTCATAGAAGGCAGCCACCTGTGCTTTCCGATAATTCTCTGCTCTGGTCTATAGCGCATAGCCTGCGCCCAAGTGTTGTCTTCGTACCCAGCGTTTCATGTGAACAGAGATGATACTCAGGACGAGCCAGTTACGACTGTGTTGTGGGTGATCGAACACTTCCCAGCGAAAAGGCTGCAGGGGCGTCTTCACTGCCCCTGCAGGGTGCGGCCGAGAATTTCCGTGAAGAAGGAAGTGCGTGGCAGTTGTGTCAGGCGGGCTGCGTTCATTAAGGCGAAGCCTCTCAGCGGGCCCTCCTACTTGGCGGGAGACGTCGTTGTTGTAGGCACCTTTACTCGCTCACAGTGCGCTCACAACTGAAAAGAGCATCTTGATGCGAACGACGGTCGTACTAGAGACACTGCCCAACACATCTGTGCAAAGCTTCGTAGGACTTTCACTGTGGTGTCCATTTCGTGACAGATCGGAACTTACATTCTGGACAACCCCCGTATAACAAAAATGAGTAAGAGTGTCGTGACTGTGCTTGTTAGACTGCGCCTTCACACTTCATGCGAAACACTTTTCCTGACGATCCATAATTTAGCGGAGACACTTGTTGTACGTTGTCACTTCTTAAAGTAACACAGGTCGTCCCACGTTGACACAATTGCGTAACAAGAGTGGCACATTGTCGGAAGAATGTTCCACGCTCCCTGAGAACTGTGTTCTGCTGTGACAAGGATAACAGGTGCGTCACATTCTGCGACGTAAGTGGTACGGGACAGTTCGGTTCTCGTGGGGAAAAGCGTCTAAACTGCACACAGATGCGCCGTGAAATTCTGGCGGTGTGTGGATCAAATGCAATTTGCGTCCAGCTGTACTGAAATGGTGCCAACAATTTGACCAAGGTCGCAGATACGTTTGTGATGCTGATGGCCAAGGAAGGCCACCGATGTCATCACGGACAGTAGTGTCCAGGCAATGGGCGAGCTGCAAGAACATCTTGGGGAGAGGTTTACACAGATTATGACAGCATTTTAAATTTTTAAATTCGGCCAACTTTTATGTAAACGATTAAAAAACAAATTTTTATTGTCATGAAATCTGTTAGAGAGGCAACGTAGAATTGGGTTAATATACACTGAAGCACCAAAGAAACTGCTATAGGCATTCGTATTCAAATGCAGATATGTAAACAGGCAGAATATGGTGCTGCGGTCGGCAACGCCTATGTAACACAAATGTCTGGCGCAGTTGTTAGATCTGTTGCTGCTGCTACTATTGCAGGTTATCAACAGTTTTGTGGTGTTAAAGTCGGCGCACAAGCGATGGGACACAGCATCTGCGGGGAAGCGAGGAAGTGAAGTTTTTCCCGTACGACCATTTCACGAGTGTATCGTGAATATCAGGAATCTGGTAAAACATCAAACTTTCGACATCGCTGCTGCCGGAGAAAGATCCTGCAAGAACGGGACCAACGACGACTGAAGAGGATCGTTCAAAGTGACAGAAGTGCAACGCTTCCGCAAATTGCTGCAGATTTCAATGCCGGGCCGTCATCAAGTGTCAGCGTGCGAACTATTCAACGAAACATCATCGATATGGGCTTTTGGAGCCGAAGGCCCACTCATGTACCCTTGATGACTGCACGACACAAACTTTTAGCCTCGCCTGGGCCTGTCAACACCGACATTTGACTGTTGATGACTGGAAAAATGTTGCCTCGTCGGACGAGTTTCGTTTCAAGTTGTATCGAGCGGATGGACGCGTACAGTTATGGAGACAACCTCACGAATCCATGGACGCTGCATGTGAGCACGGGACTGTTCAAGCTGGTGGAGGCTCTGTAATGGTGTGGGTCGTGTGCAGTTTGAGCGATACGGGACCCCTGATACGTCTAGATACAACCCTGACAGGTGACACGTACGTAAGCATCCTGTCACATCACCTGCATCCATTCGTGTCCATTGTGCATTCCGACGGACTTGCGCAGTTCCAGCAGGACAATGCGACTCCCCACACGTCCAGAATTGCTCCAGAGCGGCTCCAGGAACACTCTTCCGAGTTTAAACATTTGCGCTGTCCACTAAACTCACCAGGCATTAACATTATTGACCATATCTGGGATGCCGTGCAACGTGCTGTTCAGAAGAGATCTTTACTCCCCCGCAGTCTTAGGGATTTATGGGCAGCCCTGCAGGGTCATTGTGTCAGCTTCAGAATTAGTCGAGTCTATGGCACATCGCGTTGCGTGCTCGCAGGGTCCTACACGATATTTGGCTGGTGTATCAGTTATTTTCGCTCTTTAGTGTAGCTCCAATTGAGTACATTATCGCAAGGTATAAATTTTTAAGTTTAATGACTAACGGTATGAAATATGGACAACTGAGTTTTTCTTGCCCTTGGAAGTCGTAAGCTGGCCAGAGTGGCCAAGCGGTTCTAGGCGCTTCAATCCGGAACCGCGCGACCGTTACGGTCGCAGGTTCGAATCCTGCCTCGGGCATGGATGTGTATTATGTCCTTAGGTTAGTTAGGTTTAAGTAGTTCTAAGTTCTAGGGGACTGCTGACCTCAGAAGTTAAGTCGCATAGTGCTCAGAGCCATTTTTGGAAGTCGTAAGATAGATAATCTGCAGTTAGTATGTTCCCCAGGTTATTCACCTGTTGTTGTTGTTGTGGTCTTCAGTCCTGAGACTGGTTTGATGCAGCTCTCCATGCTACTCTATCCTGTGCAAGCTTCTTCATCTCCCAGTACCTACTGCAACCTACATCCTTCTGAATCTGCTTAGTGCATCTACGATTTTTATCCACCACGCTGCCCTCCAATACTAAATTGGTGATCCCTCGATGCCTCAGAACATGTACTACCAACCGATCCCTTCTTCTAGTCAAGTTGTGCCACAAACTTCTCTTCTCTCCAGTCCTATTCAATACTTCCTCGTTAGTTATGTGATCTACCCATCTAATCTTCAGCATTCCTCTGTAGCATCACATTTCGGAAGCCTCTATTCTCTTCTTGTTATCCACCTAGGATTATCCACCTACGATTATAGATATCTTGTAAGACATGTGATAACACCAGTACAGCTCGCTTGTTCCTGAGCTATAAACGAGAAAAATTGTGACCGTCCGCTCCACTTTGCGTCTAAGGTAAAGTGGCAAGAACTTGGCGCTGGTTCCCGGGTCACGTGACTTTGGCCTCGGAGTGCAGCACGACACAGACAGTGACTTGCGCGGTCTAGTTATATCTTCGGCCTGCGCCTGGTGCACACCGTCGCTGCGCAGACACGCACAGCCGGTCCGTGGCACGGCAGTAGGCCGGCAGGGAAAGCGAGCCGCAGCGCGCTGGAGAACACACGTCGGCACGCGGCTGTGGCGACACGGCCGAGCGCGGCCTGCATCTGCAATCGCCGGCAGCTTTTTATGTCCGCCAGTGCGTGTGCGTGCTGTGTGCGTGGCCCGCAGCGACGCAAGGCCGCCGCCCGCAAAGGACTCCCCCTAATGCGTCTCCTTCCTGTTCCACTTACTCTCGCTTTCGTGACACGCCTCATCAACGACGCCTTCCCCTGAATACTTTCTCTCTCCTCCCCAAATTCTGCCCTTCCTTTCTACGTGGTTAAGGACGAGGGGCGTTCAGTAAGTACAGGGTTATTACAAATGATTGAAGCGATTTCACAGCTCTACAATAACTTTATTATTTGAGATATTTTCACAATGCTTTGCCCACGCGTACAAAAACTCAAAAAGTTTTTTTAGGCATTCACAAATGTTCGATATGTGCCACTTTAGTGATTCGGCAGACGTCAAGCCGATAATCAAGTTCCTCCCACACTCGGCGCAGCATGTCCCCATCAATGAGTTCGAAAGCATCGTCGATGCGAGCTCGCAGTTCTAGCACGTTTCTTGGTAGAGGACGTTTAAACACTGAATCTTTCACATAACCCCACAGAAAGAAATCGCATGGGGTTAAGTCGGGAGAGCGTGGAGGCCATGACATGAATTGCTGATCATGATCTCCACCACGACCGATCCATCGGTTTTCCAATCTCCTGTTTAAGAAATGCCGAACATCATGATCGAAGTGCGGTGGAGCACCATCCTGTTGAAAGATGAAGTCGGCGCTGTCGGTCTCCAGTTGTGGCATGAGCCAATTTTCCAGCATGTCCAGATACACGTGTCCTGTAACGTTTTTTTCGCAGAAGAAAAAGGGGCCGTAAACTTTAAACCGTGAGAGTGCACAAAACACGTTAACTTTTGGTGAATTGCGAATTTGCTGCACGAATGCGTGAGGATTCTCTACCGCCCAGATTCGCACATTGTGTCTGTTCAGTTCACCATTAAGAAAAAAATGTTGCTTCATCACTGAAAACAAGTTTCGCACTGATCGCATCCTCTTCCATGAGCTGTTGCAACCGACCCGAAAATTCAAAGCGTTTGACTTTGTCATCGGGTGTCAGGGCTTGTAGCAATTGTAAACGGTAAGGCTTCTGCTTTAGCCTTTTCCGTAAGATTTTCCAAACCGTCGGCTGTGGTACGTTTAGCTCCCTGCTTGCTCTATTCGTCGACTTCCGCGGGCTACGCGTGAAACTTGCCCGCACGCGTTCAACCGTTTCTTCGCTCACTGCAGGCCGACCCGTTGATTTCCCCTTACAGACGCATCCACAAGCTTTAAACTGCGCATAACATCGCCGAATGGAGTTAGCAGTTGGTAGATCTTTGTTGAACTTCGTCCTGAAGTGTCGTTGCACTGTTATGACTGACTGATGTGAGTGCATTTCAAGCGCGACATACGCTTTCTCGGGTCCTGTCGCCATTTTGTCTCACTGCGCCCTCGAGCGCTCTGGCGGCAGAAACCTGAAGTGCGGCTTCAGCCGAACAAAACTTTGAGTTTTTCTACGTATCTGTAGTGTGTCGTGACCATATGTCAATGAATGGAACTACAGTTAATTTATGAAATCGCTTCAATCATTTGTAATAGCCCTGTAATGGAACATTGCACAATTTTATAACTTCATGAAGTTCAGATAGGTGGCGGCGCTATCCGAACCCTTCAATACAGTGTCTGTAACAGAGACTCGTTCCAAGCGGGTAGCGTCACACGTGTTCAGAGACACTTGCAGAATGTCTACGGAGACCTGGCAGTGAACAAAAGCACGGCGAGTCGTTGGGCGCGGCGTCTGTCGTCATGGCAACAAGGTCGCGCAAACCTGTGAGATCCCCCGCGTACCGGCCGGCCTGTGAGTCCTGCGGTGTCGGAACGTGCCAACACTCTCATTGGAGGCGATCAGCGGATCGCAAGCAAACGTCTCACTGGAGAACTGGACGTCTCTTGGTACTGGTGATACACTCCCGCACCAGCTGGGTTGCTCGAACGTGTGCGGCCGCTGTGTGTTCCCCGCCGCCTAACTGCAGACTATAAGGAGCACCTCTGCCGAGCTGCCGGCGCGTTACGAAGCTGATCGTCGCAATTCTTCGTCGAACATCGCCACAGGCGATGAAACGTGGGTCCACCACTTCGAACCAGAAACGAAAGGGCAATTCATGGAGTTGCTTCGTATCGCCTGTCTTCCGAGGAAGAACTTCAAAGCTGCGCTTTCAGCCAGTAAGGTTACGGAGAGAGTCTTTAGAGACTCTGTAGAGGTTATTCTGTTTTACGTTCTCCCTCGTGGTGCAAGGATCAACGAAGCAGTACGTCACTACGACATTCACCAGTAGAGTGGCACCACAAGGGCATGCAGGTCCTTCCAGTAAGGTGATGTAAGGCGTTGAACAGAGATTATGTTGAAAAACATGGTTTTGTAGCGAGGAGACTGGGGAATAATATGGTGTATTCGAATCCTAAATAAACCAACCTGCTTTCAGCAAAAAGAAAAAAAGTGTTGCAATACTACTTTAACGCCGCTCGTAAATACGCTATATCTATTTTGGATGCCGAACTGTGAGTGTGGCTCAAATTCGTGATTTATGTCATTATAATATGCACCCATTCGCTTTTCTAAATTTTTGATACGACTTATTTTCTATACCATTGAAGCTGTGCAAGCCATGGACGGTCATCATCAGGTGGAAATGGTACAGCAACATTATCTGGACCATGTGTAAGAGGGCTGTTTAGGTTTTTATGTTGGTAACGCCAACTGACTGTGCTGTGTTCACTCTGTGGCTGGTTTGCATTGTTGGAATTTGCTATTGTAGTGTTGGGCAGTTGGCTGTTAAACAGTGCGTCAGTGTTGCCAATTTAGCGACTTTGTCGCTAGAAATGGCGACTTTTGCCTTCGTCTTAGCGACAAAAAAAAACTTTTTAGCGACAAAAATTATTTAGCGACTTATCTGGCGACTTTTGGAGTACTGACGACTTTTGAAGTACAAATCAAAACTATTTTGGGCCAGTATTTTCATTAACAAAACTAAGATTTTAACTATAGAATGGGTACTACACTGACTTTGTTCTAGATTTACTAAGTTAAATTAAGTTCTTAGCAGATCATGTAGCGTTGTTCAGCATTTAGTAAATCTGAATGTGGGAATTGCGTACAGAGTAACAAAACCTTGACTACAGAACAATTCATTATTCATTACCCACTAGCCTGTTATCGTCGATAGCGTGTCGATCTATAATTCTTCAACTTTTGAACTCCCTTTATTTTTCGAATTGACAAAAAAATACGTAATATTAAGTATAATAAAATACATTTCTGTCCAGCAACCTCTAATTTTTCAAAATCTTAACTCGCAGTCAAATTATTAGCACATGCACAGTGGTAACGCAAGAACAATTCGGTGGGGGTATCTCAGACATTATTACGAGTTAAACAATGAACAATAGGACTGATATTGAGTTACCGAGTGAGTAGATTTTCATGACCTCTAGTTCGCCTGAGCTTTAATGTATTTTCAGTGATTATAAATTGGTGAAACTTATGTTGTGGTGGCTTACATAATGGATCTACTACAGAAGAAGCAGCAGTACGCTCAAAAATATCGGGATGCGTGGGAAGCAGAACCTGAATTCAATGGGTTGCTGAAACCAGTCGTTGGAGACTTATCCAAGGCAAGATTTCAAGGATGTGCAACAGAGTTTTATGCTAAATTGTGTGATATTAGAAAGCATTCGAAAACTATTAAGCATAAACAAAAAATTGATTTAAGAACACATAAACTACCTTACCTGTGAAAATTGTTCCGAAAACTACAGTTAGAATAGCAAGCATAGCGGAAGGTGCCCTTTCTTTATTTATTGCTGAACATTGTTCTGTTTTAGCTGTAGACCATTGAGGAATACTGTGCAAGAAGGTGTGTTCCGGTGATGAGGGCGCTAAAAACATGCAATCACATTGTACAAAGTGCACTAACATTATAACTGAAGCTTTGGCGCCATATTTTATACAATCATTGGTTGAAGATATAGGTAACCAAAAATACAGTGTACTAATAGATGAATCCACAGATGTATCAATATCTAAAATGCTAGGTATCGTTATACGGTACTATAGTGTAAACAACCAAACCATTAGATCAGCATTTCTCAAACTCGCTGTAGTAGAAACTGCAGATGCAAGAAATCTGGCTGCTGTTCTTGTGAATTCTTTGAAAGATCTCAAACTTCCAATCGCTAATATGGTAGGAATTGGCACAGATAATGCTTCTGAAATGATTGGAATAAACAATGGGCTTTTCGAACAAATGGTTTGAAGCATTTGGTATTGATCCGTTGCATTTGTCACTCTCTTCAGCTTGCAGTTTCGCACGCCTCAGTGAATACCATACCTAGAAACATAGTTTCTTGTATGTCAAACCTACAATTGGTTCTCCATTTCACCCAAAAGACAAGAGGAATATAAAAAGGTTTATGAGACAATAAATTGTGGAAAACAGCCACTAAAAATTTTGAAGGTCTGTGCAACACGTTGGCTTTCAATTGAACTAGCAATACGAAGAATTGTGGAGCAGTGGGAAGAAGTAAAGCTCCATTTTTCACTTGCCATGGTTCAAGACAATTGCTACACTGCCGATCTTTTGTACAAGATGTATTGTGACGACTCAAATCATCTTTACATGTTTTACCTTAAACATGCTTTAAAAGACGTACAAATAGCAATAAAAGCTTTTGAAGGAGAAGACAATGACCCCACTAAATAACCAGATGCACTTGTGTTTCTCATGCAGTCACTGGGACAAAACAAAGTTTTTCCAACTATTGATTTGTTGACGACACCAGTTGCAAGCGAATGTATGTACGCAAATCTGAACCTTGGATTTATGTTTGAACAGAAATTATCAGTCAAGTTTGTCTGAAGAAAACAGTTTATTTGAAGAAGAGATGCATTCAGTTTAGTCTGAAACTCATAAAAGAAATTCAACAAAGACTGCCAAGTAACGTTACGATCCTAAAAAAATGTCAATGCTGAATGTTGAAGAAACACTAAAAGTGAATAAAAATAGCGCTGTAGCGGATGTAGCCAAAGAATTGGGTTTTACTGGCGATTTCATAGACGGTATGCTGCAAGAATGGCATAATAGCAACTTCATTAGGTGGAATAACACTACTAACGCTGTTCGATTTTGGAGTGAGGTTTTGTAGTATAAAAATGCCGCAGGGAAGAATCCTTTTTCTTTGATTTCACAGCTAGCAATGACTGTTCTATGCCTACCGCATTCAAATGCAGAAGTGGAAAGAGTATTCAGTTCTATGAACATTATAAAAACTAAACAACGTAACAGATTATCGTTAAATACAATTAATGCTTTGATCATATTGGGAGACCAGCTGAAGAAACAAAATAAAGACTTTGCGTCTTTTGACATACCGTCAGACGTATTGGAGCTTATTGGAACGAACAAAAGTTACTCTTTTGCGATAAAACGAGTGGAATTGCAACATCATCTTTTGAGCGACTTCAGCCCTCTAAATCAACTACAGTTCTGTCAGAGCATGAAACAGAAGAGTTATTCGATCTTCTGAGTGACGACGATGAATAGCTCACATACCAGTACGTGTATGTTTTGTAACCTAATTTGAGTTCTTGCTTTCTTTTGTTACAAATATAGTTGTGTATTTCGAGTATACTTGACTACTATGATTGAAACAACAATTTACGTGTTGCGCAATTATGATAACATGTTTAATTAAACGTTAGCGTATTTTATATGTATCTTGTTGCAAGCGATGCGTCATTCAATTAAGACAATATAGCAATTACGTATAAGACAGTAATCCCCCCATACTGGCTTATTTCATCATTCACAGCACGAAATTTTCAGTACACCCCTAGTAAAATCAGTTTTAGCGACTTTCTAGCGACTTTTGATATTGAATCTAGCGACTCGGGTCTTTTAGAGTTGGCAACACTGCAGTGCGTACCGTTGCGCAGTTGGAGGTGAGCCGCCAGCAGTGGTGGATGTGGGGAGAGAGACGGCGGAGTTTTGAGAGCGGATGATCTGGACGTGTGTGCATCAGAGACAGTACATTTGTTAGACTGGATGTCATGAACTGATATGTATATTATGACTTTTGAACATTATTAAGGTAAATACGTTGTTTGTTCTCTATCAAAATCTTTCATTTGCTAACTATGCCTATCAGTAGTTAGTGACTGCATTGCAGTAGTTTGAGTAACGAAGATTTTTGTGAGGTAAGTGATTCATGAAAGGTATAGGTTATTGTTAGTCAGGGCCATTCTTTTGTAGGGATTTTTGAAAGTCAGATTGCGTTGCGCTAAAAATATTGTGTGTCAGTTTAGTGTCGATCAGAATAGGTAAAGAGCGAAATGTCTGAGTACGTTCAGTTCTGCTCAGCTGTTTGAAAATCAAATAATGTAATAGGTTTATCAGCACAGTCATTCATACATTTTTCTAAGGGGACGTTTCACATGTACAGCTAGGCGCTATGGTCGTGGTGCTGGACGATGCAACGTTAATTTGGTTTGCAGTAAATAAAAACTCCGTAAACTTTTCATTACTGCTGACTGGTAACTACGAGGGTCACTCCAAAAGAAATACACGATATTTTCTTTAACATTTAAATATTTTCAGAAATTTCACATTTTTCCAATACGTTGATACACTCTTCACTGAAAAGTTGCCATTTTTCCATACACCCACCCCTTTCAACTGCCGTTACGTGGAACAAGTTGCTTTGCACTCTCGGAGCTCTGCAGTGGTAGCTATCGACTGTATTCCCCTCGCAAACGACATAATTTGTTTAGGAAAATCGACGCGCACAAAATTCACGCGTGAACTCCTTTAAATCGCACATTTCCTCCCTTGCCTATATGCTAGTCAGAAACACTGTCCGTGTTTGGGCGGGCATTATCTTGCTGAAATATTAAGCCCAAGACGGCTGGTCGTGAGGGATAACAAAACAGGGCGTAGAATAGCGTCGAGGTACTTCCGTGTTGTAGCAATGCGGCGTGTGACAACCAGAGGGGTCCTGCTATGAAAGGAAATCATCACTCCTGGTTGTCAGCTCGTATGGCGCGCAGCAGCCAGACTGGTATCCCATTGCTGTCGGGGCTATCTCCAAACAGATCTTCTGTGGCCATCGTGGTTCAGTTCGAAGCAGGACTCATCTCTGATATTCCAGGCCGAAGACGTATCTGGAGGCGCCGTAGACAGTGTGGGTTACCAAGCAGTCGGCCGCTATACTATGCGACAGCGAGGAGTTATGGTCTGGGGTGTAATTCCTTTTCCCTGGCAGCACCTCTTTGTTTGTCATCCGAGGCAGCTTTACAGAACATCGGTACGTCGACTATATTCTACGTCCAGTTCTTTGTTCTTGTCAGTAGGCTGTTTAGGTTTTTATGTTGGTAACGCCATGTAGCGCTCTATATGAAAATCACTCACTGTGCTGTGTGCAGTATGTGGCTGGTTTGCATTGTTGCAATCTGCTATTGTAGTGTTGGGCAGTTGGCTGTTAACAGCGCGTAGCATTGCGCAGTTGGAGGTGAGCCGCCAGCAGTGGTGGATGTGGGGAGAGAGATGGCGGAGTTTTGAGAGCGGATGATCTGGACGTGTGTCCATCAGAGACAGTAAATTTGTAAGACTGGATGTCATGAACTGATATATAGGTATTATGACTTTTGAACACTATTAAGGTAAATACATTGTTTGTTCTTTATCAAAATCTTTCATTTGCTAACTATTCCTATCAGTAGTTAGTGACTTCAGTAGTTTGAATCTTTTATTTAGCTGGCAGTAGTGGCGCTCGCTGTATTGCAGTAGTTTGAGTAACGAAGATTTTTGTGAGGTAAGTGAGGTAAGGAATGAGGAGGTTCTACGCAGAATCGGAGAGGAAAGGAATATGTGGAAAACACTGATAAGGAGAAGGGAGAGGATGATAGGACATCTGCTAAGACATGAGGGAATGACTTCCATGGTACTAGAGGGAGGTGTACAGGGCAAAAACTGTAGAGGAAGACAGAGATTGGAATACGTCAAGCAAATAATTGAGGACGTAGGTTGCAAGTGCTACTCTGAGATGAAGAGGTTAGCACAGGAAAGGAATTCGTGGCGGGCCGCATCAAACCAGTCAGTAGACTGATGACAAAAAAAAAGTGATTTGTGAAAGGTATAGGTTATTGTTAGTCAGGCCCATTCTATTGTAGGGATTATTAAAAGTCAGATTGCGTTGCGCTAAAAATATTGTGTGTCAGTTTAAGCACAGTCATTTATAATTTTTCTAAGGGGACATTTCATTCTCTGTTCAGTACTGATCTCCTTACCACTGCGATGGGGTTTTTCCCTCGCCAGACTCGTCAAAGTACCGCGGCAAGGCGAGCCGTTATAGCACTGAATTGATGGCGGCCGCTTGATTTATAATTTATGCAACCCTCAACATTGAACTGCCAACGGCCTTGACGCAGTGGTAACACCGGTTCCCGTCAGATCACCGACGTTAAGCGCTGTCGGGCTGGGCTAGCGCTTGGATCGGTCACCATCCGGTCTGATGATGATGATGATGTTTGGTTTGTGGGGCGCTCAACTGCGTGGTTATCAGCGCCCGTACAATTGCCCAATCTTTGCTCAGTCCAATTTCGCCACTTTCCTGGATGATGATGAAATGATGAGGACAACACAAACACCCAGTCATCTCGAGGCAGGTGAAAATCCCTGACCCCGCCGGGAATCGAACCCGGGACCCCGTGCTCGGGAAGCGAGAACGCTACCGCGAGACCACGAGCGGCGGACAAAACCATCCGGTCTGCCGAGCGCTGTTGGCAAGCGGGCTACACTCAGCCGTTCTGAGGCAAACTCAGGAGCTGCTTGATTGAGAACCCGTCTCGTAAACTGACATACGGCCGGTTGAGCGGTGTGCTGACCACATGACCCTCCATATCCGCGTCCAGTGACGCCTGTCGGCAGAGGGTGACACGGCGGACGGTCGGTACCGTTGGGCCTTCCGAGGCCTGTTCGGACGGAGGGTACGGAGTCAACATTAAAATCGTACTTGCTCCGTATCCGATCCCTATAGGAAAGACAGTGTTTTTGCAGGAAACTTTCGACACGGCCGCCTCCAGGAGCAACATATCACGCCCCCTGGCAGCCAGTACACCGCAGCGGTGTCGGTCGCACTCACACCCTGCAGCTGGTGTGCTCGGGAGCCTCCCTCGCCTGTCGTTGTGTGCCGCGCCCTGCCTTCCCCTCGCTTCCCACGACACGCCCCACGCCCCACGCCCCTGTGGTCGCCGCCGCCTCGTTGCAGACGCAGGCCGCTGAACTGGCAGGAAGTCGGCCTCACTGGCTCAGCCGTTCTGCCGCCGGCTCACCCAGCCTCAACGTCGCTCTGGCGGCGCGGAACACGCACACCTTCGTCGCACACTCTTGCGTGCATCAAATCGCGTATCAGCGACGGACAACATTAACGATACCACAGGACGTGAGGGGTCCACCTGTACGTGGAACCCGATTTTGTAATATAATTCATGAAAAACGACCTGAAACGATTGTCATATGTAGAAGAGATCGTATTTTTGCCACCACTGAACCAAAGATGTTGCCTGAGTCGCAGATTCGATTGTAAGCAGTATCAGTTTCCATTCCATTCTGTTATACGTTGGCTATCGTCATCATCAGCCAATTCAATCGTTAGATGATGTGGCCTCTTCGAGTCGTGGATTCAGGTAGGCTTTCAGAAGTCTTCTCCAAGCGGGACGGTCTTGGGCAGTTCTCTGCCAGGTGTTACCAGCGATCTTCTCGATGTCTTTGTCCCATCTGTCTGGTGGTCTTCCTCTAGGCCTCCGGTGCTCTCTCGGACTCCACTCCAGTACTAGCTTCGTCCATCTGTTGTCTTTTCTTCTTGCGACGAGGCCAGCCCACTGCCATTTCAAGGAACCTACTGCCTCTAAGATGTCATTACCCTTCGTCACAGACCGGATGTCATCTGCCCTTTTCCTGTCCTTTCTTGTGTAGCCCAGCATTGATCTCTCCATGGCTCTCTGTGCTGTCCTAAGTTTCCCTTTTGTGAATGAGTTCAGTGTCCATGTCTCGCGGCCATACGTCATCACAGGAAGAATGCATTGATCAAATACTGCTTTCTTCAGATTTACTGGCATTTTTGATCTGAATACTTTTGAATTCTTCCCAAATGGTTGCCAGCCAAGCTTGATGCGTCGATAGATTTCTGGTATTACGTCTCCCTTCATATTTATAATCTGGCCAAGGTAGACATATTCACTGACCTCTTCTAGTAGACTGTCCTTGACTTTCACATCTCCAGCTGGGACCCATTTGTTGGATATTACTTTTGTTTTGGAAAGGTTCATGTATGACTTTAAAACTAGTGACTAGCTGTGAGATTTTAGTTGTCGGTCTATGCACGCTGCATCCACATCTACATCTACATACATACTCCGCAATCCACCAACGGTTCGTGGCGGAGGGTACCTCGTACCACAACTAGAATCTTCTCGCCCTCTTCCACTCCCAAACACAACGACGGAAAAATGACTGCCTATATGCCTCTGTACGAGCCCTGATCTCTCTTATCTTATCTTTGTGGTTTTTCCGCGAAATGTAAGCTGGCGGCAGTAAAATTGTACTGTAGTCAGCCTCAAGTACTGGTTTTCTAAATTTCCTCAGTAGCGATTCACGAAAAGAACGCCTCCTTTCCTCCAGAGACTCCCACCCGAGTTCCTGAAGCATTTCCGTAATACTCGCGTGATGACCAAACCAGTAACAAATCTAGCAGACGGAGTGGCCGTTAGGTTCTAGGCGCTACAGTCTGGAACCGAGCGACTGCTACGGTCGCAGGTTCGAATTCTGCCTCGGGCATGGATGTGTGTGACGTCCTTAGGTTAGTTAGGTTTAATTAGTTCTAAGTTCTAGGCGACTGATGACCTCAGGAGTTAAGTCGCATAGTGCTCAGAGCCATTTTTGAACAAATCTAGCAGCCCGCCTCTGAATTGCTTCTATGTCCTCCCTCAATCTCAAACGCTCAGCAGTACTCAAGAATAGGTCGTATTAGTGTTTTATAAGCGGTCTCCTTTACAGATGGACGACATCTTCCCAAAATTCTAGCTATGAACCGAAGATGACTATCCGCCTTCCCCACAACTGCCATTACATGCTTGTCCCACTTCATATCGCTCTGCAATGTTACGCCCAAATCCCTTTTTAACAAAGGAAAAAAATACAAATTGCGTAATGTAAGGTTAAATAGAAGATTCTAATGCCACATTGCAATACTAAAATTTTCGTAGATTTCACCTGTAATCTCTAAATGCAATAAAATATTCATCACAAAATTTTAATTAAAACAACTTAACGTGACTGTGTCAAGCGCTACACTACTAACGGTGTACTCAAACATACAGGATTTTTTTCCTATTCATCTGCATTAATTTACATTTATCTATATTTAGAGTTATGTGCCATTCTTTACACCAATTACAAATCCTGTCCAAGTCATCTTGTATCCGCCTACAGTCGCTCAACCACGACATCTTCCCGTACACCACAGCATCATCAGCAAACAGCCGCACATTGCTATCCACCCTATCCAAAAGATCATTTATGTAGATAGAAAACAACAGCGGACCTACCACACTTCCCTGGTGCACTCCAGATGATACCCTCACCTCCGATGAACACTCACCATCAAGGACAACGTACTGGGTTCTATAACTTAAGAAGTCTTCGAGCCACTCACATATTTGGGAACCAGTCCGATATGCTCGTACCTTAGCTAGGATTCTGCAGTGGGGCACCGAGTCAAACGCTTTCCGGAAGTCAATAATACAGTTTTTATAAAATAAGGTGATGAATGGTATTGTTTGTGCTCACACAGAGCCTGTAAATCTTAGGTCGTAGTTATTTCTATAAAAATAAAGTGTGTATCATTAATTTCTTAGTGATCCAGTACGGCTCGGTATTTATTTTCTTTTAGAAATCACCCGCCTTCTCAGTATTCGCCACGATGTCAATATCGGGATCGGGTTGGAGTCTCCGGTTCCCGCATATCTTTGAGAAGTTGGCTTCCCGTCCGCCGCGAGGCTACAGAACGAGGAAGAAGGGGCTTGCCGTGAGTTAAGCCGTCACCACACGGACCGCGCATCTGAACGTTGAGCGTGCCAAGTTTCTGACGTCATAGCGTGGAATAGTTCGGGAGTCTTTGCGAACGTGCAGAGCAATTTCTAGCATGTCAGATATTCTGAGCGTACGTCTGAGCGTTGACCAATGACATGTCACGACGCCACCTACGTCACACGCACGCCGTCTCCCTTCAGTACAGAGTCGTGAGGCGCCATATTGGCATTCATTTCAAGCCTATATGTATATATGCCGTTTCTGAGCACCAGAAAATTGAGAATCACTGGAAAACCCGTTGTTAGTTGTGTGATTCGTTCCAATAAAATAATGAGAAACATCATATTCGTGGCAACAGAAATATTGTAACTTGCGTATGATGAGAGTAGGCTATTCGAAGGCAGCGACACACTGGAGATCCACCCAAAACGCATTGTTCTTTTTGCAATTTGTTATAATTAAATTTCAATTAGTAACGTAATTATCTACGATTAACTTTTTTAGTCAGGGGTAACACAATATGATTATGTATAAGGAGTATGTTGTTGGTTTAGCGTAATCAGTAGCGTCTCTATCCAGCCGTGAGCTTTTGTTGAGGCGATGGTTCGCGTCTTAACACTTCCAATTTTTTTTCCTAACATTCGCGTTTTTATTACGCTCTGATACTTTATTATTAGTTTAATATAATTATATGCTACAATATTTGGTATGTAAATATAAGTTCACCTTTTTTTGAGGGTTGACTTTGTTCGATTGGCTTAATCTACAGGACAGCTTGCGCTACTTGTATAAAGATATTTTGCTCCTCTTTCTTTTACGCTTCGTAATTCACATGGTGCAAAGACTCTGCTACTCGGTAGGAACAGTGATCAAGTAAGACTGACCTTGGGGTTTTACTAAAATGTGGGAATGATGAAATAATGTTTATCTTATGCGGAGAAGTATTCCAAATTTGTACCGCACTGTTTGTAACGGAACTTTTACATGTCTCTGTCCGTATTGATTGGACATGGTACTTTCCTTTTCGTGGACGATGGAGGAAATGTGCGTTTTAATAGAACTAACGTGGGAATTTTACGCGCGCCCGTTGAGTAAACAGAGTGATTTACGAACTAGAAATATCCCTCAAACTGCTGTTGGAGTGCGTTACGATCGCGTATACGACGTTGGTGCCCCACGTACCGTACGCACAAGTCGCATCGTTCCTGAGCGGTCAGCAGCACGTTGAACTCGGCACGCTCAACGTTAACGTTCGACAGCACGGTCCGTGTGCCGACGGCTTTAGCTCTGGACTGTGCGTGAGGAGCGACGTCGATTTCTGAGGGCAAGGCCGCTTGGTCGGTGTGCCCCACGGAAGCAGTCGGTTTGGGACGGAACGCCGAGGGCAAGGCCGGAGTTGTTGCGATTTCGATCATCGTGTGGTCATTCAATGGCTGAGAAGTGATTTCCTGGTTCTGCACTTGGATTCCGACGAAGAATTGCGGCTAGTTTCGTGCATGAGGTGAACGTAAGCATTCTAAAATTGTGCCCGTTGGTGACTTGCGAGTGGTGTAAGCTTTGCTTCGGTACTGCGGTCTCCAGTCAGAGCGCTGCTTGGGAGGAGAGCGTTGATATCGGCACTGTCATCTATTTAGCTGCTTTAAAGTAAATGACTGTTTTGGGTCGTAGGTGGATCCAAGTGAAGCACAAAATCATTGCTTATCTTACTAAGAAACCTAAATCGGTCCCCATCGTGTCAAACTCTGTTATCTACGGTTATAACGAGTAATTAACACTGGTAGTGTCCACGACTCTGCCTCGGAGGTACTTTTAAGTGTTTTCAGTAAGGGAGAGATTGTGGAGTGTTTCAGTCGAACTCATATGAATCGTTAATTGCATTTCACTTCTTATGGTATTTCACGGTTCTACTTGTCGTGACTAAATCACCGATAGTATTTTCATAATTTAACTTGGGACGTCATTCCGTGACGAAAATTTTCTTACTGCCCTGTGCGGCTGGTCCCGGCGGAGGTTCCAGTCCTCCCTCGGGCATGGGTGTGTATGTTTGTCCTTAGGATGATTTAGGCTAAGTAGTGTGTAAGCTTTGGGACTGTTGACCTTAGCAGTTAAGTCCCATAAGATTTCACACACATTTGAATATTTTTTTCTTACTGCCTACCTGAGATTGCCTTGCAACAGTTTTTGGTTTGTCTCTTATCTACCCCACCATAATGCTGTTTGGTGCGGTGCGGTGCGGTGCGGTGTGGTAAAGTGAAAGTTCAAAATGGCACTGAGAACTGTGGGACTTAACTTCTGAGGTCATCAGTCCCCTAGAATTTAGAACTCTTTAAACCTAACTAACCTAAGGACATCACACACATCCTTGCCCGAGGCAAGATTCGAACTTGCGACCGTAGCGTTCGCACGGTTCTAGACTGTAGCGCCTAGAACCGCTCGGCCACCTTGGCCGGCAAAGTGGAAGTGTTCAGTGGTACCGCACCTATTTCGTCGCCCCTTTCAAGATTTGCGAGCCGCATCCATATCGACGTATAATCCCAATATGCAATTTGTAAGTTGGTTGCGCCCTGTAAACGTTTTGTACATCGTGGGAAATCTTTCCCGTGCCGCGTGTGATCCTGAAGGAGAGCACGGCGCACAACAGCGCATGACCACGACGAAATCAAAAGATATATGTATTGTACATATATATTTTTTAACGGATGCAACCACTGAGCTTAAGAGTTTGTGTGTCTTTTATTTATTTTGAAAGGAAAAGATTAAATACCTGTTATAATTAACATCTGTAATTTATTGTCATAATTCCTTGGCTGTAGTATCCATCACATGTAGCGAGGTTTATGGTGTAAAGTGTTTAAAAGGAAGGAAAATCTTTTGTGATACGGTGCACATCGTAGAGGCTACGGGGTTTGAGTGTACATTGATAGTAATCAGATTTTATTGCATTTAAGTTGTTGTTTTAATTAAAATTGTGTGATGAATATTTTATTGCATTTAGAGATTACAGGTGAAATCTACGAAAATTTTAGTATTGCAATGTGGCATTAGAATCCTCTATTTAACCTTACATTATGCAATTCGTATTTTTTTCCTTTGTTAAAAAGGGATTTTGAGCTTTAAGCGTTGTAAATTGATTCTGAGAGCTGTTCTTTGATCTTTAAAATAATAGTTCAGGAACTTTCATTAATAAACCACACTCCTGGAAATTGAAATAAGAACACCGTGAATTCATTGTCCCAGGAAGGGGAAACTTTATTGACACATTCCTGGGGTCAGATACATCACATGATCACACTGACAGAACCACAGGCACATAGACACAGGCAACAGAGCATGCACAATGTCGGCACTAGTACAGTGTTTATCCACCTTTCGCAGCAATGCGGGCTGCTATTCTCCCATGGAGACGATCGTAGAGATGCTGGATGTAGTCCTGTGGAACGGCTTGCCATGCCATTTCCACCTGGCGCCTCAGTTGGACCAGCGTTCGTGCTGGACGTGCAGACCGCGTGACACGACGCTTCATCCAGTCCCAAACATGCTCAATGGGGGACAGATCCGGAGATCTTGCTGGCCAGGGTAGTTGACTTACACCTTCTAGAGCACGTTGGGTGGCACGGGATACATGCGGACGTGCATTGTCCTGTTGGAACAGCAAGTTCCCTTGCCGGTCTAGGAATGGTAGAACGATGGGTTCGATGACGGTTTGGATGTACCGTGCACTATTCAGTGTCCCCTCGACGATCACCAGTGGTGTACAGCCAGTGTAGGAGATCGCTCCCCACACCATGATGCCGGGTGTTGGCCCTGTGTGCCTCGGTCGTATGCAGTCCTCATTGTGGCGCTCACCTGCACGGCGCCAAACACGCATACGACCATCATTGGCACCAAGGCAGAAGCGACTCTCATCGCTGAAGACGACACGTCTCCATTCGTCCCTCCATTCACGCCTGTCGCGACACCACTGGAGGCGGGCTGCACGATGTTGGGGCGTGAGCGGAAGACGGCCTAACGGTGTGCGGGACCGTAGCCCAGCTTCATGGAGACGGTTGCGAATGGTCCTCGCCGATACCCCAGGAGCAACAGTGTCCCTAATTTGCTGGGAAGTGGCAGTGCGGTCCCCTACGGCACTGCGTAGGATCCTACGGTCTTGGCGTGCATCCGTGCGTCGCTGCGGTCCGGTCCCAGGTCGACGGGCACGTGCACCTTCCGCCGACAACTGGCGACAACATCGATGTACTGTAGAGATCTCACGCCCCACCCACATGTTGAGCAATTCGGCGGTACGTCCACCCGGCCTCCCGCATGCCCACTATACGCCCTCGCTCAAAGTCCGTCAACTGCACATACGGTTCACGTCCACGCTGTCGCGGCATGCTACCAGTGTTAAAGACGGCGATGGAGCTCCTTATGCCACGGCAAACTGGCTGACACTGACGGCGGCGGTGCACAAATGCTGCGCAGCTAGCGCCATTCGACGGCCAACATCGCGGTTCCTGGTGTGTCCGCTGTGCCGTGCGTGTGATCATTGCTTGTACAGCCCTCTCGCAGTGTCCAGAGCAAGTATGGTGGGTCTGACACACCAGTGTCAATGTGTTCTTTTTTCCATTTCCAGGAGTGTATATTGAGGATCTTGTTGTTCATGATAACGAATGTTCACTTCCTATTTTAAAATCAAGTTAATAAAGCCATAAAATTTTAAAGGTAAAAACGGATAGTCAGACAGCAGTTAGAGTTGACGGTAAATTGAGTTCATGGTTCAGAGTAGTTTCAGGGGTAAGACAAGGCTGCAACATGTCTCCACCGTTGTTCATATTATTTATGGATCATATGTTGAGAACAATAGACTGGCTGGGTGAGATTAAGATGTGTGAACACAAGATAAGCAGTCTTGCATATGCGGATGACTTAGTTGTGATGGCAGATTCGATTGAAAGTTTGCAAAGTAATATTTCAGAGCTAGATCAGAAATGTAAGGACTACGATATGAAGATTAGCATCTCCAAAACGAAAGTAATGTCAGTGGGAAAGAAATATAAACGGATTGAGTGCCAAATAGGAGGAACAAAGTTAGAACAGGTGGACGGTTTCAAGTACTTAGGATCCATATTCTCACAGAATGGCAACATAGTGAAAGAACTGGAAGCGAGGTGTAGCAAAGCTAATGCAGTGAGCGCTCAGCTACGATGTACTCTCTTCCTCAAGAAGGAAGCCAGTACCAAGACTAAGTTATCTGTGCACCATTCAATCTTTCGACCAACTTTGTTGTATGGGAGCGAAAGCTGGGTGTATTCAGGTTACCTTATCAACAAGGTTGAGGTTATGGATATGAAAGTAGCTAGGATGATTGCAGGTACTAGTAGATGAGAACAATGGCAGCAGGGTGTCCACAATGAGGAAATCAAAGAAAAACTGGGAATGAACTCTATAGATGTAGCAGTCAGGGCGAACGGGCTTAGATGGTGGGGTCATGTTACATGCATGGGAGAAGCAAGGTTACCCAAGAGACTCATGGGTTCAGCAGTAGAGGGTAGGAGGAGTCGGGGCAGACCGAGGAGAAGGTACCTGGATTCGGTTAAGAATGATTTTGAAGTAATAGGTTTAACATCAGAAGAGGCACCAATGTTAGCACTGAATAGGGGATCATGGAGGAATTTTATAAGGGGGCTACGCTCCAGACTGGACGCTGAAAGGCATAATCAGTCTTAAATGATGATGATGATGATGATGATGAAGAGCTTTAATTAGAGAAACGATGCCTGCCCGTACCCTTCACAACTTCGACGTATTCAAAGCATTGGCCTTCGTGCGTTGTCTGATGTTTTCCCCTGTATCTATCGCAGCCAACGCCTGCGGGGCCGTGTCAGTAAGTCTGTAAGATTATCAAGGACTGAAGTGGTACTGGTTGTTTGTTAACTATACTGACCATTGTCTGTGGCAATTGACAATAGCAAGAATTGATACTGTAACTCAAAGGTAAAGCAACTGGAGCAAATTTGTAAGGTAATGAAATTTTGTTTATTTGTAAGGTGGCAGAATAAATGGTCAGATTTGCACCTTACATGAGAGCTTTATACCTCGCAATGGCAAGGTGAATGTGGCACCTAACTTAATTTGGCAGTAATGAGCAGATTTGCCTAGCAATGTGTAATGCAAAAAGGGATGACATTCGATCAGTGGTAATTAACACACCATTCCTATAATGCATGTTTGAGCAAAAGGTGAAACAAGCAGCGAGAGGTCTTTTCGTTTGGAATTCCGAGGGACAATGCAGAGGAAAGGCCGCGGCGCTACAGGGGGTACCACGGAAACCACTTAAAGGGGTGTCCTAGGCGGAAAGTCAACGACCGACCACGTGACTCAGACAGGGAGAGCGAATGTAATGGCCCATCTGAGGGAGGACAGGAAAGAAAGCTTTCAGAAAACTGCATTTCAGAATTCCAAATGGATACGAAACAAGACCAGTGACGCATTTTCGATCACGTATGAAGCAAGTGGTACACAAGTGAGAGAGTCAATGTACGTATTCAGGTGTCTGGAACAGGCACAAAACATCCTATTGGCGGAAACGCGTTAGGAAGGAGAAAATAGTCAAAGTTTCGACGCAATTTAATGGTAGGGACCTTGCGATTGGTAGAGAGAGTTTCCACAAAATAAGAGGAATGCTGCTATTGGTCGAAAAAAGTCGTGACGTGAAGAACGAAAGAACCTAGGTGGGGAGACAGTTTGGCTATGAGTAAGACAAGACAGAAATTTTTGGGGACTCTTCTGTGAACTGGCATCAAGTGCAGAATGCAGCGCATAATGCTCTGTACTATGCAGAGGAGTAATTTGTGTGAACACTGCGTTCGCAGCGGCTCATATCCAGCTAGAAATTAGCTGTAGCATCGTTTAGCTCCAACTGTGGAGAAGTGAACCAGCCAATTAGTAAATTGTTCTTGCAAGAATTGTGAGGGCATTATAATATGAATGCTGCTCCAATCATGCCTGTGTATATTGCCATATTCTAAGATTAGGAATCAGTACATGTGCTTTCGCATAACGAGAAACATAGGGAAAGTTTCTGCTGGGAAATTCAGCAAAGGTGTAATTGGTTTTATAGGAATTTCACCGGATTAGAGAGTGGCGTAGCAGACAACAGCTCATCGCAGCTTAAGGTGAATACCGCGTGAAGAGGTGTAAACTTGTTGGTTGAGCAGCTTGCGTCCACTGTAAACTCGAGCGGCCTTGGGTAATGTTTTGCTCACTTTATCACATAACCAACCATCCACTGTAAACTTGATTGTCATCCAAAAAATAGTGCCGAACTTTGAACCGGAATCGGAAGATTTTCGTAGCACTGACCAACATCATAACGTAAGTGTATGAACAATTTTGTAAAGAAACTTCTAGTTAAACTTTAATATTGCCGTGTTTAGAATAATTTAACCTTCTGAAAGTTAATATTTAATATTGTTGTGTTTAGGATTATTTAACTTTTTGATGTTGAAGAGATGTGTTATACTGACAATTGTTTTTTTTTTGTCGCATTGATAACTGTGTCAAAGCGTGTAATTTTGTGCTAATATTGCAAAATTAAACATGTCATTTCAACTTACACAGTTGTCTTCAATCCTAGAATAAGTAAACCACATAATATTGCACCTTAGATATTTAGTTTTAAGTATGCAGCAACGCGATGTGCCTTTCGCTAATTTTTACAGTACTGGCCCTTGAATGCAGTAACCAAGTATTTTCTATCAGATTTAATGTATAGGTTGCTTACGTATACCCGATTTGTAATATTTGGTGTATTTTGTAATCATGATACAGAGAAGTTAAATTTTGGAATCTGTTTTGTCAAACGATGTCAGACCTTTTGTCATCTAATAATCCAAGTATTTTTAACTACGACCGTAAGTGAGAATTGTAGAACAGTTGAGAAGTTCACTGATTTTGAAGTTAATGTTAAACATTCCACACCACATTTTGTGAAGGTAAAACCTTATTCTGAACACAACTTTTAAACTGAAGCATTCGGCCTTAGGATATCCCCTTATCAGTACCTCATCTTCTTCCACGTCGTGTTTATTTGAACCCAATGAATATTTTTTAAAAGAAATCATTTTTACAATAGAATAAGAAAAGCATTAATGTATCAGAATCAGAAAAGTATTAATATTTGTAAGAGTTTGGCTCTGAGCACTGTGGGACTTAACTTCTAAGGTCATCAGTCCCCTAGAACTTAGAACTACTTAAATCTATCTAACCTAAGGACACCACACACATCCATGCCCGAGCCAGGATTCGAACCTGCGACCATAGCGGTCGCGCGGTTCCAGACTGTAGCGTCTAGAACCGCTCGGCCACCCCGGCCGGCTTGTAAGAATTTCAATGCAGGCAGCATTGCGCAGCGCTGAGCCAGTATCCAGTATTTTCACTGAACATTTGCAAGGTTATTCATTTATCAACCAGTCTATTAATATTATTTGTATGAAGCTATTTTACGGCCGGCACTGCACATCACTGTGCCAAGACTGAATATTTGCTACGCCCGCTGTGGAGAGAACAGAATACCAAGATTACATCCGTTGCGACTGTAGAGCTAAGGAAAATTTATTTCATTGTTTATTTCCATAGGGAATTTTATCAGGTTATTGGTTCAAAATGGCTCTAACAAGGGAACCTCCCCATCGCACCCCCCTCAGATTTAGTTACAAGTTGGCACAGTGAATAGGCCTTGAAAAACTGAACACAGATCAATCCAGAAAACAGGAAGAAGTTGTGTGGAACTATGAAAAAATAAGCAAAATATACAAACTGAGTAGTCCATGCGCATCATAAGCAACATTAAGGATAAGGTCAGCTCCGGAGCGCCGTGGTTCCGTGGTTAGCGTGAGCAGCTGCGGCACGAGGGGTCCTTGGTTCAAGTCTCCCATCGCGTGAAAATTTTAATTTTTTTATTTTCAGTTTATGTGACAAACTCTTATGTTTTCATCACTTTTTTGGGAGTGATTATCACATCCACAAGAAAACCTAAATTTGGCAAAGTAGAAGAATCTTTTTATCCACTCGCCAAGTGTACAAGTTAGGTGGGTCGACAACATATTCCTGTCATGTGACGCACATGCCGTCACCAGTGTCGTATAGAATATATCAGACGTGTTTTCCTGTGGAGGAATCGGTTGACCTATGACCTTGCGATCAAATGTTTTCGGTTCCCATTGGAGAGACACGTCCTTTCGTCTACTAATAGCACGGTTTTGCGGTGCGGTCGCAAAATACAGACACTACACTTATTACAGCGAACAGAGACGTCAATGCTCGAACTGACAGATCATAACTTTGCGAAAATAAAGACTGTAAACTTTTCACTCGAGGTGGGATTTGAACCAAGGACTTCTCGTCCCGCAGCTGCTCACGCTAACCACGGGACCACGGCTCTTCTGTGCTAAAATTAGCCTTCGTGTTGCCCATCTTGCGCATGGACTACTCAGTTTGTATATTTTGCTTATTTTTTCATAGTTCCACACAACTTCTTCCTGTTTTCTCGATTGAGCTATGTTCAGTTTTTCAAGGCCTATCCACTGTGCCAACTTATAACTAAATCTGAGGGGGTGCGTTTGGGAGGTTCCCTTGTAAGCATTATGGGACTTAACATCTGAGGTCATTAGTCCCCTAGACGTAGAACTACTTAAACCTAACTAACCTAGTTAGTGTGGTTCCGGACTGAAGCGCCGAGAACCGTTCTGCCACACCGGCCGGCAAAAATTAAGTGTTTGTTCTAATGCCTACCTGCTATTACTGTACCTTCCTGTGATATTGTTAGGTAAGGTAACAGTTTCTAATTGCTTGTTGAAAACTAGTTGAAGAATTTTAATTCTATTTGCAACCGGTTGGCTTGAAATTCGTGACATTGTAATTAATTACGGTTGCTGATCACAGCCATGTTCAAAACATTAACTTTAGATTGTTATTGCCGGGAAAATTTCCATATTTTTCAACGAATCATATATGTTTCTGCGTTTAGTTTTAGAATATTCGTAATTTTTTTGCTAACATTGTTTTAAGGTAAGCAGTCGATTCGAGGGTGCATAGGGTGGCCATGTTTGAGGGCAGTGGAGTTTGAGCGACGCTAAGAGCCGGGGGTGGCGCCTGTCTGGGGATTGTATTGGTTGGTAGCCACGATCGGAGACAAGTATGTATGTAGCGACGTTCGAAAAAGACCAAGTTGAGCGCAATATAGTGGATTAGGATAGCAGACAACAGTGTATTTTGTGGGTGGTGGGGTGGGTGGTTTTGGGGAAGGAGACCAGACAGCGAGGTCATCGGTCTCATCGGATTAGGGAAGGAAGGGGAAGGAAGTCGGCCGTGCCCTTTGAAAGGAACCATCCCGGCATTTGCCTGGAGCGATTTAGGGAAATCAAGGAAAACCTAAATCAGGATGGCCGGACGCGGGATTGAACCGTCGTCCTCCCGAATGCGAGTCCAATGTTTAACCACTGCGCCACCTCGCTCGTATTTTGTGAACTGCGAACAGACTGTCGAGTGCCGTGATCGCTACATACGTATTTTATAGTGAAGCGTTGTCTCATCAGTTATTAACTTCCGCCCTTACGTAAAAGCCCCTCAGGCTGCATTTCATTTGTTTAGTCAATATATTGAAGACTATTCGTCGAAAAATAGAAATGAACTATTTGTTCAAATTATAAATCAACTTGAGTGACTCGATATTTTTGAACTTCACCGCAATACCTGAATGCATTGCTTTTTCATATTTTATTTCAGCTTGAAAATTGCGTTTACGGCAGGTGTGAGCTGGACGAAAAACGTAGCCAAACATTGGGACCAGCCACATCTCTGGACCGCTAAGTTAAGCTGAGTGTTGAGTGTAACAAATTATATAAGGCTCACCGGCCATTTGACCGTGTTCTTCTGTGCAGATGCACAAACAGTGGCCGAACTCTTACCGGAATCGGCAGTAAAGCCGCGAGTAGTGAGTATAATGAGCAGGGGCACTATGAATATAGTGCAGGACAATAAGATGCGAATGTGGGTCTCACGGGAGCCGTGCTAGAGATAAGATAGAGCGTCTGCCATGTAAGCAGGAGATCCCGGGTTCGAGTCCCGGTCGGGGCACACATTTTCTACTGTCCCCGTTGACTTGTACCAACGCCTGTATGCAGCTCGCGGCAGCTCGAGCCAAACTATTCAATCTACAGTGCGTAGCGCCCAGTACCGTTGTAATAGGAACTTACCACAAATTAAATTAAATTCATTCAGAGATCTGGAGGTCAGCATACCCCTCCACACCATAACACCTCGACCACTAAAACAATCGTTTCACAACGTCCACGGATGTATAACATATCCCCACTGCCGGCCGCTGTGGCCGAGCGGTTGAAGGCTCTTCAGTCCGCAACCGCGCTGCTGCTACGGTCGCAGGTTCGAATCCTGCCTCGGGCATGGATGTGTGTGCGTGCTGTACTTAGGTTTGTTAGGTTTCAGTAGTTCTAAGTTCCAGGGGACTGATGACCTCAGATATTAAGTTCCATAGTGCTCAGAGCCATTTGAACGATTTGTTCCCATTTTCTACCTTATGAGCTTACATACAGGATCACTAAGGAGACTGAATCCGCTGTCATCCGAGCCCACACCTCATTGGTCCACTCACTATGCTCTTGGTTCCATCACAAATCTTTGAACGGTGTACACACATCGGTCAACGTAAGTGTGACACAGTGTTCCTTCTGCATGAGCGTCTTTTTAACGATGCATTCGGTCCTCAACTCATAGACAGGATGCCATCCAGTATCGCAGCAGGAGAACCTGTTGGAAGGAAGGGACACTGGGCGAATGGTTTGGCCTGCTCGTTCCCCCGATTTAAATCTCGTTGAGCATATGATGGATGCGTTGGGCAGACGTATCGTACCAGCGGAGAGCTATTCAAATATCCGTGCAGCAGTTCATATTCTGGCTTGCTGAAGCTTCTGCGAATCATTTGACGTGAATGATGGGACAGCTCCTTTCAGTAAGCCATGGCAACGTTTCTCTTCTCCAGTTGGGGCTAGTTATACCACAGTTCTTTTCACACACTTCCCGAACGGAATCTTGTAGTCCGCGTGTGACAACCGCACCATCGCGAATCTTTGATTCCAGCCTTGCTTTAATGCTTCCATCGAAAGGAGAAGCGCCGTTAAGCGTAGTCTCAGACATCGGAGGAAGCGAGACGCTGACAGAAATAGGAATGACGCCTCCGAACCCGTCCCATCTGCCGCAGACTTTCTCTTCTGGCGCCAAACGGCTGCTAGCTGCAGTGCCGCGTTTACAGGATGCAACAGTCTGAATCCGGTGTTTCTTGATGAGGATGGTCGTTCAATAAATAAGGCACCAATATTTTTACAGCCGTTGCCTTACTTATTGAACGACCATCGTCATCAAGAAACACAGGATTTCCCTATATATATATATATATATATATATATATATATATATATATATATATATATATAGGGTGTTACAAAAAGGTACGGCCAAACTTTCAGGAAAGGAAACATTCCTCACACACAAAGAAAGAAAATATGTTATGTGGACATGTGTCTGGAAACCCTCACTTGCCATGTTGGAGCTCATTTTATTACTTCTCTTCAAATCACATTAATCCTGGAATGGAAACACACAGCAACATACCAGAGTGACTTCAAACACTTTGTTACAGGAAATGTTCAAAATGTCCTACGTTAGCGAGGATACATGCATCCACCCTCCGTCGCATGGAATTCCTTATGCGCTGATGCAGCCCTGGAGAATGGCGTATTGTATCACAGCCGTCCACAATACGAGCACGAAGAGTCTCTACATTTCGTACCGGGGTTGCGTAGACAAGAGCTTTCAAATGCCCCCATAAATGAAAGTCAAGAGGGTTCAGGTCAGGAGAGCATGGAGGCCATGGAATTGGTCCGCCTCTGTCAATGTAAGGATGCAGAGGCTTATCTCACTAGAGGTAAGATAGATACTGCCTACAGGAAAATTAAAGAGACCTTTGGAGATAAGAGAACCACTTGCATGAACATCAAGAGCTCAGATGGAAACCCAGTTCTAAGCAAAGAAGGGAAAGCAGAAAGGTGGAAGGAGTATATAGAGGGTCTATACAAGGGTGATGTACTTA
This sequence comes from Schistocerca cancellata, assembly GCF_023864275.1. Classification (NCBI taxonomy): domain Eukaryota; kingdom Metazoa; phylum Arthropoda; class Insecta; order Orthoptera; family Acrididae; genus Schistocerca; species Schistocerca cancellata. Next base: position 207,168,548 of record NC_064635.1, read on the forward strand.
AGGACAATATTATGGAAATGGAAGAGGATGTAGATGAAGATGAAATGGGAGATACGATACTGCGTGAAGAGTTTGACAGAGCACTGAAAGACCTAATGTATAGGCAGCGCCTTTGCTACCTTCATTGGACCAGCCTGCTAGGAAAATTACCATATTCTACGCTTAGTTATAATAGAATTAAAGCGTCATGAAGCGCAGAAACTGAGCCAGCCATTTTCTGGACGTTCTACCAGAGCCACTGCTCCCAACATGATAAAAGTAAAGTCATATGGCATTGTTGGCTGGGAGACCCTTTAGGCAAGGTTCAGCAGTCTAATTGGGCGGTCATTCTGTCCATCGTGCGCAATGGCACCTTTCCTTCGTAAAGTGTGAGAGGTGTGTGTTTAAGTGTGTGTGATAAGTCCACGTGACTGTAATGTGTGTGTGTGTGTGTGTGTGTGTGTGTGTGTGTGTGTGTGTGTGTAGTGTAGTGTAGTGTAGTGTTTGCGTTGGATGATTATGAGAGAAGGGACAGGGTGAAACCTGGTGCCAGCACACAACCTACACCTCTCGAATATCACGAAGGGTGCCGCCGAGCTCAACGTCCCTATCCAACGGACGGATCACCATAAACAGTGTCACGTCCTCTGACTTGATGAGATACTGCTGATAAGTTCGGAATTTAATCCATTACATTGGCTCAAAGTCTCGTGATAGGGAACTTTACACTACCAACCATCCTCCCCTTTACCTCTAAGACAAAGGGGGAGCAGCCTTGCACTTGTCGTACTCAGATGGTGACACCCAAGTACTGGTCACGCCCGACATTGCATAACTTCTGACGGGAACCAGTATAACCAACGAGGCAAGGCCGTTGGTCCCGACATGGTGAATCGGGTGAACGACATTATTCGTGAACACCGGCGCATCTCAACTGGACAGTCGCCTCTGCAGCTGTCGGTAAGGACTGAAAGCGCACGTGCACTGAAGTAGAAAATTTACAATCAGTGTGTCTGCTTACTTTACACACGTGGGAGTGGACGAGGTCTGTAAATGAATTATCACTCAAAAACAGACGCTTTCTCAGTGAGAAATGAAAGATTCATGTTGGGAATTACTGGGAGAGAGAGAAAACAAATGAATGTATCATGGGACTGACTAGAGTGGAATTCATAATTGTGGCCCGGGAAAAGAATAGGCCTCCGGTTATGTTCTGCCAGTCGTAAAAGGCGACGAAAAGGACAAACCACTAATAGGGCTAACCCCCCTTTTAGTGTGATTACTTGGTTCAGGACAGATCTAATGAAGCCTCGGACAAGCGCTGTCATCGTCGGGGACGACGCTTGCACCATATGCCCGTCCACAATGGTAACGACACTGCTAGCCAACTGGAAAATAATTAATTACATCCAAATAGAGGTGTGTTGCAGGATATGCTTCCTGCGACCACCCTAGAAGGAAAACAAAGACAGAGGATGAGATGGTCAGATGAAGTTAATCGACACCTCATGTTCTGGTATTACCAGGCAACAAACCTAGGAACCAACACAACTGGATACAGATCACAAGTATACACAACATTTATTATCAGGAACACAGAATTAAAATTTTTAACAGAACAACTACTAGCTGATCAGATCCGTCTAATAATCAAAAATAACAGGATACCCCAGTCAGAATTAGAAAACATCAGACAACAAGTACAACAAATACTGGAACAAAATAATGTGCAATCAGAAGAAGACGAAAATACAGTAATGGACTCAAACATCCCAGAGAAAACAAACAAAGAACAACACGCATCAATTAAACAATCAGAGGAAAACGTAATCTTAAGACAACCACCAGAACAAGCACAAATAGAACTCGAAGTAACACGAATGTTAGATGTAGAAGAAAATTTTCAGCTGACATATATAGAATACAAGGACACAAATACAGACATTAGACCATTCTTGCATAGACCGCCAAATAACCCACAAGTCGAAACAACAATAAAAACTATCAACACAATCATACACAACAAAATAAATGAAAACACAACTATGGAAGAGTTACAACTACTGGTTTATATAGGAGCACTCACTACACTAAATATACACACTAGGCAGAGATCAGAACCAACCAACACACAGAAGAAACCCACAAAAGCAGCATGGCAACACAGGCTACAGATCAGAATAGAAAAACTGAGAAAAGACATCGGACAGCTAACACAATTTATAAGAAATATAATGTCAGAAAAAAAACGAAAAAGATTAGGTAAAATCTCACAACAAGAAGCGATAGAGCAATTAGATGAAAAGAAGCAGAAATTACAAGCATTGGCCAAACAACTTAGAAGATACAAAAAAAGTGAAAATAGAAGGAAACAAAACCAAACATTCAACACAAACCAAAAGAAATTTTAACAGACAATAGATAACACACACATTAAAATAGACAATCCACCAAGCATAACAGACATGGAACACTTCTGGAGCAACATATGGTCAAAAGCGGTACAACATAACAGGCATGCACGGTGGATACAAGCAGAAACAGACACATACAATATGATACCACAAATGCCTGAAGTGATAATTTTGCAACATGAAGTCACCCGAGCAATTAATCCTACTCACAATTGGAAAACCCCTGGAAAAGATAAAATACCAAATTTCTGGCTAAAGAAGTTCACCCCAACACATTCACATCTAACTAAATTATTTAACAGTTACTTTGCAGACCCATACACATTCCCTGATACACTTACACGTGGAATAACTTATCTGAAACCTAAAGATCAAGCAGACACAGCAAATCCACCTAAATATAGCCCCATAACATGCCTACCAACAATGTACAAAATATTAACTTCAGTCATTACACAGAAATTAATGACACATACAACACAGAACAAAATTATAAATGAAGAACAAAAAGGCTGCTGCATAGGAGCACGAGGATGTAAAGAGCAACTGATAATAGATGCAGAGGTGACATATCAAGCTAAAACTAAACAAAAGTCGCTACACTACGCATACATTGATTACCAAAAAGCTTTTGATAGTGTACCCCACTCATGGTTACTACAAATATTGGAAATATACAAAGTAAATCCTAAATTGATACAGTTCCTAAACATAGTAATGAAATATTGGAAAACCACACTTAATATACAAACAAATTCAAATAATATGACATCACAGCCAATACAGATTAAGCGTGGAATATACCAAGGAGACTCATTAAGTCCTTTCTGGTTCTGCCTTGCTCTGAACCCACTATCCAACATGCTAAATAATACAAATTATAGATATAATATTACTGGAACATACCAACATAAAATCACACATTTGTTATACATGGATGATCTAAAACTACTGGCAGCAACAAATCAACAACTCATCCAGTTACTAAAGATAATAGAAGTACAAGTTTATATGCCAACTAGCTCTGCAGATGACGAAGAAATTGAAGAAATGTACGATGAAATAAAAGAAATTATTCAGATAGTGAAGGGAGACGAAAATTTAATAGTCATGGCTGACTGGAATTCGGTAGTAGGAAAAGGGAGAGAAGGAAACGTAGTAGGTGAATGTGGATTGGGGCTAACAAATGAAAGAGGAAGCCGCCTGATAGAATTTTGCACAGAACACAACTTAATCATAGCTAACACTTGGTTTAAGAATCATGATAGAAGGTTGCATACATGGAAGAAGCCTGGAGATACTGACAGGTTTCAGATAGATTACATAATGGTAAGACAGAGATTTAGGAACCAGGTTTTAAATTGTAAGACATTTCCAGGGGCAGATGTGGACTCTGATCACAATCTATTGGTTATGAACTGTAGATAAAAACAGAAGAAACTGCAAGAAGATGGGAATTTAAGGAGATGTTCCCTGGATAAACTGACTAAACCAGAGGTTGTACAGAGTTTCAGTGAGAGCATAGGGGAACAATTGACAAGAATGGGGGAAAGAAATACAGTAGAAGAAGAATGGGTAGCTTTGAGGGATGAACTAGTGAAGGCAGCAGAGGACCTAGTAGGTAAAAAGACGAGGGCTCGTAGAAATCCTTGGGTAACAGAAGAAATATTGAATTTAATTGATGAAAGGAGAAAATATAAAAATGCAGTAAATTAAGCAGACTAAAAGGAATACAAACGTCTCAAAAATGAGATCGATAGGAAGTGCAAAATGGCTAAGCAGGGATGGCTAGAGGACAAATGTAAGGATGTAGAGGCTTATCTCACTAGGGGTAAGATAGATACTGCCTACAGGAAAATTAAAGAGACCTTTGGAGAAAAGAGAACCACTTGTATGAATATCAAGAGCTCAGATGGAAACCCAGTTCTAAGCAAAGAAGGGAAAGCAGAAAGGTGGAGGGAGTATATAGAGGGTCTATACAAGGGCAGTGTACTTGAGGACAATATTATGAAAATGGAAGAGAATGTAGATGAAGATGAAATGGGAGATACGATACTGCGTGAAGAGTTTGACAGTGCACTGAAAAACCTGAGTCGAAACATGGCTCCGGAAGTAGACAACATTCCATTAGCACTACTGTCGGCGTTGGGAGAGCCAGTCCTGACAAAAATCTACCATCTGGTGAGCAAGATGTATGAGACAGGCGAAATACCCTCAGACATCAAGAATAATATAATAATTCCAATCCCAAAGAAAGCAGGTACTGAAAGATGTGTAAATTACCGAACAATCAGTTTAATAAGTCACGGATGCAAAATACTAACGCGAATTCTGTACAGACGAATGGAAAAACTGGTAAAAGCCGACCTCTGGGAAGATCAGTTTGGATTCCGTAGAAATGTTGGCAATGACATACTGACCCTACGACTTAATTTAGAAGATAGATTAAGGAAAGACAAACCTACGTTTCTAGCATTTGTAGACTTAGAGAAAGCTTTTGACAATGTTGCCTGGAATACTCTCTTTCAAATTCTGAAGGTGGCGGGGGTAAAATACAAGAAGCGAAAGGCTATTTACAATTTGTACAGAAACCAGATGGCAGTTATAAGTCGAGGGACATGAAAGGGAAGCAGTGGTTGGGAAGGGAGTGAGACAGGGATGCAGCCTCTCCCCGATGTTATTCAATCTGTATATTGAGCAAGCAGTAAAGGAAACAAAAGAAAAATTCGGAGTAGGTATTAAAATCCATGGAGAAGAAATAAAAACTTTGAGGTTCTCCGATGACATTGTGATTCTGTCAGGGACGGACAAGGACTTGGAAGAGCAGTTGAACGGAATGGAGAGTGACATGAAAGGAGGGTAGAAGATGAACATCAACAAAAGCAAAACGAGGATAATGGAATGTAGTCGAATTAAATCGGGTGATGCTGAGGGAATTAGATTAGGAAATGAGACACTTAAAGTAGTAAAGGAGTTTTGCTATTTGGGGAGCAAAATAACTGATGATGGTTGAAGTAGAGAGAATATAAAATGTAGACTGGCAATGCAAGGAAAGCGTTTCTGAAGAAGATAAATTTGTTAACATCGAGTATAGATTTAAGTGTCAGGAAGTCGTTTCTGAAAGTATTTGTATGTGCGTAGCCATGTATGGAAGTGAAGAATGGACGATAACTAGTTTGGACAAAAAGAGAATAGAAGCTTTCGAAATGTGGTGCTACAGAAGAATGCTGAAGATTAGATGGGTAGATCACATAACTAATGAGGAGGTATTGAATACGATTGGGGAGAAGAGAAGTTTGTTGCACAACTTGACTAGAAGAAGGGATCGGTTGGTAGGACATGTTCTGAGGCATCAAGGGACCACCAATTTAGTATTGGAGAGCAACGTGGAGGGTAAAAATCGTAGAGGGAGATCAAGAGATGAATACTCCAAACAAATTCAGAAGGATGTAGGTTGCAGTAGGTACTGGGAGATGAAGAAGCTTGCACAGGATAGAGTAGCATGGAGAGCTGCATCAAACCAGTCTCAGGACTGAAGACAACAACAACAACAGAAGTATTCAGCAATGATATAAATATGGTTCAAATGGCTCTGAGCACTATGGGACTTAACAGCTGTGGTCATCAGTCCCCTAGAAGTTAGAACTACTTAAACCTAACTAACCTAAGGACATCACACACATCCATGCCCGAGGCAGGATTCGAACCTGCGACCGTTGTAGTCGTGCGGTTCCGGACTGAGCGCCTAGAACCGCTAGACCACCGCGGCCGGCGATATAAATATGGCTTTTGGAACAGACAAATGTAAGAAAAATAGGGTAGTGAAGGGAAAACACGCTAAACAAGATGATTACATATTGGATAACCACAGCGACTGCATAGAAGCGATGGAAAAAACAGATGCCTATAAATATCTAGGATACAGACAAAAAATAGGAGTAGATAAGACTAATCTTAAAGAAGAACTAAAAGAAAAATATAGACAAAGACTAACAAAAATACTGAAAACAGAATTGACAGCCAGAAACAAGACAAAAGCTGTAAATACTTATGCTATACCAATATTGACCTACTCATTTGGAGTAGTGAAATGGAGTAACACAGACCTAGAAGCACTCAATACACTTACGCGATCACAGTGCCAGAAATATAGAATACATCACATACATTCAGCAACTGAAAGATTCACATTAAGCAGCAAGGAAGGAGGAAGGGGATTTATCGACATAAAAAACCTACATTATGGGCAGGTAGACAATTTAAGAAAATTCTTTCTAGAACGAGCAGAAACTAGCAAAATACACAAAGCAATCACTCTTATAAATACATCGGCTACACCACTGCAATTTCATTACCACTTCTACAACCCTTGAGATCACATAACATCAACAGATATAAAGAAAGTAAATTGGAGAAAGAAAACACTACATGGCAAGCACCCGAATCATCTAACACAGCCACACATTGATCAAGACGCATCCAACACATGGCTAAGAAAAGGCAATATATACAGTGAGACGGAAGGATTGATGATTGCAATACAGGATCAAACAATAAACACCAGATATTATAGCAAGCATATTATTAAAGATCCCAATACCACAACAGATAAATGCAGATAAATAGAATGAGTAGATCACTTCACAAGCGGATGTACGATACTAGCAAATACAGAATACCCCAGAAGACATGACAATGTAGCAAAAATAATACAACAACTTGCCATACAACATAAACTAATAAAACAACACGTTCCCACATACAAGTATGCACCACAAAATGTACTGGAAAACGATGAATACAAATTATACTGGAACATAACCATTATAACAGATAAAACAACACCACATAACAAACCTGACATCATACTCACCAATAAAAGGAAGAAGTTAACACAACTAATTGAAATATCCATACCCAATACAACAAATATACAGAAGAAAACAGGAGAAAAAATTGAAAAATACATCCAACTGGCTGAGGAAGTCAAGGACATGTGGCATCAGGATAAAGTTGACATTATACCAATTATACAATCAACTACAGGAGTCATACCACACAATATTCACCAGTACATCAATGCAATACAGCTACGTCCAAACGTATATATACAACTACAGAAATCTGTAATTATTGATACATGTTGAATTACCCGAAAGTTCCTAAATGCAATATAACAGTTAAAAGGAAGTCACGCTTGATCAAGGTCTGCGTCACTTTCCATTTTTAATCAGACATAACGTCTGAGAAGGAAAAGAAATAATAATGATAATAAAAGAATGGGCGGGACATGTATCAAGGCTTGTGGACGACAGATGGACCATGAATGTTGCTTGCTGGATTCCGAAAGCTAAGAAAATAGCGAGTCAGTTACACAATGGAACCAGAGTAGGTGATGTAGGAAACATGCAGGAGCCACCTGGATGTGTCTTTGACGATTGTAATGAGTGAAAAAATTTGGAGAAGTTCCTTATCTACCAGTGGATGTCAGATTGGTGCCACTGATGACGATGATGATGGTGGTGATGACACACTGATGAAGGCACTGATGAAAATGAAGGCACTGATGACATGAAGGCTCTGTTGCTGATGACGGCACGGGTGACGACGACGGCACTGACTTTGATGACGATGTTGACGATGCTGATGAGGATACTAATACGACGACGATGATGATGTTGATGACGATGATGATGTTGATGACAATGCTGGTGATGACGATGCTGGTGATGACGATGCTGGTGATGACGATGCTGGTGATGACGATGCTGGTGATGACAATGAACATAGCTGGTACCCATGGTGGCACTGACGACCATGATGATGCTGGTGACGATGATGATGCTGGTGACGATGACGACGCTGGTGACGCTGGTTACGATGCAGATGATAATTACACTTGTTACGATGAAGGCAATGTAGACGACGTAGATAATGATGGTGGTTATGACTATGCAGATGACGATGAAGGCGCTAATGGCTGTGAAGATGATGATGATGATGATGGTGATGATGAATCGCTGTCCTACAACACGTTACTGGGTTACCCTGGAAATTACCTTTTCACAACCTGCAAACGTCGAATTCACCCTGTTATCTCCATCCGTGGTTCGTAGGATACACTGCGTGAATAATACGAGTCGGTTTTCTCGTAACAGATTGCGGCACATCTACTGGTTAAGTACTTGAATGAATTATTTGTATAGAATGTTAAGGCACCTAGTATGAAATTTATTGCCGAATTGTGTTCAGGGAAGTGTAAAACACATTCCGAGTCTTAAATATGGAACAGATGTAAATGCTCCTGGAACACGGGAGGGAGGAGATGTTTTTTCTGCTGCGGCGACCACCACCACCAGCACCACCGCCCGCTGGCTGAAACCTGTTGCTGTGAGGGTAATCCCGGGCGCGCCGCTTCCGCAGAGGTCTCGGCGAATTATTAATGAGGTCGCCGCCAGACGTAACGGGGAGCGCGCTGCCAACTGCGGCTGTTTCACATTTGTGTTAACCTGCGTCTGTTTCCCGAGCTCCTGGATCCTGTGGACAACTCATATCCGTCGACGACAAGTCTCTCCATCTGCATACTTCGCAGTGCATGGTGGAAGGTGATTTAAGCCACTAGTAGCCACTCCCGTTCCTGTTCGACTATACGTCTTTGTAAGAGCACAGTTCTCGTTTATTTCCTCTTTGCTGTCTTACGCGAGGTGATCGTTGTAGGTAGTAGGATCGATCTTCAGTCTGCTGCAAATCCTGGTTGTCCGAGTCACCACGACGGAATTATCCGAATGGGACGGAAATCGCCAGACGTGATGTACACGAATGTTACAGTTTCACAAAAATTGGATGATTTATTCAAGAGGAAGATCTTCACAAATCGAGGAAGTCAATAACGCGTTGGTCCACCTCTGACGCTTATGCAATGCTAAAATATGTCCAATTGGGTCGTTAGATCGTCAAAATCCCGAGCTGGTTGGAGGGCCCTGCCCATAATGCTCTAAACTTTCTCAGTTTGGAAAGAGGTCCGACGACGTTGCTGGTCAAGGTAGGTCGGCCCCAGTCAATGAGAGTTGGGCCAAAGACCTGCCTGGAAACGCCTCGGAGAGCATTGGGATACCAACGTGACTGTCGTCCGCCACCTCGACAGCCACGAGTTCAAAGTAGGACCCATTTGGTTGTCATCCACGCCACTCTTAAAGCAAGACTGTACGTCGATGATATTCCAGTCTCGGTTGTTTGCCTGTCATAGCAAGCCATCATAGGCTTACATTTCAGCAAGATAATGCCAGCCCGGACACGGAGAGAATTTCCTTAGAAGGACAACCAACAACTTTCTCAATCAACGCCGAGCCGAAAAACTACTTGCGTCAGGACCAGAGGTGTAGCAAGGCGTAATTGACTTGGTCAACTCGTGAAGCTCTTTCTTTCGAACAACTCATCCAATTCTTCAGAAATCATTTGCTTGTTCGTACATGTACATCACATCTATTGATGTCCGTCCCATTCGGATGATCCTTCTACACTCATGCTAATAAATTAAGAATAATGCTGATACATGGTGAAACAACGTTCTTGTGGGCGGTTTGCGGGTTTAAATCACCTCGGGGTATGACCATGCGGTGTATTTGACCTGCGGTCGTCGCACGGTGGCGCTGGCAGCAGTCCACAAACGCAGAGGTGTGTTGGTGCATGTCAGAGTACGGTGCAGCGGGTAAGTGTGCAGACGTTTTCAGACGTGTGTTGAAAATGGCTCAAAAAACACATATTGATGACGTTATGAGGGGTAGAATACTAGAGCGACTGGAGGCTGGTCAAACATAGCAGGTCGTAGCACTGAACTCCCCCCCCCCCCCCTCCCCCTGTGCCACAAAGTCTGATCTCAAGATTATGGGAACGTTTCCAGCAGACAGGAAACGTGTGCAGGCGCTACAGTACGGGACGTCCACAGTGTACAGGAAGACCGATATCTCACCATCAGTACCAGCAGACGGCCACGGAGTACTGCAGGTAGCCTTGCTCGGGACCTTACTGTAGCCACTGGAACAGTTGTCTCCGGACACACAGTCTACAGACGACTGAACAGACATGGTTTATCGCCTGGAGACGTGCAAGGTGCATTCCACTGTGCCCTGGTCACAGGACAACCCGTAAAGCTTGGTGTCATGAACACAGTACATGGTCATTGGAACAGTGGTCCCAGGTTTTGTTCACGGACGAGTCTAGGTATAGTCTGAACAGTGATGCTCGCCGGGTTTTCATCTGGCGTGAACCAGGAAGCAGATACCGACCCCTTAAGGTCCTTGAAAGGGAACTATATGGAAGCTGTGGTTTGATGGTGTGAGGTGGGATTATGATTGGTGTACGTACACCCATGCATGTTATGACAGAGGAACTGTATCAGGTCACGTGTATAGGGACGTAATTTTGCACCAGTATGCCTGCCTTTTTAGAGGTGCAGTGGGTCCCACCTTCCTCCTGATGGATGATAACGCAAGGCCTCAACGAGCTACCATCGTGGAGGAATAACTTGAAACAGAAGATATCAGGCGGATGGAGTGGCCTGCCTGTTCTCCAGATCTAAACCCCATCGAGGACGTCTGGGATGCCCTCGGTCGACGTATCGCTGCACATCTTCAAACCCCTACGACACTTCAGGAGCTCCGACAGGCACTGGTGCAAGAATGGGAGGCTATACCCCAGCAGCTGCTCGAACTCCTGATCCAGAGTATGCCTATCCGTTGTGCGGTGTGTGTACGTGTGCATCGTGATCATATCCCATATTGATGTCGGGGTACATGCGCAGGAAACAGCGGCGTTTTGTAGCATATGTCTTTCGGGATGGTTTTCTCAACTTATCATCAATACCGTGGGCTTACAGATCTGTGTCGGGTGTGTTCCATATGTGCCTGTGCTATTAGAGCCAGTTTTGTGTAGTGCCACGTTGTGTGGCACCACGTTCTGCGATTATCGTTAATTTAAGAGCATGAATGTAGGTGTTTCTTTTTTCGTCTTGAACTGTGGTAAATTGGGGACTCGCAAGTCGACAATGAGTCGTCCAGCCGAGAGACTTGCAACCAGTTATTGGGCCTCACGAAATCATTGTTATTCCTTACTTTTGTGACACATTTGACAGGTTTGTTTTTCTTTCCTTTTCTTTATTGTCTTTATACTCAGATCAGGTAGACGTTGGAGCACTTTCTCAGCAGTGACACTGCGATTTGAAAATAATTGAGCCCTGGTGGCGGGTATGATGCACTTTCACGCCATTAGCGCGAAGTGCTGGCGGTAATGAGGGCGCGCGACTGTCTGGCTGGTTCGCAGAGCAGACGAAAGCGAAGGCGTCGCTCGGCTTCAGTTTCACTCGCACCTCCTCAGGCGCCTCAGCTGGCCACCCGCTCCCGTCGCAGTCGGCGTAAATACAGCCGCCGAAATGGAAAGGGTTCCACCGAAGAACACCAGTCCGTTGTTAAGCTGTCATTGTGGAGACGTTGACCATATAACGAGTCTAAAATGATTACGCTTTCATTCCATTCCGATCTGATATTCATGATTATTATCAGTATAAGTTACCAACCCCGCAGGCTAGACTACACCACAGCAGTCGTTGATGGCATGGAATTAGACATTGACCAGATTTCTTCATGAGGAAGTTTTTACCATTCCTGAAACACCTGTTCATCGTCATTTCGTGGAGGTAGCTGACGGACAGCTCTTGTAGAAGTAGAGTATCTGATTGAAGGCGTACGGAGTGTGTATGTGATGCGAACCCGCCAGTGTAGAGGGAGGTGGGCAGTATTGTGTTGTCAGTATAGAAGCTGTGACAGCGGAATGGATCGATGAGGAGAGCTCACTGACTTCGAGCTTGGACTAGTTATTGGTTGTCACCTGAGTAACAAATTCTTTGGGAACACTTCAACCCTTCTAAAGCCGCCCAAGTCGACTGTTGGTGATGTCACGGTTCAGTGGAAACTGGAAGGAACAACCACAGGTGAACTGAGCCCTGGCAGACCTGCTGTGCTGACGGACAGGGACTGTTTGGTGTTGCGGTTGGGAAAAATGGCATAAAATCAGACGAAGAAATCACTCAAGAGTTCCAAAGTTCTACTAGCGGTCCAGCCAGCACAGTGACTGTGCGTAGACAAAGAGAATGGGATACAGTGGTCAAGCAGCTTCTCATGAGCCACACATTTCTGTGCTGAAAGGTAAGCGGCGCTCGAATGGTACAAAAGCGATGCCACTGGACATTGGATGACTGGAAACGAGTGAGTTGTGGTGATGAATCACGCTTTATCCTGTACCAATGTGATGGAAGGGTTCGGGCTGGAAAACGTTACCTGCCATCATGTTATTATGCTATGGGAATGTTTTCCGTGGCTATTGCCCTCAAGACGTCGCTGAATGCGGAAGGACACGAAGACATTTCACAGCACTGTGTACTGAGGCCGGTAGAGAAATCCTTCGGCGACGATGATTGATTGTGTCGGCGTAACAGTGCACTCTGTCATAAAGCAGTGATTTATAGACAGTAACATTGCTGAACTGGACTGGCATGCCAGAGTCCCGAATTGAACGAAATGGAACGGCTTTGGCATGAGTTCCAAATCTCCAGACTCTAGAGTCCAACATGTGTACCTTGTCTGTTATCGCCTGTTGAGGAAGACTTGGCTGCCATTCCTCCACAGAGATTCAGCAGACTTAAAGCCGTTATGAAGATGAAGGGTGGACATCCCATACTGCTGTCCGTTACTGGGTGTCTGAATACATTTGATCGGATAGCGTACACATCTTCCCATATCATCCTAGACATGATCTCTGCACGACAAATCAGGGCACTTGGGCAGCTCCGGTTGGGGTCCACATATTCCGAAACGTGTTCGTTGCGTGTGGATTCTTACATTATCCTGCTGGAATATGCCTTTTGACATATTGTTCAAAAATGGCTCTGAGCACTATGGGACATCTGAGGTCATCAGTCCCCTAGAACTTACAACTACTTAAACCCAACTAACCTAAGGACATCACACTCATCCATGCCTGAGGCAGGATTCGAACCTGCGACGGTAGCAGCAGTGCGTTTCCGGACTGAAGCGCCTAGAACCGCTCGGCCACCGCGGCCGGCTGACATCCTGTTCATGCAGTGCATGAGAACATGAATTACCAGGCTTGCCACGCAATGGCGAGCAGTCAGCCTCCCTTCCATAATTATCAAACCAGTCGTGCTGTGGTATCCAAAAGCTCCTCACACCGCTATTTCTAGTGTGGTAGGGGTCGCGAGAACTGCTGCTGCTTGCGGTCTTCAGCTCGTTTACGTACACTCTGGAATCGATCCGACCGTGACACATTTGCCGCGCAGGTTTACCCGAGCGGTCTAGGGCGCTGCAGTCATGGACCGCGCGGCTGGTCCCGGCGGAGGTTCGAGTCCTCCCTCGGGCATGGGTGTGTGTGTTTGGCCTTAGGATAATTTAGGTTAAGAAGTGTGTAAGCTTAGGGACTCATTACCTTAGCAGTTAAGTCCCATAAGATTTCACACACTTTACATTTACATTTACCGCGACACACGGAACCGAGGCACATCGGCTGAACCACTCCTAACGCCACATTGTTCCAGTTGACTCTCGATTTACTCCCTGCATATTCCTGTTCTCTGTGGCACGGAGTCAGCGGTGAACGACTCTGTCAGCCCAGTTTCAGTCTCGTGCTCCTGGCGATTCGTGGTGACGCCCTGCCTGTAACCTCTAGCTGGATTTCAGTTGTTGTCATCCAGCTATTCGTCAGAGCCCATCGACCAACCCTTCGAGACCCGCGCCAGCTCCTCTTGCCAGACTGCTGTTCTCAGTTCTCTTCGTCAGCACTTGTTCTCTAGTTATTGCACCACAGCCAGCTGTGCGATCTGTCATCATGATGCTTACGAGGTGCATTCAAGTTCTAAGGCCTCCGATTTTTTTTCTAATTAACTACTCACCCGAAATCGATGAAACTGGCGTTACTTCTCGACGTAATCGCCCTGCAGACGCCATGATTCCATGGCAGCGGCGTCTGTTTTGACCACTGGAAAATCGCTGAGGCAATAGCAGCACGGCTGGTGAATGTTGGAAAAAGCCAAAAGTCACTAGGAGCCAGGTCAGGTGAGTAGGGAGCATGAGGAATCACTTCAAAGTTGTTATCACGAAGAAACTGTGCGTAACGTTAGCTCGATGTCCAGATGCGTTGTCTTGGTGAAACAGCACACGCGCAGCCCTTCCCGGACGTTTTTGTTGCAGTGCAGGAAGGAATTTGTTCTTCAAAACATTTTCGTAGGATGCACCTGTTACCGTAGTGCCCTTTGGAACGCAATGGGTAAGGATTACGCCCTCGCTGTCCCAGAACATGGACACCATCATTTTTTCAGCACTGGCGGTTACCCGAAATTTTTTTGGTGGCGGTGAATCTGTGTACTTCCATTGAGCTGACTGGCGCTTTGTTTCTGGATTGAAAAATGGCATCCACGTCTCATCCATTGTCACAATCGACGAAAAGAAAGTCCCATTCGTGCTGTCGTTGCACGTCAACATTGCTTGGCAACATGCCACACGGGCAGCCGTGTGGTCGTCCGTCAGCATTCGTGGCACCCACTTGGATGACACTTTTCGCATTTTCAGGTCGTCATGCAGGATTGTGTGCACAGAACCCACAGAAATGCCAACTCTGGAGGCGATCTGTTCAATAGTCATTCGGCGATCCCCCAAAACAATTCTCTCCACTTTCTCGATCGTGTCGTCAGACATGTGCGAGCCCAAGGTTGTTTCGGTTTGTTGCCACACGATGTTCTGCCTTCATTAAACTGTCGCACCCACGAACGCATATTCGACACATCCATAACTCCATCACCACATGTCTCCTTCAACTGTCGATGAATTTCAATTGGTTTCACAGCACGCAAATTCAGAAAACGAATGACTGCACGCTGTTCAAGTAAGGAAAACTTCGCCATTTTAAGTATTTAAAACAGTTCTCATTCTCGCCGCTGGCGGTGAAATTCCATCTGCCGTACGGTGCTGCCATCTCTGGGACGTATTGACAATGAACGCGGCCTCATTTTAAAACAATGCGCATGTTTCTATCTCTTTCCAGTCCGGAGAAAAAAAATCGGAGGCCTTAGAACTTGAATGCACCTCGTACACGTCCCTCACGCAAATGATTCGTCATTTTCAAACTTCCGAAGATGCACGTGCTTTGAGCATGCTGTGTAGCGATATCCACCTGAAAACTTCAAGACACGTTATGCATAACCATAACCGTAACCAGTACGTGTCATGTACCCTCAGCGTTGTACGTCTATAGGAATAGCTTTTTCCTGAAATTTTAATCAACTTATTGCAAAGCCATGGAGATAATGGAGTACATGTTTTGTAGCTCCATACTTAATAATCATACATAACCCGTTGCTCGACGAAAGATCTGTACCCCCAGACTGGAAAGTTGCACAGATTACATCAATATTCAAGAAAGGCGGTAGGAATAATCAACTAAATCACGTTCGCATATCATATACGTCGATAAGAAGCAGGATTTTGGAACATACATTGTATTCGAAGATTACGAATTGAATCCAAGAAAACGGTCTGTTCACTTGCCTCGAGATGACTGGGTGTTTGTGTTGTCCTCCTCATTTCATCATCATTGCTGAAAGTGGGCGAAATTGGACTGAGCAGTGATTGGGAATTTGTACGCATTTTAGCTCCCCCAAAACCAAACATTATCATCATCAAAACGGTCTATTGACACACAGTTAACACGGATTTAGGAAACACCGTTCTTGTGAAACACATACTCACGCGAAGTGTTAAAGTACTATCGACATTTTTCATTCTTCAAATTGATTCCGTATTTCTAGATTTCCAGAAGGCTTTTTAGACTGTACTACACAAGCGGCTTCTAGTGAAATAGTGTGCTTATGGAATATCGTCTTAGTTAGGTCACTCAGTTCGTGATTTCCCTTCAGAGGGGTCACAGTTCCTAGTAACTGAAAAGTGGTCGAGTAGAACAGAAGTGATTTCTGGTGTTCCCCAAGGTACTGTTAGAGGCCGCATGCTGTTCCTTATCTATATTAATGATTTGCGAGACAATCTGACCAGCCGTCTTAGGTTGTTTGTAGATGATGCTGTCGTTTATTGTCTAGTAGATTCACCAGAAGATCAAATCCAACGGGAGAACGATTTAGAAAAGATATCCGTATGGTGCAAAAACTTGCAATTGACCCTAAATAATGAAAAGTGTGAGGTCATCCACATAAGTGCTAAAAGTAATCCGTTAAATTTCGGTTACACGATAAATCTGTCAAATCTAAAGACCGTTAATTCAGCTAAATACCTAGGAAACACAATTAAGAACAATTTAAATGGGTAAGAACATATAGTAAATGTTGCAAGGAAGAGCAACCAAAGACTACCTTTTATTGGCAGAACACTTAGAAGATGCAACAAATCTGCTAAAGAGACTGCCTACACTACACTTGTCTGTCCTCTTGTGGAGTGTGGGATCCTTACTACACAGGATTAACGGACTACATCAAGAAAGTTCAAAGAAGAGCATCACGTTTTGTATTATCGAGAAATAAGGGAGAGTGTGTCCCTGACATGATACAGGATTTGGGGTGGACATCATTCGTTGCGGCGTAATCTTCCCACGAAACTTCAATCGCCAATTTTCTCCTCCGATTGCGAAAATATTTTGTTGGGATCATTTCAAATGTACGTGACGGCTGGTCTAGCGCCTGAATATAGAGCAACCGCACCAAAGGGTTGTCGAAGGTGTTGCCAAACCTTCACCCGCTAAAGCGACCGCCAGGCTGAACCGGTGTCGAAATTTGTGCGCTGTGGATAATGTGACTCATCAGTATTGACTTCAAATCATGTAACACAGAGATTATCTGACTGTCCTTCAATGCAGTTCAACTATTGATCGCAAGTCGATAAACGCTGTATATCAGTGGAGCTACATTCTTCTTTCTTTTATACAGATAGAGCACTATTGACTCCCTGGCTATCAATTACTATTAAACCCATTTCAGATCAGTATCAGTCAGTTCTGACCGGCTAAGTACATGCATTACAATACATCATACATCTAAAGACAAGACTGGCTTTTAACAATGTCGGCAAATATTTTCAGTTAGCAGCGGGCACAGTCTGGCGTTCTCCGACTGCTGTTGTCTTCCTGCCGCGCTTTTGGGCACCTTGATGGCAGTGGTCGGTTGCTGTTGCTCCACCTGCCTTATCAGCGGCAG
Source organism: Schistocerca cancellata (assembly GCF_023864275.1). Taxonomy (NCBI): domain Eukaryota; kingdom Metazoa; phylum Arthropoda; class Insecta; order Orthoptera; family Acrididae; genus Schistocerca; species Schistocerca cancellata. The sequence goes on from NC_064635.1 coordinate 207,186,203, forward strand.
CGTAGCTCGAGTAATTACAACATTCTGAAACAGTTTTAATACATTTAACGCACGGGAAATGCCCCACAACAGTACTTCGGTTGCCTATCAGCAGTCTTGTTATTAATACCTAGGAACTAGATGGCGTACTCAAGTACTGAAAATTGACCCTGATGTTCGCTGTAGGCTTGCATCGGCTAGCACTGTCACTTCCATCCTTTCCTGTTCCCTTTCCGAAAGGCGCAGTAAATTCACCATCAAGGATGTTTCGCAGGATGTAGGTAGGAGGAAGCGGTATATTGATTGACCATTCTAGAAACGCTAGAAACGGGAATACTCTGACTTTTACTCGAACTGCTGCAAGTTTCGCCACACGATCTTCATTGGATTCTTGGGACCGCCTAGTCTTTTAGATGTTCTGATGTATTCATAAAGACTCAACCATTTCCTAGAAAGTTTTTTAAGGAAAGGGAGTCAAAATGTAATGAGTAGGCACACATTTTACGAAGCAAAACTTAATAAATTCATGTAGCGCAGCAAAGAATATAAATAAACCCTATTGTAGAAATAGAAAAACAATGTCGATAAGTTTTTAATACACAAAGCGAAATCAGTAAATCTGTATACCCTACCCAAGTAAATTTGTACACTACCTGATCAAAAGTAACCGGACACCACCAAAAACATACGTTTTTCATATTACGTGCATTCTGCTGCCACCCACTCCCAGGTACTCCATATCAGCGACCTCAGTAGCCATTAGACTTCCTGAGAGAGCAGAATGGGGCGCTCCGCGGAGCTCACGGATTTCGAACGTGGCCAGATGATTGGGTGTCACTCATTTCATAGTCTGAAGGCGAGATTTCCACACTCCTAAACATCCCTAGGTCCACTGTTTCCGATGTGATAGTGAAGTGGAAACGTAGACACGTACGGCACAAAACCGTACAGGCCGATCTCGTTTGTTGACTGAAAGACACCGCCGACAGTTAAAGAGGGTCGTGATGTGTAATAGGCAGACATCTATCCAGACCATCATACATGAATTCCAAACTGCATCAGGATCCACTGCAAGTACTATGATAGGTAGGCGGGAGGTGAGAAAACTTGGATTTCATGGTCGAGCGGCTGCTAATAAGCCACACATCAATCCGGTAAATGCCAAACGACGCTTCGCTTGGTGTAAGGAGCGTAAACATTGGATGATTGAACAGTGGAAAAACGTTGTGTGGAGTGACGAATCACGGTACATAATATAGGGATCCGATGGCAGGGTGTGGGTATGGCGAATTCCCGGCGAATGTCGTCTGCCAGCGTGGGTAGTGCCAACAGTAAAGTTCGGAGGCGGTGGTGTTATGGCGTGCTCGTGTTTTTCATGAAAGGGGGCTTCACCCCTTGTTGTTTTGCGTGGCATTATCACAGTACAGGCCTAAAATGATGTTTTAAGCACCTTCCCGCTTCGCACTGTTGAAGAGCAATTTGCGGATGGCGATTGCATCTTTCAACACAATCGAGCACCTGATCATAATGGACGGTCTGTGGCCGAGTGATTACACGACAATAATATCCCTGTAATGGACTAGCCTGCACAGAGTCCTGACCTGAATCCTATAGCATGTTTTGGAACGCCGACTTCGTGTCAGGCCTCACCGACCGACGTCAATACGTCTCCTCTGTGCAGCACTCCGTGAAGAATGGGCTGCCATTCCCCAAGAAACCTTCCAGCACCTGATTGAACGTATGCAAACGTATGCCTGCGAGATTGGAGGCTGTCATCAAGGGTAAGCGTGGGCCAACACCATATTGAATTCCAGTATTACCGATGGAGGGCGCCACGAACTTGAAAGTCAGTTTGAACCATGTGTCCTGATACTTTTGACCACATAGTATATTCCTAACGATGAGATTACAGCGCCTAATTATGTCACTGAAATAAACTTCTGAAAATACATGTGTCGCAGGGTTCAAAACACTAACAAAGCCAACTTTTTGTAAACTAACAGCGGCATCGGTTTTCTGTTTGGTGAACTACGCCATGGTGATTAAATATCCGAACCACTGCTGAGAAGACGATTTTAGACTAAATTTTAAATTGCAATTTATTTTTAGTATTCCAGTTTTGATTACATGAAGCCCATATTTTGCTCCGAGATGCTCCAAGTTATCCGTGGAAACCCCACCAAAATTCGTCTAACAGCTTTGGAGATTAGCGTGTTCAAATAGAAAAGCAGATGGACACGGCCGTTTTAGAGTTTTAATATTAGCATAGATACAGTAAATTAATAACTCGTCCCTTATTTATAACACATTAGTTTGAAACCTATGTTACTATTCTTATACTAATTAAAATTATTCATTAACCTAAATAATTAGAGGACACCACAAGGTTTTATGGAGATTTTCAGATTATTGTAGAATTTCCTCGTGACGGTGTAAGTCCTCGGTCTTCCACAGGAAAGTATCAAGACCTGAAGTAAACTTCACTCTGCTAATTAACCGTTTCTGTAAACGATATTGTATGTCCTTACAATTTGTGTATGTAGTCATGTTTGTACGATATGTCACGAACCGAGCCGGCGCTGTTCAACGATTTCATGGAAATTCTTGGAAACTTGCGGTAAGACCCTATGGGACCAAACTGCTGAGGTCCTCGGACCCTAGGATTACTCACTATCTAACTTAAATCTAACTTACGCTAAGGACAGCATACACCGATGCCCGAGGGAGGACTCGAACCTCCAACGGGGGGCAGCCGCGTGAACCGTGGCAAGGCGCCCAAGACCGCACGGCTACCCCGAGCGGCACGATTTCATGGCACTCTTCCGTAGCACGTTTGTGAATGGCATGATGCGTGTAACTTGAATGTATGATCCTGTGGTTATGTTAGTAAATAAGAGGATTTTCTATGTATTGTACACGTTCGTTGTCGTACTTAATACAGTCAAAATGTCGTAAGCAAACCTTACGGATCTACTGCACCTTGCTGGAAGTCTAATGAAGACTTACTAGACCTTGTTAGTTACTTGGAACCGCACATGGTGTCATGATGAAATACGGGCAAAAATAGAGTGTTGGAATATTTGCGCAGGGAACTGAAGGACATTTGCTGACTGCAGCTGCCGGCGGATTAATAGGTGGAAACCGTACTGTTTCAATAACATTACGCGGAAGCGAGTTTTCCCGTAGACTTCCTACTACTGTTTTTCCATCGCTGTAGATACTCACAAAGCAGTGGTAGCATGGCACGTCATGGGCATTGTACGTTCTGTGTTCAGGGTGTGAAAGGCGACGTCCGGGAGCTAACTGTGGAGTGTTACTGTGGGGACAAGTGTGAACGCAGCAGCAGTTGGCGAGGCGCACAGGCAGCGTTGTTGCCAGTTTATGGACACTCAGCTACGTCGCGCTCTCTTGAGGCTGGCATCAGATTGGCGCTAGACAGCGATGGGATAGATTTGGGTTCAAAATGGTTCAAATGGCTCTGAGCACTATGGGACTTAACTTCTGAGGTCATCAGTCCCATAGAACTTAGAACTACTTAAACCTAACTAACCTAAGGACATCACACACATCCATGCCCGAGGCAGGATTCGAACCTGCGACCGAAGCGGTCGCGCGGTTCCAGACTGAAGCTCCTAGAACCGCTCCGCCACACTGGCCGGCCTCGATTTGGGTTCGTACTATTTTCGAAATGATCAATCGAGCATAGTCCTAATATCGCTGTCGTCACCCGACTGTAGAGTTTCGGAACACGTTTGAAGCTCGCCCATTTTGAACTCCATGGAGTTTGGAAATCTCTTCCGTAAGAATCAACGCGGTTTTTGCAAAAAAAGAAAAAAAAAAAAGACCGCGAGACACACAGTTTCAGAACGCATTTCCAAACAGTGTCACACTGTCGCTTAATGGACCAAACCCGAGAGCGATGGATATCAGGGAAGCTTTGCAACTGGATTGAAGACTGACCAGCAAACACATTGCGAAAAAGGAGTAAGGTGTCACTTTTTTGAAAACCCGTCGTTTCCCCCATTGCGATGCAGAAGTTTGGCTCAAAGGTGCCTATAACTTTCCTCTGTAATGGTGCAAAAAACGTAATGCTCTGGCTCGGTGGCGCTTCAGACACCAATATGAACAAAGGCCAGAGATCAGTAGTTCATGCGAGTTCTAAGGTCGGATGAGGGTGTCGCATTAGCACCAAAATTTTGCGCAGAACCACCGTGGACGTGTTGCACGATAAGGAGGTCGTCGCAAACCCCCTTACCCACATCGCAACCTTTCTCTTCACGCCTCTGCTACGGACTTCAGGATCACGACACGCGCCATTGAGCTCAAGCTATTTTCCTTCGCACGGCTGAGGAAAACATTCAGACAGACCCCTGCACAGAATCGACACGAACAAGCCTCACGAGGTGACATAAAGAGTGTCAATGAAACCACCCCTTTCCTTGGGGCGCTTATTTCACACACATTTCACTTCAGTTTAGAAGATGATGAACAACAGAACTATAAAATCCCTTTACTTTACGTCTGTGGTCAGAAATTTTTTTGTCATCAGACTACCGGTTTCGGTCTATAATGACCATCTTCGGATCCGTTTTATAAAAACATCGACTAATGTCTGTAATTACCATCTGAAGTTGCTGCTTGCAGGCGTATGGAATTCGAGGGGTGTCAAAGGCGCTGCCTGCTTCTAGGTGCCAAGGAATCGACATCTGAAGATGATCGTTATAGACCGAAACCGCTAGTCTGATGACAAAAACTTTGTGACCATAGACGTAAAGTAATTTATTCTATATTGGGCTCACTGTTTTATTCGCGACCATGTCGCAGCTTGGCCAACCCATCTTGAAGGACATCGCAACCCCATTGAATGTGATCTGAACCCTTTGGATTGCTAGGTTGGAACCCATTAGAAGAAATTTGAACGTGATCCGAAGCAGCAAAAGGCGTTCATGATTTTTCGCGTCTCCTATATTTCGACGGGGACGGGGACAAGGGTGGGCGACGTGGGTGGCGGGGGGGGGGGGGGGGGGCGAAGGAGGGGGCTGCAACAGTAGTGAAATGTGAAACTTCCTGGCAGATTAAAAGGGTGTGCCGGACCGAGACTCGAACTCGGGACCTTTGCCTCTCGCGGGCAAATGCTCTACTAACTGAGCTACCCAAGCACAACTTACGACTCGTCCCCGCAGTTTCAATTCTGCCAGTACCTTTCAAAGAACAACTTCTGTTAAGTTTGGAAGGTAGGAGACGAGGTACCGGTGGAAGTACAGCTGTGAGGACGGGTCTTGAGCCGTGCTTGTGTAGCTCAGCTGGTAGAGCACTTGCCCGCGGAAGGCAAAGGTCCCGAGTTCGAGTCTCGGTCCGGCACACAGTTTTAATCTGCCAGGAAGTTTCATAACAGAGGACTCTCCGCTGCAGAGTGAAAATCTCATTCTAGTAGTTACGTGTGTTCCTCGGCATCACCCTCAGAACCATCTTTGTCGAGCACTTTAAAAATGCACCTGTACAGGCAACCCTTGTACAATTCCTAGGCGCCTGGGGGCAGGCAGCGCCTCGGATTCCAGCCGCCTGCAAGCAGTGCAGTGCCAGTCAGTTGAGGAGTGCCGACGTGCAGGCGCCTGAGAATCGCTCACGGGATTTTGTCTATACAGGTACATTGTTAAACTGCTTGACAAAGGTGCGGGGGTGGCAACGAGGATGCTGCAAACTGGTGAGCCTCAGAGGGCTGCCATTTTATACACGCCATGTTAATTTCCACTCATCCATGATCACGCCAAAGGAGAACACGAAACATCGTAGTTTTTCCTTTTTTTTGTGAGTCGTCACTCTTTTGACTGGTTTCATACGACCCATCACGAATTACAGCTTACGTCTTCAATTATGTGCTGTATGTATTCCTACCTCTCTCTTCCTCTACAGTTTTTACCCTCTACAGGTCACTACACTGCCATGGAAGTTATTCCCTGCTATTCCTTGCTCTCATCCCATCCTTTGTTCTTGTCAGTGCTTTTTCAGACATCGCTTTCCTCGCCGATTCTGCGGAGAACCTTCTCATTCCTTACCTTATCAGTCCACCTAATTTTCAACATACGTCTGTCACACAACATCTCAAATGCTTCGATTCTCTTCTGTTCCGGTTTTCCCACAGTCCACGTTTCACTACCATACAATGATGTGCTCGAAACGTACATTCTCAGAAATTTCTCCCGCAAATTAAGGCCTATATTTGATACTAGTAGATTTCTCTTCGCCAGGAATGCTCGTTTTGCCTTTGCTAGTCTGCCTTTCATGTCCTCCTTGCTCCGTCCGTCCTGGGTTATTCTGCTGCCAAAGTAGCAGAATTCCTTAACTTTAAGTACTTTTGACCATCAACCCTGAATCAAGTTTCCCGCTGTTCTCATTTCTGATACTTCTCATCACTTTCGTCTGTCTTCGATTTACTCTCAATCCAAGGCCTGTACTAATTAGACTGTTCATTCCATTCAGAACATCCTGTTATTCTTCATCACTTTCACTGAGGATAGCAATGTTATGAGCGAAGCTTATCATTGATAGGTATCTTCAGCTTGAATTTTAATCCCACTCTTGAACCTTTCTTTTATTTCCGTCATTGTTTCTTCGATGTATAGATTGAACATTACGAGCGAAAGACTACATGCCATAAGAAGAAACCGTGATTTCAACGTTGGGCGTAATGGTTCTGATTTCCATTGCAGAGATGTCAAAAGAAGGGGTGAAATGTGGCTAAAGGACTTTTTGATGATGTTCGACCACGGCGGTTTTGGGCAGAATTGTAGTGAAATTTGGTGCCAATGTGACATCATTTACCCACCTTACAGCTCGCATAAACTTATGAGTTCCAGATTTATTTTCATGTGCCGAACCCGAGGGTGACATCGCAGGGAACTACGCCATTATAGGGCACCATTGAACCAAACATCTGCGTCGCAATGCAGGAAAATGACGGGGTTTCAAAACAGTGTGCTTTTAATTCTTTTCCGCACTGTAAAACAAAGCATTGGTTACCATTGCTCTTCAGAACAGATATAACTGCTCTGAAAAATCGTGTTGTGGATTGCCTTATTATTAGTAGCGTTTTCTGTCGTAAGCCTTCATCTTGATAGCCATAGGAACGCAGAGGAAGAAAGCAACTGCAGAAACAAAAAAAGTTGGTTATTTCTTTGAGTTGATGGATTACGACCGAAACTGATAATAATAATAATAATAATAATAATAATAATAATAATAATAATAATAGGCCTCCGGTATGTTCTGCCAGTCGTAAAAGGGACGAAAATAACAAACCACTAATAGGTCTAACCCCCCTTTTAGTGTGATTACTTGGTTCAGGACAGAACTAAAGAAGCCTCGGACAAGCGCCGTCATGGTCGGGGACGACGCTTGAACCCTATGCCCGCCCACAATGGTAACGACACTGCTAGCCAACTGGAAAATGATTTAAATCCAAATAGAGGTGTGTTGCAGGATATGCTTCCTGCGACCACCCTAGAAGGAAAACAAAGACAGAGGATGAGATGGTCAGATGAAGTTAATCGACACCTCATGTTCTGGTATTACCAGGCAACAAACCTAGGAACCAACACAACTGGATACAGATCACAAGTATACACAACATTTATTATCAGGAACACAGAATTAAAATTTTTAACAGAACAACGACTAGCTGATCAGATCCGTCTAATAATCAAAAATAACAGGATACCCCAGTCAGAATTAGAAAACGTCAGACAACAAGTACAACAAATACTGGAACAAAATAATGTGCAATCAGAAGAAGACGAAAATACAGTAATGGACTCAAACATCCCAGAGAAAACAAACAAAGAACAACACGCATCAATTAAACAATCAGAGGAAAACGTAATCTTAAGACAACCACCAGAACAAGCACAAATAGAACTCGAAGTAACACGAATGTTAGATGTAGAAGAAAAATTTCAGCTGACATATATAGAATACAAAGACACAAATACAGACATTAGACCATTTTTGCATAGACCACCAAATAACCCACAAGTCGAAACAACAATAAAAACTATCAACACAATCATACACAACAAAATAAATGAAAACACGACTATGGAAGAGTTACAACTACTGGTTTATATAGGAGCACTCACTACACTAAATATACACACTAGGCATAGATCAGAACCAACCAACACACAGAAGAAACCCACAAAAGCAGCATGGCAACACAGGCTACAGATCAGAATAGAAAAACTGAGAAAAGACATCGGACAGCTAACACAATTTATAAGAAATATAATGTCAGAAAAAAACGAATAAGATTAGGTAAAATCTCACAACAAGAAGCGATAGAGCAATTAGATGAAAAGAAGCAGAAATTACAAGCATTGGCCAAACAACTTAGAAGATACAAAAAAAGTGAAAATAGAAGGAAACAAAACCAAACATTCAACACAAACCAAAAGAAATTTTAACAGACAATAGATAACACACACATTAAAATAGACAATCCACCAAGCATAACAGACATGGAACACTTCTGGAGCAACATATGGTCAAAAGCGGTACAACATAACAGGCATGCACGGTGGATACAAGCAGAAACAGACACATACAAGATGATACCACAAATGCCTGAAGTGATAATTTTGCAGCATGAAGTCACCCGAGCAATTAATCCTACTCACAATTGGAAAGCCCCTGGAAAAGATAAAATACCAAATTTCTGGCTAAAGAAGTTCACCCCAACATATTCACATCTAACTAAATTATTTAACAGTTACTTTGCAGACCCATACACATTCCCTGATACACTTACACGTGGAATAACTTATCTGAAACCTAAAGATCAAGCAGACACAGCAAATCCACCTAAATATCGCCCCATAACATGCCTACCAACAATGTACAAAATATTAACTTCAGTCATTACATAGAAATTAATGACACATACAACACAGAACAAAATTATAAATGAAGAACAAAAAGGCTGTTGCAAAGGAGCACGAGGATGTAAAGAGCAACTGATAATAGATGCAGAGGTGACATAGCAAGCTAAAACTAAACAAAGGTCGCTGCACTACGCATACATTGATTACCAAAAAGCTCTTGATAGTGTACCCCACTCATGGTTACTACAAATATTGGAAATATACAAAGTAGATCCTAAATTGATACAGTTCCTAAACATAGTAATGAAATATTGGAAAACCACACTTAATATACAAACAAATTCAAATAATATCACATCACAGCCAATACAGATTAAGCGTGGAATATACCAAGGAGACTCATTAAGTCCTTTCTGGTTCTGCCTTGCTCTGAACCCACTATCCAACATGCTAAATAATACAAATTATGGATACAATATTACTGGAACATACCCACACAAAATCACACATTTGCTATACATGGATGATCTAAAACTACTGGCAGCAACAAATCAACAACTCAACCAATTACTAAAGATAACAGAAGTATTCAGCAATGATATAAATATGGCTTTTGGAACAGACAAATGTAAGAAAAATAGCATAGCCAAGGGAAAACACACTAAACTGGAAGATTACATATTGGATAACCATAGCGACTGCACAGAAGCGATGGAAAAAACAGATGCCTATAAATATCTAGGATACAGACAAAAAATAGGAATAGATAATACAAATATTAAAGAAGAACTAAAAGAAAAATACAGACAAAGACTAACAAAAATACTGAAAACAGAATTGACAGCCAGAAACAAGACAAAAGCTGTAAATACTTATGCTATACCAATATTGACCTACTCATTTGGAGTAGTGAAATGGAGTAACACAGACCTAGAAGCACTCAATACACTTACACGATCACAATGCCAGAAATATAGAATACATCACATATATTCAGCAACTGAAAGATTCACATTAAGCAGCAAGGAAGGAGGAAGGGCATTTATAGACATAAAAAACCTACATTATGGGCAGGTAGACAATTTAAGAAAATTCTTTCTAGAACAAGCAGAAACTAGCAAAATACACAAAGCAATCACTCTTATAAATACATCGGCTACACCACTGCAATTTCATAACCACTTCTACAATCCTTTAGATCACATAACATCTACAGATACGAAGAAAGTAAATTGAAAAAAAAAAAAAAAACACTATGTGGCAAGCACCCGTATCATCTAACACAGCCACACATCGATCAAGACGCATCCAACACATGGCTAAGAAAAGGCAATATATACAGTGAAACGGAAGGATTCATGATTGCAATACAGGATCAAACAATAAACACCAGATATTACAGCAAGCATATTATTAAAGATCCCAATACCACAACAGATAAATGCAGACTTTGCAAACAACAAATAGAAACAGTAGATCACATCACAAGCGAGTGTACAATACTAGCAAATACAGAATACCCCAGAAGACATGACAACGTAGCAAAAATAATACATCAACAGCTTGCGTTACAACAACACGTTCCGACATACAAGTATGCACCACAAAATGTACTGGAGAATGATGACTACAAATTATACTGGAACAGAACCATTATAACAGATAAAACAACACCACATAACAAACCTGACATCATACTCACCAATAAAGGGAATAAGTTAACACAACTAATTGAAATATCCATACCCAATACAACAAATATACAGAAGAAAACAGGAGAAAAAATTGAAAAATACATCCAACTAGTTGAGGAAGTCAAGGAGATGTGGCATCAGGATAAAGTTGACAACAGGAGTCATACCACACAATATCCACCAGTACATCAATGCAATACACCTACATCCAAACTTATATATACAACTACAGAAATCTGTAATTGTTGATACATGTTCAATTACCCGAAAGTTCCTAAATGCAATATAACATATACCGTACAGTTAATAGGAAGTCACGCTTGATCAAGGTCTGCGTCACTTTCCATTTTTGACCACACATAACGTCTGAGAAAAGAAAGAAATAATAATAATAATAATAATAATAATAATAATAATAATAATAATAAACGAAAACAATACAGCTTTGTGTCACGCTGTTTTCAAAACATACACTGAAGCGGTAAAGAATCTTATATACGCCTGCGCATTCAAATACAGAGATATGTAAACAGGCAGAATACGGCGCTGCAGTCTGCAACGCCTATATAAGATAACAAGTATCCAGCGCAGTTGTTAGTCGGTTACTGTCGCTACAACTGCAGGTTATCAAGATTTAAGTGAGTTTCAACGCCGTGTTATGGTCGGCGCACGAGCGACGGGACACAGCATCTCCGAGGCACCGATGAAGTGGGGATTTTCCCGTACGACGATTTCACGAGTGTACCATGAATATCAGGAATCCGGTGAAACATCAAGAGTCCGACATCGGTGCGGCCGGAAAAAGATCCTGCAAGAATGGGACTAACGACGACTGAAGAGAATCGCTCAACGTGACTGAAGTGTAAATCTTCCGTAAATTGCTGCAGATTTTAATGCTGGGCCATCAACAAGTGTCAGCATGCGAACCATTGACGGAAACATAATCGATATGGGCTATTGGAGCTGAAGGTCCACTCGTGTACCCTTGATGACTGCACGACACTGAGCTTTACACCTCACCTGGGTCCGTCAACAACGACATTGGGCTGTCGATCCCTGGAAACATGTTGCCTGGGTGGGCGAGTCCTGTTTCAAATTGTATGGAGCGGATGGACGTGTAGTGGTATGGAGACAACCTCATGAATCCATGGACCTGCATGTCAGCAGGGACTGTTCAAGCTGGTGGAGGCTCTGTAATGGTGAGGGGCGTGTGCAGTTGGAGTGATATGGAACCCCTGATGTGTCAATATATGACTCTCACAGGTGACATGTACGTAAGTATCCTGTCTGATCACCTGCATCCATTCATGTCCATCGTGTATTCCGACGGACTTGGACAATTCCAGCAGGACAATGCGACTTCCCACACGTCCAGAATTGCTACAGAATAGCTCCGGGAGCTCTCTTCTGAGTTTAAACACTTCCTCTGGCCACCAGACTCCCCAGATATTGAGCATATCTGGGGTGCCATGCAGCGTGCTGTTGAGAAGAGGTCTCTACCCCTTCGTACTCTTACGGATTTATGGACAGCCCTGCAGGATTCATGGCGTCAGGTCCCTCCACCACTACTTCAGACATTAGTCGAGTACTTGCCAAGTCGTGTTGCGGCACTTCTGCGTGCTCGCGAGGCCCCCTCATGATATTAGACAGGTGAACGAGTTTCTTTGGCACTTCAGTGTATTACTGGTGTTTAGAGCCTCCTGAAGAAAATGTTAGACGCAAGTGACGTAGTGGATTGCGTCCGAAGCTCCAGGAGGACATTCGCGGATGACGCTGTTGTATGCAAAGTAGGCGAAACGGTAGAAAATTGTAGTGAAATCCAGGTTGACTTACAGAGGCTCAGCAGTTCACCATCAACATAAACCAATGTAACGTGTTGCGCGTAAATAGGCGGAATGATACACTGGTGAACAGGTATACGCTCTCACAATAACCAATGGATTGACGAGCATGAAATATCTGGGAGTATGTGTACTAAGCGATTTAACGTGGGACAAACAAAAAAACTGACCGCATGAAAAGTAGGTATCGGCTGAGGTTCTTTGGAAGAACCCTCAGAAAGAGTAGTACACTCACAAAGGAAGTAGCTTTCGACCAGTACTTGAATATTGCCCGTCAGTATGGTGTCTACGTTTTGTTACAGGTTCATTTAGTAAGAGTCGCTGAGGTGATCTGCCAACTCCAGTAGTAGGCGCCTGCAAAAGAGGAGTTCTTCATCATGGTGTTATCTACTGCACTTCCTGTCGCTCAGGAACATCAGGCTTTTAACTCGCTCTTTGGAAATTCCTTCCAAAAATGAGGTGCGACGTAACTCAGATTGTGGACGTCATGCTTTGTCTCGCTCATCATAACACTTCACTCACGGAGGCTTGAAGTTTCTTCTGTGCAACACCATAGAAGGGGAAATTTTGATGGGAAGTCGTGCAAACGAGCGAGTTTTCATACCCAAAATCTCGGTTATTCCTACGAACTTACTTTTTCGCTTTAAACGTGCAAATTCCCGGTGAGCTCACCATGACGATAAACAAAGGGTAAAGCCGTATGCTGCCTGTAGTGGTTGTGGACCTCAGCGCTAGTTGCTTTTCACATGGCCAACTTTCTGTGGCTGTTTCCCAAGTTCACGTCTCCGAAACATACTCCTTCAAATGTTTTATACAACTCACAGGCAGCGCCATAAATAGAAAAAGCCAGGCAGTGACTTGGTTTCTAAGTTAGTTAATTTGTATCGTCTAAAGATATTATCAAACATATGCTCTGCCACATTATTCAATCTGTACGTGAAGGAACTAGTGTAGGGATTTTGGTGTAGTTTTCACTAATCCATAGACTCATTCACGAGGAAGTTTTATATAGTTCATTATCACTGCAACAGACAAGTGGTCAAGCCATAGATACTTAACGCTACGCATCAGAAGCTGCAGTGGGTAGGAGGCTAACATAGATTTGTTACGAAGACTTGAAGAAAAGTATTTCTCTGGAGTGTATATTAATAAGGCAGCGGAACGTGGACGAGCAACAGTACAGACAAGAAAAAGATGGTAGCTTTCGATATGTGGTGCTATGTGTTACGGAACGATGCTGAAGATTCCATCGATAGATCGGATTACTAATGAGGACATACGTGTAGCTGGATCAGTCATCACTCAATAGAACACCTCAGTAGTCTACTACACTCATTATTGTTGGTGCTCTGCCACTGCCTTCCTCGGACATTTGAACAGTTCCAGTTGGACTTGCATGTTAACTTGAATTCCGAACTACGGTGTAACTCGGCATTTTTCACAGCAACATATATAGCCGTGTGACCCCTTACCCTTATCACTAAGTCACTGAGGTAGAGTGAATCGATCGAATGGGCGAGAACAGAAATTTATGGAACAACTTGGCTATAATAAGGCTTTGGTTAACCGAACGAATTTTGGGTGACCAAGAAATAATTTGGTAATGGAGCGAAGTGTGGGGGAAGGGTGGGGGGGAAATCGTAGAGGCCAACCAATGATTGAGGACAGTAGGCAGGTTCCAAGTGGATGCAGGATACAATAGCAACGTAAAGATGAAGTGGTTTGCACAGAATAGACTGCCACGGAGAGCTGCAACAAACCAACCTTCGTGCTACAGACCGCCTTCCCTTCCTGAGAAGGAAGCTACAAGTCATCCACACAGCGGCTACTCCCACCTGAAATGAGTGACGAGTTAATGCTACGGAGATGCCTGGGTGTCTGAGGAAATGGAAGCCATTCCTCTTGTGCGTATCTGGCGTGTTTGGCGGGAAGTTTGTGTTTCAAACCAAGCAGCCCTTCGCGTCGGCGATAAAAACACGTGTAGAGTTTTTGCGAATTCATTCTGGGCGCGGCCGTGGAAGAAACTATTTTTCACGTCTATCGTTTAGTGATGACGCTATGTTCAGTTTGCACCGACATCTGCGTCATACTCCGCAAGCCACAGAACGGTATGTGGTGGTGATGGTGGTGGTGGGGGGGGGGGGTGCTTCTGGTTCCACTAACTGGTCCCCTCCTTCCCTCTTTCAGTCGCTGTAATTTCTCGAATTTCGTCCTGTTGATTTCGTGAAATGTATGTGGGAGCAGGTAATATTCTGTCAGACTATTTTGGGGAAGTGCTCTCTCGAAATTTCAATAGCAAAGCTCTCTGTGATGTACAACTCCTGCCTTCTAGCGTCCGCTACTGGAGTTTGTTGAACATCTCTGTAACGCTCTCTCGCCGACTAAAGTATCACGTGACGAAACGCGCCGCCCTTCGTTGCCTGCGAAAAACACATCTTCGAGTTCCCGTCCAGCATACAGCTTTAAACTGCCGCAAACTCTCCTAAACTCTATTGCCCCGTACGTAACCTAAAATTGACTCTATCTTGTCATCTTCTTTGTGAAAAAGACAGTCTTTTGAAATGAGGTGAATTGTTTTGAGCACCCTGTATTAAGGTGTGATCTTTCTGACAAGAATGGCCAAAATCCTATTTTTTTCGCCTTGAGTGGTGGTTATCTCGATGTAAGAGTGGAATGTACAGAGGTAGCTGGTTGTTCCATTGTTAGGAGACTTTTCCTTCTCCCACGACGTTTAACGCGACGCCGGTGTGGGAACGAAAAGCGCGGTATTTGAGCCGCGCGGCTTCTCAACAGGCTTTTGCCGGCGCGCAGCGCAGCGCAGCCGGTAAGCCGGCTTGGTTTGTGGGGCGTGTTCTCGCTGCTTTACAACCGCAGAAAGCGCCTCTGTGTGCCAGAAGACCCACGGCGAGGCTCGCTGCGTGTTAACGTTTGTCCGGCACGGTTTGTTACATGGGAAACACCTGCAACACTTAAGCCGAAATGATAGAGACGCAGGCGTAGCAGCTAGCAGGTGGGTTAACAACGTAGTGCGGGAACGTCAGCTGTCGACTTAAATCCCTGTACACTCTGTATCAGGAGACACTATAGCGGGCAGCGCCGCTCTGGATTAAGATGTGTCTCTGGACTGTCGGAAAGGCTTCCGTACAGTTGCGCACCGTCGCATGGGTCCGCAGCTCTTGGTCCTGTCTACATATCTCTGTATTTGTATACTCATGCTTGTACCACTTTCTTTGGCGCTTCAATGTGAAAGATCTGTACGAAAGAAATAGTGCATGAATTAAATAAATGCGAATGTTCAGAAAAAAATTCCTTATCGCGAACTGTAGGGCAGCCTTATTGAACCGTCTTTTCAGTGCGTCGTCCGTCGGTGTAAATAATCTCAGAGGTTGGTATTACATCCTGGCCGTGCATTTGTCGTTCACTTGCACTTTTTTAAAGCACCCGCAGCTAAATTTCTTCCATGTCTGTGTCACTTAAAATCTCTGAGAGTAGCTTTGTTTGGAATGCCACAGTGTGCCCAAGATGCGGGGATATACTAGTTCAATATAGGAACAACCCGAAGAGTCACTTCTTCGTGCGTTAAGGTCTTCCGTCGACCACGTGTCAACTTCAGTTCCTGATCATTTCTTGTACTTTCCTTTTTTTCCAATCTTTCCACATTGTTCCGCTATGTTTTTTTTCTTATTTTGAAACCACTTTTTGCAGTTTTATTTTCCCTTCCGTTTTGTAATCCTTCAAATTTTAAAACTTTTTCCTTGAAATCTCTCTTGCCGATACCTGTTCTTCTATTGCGTTAATCCTTTCCAAGTCTTTCTTAAATTCTTGAATTCTTTTGGGTCTTAAAATGTTTTGTGCGTAAGATATTTAATGATCTACTTTGTGAGTCTGTCTCATCCACACTGTAACGAAAAAAATGAGCAGAATAGTAATCTCGTGTTCCTCATTGTTTCTAATGTCTTCCATCCTCTGCTCGTTACCACTTAATTGCCAAAATGCTGCATTTTTCTAAGGATCTAATGTTTGTCATAAAATTCTTCTTTCTTATATCTCTAATTTATCAAACCTGTACTTTAATGCCAGACATTCCTTACCGAATAAACATTTTGGTTTCGTTACTGTGTTGTAGTGTTTTAACTTATTTTTAGATAAGATCATTTTGTTGTAACTTCTGCCCGCATCTCGTGGTCGTGCGGTAGCGTTCTCGCTTACCACGCCCGGGTTCCCGGGTTCGATTCTCGGCGGGGTCAGGGATTTTCTCTGCCTCGTGATGGCTGGGTGTTGTGTGGTGTCCTTAGGTTAGTTAGGTTTAAGTCGTTCTAAGTTCTAGGGGACTTATGACCACAGCAGTTGAGTCCCATAGTGCTCAGAGCCATTTGAACCATTTTTTTTGTTGTAACTTCTATAGTACGCTTCTTTCCTTTCCTCTGAAGTACAGTTTCTAACCCGCTTCCTAGTGTCCCCCTGATATTTGAATGTTTTTACGTTTTCACTTTACCCAGTATCTGTCATTAAATATTTTGGAGATCTTTTTATAGTTGTCATAAATATTGTTTTCACTGCAGAGATTAGTAAGATTATCATGTCGCTTGTGTCTTTCAGAAGATTCACTTGCACTGTTGCATCTGTCAGGCTTTCAGAAAGCGTGGCAAAATCGTCCGCAAATGCTAAGCAATTTATTGCAGTACCTTTTTGTCGTTCTTCCTAGCTCGAGTACCGATGTTTTATATTCTTTCACTGAATCCAAATTTTTATAATTTTATCCATGACACAGTTGGAAACGTTACGAGACGAACCTTAGTCTTGCCTTACCCCTGTATTTGTTTTGAAAGGTCGAGATATCCCAGCCATAAATTTCGCTTTCGAGACTGTATCTGTCAGAGTTTCTCGGATTAGGG
Organism: Schistocerca cancellata; assembly: GCF_023864275.1. NCBI lineage: Eukaryota > Metazoa > Arthropoda > Insecta > Orthoptera > Acrididae > Schistocerca > Schistocerca cancellata. The sequence goes on from NC_064635.1 coordinate 207,203,488, forward strand.
TTGCCAACTTACGGGCGCTATAAACAGAGGTTCACCGTTACTCGGGGCACTGGTTTCCTAGTGATGCCTCCAAAGTCGTAACAAAGTCTGTGTTCGGGACCTTCCACACGTACTTGGCAGAGCAGAGAGAGTGGTTCTACTAAGACGCTGACAACGGCGCGTGCTCGGTTCTCGGTGGAATGCCGTAAATAGCTCTGCTCTCTCTCTCCTCGTCTTCCCGCGCCGCGTCCTTCGTTTCCACTCGCAACAGACCACTCCCTCGCTCGTGCTGGAACGTCGCGGCGCTAGCGTGCCAGACCCAACTGGCCTTTACGACCAATCGGGTGGTTACGCAAGAAATGGCGCATAAAAACTTCTTCCGCGGACGTATTCCGCAGGGCGGCCTCACGTGTATTCCTGTGTGCAGTGCCGAAGACACGGAGCAGGAGGCGTGTTTCTCTCCAGTTGCACTCGCAGTCGGCCTCTGCTCTTGCCCTTCTGATGCCTCCTCCGTCTCATCGCATCAAAACTCTATTTTCTGTTTTGTCAGTACAAAAAATGGTTCAAATGGCTCTGAGCACTATGGGACTTAATTTCTGAGGTCATCAGTCCCCTAGAACTTATAACTACTTAAACCTAACTGACCTAAGGACATCACACACATCCATGCCCGAGACAGGATTCGAACCTACGACCGTAGCGGTCGCGCGGTTCCAGACTGTAGCGCCTAGAACCTCTCGGCCACTCCGGCCGGCTTTGTCAGTACATTTTATGACACTCCAGGTCTAGAATGTCTCTTCCACCATCTTAAAAATGTACCTATCGAGGCACAAAAAAGGCGAATGTGTTCATCTTCATCAAAAGACTCTGACTGAAAAGTAAGGTACCAGCTGCCTCATTCTACCTTCCTCAGCACCAGTCCGCAGCTCGTGGTCGTGCGGTAGCGTTCTCGCTTCCCACGCCCGGTTTCCCGGGTTCGATTCCCGGCGGGGTCAGGGATTTTCTCTGCCTCGTGATGACTGGGTGTTGTGTGATGTCCTTAGGTTAGTTAGGTTTAAGTAGTTCTAAGTTCTAGGGGACTGATGACCATAGATGTTAAGTCCCATAGTGCTCAGAGCCATTTGGAACCTCAGCACCATCACAACTTTTGCCAAGAATTTTGGCATACGAACATATTCGCGCTCTGTTTACGTTGCAGCTCTCCCGACTGTAACTCACTCACACCCACTAGCCCATTGCTGCAAGTCGCTCATACCCATCCACTCCGGCGTGCCCTTTCTCACTCGTTATCTCTTTGTGTCTCTATCATTGTCTCCCGTATCACAACCACCGTCCCCTACTACTACAGTCTCTTCTTGCTGTCACTCTCTCCCTCCTGCTCTCTCTTACTGCTAATATCTCTTCCTTCCTACTGCTGCTCTTTTCACTGTCACTATTTGTCTCTCTTTCTCTTTGTCACACACACCTTCTCCCCCGCCGCGTGGTATAGGGCGCCATGACACGGTTTGCGCGGCTTCCCCCCGTCGGACGTTCGAGTCCTCCCTCGGGCATGGGAGTGCGTGTGTTGTCCTTAGCGTTAAGTTGGTTTAAGTTAGATTAAGTTGTGCGTAAGCCGAGGGACCGATGACCTCAGCAGTTTGGTCCCATATGCACTTACCATATATTTCCAAATTTACTCTGTCTCATTATCACTGGCTCTCATTCTCTTCAATTTTCCCTTCCTTCATCGTCCTCCTCCTCCCCCCCCCCCCCACCCCCACCTCACCACCCCAGCACTGTCTCCTTCGCTCTTTTGTTAGCACTGTTCTGTCACTGTCAGTACGTTTCACTGCCACTGTCCCCTCTCTCTTTCTACCACAATGCCATTGTATCTTTTGCTCTTCCTATACCACAAGCAATGTTAATTATCGTCAGGTTACCTTCCATTCAGAAAGTGGGTGCACTCAGCAACTCTTATGTGGCTTATAAATTATACAGTGCAGCACTCAGTCCTCCTTTTTTAGATTTTATTACGCAAATCCAGATTTCGGTTATTGGCTAACCATTCTCAATGCACTATTTTCTATTCTAGATGCATGTAAGTCCCAGGGACTTAAATTCATCGAGAATAGAAAATAGTGCATTGCGTAATATATAGTGATTTGCGTAATAAAATCTGAAAAAGGACGACTCATTGCTGCACTCTATAATTTATAATGTTAATTATCTTCCATTTCATAGTGATTTTCCATCTGTTTCTCGCTGCCATTGTCTCCTCGTGTCTCACCATAAAAAAGCGCGAATATGTTCGCATGCCAAAATTTTTGCGAAACATTTTAAAGGTGCTGGAGAAGGGAGAATGAGGCAGCTGCCTACCTACTTTTCAGTCAGAGTACATTAGCCTTTTTATGTTCTCCCATAGGAGCATTTTTCAGCCGGTTCCCTTCTTTTCCCTGCAGTAGCAGGGCACGTCACTCATATGCAAAGGACTTTAAGTGTCAGGAATATTTTGATAGTTTACTTATGTGAGATTGAAATAACGAATAACTAATTTCACAGCTGAGATCGGAATTAACGAGCTCGAAAGTTTTACATATGCTTGAGTACTACGATATGGGGTTCCCAGAACTCTTCTGATGATAACGGAGACACTGTACAGAATTATTTCTGCCTGCTACGTCGCTTTATAAATTTTGTTTTTACCTCACACCGGATACAAGTAGGGTAACTGTGAATCTCAGTACCTCGGAAACGGATAAATATATCAAGAAAATTTCCAAATTTCTTTGAAATCGGGATCTTAGAAATATGTTGTAAAAATTTCAGGCATCTGTTGTGCATAGCCGACTTGGAGTCCGCGGCTCGGTTTTGATACCCAAAAACCATGTTTTCTTGTTTTACTATGAACTAAATGGTGCCTCCATAAGCTCTTTAAAGCGATTAATGGGCCACATACACTGAAGATCCAAACAAACTGGTTCACCTGCCTAATATCGTGCAGGAGCACGACGTGGTATGGACTCGGCTAATGTCTGAGGTAGTGCTGGAGGGAATTGACACTATGAATCCTGCAGGGCTGTTCATAAATCCATAACAATACGAGTAAGTGGAATTCTCTTCTGCACAGCACGTTGCAAGGCAACCCTGATATACACAATAATGTTCATGTCTGATGGGCAGCGGAAGTGTTCCAACTCAGAGGAGTGTTCCCGAAGTCACTCTGTAGCAATTCCGGACGTGTGTGGTGTCACATTTCCCTGCTGGAATTGCCTAAGTCAGTCAGAATCCACAATGGACAGAAATGGATGCAGGTGATCAGACAGACGTGTCACCTGTCAGAGTCGTATGTAGACGTATCAGGTGTCCCGTATCACTCCAGCTGCACACGGCCCACACCGCTATAGAGCCTCCACCAGCTTTAGCAGTCCCCTGCTGACATGCAGGGTCCATGGATTCGTGAGGTTGTTTTCATACCTGTACACGTCCATACGCTCGACACAATTTGAAACGAGACTCGCCTCACCAGGCATCAAGTTTCTAGTCATCAACAGTCCAATGTCGGTGTTGACGGGCCCAGTCATCAAGGCCGAAATCGGTCGAATGGTTTGCACGCTGACACTTGTTGATGGCCCAGCACTGAAATCTGCAGCAATTTGCGGACGCGTTGCACGATTCTCTTCGCCCGTCGTTGGGACCATTCTTGCAGGATCTTTTTCCGGCCGCAGCGATGTCGGAGATTTGATGTTTTACCAGGTTCCTGATATTGACGGTATACTCTTGAAATGGTTGTACGGGAAAATTCCCACTTCATCGTTACCTCGGAACGCTGCGTCCCATCGCTCGCGCGCCGATTGTAACTCCACGTTCAGACTCACTTAAATCTTGGTAACCTGCCGTCGTAAAAGCAGTAACCGATGTAACACGTGCGTCAGACACTTGTTGCCTTAATAGACGTTGCCGACCGCAGCGTCGTATTCTGTCTGTTTACATATCTTTGGCAGTCCGCATCTCGTGGTCGTGCGGTAGCGTTCTCGCTTCCCACGCCCGGGTTCCCGGTTTCGATTCCCGGCGGGGTCACGGATTTTCTCCGCCTCGTGATGGCTGGGTGTTGTGTGCTGTCCTTAGGTTAGTTCGGTTTAAGTAGTTCTAAGTTCTAGGGGACTGATGACCATAGATGTTAAGTCCCATAGTGCTCAGAGCCATTTGAACCATTTGAACATATCTTTAGCGTTTCAGTGTAGATGAATTTTCATTGGGTTTTCGGATAATTTGAGAGTAGCTTGGAGCAAGTTATATGCTTTATTTCATCAAAATTGGAACACAGGAAAACACTTATGGGAATTTAAAGTTTTATCTAAAATCGTCCGCTCAACTTAGTACTTCGAATGTTTAATCATCAGAGTGTAGTACACGAAGTAGCAATAGATGTCACTCTTACTTTCTTAACTAGTGACTGACATGTTTTCGGAAGTTTACAACAGTGACAGAATTAAGCGCCGCAATCGTATATTTACAATTATAGACTAATAGCGAACATATACGCACTTGAAACTTCCTGGCAGATTAAAACTGTGTGCCCAACCGAGGCTCGAACTCGGGACCTTTGCCCTTCCTCGGGCAAGTGCTCTACCATCTGAGCTACCGAAGCACGACTCACGTCCGGTACTCACAGCTTTACTTCTCCCAGTATCTCGTCTCCTACCTTCCAAACTTTACAGAAGCTCTCCTGCGAACCTTGCAAGTTTTAATCTGCCAGGAAGTTTCATATCAGCGCACACTCCGCTGCAGAGTGAAAATTTCATTCTGGAAACATCCCCCAGGCTGTGGCTAAGCGATGTCTCCGCAATATCCTTTCTTTCAGGAGTGCCAGTTCTGCAAGTTTCGCAGGAGAGCTTCTGTAAAGTTTGGAAGGTAGGAGACGAGATACTGGCAGAAGTAAAGCTGTGAGTACCGGGCGTGAGTCGTGCTTCGGTAGCTCAGATGGTAGAGCACTTGCCCGCGAAAGGCAAAGGTCCCGAGTTCGAGTCTCGGTCGGGCACACAGTTTTAATCTGCCAGGAAGTTTCATATCAGCGCACACTCCGCTGCAGAGTGAAAATTTCATTCTATATATGCACTTACTTCGCTGTTTGTATTAAAACCTTACTGACATTGCTTTGCTTTCTTTGCTAGGAAAACCGAATTTATTAAGTTTGGTGTGTGGTTTTGTGCTTACTCATTACATTCTGATTTCGTTTTGTTTGTAAATAAAAATGCGTAAACGATGGCTGAGTCTTTCTGGGTGCGCAGAATGGCTTAAAGACAGAGGGCTGTGCGGTCTCAAGAGTCCAGTGAAGATGGTGAGGCGAGACTTGCTGCTCCTCGAGAACATTAGTCTTTAACTCGCTCTTTGGAAACTCCTTCCGAAAGTGAGGTGCGAAGTAGCTGTGATAGAGAGCGTCATGCATTATCTCGCTTCTGAGAACCCTTCACTCACAGAGCCTTAAAGTTACTCCTTTCATAGAAGCGGAAGTTTTGACGGTTAGTGGTGCAGGTCAGCGAGCTTGACACCTCGAATCCAGCTAATTGCTAACAACTTACCAGTTTGCTTTAAATTTGTACGGCAGTGGGACGATAGACAAATTAAAAAAAAAGACAGTTACGCTCAGTGCAGCAGTTGGAGGTAAAAGACGCTAATTATTAGAGTACTGTTTATTCTTTTCCTTTGTTCAATGGTGTTAAAATGTTCCGTTGTTGATTATTCACTTTTATGTCTTACGAGAAAGAGAAATAAAGTTGTATGTTCTCGCTTGCGCTTATAAGAACCTATTATGTGATATGATGGTACGTGGCAGCCATAGAAAAATTCCCGACGAGCTTATATTATTCCGTGACAATAAACAAGGTCAGTCGCTGTGTGTCGCAGGAGTGGACGTTTCTCGCTTGGCGAGTTCTATGTGGCTCTCTCCTGTGGTAGTGAATCAAACAAGCTCTTTGTTCATGTCGCCATTCACACTACAGGGTGATTATAAATAAAGTTAAACTTTCAAACCGCTGTAGAAATAAGACCGCTGGTCAGAATAACGACAAATTGCAACGGAATATTAACGGAGAAGGGGGAAAACGCATGGCAGAAGAAAAATAAATAGTTACAAAACGTACCAATAGATGGCGCTGTAAGCATCATAATTTAACACTGGTCGACTACAAATGACAAATGAATCCTACAACAAAGCGTTAGGTGTACGTTTGACGTTAAACAAACTGTATTACTCAGTGTGCATGGGTGTACAGGTGTGATATTGTTAGGTACGTAAGCCCATCCACCACAGCAAGGTCATATCACATCGGTTGGGAAAAATCGTCTTTAATTGTCCTGAGGCCAAAAACCGCCTAAAAAGTCTCAATCAAAATCATATCGGGTTGTTAATTTCCGCATGACTGGCGCAAAACATGTTCAACATGCTGTCCACCGTTTTCTGCAACAAGTTAAAAATCGAGAACTAGCATGTTCCACAACTGATCAAAGTGTTTCCGGGTGGTAGTGGTTAGTGTTTAACGTCCCGTCGACAACGAGGTCATTAGAGACGGAGCGCAAGCTCGGGTTAGGGAAGGATTGGGAAGGAAATCGGCCGTGCCCTTGCAAAGGAACCATCCCGGCATTTGCCTGAAACGATGTAGGGAAATCACGGAAAACCTAAATCAGGATGGCCGGAGACGGGATTGAACCGTCGTCCTCCCGAATGCGAGTCCAGTGTGCGTGTTTCCGGGGTTACGTTCAAAATGTTTTGCGCAATGCATGCCTTCAATGCAGCTAAGATTGCAATAGGAACACTGAACACATCATCTTTCACCTAGCCCCACAGCCGGAAGTCACTCGGATTAAGATCAGGTGTAGGGAAATGGTGGCTGATAAATCTAGCATTTCCGAAATGCCGCTACAGAAGCTTCTTAACTGGATTTGCAATGTGAGAGGTGCATAAAAATGATCCCATCCACAGATCCACGCTGTTGGAGAGCTGGAATGACGTGGTTGCGCAAAAGACACTCACAGTCCTTACCAATGACGGTACAGGTAACAGGACCGGAAGCACCTGCCTCTTAGAAAAAAATATGGCCCTGTGATAAATGATGACGTAAACCCCACCAACAGTGACCTTTTCAAGATGAAGCGGTACTGGCTGATCCGCGAGTGGATTTTCCGTTGCCCATATTGGACAGTTCTGTGTACTGACATGTCCTGTTAGATGGAAGTGGGCTTCGTCTGTTCACAAAGTCTTCCACAGCGAATCATTTTCCACTTTCATGCAAGCAAGAATTCCTAAAGCAAAGGTCTCTCTTGCTGGTAGGTCAACAGGAAGCAACTCGTGCACATGAGTAATTCTGAATGGATAGCAAAGAAAGGTGATTCGTAGGATTTTACGCACCGTGCTCACGAATGACTTCAATGTTCGGGCGATTCTCCGAGCACTACACGTTTGCCCACCACCACTCATCTCCTTTTGCACTGCTGTGGCCGCTGCTTCCACTGACGTCGAATCTGTTGGTTAGGTCCCTCTATCAGGTTGCACACCAAAAGACCCCATCTCTCCGAATCATTTTCTCCAGACTCACTCCTGTCATCGGACCAACGCCTTTTTTCAGACCCTTCAGTGTCCGGAACTTCTGCAGAGCGACGTGTGCGCAGTCATCATTCTGGTAATTCAGCTTTACAGGCAGAGCGCGATTCTGCATTGAGGCAGGCATGGCGAACGTCGCAGACGCGAAAGGAGGAAAAGCCGTGTACCCGGCGTGTTTATACGAGTACCAATTTCAATGGGTCGTGTGCATGACAGGTGTCTTCATTTACGTATTCTGACACATACAGCGTTATCTATTGATCAATTTTCACACTATTTTTTCTTATTCTGCCATATGTCTTTCCTCTTCTGCGGTAATATTCCGTTGCAATTTGACGTCATTCTGACCAGTGGTGTTATTTCTACAGCTTTTTGAAAGTTTAACTTTAATTATAATCGCCCTGTATTTCAAGCGTTGCATACAAAGCTTTAAAAGGCAAAAATAAAGTGTCAGGTACAGCTACCGCGGGGTTGTAATTAAAGTTCAGCTACTTGTGGAGGTCCAGTGTGGGCTGTAATTATCGTACGGCAGCGAAACTTGGTAGATACGCTAATGCGTTAATGCGAAAGCGATTTATGCTTAAAAAAAAATATCCAATTTTTGGCACCAGGTGCAAATCTGGCGCTCATATTGAACAAACTGTGTAAGAGGTGGTTAGTAATAAAATGAACATTATGCCTTTCTAGCTTGTTTCCTTCCTAATCCATTACATACGGAAACATTTCTATAAGTCTCTTTTACATTACTATGATCAGACTTCCACCTCGTGGCCAAAATTCGAACTAATTTTCGTGCAGCGTAAAGCGATTTCGCATTAACACATTAGAGTATCTACCAAGTTTAGCTGCTGTGCGATAATTAAAGCCCACACTGGATCTCGGTGAATAGGTGGACTTTGGTTATAGCCACCCAGTGCAAATAAATAAACCCAGATCTCTCAACTAGTCCTTAAATAAAAGTGTCATTTCTGTTGCGTACGTGGAGGCTAAGCTCCATCGAGGTATGTTTCTTGTCAGAGCCAAGCAAACGAAAGTTACGTTCATCCTCAAGTTCTGAACACCTGCGTTGGTAGGAGTGACGGCATTGTGTGTATAAGGAAAGATTACACAGCAGGGTTTTCCTTCAGAGGTCGTATATAGGGATGGGTGATGAAGCCTGAGACGGCGATAGTGGAGGTGAGAGGAGTGTAGGTGTTTTTGGAACCAGAACACGGGTCGCTGACTTTTGCGGGCAAAAGCCATCGCGTGTGGCTAACGAGTCTTACTGCAGGCTTAAGTGTGGGAACGGCCGTGAGTGAGCTCCGACGTGTCGTTATGCAAGCCGACCAGCCTGCGACAGACGTCGCATCGTGCCTCAGACTTGACTCTGAGCCCGTTCTGAGCGACTTTCTGGTCAAAAGCCGCTCCCCCTTGTGGGCGCGCGTCGTGGGCCTGCGTGTAAATCAGCAAATGGAAATGTCGTGTGGCTAGGGCCTCCCGTCGGGTAGACCGTTCGCCTGGTGCAGGTCTTTCTCTTTGACGCCACTTCGGCGACCTGCGCGTCGATGGGGATGAAATGATGATGATTAGGACAACACAACACCCAGTCCCTCAGCGGAGAAAATTTCCGACCCAGCCGGGAATCGAACCCGGGCCCTTAGGATTGACAGTCTGTCACGCTGACCACTCAGCTACCGGGGCGGACTGTAAATCAGCAGCCAGCCAGCCAGCCAGCCAGCCGGCCACACTGCGAGTGGGTCAGTGACGTCAGTGATCAATTAACTGTGCCGAGAGTGGAGTTTCAAAATCCTGAGTATGCAGCACACTGCGCATGCGCAGAAACAGCGGACTGTTGGGTCGTCCGCTAACGTTTTAAGTTGACCTTTTGTCGCCGCGCGCATTCCCGTTACAGTACTACATTTTGTGCTTTTGTGTCTTCCTTTTTTCCGATGCCACACTGCTGTAAAGGTTGTACCCGAACCTGATTGTTTCCTACTGGTGTTTTCCCGCAACAGATACGAAGTATCTGCAAGCAAGAAGGTACCGACATTTACGTTATGCAATACCTGGCCGAAGAAGTAGTCTACGTTATGTGTAAATAATAACGTAAATAAGTGAAAGTTTTGTAATGAAATCAGTTGCGACAGTGAAAACTTTCAGAATTATTTGACGAGAAAATAGTTTTTGATGTTCTGTGACACGCAGAAAGAAGTCAAACTGCAAAGGATAAAGTAAAAAGGCGCTGGTTACTGTCTTCTAAATATTGTTTGGCGTAATCATTTGTGGTTGAAGGGCCTTCCTGGTCCACATTTGCTTCCTAATATGTAGTAAGGTAATGTGGTTCTGCTGTGAGCAAACGCAATTTTTCTTGCTTTACTACCCGTATATACTACCAACCTCCCCCCCCCCCACACACACACACACTCTGAGAGAGAGAGAGAGAGAGAGGAGAGACAGACAAAAACACAAGTCCCCGCAGCCTCATGTCACTGCAAAATTCAACAATCCCTCCCACAACAAGATGGCGGAACAAGTGAACATCAAACAAACTGTGGAACAGTGTGTGTTGGGAAGCTTTACGTAAACACCTTGTAAAAGCACGAAAACGGGAGGTACACGACAGGTAAGTACGCACATTTACATACATAGTCTGTTCGCCCTCTCCCATCAACATCTCACAAAGCCTAGACACAATCAGCATATATGCCAACATTTTTTTTAAAAAATAGTTTCTAACCTAGAAATCGCTGGTCGAAGAGTAAAATAGTGAATATTTGTTTACAAAACAATGTAATATAACGACAGTAGTGTAACAGAATAAAGTAAAAATAAAAAAATCGATGATATCACATTAGGTCTAAAAAACTTTGAGAAATTGTGTTAAAAACATTGAAACATTGATAAACGTTTATTAATTGCATATGACGTGCTGGAAGGCAATAATTATATCTATGCTGCAAATACCAAACAAACTTTTGAACAGCAATATTAATAATAATGTATATATTTGTTATTCAGTCTACTTATAGTAAAGTAAATACCATAATCTCAAAAACTGGTAGATATCATAACGCAAAAATTCTTTGTATATTACTGAACAGATAATACATAAAACCCACTGAAGATGGAAAAACTTCTCTGAAATACCTATGGGTAGTAAAACAAGGAAAACTGTGTTTGCTCAAGACAGAGCCGCAGTTTCTTACTACATTTTGTTTGACATGTTTGTAAGTATACGACGTGAGGCATTTAAAAATTTTTTGGAAATATATGGAAAACTGCAAATCGGATAAAAAAAGGTTGTAATAAAAATTGCTCATCTTGAATGACGGATATCCAACGACCAACGACACCAAATCCGACGTCTTACCCAACCTTCAGGGAATTTTTTCTTGTGCAATCAGATTATCCAGCAGAAAGTACGTGACTTTTGGATTTAACATTTATCCCATTGCCTGATAGAAGGCACTGTAATCGACAAAAATCAAAATGGGACAAAAACCGTTGAAAAATGATATCATCTTCAGAAACACACGCCAGATTAGGATCCCAGGAGGTTATAAAGGCAACAATTGTAAAATGTTTAATGAGAAACCAGTTTTTATATGAAAAAAACTTAATTGTCCAGGAGATGATACGTTTATTTGTCCTCAGTACTGGTGTAATTTCTTTCACAGGGGTCACTAAAATGGAACGTTCATGGGTTTGTTTGTAAATAGTTTAAAATCTTTTGGCGTTATGCCTCAACCGTGAAAGAAATTACACCAACAATATTCTTTGTACAGGTGAATCAAAATTTTTGCTGTAAAAACTTGTTTCTCATTAAATATTTTAGAATAACTGCCTTTATAATCTTCTGTTATGCTAATATGATGTCTATTTCCTGAGATATTATCATTTTCCTACGGCTTTTAACCCGGTTTCATCTTTGTCCATTGCAACGCCATCTATCACACAGCAAAAAAAAAATTACAGGTTTTCCCCCCAGATAATCCGACTTCGCAATTAAGAATGGAGGTAGCTATGTAAGATTTCAGAAGTTGACTCCCCTCCCGCCCCGCCCCCTTTGAGTGGGTGGGGGGGGGGGATCAAGTTTGGTATCATTGGATGACTACTTTCGTGACGAACAACTTTAACTACGATCTTTTTTTTAATCGGATTTGTAGTTTTACAAATATTTAAAAAAATTATAAATGCTCACTTTTCTCTAAGAACGCCTCGACTGGAAAATATGGTGAGGAAAAGGTTGCCCTTTTTGGAGAAATTTCGCAATAAAGTTTCAATAAAATTCCCAAATAGTATATTTCATACCCATACGAATTTTTAAAATTAAGAAAAGTCATTGTATTCAAATATATTACAACTACTATATTTTTAAAGTGGCAAATCATACGCAAAATCTTGTCCTTAAAAATTCGTCAGTTGGCTCTTAACTTTGTTTACTGGCAGGCTGAGTTCACTTAACATTGGTTAGAACTCACTTAAAACTGTTACTAGCTGGACGAATTAAAGAAACGGTACTACGAATCCTCTCAAAAATAATGATTGAAAAGAGCGAATTGTTTCATATTTTGGTTCTAAGATTTGCATTTAACAATGTTTGCAATAACAAAGTGTAACAAATCCAAAATTAATATATAGTTCACCACATCATAAAATTAATTTTAGTAGGCACCTTAGTACAGCCCGCAAAGAATTTTAAGTATGTCGCTTAAGATATCTGCCATCACAGTGTCACGTAAATTCACGTAAACGATGTTAAGGAACGCAACATCATATTGTTTACTTACTTAAATAATTATTCACATTTACCTAATTAGCAACATCTTTTGGAGCGCATTTGCGTTTAGGAACAAATTCAGGATCTTTATGTGAGTCGTAGTTATCCACATCATCCTCAAATTCGTACAAATCGTCCCTGAAAAATATTCTCCTGGTACGAACACCGACCGCATTACTACAAGTGGGAGGTATATTTTTGCACTTACAGTGATTACATGGTGACATCGGACAAAGGTGCCACTAATGAGAACCTGAAATTAGAGGTGGAGCTGTGATTTCTCGGTTTATCGTGAAACTATTAAATACTGTGAATAAAGCAGATCAAGTACTATGTTTTACATGCATTAGCTCTGTTTCTCATCGTCTGTCTATTGCGCCATACATGGGGCAAATGTTTCTATCTGACTTTGCTACTGTCACCCCCCTATTGAGCTCAAACAGGAGACTACGTCGATAGTGTTCCGATTTCTCCACTTGGTACTCCATTTTCTAACGTCCATAGCTCCACTCACTATCTCCAAATGACAATATGTAACTCGGGACAACTGAAGAACGGGATACAACCCGTCGGTTTTGACCAGTGAAGTCATAATTTGCCACAGATGATTTATTAGACAGATTTAACAGCAAAGACGAGTGTTCATAAACAAAGGAATGCAGGAGAGAAAACAGATGATAGACGTGTATCACGTCCAGTAATATTTCGAGCATAATGTTAAAGATATCGCTTGATTGAGTTCTAGTACTTCTGTAAAAACTGAAGAAAAAAAAGGGATAGAAGTACCGGTAGCATGGAATATCTCAGTTGGCATATATATGAGTTGTATCTCGAACTTCTGTCGATCTCTATAGCTTAATTGCAGTACGGGATACAAATTTAACGAACGTAGACTTCTTCGTTTTCGTTAGCATTTATATGCTATTCCTCAGTTGACCTATATAGATAAATCTATAACTACAAACGAAAATGAAAAACTAAACATTCTCCTAAATAAAAAGCTATTCTTCCAAATTATCTCAAACTCACTAAGAATGAAATTAAGTACCGAAAGACTTGGAAAGAACCAATTATTTAAATCAATTCAAACGAAAAAAAATCTAGCGCTGTCTTAAAAGCACATTCATTTATTTCAATTTACAATGATGGCCATTATTCACAGGAGACAACCGATTTATTATCTAAGGCTCGAAAGTAAGGACATTAATATCTATGAGCAACCTATGAGAGCCGGCCGCGGTGGCCGTGCGGTTCTAGGCGCTCCAGTCCGGAACCGCGCTGCTGCTACGGTCGCAGGTTCGAATCCTGCCTCGGGCATGGGTGTGTGTGATGTCCTTAGGTTAGTTAGGTTTAAGTAGTTCCAAGTTCTAGGGGACTGATGACCACAGCAGTTGAGTCCCATAGTGCTCAGAGCCATTTGAACCATTTGAACCAACCTATGACGTCATCGGTCAAAGCCGACTGGTTGTATCCCGTTCTTCAGTTTACCGTGAACTCAAATAGCAACAGTGAACTACAAATAAAAAATGACAATCGATAAATAAATCCATATCAACCGAAATACCAACATGCAAGACAAAAACCATACGAACTTACGCACAAACCTAACAGATATTTTTCATTGTTCAAATGACAGGTTTCGTTCGTATTCTTTCAGTTCTCGGGAGTGCCTTCGACACGGACATCCATTACGAATTTTGCTGTCGAAAAGAATGAAGTCCGTGATTGTCGCTTGTCCCTCCAAGTCTGTTAAGTATATTTAGATTTTTTTCGTAAAAAGTGTAGTCCACTGCAACACCACTTTCACCGTTCGGGCGCCACACTGCACCCCGGACATTTCTCATCATCACACACGCAATATCGCCGCCGACATGTCAATGAAGTGGACCACAGTTGACAGGCGACACTCGGTGCAGGAATAAAACGCCAGGGCGCTGCCGTGGAATCTCTTGCCACGGGTAGCTTATTGAGACAAGAAAATCGCTTTACGAAGCGGCGCGGAAAACCAGTGTAGCATCTAGTCGCTACGAGCTCGGCTCATATCGGCAGTAAAACCACTTTTCATGCTACAGTCGGCGTAGTGCGAGACAGATTCCGATCTAGAACGAATTTACATAAAATTTTCCGTCAGACGAAAACCGTGAGTCGGATCATGACTGTAAACCGGAAGCTTGCTTCCGTCGAGTTCAGAGAGTAGGAGATGAGTCACTGGACTGTAGTGAAGCTGTTACGGCGGTCTGTGATTCGTGTCTGGTTATCTCAGTTGTCAACAGCAAGAGTTCAGAGTTCTGGCTCCGGTCCGGCGAACAGGTTTAATCTGATAGGACGCTTCAGGAACGGGCAGCACTGCTCTGCAGAATGAAAATCTATTTCGGAAACTTTCCCGCAGGCTGTGGCTAAGAAGAGGACCACTCGTCGATCTGATTTTTGTAAATTTTTCTATTTATGGCACGTGAAGTTCTGAACTCAAAATGTAACAATCAGCCATAGCAGTTTTATGCGAGTCTCAAAAGTTCTCGAGAAAATCGACTTTGAAATTCTCCGAGCGATTTTAATTCACTAAAGGTGGGGCAAATTTTGGTTGGCCGTGTGGCTCCATCGGCAGCGCTCGAGACTGGAAATTGCTGGATCACTGGTTCCAGACTCACTTCTGTCATTTTTTTTCTTTTATTGTTTTTTTTCCCGTTCAGTTCGAATATCTACGTCATTTCAACATAAAATTAATAATAAATTAATAATATGTCGTTTCTATGAAAAATGCGCGTCTTTGTATTTAAAATTTAGACTTTCTCTGGAACAAAGACTCAACTGAAGTACATTGAGATCGAGATACATAGCATCAAACGTTTGCAATAGCTTTATCGTTTCAAAGTTTCATACAAGGACCAAATTTCAGTCAAATACAAACAAAATACTGCAGTTTCAGAGTATATGATGTGTACTGTAATATGTAAGAGTTACTGACACATGGATTTCAACTAGGTCGTTGTTCTGGGGAACGCTTTAGTTACACACACACTGCACACAAAATTTGAGTTTTCGTTGCAAATATTCAGAATAAAATTGAACCTGTAAAGATACACTACCTGTAGTGTGTACTCGATGCCGTTGAAATTATTGCACTTCGTATTTTTACCACGCTTACCATGCTGGCACATGAGGGACCACATAAGTGATATAAAAAAATGGGCGCAGTCCAGTTAAAGAGTATTTAATGTCGAACTCTATGTTTTGTTTCCATCTGTGACCCAAAAATGTTGTTTATAATGTTTTTAATAAACTTATCTTATTAAAGATTTTAACTAAGAGTTTATATTTCCAATGATAACTAGAATTTTGTGTGTGATATGTCATTAAAAATAAGGAGATGTGCATTTTTTAACATTGTGTGCCGAACCAAGACTCTTACCTGGAACATTTGTCATAAAGGTCCCAGGTGATATTAATAGCAGGCCTTTGTGGCCGAGCGGTTCTAGGTGCTTCAGTCGGGAACTGCGGTGCTGGTACGGTAGCAGGTTCGAATCCTGCCTCGGGCATGGATGTATGTGATGTCCTTAGGTTACTTAGGTTTAAGTAGTTCTAAGCCTAGGGGACTGATGACCTCAGATGTTAAGGCCTATAGTTCTTAGAGCCATTTGAACCATTTTTGTTATTGATATTGTGCCCTGCCCCACTGTCATAGTGCTCAGCCTCGCTGCACACTTCCCGCACCGCCATGGCGCACTGACTGCAAGGAAGAGGAAGAGGAAGGGGGCAAACTGCGACTGCACCACATTCGAAAGGCAGTCCGGTTGCACTGCGTACAACTTGGTTTTACACTTCACATTTCGCAAAAACTCGGATCACAGACCAAACAAATTTTCAGTATTATTAAATTGGTTTTTTTTTCCTTGTCTGTGCTGAAGACAATTTTTATCTGGCACAAACTGTCGGCATATGGACAGACGCAGAAAATTTTTAATATTTTCGCACTCAGGTTGCCACTTATTTAGTCTTTTCTACGGATATGTCGATTTATATACTTTAGTACTTTTGCAGTCTCCTTGTGAAGATGTGGAAACTCCACCTAAAGAATGAAACATAGAAGTGCTGGGCAGATTTAAAGTAAAAGGATTTGTAATTGAAATGGGAATTACTTCGCGGGCCAATCAGTTACTCCTGCACATGCACAGGGGCGCTTTCAACCGTGACGCAAGCAATCTCGAAAACAGGTGTAAGATTGGCTGTGTCTTATAACGATATGTTTACGTAATGTGTATACATAAACATACAGTTATAAATGTCCCCGTTCGTAGTCTCTAATTATAACAATATGTTACTTTTGTGCTGTAACATATAGCTATAATCAGCGGTGGAAACATATTTGCGAACGCCGACCGTGTGCGGCTGTTTCTTGTTGGATCGTCTGATCAGTCGAAAGTTGCATTGCAGAGGAGAGTAAATGCCTATTCAAAATATAATTATTTTTGGATAGCTCAACATGAATTTCTTAAGGGACCGTAATTTATCATGCATTTACCAGTACAATATGGCGCGGAGAAAATATTTCGCCGCATGCAACTTCCGTCCGAACTCGACGAAAGAATTCGTGACTGTGAACTCTCTATTTGGCAGAAACATAAAGAAAATTAAATAACTTCATGACGGAGTGAGGCATAGATTCTATATTAAATAAATAGTCCCTACACCAGTTCCATTTAACTCTGAATTTATGGCAATTAATAGACGAACTTACACTGCAATGAAGGATTTAACATGGATGCCGTTTTGACTGGCACTTCTCTTAATGAAAACAATTCCTTTGACGTTTTCACATACACGTCGCACAATAAATCTTCTGCTAGGCACTTTTAGTATTACACATTTACTTTACACTAGAACAATATTAATTTTAACAATAATAATACGGCGGCAAGACATGCGCGTCCGACACAAGTTACAGGAGACAAGAGAAGAATGAGTAACTGTTCATCGAGGATATCTCGTACCTCAAAAAAAAATGTGTGAAAGAGTTCTTCTTCTGTCCGTTTTTCGCGCCGCGGTTTTCGAAGTCAATAACTCACTGCATCTCTGACGGCGCTTCGACAATAAACAAGTTACGTCACAGGTCGTTCACCTTTTACATTCTCGCAACATTATTTGCTAACTGTAGCTGTTGCCGAGCGACTGCTCGATTAGTGAATGATTTAAAATGATAAGACAATCACATAATGTTACAGTCTTCAAGGAGCTATCCTTGTAATTCTTTCAAGGCCACAATTCAGACCTCGTGTATCTTTTAATGCCAATTAGCTTAGGGAACACGACTGTGTTTGTCATAATGTGTCCCTTCCACAACGCGATTTTCTTTTGAAATGCATCCCCACAAAATCGGAAAGAAGTGGTTTTTCACCTAGCAATATCTTACTGTGTGCAGTCAAGTCGACTTAAAACGCGAAGTCTGTAATCCATTCCGGTTGTTCTAATGGTGCAACTGACTGTGGAATAATGCGTGCCACTTGAGAAATTGTACTTTTCGTACCACTAATTTCTTAACATGCTGCATGCCTGCAAATTTAGCACAAAATGCCTCTTGATGTACGCAACAATGAACTTTATCTATCAATCGTTGTAGTTCTTTGCTCTTTCATTGTGGACTAAATCTTTAAATTTTCTTGCACGGTATTTTAGTATCGTTTCGTAGCAAATTTGAAGTACCCGTCAGTTACGCGACTGTATAATATATTTTGAGAATTCTGATCCCTCACTTCTACAATTCCCATTCACCTTTAAAGGCCTGTGACGATAGAGCGCTAGACTGCCTCTTTTTATGCAAAGAGTCACTGGACTTGTGATAGTCCTTCATACAACGAAGAAATAGCGAAGGGTAAACAGCACTGACTTCACGATTCTGCCGAACTGGAGAGTTGTATCAACAGTGTAGATTTCTCTAGGAACTGATAGTAATGTTTATACTAGTTTCTGTTTATGGCTGTTACGTCTCAATATTATTTTATCCACTGACCATTTTCCCTGGAACATAATGCCGATTATTGATGTTGTGCTTTGATGTAACAATCGCTTCATCCTGCGATCCTGCACCAAACACTCCTCTATTTTTTTGTACCGTGTTGATAAGCCCTTCCGAGCAGAATGCACTGATTAGCTTCCTTCTCTTTCGTCGAAAGTGGCCTCTGTTGTTTTCCGTCCAGACACATTCCAGTTACTGACCTGCGTTACTTATCGTTCTAGTTGCAAATTGCAGCTAACAACGCTTTGAAGTACGTGCTTTTCGAGACTTATCCCTTTGCCGTGCAAGTACCTCTAATTAAGCCTAATACTTAGGAAGCTCTCCTGGAACAAAGCATACTGCAGAGAAATGAATTACTAGGGTATCATGAGACAATACAATTTTTTTAATTTTTATATTTACGGTAAGCGAAGTTCAGAACAACAAAGCAATAACAACGCCGTTCTAAAAAAAAATTCGGGCAAACCGACCTTGAAGTTTTCCGAGCGAGTTTAACTCGCTGAAGATAGGACAATTTTCGAAGGGCCTCATGGCTTCATCGGTAGCGCTCAAGATTGGTAATTATTGGATTACTCGTCTGACTTCAGTCATTACTTTTTCTTGTTTCATAGTTTTTTCCTTGAATTCTAATACCTACGTGATTTAAATGTAAAATTAAGCAAATATGTGATGAGTAAAACATTCCTCCACAAAGAATTCTAACTCTGGAGTGGCGTGTGCACTGATTTAAAATTTGCTGTCAGATCAATATTGTGCCACAGTTTACGAGCCATATTCTTGTATTTCATCCGCGGTATACACGGTTCGAAATTTAGGACACAAAGCTGCCACCTTTGGCCTAACCTAACTAGGCAATGACTCGAATTGAGGTTGGATGACGAATACAGGAATGTTGTTTCTTTCTTCTCCGGCTCTATGCCAGAGATAATAGATACAACTAGTGGTAACATGGTAATCTCTTCGCAACCCCTCTCAGGTGTTTTCAGAGAGTGACAAAGTGCTGGCTGGGGCTACATCCGGACACCCTCCATTCTGAGGTAGGTCAGGACAGCAAGAGCAACATGTGGCCGTGAGTTATTTTGTTGAAAGATTACGTCTCAGAGATCTTGCAGGTAGGACGCTGATTCTGACCTTAAATGGTTCAAATGGCTTTGAGCACTAGAGGACTTAACTTCTGAGGTCATCAGTCCCGTAGAATGTAGAACTACTTAAACCTAACTAACCTAAGGACATCACACACATCCATGCCCGAGGCAGGATTCGAACCTGCGACCGTAGCGGTCGCGCGGCTCCAGACTGTAGCGCCTAGAACCACTTGGCCACTCCGGCCGGCTACTGACCTTAAAACATCGGGAATGTAACTGACAAAATTACCAGCTACGAAAACCACAGGTGATCATGTTGTGTACCCAATGGCATACTACACCATTATGCCAGGAGCTGGTCCCAGGTGGTGACGATGAATGTGATCTGACATCGTTAGTTCTCGTCTCCACACGCAGACACCTCAATTGAGATGCTGTACGTTGTCCTGGGATTCGTCTGAAGAGACGACGTGGTGCTACTCCTGTATTGGGCGCACCAATGTCAGCGCGCCTTTCTCAGATGCTGCGTCAAGGGGAGCCACAGTGGTGGTTACTGTGGGGGCAGTCTGTGGTGCACCAGGCGTCGAGCCACTGGATACTTGTGTTACTGCAAGCAAACTCGTCTCCTGACTGAATGTACGCACGAGGCTGTATGATAAGGCCCAGTGAGCGTCTGTTCTCTCTGGCGCTAGTCGCTTGGGACCGTTGACAGGCAGGGCTTTGCATATGACACTCCTGAACCCGTCATTTACTCGCATGGTACTCGTGAATCCAGAACAAAGCGGGCAACAATATGGCAGAACACTAAAACTTGGCCTCGATAGGCTGTTGTCGAATCCAACATGTACTGGTGGAACGGAATGGACAGTGTCTTGAAAACAAGACGTAAGGTGAACATTAACAAAAGAAAAACGAAGTAATAAAATGTGGTTGAATTAAATCAGGTGATGTTGAGGGAATAAGATCAGGAAACGAAACTTTAAAGTAGTATGAGTTTTGCAATTTGGGCAGCAAAGTAACTGATGATGGTTGAAGTAGAGAGGATATAAAATGTAGACTGGCAATGGCAAGGGAAGCATTTCTGAAGAACAGAAGTTTGTTAACATCGAGTATAGATTTAAGTGTCAGGAAGTTGTTTCTGAAAGTATTTGTATGGTTGGTTGGTTGGTTGGTTGTTTTGGGGAAGGAGACCAGACAGCGAGGTCATCGGTCTAATCGGATTAGAGAAGGATGGGGAAGGAAGTCGGCCGTGCCCTTTCAAAGGAACCATCCCGGCATTTGCCTGGAGCGATTTAGGGAAATCATGGAAAACCTAAATCAGGATGGCCGGACGCGGGATTGAACCGTCGTCCTCCCGAATGCGAGTCCAATGTATTTGTATGGAGAGTAGCATCTATGGAAGTGAAGCACGCACGATAAACAGTTTGGACAAGAAGGGAATAGAAGCTTTAGAATTGTGGTGTTACAGAAGAATGCTGAAGATTAGATGGGTAGATCACGTAACTAATGAGGAGATAGTTGAATTGAAAAGGAAAGAAAATTGTGGCGAACCCTAACTACAGGAAGGGATAGGTTGGTATTACAGATTTTGAGACATCAAGGGAACACCAATTTAGTACTGGATGGAAGTGTGTGAAGGTTGGGGGCGGGAGGGGTAAAAATCGTAGAGGGAGATGAGATGAATATACCAAGCAGATTCACAAGGATGTAAGTTGCAGCAGATATTCGGAGATGAAGAGGCTTGCACAGGATAGAGTATCATGGAGAGCTGCATCAAAACCAATCTATGGTCTGAAGACCACAGCAACAACAACAACAACAATTGGTAGCCACTTCTTTTGATTAAAGGAAGCTTAGAACGAAGTTCTCACAAAGAGACAACATTCAAATGAAGTTTCTGACTTTAAAACTCACTCTGTAATCTTCGCGTTTATACGGAATATAGATGGTATTAATCCCAATTCTTTCATTGCACTGTACTGCTAATCATTTGTGTATCGAGAAGGACATGGTACAACTCATGTCAGTTGGAGTTTTCATCCATGTCACTTTCCTGATGTTCCAGTCTTTAATGGCCAGTTATATTTGGAGAATTGTGTGAAAGTTCGCGAACACTTTTTCCCGCCTGAATTCCGTCGGCCATCCTAGCACCAGTGGTCCCGTGGGAACTCGTAACTCATCGGATGTCTCCGTTGAAGTTCGGGACTTCAGTCCCAAGACGGCGTCCGTCGCTAAAGCCGTCGGCACACGGACCGTGCTGTCGAACGTTAACGTTGAGCGTGCCAAGTTCAACGTGCTGCTGACCGCTCAGGAACGATGCGACTTGAGCATGCGGTACGTGGGCCACAACGTGGTATACGCGATCGCAACACACTCCAGCGACAGTTGAGGGATGTTTCTAGTTCGTAAATTACACTGTTTACTCAACGGGCACGCTTAAAATTCCCAAGTTAGCTCTATTAAAACGCACATTTCCTCCATCGTCCATGAAAAGGAAAGTACCATGTCCAATTAACAAGAAGACAGGCTTATTAAAGTTTCATTACAAACAGTGCGGTACAAATTTGGAATACTTCTCTCCATAAGTTATACATTATTTCATCGTTCCCACATTTTAGTAAAACCCCAAGGTCAGTCTTACTTGATCACTGTTCTTAACCCAGTAGCAGAATCTTTGCAACAAGTGAATTACGAAGCGCGAAAGAAAAAGGAGCAAAATATCTTTATACAAGTAGCGCAAGCTGTCCTGTAGATTAAGCCAATAGAACAAAGTCACCCCTCAAAAATAGGTAAACTTATATATACATAACATCAAATATTATAGAAGATACTTATATTCAACTAATAATAAAGTATCAGAACCTAATAAAAACGCGAATTTTAGGAAAGAAAAAATTGGGAAGTGTCAAGACGCAAACCACCGACCCTCCAAAGACTCGTCATCGGACAGTGACGCTATTCATTACGCTAAACCAACAAGAGACTCCCTATTCTTAATCAAATTGTGTTACGCCTTGCTAAAAACGTTAATCGTAGATAATTACGTTACTAATTGAAATTTAATTCTAACAAATTGTACCAAGAACAATGCGTTTTGCGTGGATCGTCAGTGTGTCGCTGCCTTCAAATAGCCTACTCTCATCATACGCAAGTTACAATAATTCTTTTGCCACGAATATGATGTTTCTCATTATTTTATCGGAACGAATCACACAACTAACTACGGGTTTCCCAGTGATCCTCAATTTGCTGCTTTTCGGAAACGGCATATATACATATAGGCTTGAAATGAATGCCAATATGGCGCCTCACGACTCTGTACTGAAGGGAGACGGAGTGCTTGTGACGTAGGTGGCGTTGTGCCATCTCATTGCTCAACGCTCAGACGCACGCTCACAATATCTGACATTCCAGATATTGCTCTGCACGTTCGGAAAGACTCCCGAACCCACTATTCCACGCTATGACGTCAGAAACTCGGCACGCTCAACGCTCAACGTTCGGATGCACGGTCCGTGTGCCGACGGCGTAAGGGTATAGAGACCTCCAGGGTCGCTAATCTCTCACGAACGTGTCAACTGCATTATGGCAGTTAGCAGGAGGAAGGCGTGCACTTCGCTACAACCAGGTCGAGCAAAGTCTGCCATCACCTAAACTCGAGAAACCACGATGGTGAGAGACTCTGCAATCACGACTCTCCCCACCACTAACACTGCTATACGAGCTTTTTTTCACTGGTTTCGCCTACTGAGAACCACATGAAATAACTTTTTTT
Organism: Schistocerca cancellata; assembly: GCF_023864275.1. Lineage (NCBI taxonomy): Eukaryota > Metazoa > Arthropoda > Insecta > Orthoptera > Acrididae > Schistocerca > Schistocerca cancellata. The sequence continues at coordinate 207,226,672 of NC_064635.1, forward strand.
TCCATTTTTTTCCAGTAGTTTTTATTCTTTAACTCTGTTGTTCTTTCTTCTGTCCTTTCTGCACCTGTCTTCATCGTTTTCGCTGAGCTTTTCTCTTTCCCTATTTCTCCCTCCTTTATTTCCATTTCCCTCAGGATATTGTTGAAGTTAGCCACTCAGGTTGTTGCGCGTGCAAATGCAAGCGGTCGGTTAGAGCAGTGTTGTCAAATGTGTTCTTCATTTGGTTTCCTAAAACCGAATAAGAGAGTGATACAAAAAATGAGTCATAGGACGTAGTAAGGATGGAACACGCGCTGAGGGCTGACCAGTTTCGGCGCTATCATCAATGCTATGAGAGCAACTGAAACTAATTGTATCTGGCGGGCCGCTTGAATTTTCTCGCACAGTTCCTCACAAGCTAACTTCCATGCTAACTAACCCGAAAACAGCACTCACACTGTTTCTGATCATCCTGTATTTACGACATGTTTCGCAACTACATTATCCCATTTTTAAGTGCTACAAAAAAGAAAACACAAATCATTACATCGCAATACTACGCATACTGATAACCGTGTAATGATTTGAGTTTCCTTGTTTTATAGCACTTGATATTGGGATAAAGTAGTTCCGAATCACGTTGTAAATATACCACACATTTTCGACAACAGTGCGTAACATTTTCGCTACTCAAACAAAGACTGTTGAAAGAACACCATTTCCCAGTTATAGCTATAGAAGTTTTCAATTTACTGTTGCTATTTCGGCGGTAAGCTATTGTCAAGCGCAAATATTCGATACCGTTTCGAGGCACAGAGTCTAATAATGGTACGGTTGTAGAGTTGTGTCGCACTTCATAGCAATGCAGATATCTTTCGTGATCACCGACTACCACAAGCGGCCTCTAAACCTGTGCTAACCACATTCATGTATTTCAGCTTGCGTACGAATAACAAAAGTTTAGACGTTACAATGCTTATGTCAGTGATCACAACTGTTGCTTCCATTGCTATAATGTCCGACACAACACCATAATTTAAAACTTACGTGGTCTGTTCAAAAAATTCGGGAACTTCGTCCACAAAACTTTTCTACGCTTTCCTTTTACTGATTGTGTGTGGCCTCCTTCCAAATACTCCCCTCCACGATTGATACACCGCTCCCTACGCCGTTTTCAATTCCGAAAGCAGGCTTGGTACACCTCCAGCTGGATCGCACGAAGCGCCGTCTGCCGAATTTTCTTTTATCTCGTCTACTGTTGCAAATTATCGTCCTTTCAACGGGGTTTCCAACTTTAGAAATAAAAAAAAATGTCTACTGGGGCGAGGCTTGGAGAGCACGAAGGATGGGGAGAGACAGTGATTTCGTATTTTGTGCAATAATCACGCACCAAAAGGTCTGAATGTGCGGGTGCGTTATGGTGATGCAAGAGCAATGAACTGTCTCGCCACAGCAGGCCGCGGTGGCCGAGCGGTTCTAGGCACTTCAGTCCGGAACCGCGCTGCTGCTACGGTCGCAGGTTCGAATCCTGCCTCGGGCATGGATGTGTGTGATGTCCTTTGGTTAGTTAGGTTTAAGTAGTTCTAGGTCTAGGGGAAATACTGATTAGAAGCCGGCCGCGGGGAAGATCAGTTTGGATTCCATAGAAATGTTGGAACACGTGAGGCAATACTGCCCCTACGACATATGTTAGATCGAGGGGTATGAAAGGGAAGCAGTGGCTGGGAAGGGAGTGAGACAGGGTTGTAGCCTACCCCCAATGTTATTCAATCTGTATACTAAGCAAGCAGTAAAGGAAACAAAAGAAAAATTCGCAGTAGGCATTAAAATCCATGGAGAAGAAATAAAAACTTTGAAGTTCGCCGATGACATTGTAATTCTGTGAGAGACAGCAATGGACTTGGAAGAGCAGTTGAACGGAATGGACAGTGTCTTGAAAGGAGGATATAAGATGAACATCAACAAAAGCAAAACGAAGATAATGGAATGTAGCTGAATTAAATTGGGCGATGCTGAGGGAATTAGATTAGGAAATGAGACACTTAAAGTAGTAAAGGAGTTTTGCTATTTGGGGAGCAAAATAACTGATGATGGTCGAAGTAGAGAGGATATAAAATGTAGACTGGCAACGGCAAGGAAAGCGTTCCTGAAGTAGAGAAATTTGTCAATATCGAGTATAGATTTAAGTGTCAGGAAGTCGTTTCTGAAAGTGTTTGTATGGAGTGTAGCCATGTATGGAAGTGAAACATGGACGATAAATAGTTTAGACAAGAAGAGAATAGTAGCTTTCGGAATGTGGTGCTACAGAAGAATGCTGAAGATTAGATGGGTAGATCACATAACTAATGAGGAGGTATTGAATAGAATTGGGGAGGAATTTGTGGCACAACTTGACTAGAAGAAGGGATCGGTTGGTAGGACATGTTCTGAGGCATCAAGGGATCACCAGTTTAGTACTGGAGGGCAGCGTGGAGGTAAAAAATAGTAGAGGGAGACCAAGAGATGGATACATTATGCAGATTCAGAAGGATGTAGGCTGCAGTAGGTACTGGGAGATGAAGAAGCTTGCACAGAATAGAGTAGCATGGAGAGCTGCGTCAAACCAGTCTCAGGACTGAAGACCACAACAACAAGAAGAGGTCTAGGGGACTGGTGACCTCAGATGTAAAATCCCATAGTGCTCAGAGCCATTTGAACCATTTGTCTCGCCACATTTTAGGCCGTTTCTTTCTCACATTTTCCGGAAGGGTCGCATCACGTGCCAATAGTAACGTCGATTAACAGTTTTCCGTATGGCACAAATTCATGATGAACTAGTCCTTCAAACTCAAAGAAACCTATCAGCATGGCTTCGACATTCGATCTGCCCAGACTCTCTGAGAATGTTCCCCGACCTGTTGTGAAGATTGAACCGTGGTCTCAACATCAAAATGCACACGTCTCCTCTCCAATTATGATTCTCTTAAGAAACAAGTCGCCCTCATTTGCACGATCCAAGAGCTCTTCACAGATCGCCAGGCAAAGGTCTTCCTGGTCCTGAACCCATGAGCCGTGGGACCAACTTGGCGGCAACACGATGTATTCCAAGATGCTGTGTCAGGATTCCATGACGTGATCCAACTACGCCTAAAATCTGCAATCTCTCGGGCAGTCAGACTGCGATTGGCATGCAAAATTTCGTTGACGTTCCTGACAAAGGCGTCGTCGGTAAAAGTCAGAGGGCGTTTTGAACGAGGTCGATATTTGACTACTGACTGGCCATTTTTAAACCGTGTGAAACTTTCGCAAAACCGAGTTCGACTTAAGCACTCATAGCCGTAGGCATCCTGCATCATTTGGTTTCCTTGAGTTTCAGGCAAAATTTAATGCAGACGCGTTGCTCCTACAACTCTGCCATCTCGAAATTCGCAAACTGTGTGACACAAGACTTTACTCAGTACAACACTGAACAATACATACAAGACATGCAACAATCAAACTTACGGCAGTTACAGATTAAACAAAGGCTTGTGCAAGTATGCCTACCGCATTTTGCCGCAACATACCATTGGCACGAAATTACGAATGTTCCGGACTCTTTTGAACAGACCTTGTACAGTATATATATGCCATGAAATGCTTGACAATGGCGTACATCCGAAATTTCAACTCATGGAAGGAATAAAATTTCTCTCTTAAAACATATTTGCTGTTTGTAAGCACTACTATTTTATTACTGATTCTATCCGCAACATATTTTGTAGGCAGTATCCATATATATCAGTGAATCTACCTGCAAAATTATGTCGTTCTCCGAGCCATAGTTAAGAACGGGGCCCACGAGAAATACGGTCCTCGCAACGAATTTGTGACGTCAGACTAATCGGCCTGTTCGCCATACTTCGCGAAAGCTCGGCTCCATGCAGGACCCACGGGAAATCAATATGTAATTGAAAAGGTACCCACTAAAGATTTTAACTTTGTCTGTGCTATTGAGAATTGGATGCATTTAAACGAGCAGTCAAGAAATAATAAAGTCGTCTGAAATACACTCCTGGAAATTGAAATAAGAACACCGTGAATTCATTGTCCCAGGAAGGGGAAACTTTATTGACACATTCCTGGGGTCAGATACATCACATGATCACACTGACAGAACCACAGGCACATAGACACAGGCAACAGAGCATGCACAATGTCGGCACTAGTACAGTGTATATCCACCTTTCGCAGCAATGCAGGCTGCTATTCTCCCATGGAGACGATCGTAGAGATGCTGGATGTAGTCCTGTGGAACGGCTTGCCATGCCATTTCCACCTGGCGCCTCAGTTGGACCAGCGTTCGTGCTGGACGTGCAGACTGCGTGAGACGACGCTTCATCCAGTCCCAAACATGCTCAATGGGGGACAGATCCGGAGATCTTGCTGGCCAGGGTAGTTGACTTACACCTTCTAGAGCACGTTGGGTGGCACGGGATACATGCGGACGTGCATTGTCCTGTTGGAACAGCAAGTTCCCTTGCCGGTCTAGGAATGGTAGAACGATGGGTTCGATGACGGTTTGGATGTACCGTGCACTATTAAGTGTCCCCTCGACGATCACCAGTGGTGTACGGCCAGTGTAGGAGATCGCTCCCCGCACCATGATGCCCGGTGTTGGCCCTGTGTGCCTCGGTCGTATGCAGTCCTGATTGTGGCGCTCACCTGCACGGCGCCAAACACGCATACGACCATCATTGGCACCAAGGCAGAAGCGGCTCTCATCGCTGAAGACGACACGTCTCCATTCGTCCCTCCATTCACGCCTGTCGCGACACCACTGGAGGCGGGCTGCACGATGTTGGGGCGTGAGCGGAAGACGGCCTAACGGTGTGCGGGACCGTAGCCCAGCTTCATGGAGACGGTTGCGAATGGTCCTCGCCGATATCCCAGGAGCAACAATGTCCCTAATTTGCTGGGAAGTGGCGGTGCGGTCCCCTACGGCACTGCGTAGGATCCTACGGTCTTGGCGTGCATCCGTGCGTCGCTGCGGTCCGGTCCCAGGTCGACGGGCACGTGCACCTTCCGCCGACCACTGGCGACAACATCGATGTACTGTGGAGACCTCACGCCCCACGTGTTGAGCAATTCGGCGGTACGTCCACCCGGCCTCCCGCATGCCCACTATACGCCCTCGCTCAAAGTCCGTCAACTGCACATACGGTTCACGTCCACGCTGTCGCGGCATGCTACCAGTGTTAAAGACTGCGATGGAGCTCCGTATGCCACGGCAAACTGGCTGACACTGACGGCGGCGGTGCACAAATGCTGCGCAGCTAGCGCCATTCGACGGCCAACACCGCGGTTCCTGGTGTGTCCGCTGTGCCGTGCGTGTGATCATTGCTTGTACAGCCCTCTCGCAGTGTCCGGAGCAAGTATGGTGGGTCTGACACACCGGTGTCAATGTGTTCTTTTTTCCATTTCCAGGAGTGTAGTTAATGGCCTGACGCCTGAGACGGCTGCTGGGCTAGTAAGACCTGCAGAGTCACGTGCTCTGACGTGTGCGCCAAGGCCTATCTTTCTTAGGGGCCTCGGTTCAGGAGACGTGCTGTCATAAACATTGATAGGCGTGGAAAACTAGTTTTCTTGAAACGGGACACAACCTACTAAGACTACACTCATCCATTGTTTCGTAATGAGAGCTCTAAGCGATTTCCAACAACCTTGAAACATAATTTGACGCTGTTTTATTCATACATGTACAACATGGGAGTTTGAGTCTTTAAAGAACTAGTGGTAAAGAACTGGTGACATTTTAATCTATTAGAATTAAAGTTGTGCGGTAAAATAAGTAGACGTCTTTACTAACTAAGCAGACAGATCCAAAATATTAGAAACAATCCTGTTGCCATAATCAGGGATCAGCCGCAGTCGAAATCGCGTGTGTGCAGTGCCTACTAAACTGAGGGTCGCTTACTTTCAGTTCACTGTGCGATGCAGGCCCAGAGCGAGCCGCCGGAGAAAGTGTGGGTGCTGTTTTGCTGCGGTGCGTTTCGCTTGGAGGGTTCGCCCGCGTCAGCGACCACCGCCGGCTGCCCCTACACCTCGGCAGATTTTCTCCTGCCACGCCGCTAGGGTCAGCTTTTCTCCGGTATACCCCAAGTCCCCACTGTGTCATCAGGTGCGCCGTAAACACGGTGGGACCTGGAGGGTCCATCCCGATTTTCTTCTCCTGAATCCAGGTAACATGTAGCGCCCACTTCCCTCCCCCACCCCCTTTTTAGGGTTCCATACATTAATCTGCAAAAAAGGAATCCTTATAGGATCGCTTCGTTGTCTGACTGTTAAGAACCCTTTTTCTCAGAACGTGGTAGATGTACCAGGTTCAAATTTACGTTTCAAAAAACTCACGATATTGATCTGCAAACACTGTTTTTTATTATTACTACCGATTTCGGCCGTAAGCTATCATCTGATACCAAAATCACTGAAAACATTTCACTCGTTATGAATATTGAAACACAAAGCGTTGAATATTTTAAGCTACAAGAAACGTGTAATAAAAAAACTCGTTCATAGCACTTACAAGTGCAGCAATCGTCTTATTCACATCAAACAGGACCATTGCTCCACTTTTAACTGCTATCAATGACTGCATATGACACCTTACGGCCGAAACCGGTCGTACTAATAAAATCCAGTTAATGCAGTTCAGTGTCATGAGTTTTTTGAAACATAATTATATCGACTGATGAAAATTGCCTGAAAAAAAAACCTGTCAAATTTAAGTGGCTTGTTAAGATCTATGGTCCCCTGACGGTGTAAAAATTTTAAGCTTCTAAGTCATTTCAATCAAAAAACGCTGCCAGCTATGTTACATATTCTGATACTAGAAGACCCAATCAAAATCTATAGTCTATTTCCCGTTGACGAAATTTGGCAAGGAGCAAAGATTTCACAGTACAAGTAAAGCAAAAAATCCGAAAAATGTTGATTAGGAAATATATAACACGAAACCTTTTTTTCATTTTTTTTATAAGTCTGTTTGTCTGCCATCTGCTAATATACTTTTTTATCTGGACCTTTCTCTGGTAAATTAAATTAAAATTTATGTCACATACTAAGGTTTAGAGTCCCTTGATAGTGCAAAAATTTTAAGCTTCTAAGTGCAATCAAAAGATACGGCCATTTATGTCAGATATTTTCCTACTCGAAAGCTCACTAGTTAAAACCTACAATGTACTCCCTGTTGACCCCGAAACATGAAATCTGGCAAGAAAAAAGCTTTCGCAGGACAAGGAAAGAAAAAAATCAGAAATTTGTTAATTTGTTATTATATCACATGAAAAAACATTTTTTGTCTATTTTTCATCTGTCTGCCTGCTCCTCTGTTACGACCCATTTTGCTCTGGAATTGGTTGACGTATCAAGTTCAAATTTATGTCACATACTAATGTCTGTGGTTACTTGGTGGTGTAAAAAGCTTAGGCCTTTTTCTCCGGACCTGTCTGGCGTATCTGGTCAAATCTGTGTGACATACTAAGGTCTAGCGTCCGTTAGCAGTGAAAAAATTTTAAGCTTCTAAGTCGGTGTGCTGGAAATATTAACGTATTTATCTCACGTATTTTGAAACTCTCACATTCATTCACCAAAACGTATAGGCACTTCACGTTGACCTAGAATCATGAAATTCGGCAAGGGACAAAGTTTCACACTACAAGTTAAGTAAAAATTCTGGAACATCTCAAATCGTAATTATATCACATAAGAAATATATTTTTGCCACATGAAGATACATTGTAGTCATCATCCGTGAAAAGCGTAGTAGACGAAAAATACTGCACACAAAATTAAAATGTAAGCTTCAGTCATGTTTTAGCAAAAAAATAAATTTTTTTATTAAATGTTTCCTCTCAAGATATGTAAACTGAAGTCCACTGCACGCTACTTTTTATGTGCGAGTTACACTAAGGAACTACTGTGAAATTTTGATGCGGTCTTGGAATTCCTGACACCTGAGACGAATATATTGCCCGTATCAATATCGATAACAGGCAAAAATCTTTCAGATTCTCGGTTTCCATAATGGATGAGAATATATACATATACACTAAAGAGCCAAAGAAACTGGTACACCTGCCTAATATCGTGTGCGGCCCCGACGAGCACGCAAAAGAGCCGCAGTACGACGTGGCATGGGCTCGACTAATGACTGCAGTAGTACTGGAAGGAACTGACACCGTGAATCTTGCACGGCTGTCCAGTAAGAGTACGAGGGAGTGGAGATCTCTACTGAACAGCACGTTGCAGGACATCCCAGATATACTCGATAATGTTAATGTCTGGGGAGTTTGGTGGCCAGCGGAAGTGTATAAAGTCATAAAAGTGTTCCTGGAGCCACTCCGTAGCAATTTTGGACGTGTGGGGTGTCGTACTCATCATCATCATCATCATCATCATTTAAGACTGATTATGCCTTTCAGCGTTCAGTCTGGAGCATAGCCCCCCTTATACAGTTCCTCCATGATCCCCTATTCAGTGCTAACATTGATGCCTCTCCAGATGTTAAACCTATTACTTCAAAATCATTCTTAACCGAATCCAGGTACCTTCTCCTCGGTCTGCCCCGACTCCTCCTACCCTCTACTGCTGAATCCATGAGTCTCTTGGGTAACCTTGCTTCTCCAATGCGTGTAACATGACCCCACCATCTAAGCCTGTTCGCCCTGACTGCTACATCTATAGAGTTCATTCCCAGTTTTTCTTTGATTTCCTCATTGTGGACACCCTCCTGCCATTGTTTCCCCTGCAATCATCCTAGCTACTTTCATATCCGTAACCTCAACCTTGTTGATAAGGTAACCTGAATCCACCCAGCTTTCGCTCCCATACAACAAAGTTGGTCGAAAGATTGAACGGTGCACAGATAACTTAGTCTTGGTACTGACTTCCTTCTTGCAGAAGAGAGTAGATCGTAGCTGAGCGCTCACTACATTAGCTTTGCTACACCTCGCTTCCAGTTCTTTCACTATGTTGCCATCCTGTGAGAATATGCATCCTAAGTACTTGAAACCGTCCACGTGTTCTAACTTTGTTCCTCCTATTTGGCACTCAATCCGTTTATATTTCTTTCCCACTGACATTACTTTCGTTTTGGAGATGCTAATCTTCATACCATAGTCCTTACATTTCTGATCTAGCTCTGAAATATTACTTTTCAAACTTTCAATCTAATCTGCCATCACAACTAAGTCATCCGCATATGCGAGACTGCTTATTTTGTGTTCACATATCTTAATCTCACCCAGCCAGTCTATTGTTTTCAACATATGATCCATAAATAATATGAACAACAGTGGAGACAGGTTGCAGCCTTGTCTTACCCCTGAAACTACTGTGAACCATGAACTCAATTTACCGTCAACTCTAACTGCTGCCTGACTATCCATGTAAAGACATTTAATTGCTTGCAAAAGTTTGCCTCGTATTTCATAATCTTGTAGAACAGACAATAACTTCCTCCTAGGAACCCGGTCATATGCCTTTTCTAGATCTATAAAGCGTAGATACAATTCCCTGTTCCACTCATAACACTTCTCCATTATTTGCCGTAAGCTAAAGATCTGGTCCTGACAACTTCTAAAAGGCCTAAACCCACACTGATTTTCATCCAATTGGTCCTCAACTAATACTCGCACTTTCCTTTCAGCAATACCTGAGAAGATTTTACGCACAACGCTGATTAAAGAGATACCTCTGTAGTTGTTACAATCTTTTCTGTTCCCATGTTTAAAGGTTGGTGTGATTACTGCTTTTGTCCAATCTGATGGAACCTGTCCCGACTCCCAGGCCATTTCAATTATCCTGTGTAGCCATGTACTGTCTTGCTGAAATTGCCCAAGTACGTCGGAATGAACAATGGACATGAATGGACGCAGGTGATCACACAGGATGCTTACGTACGTGTTACCTGTCAGAGTCGTATCTAGACGCATCAGGGGTCCCATATCACTCCAACTGGACACGCTCCACACCATTACAGAGCCTCCACCAGCTTGAGCAGTGCCCTGCTTACATGCAGGGCCCAGGGATTGTCTCCATACCCGTACACGTCCATCCGCTCGATGGAATTTGAAACGAGTCTCGTCCGACCAGGCGACATGTTTGCAGGCATCAACAGTCCAAAGTCGCTGTTGACGGGCCCAGACGACGCGTAAAGCTTTGTGTCATTCAGTCATGTAAGGTACACGAGTGGGCCTTCGGCTCCGAAAGCCCATATCGATGATGTTTCGTTGAATGGTTCGCACGCTGACACTTGTTGATGGCCCAGGATTTAAATCTGCAGCGATGTCGGAGATTTGATGTTTAAGCTGATTTCTGATATTCACGGTACACCCACTTTATCGCTACCTCGGAGATGCTGTGTCTCATCGCTCGTGCGCCGACTATAACACCACGTACAAACCCACTTAACTGTTGATAACCTGTCATTGTAGCAGTAGTAACCGATCTAACAACTGCACCAGACACTTGTTGTCTTACATAGGCGTTGCGCCGTATTCTGCTTGTTTCCATATCTCTGCATTTGAATATGCATACCTATACCTGTATCTATGGCGCTTCCGTGTATAAGGATTCCTTTTTTTTTTTTTTTTTTTTTTTTTTTTTTTTTTTTTGCAGTTGAGGTACTGAATCCTAACAGCAATAACTTCAGTTAACGACGATAGAGGTTGTTAGCGATCACGCAACGATCTTTCCAAAGCAGATCACAAACGCTCAGTATTATTGAGATCTCGTGACTCTGCTGTCAAGGGACATTCGGTATTTCAGCCTAGTCCTAGATGGGTCGAGCTGTGCAAACAGAATCCCTGTCGCCTTGGAACACAGCATCACCATTGGGAACAAACATTGTGCCATGTGACGGACCTGATCAACTAGTATGGTCACATAATCTTTGGCAGTAATGCGACCTTCCAGAGTAATCATTATGCCCATGGGAAATCACGACGTGGCTGCCCAAATCACCACCGATCCCCCACCAAGTTTTACTCCTAGGGACGTAAACTCGCCCAGAAGTTAGAAACTGTGAAAGACAAAACTCACCCGATCAATTGATATTCTTCCATTGATCGGTAGGCCGGGTTTTCCGGTTGTGGCCCCACGTTTTCATGTTACAGGCATTTGTGGCACTGATGAGAGGTTTTGCAAGTCCAGCACGCTCACCCATTACCTGCTTGTGGTGCTCCCTTCGTGTTGTTTTGCTGCTGACAGGGTTCGCGAGTGCCATATTTTGTTCTGCAGTGACTTCTGCGCTGTAGTCGTCTTACTTTTCGTCACAATCCTCTCAAGTGAACACATGTCACGGTGACCCAATACATATTTTCGTCCGCATTGTGACTTAGCGCACAACGTTTTTCTGCTTTCCTGTACGCGGAATAAATCTTCCAATAAGATTTCTCATGACATACCAAATACCTCGGCTCTCTTCGTTACGGAAACATATACCATACGAGCACGAACAGTTTGCCCGTGTTCGAATTCACTTTGCTCCCACATAATGCAGCCACAACTGCACACAGCCGGCCGCGGTAGTCTTGCGGTTCAGGCGCTCAGTCCGGAACCGCGCGACTACTACGGTCGCAGGTTCGAATCCTGCCTCGGGCATGGATGTGTGTGATGTCCTTAGGTTAGTTAGGTTTAAGTAGTTCTAAGTTCTAGGGGACTGATGACCACAGCAGTTAAGTCCCATAGTGCTCAGAGCTATTTGAACCATTTGAACCACAACTCCACAGAACGCTGTTATGACGACAATTGGCACTCGCAACGTGTTTAGGACACTGAAAAGGTGCCTTTTGTGATCAGATCCAACAGAACAACCAGCAGGATTGACTAGCATCTGCATTTGTGTCCTAGTGTGCATTTCTTGCGGTTTTTCCTTATTTTTGTGTCAGTTCAGTAACATGGATCGGTTTGGAGGGTTGGGTTGTTCGCAGGAAGAGACCAAACTGCGAGGTGATCGGTCTCATCGGATTAGGGAAGGACGGGGAAGAAAGTCAGCCGTGCCCTTTCAAAGGAACCATCCCGGCATTTGCCTGGAGCGATTTAGGGAAATCACGGAAAAACTAAATCAGGATGGCCGAATGCGGGATTGAACCACCGTCTTCCAGAAAGCGAGTCCGGTGTGCTAGCCACTGCGCCACCTCGCTCGGTGGTCGATTTGGAGACGCAATATGACGACAGTATGGAGGTATCATGTCTACGTATGACCATGACCACATCGTTGATGAATATGCCCCAACTGTTTATGTATCGTCGCTGAGTGTCCAACTTGTTCACAAGATGTAGCGCTCGCATGGGGTACCGCCAGCAGCCACGTAACACGGCATCAGAACAGCGACCGTAAAAGTACTAGGGTTGTTCAGTAAGTAACGCAACACACTTTTTTTTCTGATGGCAGGTTGGTTTTATTCAGGATTCAAATATACCATATCATTCCCCAATCCTTTGGCTACAATGACGGCCTTACGCTATCTCACAGGGAGGGCCTGGATGTCCGCATCGTACCACTCTACTGGTCGAGCTCGGAATCGACGTCTTCCTGCATCTATAACCTCCACATCATCTGCGTACTGATTCCTGTGGAGTGCGTCCTGTATTGGGCTGAAATGAAATGATCGTATGGCATTGTTGGCCGGGAGGCCCCATGCGGGGAAGTTCGGCCTGCAAATCTTTTTTAGTTGACGCCACTTCGGCGATTTGCGAGTCAATGATGATGATGAAATGATGATGAAGAACACATAACACCCAGTCATCACTAGGTAGAGAAAATCCCTGACCCCGCCGGGATTCGAACCCGGGACACCGTGCGCCGGAAGCGAGAACCCTACTGCAAGGCCACGAGCTGCGGACTGTATTGGGCTAAACGGATGGAAGTTGGAAGGTGTGAGACCCGGGCTGTAGGGTAGGGTAGATGAGGAAGAACAGATGAATGCAGGTTTGTGACCGCCTCTCAGGTGCGAGACCCTGCTTTGTCATGGAGAAGTAGAAATTCGTTTGCGTTTTTATGGCGACGAACACGCTGCAGGGGTTTCTTCAGTTGCCTGAGGGAGCACAATACACTTCAGAGTTGATCTTTGCATCATGAGAAAGGACATCGAGCAGAATGACCCTCCTCTCGTGGTCGTGCGGTAGCGTTCTCGCTTCCCACGCGCGGGTTCCCGGGTTCGATTCCCGGCGGGGTCAGGGATTTCCTCTGCCTCGTGATGGCTGGGTGTTGTGTGCTGTCCTTAGGTTAGTTAGGTTTAAGTAGTTCTAAGTTCTAGGGGACTGATGACCATAGATGTTAAGTCCCATAGTGCTCAGAGCCATTTTTTTGAAGAATGACCCTCTCAGATCCCTAAAAGATCATCGCATTAAATTTACCGCCTGAGGGTGCGACTTTGAACTTTTTCTTCGAAGGACAGACGGTGTTGCACCTCTCCATGGGCTGCCGTTTTGTTTCCGGTTCGATGGGATCAACCCTGTTGCATCGCCTGTGACGATTGTTCGACAAAAGACTGTCACGATCAGACTCTTAACTGGAAAGCAATTCCGCACAGACAGTCCTTCGTTGTTCCTTAAGCCGTCGGCACACGGACCGTGCTGTCTAACGTCAACGTTGAGCGTGCCGAGTTCAACGTGCTGCTGAACGCTCAGAAACGACGCGACCTGTGCACACGGTACGTGGGCCCCAACGTGGCGTACGCGATCGCAACGCTCTCCAGTGGCAGTCGTCGGCTGTACCTGGCTCGTAAATTACACTGTTAACAAAATCGACAGACGCAAAATTATCATATTAGCTCTATTAAAACGTACTTTTCGCTTCCTTGTCCATATGCTTGTCAGGTTGTTCTGTCTGTAATATAAATAAATAAAAACTTCAGTATCCGTGAAATATTATAAGTCAAAACGGACAGTACCATATCCGGTCAGTAAGGACATCGGCTTATCAAAGTTGCATTATAAATAATGCGATACAAATTTAGAATTGTTCTCCACATGTGGTAGAAATTATTTCATCACTCTCGGTTTTAGTGAAACCCTACGGTATTCATACTTGATCACTCTTACTGTTCATTAGCTAAATCTTTACAACATCTGAATTACAAAACTTAAAAGAAAACAGGGCAAAATATCTTACAAATAGAGCAAGCCGTGCTATAGATTAAGGCAATCGAACTAAGTCACTCTAGAAACAGAGCGCACTTATATTTACATGCCAGCGAATATTGAAGTATGTATTTGTATTAACTTAATAAGAAAGTATCAGAACGTATTAAAAACGCGAAAGTTAGAAAAAAAATTGCAGACACGAATTACAAACTCATTCGACTTTTCCTTACAAATCCATGCCACTACTCTTTTTTTTTTGCATTATTTTCGTAATTTTGTCGTAGCAGACGTTAGATAACATCCCTTGAAGTTCGTTGGCGATCCCTTCACTCAGTTTTTTTATTAAAGAGACCAGCCAGGTCTGTGACCGAACACGCTTTTTTTTTATCATTGTGTTTGGTCGTTGCGGACGTCACATAACATCCGATCAAGTTCGTTTGTTGATCCTTGCACTGAGTTTTTTTATTATTGAGGCCAACCAGCTCTCTGACAGAACACGCTGAGCTACTGTGCCGGCTCTCATTGAGCTCAACCGAACACGAAGTTTGGCGGACTATATATCTAGCATCGTGTCCTGAAAGTTTTAGTCGTAGCTGTATTACTAACTGAAATTTAATTATAACCGATTGTACCAACAGCAATGCGTTTTTGATGGATCCTCAACATGGCGTTGCCTTCTAGTGGTATATTCTTATAATACGCAAGTTACAATAATTCTTTTACCACGCATATGACGTTTCTCGTCATTTTATTAGAGCAAATGATAAAATTAACGGAGGGTTTTTGAGAGCTCTCCAGTTTGCTTGTGCTCAGAAATGGCATATATGCCACACGTGCTTCAAATGAAAGCCAATATAGCGCCTCACAACTCTGCATCGAATGGAGTAGGCGTGCATGTGACGTAGATAGCGTTCTGCCATCTTATTCGTCAACATTCAAACGCACGCTCAGAATATGTGATGCTAGATACTGCTATGCACGTCCGGAAAGACTCCGGAACGTGCTGTTCCACGCTATGACATCAGAAACTCGGCACGTTCAACGTTCGGATGCACGGTCCGTGTGATGGCGAGGAACCCAGTGTGGTGTCACCGCCAGACACCACACTTGCTAGGTGGTAGCCTTTAAATCGGCCGCGGTCCGTTAGTATACGTCGGACCCGCGTGTCGCCACTATCCGTGATTGCAGACCGAGCGCCGCCACACGGCAGGCCTAGTCTAGAGAGACTCCCTAGCACTCGCCCCAGTTGTGCAGCCGACTTTGCTAGCGATGGTTCACTGTCTACATACGCTCTCATGTGCAGAGACGACAGTTTAGCATAGCCTTCAGCTACATCATTTGCTACGACCTAGCAAGGCGCCATATTCAGTTACTATTGATATTGTGAATCATGTACTGTCAAGAGCGACGTTCATCGTTAATGGATTAAAGTTGAGTATGAAACTAGCTACGTCCGCTTTCTGAATTCTAATTCCTTGACATGTTCCAGGCCTCACGTCAGTATAGTTCTTCCCTCCTCACGCCAGCCTGCGTGAGCTAAAACGCGTGCATTTTGGCCTCCTCTAGTAACACGGTGTTGGCTCTCCCGCCAACACTACACCCAGGAATTATACATCTTTGCATACGTCAACTTCGAGTTTGTCATCCGTCGATCGCCTCGAGTGAGAGTTCAAAAATGGTTCGAATGGCTCTGAGCACTATGGGACTTAACTTCTGAGGTCATCAGTCCCCTAGAACTTAGAACTACTTAAACCTACAGACATCACACACACATCCATGCCCGAGGTAGGATTCGAACCTGCGACTGTAGCGGTCGCGCGGTTCCAGACTGTAGCGCCTATAACCGCTTGGCCACCCCGGCCGGCTGAGAGAGTGTCCGCACGTTCGAACATTGCAGGAGTCACGCCTGTGTGTGGTTGGCCGACACGCGGGAGATCGAATGGGTTTGCGCGACCTAGTTGTAATGGGGCAGACGCCACGACCAATGACTCACCGTACGCTTGTTGACTGCCAGTTCTCCGTAGACATTCTATGCCTATCAATATATGCATTGCTGTGGTTGCCCGCCAAAAGAAACCAAATGACAGCTCTCTGCTTGGGAAGTAGCTCCATCACAATTTTGAAGGCTATATATAGCAACGTCACCTGTCGGAGATTCGTGAAACTATAGGGGCTAAAGCGGGAATATTCCTCGATGTCACGCAACAAGTTCAGCATTTTTTCAACGGAAACTGTAAGAGAAAAAAAGTGTTGCATTCCTTACTGGACGCCTCTCCTGCTTAAGATGTCTTCGAGCCATTTACTTACCTGACGACCTATGTCGGTAATGCCTGATATCTAGGCTGCCTGCACAACTGGCACGTTGTGTGGGTAGTATCAGAGCGCGTTCCAGAGAGACGGACAGACAGAGAAGGGAGAATAAGACATGAACATATGTGAATCGAGAGATGGGGAGGGAGTTGTAGACCGTCTCTCGGACTACCTGGCGCTGTGGAGCAGTGCTCTAACACGACTCGTTGTGTTCGCAGGCGCGGCCGGCGATGTGAGCAGAGAAACGGCGATGGCGCTGGACGAGCAGACGGCGCTGGTGCTGTCGCTGCAGCTGGTGGCGCTGTGCGCCGTGGCGCTCGGCCTGCTGCTCTACCTGGTGTGCCGCCTGCGCGCCGCCCCCGCCGACGCCGCCCCCGGCGCCGCCCCCGCGTGCGCCGCCCCCGGGCCCGCGCCGCGCGCCGTGCTGGTGACGAGCGCCGAGACGGCGCTGGGGCTGCAGTGCGCGCTGCGGCTGTCGCGCCTCGGCTACCGCGTCTTCGCCGGCGTCTCGCCGCCCCCGGACGCCTACGACGCCTACGACGCCGGCCCCGGCGCCGCCCTCGCTAAAGGCATCGCGCTCGCCGCCGAGTCGGAAGACGACGACGACGATGACGAGGACGTAGACTCCTCCTCTGACGCGCACAGTGATGCCGGCGTTTCGCCGGAGACACGTACAGGTAGGGGCAGTAAAAATTTCGTAAAGCACTGTAATATACTTGCCGAATACCCAGTGTTGCCCAGGTGTTTACTTATTCCACTGTTCCTCCTGCCTCCCTCTGTCTATATCTTCCTTTGCCCACTTTCTGCCCGACAACTCCCTCCCCATCTCTCGATTCACATACGAGGGGGGACCCAAAAGAAACCGGACTCAGAGGGCGCTGCCACTCGTAGACGTACTGCAGGGTTCTCACGCTAGAGGGTGTCAGTAGAGACCTTCATGAAACAGCTGTGCAGACGGCGTCAGTGTGGAGCTGAATGTGCAAGTGTGGTATTGTGTTTCTCTGACTGTTGGCGGGTTACCTCTGCGAAGTCGTTATGGCAACTTTAAAAGAACAGAGAGTGTGTGTGAAATTTTGTTTCCTGCTTAAAAAAAACTGCAACGGAGACACACCAAACGCTTCAGGAAGCTTTCCAGGAGGACGCTATGAGCCGCGCACAGGTTTTCGAGTGGTTTGGGCGCTTTAAACGTGGTGAGATGTGTGTTGAATACCGAGCTCGTTCTGGACGCCCTTCAACATCGCGAAATGAGGAGAACATTGAAAAGGTCCGCCAAAAGATCAACGAGGATCGTCGCCAAACGATCGACCAAATTTCCGCAGAGACAGGAACAAGTTGGATCTCGTGCCAGCGGATTTTGAGTGAGGATTTGCACATGAGACGTGTTGCTGCTAAATTTCTTCCGCGCCTTCTCACACAGGAGCAAAAAACCACCCGCATGAATGAGTTCAGGACTTGAAAACAGAGACTGCACGTGATCCAAACTTCTTCAACAAAGTCATTACAGGGGATGAGAGTTGGTGTTATGGGAATGATCCAGAAACCGAGCAAGCCTCAATCAGTGGAGGACTCCCAACTCTCCCAGACCAAAAAAAGTAAGGCAAGTGAGGTTAAATGTGAAGACGATGATCATAGTCTTTTTTGATCGTGGAATTGTGCATCTGGAATTCGTACCCCCTGGCCAGACTGTTAACCAGCACTTTTACTTGGATGTTTTAAGGCGTCTGCGAGAGGATGAGAGGAGGAAACGCCCGGAACTTTGGCGATCAGGTGACTGGTTTCTGCATCACGGCAACGCTCTAGCACACACGGCCTTACGAGTGTCAGAGGTGGTCTGTCGTTCCCCACGCTCCCTATTCGCCGGGCCTAGCCCCGTGCGACTTTTCCCTATTTCCACGAATGAAAAAAACGCGAAACGGGGAGCGTTATGACGATATGGAGGCGGTAAAAACAGCTTCGCAAAGGGCACTAGACAATACCAAACTTGAAGAGTTCCAAACATGCTTCCAACAGTGGGAAAAGAGACTTGACAAGTGCATCGCATGTAATGGAGAGTATTTTGAAGGTGACTGAAGTAATTTTGTAAAAAGGTTCATCAATAAATTTTTATGACATCAATCCGGTTTCTTTTGGGTCCCCCCTCGTATGTTCATGTCTTATTCTCCCTTCTCTGTCTGTCTGTCTCTCTGGAACGCGCTCTGATACTACCCACACAACATGCCAGTTGTGCAGGCACCCTAGATATCAGGCATTACCGACATGTTGCACCCCCACCAACCCACACCTATGGGAGCTAGGTGAATCCCACCACCACAGTACTTCTTTCTAGACAATAACTAGTAGGTGAACCAAATTTGGCTGGAACCGATCCAGTGGTTTAGGAGGATATGGGAGCATTTTTACAACAGTCATTGTCTTCTGCTTGTCAACATCCACAGTTTTCCTACATTTACTGCCTTCTTCCTGAAGGCGCCTTGAACTCTTGGCATTTTTAGTCATCTCGCATCTAACTTTTAGGTGGTCTTCTACATTCCCTTCACTCAGCTGGTGCCCATTCATATATTACTTTTGGCCCTCTATTATCTTCCATTCTCTGGAGGCAGCAATGCCAAGTTAATATTTTGCTTTGTATGGCATCGAGAATAATGCCTTTTTCTCTATATTTTCCCATGTCTTAATGTCTGAAATGTTCCAGTCTGAGATACACCAACATTTCCGCCAAAAAAGACCACCTCAAGGAACATCTATTTATTTTTCTCCTATTAACTTCTATATTACAGCGTCATATGTGGCGATACTCTCTACAATTGTCTTGTACAGTAAGATCGTTCTTTTTCTTTGCAATTTTTTCGCTCCATAGCAAGGATTTAAGCTGAACAACAACTCCTTTTCTTGTCCAGTTGTACTTGAGATACCTTATGTGGTTCTTCCATTTGTTGTAAATATGACGCCCAAGTATTTAAATGTACAGACACTTTTAATTTTACAGAATCCAACTCTCTTCGTTCGTCTTCATCCACTACCATGTATTCCGCTTTTTTTTTTTTTTGTGTGTGTGTGTGTGTGTGTGTGTGTGTGTGTGTGTGTGTGTGTGTGTGTGTGTGTTAATGTCAGGCGCCAGTTTGAATATATTTCGTGAAGGTTCCTGTACAAGTAACTGGAGTCGTCTTTGTCTTCTTCTATCAAGACCCGGTCATCAGCGAAAAGTAAAGTACTCAGTATTTCTTGTGCTATAGGAATCTCTATTCCACGACACTGCATCTTCCAGTTTTGCAAAATTTCTAACAGTGCTTTAAATGAAGTCAGCGCTAATGAGCACTCTTGTCTTAGATTACATTTTCGCAGAATTCTTGCGAAATTTTGTTACCTACTTTAACCACCTGTTGCAGTGTTCGTGTAAGTTCCTTATTGCCGGACTTACTTCTTACCGATGTCAAAATTTTGCATTGCTGCCCACAGCTTACTTAGTAGGTCTATCAGATTTGTTCTGAAGATCAATCAGTGTTGAGTATAGTGTAATTCCTCCTTTTTACCATGATGCGTCTCGAAGAGATACACCCTCACCTTCAGGTGATGTGGATTGCATTACAATTTTGTTTGCTGAATGTCAACGGTTGTCTAATCACTTCGGTACAAAAAAAAGCTGTAATTTGTCACTTGTTATCGTAATATGGGACTGAAATTATAAATTTTAATCGACAATAAAGCTACGTACAAGATTCCTAGGAGAAGGAACACTGAGACACAAAGCAACAAGACAAACAGTCCAGAGACTGCACATATGTAATTTACAAGCCAGTATGTGGAGTCCGTATGCAGCAACACATGCTGAACGTTCGTTGAGGACACGCTTGACTGTTTCTTGTTGTTGTTTAGAATTTGTATGCCATTTAATGCTAAAAATGTAATCCCCAGGGCTCTTTCTGTTGAAACATCTTGTAAGACGCTTTATTATTATTCGTTTTTCTGCTTCTCCTACCGTCTTCCGACACGAATCTCTCCATTACTCGCGCAACAACCTTCGAGTTTTTAGTCTTTTTCTCGTTAAACGATCACGTCACTCTAGCATTAGTCAAGATGTAATACAGACTGATCGTAAACTTGAACTCGACAACTGTTTCTAAGACTTAATTCTTAATGTACATTATATTCTTTTCATATCTGATTTTCAGTTATACTCCCAATATTTTCTTATTAGGGTATCCTCTTCCTTGTTGAAGCTTGTCTGCACTAGAGGCAAAAGATACCAAATGATAAGCAATAGTTGAAATATACACTGGGACAATTTTTTTGTTTTCAAAAATGTTGTGTTGTCAGGTTCCAACTTGTATCTAAAAACCTTGTTGAATCTTGACAGATTGACTTTTCCGCGGGTTGGAGGGAAACTTAATATGGGTCTGACTAAGAGTTCTTTTCTCTCTTCAAGTTAGATGTAGAGAAACAGCCATGATGTTGACTAAATAAGAAACAGGATCACCTGAACTCTGGAAGTCATTAGTGTAAAACAAGTAATGATCAGACAACCAATATGTGACCGAACCAGTTATACCGCTTCAGGCATAAACATGTAATTTAATCAGCGCAAATCCATTCCCGACAATGGCTTTTGCCTTCAAGAAGTAGTGCTGCAATTAAGTGTAGGAATAACTGAACCCAGTGGACGAAAAAATATTCACCCACAGGAGACATCACGCAAGCAACACTGGACTTGATCATCATCATCATCTTGGACAGTTTCCAGCCACTGGCTGGGTCTGTCGGGAACACAAGCCTCTCCATCGTGTTCTGTCTTTCCACCATTCCCCCTCTTCCACCTTCGTCCAGTTCTCTCCTCTTCTCATCACACATTCCTTCACCCCCTTCACCCATCTATCCCTTGGTCTTCCTCTGGGCCTCTTCCCCTCCAGTTGCAGATCAAACATCCTCTTTGGAATTCTTCCCTCATTCATTCTCTTCATGTGTCCATACCACTGCAGTCTTGATTTTTCTATCCTGTCCTGTACTAGTTCCTCCTTTAGTCTTTCCCTCACATACACATTTAGCAATCTGTCTCGTCTTGTTATACCCAACCTGTTCCTCTGGAACTTCATTTCACTAGCCTGTATTCTGCTTTTGTCGCTTTCGTGCATTACCCATGTCTCACTTCCGTATGCCAATATGGGGACAAAGTAGGTTCGGTATATAATTCCCTTAAATTTCTGTGGCACCTCCTTGCTCCAAATAAGCCCCCTAATGCATTTGTAGAACTGCCCTGCTTTTCTGCACCTTTCATTTATTTCCATTGCGTTTCCCCCCTTACTTTCAATCACGCTTCCCAGGTACTTGAAGTTCTCTACCACTTGTAGTTTTTCCCCTCCACAAGTTATATCCACATTTGGCCTATTCTTCTTCCTTGTTGTGACGATTATTTCACTTTTCTTTGCAGAGAAATGCATTCCATATTGTGCTGCCGTTGCCTCCCATGCATCTAACTGCTCTTGCACCTCCTTCTCGCAATTTCCCCATAGCATCAGGTCATCGACAAAAAGCACTGCTTTCATTTTATGATCTCCAATTGCATCTGATACTTGCTGTAGGATTTCATCCATAACAATAATAAACAATAAAGGCGAAGGTGCACTTCCCTGTCGCAGCCCATTTTCCAGCTTGAACCATGCAGTACGTGCCCTCCCCACTTTCACACAACTCTCACTTCCCTCATACATTTTTCTGACTTTTCGTGTTATCTCTTCCTCTATCCCTTTTGCGTTCAGCACATCCCAGAGCTTGTCCCTACAGATACTGTCATACGCCTTCTCAATATCCAAAAAGGCCATGATTAAGTCCTTCCCGTACTCGTAGTGCCTCTCCTGCAGTTGCCTTACCGCAAATATGAGGTCCGTTGTTGACCTTCCCGGTCTGAAACCGTACTGCTCCTCTTGCAGTCTACTTTCAATACTGCTTCTTATTCTCTTCTCCAGGATCTTTTCATAGATTTTTCCACAGTGGCATAGCAGGGTGATTCCTCTGTAGTTCTCACATCTCCTTTTATCCCCTTTCTTGAAGATCGGGACTATAATTCCTTTCTTCCAATCCTCAGGAATTCTGTTCTCCTTCCACACCACCCTCAGCACTCTGTATAGCCACTGGGTTCCTACTTCTCCTGCTGCTCGTATCATATCCTCTGTTACTTCGTCCCAACCTGGTGCCTTGCCCCCTTTCATCCTCTTTATGGCTTCTTCCACTTCATTCCAAGTTAGATCATCAATTTCTCCACTATTATAATCGTCTGCTGCCTTAGGCTCTCAATCGCTGTTAGTTACCCGCTTGGCGGCATTCAACAGATCTTCAAAGTACTCCTTCCAAATATTTTTGAGCTCATGCATTTCCTCCACAACTCTTCCTTTATTATCCATGATCTTCAGGCACTCGTTTCTGTCGTTCCTCTTATTTCTTACCATGGTGTAAAGTACTTTTTTGTTCCCTTCACTGTCCTCTTCTAACATTCTTGTCCATTTTTCCAACCACTTCTTCTCCTCCGCCCTTACTATGGTCTGTGCCGCTTTCTTGCTTTCCTTATACTTTACCCTAGCTTCCTCTGTTCGGGTCTGGAAGCTAGGGTAAAGTATAAGGAAAGCAATCTGGACTTGATAATGGACTCAAAGCGACGGTGAAACGCGTCAACAAGATTTTTCAGGTGTGTCATATTCTGCTGAAACCACTCATACATGATTAGAAATGGTTCAAATGGCTCTGAGCACTATGGGACTCAACTGCTGTGTCATAAGTCCCCTAGAACTTAGAACTACTTAAACCTCACTAACTTAAGGACATCACACACATCCATGCCCGAGGCAGGATTCGAACCTGCGACCGGAGCGGTCGTGCGGTTCCAGACTATAGCGCCTTTAACCGCTCGGCCACTCCGGCCGGCTCACGATTAGACCCTGCAGAGTTATCACGATCCGGATACAGTGGTTGCTACGTTCCAGCTGCTGTTCCAGATAGCCCCAACTATTGCCTATGGGATTAAGAAATGGTAAATAAGTGGGTGAGTCGACCTGAGGGACGTTTCGTCAAACCATGAACCTATGAGTGCGTTGTATACATTGAAGCGCCAAATAAACTGGTATAGGCATGCGTTTTCACATACAGAGATATGTAAACAGGCAGAACACGGCGCTGCGAACGGTAACGCCTATATGAACGACAAGTATCTGGCACGGTTGCTGCTACAATGGCAGGTTATCAAGATTTAAGTGAGTTTGAACGTGGTGTTATAGCCGGCGCACGAGCGATTGGAGACAGCATCTCCGAGATAGCGACAAAGTGGGGATTTTCGCGTACTACCATTTCACGAGTGTACCGCGGATATCAGCAATCCGGTAAAACATCAAATTTCCGACATCGCTGCGGTCGGAAAAAGATCCTGCAAGAACGGGACCAAAGGCGACTGAAGAGAATCGTTCAACGTGACGGAAGTGCAACCCTTCCGCATATTGCTGCAGATTTCAATGCTGGGCCATGTCGGCGTGCGAACCATTCAACGAAACATCATCGATTTGTCTTTCGGAGTAGGACGTCCACTCGTGTACCCTTGATGACTGCTTTACACCTTGCCTGGACCCGTCAGCATCGACATTGGACTCCTAATGACGGGAAACATGTTGCCTGGTCGGACGAGCCTGGTTTGAAAATTTGTCGAGCGGATGGACGTGTACGGGTATGGAGTCCATTAACCCCGGATGTCAGCAGGGATCTGTTCAAGCTGATGGCGGCTCTGAAATGGTGTGGGGCGTGTGCAGTTGGAGTGATACGTCTAGATACGACTCTGACAGGTGACACGTACATAAGCAACCTATCCGATCACTTGCATCCACTGTGCATTCCGACGGACTTGGCCAGTTCGCCGGCCGTTGTGGCCGAGCGGTTCTAGGCGCTTCAGTCCGGAACCGCGCTGCTGTACGGTCGCAGGTTCGAATCCTGCCTCGGGCATGGATGTTTGTGATGCCTTTAGGTTAGTCAGGTTTAAGTAGTTCTAAGTCTAGGGGACTGATGACCTCAGATGTTAAGTTCCATAGTGCTCAGAGTCATTGGCCAGTTCCACAAGGACAATGCGACAACGCACAGGTCCAGAATTGCTACAGACTGGCTCCAGGAACACTCCTCTGAATTTAAACACTGGCCACCGAACTCCCCAGACATGAACGTTATTGAGCATATCTGGGAAGTCTTGCAATGTGCTGTTAAGAAGAGATCTCCACCCCCTCGTACTCTTGCGGATTTATGGACAGCCCTGCAGAATTCATGGTGTCAGTTCCCTCCAGCAGTACCTCAGATATTAGTCGAGTCCTCGCCACGTGTACCAGCAATCAGGCAGGTGTACCACTTTTTTGGAAATTTGTGGTAAGGAGTATGGGACCAAACTGCTGAGGTCATCGGTCCCTAGGCTTACGCACTACTTAATCTAACTTAAAATAACTTACGCTAAGGACAACACACACACACTCATGCCCGAGGGAGGACTCGAACCTCCGATGGGGGCAGCCGCGCGAACCGTGCAAGACGCCTAAGACCGCACGGCTATACCGCGCGGCTATACCAGTTTCTTTGGCTCTTCAGTGTATGCTCTTATTCCTGGTGAAACCAATATCACAGTTGCAGTACCCAAAACGTTGTTTCTTTTATTTCTTTTTTCCACTGGCTGTTACTTACAGTATGACACTGTACCATAGGCAGAAAACTACAGTAAATGTTAACAATATATTAACGATGATTTAGTATTAGTTTATACACAGTGCACTCACATTAATGTGACCACCATTCTATGTCGGACGTCAAAACGCAATAACCACTCACAAACGGCACGTGGCACAGCCACAGTGGGGATATACACTCCTGGAAATGAAAAAAAGAACACATTGACACCGGTGTGTCAGACCCACCATACTTGCTCCGGACACTGCGAGAGGGCTGTACAAGCAATGATCACACGCACGGCACAGCGGACACACCAGGAACCGCGGTGTTGGCCGTCGAATGGCGCTAGCTGCGCAGCATTTGTGCACCGCCGCCGTCAGTGTCAGCCAGTTTGCCGTGGCATACGGAGCTCCATCGCAGTCTTTAACACTGGTAGCATGCCGCGACAGCGTGGACGTGAACCGTATGTGCAGTTGACGGACTTTGAGCGAGGGCGTATAGTGGGCATGCGGGAGGCCGGGTGGACGTACCGCCGAATTGCTCAACACGTGGGGCGTGAGGTCTCCACAGTACATCGATGTTGTCGCCAGTGGTCGGCGGAAGGTGCACGTGCCCGTCGACCTGGGACCGGACCGCAGCGACGCACGGATGCACGCCAAGACCGTAGGATCCTACGCAGTGCCGTAAGGGACCGCACCGCCACTTCCCAGCAAATTAGGGACACTGTTGCTCCTGGGGTATCGGCGAGGACCATTCGCAACCGTCTCCATGAAGCTGGGCTACGGTCCCGCACACCGTTAGGCCGTCTTCCGCTCACGCCCCAACATCGTGCAGCCCGCCTCCAATGGTGTCGCGACAGGCGTGAATGGAGGGACGAATGGAGACGTGTCGTCTTCAGCGATGAGAGTCGCTTCTGCCTTGGTGCCAATGATGGTCGTATGCGTGTTTGGCGCCGTGCAGGTGAGCGCCACAATCAGGACTGCATACGACCGAGGCACACAGGGCCAACACCCGGCATCATGGTGTGGGGAGCGATCTTCTACACTGGCCGTACACCACTGGTGATCGTCGAGGGGACACTGAATAGTGCACGGTACATCCAAACCGTCATCGAACCCATCGTTCTACCATTCCTAGACCGGCAAGGGAACTTGCTGTTCCAACAGGACAATGCACGTCCGCATGTATCCCGTGCCACCCAACGTGCTCTAGAAGGTGTAAGTCAACTACCCTGGCCAGCAAGATGTCCGGATCTGTCCCCCATTGAGCATGTTTGGGACTGGATGAAGCGTCGTCTCACGCGGTCTGCACGTCCAGCACGAACGCTGGTCCAACTGAGGCGCCAGGTGGAAATGGCATGGCAAGCCGTTCCACAGGACTACATCCAGCATCTCTACGATCGTCTCCATGGGAGAATAGCAGCCTGCATTGCTGCGAAAGGTGGATATACACTGTACTAGTGCCGACATTGTGCATGCTCTGTTGCCTGTGTCTATGTGCCTGTGGTTCTGTCAGAGTGTTCATGTGATGTATCTGACCCCAGGAATGTGTCAATAAAGTTTCCCCTTCCTGGGACAATGAATTCACGGTGTTCTTATTTCAATTTCCAGGAGTGTATAAAGCGTGTCGGTAGAACGCGGACAAGGGAGGAGTCGTTGTCGTAACGTTGAAACTGTGCAGTTTGTCTGACGTCCAAAAGAGCATGATCATTGCCTTTCGGGCCAAGGTTGGAAGCATTTCCGAAATGGCTAAGTTTGTAAGCTGTTTGCATGTCGTCCTGGTGAAAGTATACCGTGTATGGCAAAATGGCGCAACCCAAAACCAGTACCGTATCAACTGCGGTGCACCATGGACCATAGGTGATAGGAGGGAGCGACGGTTGCAAAAATGTGTATGGGCGAAGAGACACGAAACTGTTAAGCAACTGCCGGCCGCTGTGACCGAGCGGTTCTAGGCGCTTCAGTCCCGAACCGTGCTGCTGCTACGGTCGCAAGTTCGAATCCTGCTTCGGGCATGGATGTGTGTGCTGTCCTTAGGTTAGTTAGGTTTAAGTAGTTCTAAGTCTAGGGGACTGATGATCTCAGATGTTAAGGCCCATAGTGCTTGGAGCCATTTGAACTATACTGTTAAGCAACTGACCGCCCAACGGAATCAACAGCGTGTCCTCAACGAACGTTCAGCATAGGTTGCTGCATACGGCCTCCACAGCAGGCGCCTGGTTGCTATAAACATAGGTTTGACTCTCCTTAATCTCCCTTCCAAGAGAAGGGATTGGTTTTGCCTCACATCTCTTCGGAATCCAAACTGATCTTTCGCGCGGTCGGCTTCTGCCAGTTTTTCCTTTCTGCTATAAAGAATTCGTGTTGGCATTTTGCAACCATGACTTATTAAACTGATAGTTCGGTAATACACCTGTCAGCATGTCCTTACTTTGGAACTGGAATTATTATATTCTTCTTGTAATCTGTCCGCCCCGATAGCTGAGTGGTCAGCCTGACGGATTGCCGTCCTTCGGGCCCGGGTTCGATTCCCGGCTGGGTCGGGGTTTTTTCCACTCCAGGACTGGGTGTTGTGTTGCCTTCATCATCATTTCATCCCTACCCGGCGCGCAGGGCGCCCAATGTGGCGTCGAATGTAATGAGACCTGCACCAAGGCGACCGGATCTGTACCCGTAAGGGCCGGCCAATGACGACAAACGCTCATTTTTTTTCCCTTGTAATGATGGTATTTCGCCTGTCTCATACTTCTTGCGCAGTAAGTGGAAGAGATCTATAGTGGCTGGCTGTTCGTTTAACCTCGTTTCGCCTCAGGTCTTTCAGCGCTCTATCAAATTCTTCACGCAGTATAATGTCTCCCATCTCATCTTCATCTATCTCATTTTCTATTTCTATAATACTGCCCTCAAGTTCATCTCGCTTCTGTAGAGTCTCGACAGTCCTTCCATCTTACGGCTTTCCATGCTTTCCTTTGGACTGGTTTTCCATCTGAGCTCTTGATATTCATACAGCTGCTTCTGTTCTACAAAGGCCTCGTTAATTTTCCTGTAGTCTGTATCTATCTTTCCCATCGTAATATAGGCTTCTAAATCCTTGCATTTGTCCTCTGGCCATTTCCGCTTAGTCATTTTACATTTACAGTCAATGTCATTTTTTAGACATTTATATTCACTTTCGCTGCTTCGTTTACTGCATTTTTTATGTTCCCTCCTTTCATCAGTTAAATTCAGAACCTCTCGTGTTATACAAAGATTTCTACTACGTCTTGTCTTTTTACCTATTTCCTTTCTCTAAACCACATGTTCATCTTTTACTGTACTTCTTTCCTTCATTTCACTGAATCATTTCCTAATGCTCCATTTGAAACCCCAACCACCTCTGGTGCTTTCAGCTCATCCTGGTCGCTTATGCACAAAAAAAATGGTTCAAATAGCTCTGAGCACTATGCGACTTAACTTCTGAGGTCATCAGTCACCTAGAACTTAGAAATAATTAAACCTAACTAACCTAAGGACACCACACACATCCATGCCCGAGGGAGGACTCGAACCTCTGGCGAAATGGGCCGCGCAATCTTGTGTTGCGGCGCCTCAAACTGCGCGGCTTCAAGAATGTTGATTGAGTTTCTTTCACGAGTGAGATTCATACGAAGAAATGTCTCTGTGGCAAATCTGGCTTCGCGGGGTGCTGGTGTTCGGAACTTCTATGTTTCGAAGGTTTCTACGATCGGTATCATCCAAGGGAATGCTTCACGCCTTCCTAAACAATAAAATATACGAATTAGTATAAGAACTGATATAAATGGTTCAAATGGCTCTAAGCACTATGGGAGGTCACCAGTCCCCTAGACGTAGAACTACTTAAACCTTACTAACCTAAGGACATCACATACATCCATGCCCGAGGCAGGATTCGAACCAGCGACCGTAGCAGCAGCGCGGTTCCGGACTGCAGCGCCTAGAACAGCTCGGCCACAACGGTCGGCAGAATTGATATAAGAAAGAAGTACCGGGTGATCAAAAAGTCAGTATAAATTTGAAAACTGAATAAATCACGGAATAATGTAGATAGAGAGGTATAAATTGACACACATGGTTGGAATGACATGGTTTTATTAAGCCAAAAAAAAATACAAACGTTCAAAAAATGTCCGACAGATGGCGCTTCATCTGATCAAAATAGGAATAATTACCATAACAAAGTAAGGCAAAGAAAAGATGATGTTCTTTACAGGAAATGCTCAATATCTCCACCATCCTTCCTCAACAATAGCTGTAGTCGAGGAACAGCACTGTAAAGCATGTCCGGAGTTATGGTGAGGCATTGGCGCCGGATGTTGTCTTTCAGCATCCCTAGAGATGTCGGTCGATCACGATACACTTGCGACTTCAGGTAACCCCAAAGCCAATAATCGCACGGACTGAGGTCTGGGGACCTGGGAGGCCAAGCATGACGAAAGTGGCGGCTGAGCACACGATCACCACCAAACGACGCGCGCAAGAGATCTTTCACGCGTCTAGCAATATGGGGTGCAGCGCCATCCTGCATAAACATCGTACGTTCCAGCAGGTGTTTATCAGCCAGGCTGGGGATGATGTGATTCTGTAACATATCGGCGTACCTCTCATCCATCACGGTAGCAGTTTTGTTGTCCAGCGCCATCTGTCGGATATTTTGTAAACTTTTATTTTTTTTTCTTTCTTCTAATAAAACCCTATGTCCTTCCAAGCATGTGTATCAATTTTTACCTCTCTGTCTACATTATTCCGTGGTTTATTAAGTTTTCAAATTTATACTGACTTTTTGATCACCCTGTATATGAGAATTTAAAAAGATTATAGCGCCTGACAGTACACACACACACACACACACACACACACACACACGCACACACACACATTATACAGGGTGATTCAAAAAGAATACCAAAACTTTAAAAATGTGTATTTAATGAAAGAAACATAATATAACCTTCTGTTATACATCATTACAAAGAGTATTTAAAAAGGTTTTTTTTTCACTCAAAAACAAGTTCAGAGATGTTCAATATGGCCCCCTCCAGACACTCGAGCAATATCAACCCGATACTCCAACTCGTTCCACACTCTCTGTAGCATATCAGGCGTAACAGTTTGGATAGCTTCTGTTATTTCTCGTTTCAAATCATCAATGGTGGCTGGGAGAGGTGGCCGAAACACCATATCCTTAACATACCCCCATAAGAAAAAATCGCAGGGGGTAAGATCAGGGCTTCTTGGAGGCCAGTGATGAAGTGCTCTGTCACGGGCTGCCTGGCGGCCGATCCATCGCCTCAGGTAGTTGACGTTCAGGTAGTTACGGACAGATAAGTGCCAATGTGGTGGCGCTCCATCCTGCTGAAATATGAATTGTTGTGCTTCTTGTTCGAGCTGAGGGAACAGCCAATTCTCTAACATATCCAGATACTGTAGTCCAGTTACAGTAGCACCTTCGAAGAAAAAGGGACCAAAAACTTTATTGGCTGAAATGGCACAGAAAACGTTCACCTTAGGCGAGTCACGTTCATACTGAGTTGTTCCCCGCGGATTCTCAGTGCCCCATATACAGACATTGTGACGGTTGACTTTCCCGTTAGTGTGGAAAGTTGCTTCATCACTAAACACAATCTTTGAAACGAAAGATTCATCTGTTTCCATTTGAGCAAGGATAAATCACAGAAATTGATTCTTTTAATCTTATCAGCTGCAGACAGTGCTTGAACCAATTTCAGACAATAAGGTTTCATAACTAACCTTTTTCGTAGGACTCTCCATACAGTTGATTGTGGAATTTGCAGCTCTCTGCTAGCTCTGCGAGTCGATTTTCCTGGGCTGCGAACAAATGCTTGTTGGATGCGTGCTACATTTTCATCACTCGTTCTCGGCCGTCCAGAACTTTCCCCTTTGCACAAACACCCATTCTCTGTAAACTGTTTATACCAACGTTTAATACACCACCTATCAGGAGGTTTAACACCATACTTCGTTCGAAATGCACGCTGAACAACTGTCGTCGATTCACTTCTGCCGTACTCAATAACACAAAGAGCTTTCTGTTGAGCGGTCGCCATCTTAGCATCAACTGACGCTGACGCCTAGTCAACAGCGCCTCAAGCGAACAAATGTACAACTAAATGAAACTTTATAGCTCCCTTAATTCGCCGACAGATAGTGCTTAGCTCTGCCTTTTGTCGTTGCAGAGTTTTAAATTCCTAAAGTTGTGGTATTCTTTTTGAATCACCCTGTAGATATATATATATATATATATATATATATATATATATATATATATATATATGGTCAATGTATGACACTTATTGTGAAACCCAGTCGTAATTTTACAGTTAATATGCTGCCTATGTACCCGTTAACTTGATGAGAAGGGCGTGGGTAGATAAATGAAAAACAGAAATAAAATAATCATAGGGTTTCGAACAAGAGGCACAAAACTGAGACGTCACGATACTAGCTAGTGTACCACCATTACGTGGAAAACGTTGCCCGCAGTTTTGTTAGATACGGTCGCGTTTCTACGGATATGCCGAAACATGTGTTCGGTTATTTTCGATGCTCTTCCACTGAGCCAAGTTTGTGGGACATCGGGTTATGGCACTTTCCGTTTTCTACTCGTAAGAGGAGATGTTGGGTCGTAACGTCCGAATCTTCTCCAGAGAGGTACCGCTGGTTAAGTTCCCGCGACATCAGTGGCAGGTACCGGAGCTGGAATTAGCCTGTGATTTCTACCGTGAGCGGCACCGTAATGACTGTTGGTCGTGACGAGGCGGCCGGCAGTCACGTCCCAATGTACTGATGCCGCTCTTGTCGCCGTAGCTGATGGCCGCCGCGTGCGGTCAACAGCTTACGTCATCGCCCTTGGAGGTAGTATGCACAGTGCCTGCTGCCTCACAGGGGGAGATATACTCTGTGATGTAGGCAGCCTGATTAGCTACTGTTATGGTTCAAATGGCTCTGAACACTATGAGACTTAACATCTGATGTCATCAGTCCCCTAGAACTTAGAACTACTTAAACCTAACTAACCTAAGGACATCACACACATCCATGCCCGAGACAGGATTCGAACCTGCGACCGTAGCGGTCGCGCGGTTCCAGACTGTAGCGCCTAGAACAGCTCGGCCACAACGGCCGGCAGCTACTGTTATGACTGCCTTTACGAGGGTTGGAACTTTAATAGTGGCAAATATTTATTTACAGCTCGTACAAAATAGATATGTGTTTGAAACTTCTATTGCCCGACGAATTTGTAGCAGTTCTGAAACGAATGCCGTGAAGTATTTCCTTCAGTTTATAAGTCGAGTTGAACTCTTGAGGGCTTAAACCAGGGGAGTGCAGTAGGTGGTATAGCACTTAGCATCCCCATCGGTCAAACAAATCAGTAACAGCTTGCACTGTACGTGCTTGAGCATTGTCCTGCAAAACGATGGTCAGGTCCTGCAGGAAGTGTCATCACTTCTGTCTGTATGCTGTTTTTGGAATACAGCCTACGACCAGCTTAGAGATGGAAGGAAACACTTCACAGCATTCGCCGATCTATTGACCGTCTCGTCATGGTTGAACTAGAGACAGCACGAGCCGTGTACCTCCTTCCCGGTGGAATGACTGGAACTGATCGGCTGTCGGACCCCCTGTGTCAAACAGGCGCTGCTCATTCATGGTTATGTACATCTTTTGGCGGGTTTAGTGCCATCTCTGAACAGTCAAAGGGACTGTGTCTGTGATACAATATCCACAGTCAACGTCTATCTCCAGGAGTTCTGGGAACCGGGGTGATGGTTCAAATGGTTCAAATGGCTCTGAGCACTATGGGACTTAACATCTGTGGTCATCAGTGCTCTAGAACTTAGAACTACTTAAACCTAACTAACCTAAGGACATCACACACATCCATGCCCGAGGCAGGATTCGAACCTGCGACCGTAGCGCCTTTTTATGTGTGTATGTGGAGCAGACTCGCTATGGCAAAAAAGGCATTTCTGGTCAAGAGAAGTCTACTAATATCAAAATGGTTCAAATGGCTCTGAGAACTATGGGACTTAACATCTGTGGTCATCAGTGCTCTAGAACTTAGAACTACTTAAACCTAACTAACCTAAGGACATCACACACATCCATGCCCGAGGCAGGATTCGAACCTGCGACCGTAGCGGTCTCGCGGTTCCAAACTGACGCGCCTAGAACCGCTTGGCCACACCGGCCGGCGACTGATAAGGTAAGGAATGAGGAGGTTCTACGCAGAATCGGAGAGGAAAGGAATATGTGGAAAACACTGATAAGGAGAATGGACAGGATGATAGGACATCTGCTAAGACATGAGGGAATGACTTCCATGGTACTAGAGGGAGCTGTAGAGGGCAAAAACTGTACAGGAAGACAGATTGGAATACGTCAAGCAAATAATTGAGGACGTAGGTTGCAAGTGCTACTCTGAGATGAAGAGGTTAGCACAGGAAAGGAATTCGTGGCGACCCGCATCAAACCAGTCAGTAGACTGATGACAAAAAAAAAATGAATGTGCAGCAATAAAGGGATGTCTAAAAAATAAAACGCGGAAGGGAACAAGATTGAGATTTCATAAGACAACGGCAGCTGCAATGCCTGTATATGGAAGTGAATCGTGGGTTATAAGTAAACGCATTGTGTGGACGGGCGTTATCTTGCTGAAATGTAAGCCCCAGATGGCTTGTCATGAAGGGGGACAACCAGGAGCATTAAATTTCGTCTACGCATCGCTGTGCTGTACGGGCGCCGCGCATGACAACAAGAAGGGCTTCCCGCTGTGGAAAGGAATGGTACGCCAGAACATCACTTACGGCGGGCGACATTCACATTGGTAACACACAGCTTTCCGAAGCGTTTCCAGACTCGACTTCGTTGGTTATCAGAGAGTTCGAAGAGCGATTAATCACAGAACACAGTTTCTATTCTAGTGAATGAGATTCCAAATGTGCATGGGGACGCCCCGAACAGCAGTCGGATAGGAACTTAACTGTCGCCCGCCATCCCATACGACAGTTAGGAGTAATGCTCTGGGGTGCCATTTCATTCCGCAGCAGGACCGCCCTTTGGTTGTCATCCTTACAGCACAGCGGTACCTCAAAGATATTTTACGTCCCGTTTTGTTGCCTGTCATTGTAAACCATGTTGGGCCTACATGTCAGCAAGATAATGCCCGCCCACGCACGGCAAGACTTTCTTCTGCTTGTCTTCGTGCTTGCCAAACCCTACCTTAGCCACCAAGGCCTTCGTATCTCTCTCCAATGGAGAATGATGGAGCATTATGGGCAGGGCCCTCCAACCATCTGGGAATTTTGACGATCTGATACAGCAATTCCACAGAATCTGACACGACGTCCCTCGGGAGGACATCCGCCGAATCTGTTGATCAAATGGTTCAAATGGCTCTGAGCACTATGGGACTTAACATCTGAGGTCATCAGTCCCCTAGACTTAGAACTACTTAAACCTAACTAACCTAAGGACATCACACACATCCATGTCCGAGGCAGGATTCGAACTTGTGACCATAGCAGCAGCGTGGTTCCGGACTGAAGCGCCTAGAACCGCTCGGACACAGCGGCCAGCTAAGTCTAGTATCGTCTATCCCTCTTCCGGCCCCATTGCCAATATCTGAGGGAGAGTTGGTGTCTGTGGGTTGTGTACTCAGAAGGCCTTTTTTTTTTCTTTATTGTCATTTAACCTTTACATAAGGTGGGCTGGCAGCAGCATACTACGCTGCTCTTTAGCCACAAGTTTAACAATTGAAAAACAATGGAGACATAGAATAGAAAGAACAAAATTGTGGGGCAAAAAAAAGTAGACACAAAAACAAAGAACACGTAGCCGTTCACATGCGAAAAAACCGAAAGAAACTGTTGGCACTGCACACGGCCACTGATGAATTAGACGGTACAGGTGAACGAAGGAGCGTGACGGCGAAAAACACTAAAGCACAAACACGATGGCACACACACAATAAACTGATGGCGATGATCTCCGGCGCGCCAATGTCCACTGAGTGTGTGCGAGTCCGGGGACCTGCCAAGAGGGGGGAAGGTGTTGGGGGTGGGAGAGGGGAGAGCAGAGATGCCAATGGCAGGGAGGGATAGGGGGAGGAATGAAGGGAGGAAGGGGTAGGGGAAGCCTGGGGGACGAGGGGGGAGCAAGGGAGGA
Source organism: Schistocerca cancellata (assembly GCF_023864275.1). Classification (NCBI taxonomy): domain Eukaryota; kingdom Metazoa; phylum Arthropoda; class Insecta; order Orthoptera; family Acrididae; genus Schistocerca; species Schistocerca cancellata. Next base: position 207,261,951 of record NC_064635.1, read on the forward strand.
TGGAGGGAAAGGAGAGAGAAGGGAGAGAGGATGCCCATAGGAACAAACACGGGAAGTGGGAGGGGAGGATTAAAGTTGGTAGGAGGGGTAGATCGAGGGCAGGAGGGCATCATCAGGGAGGGGGAGCTGGTAAGGAGGGTGGAGAGATGGAGAGCAGGTAGAAGGCCTTTACTTGCCGATATATACACGGGTTCGCTGGCCAGAGAAAGGAGGCACCAAGTTTGGGGATTGGCGGTAGCGTCGCGACGAGAGGCGGTCACGAGGTCCGCAAGGAGGGCCTGCGCAAAGTAAAGATACCGTGGTCAGCGTCGGCTACAAGCACCAGGCCGACACCCCGTAAGTTGGTTGGCAACATTCGTGTCGGTCAACCGCTCGTGGCCTGGCTGCCCTCTTCTACCTGGCTGTCATCGGCACCACTCAGTAACTGCCGCGACGCGCCGGGGATCCATGGAGCTGTAATCCTCGTGGTGATTGGTGTCACTGTCTACCCTACCTCCTAAATGTTTTCTGGTTTCACTCGATCGGCTCTTTGGTCGTAAATGTAGCCATAGTATTGTACTGAGACACTGGCTGTCGTTTAAAAATTTGCCTCGTTACTATATTTCCTTTCTTTGTTATTTTGTCGTTTGTACCCCACCCACAGAGTTATATTCGGTCGGCTCTTTGGTCTTAAATGTAGTCCGTATTGTTGTACTAGACACTAGTTGTCGTTTCGAAATTTGTTCTGATATTATATTACCCTTCCTTTCTAGATCATACCCGATCAGTAATGTTTTAATGAATCAGTTCCTGGTCGGAAATACAGTCCGAACAATTGTACTAAGGCACAGGTTGCCGTTGAATAAACAGGGGTCTTGTCGTTAGATTTAGATGTTAACAGGATCAATTGGTTGGTTGGTTGGTTTGGGGAAGGAGACCAGACAGCGTGGTCATCGGTCTCATCGGATTAGGGAAGGATTGGGAAGGAAGTCGGCCGTGCCCTTTCAGAGGAACCATCCCGGCATTTGCCTGGAGTGATTTAGGGAAATCACGGAAAACCTAAATCAGGATGGCCGGACGCGGGATTGAACCGTCGTCCTCCCGAATGCGAGTCCAGTGTGTAACCACTGCGCCACCCCGCTCGGTAAACAGGATCAATTCCTTGATTGTAGTTGTGCTTGAGATAATCTGAACTACCTCTTGTACTAAGCTGTCCGTTCCTGTATTTGAAAGACCGGGTTATTATTGCGTATTTTTAACTGGATCTTGTCGTTCCGCCGAGTGAGTTCTCTTGTAATAAGAGCTCTTAAGACGTTCCTTCAGAGCGACCTTTATAACTGGGTAGCAGTTTAACTTTTGACGTATTAACTGTCACCAGTGGTTTAGTCAGAATAAGTTTGTCAAAAGGTATGGGTTGGGATCCAGTCGCACCTTGTTGCTGATTGAAATGAAAAGGTTGTTCGCTTTGAAACAAGCATTATCATTGTCATAATTGTCTCCTAATTTGTTTAACATTTAAGCATTGGTGCGCATCTTAACCCCGAAGCTTTCGACATACAGTTCCACCCCCCCCCCCAAAAAAAGTCATTTGTTTGAATAATTGAAACACTATTGTCATCAATTGCAGCATGTCAGGTACGCCAGATACGAAAAATACGGTCTTTTTTCATTACCCAAACATTTTTCAGCACCACTGTGCCATAATCAGTGGTTTTCCGCTTTATTTATTTTGTAATGCGAACATTTTTATTAAATGATTACAAAGTTATGTGGATGTTTAGTTCAATCAATAGTTCGTTTGTTTTTGTTAATACCTTTACACTTGGTGTGCATGACTTTTCCGGATCACCTGTGTATTATTTATTACAGGTAGATTGTAATCTCCAGCCAAACGGTGTTCATGAGAAATTTTGCTTGGAGTTAACCTATCACCTAGAATGTAATTTAGATTGTCGCATTATTTCTCGCCTAAATAATCCACATAATTTTCTAATCATTTAATAAAAATGTTGACATTACAAAATAAATAAAACGGAAACCCACTGATGATTGCAGAGTGGTGCTGAAACATGTTTGGATAATAAGAAACAACGGTGTTTTGCATAACTGGCGGACCTCACATCGCCGGCCGCTGTGGCCCAGCGGTTCTAGGCGCTTCAGTCCGGAACCGCGCTGCTGCTACGGTCGCAGGTTCGAATCCTGCCTCGGGCATGGATGTGTGTGATGTCCTTAGGTTAGTTAAGTTTAAGTAGTTCTAAGTCTAGGGGACTGATGACCTCAGATGTTAAGTCCCGTAGTGCTCAGAGCCATTTAGATTTGGACCTCACATCGTACAGTTTTAACTGCAAACACAAGGAGCTGGAAATCCAAACAATGAATATCTCGTCATCAATATTACTTACATGTTTGCAGCGCAGTGGTAAACACCGCTTTCACCAGATAACGGTTGGGCTGCAGGTCCGGGCCCTTGTAACTAATGTCATGCTCTTCTTCTTTTGATTTCTCTTGTAAAAGCTTATTCATTTCACAAATTTGTTAATTTGTAAAGAAAACAAATTTATGATTATACAGGGTGATTCAAAAAGAATACCACAACTTTAAAAATGTGTATTTAATGAAAGAAACATAATATAACCTTCTGTTATACACTCCTGGAAATTGAAATAAGAACACCGTGAATTCATTGTCCCAGGAAGGGGAAACTTTATTGACACATTCCTGGGGTCAGATACATCACATGATCACACTGACAGAACCACAGGCACAGAGACACAGTCAACAGAGCATGCACAATGTCGGCACTAGTACAGTGTATATCCACCTTTCGCAGCAATGCAGGCTGCTATTCTCCCATGGAGACGATCGTAGAGATGCTGGATGTAGTCCTGTGGAACGGCTTGCTATGCCATTTCCACCTGGCGCCTCAGTTGGACCAGCGTTCGTGCTGGACGTGCAGACCGCGTGAGACGACGCTTCATCCAGCCCCAAACATGCTCAATGGGGGACAGATCCGGAGATCTTGCTGGCCAGGGTAGTTGACTTACACCTTCTAGAGCACGTTGGGTGGCACGGGATACATGCGGACGTGCATTGTCCTGTTGGAACAGCAAGTTCCCTTGCCGGTCTAGGAATGGTAGAACGATGGGTTCGATGACGGTTTGGATGTACCGTGCACTATTCAGTGTCCCCTCGACGATCACCAGTGGTGTACGGCCAGTGTAGGAGATCGCTCCCCACACCATGATGCCGGGTGTTGGCCCTGTGTGCCTCGGTCGTATGCAGTCCTGATTGTGGCGCTCACCTGCACGGCGCCAAACACGCATACGACCATCACTGGCACCGAGGCAGAAGCGACTCTCATCGCTGAAGACGACACGTCTCCATTCGTCCCTCCATTCACGCCTGTCGCGACACCACTGGAGGCGGGCTGCACGATGTTGGGGCGTGAGCGGAAGACGGCCTAACGGTGTGCGGGACCGTAGCCCAGCTTCATGGAGACGGTTGCGAATGGTCCTCGCCGATACCCCAGGAGCAACAGTGTCCCTAATTTACTGGGAAGTGGCGGTGCGGTCCCCTACGGCACTGCGTAGGATCCTACGGTCTTGGCGTGCATCCGTGCGTCGCTGCGGTCCGGTCCCAGGTCGACGGGCACGTGCACCTTCCGCCGACCACTGGCGACAACATCGATGTACTGTGGAGACCTCACGCCCCACGTGTTGAGCAATTCGGCGGTACGTCCACCCGGCCTCCCGCATGCCCACTATACGCCCTCGCTCAAAGTCCGTCAACTGCACATACGGTTCACGTCCACGCTGTCGCGGCATGCTACCAGTGTTAAAGACTGCGATGGAGCTCCGTATGCCACGGCAAACTGGCTGACACTGACGGCGGCGGTGCACAAATGCTGCGCAGCTAGCGCCATTCGACGGCCAACACCGCGGTTCCTGGTGTGTCCGCTGTGCCGTGCGTGTGATCATTGCTTGTACAGCCCTCTCGCAGTGTCCGAAGCAAGTATGGTGGGTCTGACACACCGGTGTCAATGTGTTCTTTTTTCCATTTCGAGGAGTGTACATCATTACAAAGAGTATTTAAAAAGGTTTTTTTTCACTCAAAAACAAGTTCAGAGATGTTCAACATGGCCCCCTCCAGACACTCGAGCAATATCAACCCGATACTCCAACTCGTTCCACACTCTCTGTAGCAGCTAGCGCCATTCGACGGCCAACACCGCGGTTCCTGGTGTGTCCGCTGTGCCGTGCGTGTGATCATTGCTTGTACAGCCCTCTCGCAGTTTCCGGAGCAAGTATGGTGGGTCTGACACATCGGTGTCAATGTGTTCTTTTTTCCATTTCCAGGAGTGTACATGATTACAAAGAGTATTTAAAAAGGTTTTTTTTCACTCGAAAACAAGTTCAGAGATGTTCAATATGGCCCCCTCCAGACACTCGAGCAATATCAACCCGATACTCCAACTCGTTCCACACTCTCTGTAGCATATCAGGCGTAACAGTTTGGATAGCTGCTGTTATTTCTCGTTTCAAATCATCAATGGTGGCTGGGAGAGGTGGCCGAAACACCATATCCTTAACATAACCCCATAAGAAAAAATCGCAGGGGGTAAGATCATGGCTTCTTGGAGGCCAGTGATGAAGTGCTCTGTCACGGGCTGCCTGGCGGCCGATCCATCGCCTCGGGTAGTTGACGTTCAGGTTTCATAACTAACCTTTTTCGTAGGGCTCTCCATACAGTTGATTGTGGAATTTGCAGCTCTCTGCTAGCTCTGCGAGTCATTTTCCTGGGCTGCGAACAAATGCTTGCTGGATGCGTGCTACATTTTCATCACTCGTACTCGGCCGTCCAGAACTTTTCCCTTTGCACAAACACCCATTCTCTGTAAACTGTTTATACCAACGTTTAATACACCACCTATCAGGAGGTTTAACACCATACTTCGTTCGAAATGCACGCTGAACAACTGTCGTCGATTCACTTCTGCCGTACTCAATAACACAAAAAGCTTTCTGTTGAGCGGTCGCCATCTTAGCATCAACTGACGCTGACGCCTAGTCAACAGCGCCTCAAGCGAACAAATGTACAACTAAATGAAACTTTATAGCTCCCTTAATTCGCCGACAGAAAGTGCTTAGCTCTGCCTTTTGTCGTTGCAGAGTTTTAAATTCCTAAAGTTGTGGTATTCTTTTTGAATCACCCTGTATATTGTTAAATAAACAGGTTGTGTGAAAAGAAAGTTACATTGGTGGGTCCCCCCTTCCACGTTTTCTTTAATACCGGTAAATACCATGTCTCAATATGAGTGTGTTTTCCGGGCAGTTTTATATTGTTCTCCCTACGTAGCGTGTGATGGGCCGGGGTAGAGTGTGAGATAGAGACAGCACAAGTTCCACGAGCCACACACCTTACCGTGGCCTACAGGGTGTGTATGTTAGTGTCACGCTCTGACGCGTTTAGTTGGCTGTCGGCTCCCAAGGGCCTAACGAAGTGCGCGCGACCTTGTCCCTGTTACAACGCCTCCCATTCACGGGTCGGACTTCGGCACAAGACGAATGCCTTAACTTGAGCGTCCTGTTTTCTCGTCCGCTCTAACAGAGCTGAGGCGCGAAAAACGAAGTCGTTAACTCACAACCGCCTAGGCTGGCCCTCTGAACCAAGGACAAATTATTTCAACGGTACCGGAATTCTTCATGTTTACACCACTTGTATGGTAAGCCACAACTCGGAGTGAAAGTGCCATGTACCGGGTGATCAAAAAGTCAGTATAAATTTGAAAACTTAGTAAACCACGGAATAATGTAGATAGAGAGGTAAAAAATTGACACAGATGCTTGGAATGACATCGGGTTTTATTAGAAGCAAAAAAAAAAAATACCTATATTGCTAGACGCGTGAAAGATCTCTCGCGCGCGTCGTTTGGTGATGATCGTGTGCTCAGCCGCCACTTTCGTCACGCTTGGCCTCCCAGGTTCCCAGAGCTCAGTCCGTGCGATTATTGGCTTTGGGGTTACCTGAAGTCGCGAGTGTATCGTGATCGACCGATAGCGATGCTGAAAGACAACATCCGACGGCAATGACTCACCATAACTCTGGACATGCTTTACAGTGCTGTTCACAACATTATTCCTCGACTACAGCTATTGCTGAGGAACGATGGTGGACATATTGAGCATTTCCTGTAAAGAACATCATCTTTGCTTTGTCTTACTTTGTTATGCTAATTACTGCTATTCTGATCAGATGAAGCGCCATCCGTCGGACATTTATTCTACCTTTTTCTTTTTTTTTGTTCTAATAAAATCCCATGTCTTTTCAAGCATGTGTGTCAACTTGTACCTCTTTATCTACATTATTCCATGATTTACTCAGTTTTCAAATTTATACTGACTTTTTGATCATCCAGTAGATTGTCAACAGTTCTGCACAACGGCCAAAGACAATCCTACCGCGACAACACAAGTAAAGTACATCTCTGACAGGAAGACACAAGTAAAGTACATCTCTGACAGTGTATGGGCTGTTATTACACAACGCTATCTGATTATAAGAGTCTCCAAAACTGAAATCGTATAAATGTATTTTTAATTAACTACAACCAAATTAATTAGAAGACGTAAAAATGTATACTAAATAAGCCGTCCTGTGAAATTCTGTATTGTACATTGCAGTGTGTAGGCTATTGCCACAGTGCATGACGTCACACTGTGTGACTTGCAGTTTCAACACACAAGACTAAAAGAATAAAAATTCTACAATCGAATTTTTAAAGAATAGATATCCAGACTGTTTCTACTAAAATTCCCTGTGAATTTACTTGTGCAAGCTTACTAAATAAAATTTCCAAACACTGTACGATACGCACACAAATATAACACTGCACTCTCGGAATAAAACTGTCCGCATAAGAAATAAGATCTGAAATAAACTTTACCTAATCTGACCCTGAATTTCATTTTGACAGTCAACACCTAGAATGCTCTTGTTATCTTGCCTGTAATGTAACTGGCTCTAAATAATTTTCATGGAGTATCTGAGGCAATGGAAACTCGGTACTGCTCGAAGTGATGAACATGACAACATGCAGCGCAGCAGCAAACAGTCTGATAGGAGGGAAAGCCTTACGTAGCGCAATGGAAGGACGTACAATAATTATAAGCACGTTAAGCTTTAGTGGTCTAAAAAAATACCTTTCATACCTTGGACCACATCCCCAGAAAAGGGAGGGTGGAGACAGTGTGGCCAGGTTTCGGGTTGCGACCCCTACCCACACTGCCCCCGCCAGCCCGTGCCCTGATCCCCCTACCCAAAAAAAGGGGGTTAGCGACTTTGGTTCACAATCAAACCGTCCTCGGTCCTGGGTTCGAAATTCGCCACCGGTTAAATTTTGATTAATAATCAGCATTGACGGCCGAAGAATTCCGGCAGAAGTCAACCTCATTCTGCCAACGGCCTTGTCAAAGAGGGCGGAGGAGCGGATAGAGGTTCAGGGCACTCGCTTGTCCTAGAGGTTGGAAACTGCCCCTAAAGGCGAAAGACGATGCAGAAGTCAATGGAAACCAGTGCATTAGCCGGCTGAGGTTGGCCGAGCGGTTCTAGGAGCTACAGTCTGATGACTACTACAGGTTCGAATCCTGCCTCGGGCAGGTTAGTTAGGTTTAAGTAGTTCTAAGTCTAAGGGACTGATGACATCAGAAGTTAAGTCCCATAGTGCTCAGAGCCATTTGAACCACTGCATTAAAGACACGTAACGTGTATCCACAGCACATATGGCCTGTAATTGAAGAAGTGTCATGATGATCTCTCCACTGGCAAAAGAGTCCGGAATAGTCCCCCATTTGGATCTCCGGGAGGGGACTGCCAAGGGGGAGGTTACCACGAGAAAAAGATTGAATAATCAACGGAAGGATAACGTTCTACGAGTCGGGGATTGAGATATCAGATGCTTGAACGTGGTATGGAAACTAGAAAATCGGGAAATGGAACTGCAAAGGCTCAATCTAGATATAGTTGGTGACAGTGATGTGAAGCGAAGTGAAAGGAAGACAAGGATTTCTGGTCAGAGTATAGAGTAATATCAACAGCAACAGAAAATGGTATAACGGGAAAAGGATTCGTTATGAATAGGGAGGTAGGGCACAGAATGTGTTACTGTGAACAGTTCAGTGATAGGGTTATTATCAGAATAGACAGCAAACCGACACCGACAATGATAGTTCAGGTATACATGCCGACGTCGCAAGCTGAAGATGAAGAGATAGAGAAACTATATGAGGATATTGAAAGCCTAATACAATACGCAAACGGATATGAAAATCTAATAGTCATGGGAGATTGGATTGCAGTTGTAGGCAATGGAGTAGAAGGAAAGGTTACAAGACAATACGGGCTTGGGAAAGGAATGAGAGTGGAGAAATACTAATTGAGTTCTGCAACAAGTTTCAGCTAGTAATAGCGAATACTCTGTTCAAGAATCACAAGAGGATGTATACTTGGAAAAGACTGTGTGATACTCAAGGATTTCAGTTAGATTACATCATGGTCAGACAGAGATTCAGAAATCATTTGCTGGATTGTAAGGCGTACCCAGGAGCAGAAATAGACAGGTAGTGATGAAGAGTAGGCTGAAGTTCAAGACATTAGTCAGGAAGAATCAATATGCAAAGAAGTGGGATGCGGAAGTGCTGAGGAATGACGAGATATATACGAAGTTATCTAGGATTGTAGATGCAGCAGTAAAGAATAGTCCAGTAGGCAGTACAGTTGAAGAGGAATGGACGTCTCTGAAAAGAGCAATCACAGAAGCTGGAAAGAAAAACATAGGTACAAAGAAGGTAACTACACAGAAACCGTGGGTAACAGAAGAAATACTTCAGCTGATCGATGAAAGAAGGAAGTACAAAAATGTTCACGAAAATTCGGGAATACAGATCGCTGAGGAATGAAATAAATAAAAAGTAAAGGGAAGCTAAGACGAAATGGCTTCATGAAAAATGTGGAGAAATCGAAAAAGAAATGATAGTCGGAAGGACTGACCCAGTATATAGGAAAGTCAAAAGAATCTTCGGTGAAATTGAAAGCAAGGGTGGTAACATTAAGAGTGGAACCCGAATTATTGTTAAATCCAGAGGAGAGAGCGGATAGGTGGAAAGAGAACATAGAAGGCCTCTATGAGGGGGAAGATTTGTCTGATGTGATAGAAGAAGAAACAGGAGTGGATTTAGAAGAGATTGGTATCCAGTATTAGAATTTAAGAGAGCTTTGGAGGGCTTAAGTCCAAATAAGGCAGAATGAATCGATAACATTCTATCAGAATTTCTAAAATATTTAGGGGACGTGGAAACAAAACGACTATTCACCTTGTTGTGTAGATTGTATGAGTCAGGCAATATATCGTTTGACTTTCGGAAAAATATCATCCACACAATTCCGAAGACTGCAAGAGCTGACAAGTGCGAGAATTATCGCACAATTAGCTTAACAGGTCATGCATACAGGTTGCTGATAAGAATAATGTACGGAAGAATGGAAAAGAAAATTAATGATGTATTAGATGACGATCAGGTTGGCTTTAGGAAAGGTAAAGACACGAGAGAGGCAATTCTAACGTTGCGGTTGATAATGGAAGCAAGACTAAAGGAAAATCAAGACATGATCATAGGATTTGTCGACCTAGAGAAAGCGTTTGACAATGAAATGGTGCGAGACGTTTTAAATTCTGAGAAAAATAGGGGTAAGCTATAGGGAGAGATGGGTAACACAATATGTACAAGATCCAAGAGGGAATAATAAAAGTGGACGACCAAGAACGAAATGCTCGGCTTAAAAAGGGTGTAGGGAATGTAGTCTTTCGCCCCTACTATTTAGTCTGTACGTGGAGGAAGCAATGGTGGAAATTAAAAAAAAGGTTCAGGATTGGAATTAAAATTCGAGGTGAAAGGATATCGATGATACTATTCGCTGATGACATTGCTATCCTGAGTGAAAGTGAAGGAGAATTATATGATTTGCTGAATGGTATGAACAGTGTAATGAGTGTAGAATTCGGATTGAGAGTAGATAGAAGAAAGAGGTAATGAGAAGCAGCAGAGATGAGAACAGTGAGAAAACGTAACATTAGGACTGGTGATCACGAAGTAGACGAAGTTAAGGAATTCTCTACGTAGGCAGCAAAATAAACCAATGATGGACGGAGCAAGGAGGACATCAAAAGCAGACTCGCTATGGCAAAAAGGGCATTTCTGGCCAAGAGAAGTCTACTAAAATCAGATATCAGCCTTAATTTAAGGAAGAAATTTCTTAGAATGTACATCTGGAGTACAGCATTGTATGGTAGTGAAATATGGACTGTGGGAAAACCGGAACAGAAGAGAATCGAAGCATTTGAGATGTGGTGCTATAGACGAATGTTGAAAATTAGGTGGACTGATAAGGTAAGGAATGAGGAGGTTCTGCGCAGAATCGGAGAGGAAAGGAATGTGTGGAAAACACTGATAAGGAGAAGGGACAGGAAGATAGGACATCTGCTAAGACATGAGGGAATGACTTCCATGGTGCTAGAGGGAGCTGTAGAGGGCAAAAACTGTAGAGGAAGACAGAGACTGGAGCATACCAAATAAATAATTGAGGACGTAGGTTGCAAGTGCTACTCTGAGATGAAGAGGTTGACACAGGAGATAAATTAGTGGCGGGCCGCATCAAACGAATCAGAAGACTGATGACTCAAAAAAAAAGTTTTATTCTACTTTAGCGCAGTGCGCCGACACACATAATTAGAAACATTAAATTCTTTCGTGAGGAGACGGTAGTGGTATTTCAACTAACTAATTGCCTGAAAGGGCATCTAACTTTGAAGAAACTGTAGCACGAAAACAGCAGCTCGTCCTCTGACTATTACAATGATTTTTACAAAAATTACATTTGATAAAACGTTCAACTCTGCCAGGAAATTAATTATTGAATTGGTATAAGGAAGCGGTAAGTCCGTAATCTCTGAGTGCTGTCCATGTGTACTCATAACTTTATTTAATCAGATGTGAACATTGAAATTAACTGACAAAAACTAATAAAGGAAAATTCCATTAAAACCTTCCGTTATTCAGACATATCATAAATATGTACAAGCAAGATCATTACGTCAAATCTTGACTTGTCAAATTAATCTTTACCAAACCATATTCCAAAATCCTTCATCATCGTCCGTATCTTGATCTCTGTCCTCTGCAAGTTATTTCAGTCCGTTCTGTAGGATTGCCAAACCCAGATCACCCACTTCGATCTCTCACAAAGCTACAGCAACGACAATGCTACTAGCAACCAAAGATCATATTGCTTCCACTCAGTAACTCTGCGACGTAACATATCGAATGTTGAATGAAACCTCCGTTTGAAAAATATCGAGCACAATTATATGAATGACAGTAGAACTTACATCACTTTTCTCGAATACCAAAAAAACTAGCAACGCTACAGTCTAGAACAGGGTTATTGCTAACAGAGTATGTCATGTATGAACTTCATTAATTGCGACACGCTTAAGAGGAGGGAAAAAGGATGTTTGTTCTGCTATTAAAGTAAACTCGTACGGCATGACAAAACGGGAATCCGTCAATAGACATGTTCAGCTAGCTGTTAGGCAAGTTCTTTCAATTCGGACGCCACTTTGGTGACTTAACCTACCCGAATAATCTACACCTACATCGATACTCCGTAAGCTACCGTACAGTGCGCGGCGGTGGGTACTCTGCACCACACTATTGGTCATTTCCTTTCCTGTTCCCCTACCAACCAGAGCGAGGGAAAAAGTCTGCGCACATGCCTCAATATGAGCGCTAATTTCTCGTATCATATCTTCGTGGTCCTTACGCGCAATGTATGCTGGCGGCAGTAGAATCGTTCGCCATTCAGTTTCAAATGCCGGTTCTCTAAATTTTCTCAATAATGTTTCTCGAAAAAGACCGTCGTCTTCCCTCCAGGGATTCCCATTTGAGTTCCCGAAGCATCTCAGTAATACTTCCGTGTTGTTTGAACCTTCTGGCAGCAGATCTGGTAGCCCGCCTAAGAATTGCTTCAATGTCTTCGTTCAATTCGACTTGGCACGGGTCCCAAACACTCGAGCAGTACCCAAGAATGGGTTGCACCAGCATCCTATATGCGGCTTTTATTACAGATGAACAACTCGTTCCTGAAGTTCTCTCACTAAACCGAAGTCGACCGTTCGTCTTGCCTACCACAGTAGTCACATGCTCGTTTCAACTCGTATGGCTTTGCAACGTTACGCCCGGATATTTAAACGACTTGACTGTCTCAGGCAGGATACTTGTGATACTGTATCAGAACGTTACACGTTTGGCCTTCCAGCTCATTCGCATTAACTGACATTTTTCCGCATTTAGAGCTAGCTGATTCATCACATCAACTAGTAATTTTGTCTACGTCCTCTTGTGTCTTCCTACTCGCGACGTCTGGAACTGGTCATGAACGCCTGTGTCCGATATATCTGTGACGTTCGACTTTTTGATCACATTTCACCAGCATATGCAAAATTGTCCTGGCTGCGTGCAGACAAACGCAGAGATTTCCACACACTCTGTCTCACCTACTGCCTTATAAATGTACACTGTCCCTCATATCTCTCCTCGTCCTTAACGCTTATGTCTGAACAACATGATACAAACACACGTTCCCATCATAATAAAATCCTCTCTGTTCCACTGCATCGCTCAGTCGCCTTCTCCAAGTCCTTTACAGTTGCGGGAACCCGACTCTGGAATAACCTCCCTCGGTATGTTAGAGAACTTAAAAACATGTCCGGCTTCAAAAAAACAGTTAATGACGTATCTACTTAAGCAACAGTAATGCTTTCCTTTGTACACGAATGCACTTCACCTCATTACTTCCCTCTTTCCCCCTCCTTAAGTCTCCCTCCCCCAAAACTCGCTATACTAGTAAACATGTACTTTACACACCAAGATATTAATGTACATCTGCACAAATCTTCATTACTATTGCCCATTTTTCTCATGTTTATCATTGTTATTTAATTTTTTTTACTGTTACTATTATTACTTTTATCATAATTAGTATGTATAGCACCTGTCGTAAAACTACTGCCAGTACTTACTTTATTAGGTCTTAGTCATTATTCTTTATTCATATTGTGACTAGAGTAATCTGATTTTCTTATTTAAAGTATTGTCATGATGTAACTCTGATGTGTGAAATGCTGCATGTGTGAAACACTGGTCCGATGTAAGACCTAATCTTATCAGGTTAAATAAATAAATAAATAAATACAGTGACTCAACTTCGACACCTTACCGCTCATCACGGCATCATCAGCAAACAACCGCAGATTGCTGCCCACCCTGTCATCATGAGAGAGAGAGAGAGAGAGAGAGAGAGAGAGAGAGAGAGAACAACAGCAATCCTATCAATTTCTCTGGGGCACTCCTGACGATACCCTTGTCTCTGATAAACCCTCGCCGTCGTGGACAACGTACTGGGTTGTATTATTTAAGAAGTCTTCGAGCCACTTACATATCTAAGAACTTGTTCCATACGTTCGTTCCTTCGTTGACAGCCTGCAAAGGGGGACAGTGTCAACTTATAAATTCTAATTAATTATATTTGAAGAAATTGACTTTCGTTAACTTTATGAATACAGTTGGTACGATATGGAACGCAGGTGGTATCTGTATGTATTATTTGGCTACAGAGGAATGGTCATGTTCATATTACTTTATATCTCGTGAACAGTTGTACAGTTTTACCAGTGACTAGCGTCACTCCTACAGCGTAAAAAAAAACACTCTCTCTTCAGGCCACAAGTGGCCTATCGGGACCATCCTCCCGCCGTGTCACCCTCAACTGAGGATGCGGATAGGAGGGGCGTGTGGTCAGCACACCGCTCTCCCAGTCGTTATGCTGGTTTTCTCTGACCTGAGCCGCTACTATTCGGTCGAGTAGCTCCTCAATTGGCTTCACGAGGCTGAGTGCGCCCCGAAACAAGGCAACAGCGCGTGGCGGAAATCTAGAAATATTGAATCTGACTGTTGCCCTTCATCCATACATCGCCCTGCATCATGTGAGAAAAGCGCACGCTGCATTGCTCACGAGCGATGCTTTTTAAAATGATGCTGATTCTTGGATATAAGATTGTCAGTCTCAAGAAGTTTATTATATTCGAACTGAGTATATGTTAAAGGATTCTGCAGCAAATCGTCGAAATGGCACGCACAGTTCAGCACAGATTGCGGACCATGTGTCGTTCCTCATACATCATCACATCATTGAGAGATAAAGGCCAGCAGACTGGAAAATTCCAGCCTCTGACCAGAATCCGATCGCGAGTCTCCAGGCGCGCACTTTGCCACTACACTGTCAAGCACTATTTTATTTTATTAAATATCGGCAATAGCACACACAATCCCAATAAATAAGACAAAAGTTTTAGGCAGTAGGCAACGGCATTGCCGCAGTGGATACACCGGTTCCCGTGAGATCACCGAAGTTAAGCGTTGTCGGGTGTGGCCGGCACTTGGATGGGTGACCATCGGGGCCGCCACGCGCTGTTACCGCGTTTCGGGGTGCACTCAGCCTCGTAATGCCAATTGAGGAGCTACTCGACCGAATTGTAGCGGCTCCGGTCAAAGAAAACCATCGTAACGACCGGTAGAGCGGTGTGCTGACCACACACCCCTCCTATCCGCATCCTCAGCTGAGGATAACACGGCGGTCGGATGGTCCCGATGGCTCAGTTGTGGCCTGAAGAGAGTGTGGTTTTTTGAGGCTGTAGGAGTTAGGCTACTCAGTGGTAAAACTGTACAACTATACCTTTTTTTTGTAAGGCCAACATATTCTTATCACGAGATATAAAGTAATATGAACATGACCATTCCTCTGTAGCCAAACAATACATGCAGACACCGGCTGCGTTCCATACGCTACCAATTGTATTCATAAAGTAACGAAAGTCAATTTCTTCAAATATAATGAATTATAATTTGTATGCCGATACTTACATCTTACCTGAACACTACCCAGATATGTAGTTCTCACGTGAACGCTATGAGTAAAAGAGAAAGATATGCTGCATTGTAGCAACGAATATTATTGAAATAATTCTTAGCTTTCTCTTTAATTGTTCGATTATTTGAAGTGAGTCCTTCATTCAGTGCGCTGAAAAATAAATTTTGGGTGAACGGCGGCAAATTAACTTTTCCCTTATGACAAAACAGTGTGAATACTGTTGTATGACGTAAAGTAATCTCAAATGCGAAACTTTTTGCATTATAAAAACTATACCGGAAATTTATCAAATCGCAAATCGCTACTCTCAAAATTATCTGGAATTACGTTTAGTGCGCATTTAAGTATACCTTTCAAAATAACAGTAGAATAATCATTATCAATGTCCACATTATTCCTTTTACTTTGTCTGGCTAAGTCTTCATCTGCCAGTCCAATCCGTTAGTGTTTCGCTTCGAGTCATAGCCTAATACAAACATAGCTTCTATATAATAAAGTAAGTCGCAGCTATTCAAAACGAACACATTGAAAATCAGGAACTCACTTCAAATTTTGTCCTAATGGTGCCATGTGAACAGAATTTCTTATACTCTTAGACAAAGGTAAGCGAGAAACCGTCGCCAGTAAGCAACATTACGTGCATTTGTGTTGCCCTCGAAGCCTTCGGTACAACATCGACCTTCCACTTGTGGCGTTGTAGCTGCAACATTTAATCATGAACGTTCCTAGATGGCGATTTTTCAATACACTGTTACTTTTGTGTGTAATCCCTACCAAGGCAACTGATCGGTACGCGAGGTAGAAGCTGGGAACAGTGTGAGAGAATGAGGAAAACTTTTCTCACCTCTCCCAACGGCTATGTACACACATGGTTTTTTTTTCACATCTATGGCGAAGTTCCTTTCGAATTGCATCAGTTTCACTTGTATTCTTGTATAGTTAATATTAAAAATCGATACTTCAAATTTCTATGACACATATTAACAATACGATTACATATTACGACACGCAATGTAACTAATATCATAACGATAGGCTGGTCTAGCGACTAGAGCAGTGGACTCCGACTATAGTGGTCGTGGGTTCAGTCGCGGATAGGAGCGGTTATTTTTCCTCGTTCCACTCCTCCTTGGATGGCTCCAGATCCACTCTGCCTGCTGTCATAGGAAGAGCGGAAATGGTAAAGGTTGTAAGTGCCATTTTTCTTCACAAAACTCGTGTTGAGTGCTATCACGTCCGCGGTACTATGGTGCATGCCCCTGCACTTGACCCAGGTGCCAAACCACTGAGGGAGTGTCTCAAACATGCGTTAGTAGATGGTGGATGGTCTTTTTTTGTCAACCAGTGCTTCCCTCCGGAGTTCCATAATTTATGAGAAGCGACTTTCGTTGACTACAGTTCTATTGGTTAAAACCTAATGCTGTATTTCTGTATTTTTTTAATCACAAATAAAACGTAGTGTGTCAGTATGAATGGCACTTGGAACATACACTTTCCTCCTGATATTTCGTCAAGAGCTAATATTTTTGAGACTATGGAGCTGTACAGACTACAAGTTGACCGTTGCAAAAAAGAAAACAGCAACCAGCAGAAGAAAACAGGAACCAATCGGTGTTAACAATGGAAACATTTGGAAATTTTTTGTAAGTTCTATGGGACCAAACTGGTGAGGTCATCTGTCCTTGGCTTACACACTACTTAATCTAACTTAAACTAACTTACACTAAGGACAACACACACCCATGTCCAAGGGAGGACTTGAACCTCCGGCGGGGGGAGTCGCGCGAACCGTGGAAAGGCGCCTGAGACCGCACGGCTACCCCGCGCGGCTGTTAACAATGCTGTTTGTTCACACAAATAGCACCGACACCAGTTTCGAACAGAAGGGTTTATCTTCATATGGCCGTTCACATTTATATTACATTGTTTGTTGTTTATATTAGTTATTGGGGGAAAAAAACAGTCAACAACTAACGTAAACAACAGCAAATCTAATATAAGCGTGAACTGAAGACGAACCTTTAGGGGGGTGGGGGGGGGGGGGGGGACAGTGCTATTTGTGTGAATAAATTGCATTGTTAACACCGGCTGGTTGCTGTTTTCTTCTTTGCAAGGATCAAGCCGTAAAAACTTTCCTATTGAGACTTACCACCAGCCAGTTCTCCGGTATGGCACTTGGAACGTTCTTAATTAAGTATTTGTTTTCTAATTTCTGGCATATTTTTTTTGCAGTAATCTGGGGAGAAACTCAATTCAGTGGTTTCAGAATCCCTTCTCGATTTTTTGTATACAAAACATTTATGTAATGAAACGAAACAGGTGGAAAAAATACCTTCTCAAATTTTTGTGTACAAATCATTTATGTGCCAGTGGCCTTGTAACACTGATTCACCCCAGATCTCCGAAGTTACGCACTGTCGGGTTTGGCTAGAACTTGGATGGTGACCGTCCGGTCTGCCGAGCGCTGTTGACAAATGGGGCGCACTCAGCCCTTGTGAGGCAAACTGAGAAGTTACGTGATTTCGAAGTAGCGGCTGCGTTCACTAGAAGTGACAACGGCCGGGAGAGCGGTGTGCTGACCACGTGCCCCTCCATATCCGCATCCAGTGACGCCTTTGAGCTGAGCCGCGCGGGATTAGCTGAGCGGTCTTAGGCGCTGCAGTTATGGACTGAACGGCTGGTCCCGGTGGAGGTTCGAGTCCTCCCTCGGGCATGGGTGTGTGTGTTTGTCATTGGGATAATTTAGGTTAAGTAGTGTGTAAGCTTAGGGACTGATGACCCTAGCACTTAAGTCCCATAAGATTTCGCACACATTTGAACATTTTCGACCTTTGAGCTGAGGTTGACACGCCAGTCGATCAGTTCCGAGACCTGTTCGGACAGAGTTTAGTTGTAAATCGTTTATGTACCAGTGGCAGTCAAATGAAAACTGGACAGCTGGAAAAAAGTATGTAAACTGTTTATTATTTCAAAAGCAATCTTCGTAACTATTAATACATTTATCCCACTGTAAGAGAAGACGGCCAATGCCTTCATGGAAACATTTTGTGGTTGCCTACGGTACCATGACTGGGTCCATACGTGCACCTATTCGTCAGAAGCAAATTGACGGCCACGAATGTCGCTCTTAGGGCTCCAAAAATACGTATATCGCTTGAAGAGGGATCAGGACTCTATGGACGATGTGTAAGGACTTCCCAGGGAAACTTCCGTAGCTTTCCCGGAGACACCTTGATGACGCGTGACCCCCCCCCCCTCTCTCTCTCTCTCTCTCTCTCTCTCTCTCTCTCTCTCTCTCCCTCCCTCCCTCTCTCCCCCCATGCGATTTCCTCATTTTTTGAGCCCTGAAAAAAGAAGATATTTGTGACCGTCGATTGTCTTCGGATGAAGGTGGTGGTGGTTGTGGTGGTGGTGATGATGATGATGATGATGATGATGATGTTTGGTTTGTGGGGCACTCAACTGCGTGGTCATCAGTGCCTGTACAAGTTCCCAAGTTTTACACAGTCCAATCCAACTTAGCAACTTTCACGAATGATGATGATGATGATGATGATGATGATGATGATGATGAAATGACGAAATGATGAGGACAATACAAACACCCAGACCCCGGGCAGAGAAAATCCCCAACCCGGCCGGGAATCGAACCTGTGACTGCGTGATCCAGAGGCAGCAACGCTAGCCACTAGATTCGGACGAATCATGGTTCTATAGGCAAGCGCAGTCATTTTTGAATATCTTGTCTCATAGTGGTATAAATTGATTAACAGTTACGGCGGTTACTTATGAAATAATTTTCGTTTCTCTTTTACACAAACAAAAATACAGGTTGTTTCAAAAATAATATACGTAGTACAAAGTATCAAGTCAAAAGTACCGATCGCTGCGCCACTGCTCGGTTATTGGTGGAAATAATACGGTATACTCTGTTCATCATAATAATAAACCTGATGTAATCATTACGCCATGTATTCTTCCGCGTTTGCTTGAATCTCATTGGATTTCCTTTTCACGTGGAGCGGAAGCCAACTTGTGTCCAGATCAGTAAAGTGCGATCACAAGGATACCTTAATGCTGTGTTACACGCACATAGACTGAGCAATGACGCGAGGGACAACAGCTTTAAACTCGAACACCACTGGCTAACCAGCAATTCAACTAACCTGCAATGATGTGAGCAGTTCAGAGGTAAAAAGAGACGGGCAAGAAAACACTATAGCTTCGAATGTCATTCAGTTTTTAAAGAGAATGAAATAATACTCTGAAAAACTCCAGCAGTACCGCGCGGTTTTTAGGTGACCAGATGGAAAGCGTAAAATGCACTCGTTCTCACCTGACACAGTATTCTAATTACAAACAAGAGTAATGAAAATTCCTATTTTAAACACAGGGTGTCATAATTTTAAGTACTTGGGAGTGACACTGTCGTCCAATGGCAGAAGTATGGATGATGTAAACGATAAACCATCAAATAGGCCAGGGCAAGCGAGCCATAAAACAACTAAATGGTATTCTCTGGAACAAAAACACAACGCGCATCACAAAACATACCACCTACCACACAATTATTGAAAGTATCACAAGATATGGTGCAGAGTTGTGGGAACTAACTCAGAGGCAGAAAGATCGCCTGCTGGCTGTCGAGATGGATTTCTGGAGACGGAGTTGTGGATACTCCAGGCTTGGTCATATTAGAAATGATAGGATCAGAGAGGTTATGAATGTCAAAAGCACTATCCTAGACTACATAGAAAGGAAGCGCCTACTCTGGTACGGTCACTTACAGCGTATGTCAGACACAATATGGACAAAACGGGTATGGCAATGGACTCCACATCAAAGAAGAAAGTGCGGTAAACTTGCGAGATGCTGGAAAGACGAATTCAACGAAGCAATGGCGGCGGGAGGATTTAATGAAGGCGACTGGAATGACCGTGAAGGATGGTGATTGGGATGCGAGAGGCGGTGGCAGCCGTAGAAACCTCGCTCATATATATATAAACACAGAGTAATTTTTCTGAGCTAGCTATGTGTGACGTAAAAGCATATTGCAGGGATTTCACCGTACTGTTGAATACTGAAGCCACTGAAGGTATTACTTACAGTCAGTCGTCTGGTAATCTCTTAGCTCTTTTCTTATCCGAATCCGAGAAATACGTTTCAGTACTGGAACTGTCATCTGCTACGTTGATTACGTGTCGGTCAACAACAGAATCCACGAAGCCATTCAGATCTCACATTCTCTTCCCTTTTATGAGTTGCCGTTCTATATCCCGCCAGCGTTCGGCTGTGACGTGTGAAAAGGATGCGTTCGTTAGTTCCAGTACGTCTGGCAGCTTAACAGTCTTGGTATTTCTCGGTCCAAATCCCTTAACTTGGCTCCACATCAGTTCTGTTGGGTTCATATTGTAATGGTACAGTGGCAAATGTAAAAATGCAGCATTTGTATGGTGTGCCCGATGCTGTGAAAATGATTTTCATACTTCTATTATAATATTAAAATATTTGCATATCTTCGTGAATCACCATGTATACTGGAGTCACGTGCGCTTTTTCCCAGTTTCTTGGTACTTGCGCGACAGATTCACGATAAATGCAAGCTTGGTAGTGGACAGCACCATAAAGTAGTCTTTGTAAAATCGAATTGGGATTACGTCCAGACACGGTGATTTATTTGCTTTCAAATCTTTTAGTTGTTTCTCTACGCCAGGGATGCTTATTACTATGCCGTCCATAAGGGAGTCTGTTCGATGGTCGAATGACGGTATGTTTGTACGATTTTTCTGTGTGAACGACATCTTCAACGTGAAATTCCATTTTGCGGTGTGGTGACGGAAAGATAATCACTCCACTCAGTGTTTGCACCCTAGAAAAACAGCGTTCCGTTATCCGTTTTTGTGGCGTGAAACTGTAGCACGAGAGGAATTTCATAGACTTTCAGTACGATTTGAGGACAAAGATTTGCCACAGTGCAGTGTTTACCAGCGGACTGAACAAATCAGAAATGATGGAACGAGCGTTAAGGATGAGGAAAGATAGGGGTGAGCAGCTACAGCCGCAACTGACGCCTATGTTGAACAGTTCGCTGGCTAGGTTCGGAATAAGAATGGAATGACCGCTGATAATACGGCAAACTGTATGCGGGTTAGTTGTGGTTTTCCATACGAAATCATACAAAACAGTCTCCATTTTTACAATGTGTGTGCGAAATGGTTTATTAAACAACCCGATGAAGAACGAGGTGTAATTACATAATCACTGGAGACGGTCCATTCAAATATTACTTAAAAGTATTCATGTCTGTAGATTGAAGCAGCAAGTGAAAATTTGTACCATGCCCGGGAATCGAACGCGGGTCTCCTGGTTACTAGACAGGTGTGTTAGCCGCTAAGCCACCTTGTCCCAGCGGTTCACCCAACTGGACGAATTACCCTGACACGCCTCCCTTCTCGATCCAAATTCTCACTTCCACCACAGTCTACTTAAATTTCCCCTTACATACCAGCATAATTGCCGAGGCTCTGCATAGTCTGGAATAGCGCTTAAGCATCGAATATAAATGAGGGATCCAGCCGGAAATCCAGGTGCAGGTACTTCTACAAATGAAATGACACATTTTCAGAGACTTTTACTGGTCTCATACAGATATGATTTTATTGATTGGCGACTCCATGGAGTGCTTTGCACACCACGACCATATATGTCATATTAAAAGGAAGGTCAGCGTTGGTCGTAATATTGATGTTTTATTGATAGCAGAATCGATTTTCGATCACATAGTGATCATCTTCGGTGTTGGAAGTTAAAAATTTTTACATAGCGATCAGTGAGTAAAAACAAAAACCACAAATACACCTGAGTATAAACCAATAGTTGGAAAGAACATACCTGTACACATTAAACTCAGACACTGGTATCAAGTTATCAATAAACAAAACTGAGAAGCGATCACAATAACTGAAGCCCCTGTTTAAATCACCTACACAGCAGACCTCGGTGTGACAGGGTCTTGGAACGCCTTCTATGTGGCGTGTGTCACGTGAAGACTTCATTCTTTATTTGCCAAGAGATTACCACAAAATACCAACGTGCACTTACAAATCATTAATTGAATGTTTCAATTTTAAAATTGTACATTAAAAAACACATAGCAAGAAAAAGACAGGGGGGGGGGGGGGGAAATGTACATCTTGCCAACATACTCTGGCGTGTTATTTTCAAACAACTTACAAACATGTCAGAATAAAAATCAACAGGTGAAGTTATATGGTGTCAGATTACAAGACTAGAAAAGAAGAAAAATATATAAATAACATTACATTAAATATAACAGAATTTGTTATAACACAGTAACTACCATCTGGCGTAGGGAGTCAGAGATATAAGGTTCTTAATTTACGTAAAACATTACATTGAAACCAGTAAGTCAAATACATAAATGTAATTACACCATGTATGTCACAATATAGCAGGTCAAATGCCATGAAATTCAACTACGGTTACAAATTACAAAGAATTAATTATGTGTTGGATAGAGACAAGTGTACGAAATACGCTAGCTTAGTAGATACCTCCACTATCACATCTGTTATTTATAATTTTTTTTTCATCTGGTACAAACAGAACTTTGATATAAGGAAACAGTGTTCTCTTTAAAGTATAAAACCTTTGTTCCAAATAAACAGTACAAATTTTACCAAAATTGTTAATCTGCACCCTTTAAAAATTTTTTTTTAAACACGTAATGAATTTCATGGCATTTGACCTGCTATATTGTGACATACATGGTATAATTACATATATGTATTTGACTTACTGGTTTCAATGTAATGTTCTACGTAAATTAAGAACCTTATATCTCTGACTCCCTACGCCAGATGGTGGTTACTGTGTTACAACAAATTATGTTGTATTTGATGTAATGTTATTTGTATATTTTTCTTCTTTTCTAGTCTTGTAATCTGACACCATATAACTTCACCTGTTGATTTTTATTCTGACATGTTTGTAAGTTGTTTGAAAATAACACGCAAGATGTACATTTCCCCCCTGTCTTTTTCTTGCTATGTGTTTTTTAATGTACAATTTTAAAATTGAAATATTCAATTAATGATTTGTAAGTGCACGTTGGTATTTTGTGGTAATCTCTTGGCAAATAAAGAATGAAGTATTCGCGTGAGACACGCCACATAGAGGGCGTTCCAAGACCCTGTCACACCGAGGTCTGCTGTGTAGGTGATGTAAACAGGGGCTTCAGTTATTGTGATCGCTTCTCAGTTTTGTTTATTGATAACTTGATACGAGTGTCTGAGTTTAATGTGTACAGGTACGTTCTTTCCAACCATTGGTTTATACTCAGGTGTATTTGTGTTTTTGATTCTACTCACTGATCGCTATGTAAAAATTTTTACTTCCAACACCGAAGATGATCACTATGTGATCGAAAATCGATTCTGCTATCAATAAAACATCAATATTACGACCAACGCTGACCTTCCTTTTAAGACATGATTTTATGTGTATGTCATTTCATTTGTGTTATTTAAAAGGCCTTCGATTCATCTTCGATCAGCAGGTGAAGCAAGCGGTGCTTACTTGCATTGCTACGGTACCAGAAGCCCTCTGTTTTCAGTGTTTATTGCAAAGCGTGTGCAACGGCGGACTCAGTGGAAAATTATGTCGATAAAAATTGTGTGCTCTAAGCTGTAATAAATTATTATGATTCAAACGTTGGAATTATACAGCCGACCCATTACAAATAACTGTTTTGGTACAATTCACCTAGGATTCGACACCTACTAAAAGTGTCATCAGAATGAAATTTTTACGTGACAAGGCCTAAATGTGCTTCATTTCATTTTTGACTTTAACATAGCTGCTATAAATTCAGACCATTGCTTTCTCGCAATGTAATTTTACGATTCCTCAAAATTTCATTCTGATGAAGATACCCTTAATGGGTATAGAAACCCAGGTCAGTTAAGTTATTTGCAACTGACTGACTGTATAATTCCTATGTTTGAAAATTTTATACGGTTGCCAAGAAACAGCCATGTTTAAAACTGTATTATTATTATTTTGTCCGCCCCGGTAGCTGAATGGTCAGCGCGACAAAATGTCAATCCAACGGCCCCGGGTTCGATTCCCGGTTGGGTCGGTGATTTTCTCCACTCAGGGACTGAGTGTTGTGTTCTCTCCTAATCACCATCATTTCATACCTATCGACGCACAAGTCGCCGAAGTGGCGTCAAATCGAAAGACGAACGGTCTACCCGCCGGGAGGCCCTAGCCACGCGACATTTCCATTTCCATCCGTGCTCTCGCAGAAAGCGCCAGCCTCACAGTCTATCGCTGGGATGTTTGCAGGTGCGGCGCCGCCTACAGACGTCGGCTCTGAGGAGACTCCACCCACAGGCGAGGGGGCGGACCCGACGCCTCCGCCCTCAGCCCCAGCGTCGCCGCTCCACACGACGCCACCAGTCGTCGCGACGCCTCCCCCCACCAGACCGGCGTCGTCCCGGTAAGCAAGCAGCGCCCGCTCTGCGCCTGTCTATGCGGCCAGTCATTAAGTCGGAGAAAGCTACAAATTTTGCCGTGTTTACGTGTCTACAGTACTGACCATTACAACTACCTTAAGGACAGCATCCTCCAAACGTCAAACTTGACATCCGCTGTAACTACGTGCTTGGACATTCGAATAATAAGCACTTCCGCGCAACTTCACAAAGCAGATATGGCTAACGCCATATGCAGGGAGTGGACAAAACTGTGGAAACAATATGGTGTACAAAAACTGTTGGCATAGAAAGCAGCTTCAAGTCGTCTCCAGATGGATAAATATACACGACTGGCCATTAAAATTGCTACACCTAGAAGAAATGCAGATGATAAACGGGTATTCATTGGACAAATATATTATACTAGAACTGATATGTGATTACATTTTCACGCAATTTGGGTGCATAGATCCCGAAAAATCAGTACCCACAACAAGCAGCTCCGGCCGTAATAACGTCCTTGATACGCCTGGGCATTGCGTCCAACAGAGCTTGGATGGCGTGTACAGGTACAGTTGCCCATGCAGCTTCAACACGATACTACAGTTCATCAAGAGTAGTGACTGGCGCATTGTGACGAGCCAGTTGCTCGGCCACCATTGACCAGACGTTTTCAGTTGGTGAGAGATCTGGAGAATGTGCTGGCCAGGGCTGCAGTAGAACATTTTCTGTATCCAGAAAGGCCCGTACAGGAACTGCAAAGTGAGGTCGTGCATTATCCTGCTGAAATGTGGGGTTTCGCAGGGATCGAATGAAGGGTAGAGCCACGCCTCGTAACACACCGGACATGTAACGTCCACTGTTCAAATTGCCGTCAATGCGAACAAGAGGTGACTGAGACGTGTAACCAATGGCACCCCTTACTATCACGCCGGGTGATCCACCAATATGACGATGACGAATACACGCTTCCAATGTGCGTTCACCGCGATGTCGCCAAACACGGATGCGAACATCATGATGCTGTAAACAGAACCTGGATTCATCCGAAACCATGACGTTTTGCCATTCGTGCACCCAGGTTCGTCGTTGAGTACACCATCGCAGGCGCTCCTGTCTGTGATGCAGCATCAAGGGTAACCGAAGCCATGGTCTCCGAGCTGACAGTCCATGCTGCTGCAAACGTCGTCTAACTGTTCGTGCAGATGGTTGTTGTCTTGCAAGCGTCCCCATCTGTTGACTCAGGGATCGAGACGTGGCTGCACTATCCGTTACAGCCATGCGGATAAGATGCCTGTCATCTCGACTGCTAGTGATACGAGGCCGTTGGGATCCAGCACGCCGTTCCGTATAACCCTCCTGAACCCACCGATTCCATATTCTGCTAACAGTCATTGGATTTCGACCAACGCGAGCAGCAATGTCGCGATACGATAAACCGTAATCGCGATAGGCTACAATCCGACCTTTATCAAAGTCGGAAACGTGATGGTACGCACTTCTCCTCCTTACACGAGGCATCACAACAACGTTTCACCAGGCAACGCGGGTCAACTGCTGTTTGTGTATGAGAAATCGGTTGAAAACTTTCCTCATGTCAGCACGTTGTAGGTGTCGCCACCGGCGCCAACCTTGTGTGAATGCTCTGAAAAGCTAATCATTTGCATATCACAGCATCTTCTTCCTGTCGGTTAAAATTAGCGTCTGCAGCACGTCATCTTCGTGGTGTAGAAATTTTAATGGCCAGTAGTGTAGGTCCTGACGAAAGCAAAGTAATCAGAAGTAGCAGAAATGAGAACAACGAGAAACTTAACATCAGGTTTGGTGAACACGAAGTTCATGTGCATATATACTCCGCTAGCCACCAAGTGGTGTGTGGCGGAGGGCACAATTCGCACCAAAGTTATATTTCCCCCCCTCTGTTCCACTAGCGGATCGCGCGATGGAAAAAAGAGCGTCTGAACGCCTCAGTACGAGCTCTAATTTCTCTTATCTTTGAATAGTGATCATTACGCGTTTTGGAAGTTGGTGGTAATAACATATGCTCTACATCCTCGACGAAGATCGAATTTCGGAATTTAGTGAGCAGCCCCTTTCGTTTAGCGCGTCGTCTGCCTGCAAGTGTATCCCACTTCTAAGTTTCAATGAGATTTGTAACGCTCTCGCGGTGGCTAAATATACCAGCTTTCCCAAACAAGAAAACTCTACGCAGTTTCTTTGGCTTTTTTTATCAGCTTCCACTGACATAAAAGCCACAACGACATTGTGGTCGCTAATACCTCCTTCTAGATTAACTTCCTCAAAAAGATCAGGTCTGTTTGTCGCCAAGATATCTAATATGTTCCCATCTCGAGTTGGTTTTCTAACCAATTGCTCAAGGTTGTATGTTGAGAGCGCTCCTAGAATAATTTCACACGAGATGATGTTGAGAAATTCTGCTGCCCAGGCAGCGAAATAACGGAGCGAAGAGGATGTTAAAAGCAGACTAGCACAGTCAAAGAGGCATTCCTGATCAAGAGAAATCTGGTCTTACTTCGAGGAAGAAATTTCTGAGGACACACGTTTGGAACACAGCACTGCTTGGTAGTGAAACATGCACTGTGGGAAAAATCGGAAGAGGGAAGAATGGAAGGATATCAGATAAGGTGCACGTAAGGTAAGAAATGAGGAATTTTTCTTTAGAAATGGTTCAAATGGCTCTGAGCGCTATGGGACTTAACATGTGAGGTCAGCAGTCCCTCAGAACTTAGAACTACTGAAACCTAACTAATCTAAGGACATCACACACATCCATGCCCGAGGCAGGATTTGAACCTGCAACTGTAGCAGCAGCGCGGTTCCGAACTGAAGCGCCTAGAACCGCTCGGCCACGGCGGCCGGTGTTCTCTTTAGAATCTGTGAGGAAAGGCAGGGAGAAACATTAACCAGAAGAAGCGACAGAATCATAGAATATCTGTTAAGACATCACGGAGTAACTTCCATAGTAAGAGGGAGCTGTAAGGGGAAAAACTGTAGAGGAAGACTGAGATTGAAATTCAACCAGCAAATAACTGAGGATGTAGATTGGCACATGAGCATCACCACGCCAAGGGGCCCGAGTTCGATTCCCGGCTGGGGCAGGAGATTTTATCCGCTCAGAGAATGGTGTTGTCTCACATGTTAAGTTCATCTCTGGCTGCATCAAGCCAAAGACTCATGAGACTCAAAAAACCGCTCTCGAGGGAGTCTTATGCCATGCTACAACATAGCGGCAAGCGAAGGTAACAATGATGGAAATGGACAGCGATCACACACCGTTCTCTCAATGTAGACCAGAAAGGCTCAGTAATACTGCGATCTGGTAACTATGGAGGCGAAGGAAAATGCGATCATTCATCCTCGTCCTCACAAAGGCAGGCCTGGAGGATGTGAGCAGCGTGAACAAGGGCCCTGTCGTCTTAGAACACAGCATCACCACGCCAAGGGGCCCGAGTTCGATTCCCGGCTGGGGCAGGAGATTTTATCCGCTCAGAGAATGGTGTTGTCTTCATCATTTCATCCCCATCTCCGACGCGCAAGTCGCTCAACGTGGCGTCGAATGCAATAAGTACCTGCCCTCGGCGGCACGATTTCCTCCAATAGAGGACTCCCGGCCCACAATGTCGTACGCTCTTTTCCACAGCATCACCATTGGGGAACAAACACTGTACCATAGGATGGATCTGATCAGCCAAAACGGTCACGTAATCCTTGGTAGTAATCTGATCTT
The DNA here is from genome assembly GCF_023864275.1 of Schistocerca cancellata. Lineage (NCBI taxonomy): Eukaryota > Metazoa > Arthropoda > Insecta > Orthoptera > Acrididae > Schistocerca > Schistocerca cancellata. The sequence continues at coordinate 207,290,217 of NC_064635.1, forward strand.
GGAGAGGAGTACCCACGGGGCCTCTGGAATATCACGAAACGGCTGTCCAAACCATCACTGAACCCTCGCCATGCTTCACTCTTCGGATGTAGTCTTGGCCAAAATCTGCAAACAGTGTGCAAGAAGACTAAAATGACTCTCTTCCATTGCTCCTAATTCCAGCTTCTATGGCTTCGGCACCGTATTTTCCTGTTACAGACATTCGCGTCAGTGGTGTGTGCTGTTGGAATTGCAGCTGGCCCTGAAATCCCCTGCTTATGGAGCCCCCATCGTGTTATTTTGGCGCTGGCAGGGTTTGCGAGTGCGACATTTAGTTCTGTATTGGCTCATGCAGGTGTCGTATTCTTATTTTTCATCACGATCTTTTTAGTGACAAATCGTCACTATCGCTCAAGACATGATTTCGAACGCGTTGTGACGTAACTGGTAATGTTTTTGTGCTTGCTCCTGTATGCGGTATAAGTCTTCCACACAGTGACTCTTGGAACTTCAGCTACGGTGGTTCCAGAAGCATCCACCATATCAGCACGAACAGTTTGGCCACTTTGGAATTCACTTAGCTCCGACATACACTATGTGATCAAAAGTATCCGGGCACGTGGCTGAAAATGACTTACGTGCTTTCTTTGGAACTGGAATTATTATATTCTTCTTCTCACGTATCTTGCACACTAGATGGAAGAGTTTTGTCATGACCGGCTCTCCCAAGGTTATCAGTAATTCTGAGCGAATGTCGTCTACTCCCGGGGCGGTGTTTCTTCCACCTCATATTCCTTCACGTTCACTTCCATTTCTATAATATTTCCTTCAAGTACATCTGGCTTCTGTAGACCATCTACACTATGTGATCAAAACTATTCGGTCACAAGTTCGTGGCGCCGTCCATCGGTAATGCTGGAATTCAATATGGTGTTGGCCCACCCTTATCCTTGATGACAGCTTCCACTCCCGCAGACGTACGTTCAGTCAGGTGCTGGAAGGTTTCTTGGCGAATCGCAGCCCATTCTTCACAGAGTGCTGCTATGAGAAGAGGTATCGATGTCGGTCGGTGAGGCCTGGCACGAAGTCGGCGTTCCAAAACATCCCAGAGGTGTTCTATAGGATTCACGTCAGGACTCTGTGCAGGCCAGTCGATTACAGCGATGTTACGGTGGTGTAACCACTCCGCGATAGGCCATGCATTATGAACAGGTGCTCGATCGTGTTGAAAGATGCAATCGCCATCCCCGAATTGCTCTTCAACAGTGGGAAGCAAGAAGGTGCTTAAAACATCAATGTAGGGCTGTGCTGTGATAGTGCCACACCAAACAACAAGGGGTGCAGGCTTCTTCCATGAAGAACACGACCACGCCATAACACCACCGCCTCCGAATTTTAATGTTGGCACTACACACGCTGGCAGATGATGTTCACTGGACATTCGCCATACCCACACCCTGCCATCGGATCGCCGCATTGCGTACCGTGATTCGCCACTCCACGCAACGTTTTTCCACTGTTCAATCGTCCAATGTTTACGCTCCTTGCACCAAGTGAGGCGTCGTTTGGCATTTACCGGCCTGACGAGTGGCTTATGAGCAGCCGCCCTACAATGCAGTCCAAATTTTCTCACCTCCCGCCTTACTGTCATAGTATTTGCTATGGATCCTGATGCAGTTTTGAATTCCTGTGTGATAGTCTGGATAGATGTCTGCCTATTACACATTACGACCCTCTTCAGCTGTCAGCGGTCTCTGTCAGTCGAGTTCGGCCTGTATGCTTTTGTGATGTACGTGCCCCTTCACGTTTTCACTTCACTATCACATCGGAAGTAGTGGACCTACGGGTGTTTAGGAGTGTGGAAATCTCGCCTACAGATGTATGACACACGTGACACCCAATCACCTGACCACGTTCGGTGTCCATGAGTTCCGCGGAGCGCCCCATTCTGCTCTCTCACGATGGCTAATGACTACTGGGGTCGCTGATATGGAGTACTTGGCAGTAGATGGCAGCACAATTAGTCCAGTCAAATAGTAGATATACCTTGCAAAAGGAGGGGTAGAAGAGTTTAATTTTTCAACTCGTTCATATGGTTGGAAAGATTAGAAAACCGAGTTTTGCCAACAAAATTTCGCTTGGGAAAACTTTCTGCAGTCAAAAACCTTCGAAAATTTCGGACTTTTTTCAGTTTTTTCAAAATATCTCAGTTTCTTTTGCTCCTATCGCTTTGACGCCTAGTTTCTTTTTTAAAGAGCACAAAATTCTCTACAAATTTGATTCTTACCATTTTTTTCTACTCTCAATATCAAAGGCGCTACAGCGCCTCAAAAAATACCAATTTTTCAAATTTTGAGCATAGTGGCAAGATACCTAATTTTTGAACACTATTTTTTCAGTTTCTGTATGTATAGTATAAATACATTATACATCATGTTATAAGTTGGAATTTACCACCTCACTTTCAGGTATTCAATTTCTCTGTATGCAACATGAGGATTGCTGGGCACCCAACTATTGTGATTCTTAAATCACTAACTGAAGTTCACTATGGGCCACCTCAGCCCTGGTATTTGTAAAACTATAAATATAAAAATACATCATAAAGCGACATAAACACACACACACACACACACACACACACACATACACACGCATACAAAATAAATTGTCTCAGGAAACTGAACTATTATTAGCTGCAATAGGCAACCTAATTCGGTAGGTAATTATTCTTGTGTATAAAAGCCACACAGTTGAGATTAAAAATAAGTAGCTTTATTACAATTAAAATGCATTCTCAGTTACTAAAAAATGTTGACGGTTCTGGGTGTGTAATACTTGTAATATCGCACTTAAGCGCACTTGAGACAGATATGAGCATCACTTCCAACGTTTTGATGGGCCAGGTTCCTCAGTGTCACCAGAAATACCTTGAGTCACGGATTCAGGGTCTGTACATAGAGTTGATCCCAGATTGACCTCTTCTTTAAACAGCGAGTCAGCCTCAGCAAGTTCGTTGGTTTCGTCAGCGGTTTCCTCAACATCCTCAATAACATCTTCTTCACTGTCTTCACATAAAAATTTTGGCACGTTTTCACAGTCGACCCCAATACATTTCTTGCAAATTGAAGAACATTTCAAACCCACTTTTCTGCAGGAGCACGCTCCGCCACAGTTCAGCTTGCATGAGCATGAAACAATGTGAAGAAGTGCTTGAGGTGCTGGATCTTGGCTCATTATAACGGGTATTGGACCGTGGTCACTGTGATTCCAGCCCCATTTCTCAGGAGGTTCCCAGTTTCCCATCCAACTTTGGACTTGTTGGTAAGTCCGCAACGACTGATGTTGTGCAGCATCTTGTGTAGGTGGCAACCGTGCAAGATTCAGTTTGCTTTTTGTGGCAGACTTGGCGAATAGCTGGTACCGCAAATGGTCTAGTGTGTGGGAACTGCTGACACCTCCACTATACAATGCGATAGTAACCTGTTCTCCTGCAGTTATTATTTCTTCACGGGTAGCATGTGGTTTATTGAACGTGCAAAGCGCTGAGGTTAGGTGTTCATTTTTCGCAACAATATTGCAGCACTTAATTTTTTCTTGACCAAAAAAAGCAGATGTTGTATCACGTCCGCTAAAGGCGTGAGTGAACAGGATATATTCACTGTCAAACTAGTAAGATGCAGTGGAAAACCACTTGTCTTCTGCATTTCCTCTTCCTGGCTTTAAGAAAAATAAGTTTTCAATGCCTTGCCCCAAACCGGTCATGAGCACAAGCAGGTCAACATCTTCTCCTACAATGATAACACTTCGAAAATCTTTGGTTCTTGAAATGGCAGATGTTACAATAATAACGTCAGCATCTTCTTGTGCCTGGTGCACTTCAATGCTAAACTCCAGAAATTACATTTTAAGAAGAGTGATCAAACGCATCTTGTTTCGTTCGTTGTACAAGAACTTGTCCTGAGGGACTTGGTTCACCATCTCTGATTCAACCACAACGTCAACCGAAGAATGTTGTTTGGACCTACGAATCCTCTCAGCACTCTTTGTGTTACATTTGTCTCCCTCACATGGATACCCATCAAATACAAAAGCAAACTGAGATCCAAAATGACGTTGCAGGTAAGAAACATAGCTTTGGGCTATTGACTTGAAGCAAACATTTCGAGTCGAAGTCATCTTGTGGATAAGGTACCCTCTATCAATGACAAAAAATTTACTCGGTCCATTTGACTTCACATCTTCCGCTGGAACGAAGGCATTGTAGAATGAAGATTTTGTTCCTCTTCGCATGCCTTTTTCTGAGAATAGGGACATTGGGTAAGGAGCAAGTTCATATTTCAGAAAGGCTTTTAACTCTTCTTCACTTTGTTTCATTAAACAAATCCTTTGGAAGAGTTAAATGATCAGCAGGAGTAATTTTAGTGCTCCCAGCTTTTACAGAATTGAACGCAGAAAGGAGAGTCACAATTTTATCTTTTCTACGGAACTTTACATCGTGGAAATTGTCACCAACTATTCTTTGCTCGAAATTTGAAAAATTGCTATTTTTTGATGCGCTGTAGCGCCTTAGATACTGGGAGTAGAAAAAAATGGTAAGAATCAAATTTGTAGAGAATTTTGTGCTTTTTAAAAAAGAAAATAGACGTCAAAGCGATAGGAGCAAATAAAACTGAGATATTTTGAAAAAACTGAAAAAAGTCCGAAATTTTCGAAGTTTATTGACTGCAGGAAGTTTTCCCAAGAGAAATTTTGTTCTCAAAACTTGGTTTTCTAACCTTTCCAAAAATATGAACGAGTTAAAAAAATAAAATCTTCTACCCCACCTTTAGCAAGGTACAGGCTTTTTTCTGACAGTTTCACTGGACTAAATGCACCTAATATGAAAAACGTATGTGTTTGGGAGTGTCGGGATAGTTTTGATCACATAGTGTTATGCACACACAACTACACAAAACACTGCTCGGGCCGTGATTAAGACTTGTAACCTATTGATATAATTTCATAGGTACTGTTAGTGTTCAATTCCAGCAATGCAATCTGCAACATTGGGTAGTATCTGCGTTTATGTTGGAGCATGCATTTATCGTGGTGTTCTCAGTCAGAAATCGCTTTTGAATGTTGGTTGTTCTTGAAAAGATCGTGTTATGCCTCATGTAAAGGACAGAAACGTCTACCAGCATGTGTCGAGATTCGGCAGAGATAAGATCGAGAACTGCCAAGACTACGGTTTATCATTCCACGATACTGCTGCTAACTTTGGTCAGGATCCACAACTCTCATACGATGTTTTCAGAAGCATCATACTCAGTGCTTAGCGGTATTTCGACAGATACACGTCACTAGCGCCCGAGAGGACAGACATATTCTTCACTTTCTTCCGTTCGTACCTTGAGTCAGGAAGTGTCCTCCTTTGCGAGAAAAAAGTATCCAAACAGTACGACGACGTCTGGAGAAGAGCAGACTGTCAGTGCAGTGACCATTGTTGCGACTTCCTTGACAAGGCAACAGAGTGAGGTAAAATGACAGTGGCGCCCACAAATCTGGACATAGCAATGACAGAACGTCGTCTTTTCAGGCGAGGCCCCTTCCTTTGTGCAGCATCACAATGGACAGATCCATCTATGGAGGCCATGAGAAGAATGGGAGCCTGCAAACTGCTTTCAGCACCGTCATTCCAGCCCAGTACCTGGTGTCACAGTATGCAACGCCATAATGTACCGAATGCCATCACCTCAGGTTTACATACCGGTAATTTAGAAATAAGTCGTTATATTTCTGTTGTTGGCCCTGGTCTATCTTCCAACAAGATAGCACCAGACTATCTGTCTACAAGATAATGGAAGACCGCATGTTGGCATGCTATCCTGACCTGCTGTGATACACAGGGTGTCAGACCATTGCCCTGGCCAAATCCTCCAGATGTATCAGCCACTGAAAACATCTGGTCACTGATTGCCGAGGGATGCAACCACCTTACAGCCACCTTAATGGATGAACTCTGGCATAGGACTGAAGCAGTGTGGATCTGTCATTGGGGCTCAGTTCGTCTCGAACTGTCAGTGAGGTTCAGCGGCCGTTGCTGCCAGAGGAGGCAGCCCTGTGTGCTACATTTCGCACCTGGTATACCTACAAATCATCCATAAATTTATCTATTTACACTACTGTAATGTTCATGCAAAACAGAGAAAATTTCATAATTTGCTACCCTTCTTGGTGTTGCTATTTTAACAAGACAACACCGGATAAACGCTCATTGACTCAGTGGTTCTGACTACAGATTCAGATGTAGGGATGAGTGCGAGGAGTTTTACCTGCCGTTTATCGCTTCTCCTACGGCAATTTGTTTTCATTGTGAAAAATTCCGAGTTTGTTTCGGATACACATAAAGATGTAGATCTCCCCAGTTCAAAGGTCTGAGCACCGCAAATGGTCTAGTGTGTGGGAACTGCTGACACCTCCACTATACAATGCGATAGTAACCTGTTCTCCTGCAGTTATTATTTCTTCACGGGTAGCATGTGGTTTATTGAACGTGCAAAGCGCTGAGGTTAGGTGTTCATTTTTCGCAACAATATTGCAGCACTTAATTTTTTCTTGACCAAAAAAAGCAGATGTTGTATCACGTCCGCTAAAGGCGTGAGTGAACAGGATATATTCACTGTCAAACTAGTAAGATGCAGTGGAAAACCACTTGTCTTCTGCATTTCCTCTTCCTGGCTTTAAGAAAAATAAGTTTTCAATGCCTTGCCCCAAACCGGTCATGAGCACAAGCAGGTCAACATCTTCTCCTACAATGATAACACTTCGAAAATCTTTGGTTCTTGAAATGGCAGATGTTACAATAATAACGTCAGCATCTTCTTGTGCCTGGTGCACTTCAATGCTAAACTCCAGAAATTACATTTTAAGAAGAGTGATCAAACGCATCTTGTTTCGTTCGTTGTACAAGAACTTGTCCTGAGGGACTTGGTTCACCATCTCTGATTCAACCACAACGTCAACCGAAGAATGTTGTTTGGACCTACGAATCCTCTCAGCACTCTTTGTGTTACATTTGTCTCCCTCACATGGATACCCATCAAATACAAAAGCAAACTGAGATCCAAAATGACGTTGCAGGTAAGAAACATAGCTTTGGGCTATTGACTTGAAGCAAACATTTCGAGTCGAAGTCATCTTGTGGATAAGGTACCCTCTATCAATGACAAAAAATTTACTCGGTCCATTTGACTTCACATCTTCCGCTGGAACGAAGGCATTGTAGAATGAAGATTTTGTTCCTCTTCGCATGCCTTTTTCTGAGAATAGGGACATTGGGTAAGGAGCAAGTTCATATTTCAGAAAGGCTTTTAACTCTTCTTCACTTTGTTTCATTAAACAAATCCTTTGGAAGAGTTAAATGATCAGCAGGAGTAATTTTAGTGCTCCCAGCTTTTACAGAATTGAACGCAGAAAGGAGAGTCACAATTTTATCTTTTCTACGGAACTTTACATCGTGGAAATTGTCACCAACTATTCTTTGCTCGAAATTTGAAAAATTGCTATTTTTTGATGCGCTGTAGCGCCTTAGATACTGGGAGTAGAAAAAAATGGTAAGAATCAAATTTGTAGAGAATTTTGTGCTTTTTAAAAAAGAAAATAGACGTCAAAGCGATAGGAGCAAATAAAACTGAGATATTTTGAAAAAACTGAAAAAAGTCCGAAATTTTCGAAGTTTATTGACTGCAGGAAGTTTTCCCAAGAGAAATTTTGTTCTCAAAACTTGGTTTTCTAACCTTTCCAAAAATATGAACGAGTTAAAAAAATAAAATCTTCTACCCCACCTTTAGCAAGGTACAGGCTTTTTTCTGACAGTTTCACTGGACTAAATGCACCTAATATGAAAAACGTATGTGTTTGGGAGTGTCGGGATAGTTTTGATCACATAGTGTTATGCACACACAACTACACAAAACACTGCTCGGGCCGTGATTAAGACTTGTAACCTATTGATATAATTTCATAGGTACTGTTAGTGTTCAATTCCAGCAATGCAATCTGCAACATTGGGTAGTATCTGCGTTTATGTTGGAGCATGCATTTATCGTGGTGTTCTCAGTCAGAAATCGCTTTTGAATGTTGGTTGTTCTTGAAAAGATCGTGTTATGCCTCATGTAAAGGACAGAAACGTCTACCAGCATGTGTCGAGATTCGGCAGAGATAAGATCGAGAACTGCCAAGACTACGGTTTATCATTCCACGATACTGCTGCTAACTTTGGTCAGGATCCACAACTCTCATACGATGTTTTCAGAAGCATCATACTCAGTGCTTAGCGGTATTTCGACAGATACACGTCACTAGCGCCCGAGAGGACAGACATATTCTTCACTTTCTTCCGTTCGTACCTTGAGTCAGGAAGTGTCCTCCTTTGCGAGAAAAAAGTATCCAAACAGTACGACGACGTCTGGAGAAGAGCAGACTGTCAGTGCAGTGACCATTGTTGCGACTTCCTTGACAAGGCAACAGAGTGAGGTAAAATGACAGTGGCGCCCACAAATCTGGACATAGCAATGACAGAACGTCGTCTTTTCAGGCGAGGCCCCTTCCTTTGTGCAGCATCACAATGGACAGATCCATCTATGGAGGCCATGAGAAGAATGGGAGCCTGCAAACTGCTTTCAGCACCGTCATTCCAGCCCAGTACCTGGTGTCACAGTATGCAACGCCATAATGTACCGAATGCCATCACCTCAGGTTTACATACCGGTAATTTAGAAATAAGTCGTTATATTTCTGTTGTTGGCCCTGGTCTATCTTCCAACAAGATAGCACCAGACTATCTGTCTACAAGATAATGGAAGACCGCATGTTGGCATGCTATCCTGACCTGCTGTGATACACAGGGTGTCAGACCATTGCCCTGGCCAAATCCTCCAGATGTATCAGCCACTGAAAACATCTGGTCACTGATTGCCGAGGGATGCAACCACCTTACAGCCACCTTAATGGATGAACTCTGGCATAGGACTGAAGCAGTGTGGATCTGTCATTGGGGCTCAGTTCGTCTCGAACTGTCAGTGAGGTTCAGCGGCCGTTGCTGCCAGAGGAGGCAGCCCTGTGTGCTACATTTCGCACCTGGTATACCTACAAATCATCCATAAATTTATCTATTTACACTACTGTAATGTTCATGCAAAACAGAGAAAATTTCATAATTTGCTACCCTTCTTGGTGTTGCTATTTTAACAAGACAACACCGGATAAACGCTCATTGACTCAGTGGTTCTGACTACAGATTCAGATGTAGGGATGAGTGCGAGGAGTTTTACCTGCCGTTTATCGCTTCTCCTACGGCAATTTGTTTTCATTGTGAAAAATTCCGAGTTTGTTTCGGATACACATAAAGATGTAGATCTCCCCAGTTCAAAGGTCTGAGCACCTAGTAAACCACAGTAGTGTACAAACCAAACTTGAAAATAATGACAGGTTGTTTTTTTATATCCCTGTCTTCCTCTATACTTTTTACCTTTTACACTCTACAGCTCCCCCTAGTACCACATAAATTATTCCGTGATGACTTAACGCGTGACATCTTACCGTGCCCCTTCTTGTAGACGGTGTTTTCCATATGTTCCTCCCTTCGCCGATTTTCCTAAACTTATCAGTCCACCTAATCTTCAACTTCCCTCTATAACACCACACCGATGCTTCGATACTGTTTGTTTCTTTCTGGTTTTCCCACAGTTCTTTCCGTACAATGCTGTGCTCCAGACGTACATTCTCAGAAATTTTTGCACCAAATTAAGGCCGAAGTTTGATACAGACTAACTTCTCTTGGTTAGGAATGTCCTCTTTGCCTGTGGTAATGTGCTTCTAGTCTCCTCCCGTCTTCGTGCATCACGTGTTAATTAGCGTCCACAGTAGCAGAGCTCCTTAATTTTATCCGCTTCGTCGTATCCAATTTTGATGTTAAGCCCATCGCTAACCTCAGTTATGCCACTCCTCATTACTTTCGTCTTTCTTCGGTTCACTTTCAGTCCATATTCTGTGCTCAGTACGCTGTTCATTCCGTTCATCACGTCGTGTAGCTCTTCTTCAGTTTTACTGAGTGTAGCAATGTCATCAGCAACAGCTTCACATTTTTTTTATGAGACACTGATTACAGACCCAAACTTTGTGGGGTCGAAATTGTACAGGTGCTCGAGGGTCCAAAACTGACTATTCTTAAATAAGAAACCATTTGTCTGAAACGAGGTACGGGGTGTTAGGAGGTATTGAATGTCGCTCCTGATATTTAACTCTCTTATGTTTTATAAAAAACAACCACAGCTTGCAACGTCTACTTTGGTGGCGCTATCTGTCACTCGTGACAGACTCCTGGTTGGATTTACCACTGTGTACAGGCAATGACTTATGTCGACGGTGGAGCATACTTGATGTGTCGTGTAGCGGTATGTAATGCGCAGAAAGCCAGAAGAATGCACAGATAAAAGATTAACAGCAGCTGAATAAATATTATTTGCTGGTGGAAAATGGAGACGAGGAGAGAACGAAGTGACTCGAATGCATTTCAGGAAGACGTCTGGTCCACCACGCTAGCCGGTTGCGCTACCGCCACTGCTCGATGGCTGGCGGTGCCGTACGGCATTCAACAACTTCGTAAAATTTAGAACCTCGATTTCTGAAATACGTTTGAGAAGTGCAGCGTCCGAGACCATCACTTTTTTACATCTAAATATTTACTGCAGTACTGCCAAAGATGAGCATTGTAGGAGGCCTCTTGTGTATATGGCGACAAAAGTCCTGAAATAGCGATATGCAAATGTACAGATGTCGGTAGTGTCTCGTACACTAGGGGTAATAGGGCAGTGAATTGGCGCAGTTGTCATTTGTAATCAGGTGGTTTACACTACTGGCCATTAAAATTGCTACACCAAGAAGAAATGCAAATGATAAACGGGTATTCATTGGACAAATATATTATACTACAACAGACAAGTGATTACATATTCACGCAATTTGGGTGCATTGATCCTGAGAAATCAGTACTCAGAACAACCACCTCTGGCCGTAATAACGGTCTTGATACGCCAGGTCATTGAGTCAAACAGAGCTTGGATGGCGTGTACAGGTACAGCTGCCCATGCAGCTTCAACACGATACCACAGTCCATCAAGAGTAGTGACTGGCGTATTGTGACGAGCCAGTTGCTCGGCCACCATTGACCAGACGTTTTCAGTTGGTGAGAGACCTGGAGAATGTGCTGGCCAGGGTAGCAGTCGTACAGGACCTGCAACATGCGGTCGTGCATTATCCTGCTGAAAAGTAGGGTTTCGCAGGGACAGAATGAAGGGTAGAGCCACTGGCCGTAACACATCTGATATGTAACGTCCACTGTTCAAAGTGCCGTCAATGCGAACAAGAGGTGACCGAGACGTGTAGCCAATGGCACCCTATACCATCGCGCCGGGTGATACGCCAGTATGGCGATGACGAATACACGCTTCCAATGTGCGTTGACCGCGATGTCGCCAAACGTGGATGCGACCATCATGATGCTGTAAACAGAACCTGGATTCATCCGAAACCATGACGTTTTGCCATTCGTGCACCGAGCTTCGTCGTTGAGAACACTATTGCAGGCGCTCCTGTCTGTGATGCAGCGTCAAGGGTAACCGCAGCCATGGTCTCCGAGCTGATAGTCCATGCTGCTGCAAACGTCGTCGAACTATTCGTGCAGATGGTTGCCTTACAAACGTCCCCATCTGTTGACTCAGGGATCGAGACGTGGCTGCACGATCCGTTACAGCCATGCGGAGAAGATGGCTGTCATCTCAACTGCTAGTGCTACGAGGCCGTTGGGATCCAGCACGGCGTTCCGTATTACCCTCCTGAACCCACCGATTCCATATTCTGCTAACAATCATTGGATCTCCATCAACGCGAGCAGCAATGTCGCAATACGGTAAACCGCAATCGCAATAGGCTACAATCCGACCTTTATCAAAGGCGGAAACGTGATGGTACGCATTTCTCCTCCTTACACGAGGCATCACAACAACGTTTCGCCGCGCGGGACTAGCCGAGCGGTCTAAGGCGCTGCAGTGATGGACTGTGCGGATGGTCCCGGCTTAGGTTCGACTCCTCACTCGGACATGGGTGTGTGTTTGTCCTTAGGATAATTTAGGTTAAGTAGTGTGTAAGCTTAGGGACTGATGACGTTAGCAGTTAAGTCCCATAAGATTTCACACACATTTGAACATTTTTGAACAACAACGTTTCACCAGACAACGCCGGTCAACTGCTGTTTGTGTATCTGAAATCGGTTGGAAACGTTCCTCATGTCAGCACGTTGTAGGTGTCGCCACCGGCGCCAACCTTGTGTGAGTTCTCTGAAAAGCTAATCATTTGCATATCACAGAATCTTCTTCCTGTCGGTTATTTTTCGCGTCTGTAGCTCGTCATCTTTGTGGTGTAGCAATTTTAATAGCTAGTAATGTATTTTCGAGTAGGTCCACAGTCTCAAGAGTGTGTCGAGAATATCAAATTTTACGCATTACCTCTCACCGCGGAGAAAGCCGTGGCTTTCACTTAAGGGGCTCCGGAACGCCCTATACTTGCAATGTTAAAATAACGCTTATAAATTACATCTTTCCTCACAAAGTATTTGAGGTAGGAAGTTGAACTTTTTACAGATTATTTATTGGAATGTGGGCTACAACTTAACACAGGGATTTTACAAAATTTTAGTTCAGTTATTAAAGATGATTTTTTTTCAATTGTAATGAAAATTCACAACATTTTTTTGCAATTTTTTATTTATATATTCAAAAACATATAGTTTTTTGGAAAAAGGCTGTGTTAAATTATGCAGAAGGTACTGTGTAACATTTACTGAAAGTTTGAAACAAATATGTTTGGAAGATCCTTAGAAAACATGTAATTAGTATGAGAAAATAAAAGTTTTGGGAATCGAGCGACAAAGATTGGATTAACTTTTTAGTGGATTCCAGGTCCATAGGATGGATTATCTTCATCATCTGCAAACTCCTCCTCCAGCTTCCTCTTGTTCCTCCTCCTGTTTACTCTTGCTTGTATTTCTAAACTCTTTACAGCCCTGTCTGCAGCCCGAAGGCGTTCCTTGTCTAAAGCAAGCATCGCTCGTACCATGTTAGAACCTATCTTCATTCCCATATTTCTAAATACCTTGCACCTTACAATGTTGCCATCACTGAAAGTCGCAACAGCATCATACACACCAAAGTGAAGTGTTTCTATTCCAACAAATACAGTCTTGGGGATTCTGGACCATATAACACTATTTACACTTTCATTGGGGTTTTGAGTTTTTCCGTGAATACACTTTTTCAACAGTTCAGGTGCTGCTAAGTCTCTGAAATTAGGTTTTATCACCTCCATTATTGCATGAGGCAGACTATGCTTATGAGTGTACGCTTCACCAGTTAGCAATCCTTTGTTATATTTACACCAACTGTCTTCTTCTTTGGGACACAAGCTATGTTGGGGATTTCCAACGGTTGAAGAAGTATGAAAAAAAAAAGAGCCCAAACAGCCTTCTTCATTTCGTCGACACTTTGTGTATTTTGCCTAATAGCCATTCCATAATAGTTCTGTATTTTGTCAATTACACTGTCAGTTAACCTTCCCTTCCCATCCAACCCTTTACCATCACTGAGTTTTTGTTTTTTGTACGAAGCTTTCAGTCGCCGAAGTCTTGTTCCCATTCGCTTCTGTACGTGTGCAATACACTCAAATTTCTGGACTACATCATCACCATAGGGCTTCAGTCCTTGAACATGTTTGAAACTTTTAGAATCACCGTCACCAAGGTAATTAACATATCGCACAGCGCCACAGTGGGTCACGCCCATGTAGAACACATTTCAAAAAAAAATTTAAAAATAGTTGTAGTCTTCGGAATTGAATAAATTATATATCTATTAAAAGGTAATAGTCTGCAGATCCAGAAAACGCAAAAAAGTAAAAATTGAACTTTTCATGATTTTGAGCCTTTCCGGAGCCCCTTAACGACCGAGAGCAGCGCCTTTTGCATTGAGTCGACAGTGCTAAGAGACAAGCAACACTGCGTGAAGTAACCGCGTAAGTCATTGTGGGACTGCGACTAACACATGCGTTGGGACAGTGCGACGAAATCTGGCCTTACCGGGCTATGGCAGCGAGCGAGGGCCTTTGCTATGGGTACGACATTGTCTACAGCGCCTCTCCTGGGGCCGTGACCGTATTGGATGGACCCCAGACGACTGGAAAACCGTTTCCTGGAGAGAGCTGGTTGTAAGACTCCACGAAGCCATGGACTCCGGTTGTGAACAAGGTGCTGTGCAAGCTGGCGGTGGGTTCAAAAATGGCTCAAATGGCTCTGAGCACTATGGGACTCAACTTCTGAGGTCATTAGTCCCCTAGAACTTAGAACTCCTGAAACCTAACTAACCTAAGGACATCACAAACATCCATGCCCGAGGCAGGATTCGAACCTGCGACCCTAGCGGTCTTGCGGTTCCAGACTGCAGCGCCTTTAACCGTATGGCCACTTCGGCCGGCTGGCGGTGGGACCATAATGGTGTGGATTGCTTTCACACGGAAGGGATGGATCCTGTGATCAATCTGAACCGCTCATTGACTGAAAACGGTAATTTTTCACCACTTGGATACCGTTTGCAGCCATTCATTGATAGATTTTTTTTTTTATGACAATGCGCCATGTCACTGCACCACAACTATTCGCGATTGGTTTGAAGAACATTCTGGATAATTCGTACGAATTATTGAGCACCCACATCACCCGACATTAATCCCATAGAACATGTGTGGGACATAATCGAGAGGTCAGTTCCTGAAGGAGGCAGCGTCGCTCAGTATTTCTCCAGTGTACTTCCAGCGACTTGTTGAGTCAATGCCACGTTAAGGTGCTCCTCTACGCCGAGCAAAAGGAGCTCCGACGATTTCGGTAAACGCATGAGACCTCTTCTGAGTATAAATTTCTTGTAACCAATGCACTTCTGCATATTAGTCTAGCCTTGGCACCCTCGCATTGACGATGGGAACAGAAATCGCTTCGCAATTGCATACTATAGGGTCTAAGCCGACGTTTCTATGGCACTGAGGCGATTACAGTATTGAACTCAGTGTATTGCAGTGTAATTCGGAATCTTGAATCAGAAAATTTGTGACCCAGCAATGTAGAATGTTGTAGGAGACCAGTAGCATATGCTTTTTCCGGATGAACATATGTCGGTGCGTCTGATCGCCAGATGGAGTATGTTGAATAATTTTCTTTTTTAAAATTTGTTTTTTTTCTTTTTATTGAGATATTCTGTGTTTGCCTCAAATATCATAATGCTTAGTTATGGTAACACATTTGAAGTTATGTTAAGATATTATGTGCTGTATTCATGCCAATTCATGTCCAACATCTGGTTTGTTCTTGTACCTACACTCATACTCATATATTTTTTTAAAATCTTATGGGACTTATCTGCTTAGGTCATCAGTCCCTTCGCTTACACACTACTCAAGCTAAATTATCCTAAGGACAAACACACACACCCGTGCCCGAGAGAGGACTCGAACCTCCGCCGGGACCAGCCGCACAGTCCATGACTGCAGCGCCGAAGACCGCTCGGCTAATCCCGCGCGGCATACTCATAAATTAAGGATAATGCTGATACATGGTGAAACAACGCTCTGGTGGGCGGCTTGAGGCTTTAAATGACCTCGGGGTATGACCATGCGGTGCATTTGACCTGCGGTCGTCGCACGGTGGCGCTGGCAGCAGTCCACACACGCAAAGGTGTGTTGGTGCATGTCAGAGTACGGTGCAGCGAGTAAGTGTGCACACCTTTTCAGACGTGCTAATGGTGACTTTGTGTTGAAAATGGCTCAAAGAACAGATTTTGATGACGTTATAGGAGTGGAATACTAGGGCGACTGGAGGCTGGTCAAACGCAGCAGGTCGTAGCAAGGGCTCTCCGTGTGGCACAAAGTATGACCTCAAGATTATGACACCGAGCGAGGTGGCGCAGTGGCTAGACACGGGAGGACGACGGATCAATCCCGCGTCCGGCCACTCTGATTCAGGTTTTCCGTGATTTCCCTAAATCACTCCAGGCAAACGCCGGGATGGTTCCTTTGAAAGGGCACGGCCGACTTCCTAATCCGATGAGACCGGTGACCTCGCTGTCTGGTCTCCTTCCCCGAACAGCCCAACCCAACAGTATTCTTGTGTTCCAGGGGCAGCCGTCGCTGGAGCGGCGTGCTGGGAGTGCTGCGAGCGGCGGCCAAGGCCCGCGAGGCGACTGGAGCTGGAAGGCTGGTGGCCATCCCGCTGGACGTGACCAGGGAGGACCTGCTGCACGAGGCGACCGACCTGGTGCGCGCCCACCTGCCCGCCGGCGAGGACGGTCAGTATTCGCCTCTACGGCAAACATGCGTCCATACATGTCGACAACGTTGTCTGTGGAGCACTTTGATTGAAACAACAGTCGAGACCGCGGTAGCATTTCTTTATTATTACCGGTTTCGGCTTACGTTAAAGCTATCCTCAGTCCTGCAAGGGTAGGAACAGTAATGTTACAAACAGTACTAGGCTGAATACTGTGATAAACCTTTAACATTACTTTTATGTTTTTGCCTTCCTTAAAGGCAAAGAGAAAAGATGAAACGGTAGCCCATCATAGAACCTATGCCTACAGTCAGCTATTTTTGATTCTCAGTTGTTAAAAAAGAGAGGAGTTTTTCTTGTACCAGTAGGAGGAAGGAAGGATTCGCACTCAGCTAGTGAATGAGTGAGAAGCACGCCATTTTTAGCGGGTAATTGTAGACCGCCATATTGGGGTCGCTATGAGTAAGCGAGGAGTATGTATTTCTTATGTGCACCGTTTAGAAAAATACAGTATAGTTTTATTAACGGAAAGGTCGTGTCAGTTGTTATTTCAAATAGTACAATAATTACAAGAACTGAAGCCCACCTGTGTACTTTGGAAAATTACGAAGATCCGATAAGCTTAATGGGAACACGGTCAAGACTTCGAAGGTGAACACGGCGACCAAACGTAGCATTGTAAAGAATCGTAAGCACAAATCTACAGCGGAGAAAGAAACTACTTCACCCTGTAAAATAATATGAACTAATACGAACTTATTTCCAGGCATAGCTCAGCTTATTGTGCTTGTCATTCATGCTGAAAAATTAATCTCATTAATTCAATACATCTTAAAAAGCCACGCATTTCAACATTTTATTATCATCTATTCCATTATTTTATTATATTATAAAGTGGCGACCGTGACAGGACTATAAGGGAGGAACAGGAGAAGGTAGTAGCAACAGACGAAACGAACTACGTAAAAATCTGGACGTTTAATGGAGGTTTAGAGGATTTTTTGGATAGACATAAAAAAAATAATGTCGGAAATAAGTCTCTTTATTTAGGGAGACAGTATAATACGGCGCTGCGGTCGGCAATGTGTATACAAGAACACAAGTTTCCGGCGCAGTTGTCAGATCGGTTGCTGCTGCCACAAGGAATGTGAGTTTGAACGTGGTGTTACAGTCCGCGAACGAACGACACGAGACAGCATCTCCGAGGTAGCGATGAAGTGGGGATTTTCCCGTAGGCCATTTCACGAGAGTACCGTAAACATCAGCAATCCGGTAAAACATCAAATCTCTGACGTCGCTGCGGCCGGAAAAAATCCTGCAAGAACGGGACCAACGACCACTCAATAGAATCGTTCAACGTGACAGAAGCGCACCACATCCACAAATTGCTACAGATTTCAGTGCTGGGCCATCAACAAGTTTCAACGTGCGAACCATTCAACGAAACATCACCGATATGGCTTTTCGGAGCTAAAGGCCCACTCGTGTACTCTTCATGACTGCACGACACAAAGCTTTACGCCTCCCTGAGCCCTCCAACAACGACATTGGATGCCGGCTGCGGTGGTCTAGCGGTTCTAGGCGCTCAGTCCGGACCCGCGCGACCACTAAGGTCGCAGGTTCGAATCCTGCCTCGGGCATGGATGTGTGTGATGTCCTTAGGTTAGTTAGGTTTAAGTAGTTCTAAGTTCTAGGGGACTTATGACCACAGATGTTGAGTCCCATAGTGCTCAGAGCCATTTGAACCATTTGAACGACATTGGATTGTTGATGACTGGGAATATGTTGCGTCGTCGGACGAGTCTCGTTTCAATCGAGCCCATGGACGTGTACAAGAAACGACACAACCTCATGAATCCATGGAGATCTCTTCTCAACAGCACGTTGCAAGGCATCCTAGATAAGCTCAATAATGTTCATGTCTGAGGAGTTTGGTGGTCAGCGGAAGTGTTTAAACTCAGAAGACACTCACTCTGTAGCAATTTTCGACCTGTGGGATGTCGCATTGTCCTGCTAGAATTGCCCGTCGGAATGCACAGTGGACATGAATGGATGCACGTGATCAGACAGGATGCCTACGTACGTGTCACCTGTCAGAGTCGTATCCAGACGTATCAGGTGTCTCACATCACTCCACCATTACAGAGCCTCCACCAGCTTGAACAGTCCCTTGCTAACATGCAGGGTCCATGGATTCATGACGTTGTCTTCATAGCAGTATACGTCCATCCGCTCGATACAATATGAAAGGAGACTCCTCCGACCAGGCAATATGTTTCTAGTCATCAACTGTCCAATGTCGGTGTTGGCGAACCCAGGCGAGACGAAAAGCTTTGTGTCGTCCAATCATCAAGGGTACAGGAGTGGGTCTTAGGTTTCGAAAGTCCATATCGATGATGTTTCGTTGAATGGTTCGCATGCTGACACTTGTCGATGACGCAGCATTGAAATCTGCAGCAATTTGCAGAAGGTTTGCACTTCTGTCACGTTGAACGATTCTCTTCAGTCGTCATGTGCCCCGTTCGTGCAGCATGTTTTTTTCTGGTCGCAGCGATGTCGGAGATTTGACACTTTATCCGATTCCTGATATGCACGGGACACTCTTGGAATGGTCGTACGGGAAAATCCCCACTTAATCGCTACCTCGGAGATGCTGTGTCCCATCTTTCGTGCGCCGACTACAACACCACGTTCAAACTCACTCACATCTTGAAAGCCTGCCGTTAAAGCAACAGTAACCGGTCTAACAACTGCGCCAGACACTAGTTGTCTTATACAGGCGTTGCCGTCCGCAGCGCCGTATTCTGGCTGTTTACGTATCTCTGCATTTGAATACGCATGCCTATACAAGTTTGGTAGGAACTTCAGTGTATATACTTCTCTGGTTTCTTAGTTGCCACTTCGGCCATTACGTTACCATGACAACGGCGTCCCTTTGAGTACAAGCTTCTTTGATTTCATGGCGTTGCCTAGAAAACGGCATCGTTTTGAATTCTTACCATGGGGTACTCACTAGTACATATACAACCACTGTATATAATTTAATCTTTGTATCCTTTACTGTAATTTTACCTGCTATTACATCTATATGTAATATCATTATGTGCATATAATTACTGCTAGTTTATTCGTTTATCAACAAAATAAGAACGATGTGTTTGTTACTAGATGACACTTCTTATTCTCTTGTTTCCTGTTTGTGTATTTTATTTTAACATAAATGACTCTTTCCTTACGGTTTACAATGTTTTAACATCTTATGTACTCGTACTTGGTTTACTAGAACTTACTTTGCAAATTTCGTGCGGCAACGACATTTCAATTCTTATGAAGCTGTTGCCGACGGAATTCATGGTCCACGCGGGAATTGCACACTATGTAACAAGTGACTCCACAGTCGTTAGTCGCAGAGTACGATCGTGGTATGGCGTGAAAAACCGAGGAGCCGTCAGCACCACAGGGGTGAACGCTACAGAATTTTCTCTGTTTTCTACTAACGCCGTATGCAGTAGTACTGTTTGTAACTTTGTTGTTTCTTCCCTTGCAGGCCCTAAAACCGCTGAGGATGGCTTTCACATAAGCCGAAACCGATAATAATAAACAAACGTTATTGCGATCTCGAATGTTGTTTTAATGAAATATACGTCCAATAGCCACTACTTTCAGTGCAACCTGTATACATCGTCATCTACGTCATTACTCTGCTATTCACAATAAAATGACTGGCAGAGGGTTCAAAAGAACCAGGTTCAAGCTGTCTCTCTACCCTTTCAGAGGAACCATCCCGTCATTTTTCTTAAGCAATTTAGGGAGATTAGGAAAACCGAATTCGGAATGGCCGGACGCGGGTTTGAACCGTCGTCCTCACGAATGCGAGTCCAGCGTGATAACCACTGCGCCATCTCACTCGGTTATGTAGAAGAAATCAGTCATATTTATACTGATGGGGGTAGCATGACCCAATTTGCTGCCGGCCAGAGTGGCCGAGCGGTTCTACGCGCTGCAGTCTGGAACCGCGCGACCGCTACGGTCGCAGGTTCGAATCCTGCCTCGGGCATGGATGTGTGTGATGTCCTTAGGTTAGTTAGGTTTAAGTAGTTCTAAGTTCTACGGGACTGATGACCTCAGAAGTTAAGTCCCATAGTGCTCAGAGCCATTTGAACCATTTTTGAACCTAATTTGTTGTAGGAACAAGGTTCAAAATGGTTCAAATGGCTCTGAGCACTATGGGACTTAACTTCTGAGGTCATCAGTCCCCTAGAACTTAGAACTACTTAAACCTAACTAACCTAAGGACATCACACACATCCATGCCCGAGGCAGGATTCGAACCTGCGACCGTAGCGGTCGCGCGGTTCCAGACTGCAGCGCGTAGAACCGCTCGGTCACCCCGGCCGGCTAGGAACAAGAAAGCGAGGAGGAAAACAAATTAGTTCTTTAAACAATCAATCTATTTTTTCTAAATTGCTTCACAAGTAAAATAGATATTTTCTCGAAATGAATCTATGAACCATTATTCATTTGATGATCAAATAAAAGACGAAATGTTTCTTTTAAAATCCAGCAAAAAGAATCTCCACAAAGAAATGCACATAGATGTAGCCAAAAGTACAATAAATGATCGTTTGCGCGAAGCTAACGTAGGTACAGATTAACCTGCTAACAAGTGGTGGATACTTCCAATTGAACAGAAGATTGCTAACAAACCGTGATCGTCTTTCCAGAATCTGTGCAGCTCGCAAACACAAGGTAAAAACCTCATCCAAAGTTTAAAGACACTGGAGAGTGACAAAAGTTGCGGAACTGTTCCCAGAAATCGTGAACTGTGCAGAGAAGAAACAACGCCAGCGCTAAAGTGGCGGTGCTCACTCGACCTCCTCAGAGCAAACTGCCAGGCTGGGACCAGCCGCCTCCCTCTCTCCAAGTGACCTCTCAGGCACCCCATCCTCGCACCGACTCCCAGACTGGTCCACGTTCCTCTCCGTTCCGAGAAAGCTACGGTTTAGAGGGAAGGATCTACGACTTTCACTACAGTCACGACCAAGAATTCATACACCACTGGCCATTAAAATTGCCACACCAAGAAGAAATGCAGATGATAAACGGGTATTCATTGGACAAATATAATATACTAGAACTGACATGTGATTACATTTTCACGCAATTTCGGTGCATAGATCCAGAGAAATCAGTACCCAGAACAACCACCCCTGGCCGTAATAACTGCCTACATACGCCTGGGCAGAGCTTGGATGGCGTGTACAGGTACAGCTGCCCATGCAGCTTCAACACGATACCACAGTTCATCAAGAGTAGTGACTGGCGTATTGTGACAAGCCAGTTGCTCGTCCACCATTGACCAGACGTTTTCAGTTGGTGAGAGATCTGGAGAATGTGCTGGCCAGGGCAGCAGTCGAACATTTTCTGTACACAGAAAGGCCCGTACAGGACCTGCAATATGCGGTCGTGCATTATCCTGCTGAAATGTAGGGTTTCGCATGGATCAAATGAAGGGTAGAGCCCCGGGTCGTAACACATCTGATATGTAACGTCCACTGTTCAAAGTGCCGTCAATGCGAACAAGAGGTGACCGACACGTGTGACCAATGGCACCCCATACCATCACGCCGGGTGATAGGCCAGTATGGCGATCACGAATACACGTTTCCAATGTACGTTCACCGCAATGTCGCCAAACATGGTTGTTACGATCATGATGCTGTAAGCAGAACCTGGATTCGTCCAAAAAATTAGGTTTTGCCATTCGTGCACCCAGGTTCGTCGTTGAGTACACCATCGCAGGCGCTCCTGTCTGTGATGCAGCGTCAAGGGTAACCGCAGCCATGATCTCGGAGCTGATAGTCCATGCTGCTGCAAACGTCGTCGAACTGTTCGTGCAGATGGTTGTTGTCTTGCAAACGTCGCCATCTGTTGACTCAGGGATCGAGACGTGGTTGCACGATCCGTTACAGCCATGCGGTTAAGATGCCTGTCATCTCGGCTCCTGGTGATACGAGGCCGTTGGGATCCAGCACGGCCCTTCGTTATGCCCTCCTGAACCCACCGATTCCATATTCTGCTAACAGTCATTGGATCTCGACCAACGCGAGCAGCAATATCGCGATACGATAAACCGCAATCGGGATAGGCTACAATCCGACCGTTATCAAAGTCTGAAACGCGATGGTACGCATTTCTCTTCCTTACACGAGGCATCACAACAACGTTTCACCAGGCAGTGCCGGTCAACTGCTGTTTGTGTATCAGGAATCGGTTGGAAACTTTCCTCATGTCAGCACCTTGTAGGTGTCTCCACCGGCGCCAACGTTGTGTGAATGCTCTGTAAAGCTTATAATTTGCATATCGCGATAAAAGATATTTATTTAAGTGGCGACTAGTTTCGGGCAAAAGTCCATTTTCAAACCAACACGTAAAGCAAGACTGTGACAACCACAATATATCTGTTAATAAAACCATATAAGATGGATTGCAATCGATATTGTATGGTTTTATTAACAGCTATGATGTGTTTGTAACATTCCTTTTTGACATAGTTGTTTGAAAATGGGGCTTCTTGCTGTCGGTTAAATTTCTCGTCTGTAGCACGTCATCTTCGTGGTGTAGCAATTTTAATGGCCAGTAACACCATATGCTGCGTCGCCACTCATTGGTTCGGAGATTTACGCTATAGCGCCTATGCCGATGATCCTTCTGATTGGCTGACATCATCCGGACAGTTAGATTCTGGAATTTTCCCACACTGAACACGGTACAATGTCGGTGTCGCGCATTTGCAACCACCGACAGGAAATGCAGAATCGTCACACCAAAAATGCTCAGTGGGGGCGCGTGCATCCCTTGGTATGACTTCCAAGACGTTCTGCCTCGCCAGCAGTCGATCGGCGAAAGCGATAGCCGTCCCATATTCGTAGTGCTGCAACAACCCCCGTCCGTTACTGTACTCCCTCAGGCCCACCTCAGCAAAGGGAAACTCGCGAATCTTACACCAGAAGCCACTAACGATGTATTTCCCTCATGCACACAGAAGAACATCACGCTGCCAATTTTACTTATTATCGCAAAGCGATATATGTGATGGTACTGTCAAAATAATGTATACAGGGTGATATTTTCCACTGTGTACAGACTGTATGAATTGATCGATGATGGTTCAGATGGCTCTGAGCACTATGGGACTTAACATCTTAGGTCATCAGTCCACTAGCCTTGTTGTTGTTGTGGTCTTCAGTCCTGAGACTGGTTTGATGCAGCTCTCCATGCTACTCTATGCTGTGCAAGCTTCTTCATCTCCCAGTACGTACTGCAACCTACATCCTTCAGAATCTGCTAAGTGTATTCATCTCTTGGTCTCCCCCTACGATTTTTACCCTCCACGCTGCCCTCCAATACTAAATTGGTGATCCCTTGATGCCTCAGAACATGTCCTACCAACCGATCCCTTCTTCTGGTCAAGTTGTGCCACAAACTTCTCTTCTCCCCAATCCTATTTAATACTTCCTCATTAGTTATATGATCTACCCATCTAATCTTCAGCATTCTTCTGTAGCACGACATTTCAAAAGCTTCTATTCTCTTCTTGTCCAAACTATTTACCGTCCATGTTTCACTTCCGTACATGGCTACACTCCATACAAATACTTTCAGAAATTACTTCCTGACACTTAAATCTATACTCGATGTTAACAAATTTCTCTTCTTCAGAAACGCTTTCCTTGCCATTGCCAGTCTACATTTTATATCGTCTCTACGTCGACCATCATCAGTTATTTTGCTCCCCAAATAGCAAAACTCCTGTGTCTCATTTCCTAATCTAATTGCCTCAGCATCACCCGACTTAATTCCACTACATTCGATTATCCTCGTTTTGCTTTTGTTGATGTTCATCTTATATCCTCCCTTCTAGATACCATCCATTCCGTTCAACTGCTCTTCCAAGTCCTTTGCTGTCTCTGACAGAATTACAATGTCATCGGCAAAACTCAAAGTTTTTATTTTTTCTCCATGGATTTTAATACCTACTCCGAAATTTTCTTTTGTTTCCTTTACTGCTTGCTCAATATACAGATTGAATAACATCGGGGAGAGGCTACAACCCTGTCTTACTCCCTTCCCCACCGCTGCTTCCCTTTCATGTGCCTCGACTCTTATAACTGCCATCTGGTTTCTGTACAAATTGTAAATAGCCTTTCGCTCCCTCTATTTTACCCGTTAGAACTACTTAAACCTAACTAGGCTAATGACATCACACACATCAATGCCCGAGGCAGGATTCGAACCTGCGACCGCAGCAGCAGCGCGATTCCGGACTGAAGCGCCTAGAACCCCTCGGCCACAAATGACCGGCGAATTGATCGTTAAGAAGATACGGAACAGAAAAGGTCTAATGTGTGGTTTCTGTGCTAGAGACTATTTATTCAGTCACACTTTGTTATAGAGTCTGCGGTCGAATACGCGGTGTACCATGCAGCCAGAGTGACAGTACGCGTGGTTTCCCCCTAGAGGGTGGAGCTGTCCCTCATACGTTGTGTGCTAGCGCCCTCTCCTGCCATAGCAGTTGGTAATTTCGTGTCCGATTCACTTCTCTTGCTGCCTCACCTTGTAGTGGATGTGGTACAGCGTTGTACACAATCGTTCCGTATTCGAACCGAGAGCTTGCCAACAGGGTTTTTACTTACGGAAAGGCAAATGGCAACGGACGGGAGGCAGCAGGAGACCTATTCCCACCGACAACAACCACAGCACTCAATGTTTGCGAAAGTGTTTCGCCGTTTGTCTGAGACAGCGTCGTTCCAGGAAATAGAAACCATGAAGGACTTAGTCCAAATGCTCGGACACCAGACTAGGAGGAAAATGTGGTTAACACTGTGGAAGGCGACTGCCGTGTGAGTACCAGGCAGTTGGCCCGCCAGTACAGGCTAACCGTGTGGAGCATTCTCTACGACAATTGTTACAACCCTTGTCGCTTACAGCGTGTGCAGGGCTTACTAACGACAGACTTCCCAGTCTGCCGGCCAGGGTGGCCGAGCGGTTCTAGGAGCTGCAGTCTGGAACCGCGCGACCGCTACGGTCGCAGGTTCGAATCCTACCTCGGGCATAGATGTGTATGATGTCCTTAGGTTAGTTAGGTTTAAGTAGTTCTGAGGTCATCAGTCCACTAGAACTTAGAAGTTAAGTCCCATAATCCTCAGAGCCATTTGAACCATTTTGAACTTCCCAGTCCGCACTTTTGTGACTGGTTTCCTCACCAGACAAACACGGTTCATGGACTTGTGTCGTCCATCCTGTTCACAGATGAGGCCACCTTTATGCGGAGTGGTATTTTTAAATTTGATAGCAGTCATCAGTGGGCCAGTATGCAGAACCCCATGGTATGGCGACAGCGAATCATCAGCATCGGCACAGCCGCAGTGTGTGGACCGGGATAATTGGTTACTGTATCTTGGGACCAGTCTTCCTTCCACGTCCCTTAACAGGCCGGAAATATCGGCGTTTCTTGGTTCAAATGGCTCTGAGCACTGTGGGACTAAACACGTGAGGTCATCAGTTCCCTAGAAGTTAGAACTACTTAAACCTAATTAACCTAAGGACATCACACACATCCATGCCCGAGGAAGGATTCGAACCTGCGACCGTAGCAGTCACGCGGTTCCAGACTGAAGCGCCTAGAACCGCTCGACCACTTCGGCCGGCCTCGGCGTTTCTTCCTGGTGACCTTGCTTCCCCTTCTGGAAGAAGTGCCACTGACGATTCGAAGGGTTATGTGGCTGGAACACGATGATGTTCCAGCCCACTTCGCCGTTAACGTCCAGACCCATCTCAATCGTGTCTTCCCTGGTCGATGGATCGAACGAGGGGGCTCAGTTGCGTGGCCTGCTCTTTCACCGGATCTCAACTCGTGCGATTTCTGGCTGTGGGGTCATCTCAAAACTATCGAGTATGCAGAGCCCATTCCAGAAGTGGAGACACTGGAGCAGCGTATTTATGCTACCTTTTGACACTGCTCGGATGTAGCGTGGCCGATGTGAACGTGTGAGAAAGAATATTCTACACCGCGTACAAGCATGCTGTGATGAGACTCATGGAAACCATTTTCGACACATGCTGTTACTGTGGCTGCATGGTACAGCCCGTATTAGGTCGCAGTCAATGTAAAAATATATAGGTGAATAAATGGTCTCTAGCATGGAAGCCATGGATTTCTGGACATAAGTTCGTGATACTTTTTTTTGGCCCATACCTTCCCATCGGTAAGTTCCTAGAGTTTGTACACGGTGGAAAAAATTGCCCTGTATATCAGAACATGTAACAGGAATTCATTGTACATGATTTTTTGCGATATGGAGTCTGACTGATAGTAAAGTCAAGCAGGTGTTGCATTTCACCCACACTGATTGGCTGGGAACAGCACGGTAGACAGCCTCGAACTTGAGAGTCCTTAATTCAAATTAAGGAAATAACAGACTGAAGCATACACCCTGGACAGCCCCCCCCCCCTCCTCCCTCCCCCCAGCTGGCACCAGCGCCTCTCGCGGCCTTGGCCGCTCCACGCCCCGCATGCCGCGGCGGGCAGCGCGTGCTCTGCCGGCCCGGCGAGTTTCTCCAGCCTGGCTGCCCGTCTGAGCGAGTCGTTAGAAAGCGGGCCGCGCCGTCGTCGCACGCACACGCACACGCACCTGCTCGCACTCACGCGCCTGCCGATAGCCATCCCGTGGAGCGCACACCCACGGCCGGCCGGCGTCCGTCCAGCGACAACCCTCCCTTCTGGTCGATTCTGCTGGTTCACTACCCCGAGGCGGAGTCAGTGCGACAGACCAGAAAGGAGCCTCCAGCCACTGGCGTAACAGCGGTGACTGACATGCAACTATATAGCGTTCCAAAGGATTGGAAAAGGGCACAGGTCATCCCCGTTTTCAAGAAGGGACGTCGAACAGATGTGCAGAACTATAGACCTATATCTCTAACGTCGATCAGTTGTAGAATTTTGGAACACGTATTGTGTTCGAGTATAATAACTTTCCTGGAGACTAGAAATCTACTCTGTAGGAATCAGCATGGGTTTCGAAAAAGACGGTCATGTGAAACCCAGCTCGCGCTATTCGTCCACGAGACTCACAGGTCCATAGACACGGGTTCCCAGGTAGATGCCGTGTTTCTTGACTTCCGCAAGGCGTTCGATACAGTTCCCCACACTCGTTTAATGAACAAAGTAAGGGAATATGGACTATCAGACCAATTGTGTGATTGGATTGAGGAGTTCCTAGATAACAGGACGCAGCATGTCATTCTCAATGGAGAGAAGTCTTCCGAAGTAAGAGTGATTTCAGGTGTGCCGCAGGGGAGTGTCATGGGACCGTTGCTATTCACAATATACATGAATGACCTGGTGGATGACATCGGAAGTTCGCTGAGGCTTTTTGCGGATGATGCTGTGGTGTATCGAGAGGTTGTAACAATGGAAAATTGTACTGAAATGCAGGAGGATCTGCAGCGAATTGACGCATGGTGCAGGGACTGGCAATTGAATCTCAATGCAGACAAGTGTAATGTGCTGCGAATACACAGAAAGATAGATCCTTTATCATTTAGCTACAAAATAGCGGGTCAGCAACTGGAAGCAGTTAATTCCATAGATTATCTGGGAGTACGCATTAGGAGTGATTTAAAATGGAATGATCATATAATGTTGATCGTCGGTAAAGCAGATGCCAGACTGAGATTCATTGGAAGAATCCTAAGGAAATGCAATCCGAAAACAAAGGAAGTAGGTTACAGTTCGTTTGTTCGCCCACTGCTTGAATACTGCTCAGCAGTGTGGGATCCGTACCAGATAGGGTTGATACAAGACATAGAGAAGATCCAACGGAGAGCAGCGCGCTTCGTTACAGGATCATTTAGTAATCGCGAAAGCGTTACGGAGATGATAGATAAACTCCAGTGGAAGACTCTGCAGGAGAGACTCTCAGTAGCTCGGTACGGGCTTTTATTGAAGTTTCGAGAACATACCTTCACCGAAGAGTCAAGCAGTATATTGCTCCCTCCTACGTATATCTCGCGAAGAGACCGTGAGGATAAAATCAGAGAGATTAGAGCCCACACAGAGGCATACCGACAATCCTTCTTTCCACGAACAATACGAGACTGGAATAGAAGGGAGAACCGATAGAGGTACTCAAGGTACCCTCCGCCACACACCGTCAGGTGGCTTGCGGAGTATGGATGTAGATGTAGATGTAGATGTAGATGTAAATGTACCAAGCACCGTCTTCAGGCCACAAGTGGCCCATCGGGACCATCCGACTGCCGTGTCGTCCTCAGATGAGGATGCTGATAGGAGGGGCGTGTGGTCAGCACACCGCTCTCCCCGTCGTTACGATGGTTTTCTGCGGCCGGAGCAACTATACAGGATGTTACAAAAAGGTACGGCCAATCTTTCAGGAAACATTCATCACACACAAATAAAGAAAAGATGTTATGTGGACATGTGTCCGGAAACGCTCAATTTCCATGTTAGAGCTCATTTTAGTTTCGTCAGTATGTACTGTACTTACTCGATTCACCGCCAGTTGGCCCAATTGAAGGAAGGCAATGTTGACTTCGGTGCTTGTGTTGACATGCGACTCGTTGCTCTACAGTACTAGCATCAAGCACATCAGTACGTAGCATCAACAGGTTAGTGTTCTTCACGAACGTGGTTTTACAGTCAGTGCAATGTTTACAAATGCGGAGTTGGCAGATGCCCATTTGATGTGTGGATTAGCACGGGGCAATAGCCGTGGCGCGGTACGTTTGTAACGGAACAGATTTCCAGAATGAAGGTGTCCCGACAGGAAGACGTTCGAAGCAATTGATCGGCGTCTTAGGGTGCACGGAACATTCCAGCCTATGACTCGCGACTGGGGAAGACCTAGAACGACGAGGACACCTGCAATGGACGAGGCAATTCTTCGTGCAGTTGACGATAACCCTAATGTCAGCGTCAGAGAAGTTGCTGCTGTAGAATGTAACGTTGACCACGTCACAGTATGGAGAGTGCTACGGGAGAAGCAGTTGTTCCCGTACCGTGTACAGCGTGTTCAGGCACTGTCAGCAACTGATTGGCCTCCACGAGTACACTTCTGCGAATGGTTCATCCAACAGTGTGTCAATCCTCATTTCAGTGCAAATGTTCTCTTTACGGATCAGGCTTCATTCCAAAGTGATCAAATTGTAAATTTTCACAATCAATATGTGTGGGCTGACGAGAATCCGCACGCAATTGTGTAATCACGTCATCAACACAGATTTTCTGTGAACGTTTGGACAGGCATTGTTGATGATGTCTTGATTGGGCCCAATGTTCTTCCACCTACGCTCAATGGAGCACGTTATCATGATTTCATACGGGATACTCTACATGTGCTGCTAGAACATGTGCCTTTACAAGTACGACACAACACGTGGTTCATGCACCATGGAGCTCCTGCACATTTCAGTCGAAGTGTTCGTACGCTTCTCAACAACAGTTTCGGTGACCGATGGATTGGTAGAGGCGGACCAATTCCGTGGCCTCCACGGTCTCCTGACCTCAACCCTCTCGACTTTCATTTATGGGGGCATTTGAAAGCTCTTGTCTACGCAACCCCGGTACCAAATGTAGAGACTCTTCGTGCTTGTATTGTGGACGGCTGTGATACAACACGCCATTCTCCAGGGCTGCATCAGCGCATCAGGGATTCGTTGCGACGGAGGGTGGATGCATGTACCCTCGCTAACGGAGGACATTTTGAACATTTCCTGTAACCAAGTGTTTGAAGTCACGCTAGTACGTTCTGTTGCTGTGTGTTTCCAACCCATGATTAATGTGATTTGAAGAGAAGTAATAAAATTAACTCTAACATGGAAAGTAAGCGTTTCCGGACGCATGTCCACATAACATATTTTCTTTCTTTGTGTGTGAGGAATGTTTCCTGAAAGTTTGGCCGTACGTTTTTGTAACACCCTGTATATTAAGCGTCTTCAGGCCGCAAGTAGCCCATCGGGACCATCCGACCGCCGTGTCATCCTCAGATGAGGATGCTGATAGGAGGGGCTTGTGGTCAGCACACCACTCTCCCGGTCGTTACGATGGTTTTCTGTGACCGGAGCAACTATATACGCTCTAATACAAAAGAAGGCGCCGCGAAGGAATTTACCGAATGGGACAGAAATCGGCATTTGTGATGTACACGTACTGAAAAGCAAATGACAAAAATTTCATAAAAATTGGATGATCTATTACAGAGAAAGGGCTTCACAAATTGACCAAGTCAGTAATGCGTTGGTTCACCTTCTAACAACCCTACCACAACAAAGGTCAAAAATTAATTATGATTGTGATGTTGCTCACGCTGCTAAGTACTGCATTTTCGGGCAATAAGAAAGTTATATTATGTGGCAGGTGTCATTAGAGCACAGTTAATAAAGTCATTTCATGAAATAATGGATAAACGAGGCACTCATCTTTTCGTGTTTGCCACGCTGGTCTCGTTGTGAAATCATGGCTCAATCGTCGAAAATCTAGGTGGTGATGATTCCAAGCTCGGATGCAAAGAGGCCTAGGTGTTATTCTGCAATATTCAAAAGTTTTATAGACGTGTTTCATAAACCATTCTTGAAGATTAAACTTTTGCAAGTTAGCACAGTGGTGTTGTAAAAAAAGTAATCAGCACTCGGAATTTAAGTTACACTTCTTTTTTATTACTTTTGTTGCAATATCACGTAACTCACAAAACATCACTTCAGAATATAAAACATACTTGAAAATATCTTCCTCACTGTTAAAGTTCACATTTTATAAACTGACTACAATTTGCGTCTTTTCAACATGACGACCAAGACTTGACTCTCTAATAACCGCTTACGCGCCCAAAAATCAGATTTACATGTACGTCAAAGATCATAGTGACGAAAGAATACACATAAGAATGATATCTTTGCAATATAAACATATCGGTATATCAAAGTACCTCTACATTAATGAAATCAAATCTGAATGTTGTCACAGAAATATATTAACTATTTTACAGAAACACAGTAGAATATTGCTGGTATCGAGAGGTTGAGGTGAGGTGCCGTAATGGTTACGTAATTCAAGAACCATTACAACCACTGGCCCCTATATAACCAATTATTTGGCTCGGCATTCATTGACAGACTTGGATGTCCTCCTGAAGAACATGGTGCGAAATTCTGCCCAACTGGCCCGTTACATCGTCAAAATCTCGAAATGGTTGGAGGGCGCTGCCCATAACGCTCAAATTTTCTCGACTGGAGAGAGAACCAGCAACTTTGCTGGCCGAGGTAGGGTTCCGCAAGCACCAAGACAAGCACTATCTTGTTGAAATATAAGGCTAGAGCCAGCCGGAGTGGCCGAGCGGTTCTAGGCGCCACAGTCTGGAACCGCGCGACCGCTACGGTCACAGGTTCGAATCCTGCCTCGGGCATGGATGTGTGTGATGTCCTTAGGTTAGTTCTAAGTTCTAGGGGACTGATGACCTAAGATGTTGAGTCCCATAGTGCTCAGAGCCATTTGAACCATTTTATAAGGCTAGAATGACTTGCCACCAAGGGCAACAAAACGGGGCATAGAAGATCGTCTACGTATGGCTGTGCTGTAAGGGTGCCAGAGATGACAATCAAAAGAGTCCTGCCATGAAAAGAAATGGCGTCCGACGTCATCGCTCCTGGTTGTCAGCCTCGAATCTCATTGGCTGGAATAGTTATGGAGCGCAGATGAGCAGCGCAGACGTGTCTGGGGAGGACCAGACAGCTCCGGGCTAGCAATCTGTCATTCACCATAAGGTCTGACAACCAGGAGTGGTGGTCTGGAGTGCCATTCCTTTTCGTAGCAGGACTCTTTTGGTTGTCATCTCTGGCACCCTTACAGCACAGCCATACGGAGACGATCTTCTATGCCCCGGTTTGTTGCCCTTCATTGCAAGCCATCCTGGGCTTTCATTTCAGCAAGTTTCTGTACGTGGTGAGAGTTTCCACTGCTTGTCTTCCTTCTTGTCAAAATCTACCTTAGCCACCAAAGTCGCCGGATCTCTCCCCAACTGGGAACACTTGCAGCATTATGGAGAGAGACCTCCAACCAGCTCGAGATTTTGACGATCTAGCGCTCAAATTGACAGAATTTGGCGTGATATCCCTCAGGACCAACTCCAACAACTCGATCAATCAGTGTCAAGAAGAGTAACTGCCTGCATAACGGTCATAGGTGCACCAACGCGATATTGGCACGTTCAGTTTGTGAACCTGTTCCTTTTCATTAAATAATCCATTTTTGTCTGATATTGTAATCGTTTCTTGCCAGAGTGGCTTGCCGTCAAGGGCAACAAAACGGGCACAGAATATCGGCGTATCGCTGTGTGGAAGGAGGCCGGGCACGAAAACCAAAAGGATCCTCATTTTCTTTTTTAGAGTTTATTTACACTACTCGCCATTAAAGTTGCTACACCACGAAGATGACGTGCTACAGACGCGAAAGTTAACCGACAGGAAGAAGATGCTGTGATATGCAACTGATTAGCTTTTCAGAGCATTCACACAAGGTTGGTGCCGGTGGCGACACCTACAACGTGCTGACATGAGGAAAGTTTCCAACCGATTTCTCAGCCGGCCGGTGTGGCCGTGCGGTTCTAGGCGCTTCAGTCTGGAACCGCGCGACCACTACGGTCGCAGGTTCGAATCCTGCCTCGGGCATGGATGTGTGTGATGTCCTTAGGTTGGGTTTAAGTAGTTCTAAGTTCTAGGGGACTGATGACCACAGATGTTAAGTCCCATAGTACTCAGAGCCATTTGAACCATTTAAACCGATTTCTCATACACAAACAGCAGTTCACCCGCGTTGCCTGGTGAAACGTTGTTGTGATGCCTCGTGCAAGGAGGAGAAATGCGTACCATCACGTTTCCGACTTTGATAAACGTCGGATTGTAGCCTCTCGCGATTGCTGTTTACCGTATTGCGACATTGCTGCTCGCGTTGGTGGAGATCCAATAACTGTTAGCAGAATATGGAATCGGTCGGTTCAGGAGGGTAATTCGGAACGCCGTGCTGGATCCCAACGGCCTCGTATCACTAGCAGTTGAGATGACAGGGATCTTATCCGCATGGCAGTAACGGATCGTGCAGCCACGTCTCGATCCCCGAGTCAACAGATGGGGACGTTTGAAAGACAACCATCTGCACGAACAGTTCGACGACGTTTGCAGCAGCATGGACTATCCGCTCGGAGACCATGGCTGCGGTTACCCTTGACGCTGTATCACAGACAGGAGCGCCTGCAATAGTGTTCTCAACGACGAACCTCGGTGCACGAATGGCAAAACGTCATGTTTCCGGATGAATCCAGGTTCTGGTTACAGCATCATGATGGTCGCATCCGTGTTTGGCGACATCGCGGTGAACGCACATTGGAAGCATGTACTCGTCATCGCCATACTGGCGTATCACCCGGCGTGATGGTGTGGGGTGCCATTGGTTACACGTCTCGGTCACCTCTTGTTCGCATTGACGGTACTATGAACAGTGGACGTTACATTTCAGATGTGTTACGACCCGTGGCTCTACCCTCCATTCGATCCCTGCGAAACCCTACATTTCAGCAGGATAATGCACGACCGCATGTTGCAGGTCTTGTAGGGGCGTTTCTGGATAAAGAAAATGTTCTACTGCAGCCCTGGCTAGCACATTCTCCAGATCTCTCACCAATTGAAAACGTCTGGTCAATGGTGGCCGAGCAACTGGCTCGTCACAATACGCCAGTCACTACTCTTGATGAACTGTGGTATCGTGTTGAAGCTGCATGGGCAGCTGTACCTGTACACACACCATCCAAGCTCTATTTGACTCAATGCCCAGGCGTATCAAGGCCCTTATTACGGCGAGAGGTGGTGGTTGTGGGTACTGATTTTTCAGGATCTGTGCACCCATATTGCGTGAAAATGTAATCACATGTCAGTTGTAGTATAATATATTTGTCCAATGAATACCCATTTATCATTTGCATTTCTTTTTGGTGTAGCAATTTTAATGGCCAGTAGTGTAATATGTTTTTCTTCGACGTACACCTCGCCCAGTTTCCGAGTGAGCAAGCAGAGAGACTAAAGCTACAGAAGTCTCATAGGTTATTTAAAACACGAGGGCTGCACCACTGCGGTTCGGGTCAACAGGATGCACAAGGGCCAGAGGTGTTGCTGGCGGCATAGAGCTCTGCATGAACTGATTATAATTTCGTGTGGCTCAATAGCCTGGTGGGAGGAAGTCTTTCTATTGGCCACCACTTCGGTGACTAGCGTGTCTCCAACCTGCCCAAGCAATACTACCGAGAAAAGGGGACCTGCAGCTTAATGTGGAGTCCCAGCCACGAATCGTTGTTCCTGGTGAACCTTTCGTCACTGAGCGGCGGACCCCGAAAAATTTCCATGATTCGACCAGGATTCAGTCCCGCAGGCTCTCGGTTTCCAGGTGCACGCTCTACCATTAGACTACCAAGCCCACGTCTGAATGAACAGAATCGTTGGCTAGACTCTCGGTCCGTGCTGGGATATCTATGCACCAATCAGAGCTGCACTTTAGCGGCGTTTTTGCGACATAATGAGAGAAAACGCTGCAGCCTATGCTTTGTCCAGGTTGAAGCTGCTATATCCTATCAATTAATTAAGCGCTTCGCAAAACGAATTTGCGCTGTTTCGTTCATCACACCAGGAAGACGACGCCTGCAGTCGACTAGAGATGCACGGATCACCGAAGGTACACCACCTTTCTTTTTTTCTTGATGGTGGTGGAGAGGGAAGGGGAGCATACGTCTTACCAGTCTTCCTCTCTTGTGCAACCTCTTAATCTCAGACAGCACACTTGCGCCTTATGTCCTCAGTTAGGCCTTTGAGTGTGTTCCAGTCTCTGTCTTCCCATCTTCCCCTATAGTTTTTACTCTCTACAGCGCCCTTCGATACCATGAAAGTTTTTCCCTGGTGCCCTACCACATGTTCCTATCGTTGCCTATTCTGCGGAGAACCTCATCTTTACTCATCTCATCAGTCCACCTAATATTCAATATCCGGTGCGGCACATCTCAAACCGTTCGATTCTCTTCTTTTCCGGTTTTCCCACAGTCTGTTTTTCACTACCATACAGTGCTGTGCACCGAAGCACATTCTCTGAAATTTATTGGCTCCAAGCACAATGGGCCTTAACATCTGAGGTCATCAGTCCCCTAGACTTAGAACTACTTAAACGTAACTAACCTAAGGACGTCACACACATCCATGCCCGAGACAGGATTCGAACCTGCGACCGTAGCAGCCACGTGGTTCCGGACTGAAGCGCCTGGAACCGCTCGACCACAGCGGCGGGCCGGAAATTTATTCTTGAGATTAAGCCGATGTGGACTTTTCCCCCAGAAATGGCCTCTTTTTTCCTGTGCTAGTCCTCCTTGTTTTGTCCGTCTTGAGTTGTGCTGGAGATAGACGAGCGTGTATAGCTCGTTTACAAAGAGGCTACCTTACAGAATAACTGTGGGAGTCAAACGCGCTAATTTTCTCGGCTGGCGTCAATTCGAATAAAATCGTCTTGGGTATCCGTCCTTGCTACTTGGAAACACTAGAAACAGCTGTATAGGGTGTCCATAAATTCCCGCTATAATTTAAAAAAAATTATTAAGAACTATTAAAGACAAAGCATCGTCGTTTGTTGTAAAACGTTTAGTAGCTCTGAAAGGTCTTTTTGTGTGTTATACCCGAATTTCAATGTGTACCACACTCGCCGCTCGTAGGACATCGAGGCGATATTAGAGTTCTGTCCATGTACGGGTAAGCGTTGCAGAATCTGCAGTTCTGACTGCTTGATTGCTTCGTGCGCAAAGGATAGCATTGTCAGTGACGGGCGTTTGTGTTCCTTGACGTAACCCCACGAACAGAAGTCTAATGGCGCGACACTGGGTGAGCGCGGAGGCATGCGATGGGTATTTGACAATACCTGTGTCTTTAAACCTTTTGAACTATCTGGTGGTGCTGGTTTTTGCCTCTGGTGCCCCACCATACTAGCGTCGATAATTCCGCAGTGTCGTCGTCGCAGATCTAGACTTGTATACCAGGTGACGCATTGCGCCTTCTCCTGGTCTGTCGCCATTTTGATGCACTCCAAGTCAAATATGCAACAACGACAAAGGGAAGAAAAACTTTGAGAGCTGCATAAGCAGTGGTCGTCAAATTTTTTCTTTAAGAGTCAATATTGATATTGTAGGCGACAACTCGAGCCGCAAAGGAAGAAGGGTCAAGTGGCTGGTGAGAGAGAGAGAGAGAGAGGGGGGGGGGGGGGGCGGAAGGAAGGAGTGAAGGGAGGAGATAAAGTGTCAAGAGAAACTTAATTTTCACCGTACCATGGTTGTTGCTCTCCGGGAAGAAAGGATATTGTGGATACATGGCTTAGCCACAGCCTGGAAGAAAGGAGTCTTAGTTCTGCAAGGTTCGCAGGCGAGCTTCTGTGAAGTTTGCAAGGTAGAAGACGAGGCATTGCCGAAACTAAAGCTGTGAGAACGGGTCGTGAGTCGTGCTTGGGGAGCTGAGTCGGTTGAACACTTGCCCGCGAAAGTCAAAGGTCCCGAGTTCGAATCTCGGTCCGGCACACAGTTTTAACCTGCCAGGAAGTTTCATATCATCGCACACGTCGCTGGAGAGTAAAAGATGCATTCTGGGAACGCGAGAACTGTGCACGTCTGCGAGGGCGGACGCACTGGCAGATACGTGTTGGTTGTTCTCATCTAAGCGTCTCGTAGAAATACCTAGTCGGATATCCAGAGAAAGAGGTAGGTTACCGAGCGGTAGCTTGCTGACAGCATTCCAAGGCAGAGCGTCTGCCAAAGAATGTGTCACTGTTCAGCCTCCGGTAGCAGTCGGCTCACGTAGCGGGCGTGACGGCGGGGCGAGCTTAATTACGTGTAGCAGGCGTACAGGCGGAGCCCTTCGCACGCCGCAGCCGTCAGTGGTGCAGGAAGAACACGACCTGATGCTGCTTCAGTGGGGTCGTGACTTCAATTAACGGCCGACAATAGAGCGCATTTGTAGGTGAGGTGCCAGGTACACACGTCAGAAAACGTTATACGTCAGCTCGGATCCGAGAGTTCCGGAATCTGTACAGAAAAGTGGAATAGAGGTCAACATAAACATCATTTTCATCCTTTTAATTGCTCATGAAAACTACACATTGCATATTGTACCACGATACAGCGAGACCTTCGGAGGTGGTGGTCCAGACCGCTGTACACACCGGTACCTCTAATACCCAGTAGCACTTACTCCTGCATTCATGCATGCCTGTATTAGTAGTAGCATACTATCCACAAATTCATCGAGGCACTGTTAGTCCAGATTGTTCGGCGATTCGGCGTAGATCTCCCAGAGTGGTAGGTGGGTCACGTCGTCCAAAAAGAGACCTTTTCAATCTGTTCCTGGCATGTTCGATAGCGTTCATGTCTGGAGAACATGCTGGCAACTCCAGTCGAGCGATGTCGTTATCCTGAAGGAAGTCATTCACAAGATGTGTACGATTAAGACAAATGCCTCGCCAATATGCTGCCGATATGGTTGTAAAGGAAACAAAAGGAAAATTCGGAGTAGGTATTAAAATCCATGGAGAAGAAATAAAAACTTTGAGGTTCGCCGATGACATTGTAATTCCGTCACAGACAGCAAAGGACTTGGAAGAGCAGTTGAACGGAATGGACAGTGTCTTGAAAGGAGGATATAAGATGAACATCAACAAAAGCAAAACGAGGATAATGGAATGTAGTCGAATTAGGTCGGGTGATGCTGAGGGAATTAGATTAGGAAATGAGACACTTAAAGTAGTAAAGGAGTTTTGCTATTTGGGTAGCAAAATAACTGATGATGGTCGAAGTAGAGAGGATATAAAATGTAGACTGGCAATGGCAAGGAAAGCGTTTCTCAAGAAGAGAAATTTGTTAACATCGAATATAGATTTAAGTGTCAGGAAGTCGTTTCTGAAAGTATTTGTATGGAGTGTAGCCATGTATGAAAGTGAAACATTGACGATAAATAGTTCGGACAAGAACAGAATAGAAGCTTTCGAAATGTGGTGCTACAGAAGAATACTGAAGATTAGATGGGTAGATCACATAACTAATGAGGAGGTATTGAACAGAAATGCGGAGAGGAGTACTTTTTGGCACAACTTGACTAGAAGAAGGGATCGATTGGTAGGACATGTTCTGAGGCATCAAGGGATCACCAATTTAGTATTGGAGGGCAGCGTGGAGGGTAAAAATAGTAGAGGGAGACCATGAGATGAATACACTAAGCAGATTCAGAAGGATGTAACTTGCAGTAGGTATTGGGAGATGAAGCAGCTTGCACAGAATAGAGTAGCATGGAGAGCTGAATCAAACCAGTCTCAGGACTGAAGACCACAACAACAACATGGCTGCATTATCAGTCGGAGGATGGCATTCACGTATCGTACAGCCGTTACGGCGCCTTCCGTGAGTCCCAGCGGCGTACGTCGGACGCACATAATGCCACCGCAAAACAGCAGGGAACCTCCACCTTGCTGCACTCGCTCTACAATGTGTCTAAGGCGTTCAGCCTGACCCAGTTACCAACGCGACGATTGTCTAGTTGAAGGCATATGCGACACTCATCGGTGAATAGAACGTGATGCCAATCCTGAGCGATCCATTCGGCATGTTGTTGGGCCTTTCTGCACCGCGCTGCATAGTTTCGTGATTGGAAAGATGGACCTCGCCATGGATGTCGGGATTGAAGTTGCGCATCATGCAGCCTATTGCGCACAGTTTGAGTCGTAACATGACGTCCTCTGGCTGCACGAAAAGCATTATTCAACATGGTGGCGTTGCTGTCAGGGTTCCTCCGTAGACAGCGGTCATCCACTGTAGTAGTAGCCCTTGGGTGGCCTGAGCGAGGCATGTCATCGACATTTCCTGCCTCCCTGTATCCCCTCCCTGTCCGAACATCATCGCTTTGGTTCACTCTGAGACGCGCCCTTCGTGGCACAAAGTAACAATGCGGACGCGATCGAACCGCGGTATTGACCGTCTAGGCATTGTTGAACTACAGACTACAGTTGTCGTGTCCCTCCTTCCTGGTGGAATGAGTGGAACTGATCGGTTGTTGGACCGCCTCCGTTTAATAGGCGCCGCTCAATGCATGGTTGTTGACTTCTTTGGGCGGCTTGAGTGACATCTGAACAGTCAAAGGGACTGTGTCTGTGATACAATATCCACAGTCAACGTCTATCTTCAGGAGTTCTGCGAACCGGGTTGATGCAAAAGTTTTTTTGATGTCTGTATTTCAGAAAGATACGGTAGAATACATCGAAAGCATGTACAAAGATGAGGAGCTGTCCCAAAGTGTGGTGGAAGGGGGGAGGCAAGGTTACTGTGGAAGAAACGCCAATGACCTGAAACATTGTGGACACATACTGGCTGGTTATAAGTAAGCGCACCTACTCACAGAGGTCCAATGTGGGGTGTAGAGAATCGTGTAGCAGCGAAATTTTATAGATACGCTAATGCTTCAATGCGGAACAGATTGACGCAGGAAAAAAAATTTAATTCCGATTTTGGCTACCAGGGGCAAATCTGGCGCTATACAGCATCTCTTAGATGTCTCCAGTGTTCATATTGACCGAATTGTGTAAGCGGCGGATAATAATAAAATCAACACTGTGCCTTTGTCACGTGTGTGACCTTTTCTGCGCACGTCCCGTTCCTAATCCATTACATATGAAAACCTTTCTGCACGTATTTTCTTCATTCACAGCGCCAGATTTGCACCTGGTGGCCAAAATTAGAAGTATTTTTGCCCAGAATAAGTCCGCTCCGCATGGAAGCATTGGAATATCCACCAAGTTTCGCTGCCATACTATAAATACAGCCGACACTGGAGCTTTGTGAGCAGCGAGACTCGAATTATAACCACCCGGTACTTAACAGCGTGCTGGACCACATTTGGGACGCAATGCAGCAGCGATTCGACAAGCTCTTCTATGTTTCTAGGAGTATTTGGTACCAGATGAGTACGCAGAGGCGATGGAATTCCTGCAAATTGCGGGCCAGTGCAGCTCCCACCTGATATCGCACGAGATGCGTTTTATCGGCTGCAAACAGGCGACCAAGATGTCAACGTTAGTTGATTACCATGTCAGTCAAACCGCTGTAAAACGATTCTGGTCTTGTGATGCGAGCTGATGTCCTGCTGGCAGACATCAAGATAGAGTTGCTTATGGTTTTCATTAATGTTCACATAGTCCACAGCTGTAAAGGAGCATTCGGCCAGTGGCACAGTTCCCATGGGAGCTCATGTGAGTCTCCCTCACAGTATAAGGTTATTACACCGGCCAGTCGCACTACTGTGGCCACCTGTCAAAACCCTCGACAACCAAATTTTGCCTTGGGGACGAACTACAGAAGAGTGCTGAATGCCGCACCGACGAATGAGAAACGCTGGCCTAGTCACGGCTCATAGAGCTTCGCTATGACGCCGTAATCTCGATTATCTATTTACGGCACAGTTACGAGGAGGGCTAATTGGTTCATAAACAACGTGTTATGCAAGATGACAGTGAAAGACACTATAATGTTTGTAGTGTAATCTTTTGTAAGGTTTTGGCTTTTACTTTTGTTTATGTTTATTTTATAACTGTATCTGACAGAACGAAATCACCTTTGTTTCGTATTATGTTCTGTGTTTACATTTATTTTGACCACTCTATTATCTCATTTCGGGTCTTAGTACTGCTCTTCAAGCTCTCCACACTCACACCCGAATCATTGTCCATCTAAACGCATTTCCAAGCTGCACCAGTTTATCATTTTACACAAACTTAATCTGTAACAATGTCGCGCATGTGGCTGCACTAGTGCGATTACGTCACAGGGAAAACAAATACGGCGCGACAAACACGAACAGCGGTGATCTACCTAAACTGGGCTCTACATCTACGTATATACTCCGCTAGCCACCAAGCGGTGTGTGGCGGAGGGCAAAATACGCGCGAAAGTCATATTCCCCCCTCTGTTCCAATCGCGGATCGCGCGAGGGAAAAACGATTGTCTGAACGCCTCAGAAGGAGCTCTTAATTTCCATTATCTTTGAGTGATGATCATTACACGATTTGAAAGTTGGTGGTAATGACATATGCTCTACATCCTCGGCGAAGACTGGGTTTCGGAATTTAGTGAGCAGCCCCTTCCGTTTAGCGCGTCGTCTATCTGCAAGTGTGTCCCACTTCGAACTTTCTATGAGATTTGTAACGCTCTCGCGATGACTAAATGTACCAGTCACGAATCTTGCCGCTCTTCTTTGGACCTTCTCAATCTCTTGAATCAGACCCAACTGGTTACGATCCCATACAGACGAACAGTACTCCAAGACTGGACGAACTAACTTTTTGTAAGCTAATTCCTTTGTTGAAGGACTGCATCGCTTCAGGATTCTACCAATAAAACGCAATCTAGAGTTCGCCTTACCCGTTACTTGTGTGATCTGATAATTCCATTTGAGATCATTTCGAATAGTCACACCCGGATACTTGACTGCTGTTACCGCTTCTAAAGACTGGACATTTGTTTTGTACTCTTACATTAATGGGGATTTTCGCCTTGTTATACGCAGTAGGTTACACTGACTAATATTGAGAGACAACTGCCGGTCATTACACCACGCATTTATTTTCTGCAAATCCTCATTGATTTGTTCACAACTTTCGTGTGATACTACTTTCCTGTAGATTGCAGCATCATCGGCAAACATTCTAATGCCACTGTCAATACCATCAAGCAGATCGTGTATGTAAATCTTAAAAAGCAGAGGACCTATTGCGCTGCCCTGGGGCACACCTGAAGTTACTCTTGTTTCTGTTGAAGTTACCCCGTTCAGGACGACATACTGCTCCCTGTCTGTTAGAAAACTTTCTATCCAATCGCATGTGCCACTGGATACACCGTAAGCGCGCACTTTTTGTAGTAAGCGACAGTGCGGAACTGAGTCGAACGCCTTTCGAAAGTCGAGAATTATGGCATCAACCTGGGAGCCGGTATCTAGAGCCTGTTGTATATCATGCACAAAGAGGGCCAGCTGTGTCTCGCATGACCGCTGTTTCCTAAAACCGTGCTGGTTTCTGCAGATGAGCTTGTCAAAGGTCATTATGTCTGAACACAAAATATGTTCCAAGATTCTACAACAAATCGATGTCAGTGAAATTGGCCGGTAATTATGTGCATCCGATTTTCTACCCTTTTTATAGATTGCTATGACCTGAGCCTTCTTCCAGTCCCGCGGAACTTTCCGCCGTTCCAATGATCTCTGATAGATGATGGATAAGAATGGCGCTATATTTGTAGCATAGTCAACATAAAATCTTACGGGGATACCGTCTGGGGCAGATGCCGTCCTGGCGTCTAAGGATCGTTACTGTTTTGCAATCCCAGATACACTAAACACTATGTCAGCCATACTTTCGTTTGTTCGATAATTGGAAGGGGTAATGGTGCTGCAGTCCTCTACCGTAAACGAGTTTTAGAAAGCCAGGTTTAGAATTTCGGCCTTCTGTTCATCATCATCCGTTACATTACCCGTTCTGTCAGCAAGAGAAGGTATTGAATTATTTGTAGCGTTCGTAGATTTTACGTACGACCAAAATTTTTTGGTGTTATTTTTAGAATCTACACATAAAACAGTGCTTTCAAATTTGTTAAAAGAATCTCTCATTGACATTTTGACAGCTACTTTCATTTCGCGTAATTTCTGTTTGCCAGCGGGGCAGTGACTACGTTTAAAACGACTGTGAAAACTCTCTGGTTTCTCAGCAACTTCCTAATATGTTTGTTGTACTAAGGTGGATCCTTTCCCTTCCCTATATTTTTGCTAGCCACATACTTCTCTAGCACGTGGTGGGCAATACCTTTAAATCCCGACCAAAGAGGCTCAATATCTTTGTGTCCCGCGGTGAATGCTTGAAGCTGACTATGAAGATATTCATTAATGACAATTTTATTTGCTTTGCCAAACAAGAAAAATCTACGCTGTTTCTGTGGGTTTTTTTTTTTAGCAACTTCCACTGACATAGAAGCCACAACGACATTATGATCGCTAATACCTTCTTCTAGATTAACTTCCTCAAAAAGATCAGGTCTGTTTGTCGCTAAGAATAACTGTTTTACAGTCCCAGACACACGAAACACTATTTCAGCCATCCTTTCGTTTGATATTTTCACTCTGCAGTGGAGTGTGCGCTGATATGAAACTTCCTGGCAGATTAAAACTGTGTGCCCGACCGAGACTCGAACTCGGGACCTTTGCCTTTCGCGGGCAAGTGCTCTACCAACTGAGCTACCGAAGAACGACTCACGCCCGGCCCCAGAGCCGTACTTCTGCCAGTATCTCGTCTCCTACCTTCCAAAGTTTACAGAAGCTCTCCTGCGAACCTTGCAGAACTAGCACTCCTGAAAGAAAGGATACTGCGGAGACATGGCTTAGCCACAGCCTGGGGGATGTTTCCAGAGTGAGATTTTCACTCTGCAGCGCAGTGTGCGCTGATATGAAACTTCCTGGCAGATTAAAACTGTGTGCCCGACCGAGACTCGAACTCGGGACCTTTGCCTTTCGCGGGCAAGTGCTCTACCAACTGAGCTACCGAAGCACCAGGCTGTGGCTAAGCCATGTCTCCGCAATATCCTTTCTTTCAGGAGTGCTAGTTCTGCAAGGTTCGCAGGAGAGCTTCTGTAAAGTTTGGAAGGTAGGAGACGAGATACTGGCAGAAGTAAGGCTGTGGGGCCGGGCGTGAGTCGTGCTTCGGTAGCTCAGTTGGTAGAGCACTTGCCCGCGAAAGGCAAAGGTCCCGAGTTCGAGTCTCGGTCGGGCACACAGTTTTAATCTGCCAGGAAGTTTCATCCTTTCGTTTGTTTGATAATTGAAATTTATGCGTTGTTAGCCTCGTGGTTATCAAGGATTCAAATGTCACGGTATTTGCTCACAC
This sequence comes from Schistocerca cancellata, assembly GCF_023864275.1. Taxonomy (NCBI): domain Eukaryota; kingdom Metazoa; phylum Arthropoda; class Insecta; order Orthoptera; family Acrididae; genus Schistocerca; species Schistocerca cancellata. The sequence goes on from NC_064635.1 coordinate 207,334,655, forward strand.
GAGAGATTCCACCGACGAGAGGTTAGCCGGATTCAGAATGATAAGCACGGTCGGTGATTCTCGCGGCGTCTGCTGGGACTCCCTGACTCCAGTGCCGGCGCTGGCAGGTGTCTGGTGTCCGCTGGCGGGAGACGTCCTTGCCGAGGGCGCGTCCGCCGCGGAGGTTTCCTTTTTTCCTGTTCCTTTTCCTTTTCCTGCTCATTTCCCGCGGCGCGAGGCCGCAAGGACGGCTGCACCTGCCGCCGGCGGAGCCGCTCGGACCACTCCCCGAGCCAGAAACCTCTTACGTCACAGCCTGGGGCAAGACAGTCACAAGTTACCAAACGCCTCTAATACCTTGCACGGGTTGAAGAAGAGCGGCGCGTTTCGTCACAGGGTTATTTGGTAACCGTGATAGCGTTACGGAGATGTTTAGTAAACTCGAGTGGCAGAGTCTGCAAGAGAGGCGCTCTGCATCGCGGTGTAGCTTGCTCGCCAGGTTTCGAGAGGGTGCGTTTCTGGATGAGGTATCGAATATATTGCTTCCCCCTACTTATACCTCTTTAAAGAATAAAGGGTTTACTGATAACATACTACTTCATGCAGGTTACCATTTTATAATAAGATCGGCACGTACTTGGTTCGAGGTAGTATCTCACGAAGTCATTATTGGCTCTTGAACAAAGAAGTCTGACGACCACTGGACTAGAGTGCGGAGAGCTGCGTCAATGCAGTCTTTGGATTGAGAATCACGACGAGACACGGATGAAATAGAGAAACGAAGACGAATCATCAGAAAATATTAGATACAGGCTCCCACGTAGATGCTATTTTCCTTGACTTCCGGAAGGTCTTAGATACAGTTCCGCACTGTCGCCTCATAAACAAATTAAGATCCTACGGAATATCAGACCAGCTGTGTGGCTGGATTGAAGAGTTTTTAGCAAACAGAACACAGCATGTTGTTATCAATGGAGAGACGTCTACAGACGTTAAAGTAACCTCTGGCGTGCCGCAGGGGAGTGTTATGGGACCATTGCTTTTCACAATATATATCAATGACCTAGTAGATAGTGTCGGAAGTTCCATGCGGCTTTTCGCGGATGATGCTGTAGTATACAGAGAAGTTGCAGCGTTAGAAAATTGTAGCGAAATGCAGGAAGATCTGCAGCAGATAGGCACTTAACTGACCCTTAACATAGACAAATGTAATGTATTGCGAATACATAGAAAGAAGGATCCTTTATTGTATGATTATATGATAGCGGAACAAACACTGGTAATAGGCACTTAACTGACCCTTAACATAGACAAATGTAATGTATTGCGAATACATAGAAAGAAGGATCCTTTATTGTATGATTATATGATAGCGGAACAAACACTGGTAGCAGTTACTTCTGTAAAATATCTGGGAGTATGCGTGCGGAACGATTTGAAGTGGAATGATCATATAAAATTAATTGTTGGTAAGGCGGGTGCCAGGTTGAGATTCATTGGGAGAATCCTTAGAAAATGTAGTCCATCAACAAAGGAGGTGGCTTACAAAACACTAGTTCTACCTATACTTGAGTATTGCTCATCAGTGTGGGATCCGTACCAGATCGGGTTGACGGAGGAGATACAGAAGATCCAAAGAAGAGCGGCGCGTTTCGTCACAGGGTTATTTGGTAAACGTGATAGCGTTACAGAGGTGTTTAGCAAACTCAAGTGGCAGACTCTGCGAGAGAGGCGCTCTGCATCGCGGTGTAGCTTGCTCGCCAGGTTTCGAGAGGGTGCGTTTCTGGATGAGGTATCGAATATATTGCTTCCCCCTACTTATACCTCCCGAGGAGATCACGAATGTAAAATTAGAGAGATTCGAGCGCGCACGGAGGCTTTCCGACAGTCGTTCTTCCCGCGAACCATACGCGACTGGAACAGAAAATGGAGGTAATGACAGTGGCACGTAAGGTGCCCTCCGCCACACACCGTTGGGTGGCTTGCGGAGTATAAATGTAGATGTAGATGTAGAAGGTCATCAGTTCCTATGCTTACGCACTACTTAACCTAAATTATCCTAAGGGCAAACACACACACCCATGCCCGAGGGAGGACTCGAACCTCCGCCGGGACCAGGGGAGAATATTACCAAAACAGTTACACTGAAGCGCCAAAGAAACTGATATAGGCATGCGTATTCAGGCGCAGAGAGATACAAACATGCAGAATACGGCTCTGCAGTCGGCAACTACTGTTACAATGGCAAGTTATGAAGATTTACGTGAATTTGAACGTGGTCTTATAGTCGGCGCACGAGCGATGGGACACAGCATCTTCGGGTTAGCGATGAAATGGGGAGTTTCCCATACGACCATTTGTAAGTAGGCTGTTAAGGTTTTTATGTTGGTAACGCCACGTAGCGCTCTATATGAAAATCACTAACTGTGCTGTGTGAAGTCTGTGGCTGGTTGGCATTGTTGGAATAGTCGCTCTTGTAGTGTTGGGCGGTTGGCTGTGAACAGCGCGTAGCGTTGCGCAGTTGGAGGTGAGCCGCCAGCAGTGGTGAATGTGGGGAGTGAGATGGCGGAGTTTTGAGAGCGGATGATCTGGACGTGTGTCCATCAGAGACAGTAAATCTGTAAGACTGTATGTCATGAACTGATGTATATATGATGACATTTGAACACTATTAAGGTAAATACATTGTTTGTTCTTTATCAAAATCTTTCATTTGCTAAGTATGCCTATCAGTAGTTAGTGACTTCAGTAGTTAGAATCTTTTATTTAGCTGGCAGTATTGGCGCTCGCTGTATTGCACTAGTTCGAGTAATGATAATTTTTGTGAGGTAAGTGATTCATGAAAGGTATAGGTTATTGTTAGTCAGGTCCATTCTTTTGTAGGAATTATTGAAAGTCAGATTGCGTTGCGCTAAAAATATTGTGTCAGTTTAGTGATGATCAGAATAAGTAAAGAGAGAAATGTCTGAGTACATTCAGTTTTGCTCAGCTGTTTGAAAATCAAATAACGTAAGGGGTTTATCAGCACAGTGATTCATTAATTTTTCTAAGGGGACGTTTCACATTTCACGGGTTTACCATGAATACCAGGAATTCGAAAAAAAAATCATATCTCCGACATCGCTGCGGGCTGAAAAAGATCTGCAAGAACGGGACCAACGACGAGTGAAGAGAATTATTCAACGTAACAGAAGTGCAACCCTTCCGCGAATTGTTGCAGATCTCAATGCTGGGCCTTCAACAACTGCCAGCGTGCGAACCATTCAACGGAACATCATCGATATGGGCTTTCGGAGCCAAAGGCCCACTCTTGTACCCTTGATCACTACACGACAAAAAGCTGTACGCCTCGCCTGGGCCCGTCAACACCGACATTGGACTGTTGATGACTGGAAACATGTTGCCTGGTCGGAAAAGTCTCTCTTCAAATTGTATCGATCGGATGTAAGGGTAGGGTATGGAGACAACCTCATGAATCCATGAACCCTACATGTCAGCAGGGGATTGTTCAAGCTGCTGGAGCTTCTGTAATGGTGTGGGGCGTGTGCAACTGGAGTGATATGGAGCCCTTGATACGTCTAGACAAGACTCTGACAGGTGGCAGGACAATGCAACACCACACACGTCCAGAATACAGGATGGTTCCAGGAAAGAGTTTAAGCACTTCCGCTGGCTACCAAACTCCCCAGACATGAACATTACTGAGCATATCTGGGATGCTTTCCTACGTGCTGTTCAGGAGAAATCTCCACTCCCTCGTACTCTTACGGATTTATGGATAGCCCTACAGGGCCGGCCGGGGTGGCCCAGCGGTTCTAGGCGCTACAGTCTGGAACCGTACGAGCTCCGAAGTTAAGTCCCATAGTGCTCAGAGCCAGTTGAACCATTTTTTGAACATCCCTACAGGATTCATGGTGTCAGTTACATCCAGCACTACTTCATACATTAGTCAAGTTCATGCCAAGTTGTGTTACGGCACTTTCGCGTGCTCGCGGGAGCCTACGCGGTATTAGGCAGGTGTACCGGTCTATTTGCCTCTTCAGTGTAAACGATATGCATGCACTCTGTTATTACGGGTGTTTCTAAAACATTTCTGTTTGCTGATGTCACTAGCTTGGTAGTAATGGATGTTGCCTGCAATATTGGCTCTGTTTCAAATAGTGCAGTTCATGGCTTGTAAAAAAAATATTCTCTAATATCGGTTCTTGATAACGGTGTGAACTTATTCCCAAGAATTAGCAGCTTTCGCTCAGTTAACACTAAGCAGAAATTCAATCTGTATTTGGATCGCACTTGCTTGACTCTTGTGCAGAAAGGTGTGCAGTATAACACTGCATCCATTTTCAGTAAGTTGCCACAAGAATTCAAAGATCTTAGCAGTAACACACAGGCTTTCAAATCGAAACTCCAGAGTTTAATCATGGACACTCCTATTCTGTGGAGGAGTTCCTTGAAAAATTAAGCTGATTTCTGTGTTATACAGTGTGTCCCACTCAAACGTCTCTGATTTCAAAGACCCAGGAAGAAAACACAGTAGATACGACAATGAAAAATGCACCACATTGTAGAGCATCTCAAAGAATTAATTTATTTATCATCAATACACCTCTACATGTGAACCATTTGTAGCACGAAGAATATAGAATCTACATTCAATTTCTTGCCAAGTTCTTTGTAACATTTCCTCTGTTATTGTTGCAGTCGCATTAGTGATAAGATGTCGTAACGTAGGTCTATCGTCCACTTTGGTCGCATACACGCGGTCCTTCACGAATAGCCACATGAAGAAATCAAGCTGCGTAATGTCGGGTGAATGTGTTAATGGGTCCTCCGCGTCCGATCCAACGATTGGGAAATTTCCTATCCTGGAACTTGTGGACAGTCGTTGACCAATGCGGTGGAGCTCCATCTTGTTGAAAGATGATGTTGGGTTGCAAGTCTTGTATCTGAGGGTACACAAACTGCTCCAACATGTCCAGATACACTGACCCATTCACTGTTTGTTCCGCAAAGAAGAATGGTCCAACAATCCTATCGTGCATAAGCCCACTCCAGATGTTTAGTTTAGGGCTATCACGAACATGTTCAATGACAACGTGCAGATTTTCCGAACCTCAAATCCAAACATTAACCCTTCCTGATAAACGAAAGGGTGCCTCATCGGAGAATAACCATCTTTACAGGAAGCTGGCACCCATTTCAGTACGCTGTAGCATATCCGCAGCAAATGGTTGTCGGAGTGGTTTGTCGTTCGGCGTCACATGTTGCAGAATTTGCACTTCGTAAGCACACATACGAAGACGCTGGTGAACTACACCTATGCAAGGTTGGTCGAGGTACATCAAGTTGCGTAGATGCTTGACGAATTGATTTACGTGGACTTCTGAGAAACGTTTGTCTGATGTCCTCCACTGCCTCTTCTGAAACTCCGTAACGTGCACTGCCAGAATGTTTCAGAATACTTGCTGTTGCCACAAACTTCCTATACCATTCCTTAATTGTTTTCACATCAGGTGGATCACATTCATACACGACGATAATTTCTTTGGACAGTAATCGGCGATTTTGTTTCTGCAAACCACACTACTGCCTGCACGGACTGCTATGGAGTCGCCATTTTCATTTCATTCGACCATGCTGCACTCTGGCGACGATACTTGGCACTTCTGACGCGAGAATATAAATTCTTTGAGATGCTCTACAATGAGGTGCATTTTTAATTGTTGTATCTACTGTGGTTTTTCTCTCCGAGGTCCTTGAAATCACGGAGATTTGAGTGGGACACCCTGTATTGTTATTGCGTTTATATATACTTACGGATTGTCTTTTTTGGGTTCATAAACATTTTATTTTATGTACTGGCACGTTCCATGACCTTGGAGATTTGCGCCTCAATTTGGTCCTTCAGAACTAGACCTCTATAATAAAAAAAAAGTGTAATCTTATGTTAAATGTTTAACAGAGTGAGACATGTCTTACAGCTGGGTAATGCGTATGCAGAGTGTTTCCGTAATAGCTTGCAAAAAGGTAACAGGACGTAGAGAATGCTCCATTGAACGATTTGAGGTAGGGAACCTCGTGTCGGAGAAGCCAGCTTAAGGAGGTATTGAAGTAAATTTGTCTACCGCTTTGTTTAGAATTAGTGTTTTCCAGTTTACTTACAACCAACATGCGTACATGATCACACATACTGATCTGTTTATTTACTTGTACATTCTTCAAAAAATGGTTCAAATGGCTCTGAGCACTATGGGACTTAACATCTGAGGTCATCAGTCGCCTAGAACTTAGAACTACTTAAACCTAACTAACCTAAGGACATCACACACATCCATGCCCGAGGCAGGATTCGAACATGCGACCGTAGCGGTCGCGCGGTTCCAGGCTAAAGCGCTTAGAACCGCTCGGCCACAACGGCCGGCTACATGTACATTCTTAATTTACTCCAAGGAAACGAGGAGGTCGAACCTGATTACTAGGAACTATTTCCTGATCGCTGGATTGGAGGGGGAGGTCCTATTCCGTGGCCTGCGAGGTCACCTAAACTGAATTCCCTTGATTACTTCCTATGGGAATATGTAAAGTCACTTGTATGAGATTTCAATGGATACAGAGATAAAGTTAGTTGCTAGACTTGTAGCTGCCTGTGATGTGATTGGAAACACACCAGGCTGCGTCAGAATCTTGTTCGTCGATGTCGTACTTGCATTGAGGTTGACGGCCGTCAGTTTCAGCACATTTTGTAAGATCCAGTACAAATGGTACGTTCATCCTGTCAATGATGGTAGTTGCAGTTAGCTGTATCAAACGTAAATGAAAAAGTACACGCTACTGTGATTTTATTCCTATTACCTCCCTAGCTCAAATTGTTTAGTGGAGCACCCTCTATGTCCTGTTAATTTTTTTCACGCTCTTACAGAAACTCCCTGTATGTCGTGGGGCAGCTAATTCACGGCACGAACATTACACAGATGCTATTTAGTCTGCTGTTTAGCGTGACAACACTTTGCGGCTTCGAACAATAGATTGGGGTTTTTAGTGTATCTCTTGGTGGTTGGATTTTCCTTTTTTTGTTACCATGGTCGGCCAACCACTGTAACACTCTGTGTGTTTTCTTGTAATTCCTCTTTTCTGGTATTTGTCTATGTCTTTCTTGTTCTGTGTCGTCCCCTGTGATCTTCGTTGCTTGTTTTTGTTCCATTAGGGTCTTTCACGATAGTGGAAAAAGGGACTGAAGGCCTTTGTAGTCCGGTCCCTTCAAATCCCACAAACCAACCAACCAACCAACTTCGAACAAGCTTCACACATAATTTCAAACCGTACTCGCTGGCAGCCCCAACTCCCCCCCCCCCCCCCCGCCCTGGCGCAACAAAAAAAAAGAATAATCATATCCTACGTTTTCGCTGTAAGACTTTCGGCATCAGGCTTGATGTTTTGATTTATTACTTCACTAAGTGCCAAACCCAACATTGCCAATTTCATATTAAAAACTGTGTTTGCAGTCTAACGTAAAAATATATTTCCATGCATTCCTGAAAACAACTTTGGATCATGAAACAGTCGTACAGAGAAGTATGCGTAATGAGCAAATGCGTAAGTAACAGTATTCGTATTAAACATAGTACTAGTGTATGCTGGACGCATCTACTTCGCGCGTCTACTCCGCTATCTGCAAACGTCTGTATGGCAACACTTCCTCATAGCTCTACAGGTGGCTATTGTTCCGCCTACAGCCGTCTACGCATCGCAGTTGAAGGCTGTGAAATCGCCGCCAGGTGTCAGGGATTTCCTGAAGTTGACCCGAATGTAGGAGTGTTTTAGTAGTAAAGAGGAAAAGTATGAAAACTTCAAGCATGATGCGGCATGCGTTTGTACACGTGATATCATACCTCGAACTATATGTCGTACCGTGGTATTTTTGTATTGATACAGGGGATAGGCAGAATAATGTGAACAGTGGTAGTAATGGAATGGTTGTGTTTGACGGTCAACAACGCAAATAAGGCACGTGTCGCGCTGGACCGTGCGTGTTCAGTGTGGACTAGGCATCCGTGCAGGTTGTTTACATTCAGAGGCAGAGGTCGATGTGCAATCAAGGATCTGGCAGAGTTACAAAGACCGCAGATTTTGGGAATCCGATTAACTGGAGCATCAGTAACCAAGACGGAGCAACAGTTTCAACAGTCACGACAGCCTACACAAAACATAGAAAGACGTAAACGTAATAGTGGGCGCAAATCGAAACTAAATGGCAGATTTCGTTGTACACTAACAGGAACTGTCTCAAAAGAACACAAAACTACGGCGGCGGAAGTACCTGCAGAGCTCAATAGCCATCTTCTAGACCACGTATTTATCGACACTGTCCACAGGGAACACCATAAAGCGAATATTCATGGACGTGCTGCTACACCGAAACCCTTAGTGACGACAATCAACGCAAAGAAGCGTGAAACATGGTGGCAGGAGCATAAATCCTGGACTGTTGATCAGCGGAAACACGTCCTATGGTTTTCGTTATTTCCAACATCGGGCCTTGATTCCAACGGTTAATCGTGGAGGTGGGATGGTGTGGGGAGCCATATCATGGTATTCTGCTGGTCCCATCGTTACTCTCAAACGCCATGTTGCAGCCAACATTTTAGGCGATCAGGTGCACCACATGACCAAATGTTGTTCCCCAACAATCATGCCATATTTCAGGACGATAATGCACCAATTCAGAGCCAGGACGTGGTATCAGGAGCATGCAACTGAACCACAGCGTCTTCCCTGACCAGCTCTGTCCCCGGACTTGAACATCATCGAACCCTCGTAGGGAATATTGGAGCGCAGACTCCGGAGCAGATTCCCGCCCCCTCGTCACTACAGAAGTTAGCTCTGATCGAAGAGTGGTATAACAGTCCACTGGAGACTATATAAATATTACATGCCAGTCTTCCAAGAAGAATCACAGCTTTATTACTGGCAAATGGGGATCCAACCCTATACTAGTAAACATTTCCCAAGTAAGTACAGGGTGTTCACATTATTTTGCCTATCACCTGTACGATCAGCGGCGTATGTGGATACTGTCTGCGAAACACACTGATCACCCAGAACATTATGACCACCTATGTAATCGCTAGCCGGTATGTCCACTTTGGGCACGGATAACAGCGGCAAGCGTCGTCGCATGGAAGAAATGAGACCTTGGTAGCTGGAAGGAGATGGCATCACTTTTGTACATACAAGTTAGCTAATTCCCGTAAATTCCGCGGTGGGGGTCGATGAGCTCTGACGGCACTTTCAATCATATCCCATATGTGTTCGATCGGGTTCGGATTTGGCGAGTTGGGGGGGCCAGCACATCAACTGGAACTCGGCACTGTCTTTCTCGAACCTCTCCATCACACTCCTGGCCTTGTGACACGGCCCATTATCTTGTTGAAAAATGTCAGGCCGTCCAGAAAGATGATGGTGATGAAGCGGTGTAGGCGGTCTGCAACTAGTGTATGATCTTGGCCGTCATGGTGCCTTTTACTAGCTCCACTGGACCCATGGGTGCCCATGTGAATGTTCCCCAGAATGTAACAGAGCCACCGTCAGCTTTCCGCCACCCCACAGTACAGGTATCAAGGAGCTGTCCATCAGGAAGATGACGGATCCGCGCCGTCCCATCGGTATGATGAAGAAGGCATCGGGATTAATCAGACCATGCAGAGCTCTGCCACTGCGCCAACGTCCAGTGCCGATGGTCACGTGCCCGTTTCAGTGGCAGATGCCGTGGTGTTAACACTGCTGTTGTGGTCGAGCGGTTCTAGGCGCTTCAGTCTGGAACCGCGCGACCGCTACGGTCGCAAGTTCGAATCCTGCCTCAGGCATGGATGTGTGTGACGTCCTTAGGTTAGTTAGGTTTAAATAGTTCTAAGTTCTAGGGGACTGATGACCTGTCCCATAGTGCTCAGAGCCATTTCAACCATTTTGTTAACACTGGCACACGGTTGGGTCACAGGCTGGGGAGCCACATTATTAGCATCGTTCGGTGCACCGTGTGTTCAGTGCACACTTGTACTCTGCTCTGCATTACAGTCTGGTGTCAGTTCCGCCACAAGGCGCTGCCTGTCCTGTTTTACCAGTCCGCCCAGCCTACGACGTCCAACGGCTGTAATCGGGGGTGACCGCCCAACTCCCATGTCATCTTCATCTACATCGTCTTCCATCTCCATGATGTTGCCACCAAGTACATCGCTGATGTACTACGCAGCGCAAAAGGAAGTCCGATGCGATGTTAAGAGGTATCCCATGACATTTGTCACCCCGGGTTATTACTCCTCCACTATCAACTATATTCGCAACACACTTTGCAGACAGTATGGAGATATAGCACTGAATGAAAATGCGCAATTATGCCATTGTACGCCTCATAGTTCAGGAAATGACGTCATAAATAATGTCCATGAACCATGGACCTTGCCGCTGGTGGGGAGGCTTGCGTGCCTCAGCGATACAGATGGCCGTACCGTAGGTGCAACCACAACGGAGGGGTATCTGTTGAGAGGCCAGACAAACATGTGGTTCCTGAAGAGGGGCAGCAGCCTTTTCAGTAGTTGCAGGGGCAACAGTCCGGATGATTGACTGATCTGGCCTTGTAACATTAACCAAAACGGCCTTGCTGTGCTGGTACTGCGAACGGCTGAAAGCAAGGGGAAACTACAGCCGTAATTTTTCCCGAGGACATGCAGCTCTACTGTATGATTAAATGATGATGGCGTCCTCTTGGGTAAAATATTCCGGAGGTAAAATAGTCCCCCATTCGGATCTCCGGGCGGGGACTACTCAGGAGGACGTCGTTATCAGGAGAAAGAAAACTGGCGTTCTACGGATCGGAGCGTGGAATGTCAGATCCCTTAATCGGGCAGGTAGGTTAGAAAATTTACAAAGGGAAATGGATAGGTTAAAGTTAGATATAGTGGGAATTAGTGAAGTTCGGTGGCAGGAGGAACAAGACTTTTGGTCAGGTGATTACAGGGTTATAAATACAAAATCAAATAGGGGTAATGCAGGAGTAGCTTTAATAATGAATAAAAAAATAGGAGTGCGGGTTAGCTACTACAAACAGCATAGTGAACGCATTATTGTCGCCAAGATAGACACAAAGCCCATGCCTACTACAGTAGTACAAGTTTATATGCCAACTACCTCTGCAGATGATGAAGAAATAGATGAAATGTATGACGAGATAAAAGAAATTGTTCAGGTAGTGAAAGGAGACGAAAATTTAATAGTCATGGGTGACTGGAATTCGTCAGTAGGAAAAGGGAGAGAAGGAAACATAGTAGGTGAATATGGATTGGGGGGAAGGAATGCAAGAGGAAGCCGCCTTGTAGAATTTTGCACAGAGCATAACTTAATCATAGCCAACACTTGGTTCAAGAATCATAAAAGAAGGTTGTATACCTGGAAGAATCCTGGAGATACTAGTAGGTATCAGATAGATTATATAATGGTAAGACAGAGATTTAGGAACCAGGTTTTAAATTGTAAGACATTTCCTGGGGCAGATGTGGATTCTGACCACAATCTATTGGTTATGAACTGCAGATTGAAACTGAAGAAACTGCAAAAAGGTGGGAATTTAAGGAGATGGGACCTGGATAAACTGAAAGAACCAGAGGTTGTACAGAGTTTCAGGGAGAGCATAAGGGAACAATTGACAGGAATGGGGGAAAGAAATACAGTAGAAGAAGAATGGGTAGCTCTGAGGGATGAAGTAGTGAAGGCAGCAGAGGATCAAGTAGGTAAAAAGACAAGGGCTAATAGAAATCCTTGGGTAACAGAAGAAATATTGAATTTAATTGATGAAAGGAGAAAATATAAAAATGCAGTAAATGAAGCAGGCAAAAAGGAATACAAACGTCTCAAAAATGATATCGACAGGAAGTGCAAAATTGCTAAGCAGGGATGGCTAGAAGACAAATGTAAGGATGTAGAGACTTGTCTCACTAGGGGTAAGATAGATACTGCCTACAGGAAAATTAAAGAGACCTTTGGAGAGAAGAGAACCACTTGTATGAATATCAAGAGCTCAGATGGCAACCCAGTTCTAAGCAAAGAAGGGAAGGCAGAAAGGTGGAAGGAGTATATAGAGGGTTTATACAAGGGCGATGTACTTGAGGACAATATTATGGAAATGGAAGAGGATGTAGATGAAGACGAAATGGGAGATAAGATACTGCGTGAAGAGTTTGACAGAGCACTGAAAGACCTGAGTCGAAACAAGGCCCCGGGAGTAGACAACATTCCATTTGAACTGCTGATGGCCTCGGGAGAGCCAGTCATGACAAAACTCTACCGTCTGGTGAGCACCATGTATGAGACAGGCGAAATACCCTCAGACTTCAAGAAGAATATAATAATTCCAATCCCAAAGAAAGCAGGTGTTGACAAATGTGAAAATTACCGAACTATCAGTTTAATAAGTCACAGCTGCAAAATACTAACGCGAATTCTTTACAGACGAATGGAAAAACTGGTAGAAGCCGACCTCGGGGAAGATCAGTTTGGATTCCGTAGAAATGTTGGAACACGTGAGGCAATACTGACCTTACGACTTATCTTAGAAGAAAGATTAAGAAAAGGCAAACCTACGTTTCTAGCATTTGTAGACTTAGAGAAAGCTTTTGACAACGTTGACTGGAATACTCTCTTTCAAATTCTGAAGGTGGCAGGGGTAAAATACAGGGAGCGAAAGGCTATTTACAATTTGTACAGAAACCAGATGGCAGTTATAAGAGTCGAGGGGCATGAAAGGGAAGCAGTGGTTGGGAAAGGAGTAAGACAGGGTTGTAGCCTCTCCCCGATGTTATTCAATCTGTATATTGAGCAAGCAGTAAAGGAAACAAAAGAAAAATTCGGAGTAGGTATTAAAATTCATGGAGAAGAAGTAAAAACTTTGAGGTTCGCCGATGACATTGTAATTCTGTCAGAGACAGCAAAGGACTTGGAAGAGCAGTTGAACGGAATGGACAGTGTCTTGAAAGGAGGATATAAGATGAACATCAACAAAAGCAAAACGAGGATAATGGAATGTAGTCAAATTAAGTCGGGTGATGCTGAGGGAATTAGATTAGGAAATGAGACACTTAAAGTAGTAAAGGAGTTTTGCTATTTAGGGAGTAAAATAACCGATGATGGTCGAAGTAGAGAGGATATAAAATGTAGACTGGCAATGGCAAGGAAAGCGTTTCTCAAGAAGAGGAATTTGTTAACATCGAGTATAGATTTAAGTGTCAGGAAGTCATTTCTGAAAGTATTTGTATGGAGTGTAGCCATGTATGGAAGTGAAACATGGACGATAACTAGTTTGGACAAGAAGAGAATAGAAGCTTTCGAAATGTGGTGCTACAGAAGAATGCTGAAGATAAGGTGGGTAGATCACGTAACTAATGAGGAGGTATTGAATAGGATTGGGGAGAAGAGAAGTTTGTGGCACAACTTGACTAGAAGAAGGGATCGGTTGGTAGGACATGTTTTGAGGCATCAAGGGATCACAAATTTAGCATTGGAGGGCAGTGTGGAGGGTAAAAATCGTAGAGGGAGACCAAGAGATGAATACACTAAGCAGATTCAGAAGGATGTAGGTTGCAGTAGATACTGGGAGATGAAGAAGCTTGCACAGGATAGAGTAGCATGGAGAGCTGCATCAAACCAGTCTCAGGACTGAAGACCACAACAACAACAAATAATGTGTTGCTTGAAAAACTGCCGTACCATGCAGGGCGTTTAAATTTGATACTTCTTTGCTACTTAACGCTGTTTGCAATAACTTTCGCAGACGGAATGCACATATGTCGCTTAATGTACTTAAAATATTATGTCATTGTACGACACATAGTCCAGCAGATATTACGTCATAAATTTCAAGCACAAGGCTAGAAACTGCGTGGTACGGGCGTAGACGAACAGCTATAAGTAAATACCTGAGCATTGCTGGGTTTCTGTCATCATCATCATCATCATCATTTAAGACTGATTATGCCTTTCAGCGTTCAGTCTGGAGCATAGTCCCCTTATAAAATTCCTCAACGATCCCCTATTCAGTGTTAACAGTGGTGCCTCTTCTGATGTTAAACCTATTACTTCAAAATCATTCTTAACCGAATCCAGGTACCTTCTCCTTGTCTGCCCCGACTCCTCCTACCCTCTACTGCTGAACCCATAAGACTCTTGGGTAACCTTGCTTCTCCCATGCGTGTAACATGACCCCACCATCTAAGCCTGTTCGACCTGACCGCTACATCTATAGAGTTCATTCACAGTTTTTCTTTGATTTCCTCATTGTGGACACCCTACTGCCATTGTTCCCATGTACTAGTACCTGCAATCATCCTAGTTATTTTCATATCCGTAACCTCAACCTTGTTGATAAGGTAACCTGAATCGACCCAGCTTTCGCTCCCATACAACAAAGTTGGTCGAAAGACTGAATGGTGCACAGATAACTTAGTCTTGGTACTGACTTCCTTCTTGCAGAAGAGATTAGATCGTAGCTGAGCGCTCACTGCATTAGCTTTGCTACACCTCGCTTCCAGTTCTTTCACTATGCTGCCATCCTGTGAGAATATGCATCCTAAGTACTTGAAACCGTCCACCTGTTCTAACTTTGTTCCTCCTATTTGGCACTCAATCCGTTTATATTTCTTTCCCACTGACATTACTTTCGTTTTGGAGATGCTAATCTTCATACCATAGTCCTTACATTTCTGATCTAGCTCTGAAATATTACTTTGCAAACTTTCAATCGAATCTGCCATCACAACTAAGTCATCCGCATATGCAAGACTGCTTATTTTGTGTTCACATATCTTAATCTCACCCAGCCAGTCTATTGTTTACAACATATGATCCATAAATAATATGAACAACAGTGGAGACATGTTGCAGCCTTGTCTTACCCCTGAAACTACTCTGAACCATGAACTCAATTTACCGTCAACTCTAACTGCTGCCTGGCTATCCATGTAAAGACCTTTAATTGCTTGCAAAAGTTTGCCTCCTATTCCATAATCTCGTAGAACAGACAATAACTTCCTCCTAGGAACCCGGTCATATGCCTTTTCTAGATTTATAAAGCATAGATACAATTCCCTGTTCCACTCATAACACTTCTCCATTATTTGCCGTAAGCTAAAGATCTGGTCCTGACAACCTCTAAGAGGCCTAAACCCACACTGATTTTCATCCAATTGGTCCTCAACTAATACCCGCACTTTCCTTTCAACAATACCTGAGAAGATTTTACCCACAACGCTGATTAAAGAGATACCTCTGTAGTTGTTACAATCTTTTCTGTTTCCATGTTTAAAGATTGGTCTGATTACTGCTTTTGTCCAGTCTGATGGAACCTGTCCCGACTCCCAGGCCATTTCAATTATCCTGTGTAGCCATTTAAGACCTGACATTCCACTGTATTTGATGAGTTCCGACTTAATTTCATCCACCCCAGCTGCTTTATTGCACTGCAATCTATTGACCATTTTCTCCACATCCTCAAATGTGATCCTATTTCCATCATCATTCCTATCCCATTCTACCTCGAAATCTGAAACATTACTGATCGTATTTTCACCTACATTGAGCAACTCTTCAAAATATTCCCTCCATCTGCCCAAGGCATCCACAGGATTCACCAGCAGTTTTCCTGACCTGTCCAAAATACTTGTCATTTCCTTCTTACCTCCATTTCGAAGACTGCTAATTACACTCCAGAATGGTTTTCCAGCAGCTTGACCCGTAGTCTCCAACCTGTTTCCAAAGTCTTCCCAAGATTTCTTCTTGGATGCTACAATTATCTGTTTGGCTTTGTTTCTTTCTTCAACATAACTTTCTCTGTCTACCTGAGTTCTAGTATGTAGCCATTTTTGATACGCCTTCTTTTTCCTTTTACAGGCCGCCTTGACTGTGTCATTCCACCAAGCTGTTTGCTTCATCCTACTTTTACACACTACTGTTCCAAGACATTCTTTAGCCACTTCTAGCACTGCGTCCTTGTACCTTGTCCATTCCTTTTCCAATGACTGTAATTGACTACCTACAACTAACTGGTACCTTTCTGAGATCACTGTTATGTTCTTGTGCCTGATTTCCTTATCCTGAAGTTTCTCCACTCTTATCCTCCTACATATGGACCTGACCTCCTGCACTTTCGGCCTCACAATCCCAATTTCACTGCAGATTAAATAATGATCAGTGTCATCAAAGAATGCCCTGAATATACGTGTGTCCCTCACAGCCTTCCTGAATTCCTGATCTGTTATTATGTAGTAAGTGACAGATCTGGTTCCCCTGCCTTCCCAAGTATACCGGTGAATGTTCTTATGTTTAAGAAAGGAGTTTGTGATTACTAAGCCCATACTGGCACAAAAATCCAAGAGTTGTTTCCCGTTCCTGTTGGCCTCCATATCCTCTCCAAATTTACCCATAACCTTTTCATAACCTTCTGTTCGATTTCCAATCCTGGCGTTAAAATCACCCATGAGCAGAACACTGTCCTTGTCCTTTACTCTAACAACTACATCACTGAGTGCCTCATAAAAACTATCCATCTTACCTTGATCTGTCCCTTCACAATGCGAATATACTGACACAATCCTAATTTTCTTGCTAGACACTGTCAAATCTATCCACAGCAGTCGTTCGTTTACATACCTTATTGCAACTACGCTGGGTTCCATTTCTTTCCTGACGTAAAGCCCTACACCCCATTGTGCTATTCCTGCTTTGACTCCTGACAGGTAGACCTTGTATTCTCCCACTTCCTCTTCTTTCTCACCCCTTACCCGAATGTCACTAACAGCTAAAACGTCCAGCCCCATCTTACTTGCAGCCTCTGCCAGCTCTACCTTCTTCCCAGAGTAGCCCCCATTGATATTAATAGCTCCCCATCTCATTACCATTTGTTTGCCAAGTCGTATCTTAGAAGTCCCTGGTTTGTCAGTTAGAGGTGGGACTCCGTCACCTCCAAAGGTCCGAGGCATTTTGCTCTGATTGTTGCCAGCGTCATATTTAAAGTACCAGGGAAGCAGGTTGCTAGCCTTACTTGCCCCGAGTCCCATTGGGTTTTACCCCTAACGGCTGAGGGACTAACCGGTGGATTTGGTAGTCTTTGCCGTATGAGCACAAAGGTGACCACCACTCAGAATATGTCCGAGATGCCCAGCCTTATTCCAAAGTAACTGGTATCCCGAATGTCGGGACCACGTACTTGGCCACTCATACGTTACCCGTGGTTCATGAACTAGGACATGACTACAGGAACCCACACCATGAACCACCATGGGTTTCTGTTATTAGTAAATAAATAAACAAGATTTTGACAAAGAGCAGGTATTTTGGAGCGACGCATCAGAATGGAAGATTGATAACATAAAAAAATTGACAGTCAACACCTGGTCTGCCGGCGATCTAAACTAATAAAATTACCGCGAGCCTCCAGGAGTCTCAAATGGTTGAATACCCACGAGATTTCGGACAAATTCCTCTTCGGCATTGTCAGGTGAAGACTGCTGTGTTTTACGCTCGAAAATGACTGAGAAGTTCGAAACGTCTTGGATATTGAAGAACCGCAGTCAGCTGTACACGAACCGTCAACTGAGCTGCACCGTGCTTTCAGAAGTCCGGTTATGAAAACTGCGCGTAGCAAAGTGTGCCGCGTCCGCCTTACTCCGAACAGTAAACGCGCTCTGCCAGAAATACCGAAGTCAAACCGACGTGCTGAGTGAGGCATTAGAATGGTGGCGGTGGTTGGTTGCCTAACGCACCGCGTGGCCTTCGGGAACGGCGCCAGGCGCGCATTAGCTTTAATGGGATACGCGATCACCTGCCGGCGGTTTCCCAAACAAGTTCTGCCGGCTGCTGGAATCTAGACTTGCGCCTTCTTTTCCTACTATTTGTTTCCCCCTCCTTCCTTTTATCGAGGCGATATTTGCCCTTCTTCGCCATCTGAGACAGCCAATATTCCTCTCACGTAACAAACGCTGGCATTTGCCAAGAGTATGCAACTTCTATTTATCTGGCTGGGTTTCTAAATATGACCTCACCATTAGCGGTCCGGAATTTTAATTTCTTTATTCACATCTTGTGTACGAATATGATAATTCCTATCCCAAAGAAAGCAGGTGTTGACAGATGTGAAAATTACCGAACAATCAGTTTAATAAGCCACAGCTGCAAAATACTAACACGAATTCTTTACAGACGAATGGAAAAACTAGTAGAAGCCGACCTCGGGGAAGATCAGTTTGGATTCCGTAGAAATACTGGAACACGTGAGGCAGTACTGACCTTACGACTTATCTTAGAAGAAAGAATAAGGAAAGGCAAACCTACGTTTCTAGCATTTGTAGACTTAGAGAAAGCTTTTGACAATGTTGACTGGAATACTCTCTTTCAAATTCTAAAGGTGGCGGGGGTAAAATACAGGGAGCGAAAGGCTATTTACAATTTGTACAGAAACCAGATGACAGTTATAAGAGTCGAGGAACATGAAAGGGAAGCAGTGGTTGGGAAGGGAGTAAGACAGGGTTGTAGCCTCTCCCCGATGTTATTCAATCTGTATATTGAGCAAGCAGTAAAGGAAACAAAAGAAAAATTCGGAGTAGGTATTAAAATCCATGGAGAAGAAATAAAAACTTTGAGGTTCGCCGATGACATTGTAATTCTGTCAGAGACAGCAAAGGACTTGGAAGAGCAGTTGAATGGAATGGACAGTGTCTTGAAAGGAGGACAAAAGATGAACATCAACAAAAGCAAAACGAGGATAATGGAATGTAGTCGAATTAAGTCGGGTGATGCTGAAGGAATTAGATTAGGAAATGAGACACTTAAAGTAGTAAAGGAGTTTTGCTATTTGGGGAGCAAAATAACTGATGATGCTCGAAGTAGAGAGGATATAAAATGTAGACTGGCAATGGCAAGGAAAGCGTTTCTGAAGAAGAGAAATTTGTTAATATGGAGTATAGATTTAAGTGTCAGGAAGTCGTTTCTGAAAGTATTTGTATGGAGTGTAGCCATGTATGGAAGTGAAACATGGACGATAAATAGTTTGGACAAGAAGAGAATAGAAGATTTCGAAATGTGGTGCTACAGAAGAATGTTGAAGATTAGATGGGTAGATCACGTAACTAATGAGGAAGTATTGAATAGGATTGGGGAGAAGAGAAGTTTGTGGCACAACTTGACTAGAAGAAGGGATCGGTTGGTAGGACATGTGTTGAGGCATCAAGGGATCACCAATTTGGTATTGGAGGGCAGCATGGAGGGTAAAAATCGTAGAGGGAGACCAAGAGATGAATACACTAAGCAGATTCAGAAGGATGTAGGTTGCAGTAGGTACTGGGAGATGAAGGAGCTTGCACAGGATAGAGTAGCATGGAGAGCTGCATCAAACCAGTCTCAGGACTGATGACAACAACAACAACAACATCTTGTGTACATACCAACCAAGTGGCACATTATTAGTTGAGTGGTACATCCGATGATTTGAAGAAACATTCTGTAGCGAGAATCAGAGCACGTACTAGGTTGTGAAGGGTCGTAATTATCGTTTTTATAGATTCCAACTGCGCAGGTCGATGGGACTCTCATCACTACGTTGTTTATCGTACGAGGTACGTTCAATAAGTGAAGCAGCAAGGCGTTTCTTTAATGAACGCAACTTGGTTTTATTCAGGATGCCAATACAACACAATCTCCCTTACGCCACCTTACTGGAAGGGCCTTTATGCCCGCATGGTAGCACGCTACTGGTCGACTACACAGTGGCTCGGGGAACACCCTTCTTCTTCAGTAGCTCTACAGCCCTTGGTGAGCCTTGGCTTCCTCAACAATCTTCCTCCACACTTCTCGGTTATTTGCTGCTCTTTTCCACCCCCGGACTCCCATATTGCTGATATCCATTATTACCTCATCGATCCGTCTTCTTCTAGGACTCCCTTTTCGCCTAACTGAATGGATCATACCTTTCATCATTTTCTTTGGAATTCTATCCTCTGCCATTCTCTCCAAGTGTCCTAGCCATCGTATTCTCTGTGATTTCACAAATTTTACTATGTCCCTGCCTTGTATTTACTCTTGTAATTCGGCACTGTAGCGTATTCTCCAGCCTTCTTCCTCCCTTATTGGCCCATAGATTTTGCGTAGTATTTTCCGCTCAATGCTTCTTAGAGCATTTTTATCATGTTCTGTCAACGTCCATACCTCTGAGCCGTATGTGATAACTGGGCGGACTAGGGAATTATATATTAGCAGTTTAGTTTTTCTTGTAACAAGGCTATTTTTGAAGAGCTGCATATTTGCAAAGTAAGCTCTGTTTGCTGCTTGTATTCTTTCCCTTATAGCCTTTCCAATACTGTTATCATTTGTTATTAGGGCTCCCAAGTAGTTAAAAGAGGACACTCCATTGAAGCATTTCCCATTGATGTTTAGGTTTTTAGGGGTTCTTCTGGCCTCAGATTGTGACATTACCATATATTTTGTTTTGTTTTCATTTACTATGAGGCCAATTTTTAAGGCTTCTGTTTCCATTGCCCGGTATGTTTCTAGGAGTCGTGGAACACCCTTCTGAGTTTAAATACTTCCGCTGGCCACCAAACTTCCCAGACATGAACATTATTGACCATATCTGGGATGCCTTGCAACGTGCTGTTCAGAAGAGATCTGCACCCCCTCGTACTGGTACGGATTTGTGGATCGTCCTGCAGGACTCATTGTGTCAGTTCCCTCCAGCAATATTTCGTACATTAGGCGAGTCCATGCCACGTCGTGTTGCGGCACTTCTGCGTGCTCTGGGGGGCCCAACGCGATATTAGGCAGGTGTACCAGTTTCTTTGGTTCTTCAGTGTATTTAACACATTAACTTTATAAAGTTATCAGTCGGTTGAATTTGTTTTATACATGGGAATTCGAGTCTTTAAATAATCGGTGGTTTACTTGTAGTACAGAAAGTCTCCGCTGGAATGGTCACTTAGTTATAAGTGTAGATTACAAGAGCTTAAAACTGCATCAATCTTCTGTACGTAGTATATTAAATTACTGCGCGCAGAGAGACAGTAAATCATTCTCCGCGTGCCCCGTAGGCGAGCAGAACGGGAAGAACGCCTAATTCGAAGTAAGTTCTGCCACGTACTTCACACTGGTCTGCAGGTATGGATGAAGATGTCGACCCAGATCTTGCGTCAGGTGTTTGGTTATTTGGGCTGCGACACTCCACACCGCTTTCGTGGCCCGTGCACCTGTATGTTGCCGGACAGCCGGTGTCTCCAAGCTTTCACGGCAAACCGGCTTGGTGACGTGTCGTTAATAAACACACTTCCACCTTTCAGCTACTCGCTTACTTTAAGCGCAAAAAATTTGAATTCTCTCCGTATATTTCGTTCCTTCCTCCTGCCGCTTCTAGAAAACCCCTCACCAGACTCAATAAATTTCACGACAATATATGGCCATCGCGTTTTTTCATTTTTTATGCAACAGTTTTCCGTTCAGTATCCTCTCGTGACCATATTTGGAAGTGTAGTATCACATGTGACAACAGAAGCAACTGTGTCAGACACCGTGCTGTGTGTAGGAACTAAGGACGTTACCACTTACTTAAGGAAAGCAAACATTATCATTGCATTATTTTCTGATTTTTATTTTCTCAGTTGTGTCATACCTCTGTACGCGAGAGTTCCACACTCCTAAACATCCCTAGGTCCACTGTTTCCGATGTAATAGTGAAGTGGAAACGTGAAGGCATACACACAGCACAAAAGCGCACAGGCCGACCTCGTGTGTTGACTGACAGAGACCGCCGACAGTTGAGAAGGGTCGTAATGTGTAATACACAGACATCTATCTAGACCATCACACAGGAAATCCAAACTGCATCAGGATCCACTGCAAGTACTATGTTAGGCGGGAGGTGAAAAAACTTGGATTTCATGGTCGAGCGGCTGCTCATAAGCCACACAACAAGCCGGTAACTGCCAAACGACGCCTCGCTTGGTGTAAGGAGAGTAAACAATGGACGATTGAACAGTGGAAAAACGTTGTGTGGAGTGACGAATCACGGTACACAATGTGGCGATCCGACGGCTGGTTGTGGGTATGGCGAATGCCCGGTGAACGTCATCTGCCAGCGTCTGTAGTGCCAAAAGTAATACTCGGAGGCGGTGGTGTTATGGGTATGGTCGTGTTTTTCACGGAGAGGGCTAGCACCCCTTGCTGTTTTGCGTGGTACTATCACAGCACAGGCCTATATTGATGTTTTAGGCACCTTCTTGCTCCCAACTGTTGAAGAGCAATTTGGGGATGGCGACTGCATCTTCCCTCATGATCGAGCATCTGTTCATAATGCACGGACTGTGGCGGAGTGGTTACCCGACAATAACATCCCTGTAATGAGCTGGCCTGCATAGAGTCCTGACCTGAATCCTATAGAACACCTCTGGGATGTTTTGGAACGCCGACTTCGTGCCAGGGTTCACCGACCGATATCGATACCTCTCCTCAGTGCAGCACTCCGTGAAGAATGGGCTGCCATTCCCCAAGAAACCTTCTAGCACCTGATTGAACGTATGCCTGCGAGAGTGGAAGCTGTCATCTAGGCTATGCGTGGGCCGACATCATACTGAATTCCAGCGTTACCGATGGAGGGCGCCACGAACTTGTAAGTCATATTCAGCCAGGTATCCGGATACTTTTGATCACATAGCGTATATGAGAAAAAGTACCACCACTGGTGTTTCCTAAGAATGTCTTTATTGTATAGCACGACTAGTTTCGGCGGCCGATTATCGACATTCATTGCCGAAAGAGTATTTGATTTCCTTGGCGCATTTACTGTGGGATCATTGTTTAGTTAACCATCACACGTGGCCTATCTGTCATGAGGAGTCTGCACTCGACGCCATATCGTGGTGTTGGAGACAGTATAGACTCGTGATGACAGCTACCCCACGTGTGATGGTTAACAATTATCTCTCAGTAAATGCGCCGAGGAAATGAAATACGCTTTCGCTAGTGGGTCTGAGGATGACAGTAATGTGCCTCCGAAACTTGTCGTGTGATAAAGACATTCTCAGGATACACCAGTGGTGGTCCTTTTTTCATACGATATAATTTTGTAGGTAGATTGAGTGGTATGTGGACGTACTATCTGCAAAATGTGTTGCGTAGAGGGTTGTTCACTCGCAGAGGGCTTTTGTGAGAAATACGTGCCATGTGAACAGCGCCGAGAATTAGCTTGGCGGCAGTGTCCTAGAGGAGTAAGATTCTAGCCTCCAGAATCATTCCTCCGCTTACTCCACACTCTTATGCATCACGAACGTGGTCATATACATTTGTTTTCCATTCCACTAAAGCCATTAAAGTGCATCTGCAGCCCGACGCTCTTCCATTGCAATCTCTTCCTTCACACGCAGAACTACGACTAAAAAACTCTCGGAAAGTGATTACTGAGCATTCACCGACTCTCTTACTCTGCTATATGTAAACGCTTCCGACATCTGCTCTCGGAAAATTCTCAGATGCTTACAGAAAGTGCTCGCAAGTAATTGTCAGATAGTACCTAGCAGCGAAAATCCTTTCCTAGTCTAAATATTCTGCGAACACTATCGGAGACTGTCTTAGAGCAAAAAAAAAACCAACCTCACATTCTCATGTATTGCACCCCTG
Source organism: Schistocerca cancellata (assembly GCF_023864275.1). Lineage (NCBI taxonomy): Eukaryota > Metazoa > Arthropoda > Insecta > Orthoptera > Acrididae > Schistocerca > Schistocerca cancellata. Next base: position 207,358,328 of record NC_064635.1, read on the forward strand.
ATTGTGCTAAACCCTAACGTAAGATTATACGTGTTAATGAGTAGATTTTGAATTTATAAATTCGATCAGTAAATGTATGGTTTAGTCAGAATCAGATTTTTATTATCCCCGAAAGCTGTTAGACGCCAACGGCCTTGCCGCAATGGTTACACCGGTTCCCGTCAGATCACCGAAGTTAAGCGCTGTCGGGCTTGGCCAGCACTTGGATGGGTCACCGACCGTACCTGCTGTCGGGCAAGCGGCGTGCACTCAGCCCTTGTGAGGCCAATTGAGGAGCTGCCTGTTCGATGACTGACAACGACCGGGAGAGCGCTGAGCTGACCACATGCTCCTCCGCATCCGGGGACTCTTGCGGGCTGAGGATGACACGGCGGCCGGTCGGTCCAGTTGGGCCTACAAGACCTGTGTGTGTGTGTGTGTGTGTGTGTTGTACTCTATATGAAAATCACTAACTGTGCTGTGTGAAGTCTGTGGCTGGTTGGCATTGTTGGAATAGTCGCTATTGTAGTGTTGGACAGTTAGCTGTGAACAGCGCGTAGCGTTGCGCAGTGGGAGGTGAGCCGGCAGCAGTGGTGGATGTGGGGAGAGAGATGGCGGAGTTTTCAGAGCGGATGATCTGGACGTTTGTCCATCAGAGACAGTAAATTTGTTAGACTGGATGTCAGGAACTAATATACAGGGTGATTCAAAAAGAATACCACAACTTTAGGAATTTAAAACTCTGCAACGACAAAAGGCAGAGCTAAGCACTATCTGTCGGCGAATTAAGGGAGCTATAAAGTTTCATTTAGTTGTACATTTGTTCGCTTAAGGCGCTGTTGACTAGGCGTCAGCGTCAGTTGATGCTAAGATGGCGACCGCTCAACAGAAAGCTTTTTGTGTTATCGAGTACGGCAGAAGTGAATCGACGAGAATCCGCGGGAAACAACTCAGCATGAACGTGACTCGCCTAAGGTGAACGTTTTCTGTGCCATTTCAGCCAATAAGGTTTTTGGTCCCTTTTTCTTCGAAGGTGCTACTGTAACTGGACTACAGTATCTGGAGATGTTAGAGAATTGGCTGTTCCCTCAGTTCGAACAAGAAGCACAACAATTCATATTTCAGCAGGATGGAGCGCCACCACATTGGCACTTATCTGTCCGTAACTACCTGAACGTCAACTACCCGAGGCGATGGATCGGCCGCCAGGCAGCCCGTGACAGAGCACTTCATCACTGGCCTCCAAGAAGCCCTGATCTTACCCCCTGCGATTTTTTCTTATGGGGGTATGTTAAGGATATGATGTTTCGGCCACCTCTCCCAGCCACCATTGATGATTTGAAACGAGAAATAACAGCAGCTATCCAAACTGTTACGCCTGATATGCTACAGAGAGTGTGGAACGAGTTGGAGTATCGGGTTGATATTGCTCGAGTGTCTGGAGGGGGCCATATTGAACATCTCTGAACTTGTTTTTGAGTGAAAAAAAACTTTTTTAAATACTCTTTGTAATGATGTATAACAGAAGGTTATATTATGTTTCTTTCATTAAATACACATTTTTAAAGTTGTGGTATTCTTTTTGAATCATATATATATATATATGACTTATATATATATATATATATATATATATATATATATATGACTTTTGAACACTATTAAGGTAAAGACATTGTTTGTTCTCTATCAAAATCTTTCATTTGCTAACTACGCCTATCAGTAGTTAGTGCCTTCAGTAGTTAGAATCTTTTATTTAGCTGGCAGTAGTGGCGCTCGCTGTATTGCAGTAGTTCGTGTAACGAAGATTTTTGTGAGGTGAGTGATTCATGAAAGGTATAGGTTATTGTTAGTCAGGGCCATTCTTTTGTAGGGATTTTTGAAAGTGAGATTGCGTTGCGCTAAAAATATTGTGTGTCAGTTTAGTGTTGGTCAGAATAAGGAAAGAGAGAAATATCTGAGTACGTTCAGCTCTGCTCAGCTGTTTGAAAATCAAATAACGTAAGAGGTTTATCAGCACAGTAATTCATTATTTTTTCTAAGGGGACGTTTCAGAGTGTGTGTGTGTGTGTGTGTGTCACAGGGAAGCTAAAACTGGGAAAAACCGACCGGTTAAAACCAATTCGTAATAAGCGATATTTTCCGGTATCTGTTTGGTCTCGGTTATGGCAGGTGTTTTTTATATTTTGCTAATAACGGTAATATCAGTTAGCCATAGCAGCAGAGCCAAAATTTTTAGCTTTTAAATAAACCTTTTTTTTTAAAAAAAAGGTAAAATTTGCCATAGTTCGAAATATTGCGTTATTATACAAAATGGGATAACGGAAAAGTGCTTTTTTAATAACAATGTCTACAGAAAAGAGCAACAAACAGATGCAATAAGAACTGATACACCGTGGCTGAGGCGGTACAGTGAGGTGACAAAAGCCGAGGTACCTCCTAATTTCGTGTCGGACCTCCTTTTCCCGGCGTAGTGCGGCAGCTCGACGTGACGTAGAGTCAACAGGTCGCCGGAAGTCCCGTGCAGAAATGAGTCATTCTGTCTGTATAGCCGTTCATAATTGCGCGAATGTTACCGGCGCAGCATTTTGCGCACTAACTCATCTCTAGACTACGTCCCATAAACAATCGATGGGATTCACGTCGCCCCACCTGGGAGGCCAAATCATTCGGTCGAATTTTCCAGAATGTTCTCCAAGCCAGTCGCGAACAATGGTGACATGGCGCATAGCCATCCATAAAAATTTCGTCATTCTTTGCAAACCTGAGGACCACGATGGACTGCAAATGGTCTCCAAGTAGACGAACGTAAACATTTCCAGGCAATGATCGGTTCAGCTGGACCAGAGGACCCATTCCATTCCATGCAGACACAGCCCACCAGCAGTTTGCACAGTGCCTTGTTGACATCTTGGGTCGATGTCTGCGCCACTCTCGACCCTTACTGTCACCTCTTACCAACTGAAACCGTTACTGACCTGACACGGCCACACTTCTCCAAACGTCTGGGGTCCAACTGATATAGTCACAAGTCGAGAAGAGATGCTGCAGGCGATGTCGTCATGTTGGCAAAGGCACTCGGCCCGTCGTCTCCTGTCATAGCCTGTTATCGCCAAATTTTCGCGGCACAGCCCTAAGGGGCTTCTGCGGTTATTTCAAGCAGTGTTGCTTGTCTGTTAGCACTGACAACCTTACGCAAACGTCGCTGGTGTCGGTTGTTAAGTGAAGACCGTCGGCCATTGCTTGGTTCGTGATGAGAGGTAATGTCTGAAGTCTAGTATTCTCGGCACTCTCTTGATACTGTACATGTAGGAATACTGCATTCCATAACGTTTTTCGAAACGGAATGTCCCATGCGTCTGGAACTACCCGTCATTCCATGTTCAAAGTCTGTTAGTTCCCGTTGTGCGGCCATAATCACATCGAAAACTATTTCACACGAATCACCTGAGTACGAATGACAGGTCCGCCAATGCACTGCCCTTTCATACCTCGTGTACGCCACTCTACTGCCATCTGTATACAGGGTGAAAAGTATTTAAACCGGCCACTCTGGGCGGTTCTAGGCGACACCAAAACAAATATTTTTCTCTAATGTCATTTTTTCCTATGAGGATTATTTAAACCGGTGGAGGCAGTATTACACTCTTCAGTTGTTAGAGGCCGTATTACGATCTTCAGTTGTAGGCAGCTGCTGTCCACCAGTGTGGTAGTGCATTGTCTCTGTTTACTAATGGAGCGATCCACCTGGAGTGAGTACACTGATATGGTTGGTGCGTACTACGTAGCGCACCACAACGGACGAGCTGTACAGCGGGCTTATCAACAACAATATCCTAATCGCCGTATGCCGCATCATACGACCTTTCCTGCTGTGTACCAACGTCTGCGTGAGACCGGGTCATTTAGCAGATTACGTGGACATGGACGCCGTCGCACGGTAAGAACGCTGCAATTTGAGGAAGCTGTCTTGCAGCATGTGGAGCGGGATCCTTCAATCAGCACTCGTGCAATTGCACGTAACATGGGGACGAATCAGTCGAATGTATGAACATTCCTTCGAGAGCAATTGTTACGTCCATTTCAGTTACAGCGTGTCCACAACCTGGAACCAGTTGATTATCCACCCAGAGTACAGTTTTCGCAGTGATATCTGGAACAGAGTGAAATGCATTCTACATTTTCATCCTCCGTGTTGTTTACCGATGAAGCAACGTTCTTGCGTGGTGGTGTCTTCAACATGCTTAATTCGCATGTTTCGAGTGAGGATAACCCACATGCCGCAGTTACTAGCGCTCATCAAATGCGGTTCTTCGTTAATGTGTGGATCGGTGTTGTTGAGGACTGTGATTGGGCCGTATCTGCTACCTACGCCATTAAATGGCAGGCACTATTACTATTTTCTCGCCAGAGAATTGCCAGAATTCGTGGAAGACGTCCCGCTCCCTACAAGACAACGCATGTGTTTTCAACATGACGGGTCGTCGGCACATTTCAGTCGTCGTGTGGTGGTGGTGGTGGTTAGTGCTTAACGTCCCGTCGACAACGAGGTCATTAGAGACGGAGCTCATGCTGGGGTTAGGGAAGGATTGGGAAGGAAATCGGCCGTGCCATTTCAAAGGAACCATCCCGGCATTTGCCTGAAGCGATTTAGGGAAATCACGGAAAACCTAAATCAGGATGGCAGGAGACGGGATTGAACCGCCGTCCTCCCGAATGTCGTCGTATGCGTCGATGGAGGTCAATGGAGGCATTTTTGAAAATGTACTGTAATTGAAATTGGGTCGTGTTAATGTGTTGTCTCTCGGTCATAAAAAATGGAAAAGTGTTTGTTGGTTTAAGGGGGGTAGGACGTCAAACGGGCCGACTTCGAGAAGGAGAGGCACCACAGGACATTTTAATTTGCACTGTCTATACTTTTACAAATAAATTCATAAAACTTTGTCAGCATGACCAGGAAGGATTCAGGATTCACACTCATAGCAGTGGAAGTTCAAAAACACTAAAAAATAATATTTTTAAATGTGAAATTTCATGGTTTTTTCACTTACTGTTGGCTGCATTTGTTGCTATAGGTACAGTTTTCCTCATAAGTAAGAGAGATTCTTCGATGAATTTTGCACAGCTTACAAACCATACTTAGAGGTGTATGAAACTCTAGAATTTATTTAATCTATGGAAAAATGAATGGGCTGTTACGTCTTAAACTTCGTGTTTAGAGAAAACTCGAACTTTATAGTTAATTATCTCAATTTTTACCACAGTTTTTAACAGATTTGGGAAATTGTAGAGTTTCACACACTTGTAAGTATGGTTTGTATGCTGTGCAAAAATCATCGAAGAATCTATCTTACTTACGAAGAAAAGTGTACCTACAGCAACAAATGCAGCCAATACCAAGTAAAAAAACGATGAAATTTCACATGTAAAAAAATTTGTTTTGTTATGTTTTTGAACTTCCTCTGCTAAGAGGTTCAAATGGTTCAAATGGCTCTGAGCACTATGGGACTTAACATCTATGGTCATCAGTCCTCTCTGCTATAAGTGTGAATCCTGAATCCTTCCTGGTCATGCTAACAAAGTTTTATGAATTTATTTGTAAAATTATAGACAGTGTAAATTAAAATGTCCTGTGGTGCCTCTCCTGCTCGAAGTCGGCCCGTTTGACGTCCTATCTCCCTTAATTAATTTGCCGCCAGAGAAATCTTCCTCTACCGGTTTAAATATTCCTCATAGGAAAAAATGTTATTAGGGAAAAATGTTTTTTTTTATGTCCCCTAGAACCTCCCTGACTTTCTCGGTTTAAATACTTGTCACCCTGTATATGTGTGTTGTGCACATAGTTCCGCGTAGTCAGCGCGTACACAACTTCCCCACTAGAGCGCGCCCCGCTAAGCACAACAGTGCAGGTGCAGCGCTCGTCCGTCTCCGCACTACGAGATGGCGCTGTCTCAGAGACGGACCAAATTCTGCTTCCGCCGATCCGCGTTTTAATATGTAACGCAGCCAATGATATTGCTGCTAACGTAGAACCTTTTCTCCTCGCGGATCACACTCGCGCAGTGATACCTGAACGCGCGAGGTATTATAACGAGTGTACAGACCTCCGATTAGTGAGTCTGCGTCAGTCTGCATTAGTCTGCATTAATCTGTAGTCAAATTTCAGTCTGCGCCTTATAAGATTATCATATTCCTGTACACAGCCATGAAGAGAAATGTATAGACACTTTGCCAAGTATCAGAGATGTGTGAGAATAAGATTAACGTACCAAGACCAAAGGAACTTCAGATCGTCAATTGTAAATAGCATCCAGAACCAAGTTAAGTTATTTCTATGCTTTTTATTATTTTAATAAAAGTGTGTGAAAATTAATCAAGTTCTGTTTAAAGTTGGTCACCGTCAATCTGCTACTCTGAGCGTGCAAGTGGCATTTCTATCGTGTGACCTAACGGCAGAAGATAAACACGCCACGATAAGACCACGAGAATTATTGCTGACACTCGCCTACTTCGTTAGAGCGACAAGTCAAATAATCTGATGGTGTGCGTACCGAAGGTCTTACAGTACGCACACCTCAATGTGCATGCCTCCATCCCGTGGAAGTACTCGTCTCTAATTTCAAGTCCTGCACAGCCATTTCTTAAATATTTCAACCTATAGTACACACGCTAGTAATTCAGCTTAACTTAAGCACACGGAAGTATTTCAACTTATTGCTACACGTGGTTTCATTGTGACCGTTGGTCACTTCCGAAGATTACTACGATCCCATTAATATTACCTGCCTGACATTTAATTCTCCCCACAAAAGTTCCTGAAATAGAGAAATTATTATTCCAAACTACTCTTAAATATTCCACATGCATACTATGTCTCCACTCTTTTGTCTTTACGGAGCACACCTAAGGCAGGACTTAACAACACAAGATCCAGCGGCAGAGTGCTGAAACATGGCCGTTCTTCAGGTTCTCTCGCACCTCTGCCGAAGTGGGGGAGCACCTTGCCTCAGTGTAGATCGACAACCCGGAACTTGTGGTTTGCGGATACAGCTGTGAGATGTGTGTGTGTGGTGTTGCAGGCCTGTGGGCGGTGGTGAACACGTCGGGGTCGTGCTGCCGCGGCCGCCTCGACGCGCAGGGCTCGGCGCAGTGGGAGCAGGTGCTGCGGCTCAACGTGGTGGGCGCCCTGAGGACGGCCAGGGCGTTCCTGCCGCTGCTCAGGCAGGCCAAGGGTGAGTGGCGAGCACCCGCCCGCGTCTGCAGGGCCCGATGGCACCACTGAAACAGTCAGGATCCTTATGACGCTAGGATTTGATTAATTTTGCTTTACTGAAAACCTACTGAATAAGACTGACGATTCCAGAATGAGATTTTCACTCTGCAGCGGAGTGTGCGCTGATATAAAACTTCCTGGCAGAGAAAAACTGTGTGCCCGACCGAGACTCGAACTCGGGACCTTTGCCTTTCGCGGGCAAGTGCTCTACCATCTGAGCTACCGACGCACGACTCACGCCCGCTACTCACAGCTGTACTTCTGCCAGTATCTCGTCTCCTACCTTCCAAACTTTACAGAAGCTCTCCTGCGAACCTTGCAGAACTAACACTCCTGAAAGAAAGGATACTGCGGAGAGATGGCTTAGCCACAGCCTGGGGGATGTTTCCAGAATGAGATTTCCACTCTCAGATGGTAGAGCATTTGCCCGCGGAAGGCAAAGTTCCCGAGTTCGAGTCTCGGTCGGGCACACAGTTTTAATCTGCCAGGAAGTTTCATATCAGCGTACACTCCGCTGCAGTGTGTCCACATAGCATCTTTTCTTTATTTGTGTGTGAGGAATGTTTCCTGGAAGTTTGGCCGTACCTTTTTGTAACACCCTGTATGTACCTGTGTATTTTGCCATATGCCACTCCTCTGCAGAAAGTCGTGGGTGTTGTGCGACAGGTCGCCTGGTGACGGTGGGAGCGAGTCCGCCGGGAGCCGGGCTGGCGGCGACGACGGCGGCGCGGTACGCGGTGGAGGGTGCTAGCGCCGCGCTGCGCCGCGAGCTGGCCCCCCTGGGCGTCGCCGTGGTGACGCTGCGGCCCGAGCCGCGCGCGCCCGGCCTGCCCGCCGAGATGCTGTTCGCCGCGCCCAGGTCAGCCCCGCCTCCCTACCCGCCTGCAGGGCTGTCCGCGGCTATAGTCCGCGCAGGGCGCGCTGGCGGCTGCGCAGCCCGGAGCGCTGGGCGAGTTCATTCGTTCGTTCGGAAGGGGAGGCCGACGTTGTTCGCCAGTTTTCAGCCGGTTGTGCTCACAGAATCGAGACGCTCCCCCTGCAGTTAGTCTCGAACCATAGTACAGAAAGAACTTCAGTGTTTCCTTTATTATATCTTCATATGTCAGCTTCGTGACGGCATGCCCATCATTTCATTAATGGTCACAGTTATTGTGATATTTGCATTTAACCAAGACACAGCGCGAAATTCGAAAAAGTTTTAAATGAAAACTAGGGGTTGCTACGATTTTAAGTACACTACTGACCATTTAAATTGCTACACCAAGAAGAAATGCAGATGATGAACGGGTATTCATTGGATAAATACACTCCTGGAAATGGAAAAAAGAACACATTGACACCGGTGTGTCAGACCCACCATACTTGCTCCGGACACTGCGAGAGGTCTGTACAAGCAATGATCACACGCACGGCACAGCGGACACACCAGGAACCGCGGTGTTGGCCGTCGAATGGCGCTAGCTGCGCAGCATTTGTGCACCGCCGCCGTCAGTGTCAGCCAGTTTGCCGTGGCATACGGAGCTCCATCGCAGTCTTTAACACTGGTAGCATGCCGCGACAGCGTGGACGTGAACCGTATGTGCAGTTGACGGACTTTGAGCGAGGGCGTATAGTGGGCATGCGGGAGGCCGGGTGGACGTACCGCCGAATTGCTCAACACGTGGGGCGTGAGGTCTCCACAATACATCGATGTTGTCGCCAGTGGTCGGCGGAAGGTGCACGTGCCCGTCGACCTGGGACCGGACCACAGCGACGCACGGATGCACGCCAAGACCGTAGGATCCTACGCAGTGCCGTAGGGGACCGCACCGCCACTTCCCAGCAAATTAGGGACACTGTTGCTCCTGGGGTATCGGCGAGGACCATCCGCATTCGTCTCCACGAAGCTGGGCTACGGTCCCGCACACCGTTAGGCCGTCTTCCGCTCACGCCCCAACATCGTGCAGCCCGCCTCCAGTGGTGTCGCGACAGGCGTGAATGGAGGGGCGAATGGAGACGTCTCGTCTTCAGCGATGACAGTCGCTTCTGCCTTGGTGCCAATGATGGTCGTATGCGTGTTTGGCGCCGTGCAGGTGAGCGCCACAATCAGGACTGCATACGACCGAGACACACAGGGCCAACACCCGGCATCGTGGTGTGGGGAGCGATCTCCTACACTGGCCGTACACCACTGGTGATCGTCGAGGGGACACTGAATACTGCACGGTACATCCAAACCGTCATCGAACCCATCGTTCTACCATTCCTAGACCGGCAAGGGAACTTGCTGTTCCAACAGGACAATGCACGTCCGCATGTATCCCGTGCCACCCAACGTGCTCTAGAAGGTGTAAGTCAACTACCCTGGCCAGCAAGATCTCCGGATCTGTCCCCCATTGAGCATGTTTGGGACTGGATGAAGCGTCGTCTCACGCGGTCTGCACGTCCAGCACGAACGCTGGTCCAACTGAGGCGCCAGGTGGAAATGGCATGGCAAGCCGTTCCACAGGACTACATCCAGCATCTCTACGATCGTCTCCATGGGAGAATAGCAGCCTGCATTGCTGCGAAAGGTGGATATACACTGTACTAGTGCCGACATTGTGCATGCTCTGTTGCCTGTGTCTATGTGCCTGTGGTTCTGTCAGTGTGATCATGTGATGTATCTGACCCCAGGAATGTGTCAATAAAGTTTCCCCTTCCTGGGACAATGAATTCACGGTGTTCTTATTTCAATTTCCAGGAGTGTATATTATACTACAACTGACATGTGATTACATTTTCACACAGTTTGGGTACCTAGATCCTGAGAAATCAGTACCCAGAATAACCAGGTCTGGCCGTAATAACGGCCTCGATACGTCTGGGCATTGAGTCAAACAGAGCTCGGATGGCGTGTACAGGTACAGCTGCCCATGCAGCTTCAACACGATACCACAGTTCATCGAGAGTAGTGACTGGCGTATTGTGATGAGCCAGTTGCTCGGACTCCGTTGACCAGACGTTTTCAATTGGTGAGAGATCTGGAGAATGTGCTGGCCAAGGTAGCAGTCGAACATTTTCTGTATCCAGAAAGGCCCATACAGGACCTGCAACATGCAGTCGTGCATTATCCTGGTGAAATGTAGGGTTTTGCAGGGATCGAATGAAGGGTAGAGCCACGGCTCGTAACACATCTGAAATGTTACGTCCACTGTTCAAAATGCCGTCAATGCGAACAAGAGGTGACCGAGATGTGTAACCGATGGACCCCATACCATCACGCCGCGTGATACGCTAGCGATCGCGAATACACGCTTCCAATCTGCGTTCACCGCGATGTTGCCAAACACGGATGCGACCATCGTGATGCTGTAAACAGAACCGGGATTCATTCGAAAAAATGACGTTTTTGCCATTCGTGCACCCAGGTTCGTCTATGAGTACACCGTCGCAGGCGCTGCTGTCTGTGATGCAGCGTCAAGGGTAACCGCAAACATGGTCTCCGAGCTGATAGTCCATGCTGCTGCAAACGTCGTCGAAGTGTTCGTGCAGATGGTTGTTGTCTTGCAAACGTCCCCATCTGTTGACTCAGGGATCGAAACGTGGCTGCACGATCCGTTACAGTAGTGCGGATAAGACGCCTGTCATCTCGACTGCTAGTGATACGAGATTGTTGGGATCTAGCACGGCGTTCCGTATTACCCTCCTGAACCCACCGATTCCTTATTCTGCTCTCAGTCATTGGATCTCGACCAACACGAGCAGCATACGATAAATCGCAATCGCGATTGGCTACAATCCGACCTTTATCAAAGTCGGAAACGTGATGGCATCGTTTCTCCTCCTTACACGAGGCATCACAACAACGTTTCACCACGTAACGCCGGTCAACTGCGGTTTGTGTATGAGAAATCGATTGGAAACATTCCTCATGTCAGCACATTGTAGGTGTCGCCACCAGCGCCAACCTTGTGTGAATGCTCTGAAAAGCTAATCATTTGCATATCACAGCATCTTCTTCCTGTCGGTTAAATTTCGCGTCTGTAGCACGTCACCTTCGTGGTGTAGCAATTTTAATGGCCAGTAGTGTATAATGCATAATTCATCATATGTTGCTGCATATGAAATTTAGTTAACATACTGAACTTTTCTTTGGATGTGGATGGAGGTCTCTGTCACCAATCTCAAGAAAACTGGTTTTATGAGTCACACTAATTTGTGATTGTGCATGCCACTGATGAAACCAGAATGAAATGCCCATATCATTCATCATAGCTCGTAAGTGGTTTGAGATATCGAAACGAGATGACAGCATGCAAAGAGGGGAATATTTTTTCATATGGTTATTATACTAAACTTCGTTATCTACTGTTTCTCTCCGCTAACTATAGACTTTTTCGATCAAATAATCTAATTTTTTAAATTTGATAACTGGCGAAACAAGAAGTGCTCTCTGTTTTGCAACAACATTAGTAGACTAATTACACATTTCTTATTGCGCTGAGAATGTGTATTTTCGTAAGCTATCGAACATACTTGTCCTGAGTTCCTCACTTAATAAACTACTGTTTCAAAATTCTGGTACAGTTGCATCTGCATAGCATGTTAGTGAGGTGACAGTCTATAAACTCCGCCGTATTTTGGCAAGCGAAGTAAATTTTAACACTGCAGCAAGAGAAATGTAGATTTTACTCAAAATTTGCCACTCTTGACACTTCTCTGAAAGTTACAAGTAGTTAACAATTTAGACTAAATTAAATCATTGCTTTTGTTGTACTTTCAGCGCAATTCTTTTTAGATACTAACCGAAGTGGTGATGATGGTAGATCTTTGTGGGTCATCACCATGTAAGTGTGGGAATGGAGAGGCTCCGCTTAATATCTACAAAAGATGTGAGTGCAGGCTCCGGTTTAGAATGGCACTTCCCCTCCAGTGCTTGGCATTTCCGTACACTGCACCAGCTGCCTGGCCACAAACCTTCACCACTGCGACTGTCCACACTTGTCCAGCCAGCTGCGCATCTGCTGGCCACATTATTCCGTGCGCACATTACCTCTGGAATTTTAGAAGGAATCTAAAATGCATACAGAAAATGAAACTTCCTGGCAGATTAAAACTTTGTGCCCGACCGAGACTCGGTCCCGAGTTCGAGTCTCGGTCGGGCACACAGTTTTAATCTGCCAGGAAGTTTCATATCAGCGCACACTCCGCTGCAGAGTGAAAATCTCATTCTGCATACAGAAAATACCCACATGCCGTTTTAGACACCATCTCTCCAAGTTCTTTACTTGCATTACATATAAGCAATGTACACTGTCTAATCACCTATTCCTGATTAATATGAGATATGTCCACCCTTCGGCTTTATGATGGCTTCAACTCTGTTAGGGACACAATGTGCCTGAATATCCGTGCAGGAGTGTCATCCCAGTTTTCCTGAACAGACAGAAGCACAAGAGGTACTGATGTTGGACGCTGGGGTCTGGAGTGATGTCAACCTTCCAACCCATCCCAAAGGTGTTCCATTGGGTCCAGGTCAGGACTCTGGTCAGGCCTGTCCACTTCAAGGATGCTGTTGTCCACAAACCACTGCCTTGCAGATGTTCCTTTGTGACAGCGTGCACTATGATGCTGCTACAATCATCGCCTCTAAACCGTACATTTCCTGTACTCCATACACAGTTGTGTAAATTGCGTTCCTATTCTTCAGCATTCAGCATTTAGCGTTTTTTTCAAGAGAAATTAGGAGACCACACCCTAACAACGAAAAGCACTCCCATACCGTAACACTAGCATCTCTCTACTTTTAACTACTGACTCTACACATGATGGCAGCTAAAGTTTTCCAGACGTTCGCCAAACCAAAATGAGACAGTCGAGACGTGATGGTGCCTGAGTTTTCTTGAAACCACGAACGCCCAATTACAGCGCTGTTAAACGCGGTTCTTGCCAACCACGGTTCCTTCAGGCGTGCATGCATGTTCGAATTACAGTAAGTGTAAAAGCGCAGCTTAAAGACACATGGACGATGACATATGGAAGTTTTTGAGTGTAATCATTCTATTCTATAGTTGCGGGTTCCTCGTATTCGCAACTGATAATACATTTCCTGTATTCAATGAGTAGCTTCAGATGAAGGTGGTATAACTGAAGAATCTTGACACCATCTTCATCAGCGAATTCAGGCTATCAGGAATCCTACAGATAATGTTACACAGTTTCCTGAAGGTGTCCAACGTGAATAGTCTTATCAGTGTACAACAAAGTTGTACGAAGGTATCTGAACAAAGACCCATCTATGTAGAGAATCTGTGCATCTACCATAACTAGTCTGTATTGTGTTCAGTATTACTCTGTCAGTGTGCAGTAATTTTGGCCCTGGCAAGATAATTCCTCCTGCATGTGTCCCTTGCATATGACATTCTGCAGTCATAATCCACTGGTTACGCGACTGTTCAATGAATGTTTCAGCTTCCTCACTGGTGGTCATCTACATATTAGCAATCTCTTCAGTATGGTTGGCAGTCTAGATGAATTGGAAGTTAATGGTTGATATAAATACTTTTCTTCTCTCCCATAGGGATATCTTTTGCGTGGAATCTGATTGCATCAGGGTTGTGATTTGTTTCCATACCCTTTTCATTCTCTAGCGACCTCCGATCAGACTTATTTGTTACCTTACCCATTTCACTCCCTAACAACATCCTCTCAGTGTTATTTGTTACTTTACTTATTAAACATCCCAGCAGTATCGTTTGTTAGCTTACCAATTTCACTCCCTAATAACTTTTCACCAGTTGTTGTTGTGGTCTTCAGTCCTGAGACTGCTTTGATGCAGCTCTCCATGCTACTCTATCCTGTGCAAGCTTCTTCATCTCCCAGTACCTACTGCAACCTACATCCTTCTGAATCTGTTTAGTGTATTCATCTCTTGGTCTCCCCCTACGATTTTTACCCTCCACACTGCCCTCCAATACTAAATTGGTGATCCCTTGATACCTCAGAACATGTCCTACCAACCGATCCCTTCTTCTGGTCAAATTGTGCCACAAACTTCTCTTCTCCCCAATCCTATTCAATACTTCCTCATTAGTTATGTGATCTACCCATCTAATCTTCAGCATTCTTCTGTAGCACCACATTTCGAAAGCTTCTATTCTCTTCTTGTCCAAACTATTTATCGTCCATGTTTCACTTCCATACATGGCTACACTCCATACAAATACTTTCAGAAATGACTTCCTGACACTTAAATCTATGCTCGATGTTAACAGATTTCTCTTCTTCAGAAACGCTTTCCTTGCCATTGCCAGTCTACATTTTGTATCCTCTCTACTTCGACCATCATCAGTTACTTTGCTCCCCAAATAGCAAAACTCCTTTACTACTTTAAGTGTCTCATTTCCTAATCTAATACCCTCAACATCACCCGACTTAATTCGACTACATTCCATTATCCTCGTTTTGTTTTTGTTGATGTTCATCTTATATCCTCCCTTCAAGACACCATCCATTCCGTTCAACAGCTCTTCCAAGTCCTTTGCTGTCTCTGACAGAATTACAATGTCATCGGCGGACCTCAAAGTTTTTACTTCTTCTCCATGAATTTTAATGCCTACTCCGAATTTTTCTTTTGTTTCCTTTACTGCTTGCTCAATATACAGATTGAATAACATCGGGGAGAGGCTACAACCCTGTCTCACTCCTTTCGCAACCACTGCTTCCCTTTCATGCCCATCGACTCTTATAACTGCCATCTGGTTTCTGTACAAATTGTAAATAGCCTTTCGCTCCCTGTACTTTACCCCTGCCACCTTCAGAATTTGAAAGAGAGTATTCCAGTCAACATTGTCAAAAGCTTTCTCTAAGTCTACAAATGCTAGAAACGTAGGTTTGCCTTTTCTTAATCTTTCTTCTAAGATAAGTCGTAAGATCAGTATTGCCTCACGTGTTCCAGTATTTCTACGGAATCCAAACTGATCTTCCCCGAGGTCGGCTTTACTAGTTTTTCCATTCGTCTGTAAAGAATTCGTGTTAGTATTTTGCAGCTGTGGCTTATTAAACTGATTGTTCGGTAATTTTCACATCTGTCAACACCTGCTTTCTTTGGGATTGGAATTATTATATTGTTCTTGAAGTCTGAGGGTATTTCGCCTGTCATCAGTATGATTTGTTATTTTATTCATTTCACTCGCAAGTAACTTCCTGCCAGTATGGTCTGTTGTTCCCAATAACAGCCTGTCAGTATTATTTGTCACATTACCCATTCCACTGTCCAATAATTTTATATCAGCTGACTCTGTCCTATGCCACAGCCTCCCTCGCCAGATTCGCCGGGAAGGAGACGCCGTGGTGGACATCCAGCCAGCAGAGTACAAGTACAAGGAGAGCGACTTCTCGGTGCTGACGCCGCACGCCATGAGGATCCTGGAAGAGGCCATCAGCGCGCCCAAGCCCCGGGACACCTACCAGCTGAGCTCGCGCCGCAAGTTCCCCAGCCTCGGCGGTTTGGTCACCGTACTGAAGAAGAAGATCAGCAGCCACAGATACAAGCCGCAGATCATGTAGGCCCCCAGTGCCGGAGGGCTTGGGATAGGGAGGGCCAAAGCAACACTCCACAGACAATGGGCATGTAGTCTAGACGCCAGTCATACTTGGGAAGACGTTTCACTACAGCATTTCTCACCAGAAAAAAATTTCTTGATGGTAATTCCTTACCTACTTCACAAAAGTACTGATAACTTAAAATATGTCCGAATGACAACATACTGCCGCTCTGACCAACATTTCAGGTATTAAAATAGCACTTTATTTTGTTTCTGTTACTGCACAGATTAAGCCATGAAGCCAATTTGATATGACTGTATATAAAAACATTTCCAAGAGGACCATACAGTGAAACTTCATTCATTCAGCCTAACTGATATGAGCTGAAAGTCCTTTTTGTTGAGTTGAAAATCTTCAGGTGGTTATCAACAGCCGATATATTGGAAAAAATCCTTCTTTTGTGGGTACAGCCGTACAATTTTATTTATTCTCTACAGGTTTTTAGCACTGGCTACCATCTTCAAAGCAGTTAATAATATACAACAATTGGTAAAAACACATGTTTTCTAAATACAACAACATCAAGTATAACGTGTGGCAAATTATCACATTGCTTATTTCACTGAATATCCACTGCAGTAGATTTATACAACAAAAGTTTGCCAACATGTACACATTTGATCTTAACACCAAATAATCACCACATGTTCAGTCATACCAGGATCTGTATCCATGCTCTGAATGAGCTTGTGGTAGTTAACTGCTATTAAGATGGAGCATGTACATGTTATCACATTTCGACGATTTAAATGTACTATATGTGAATATGGCAGCCAGTAGCAAAACTCACAGAGAATAAATAAAATTTACAGTGTATTGTTGAGTTGAAAGTGTGTATTGTTGAACTGAAAGTGTGTATTGTTGAGTTGAAAGTGTGTATTGTTGAGTTGAAAGTGAGTATTGTTGAGTTGAAAGTGTGTATTGTTGACCTGAAAGCCTGTATTGTTGACCTGAAAGCCTGTATTGTTGACCTGAAAGCCTGTATTATTGTGATGAAAGCCTGTATTATTGAAAGTCCATAGTGATGAAAGTCCGTATTATAGAATTCTTCTCCAAAATAGTTATTCGTACCTACATTTCGGAATATACAGTGATGTTGTGGTGAAATAAAAGATTAACTGTGTTTTCTGCTGACATGTTGAGTGGACTTCCAAAACGAGCCAGTGTCATCTCTCTTGTGGACCTGAGCCAAAGACAAGTTTCCCTCTACTATAACATATATTCGTTATTTATGGAATGGTTCAACATTTACGACATCTTAACCTATGCTTATACCCACACACTTTTCTGTTAGAAATATTGTGCCGATATTGGAATCTGAATAGTCATTCAGTACTATTCTGGAAACCCGTTTGGTCGAATTTATCTGAAAACCTAGACCCCTCTCCTAGAGTATTGTTATTTGGTCCTGGTTTGCGCAGCATCATCAGTGGTGGTCAGTTTTGATCCAGTTGTCCTTTTTAATTTTGTGACTAGTACATCTTGTTTTACCACAAAATCGAAAGCTTTATGGCATTTTTTCCTTATGTCGTAAAAACTTGAGTTAGCAATCTCAGATTCTATCTTTACATTCTGGCACTCTGATTTTATCATCTAAACGTAACCATTTATATATTCTTAACATTTGTTCTGGTTACTGTATTCTACTGTTCGGTACTTTAACACTCTTTTAAGTGATCACATAGCTGTACTTTAACACAGCTCGTCATGTGGGCGTCAGCAAGCTTTGACTCTGTTGCCTGCTTATGAGCAGCAAAGATACAGACGCTATTCATTATCGGTCTCAGGTAAAGTAAACGGGAAGGGAGGATTTGTGTTCAACATTTCACAAGTAAAGAGTGTGGCGCCAATAATTGCTACAGTAAGGTGGCGATTCACTTTGCGATATAAAAGCCAGTCAGAGTTACCACTAATTCAAAATTAGAAAAATCCGAATGGCAATGGTTTTACTGTAATTAGGTTAGAGTACAAGCACTCATAACATCACAGAATGGCAAAAAAAAAAAAAAAAAAAAAAGCGAAGGGGGTTAGCCAGTCTTCACCATTAAAGACGTGATACCAAGCGTATCCT
The DNA here is from genome assembly GCF_023864275.1 of Schistocerca cancellata. Lineage (NCBI taxonomy): Eukaryota > Metazoa > Arthropoda > Insecta > Orthoptera > Acrididae > Schistocerca > Schistocerca cancellata. The sequence continues at coordinate 207,376,219 of NC_064635.1, forward strand.
GAACAGCAGTCACGTATTATTCCACTTAGCGCTATTAGAAAGCACTGGACTCTGTATAGCAATTTCTCGTTGTCTGTGAGGTAATAGTCATTTGAAAATGGCAATTCAGTCGAAACTGTGCAGTAATGAAAGCAATATAAAGAACTGTTTTAATCCTTCCAATGACAGTGTGCCAGAATATTGACATTCAGGCAATTTGTGGTGACAGTGGGCATTATTGCGACTCAGATTTAAAAGATATTGCATATCGTCGTATTTCGAGATATAACTTGAATGTGGGGAGCTGCTTTTGCAGATACACGACTCATTGATACCTCATCTACTGAACGCTTGTATAGCATCATACTCCATTTTACTTCCATAGTATTCTTTTTTTTACATTTGTATATAATGGATTGTGTATATACTGGGATTGTATGTCATTTATTGGCATGAGAATAACGTTTACGCATATAAAACACACGTAACTAATATTCAGAAGTTATAATCAACATTGTTTTTGGTGGCCAACAAAATCATTCACAACTGTGGAAAGACTAATAATTGATTAACATTAGATATATTTATATTATAATCAATTATATGTCAATTTTATATATCATATCATGTATGATAAACATATGTATATTAAAAGGTACTATTACATTCTTTCTGTAAATAACCCATATTACACTTGTTGAAAAGAGCACCTAGAATTTCGTCACATGTTATGAATGTGTAGTTGTAAATTTTGTACTAACAAAAATCATGTTGTTTGAAAATATATTGTGTCATTAAATATATAGTTTTTCATTGAATCCATTTTGCAGTAATAACTATCTCCTTTGTGAATAAATACGAAAAAGCTAAATGTGTAGTACATTATTATGTGCATGTGTCACTTAAAAAGACACCAAGAGCTGAATATGGTAACCTAAATGCATTCTTTTGCAACTTGAAGCGAAAAAACGATGAATTAATTGCACATACTTGGATCATCGAATTAAATGTATAAGCTGCAAATACGTTCCTTAAAAACAAAAGTTCAGAATATCATGTATCACACAAATGACACCATAAAAATTTCAAACATCACATGAAAACCTCACATTCGTATACTTCAGAGCTATAAAAGCTGTGTAGTTAACATTCTCAGATGTGCAGTTGCAAATATTAACAAAGCACCAACAAAATCTCTAAACAACGTATGCATTAAACACACCCAGACGCTACTATGCTAACTAAATAATAGGAAACACTGCAAATACTACAAAAAATGAAAGACTACATGTTATGTAGAGAATTTTATTAATCTCTCTTGATATATTGCATCAATGATGTCAAAGCAATAGTAAAGGTAGTAAAGGCCGACTTGACTATGTAAATCAACTCAACAATGACTGTGTTGTCTTCCATTCTAATCCAAGAAAACAATGAACATACAATGTTAAGCCACTTGGCAACATTTTAGAGATCAGTACTTACATCTAATTATTGACATAGACAAAGGTAAAGCTGCTGCCAATCCAAAAGTTGTTTTGAACAAAACTGTACTTCAATAGGGATGGTGCTATTGGAGGTGGTTTGCTGAAGATTTGTTCTGAATTACATAGTTATTCAGCCAGTCATAGGTTTCTACAGTTCAACATAAAGTCCAAACAACGGTCCAATTTGGCATTTTTTTCACAGGCACAAATCGTTCAAAATAAAAATGGTTCAAATGGCTCTTAGCCCTATGGGACTCAACATCTGAGCTCATCAGCCCCCAAGAACTAAGAACTACATAAACCTAACGAACCTAAGAACATCACACACATCCATGCCCGAGGCAGGATTCGAACCTGCAACTGTAGCGGTCGCGCGGTTCCAGACTGTAGCGCCTAGAACCGTTCGGTCACCCGGCCGGCTGCACAATTGTAAAAGAACCAATATGTTATGGAGAAAACAAACTCTGTGCGTGACTGAAGATTCAGCTCTGAATTTCAGCACTTGTAACCTAACATACTACAGACTGCTATGCAGCTAATTAAAAATTTTAATTACAAAATTAGTAACTGCCGATTAGTTGCCCAAGTTCAGAGATGATTGTAAATGAATGTAATAACTGAATAGATGAGTACATGGACTGATGACCACAGATGTTAAGTCCCATAGTGCTCAGATGAGTACATGCTTGAAAAAAAATCGTACCTTGGAAATACAAAATCAAGTACTGAAGTAAGTGCTTTATTAAATGAGCAGAAACAAAGATAGGAAAACTGTACATTGATACAAACATTCAAGAAAGAAGACAAACAATTAGTGTGTGTGTTTCAGCATATCTCTCTGGAATGCCTAGCGCAAATGCAGCAGAACTTGGTAGATAAGTGACTTAGAACCAAGATAGAATAACTATAGAGGTAAGTTTCACCAGCACCAGGGATGGAAAAGTGGTGACATATGAGAAGATTTCTGGAATGCACGGAGAACTTACAACTAAGCTCAGTACATATATAATGTACTATACGGAAAGTATGTACTGTTTGGGTGAGAAATGCCTGACATGTCATTATGAAGGGATGACATGAAAAAATTAATCGAAAACAAAATATATTAGTTTGTAATCCACAGTACTGGACTGCCTGGGGTGGTTGATGTCAGGCCCAATCATACACTGATCATCCAAAACGTGACCTGCTTAATTGCGATTTGGTGCACCACAGGAAGGCAATAAAGCAGTGATTCTGTGTAGCATGGAATCGATAGGTCCGTGGTAGGTTTTTGAGATGATTGTGGCACCAAATGTGTATGCACAGCTCAGAAAATTACCTAAATTGCAAGGCTGTGGTTCATAAACATGTATTTGGTGCCCAAGTGCATGCCAAATGTGTTGCAGCAGGCTCATATGAGGTGAATTTGATGACAAAAACATCAACGTTTCTTCACCATTGTGCTCTTCAAATTAGTAGTAGTAGTAGTAATAGCAGCTTTATTCATCTATAGATCTCTTTTTACAAAGATATAGGACATGTCAAAGTATTAACAAATTTAGATCAATTTAAAATAAGCTGATTCGTATACACATATATTTACAGACTTCTAGTTAGAGACAGTTATTAGATTTACTCCAGGTATACAACACTTTTTTTACAAATAAACTTATTAAATAATGTAATGCCACACTATTCACTCATATCTCACTATCAGTCACTGCACACTATACACACATTGTTTCATAACACTTCACTCACCACACAGGAACAAAACATAAAGTTATGTGCAATGTTGGATATTTTATAATCATTATTATCATTATTTATTTGTATAACATTTTTTTATCAAACCCTTACTCTGTTTTAGCTAAGTAATCCTTCAATGTATAAAATGTATTGCCCAACAGGTACTTTTTAGAGGCCTTTTTAAATAAGTGTATTTTTGCAATTTCTTTTTTAAGTAAGTGTATTTTTGCAATTTCTTTAATCTCTTTTGTTAATTTATTGTACAGTTTAATTCCTTGGTAGAAAATGCTGTTTTGAGTTTTATGTTTATTTTTTTCTTGGTAAATGTAAGTCGAGTTTATCTGTTGTTGTACGGTCATGGACAGAGCTGTTTGTGCAGTAATTACCAGTGTTATTTTTGATGTATTCAGCTGACTGATAAATGTATTCACAAGGAGCAGTTAAAATCCCCAGTCTTTTGAACAGATCTTTACAATGTGCTCGACTAGTATTTTTGTTTGTTATTCTTATGGCTCTTTTCTGGAGTTCGAAAATCGTGTTCAAAATGGTTCAAATGGCTCTGAGCACTTTGGGACTCAACTGCTGTGGTCATCAGTCCCCTAGAACTTAGAACTACTTAAACCTAACTAACCTAAGGACATCACACACATCCATGTGTGAGGCAGAATTCGAACTTATGGCCGTAGCGGTCGCGCGGTTCAAGACTGTAGCGCCTAGAACCGCTCGGTCACTCCGGCCGGCGGTTGTGTTCATATTTTTTATATTTGTTACCCAAAAAAGGATGCCATAGCTAAGAATTTAGTGTACATATGAATAATATGTAACTAAAAGACACTGCATGTTATACACTGATGATAGGATTCTAAGGGCATAACATGCTGATGACATTCTGCTTGCAAGTACCTTTGTGTGTTCACACCACTTCAACTGAGAATCAATATACATTCCTAGAAATTTTGCATTTGTTACACAGTCTACAGAGATGTCATCTAAATTTAATTTAATAGTGTCATTTTTCCTCTTCAGACTGAAATTCATGGTATTAGTTTACTTTATGTTCAATGTCACTTTATTGCTTATTGACTAATCATAAACTTCCTTGAGTGTTTCGTTTGCTTTCTGGGCAAGGAGTTCTCTTGTTTTCTCAGTGACTATAATATTGCTGTCATCAGCGAAAATTACAGGTAGTTACTCTGCTACAACAGAGATGGCCAAGAACACGGTTCGCAAGCCATGTCCTCGCATGAGTGCAACAGCACCTCGGCCAGTGTGGCCCCACCGCACCATGCTGTCTGAGCATGAGGGGGAAAACTCGGGGCACACCTCATTTAAACGCCAGTTCAGTCACACTGCGTATGATTCGGTTTTATATTTAATGTATCTCAACAAAACAGATAAAAGCAAACCAAATTTTCAATGTTGTTTAATTATTTTTGGCGCGCTGAAGACATACTAAAATGTTTAGTGCAATAAGTCCACTTGAAATGCGAGGTATTGTGGCGTTCGCTGTGTTATTCAGTGGTTTGGTATTTGACTAATTTGTAAATGAAAATGACAATCTTATTTCATTACATTGAGTAATTACTAAATAAATTTTCTCCCGGCTAAAGATTTGGTCAAGTTGCTAAAGAACTCCAAGTTCAAACGTTGTGTTAAAGTGTTGTGTGTAAGTTGTGTAAGTGTCACTAAATCACATTTCATACAACAGATTCTATACAACTATTGATTATGATGGAAATAGTTGTCTTCAGCAAAATGATCATTAAAACCACCGAATATCAGCCGTGCACAACACTGACGTATGTTACCCGAAACAATATTCTTCGCAACTGGTGCGTAATTAATTTTCGGCTCCATACATCAGTTTTTTATGAGGATCGTGCTATGAGCACTGTTTTTAAAGAACCAATCTGATTCGAATAATTTTCATTAAAATGAGTTCGGGACCACCGGTGCACATTTATTTTTACACATTTGTATTGCGTTCGGCATTTATGTGTGCAGAGTTGCGTAATTTGAATTTGCCGCTGAGATAATTGTTAAGATGGCAGCAGACAATTGATAGAGACTTTCTATTGTTAGACCAAATAAGTAACTATTTGAAATGCTTATTAAACTCTATAAACTCTACTTTCGTATTGTGCACTATTTAGACTTCATCAAGCAAACATTTGATTTGTTTCTAAGGAAAACACAGAAAAAACGCGATACAAATCGCTATCGCCAATGGCTGCCCTCCTTGCAGCGGAAAGAAATAATTAACACAGATAATGCTTACTGAGAGAGGAATTAAAGCTACAAATAATTATTCACTCATATTTATAATAATAATGAACTCTATTCTCAGGTAATAATTAACAAATAATTACAATCTCTTAAAAGACCTCAGTTTGGTATGCGTCCGCAACCTACAATAGCCAACCAACAAAAGGTAAAAACAAAGGAAGACAAACACAGATCATAAAAGGAATTTACAATTATCATTGTCTTTGTATGATACACATCGATATATCCAATTACATTATAGAATATTATATAAATAATTAATATTTATCATCGTTTTCACTATTTTTTTAATATGTCGAATAGATAATGTTTATAACTGTTACAGGCATAATTTCCTCTCGTCGCACTGTAGCTAAAATTTATCTCGTGAGTGTTACAGTATGCATTCCGGGGATGTTCTGATTTTCGTTCCTGCACTCCTTTTTCCTTCTTAAATTCAACAACAGCCAATTTCAAGTCGAAAAATCATATTGGTAAGCTCCTTGAATTAAACAACGTACTTTGAAGTAATACAGGATGAATCACCTAAAACTAGCACTGCAAATATTGCGGAAATGGAAAGTGTTATTGCTGTGCGGTTTTCACAGAATTGATTGCTAATCAGGGACTCGTATTGTTAGCCAATCAACAGTATTTAATAATACTTAGAGTCTGTATTTTTTGTAAAAAATTACACTTTTTAAATGGAACGATGCCTATTGACATGAACAAAAAGCCGGGTAAATTAAAACGTCAGTGGTGTTCGTAGCAGGATTCTAGTGCAAGTAGTTTATGAGATATCATACTTTGAAAAGTTCCCACACTGACTTTTTTCACAATACCTGTGGTTATACACACTAATGAACCACACAGGTGCACACCATAGTCGTGTGGATTGTGACCGGTAACGAGACAACTGACCATCAGTGTTCAAAATGACCACTGGCAGTGGCAACACACTCTTCCAATCTGGTGTGGAATGACTGCTGCACGTGTGCTAGTATTTCAGTGGAGACGTCGGAGCAGGTTACGTCGTTCCATATAACACGGTATAGCTAGCATGTTCTTACAAGCAGCATCTTTCAGCTTTTCCCATAGAAGTCTACATGCATCCAATCTGGTGAACAGGCCAGTTAGGATAAAGGTCCTCTGCATCCAATCCAACGATTTTGAAACTACACTCCTGGAAATTGAAATAAGAACACCGTGAATTCATTGTCCCAGGAAGGGGAAACTTTATTGACACATTCCTGGGGTCAGATACATCACATGATCACACTGACAGAACCACAGGCACATACACACAAGCAACAGAGCATGCACAATGTCGGCACTAGTACAGTGTATATCCACCTTTCGCAGCAATGCAGGCTGCTATTCTCCCATGGAGACGATCGTAGAGATGCTGGATGTAGTCCTGTGGAACGGCTTGCCATGCCATTTCCACCTGGCGCCTCAGTTGGACCAGCGTTCGTGCTGGACGTGCAGACCGCGTGAGACGACGCTTCATCCAGTCCCAAACATGCTCAAGGGGGGACAGACCCGGAGATCTTGCTGGCCAGGGTAGTTGACTTACACTTTCTAGAGCACGTTGGGTGGCACGGGATACATGCGGACGTGCATTGTCCTGTTGGAACAGCAAGTTCCCTTGCCGGTCTAGGAATGGTAGAACGATGGGTTCGATGACGGTTTGGATGTACCGTGCACTATTCAGTGTCCCCTCGACGATCACCAGTGGTGTACGGCCAGTGTAGGAGATCGCTCCCCACACCATGATGCCGGGTGTTGGCCCTGTGTGCCTCGGTCGTATGCAGTCCTGATTGTGGCGCTCACCTGCACGGCGCCAAACACGCATACGACCATCATTGGCACCAAGGCAGAAGCGACTCTCATCGCTGAAGACGACACGTCTCCATTCGTCCCTCCATTCACGCCTGTCGCGACACCACTGGAGGCGGGCTGCACGATGTTGGGGCGTGAGCGGAAGACGGCCTAACGGTGTGCGGGACCGTAGCCCAGCTTCATGGAGACGGTTGCGAATGGTCCTCGCCGATACCCCAGGAGCAACAGTGTCCCTAATTTGCTGGGAAGTGGCGGTGCGGTCCCCTACGGCACTGCGTAGGGTCCTACGGTCTTGGCGTGCATCCGTGCGTCGCTGCGGTCCGGTCCCAGGTCGACGGGCACGTGCACCTTCCGCCGACCACTGGCGACAACATCGATGTACTGTGGAGACCTCACGCCCCACGTGTTGAGCAATTCGGCGGTACGTCCACCCGGCCTCCCGCATGCCCACTATACGCCCTCGCTCAAAGTCCGTCAACTGCACATACGGTTCACGTCCACGCTGTCGCAGCATGCTACCAGTGTTAAAGACTGCGATGGAGCTCCGTATGCCACGGCAAACTGGCTGACATTGACGGCGGCGGTGCACAAATGCTGCGCAGCTAGCGCCATTCGACGGCCAACACCGCGGTTCCTGGTGTGTCCACTGTGCCGTGCGTGTGATCATTGCTTGTACAGCCCTCTCACAGTGTCCGGAGCAAGTATGGTGGGTCTGACACACCGGTGTCAATGTGTTCTTTTTTCCATTTCCAGGAGTGTATTCGTGAGGAGACGATGTAGTAGTTCGTGCACTATGGGCTGGACAGGCAACATGGTGGTACCAAAGGTTCCTCTTAGTCTGCAGAGGAATGTCTTCCAGCATCCATGCAAGATGGTCCATCAGGAGGCTGCGATCCTTGTGAAGCATAGGCCTATGAGCTGACGGTTCGCTATCCCACACCATATAATCCACTGCTCTGTATACATTTAGTATTTGTATTCTTGTTTTTAAAGTCCTGTGTCGTATATTTGCTTTCAAGGCATGTACTACATATTTTAAATAATAACTAACGCAATATGGTGGCTTAAGCCTTTTTAACCTTCGTCCGTGAAGCTGGTCAAAGACCGAAACAGGTAGATATTTGGGTTTATAGTAAAGACAGCTGATGGTTCAAATAAGCATTTTATACAATCCATGGACGCTGAAGTTTCACCTGACGAAGCCATCGGCGATTGTCAACAGACCAGTAGTGCATGTTTCGGCGGTTTACCGGCCATGATTGATAGATGTGGCTTCATCACTAAACAAAATACGTGATACATCTGGCATATCCTGTCTTAATGCACGTGTACAGGAATTGACACGCTTCTCACAATAGTTTCCATGCAGCTCTTGATGGAGAGATATGTGACACAGATGGATCCTGTGTCGTTGGAGAATGCGTGGGACACTCGCCTGACTCGTGCCACGTTCGGATCAACTGTAACAGCAGCAAAAACATTAATTTTCCCCTCCCTTGTCGTCACTTATTTCCTGCTGTTACGTTGTCTAGTTACTACACTACCATTTAGATGTAACTGGTCCAAGAGGCTGTTGGAATATCTTGCCGCATACGGCATACGAGAACGAACTGCACACTCTCCATACATCACGAGCACGTCGGCTTTTTCTGCAATGGGAAATGCTATCTTCCACTCACGACCTGCTGTTTGGACTGTCACACACTGACTGATTATCAAGTCGCATTGCACTCAAAGAACACACAAGCACGCTGTAAGCAAACATAACAGCACCGTACCTAGCGACTACGCAGGATGAAAGGCACAAACAAGTGTCGGTGTGGAAATTTTCAAAATACAATAGCTCTAAAACGAATCGCTCTAGAATCCTGTAACAACCACCACTGACATTCTAATTTACCCTACTTTTAGTTTGTTAACGTCAATAGGCATTGCTCCATTTAAAAAAAGAACACTTTCTAAGTATTATTACCATCTGTTGATTGGCTAACAATATGAGCCCCTGATTACCAGTCCATTCTGTGAAAATTGCACAACGATAACACTTTCGATTTGCACAGTACTTGCCATGCAAATTTAGGTGATACATTCTGTATGCAGTTAGTAGCTTACTAAATATATATATAGTCAAAAAAAGTGTTGCATCACCTGGGTACGCCCGCATCTCGTGGTCGTGCGGCAGCGTTCTCGCTTCCCACGCCCGGGTTCCCGGGTTCGATTCCCGGCGGGGTCAGGGATTTTCTCTGCCTCGTGATGGCTGGGTGTTGTGTGCTGTCCTTATGTTAGTTAGGTTTAAGTAGTTCTAAGTTCTAGCGGACTGATGACTTCCGATGTTAAGTCCCATAGTGCTCAGAGCCATTTCATTCACCTGGGTACCGAGAGTTCCGAAACCTGTACAGAAAATTGGAATAGAGGTCAAAATATACATCATTTTCGTCCTTTTCATTGCTCATGAAAATCACACATTGCATGTTGTACTGTTGTACCACCAAACAGCGAGACCTTCAGAGGTGGTGGTCCAGATTGCTGTACACACCGGTACCTCTAATACCCAGTAGCACGTCCTCTTGGATTGATGCATGCCTGTATTCGTCATGGCATAGTAACCAAAAGTTCATCAAGGCACTGTTGGTCCAGAGTGTCCCACTCCTCAACGGCGGTCCAGCGTAGATCCCTCAGGGTGGGTGGTGGGTCACGTAGTCCGTAAACAGACCTTTTTAATTATCCCAGGCATGTTGGATAGGGTTCATGTCTGGAGAACACGCTGGCCACTCTCGTCGAGCGATGTCGCTATCCTGAAGGAAGTCATTCACAAGACGTGCACGATGGAGGCGCGGATTGACCTCCACGAAGACGAATGCCTCGCCAACATGCTGCCGAAATGGTTGCACTATCGGTCAGAGGATGGCATTCACGTATCGTACAGCCGTTACGGCGCCTTCCATGATCACCAGCAGCGTACGTCGGCCCCATATAATGCCACCCCAAAACAGCAGGGAACCTCCACCTTTCTGCCCTCGCTGGGCAGTGTGTCTAAGGCGTTCAGCCTGACGGGGTTGCCTCCAAACACGTCTCCAACGATTGTCTAGTTGAATTCATATGCGACACTCATCGGTGAAGAGAACGTGATGCCAATCCTGAGCGGTCCATTCGGCATGTTGTTGGGCTCGTCTGTACCTCGTTGCACGGTGTCATGGTTGCAAAGATGGACCTCGCCATGGACGTCGGGAGTGAAGTTGCACATCATGCAGCCTATTATGCACAGTTTCACAACGTTCTCTAAAGTAGTGCAGCTGCACGAAAAGCATTATCCAACATGGTGGCGTTGCTGTCAGGGTTCCTCCGAGCCATAGGTAGCAGTCATCCAATGCTGTAGTAGCCCTTGGACGGCCTGAACGAGGCATGTCATCGACAGTTCCTGTCTCTCTGTATCTCCTCCACGTCCGAACATCATCGCTTTGGTCCACTCCGACACGCCTGGACGCTTCCCTTGTTGAGAGCCTTCCTGGCAAAGTAATAATGCGGACGCGATCGAACTTCGGTATTGACCGTCCAGGCACGGTTGAACTACAGACAACACGAGCCATGTACCTACTTCCTAGTGGAATGACTGGAACTGATCGGCTGTCGGACCCCCTCCGACTAAAAGGCGCTGCCCATGCATAATTGTTTACATCTTTGAGCGGGTTTCGTGAAATCTCTGAACAGTCAAAGGGACTATGTCTGTGATGCAATATCCACGGTCAATGTTTATCTTCAGGAGTTCTGAGAACCAGGGTGATGCAGAACTTTTGTTGATGTGTTTATTAACAGCTAATGTGTCTTTCCTTTACTTTAATGAGCTTTAGAGAACGTTGTGTAATTTATTCGACCAGTTTAGAGAATATGTTTCGTAGTTTGTTGTCATGAGAAGACACCTTCACCCAATTTAGTCTTATGCACTCTTTTGTTGAACAGTCCATTTTACCAAGCCACCTTTTTCCAGTAGTCCACAAATTCTCGGTGTGATATACGTTTGGTGAGTTACCAGATCACTGAAGCACATTAATGTTGTTTTCTTCCATGAACGTCTCGACTGCTTTAGATGTGTGACGCAGGGCCAGATCACGTTGAAATGTTAGTCCACCATCTGCATAGATGTGTAGGAATGGCACAATCTTGCACCTAAGGGTTTCCATGTATTTGGTTGATTTAATAATGCCAACAACTGAAAGTAGTGCTTCAGGATCATTTGTAGTAAAGAAAACTCAAAACATCTTTCCGATAGGTTGTTTGGCAGTCTGTTCCAGATGCTCAGCTCTCACTGCCTCCTGGGTAATTCAACCGACAATCCTTGCTCTGTATCCTTGAACGATAGAATGTGACACGTCACTGGTAATTACACGTTTCCCGTCATTAGAGGTCTAAGATTTATTTATGATTTATACCAACGGTTTTTTCCTCCTTGGCAAGAGTTAATAGCTTTTTTTTATTGGCGTTCTTGCCTTCCGGACTTTATCAAGAAGCCTATGTGATACCACTGAGCCGGCCGAAGTGGCCGAGCGGTTCTAGGCGCTACAGTCTGGATCTGCGAGATCGCTACGGTCGCAGGTTCGAATCCTGCCTCGGGCATGGATGTGTGTGATGTCCTTAGGTTAGCTAGGTTTAAGTAGTTCTAAGTTCTAGGGGACTGATGACCACAGCAGTTGTCCCATAGTGTTTAGAGCCATTTGAACCATTTTTTTGATACCGCTGAAGTACCAATTTCAACTCTAATCACCAATAAATCTCTCTGAAGATTCTTACTTGTGTCGTGAGGATGAAGTCTTCTGTTTCTAAGTAGAGTTTCGCCTCGCCAGTTCTATGAATGGTTTTTTTGTTTGGATAAAACGAGGCAGTATCACTATATGCTCAAATAAGTCTGGAAACACTAGCTTTTCACACACCAACAACAGGGGCAGTGCCTCTTATAAATGCGTATTCACGAAGACTTGGACAGGATTTGTGATTGGTGTAAAGAATGGCAGCTAACTCTAAATATAAATAAATGTAAATTAATGCAGATGAATCGGAAAAAGAATCCTGTAATGTTTGAATACTCCATTAGTAGTGTAGCGCTTGACACAGTAACGTCGATTAAATACACTCCTGGAAATGGAAAAAAGAACACATTGACACCGGTGTGTCAGACCCACCATACTTGCTCCGGACACTGCGAGAGGGCTGTACAAGCAATGATCACACGCACAGCACAGCGGACACACCAGGAACCGCGGTGTTGGCCGTCGAATGGCGCTAGCTGCGCAGCATTTGTGCACCGCCGCCGTCAGTGTCAGCCAGTTTGCCGTGGCATACGGAGCTCCATCGCAGTCTTTAACACTGGTAGCATGCCGCGACAGCGTGGACGTGAACCGTATGTGCAGTTGACGGACTTTGAGCGAGGGCGTATAGTGGGCATGCGGGAGGCCGGGTGGACGTACCGCCGAATTGCTCAACACGTGGGGCGTGAGGTCTCCACAGTACATCGATGTTGTCGCCAGTGGTCGGCGGAAGGTGCACGTGCCCGTCGACCTGGGACCGGACCGCAGCGACGCACGGATGCACGCCAAGACCGTAGGATCCTACGCAGTGCCGTAGGGGACCGCACCGCCACTTCCCAGCAAATTAGGGACACTGTTGCTCCTGGGGTATCGGCGAGGACCATTCGCAACCGTCTCCATGAAGCTGGGCTACGGTCCCGCACACCGTTAGGCCGTCTTCCGCTCACGCCCCAACATCGTGCAGCCCGCCTCCAGTGGTATCGCGACAGGCGTGAATGGAGGGACGAATGGAGATGTGTCGTCTTCAGCGATGAGAGTCGCTTCTGCCTTGGTGCCAATGATGGTCGTATGCGTGTTTGGCGCCGTGCAGGTGAGCGCCACAATCAGGACTGCATACGACCGAGGCACACAGGGCCAACACCCTGCATCATGGTGTGGGGAGCGATCTCCTACACTGGCCGTACACCACTGGTGATCGTCGAGGGGACACTGAATAGTGCACGGTACATCCAAACCGTCATCGAACCCATCGTTCTACCATTCCTAGACCGGCAAGGGAACTTGCTGTTCCAACAGGACAATGCACGTCCGCATGTATCCCGTGCCTCCCAACGTGCTCTAGAAGGTGTAAGTCAACTACCCTGGCCAGCAAGATCTCCGGATCTGTCCCCCATTGAGCATGTTTGGGACTGGATGAAGCGTCGTCTCACGCGGTCTGCACGTCCAGCACGAACGCTGGTCCAACTGAGGCGCCAGGTGGAAATGGCATGGCAAGCCGTTCCACAGGACTACATCCAGCATCTCTACGATCGTCTCCATGGGAGAATAGCAGCCTGCATTGCTGCGAAAGGTGGATATACACTGTACTAGTGCCGACATTGTGCATGCTCTGTTGCCTGTGTCTATGTGCCTGTGGGTCTGTCAGTGTGATCATGTGATGTATCTGACCCCAGGAATGTGTCAATAAAGTTTCCCCTTCCTGGGACAATGAATTCACGGTGTTCTTATTTCAATTTCCAGGAGTGTATTTGGGCGTAACATTGCAGAGCGATATGAAGTGGGACAAGCATGTAATGGCACTTGTAGGAGAGGCGGATACTCGTCTTCGGTTCATTGGTAGAATTTTGGGAAGATGTAGGAGACCGCTTATAAAATACTAATACGACCTATCGTTGAGTACTGCTCGAGCGTTTGGGATCCCTATCAGGTCGGATTGAGGGAGGACATAGAAGCAATTCAGAGGCGGGCTGCTAGATTTGTTACTGGTAGGTTTGATCATCACGCGAGTGTTACGGAAATGCTTCAGGAACTCGGGTGGGAGTCTCTAGAGGAAAGGAGGCGTTCTTTTTGTCAATCGCTACTGAGGAAATTTAGAGAACCAGCATTCGTCGCTGACTGCAGTACAATTTTACTGCTGCCAACTTACATTTCGCGGAAAGACCACAAAGATAAGAGAGATTAGGGCTCGTACAGAGGCATATAGGCAGTCATTTTTCCCTTGTTCTGTTTGGGTGTGGAACAGGGAGAGAAGATGCTAGTTGTGGTACGAGGTACCCTCCGCCGCGCACCGTATGGTGGATTGCGTAGTATGCATGTAGATGTAGATGTAGATGAAGAGAAACTATTTTCACCGGCATCTTTGGTGAAATGTCGGCCGTTTTAAAGAAACACAAAGTTTTCCTGTCGAGAACACACAAATAATGCATGCTGCTGTTGCAAAAGAACTGGAGGGGACCTGCAATTGTTGTTCATAGTCAAAGCAACAATGGTCCGCCATGAGTTCAACAGCTAGGCGGAAGAAGTTCGTTGCAGCTAACCAAGTTCAGTTAATTTTCTTGGAGAAACATTGTGGCCTGCGTCTGGTCTGACACAGGTGTTCGCCCTTCCCGCCTATCCTCCGACATCCACGTTCTGTGACGAATCTTGCATGGCCAACGGCTCGGCGTCTGCTCGAGGTCTCACCGTCCTGAAACCTCTTAAGGTTGATACTGACAACAGTTAATAGGCGAAGAGCCGACAGGTTTCGCCGTTTTAGAGATGCCCACTTGCAGATTCCGGGTTATAACAATCTTGCTATTGAAACTTCCTTGCAGATTAAAACTGTGTGCCGGACCGAGACTCGAACTCGGGACCTTTGCCTTTCGCGGACAAGTGCTGTACCAACTGAGCTACCCAAGCACGACTCACGCCCCGTCCTCACAGCTTTACTTCTGCCAGTACCTCGTCTCCTACCTTCCAAACTTTACAGAAGCTCTCCTGCGACCCTTGCAGAACTAGCACTCCTGAATGACAGGATATTGCGGAGACATGGCTTAGCCACAGCCTGGGGGATGTTTCTATAATGAAATTTTCACTGTACAGCGGAGTGTGCGCTGATATGAAACTTCCTGGCAGATTAAAACTGAGCCGGCCGGAGTGGCCGTGCGGTTCTAGGTGCTACAGTCTGGAGCCGAGCGACCGGTACGTCGCACGTTCGAATCCTGCCTCGGGCATGGATGTGTGTGATGTCCTTAGGTTAGTTAGGTTTAATTAGTTCTAAGTTCTAGGCGACTGATGACCTCAGAAGTTAAGTCGCATAGTGCTCAGAGCCATTTGAACCATTTTTTTGATTAAAACTGTGTGCCGGACCGAGACTCGAAACATCCCCTAGGCTGTGGCTAAGCCATGTCTCCGCAATATCCTTTCTTTCAGGAGTGCTAGTTCTGCAAGGTTCGCAGGAGAGCTTCTGTAAAGTTTGGAAGGTAGAAGACGAGGTACTGGCAGAAGTAAAGCTGTGAGTACCGGGCGTGAGTCGCGCTTCGGTAGCTCAGTCGGTAGAGCACTTGCCGGCGAAAGGCAAAGGTCCCGAGTTCGAGTCTCGGTCCGGCACACAGTTTTAATCTGCCAGGAAGTTTCATATCAGCGCACACTCCACTGTAGAGTGAAAATTTCATTCTAGAATCTTGCTATTGTCAAAGTCGCATATGTCAGTGAATTTTCCCATTTGCAGCCAATATCGTCGCTAGAATGATTGTCCATGCGTCTCTGCTTCACTTGTATACTGATCAGCCAGAACATTATGACCACCTACCTAATAGCTGCCGTGTACACCTCTGGCACAGGTCACTGTGGCGATGGGTCGTGGCACGGAAACAATGAGGTCTTGGTAGGATGCTGGAGGGAGTTGGCACCAAATGACACACAAGTCACCCAATTCCCATAACTTCCGTGGAGGGGACGATGAGCTCTGACGCTACGTTCAACCATATCCCAGATGTGTTTGATTAGATTCTGGCGAGCTGGAAGGCCAGCAAATCAGTTGGAACTCGCCACTGTGTTCCTCGAACCACTCCATCACATTCCTGGCCTTGCGAAATGGCGCATTATCTTGTTGAAAAATGTCGCTGCTGCCACTAAACATTGTCACCATGAAGTGGTGAACGTGGTCTGCAACCTGTGTGCGATACCCCTTGGCTGTCATGGTGCTTGCACGAGTTCCACTGCACCATGGCATCCCACAGCAGAGGTGTCCAGGAGCTGCTCTCCTGGGAGACGACAGATTCGCACCCTCCACTCTGTATCCTGAAAAAGGTATCGGGATTTATCACACCTTCCAACACTCTGCCACTCCGCCCAGTGCCGATGATCACGTGCCCATTTCAGTCGTAGTTGGCGATCTTGTGGTGTTAACGTTGGCACGTAGCCTGCGGAGTCTCATTGTTAGTGTTCGGCACACTGTGTTCAGCCACACTTGTACTCTGCCCAGCATTAAAGTCTAAGCAATGTGGCCTTCGTAGGTCGCTGGAGGAAGTTAGCACCACGTCTACACACACACGTCACCCTGTCCAGTCTGCCCAGCCTACAATGTCTGACATCTGTAACGAGGGATGGCTGTCCAATCTCACGAAGTTTGGTTATGGCTTCACTACAGTTCGATGACACTCACCATAGCATTCCCCGAACAACCGACAAGTCGTGCAGTTTCCGACATGCTCATTCCGATCCTCTGGGCCGTCACAATCAAATCAAAATGGTTCAAATGGCTCTGAGCACTATGGGACTTAACTTCTGAGGTCATCAGTCCCCTAGAACTTAGAACTACTTAAACCTAACTAACCTAAGGACATCACACACATCCATGCCTGAGGCAGGATTCGAACCTGCGGCCGTAGCAGCAGCGCGATTCCGGGCTGAAGCGCCTAGAACCGCTCGGCCCATCGCAATCTACCTTCAGTCAAATTCAGATAGATCGCATGGCTTCCCCGTTCTGTGCATGAACAGTATGCTCACTGGTACTGCATGCATCGTAAGTGGGTCTCACCAGCATTCTTTCATCGCCAGGTCACGCTGATATCGTCTGGACTGGTTTATATCTATTGTAAATCCATGGTAGAGTGTTTTGGCTGATCGGTGTCTGTTGGGTAGTTGTAATTAAACTGCCGGTATTCCGTGTGTCGCATTGCAGGCTCTAATGTTACGTGTGCCTCACTGCTTTTTTTCTTTAACTAATTTGTGCCTGATTTTATTCTGAGAAGCTCAGTAATGTATGTAAATACCGAAAATGTAAATGTGATTCAAAAAGTACTTGAAGTGAAGTGAAGCGCAGCTGGACATCAAGAAACTCTTTAGCAGCGCAATCCCCGCAACGATAGTATTAGAGAATCTTTGAGTATGGACTTAAAAAAAAGAAAAAGACAATTGATTTTATTAAAAAAGAAGAGGACTGTTAATCTGTATCTTGTGGAAAAAGGACGTGTTGCTTGGCCGTCGCTCAGAACGTGTTGTTACATTTAATGAAAATTGATATTTTAGTGATAAAACCGAGTGAAGTATGTGTAAGAGTTGCCAAACATTTATGTATCAAATTTTCTGCAAGTGAAGAATAGAAATGTCTTGTTTTTGGGAAAGGAGGTGAACTTCTTTGTTGTCGCTGTCTATCAATTGACGGAATTGTAAGTGTACAAAGTTCACTAAAATACCGGAAAAGAAATGCATTCTCTTTAGTTTTCATTCAATAAGTAACATCCTCTCATATTTTCTTAATTACTGTAATTGGATTATGTTCTTGTACAATAGTATGGTGCTGAACTCCACTGACCGATTTTGATGTAGCAGGACGTGTAGTTTGAAGGAAGTTCGTGTGCCAAGCAATCTCCTTTTCTCACGAAAAGCAGATTGCTGTTTGATCTTACTTACTTACAACAGTGGTCTCTTAGGTATGAAAAGCTACGAAAACTTGGGCTCAAAGCTATCTACAATACGGCCAAGTAACTAACAGAGTCGTATTTTAAACCTTAAAGAACAATAACTACCTCCAAATTCCAATACCTCAACAACTGGTGCAGAAGCTGATCATTCAAGGAGGCAGCAACCAAAAATTCAGGTACCAGTTACGACTTAAAGCAAAAAATCTCAATCAAAAATCAGTCTCTCTCTCTCTCTAAACACATACACTCCTGGAAATGGAAAAAAGAACACGTTGACACCGGTGTGTCAGACCCACCATACTTGCTCCGGACACTGCGAGAGGGCTGTACAAGCAATGACCACACGCACGGCACAGCGGACACACCAGGAACCGCGGTGTTGGCCGTCGAATGGCGCTAGCTGCGCAGCATTTGTGCACCGCCGCCGTCAGTGTCAGCCAGTTTGCCGTGGCATACGGAGCTCCATCGCAGTCTTTAACACTGGTAGCATGCCGCGACAGCGTGGACGTGAACCGTATGTGCAGTTGACGGACTTTGAGCGAGGGCGTATAGTGGGCATGCGGGAGGCCGGGTGGACGTACCGCCGAATTGCTCAACACGTGGGGCGTGAGGTCTCCACAGTACATCGATGTTGTCGCCAGTGGTCGGCGGAAGGTGCACGTGCCCGTCGATCTGGGACCGGACCGCAGCGACGCACGGATGCACGCCAAGACCGTAGGACCCTACGCAGTGCCGTAGGGGACCGCACCGCCACTTCCCAGCAAATTAGGGACACTGTTGCTCCTGGGGTATCGGCGAGGATCATTCGCAACTGTCTCCATGAAGCTGGGCTACGGTCCCGCACACCGTTAGGCCGTCTTCCGCTCACGCCCCAACATCGTGCAGCCCGCCTCCAGTGGTGTCGCGACAGGCGTGAATGGAGGGACGAATGGAGACGTGTCGTCTTGAGCGATGAGAGTCGCTTCTGCCTTGGTGCCAATGATGGTCGTATGCGTGTTTGGCGCCGTGCAGGTGAGCGCCACAATCAGGACTGCATACGACCGAGGCACACAGGGCCAACACCCGGCATCATGGTGTGGGGAGCGATCTCCTACACTGGCCGTACACCACTGGTGATCGTCGAGGGGACACTGAATAGTGCACGGTACATCCAAACCGTCACCGAACCCATCGTTCTACCATTCCTAGACCGGCAAGGGAACGTGCTGTTCCAACAGGACAATGCACGTCCGCATGTATCCCGTGCCACCCAACGTGCTCTAGAAGGTGTAAGTCAACTACCCTGGCCAGAAAGATCTCCGGATCCGTCCCCCATTGAGCATGTTTGGGACTGGATGAAGCGTCGTCTCACGCGGTCTGCACGTCCAGCACGAACGCTGGTCCAACTGAGGCGCCAGGTGGAAATGGCATGGCAAGCCGTTCCACAGGACTACATCCAGCATCTCTACGATTGTCTCCATGGGAGAATAGCAGCCTGCATTGCTGCGAAAGGTGGATATACACTGTACTAGTGCCGACATTGTGCATGCTCTGTTGCCTGTGTCTATGTGCCTGTGGTTCTGTCAGTGTGATGATGTGATGTATCTGACCCCAGGAATGTGTCAATAAAGTTTCCCCTTCCTGGGACAATGAATTCACGGTGTTCTTATTTCAATTTCCAGGAGTGTATTTACTATTAAAAACGATCACGATTTAGAAGAAATTGAAATCTTTTCACTTCACAAAAGTAATCCATTAAACGAACAACTTCAATTCAAAGACAAACATTTCTTTTAGCTTTTCGATGATCTGCTTTAGAATGTTCAGTCCTTTGTTGTTTTTTAAAATTATTAAGACTTCTAGGAAATATTTTATCTTTACATTGTAATTTTATTTCACCAAACATTATTTTATGACTATCTGTTTTAGAATTTTTCTTATATGATTTTAGACTGCATATTGCTAATTCACATCCTTTTATTTTTGACACTACGGCTCATAGTATTATAATTTTTAATTCCTTCCATTTTCATTATTTTTATTTGTTTATAAGACTGAATACAACTTAAGGAATAGCAGTGCCTTAAAAATTGTCACATGTAATTAAAAATATGCAGTCTACATACGAACTTCATCGACAATATTTCATAAATATGGACAACTAATTCGTATCGCATTTGTGCAGCATGTAGTACACAAGTCAGCTAAAGATCATTGCAGCCTACTCATTGAAAATCGTTTCAATAAAGACATGTTGCTGCTCAGTAATACATCGTCGGACGTGACAGTCTTCGCCATTTCACTTTCGCAACAACTTCGATAGAAAGAAGCCTGCTGCCACATCTTTGCACTGGCGTTTGTCCTCACCATGGCAACCACTAGTTCGCCTATCGACTTTACAAAAACTTTAGTGGAAAGAAGCCTGCTGCCTCATCTTTGGAACGGCGTCCAACTTCACCATGGCAACCAGTGGTTCCAAATGGTTCACTAACAGGCCTTGAGAGGGCAACCCACGTACTGCCAAACCGAAGTTCATTTATCCTACATTTTTAAATATTTTTAGCGCTTCTTAATTGACAATAGCTGTTTAATAAGCTAAGTTTAGTGTGTATTTATTTTTATTTCTTGACAATGTTCTTTTAACTAAGAAATTTTACATTGTTATTCGACTGATAACTCATTGATTAGTGATGACATCATGACGTCAGAAGTGGGCGGAGTCTCCATTATATATAGTAAGACATGCACTGGTTTCTCCAGTAGTGATTCTACAACAGAAAGAGGTTCGTACTCAATGGTAATTCATCGTTTTATAGCTTTATAACTTTATGTATTATTTTAAATGTATGTAGCCCTCTAATTAAAGCTTTGTATACAACTTGTAGTTCTGAAGATGAACACAGTAGTGGTCGAAACAGGTCACCTTAATAAATAAATCGTGATCAAGACTGTTTTTAATAGTAAATATTTGTAACACATTGATCACTGCCACTCCCATAATGTATTCAAAAGTAATGAAAAGGTAAAAGATACTAGTAATTGAAGTTAATTCATTTTTCAAAAAGAATTGATGACTTACAAGTACTATCTCTTCTGGTTCCTAATGGTGACCTCCGCTCCCCTCTCTATAAGAATCACTGTGCAACATGTTTGCTGTCATCGACAGCTGATAACTGTTATCTCCTGCTGGTTATTACCTAAACATGTGGAGTGTATCACAGTCTTTGATGCCTTTATCTTACGGTTATCGAAAAATCTGTGAGCACATTGAGTGCAACTGCGTGCATGTAGAAGTGATAAGATTATTTTTAGCACCTTACTTAACCACGATGTCATGTTCTTAAAATATGTCACACGCACGTACACGCTAAGGAGGGATGATTGAGTGTATTACACCGGAAAAAGCCGGCCGCTGTGGCCAAACGGTTCTAGGCGCTTCAGTCCGGAACCGCGCTGCTACTACGGTCGCAGGTTCGGATCCTGCCTCGGGCATGGATGTGTGTGATGTCCTTAGGTTAGTTAGGTTTAAGTAGTTACAAGTCTAAGGGACTGATGACCTCAGATGTTAAGTCCCATAGTGCTCAGAGCCATTTGAACAATTCCGTTAGAACACCGGCAAAGCGAACTGTAGACCTGGC
Organism: Schistocerca cancellata; assembly: GCF_023864275.1. Taxonomy (NCBI): domain Eukaryota; kingdom Metazoa; phylum Arthropoda; class Insecta; order Orthoptera; family Acrididae; genus Schistocerca; species Schistocerca cancellata. The sequence continues at coordinate 207,397,845 of NC_064635.1, forward strand.
CAGGATGGCAGCACTGTAGCGTTTCCACCCGAGGAACAGACAGCAGAGTTAGTAACACTGTACACTCTGACATTCTTAAAGTGGAGCACTGACTCTCGTTGTACATGTATACCTCGATGCTCTGCACACTCTTCGTCCACTATCACTTGGAGAACGTCTACTCACAGCGTAGTGTGTATGAATCCACGTTTCGCAGGAAGTAACACTTGTCCGCATTGTGACTGGTAGCTGGATTTTTCATAAAAATCTAATGTAAGTGTTCGTGTTTTATTTATTAGCCGCGCGGGATTAGCCGCTGTCTGTGCGGCTGGTCCCGGTGGAGGTTCGAGTCCTCCCTCGGGCATGCATGTGTGTGTTTGTCCTTAGGATAATTTAGGTTAAGAAGTGGTGTAAGCTTAGGGCCTGATGCCCTTAGCAGTTAAGTCCCATAAGGTTTCACACACATTTGAACATTTTTTATTTATTTTTTAATTATGTTTTCTCGTTTATTGTGGCATCATTTAAAATTAAACCCCACATATACAACACTTTTTTCCCAGTTAATGGTATTTTAAGGCGTCCACCCGTGACTTGTCCACGACGTTTCGGCAGATTGACTTGCTGCCATCTTCAGGTGGTACCTGATTATTGCTCAGCACAGTGCAGCCCCTCCACGCCCACATTTGCATAGTTACCATCAAGAACAAGTTCTACTGTCATTTTCGCACAGAAAGGTTAGTATTTCTGTCGAGGAGTGACAGGATGGAGGCCTGTGATGAAGTCCGTTCGTCTGAATGAGGTCAGACACTATTATCGCCCTATCTAGGAGATAGTAGAATATTCAAGTGGCTCTGAGCACTATGGGACTTAACTTCTGAGATCATCAGTCCCCTAGAACTTAGAACTACTTAAACCTAACTGACCTAAGGACATCACACACATCCATGCCCGAGGCAGGATTCGAACCTGCGACCATAGCGGTCGCGCGGTTCCGGACTGTAGCGCCTAGAACCGCTCGGCCACCCAGGCCGGCGAGACAGTAGCCACAAAGTGGTTGTAGACTAGCGGTTTTTAAGGTCAGAGGGGAGAACAGTGCTACAGAAAGCGCCCTGGAAAAATAAAAATCCTCAATGACAGTCGTGGCGTCAAACAATCGCCATATTGATAGCTATTAGGCCCTAAAATGTTTCAGTTATCTGGATTCGCAAGGTCAGGGTAGACATAAACCGCGACTGCTGCGATTGCTAAAATTACCACTCCCATGGAACTTACAGCTGTTCCAAGGAATAAATAATGGGTCACTTTTGCGTAAATATTCTCACACTCAACTATAGGAAACCACTTTTCAAATTTTTACAAGCTGCCAAGATTTCTGTGGAATAATGGGATAAATTATAGTGTCCGATTCCACTCGTCGGCTTTGAGCAATGAGGTCATACCTAAGGGAAAGACGCTACGTATAATCAATCTATGAAAGCAACGAGTCATATTCGTAAACAAACAAATATAGCTTACGATAAAATTACATTCACATTCACACAGTTATTTGTTTGGTCATGAATTACATCGAAACGAACTGAAGATAATGAAAACAATTAAGAACAAGAATTAAAAACAAATTTTCATTTCTGTAAGAAGTATTCTCGTAATTTATGCGACCAGAAAAGCACGGAGAACCTTTAAATTGCATTACAGTAAAGCGCATGGTGAAGTCATACTGTTATAAAATAGCGTTAATTTTGTATTAATTATTGAATGTAAGGGGAGGAGCGCAGGAAAGTTGGGGTTCTGAGTGGGGAGAAACTAGAATCTATCAGAGAAACGGGAAAATCAAACGAATCACAACAAATGCAAAACAGTAGCGTAAAATGTCGAGAAACCTACACACTAAATTCTAAAAGAAAAGCCAGTACATGACAAACGAACATCTACAAAAAATAAAGAATATTGGAATCGATAACTAGAATTAACCTCTGTAGGTAAATTCCAGTTACAGATTCCAACCGCTCCATGAGTCACATGTAAATTATTTTTGCAGTTATATGCACTCAAACGAAATACGATTTCTACATTTGTAATTGCTCTGTAAAACTACTGCAGTGTATAATAAAAACTGCACTAGGTAACTAAAACTGACCTTCTATATAGGTCAATTCTAGTTACCTATTCCAATATTAGTAACTTTTTTGCAGTAGTTCAGAGGGCAAAGACAAATGCAGGAATCATATTAGCCTACATTTTAATACACACACGTGTTGGAGAAACGATCTAATTAATGAATCATATACTGGCTGGAATCAATAATTAGAATTGGCCTTCATAGGAAGCCAGTTCTCGTTACCGATTCCAGCTTTTCAGTGGTTCATAATTTTGGACATTTTTGCAGTAAATATGTGGACTACGTTTTTGTAGGTACAGCTTCCAAATTTTTCTCTTTTTCATAGTAATGAAGATAGTAATACCATATGCAGAAATCCGGTAACACTTTAGTGTACACACTTGATGCTAAAACGATCAGTGTCAGTGACGTCGTAACTGCTGTCTGCTTCAGGTCTGCTGTGCAGCGAGCTACGTTAATTTAAGTAATAACTGTATTTTTCTTATTTGTCACTTCTTCTTCTGTGTGTTTTTGCTTTTAGGAAGCTTTAATGGTCGAGAGCTAGTAATAGTGTTCCATAGATTTCGTGTTTGTTTTGAATACAGTCAGAGAGAGTCCCTTTAGTCAGCCATAGTGCCAGTAGTGCTAGTGTTTGTTTTCAATACAGTCCAGAGACAGGTAGCGCTATTTTCATTGTTTTCTGCAACAAGTGTCTAGTAACCACAGTTTAGTCAACTATCAGCCGCCTTTAGTGAATTAGCAGTCTAGTTAAAAGTTGATTAACTTTCTACAGTAAATTGATTTCTTAGTATGGATAGGGTGTGTGACTGCTGTGTACGGACGCAGGAGGAGCTGGCCACTGTTCGCGAACAGCTGAACGTGTTGATGGCCGCGGTCTTCAGGATGCTGCCTCGGAGTGTAGCGGCAGTGGGGAGTCTGGTGCGTCGCATGGTACACCCCAGGTGTTACATGCTTCACCCACTGTCCCTGCTGTCGAGACATCATCGCGGGTACCGGGCGCGGTTGGGCCACCCTCTCCCTAAGGGGAGTGGCGGGTTCAGCGGCGTTCGCGGCGCACGAGGCGGAGGGTCAAAGTGGAGGCTGGCCGTGTGGCATCGCCCGCTCTGCTCCATAGTGGACATGTGGCTGCTCCTTCAGCAAGGTCCGAGCAGGCACACGGGGGGAGGGGTTTATTAGTTATTGGGAGCTCCAACGTTAGGCGGGTGATGGAGCCCGTCAGGGAAATAGCGGAAAGGTCTGGGAAGAAGGCCAGTGTTCACGCTGTCTGCTTGCCGGGGGGTCTCATCCGAGATGTGGAGGAGGCCCTGCCGGCGGCGATAGAGAGCACTGGGTACACCCGACTGCGAATTGTTGCTCATGTTGGCACCAATGACGCTTGCCGTCTGGGTTTGGAGGTCATCCTCAGCAGTGTGCGATTTGTAGGGGGGGATTCCCCCCCCCCCCCCCTCTGCATCAGACCATCCACTCCTCTGGTTCGGAGGTCATCCTCAGCAGTGTGCGATTTGTAGGGGGGGATGGGGGGGGATTCCCCCCCCCTCTGCATCAGACCATCCATTCCTCTGGTTTTAGTTTATGCACCCCAACCTGGGATGTTTATTTCCCACGCCCTGGAGTAAATCTTTACATATAATTTAAATTTGTGGAGCCGAACACTGAAAGTTTTTGATAAGTCTTACTATTAATATGTTTCAGTTTTCTATCATCAGAGTAAGCACAGCTTTTCTCAAATGTGCCTCTACTTTTTGAATTCCCCTCGTATACCTGTATATAGATGATTTTGTAAATAAGCTTTACCTATAATGTACTTTTAAAGATATAACAAGGGATGGCCTTTCTGATAGTGCATACGCGTGAATAGTGAGTTTCGGCATTAACATCTATTTATAAATAGCTGTTTAACCATGGGTAACGCCATGATCCAAGCTAGTAACATACATAATTTTACTAACCCCTTGAGACATCCCCCCCCACTGGTAAAAGCACAAATCGGACCTTGATCCTCAGTTCGTACAGGTGGTTGGCTGAATTTGTGAAGGCGGAAAGCCTCGCTCGCGGGATGGAATCTGAGCTAACTATCAGTAGTATCGTTCCCAGAACCGATCGCGGTCCTCTGGTTTGGAGCCGAGTCGAAGGCTTAAACCAGAGGCTCAGACGATTCTGCGGAGGTCTAGGGTGCAAATTTCTCGACCTCCGCTATCGGGCTGAGAAATGTAGAGTCCCCCTGAATAGGTCAGCGTGCACTACACGCCGGAAGCGGCTACAAGGGTAACGGGGTACGTGTGGAGTGCACATGTGGGTTTTTTAGGTAAGAGAATTCCCTCCCTAGGCTCGACAAGACGCCTCCTGAGACGCGGCAAGGTAGTAGGCAAAATGCAACATGGAGTAACAATGTTAATGTGCTAATAGTAAACTGCAGGAGCGTCTATAGAAAGGTCCCAAAACTGTTCTCATTAATAAACGGTCACAATGCACATACAGTACTAGGGACAGAAAGTTGGCTGAAACCAGATGAAAACAGTATTGAAATTCTAAACTCAGATTGGAATGTATACCGCAGAGACAGGCTGGACAGTGAAGGGGGAGGCGTGTTTATAGCGATAAGAAGTGCAATAGTATCGAAGGAAATTGACGGAGATCCGAAATGTGAAATAATTTGGGTGAAGGTCACGGTTAAAGCAGGCACAGACATGGTAATTGGATGTCTCTATAGGCCCCCTGGCTCAGCAGCTGTTGTGGCTGAGCACCTGAAGGATAATTTAGAAAATATTTCGAGTAGATTTCCCCACCATGTTATAGTTCTGGATGGAGATTTTAATTTGCCGGATATAGACTGGGAGACTCAAACGTTCATAACCGGTGGCAGGGACAAAGAATCCAATGAAATTTTTTTAAGTGCTTTATCTGAAAACTACCTTCAATAGTTAAACAGAGAACCGACTCGTGGCGATAACATATTAGACCTTCTGGTGACAAACGGACCCGAACTATTTGAAACAGTTAACGCAGAACAGGGAATCAGCGATCATATAGCGGTTACTGCATCGATGATTTCAGCCGTAAATAGAAATATTAAAAAAGGTAGGAAGATTTTTCTGTTTAGCAAAAGTGACAAAAAACAGATTTGAGGGTACCTGATGGCTTAACACAAAAGTTTTGTCTCAAGTACAGATAGTGTTGAGGATCAGTGGACAAAGTTCAAAACCATCGTAAAATTTGCGTTAGATGAGTATGTGCCAAGCAAGATCGTAAGAGATGGAAAAGAGCCACCGTGGTATAACAACCGAGTTAGAAAACTGCTGCGGAAGCAAAGGGAACTTCACAGCAAACATAAACATAGCCAAAGCCTTGCAGACAAACAAAAATTACGCGAAGCGAAATGTAGTGTGAGGAGAGCTATGCGACAGGCGTTCAATGAATTCGAAAGTAAAGTTCTATGTACTGACTTGGCAGAAAATCCTAAGAAATTTTGGTCTTATGTCAAAGCGGTAAGTGGATCAAAATAAAATGTCCAGACACTCTGTGACCAAAATGGTACTGAAACAGAGGATGACAGACTAAAGGCCGAAATACTAAATGTCTTTTTACAAGGCTGTTTCACAGAGGAAGACTGCACTGTAGTTCCTTCTCTAGATTGTCACACAGATGACAAAATGGTAGGTATCGAAATAGACGACAGAGGGATAGAGAAACTATTAAAATCGCTCAAAAGAGGAAAGGACGCTGGACCTGATGGGATACCAGTTCGATTTTACACAGAGTACGCGAAGGAACTTGCCCCCCTTCTTGCAGCGGTGTACCGTAGGTCTTTAGAAGAGCGTAGCGTTCCAACGGATTATAAAAGGGCACGGGTCATCCCCGTTTTCAAGAAGGGACGTCGAATAGATGTGCAGAACTATAGACCTATATCTCTAACGTCGATCAGTTGTAGAATTTTGGAACACGTATTATGTTAGAGTATAATGACTTTTCTGGAGACTAGAAATCTACTCTGTAGGAATCAGCATGGGTTTCGAAAAAGACGATCGTGTGAAACCCAGCTCGCGCTATTCGTCCACGAGACTCAGAGGGCCGTTGACACGGGTTCCCAGGCAGATGCCGTGTTTCTTTGACTTCCGCAAGGCGTTCGATACAGTTCCCCACAGTCGTTTAATGAACAAAGTAAGAGCATATGGACTATCAGATCAATTGTGTGATTGGATTGAAGAGTTCCTAGATAACAGAACGCAGCATGTCATTCTCAATGGAGAGAAGTCTTCCGAAGTAAGAGTGATTTCAGGTGTGCCGCAGGGGAGTGTCATAGGACCGTTGCTATTCACAATATACATAAATGACCTTGTGGATGACCTCGTAAGTTCACTGAGGTTTTTTGCGGATGATGCTGTGGTATATAGAGAGGCTATAACAATGGAAGATTGTACTGAAATGCAGGAGGATCTGTAATGAACTGACGCATGATGCAGGGAATGGCAATTGAATCTCAATGTAGACAAGTGTAATGTGCTGCGAATACATAGAAAGAAAGATCCCTTAACATTTAGCTACAATATAGCAGGTCAGCAACTGGAAGCAGTTAATTCCATAAATTATCTGGGAGTATGCATTAGGGTTGATTTAAAATGGAATGATCATATAATGTTGATTGTCGGTAAAGCAGATGCCAGGCTGAGATTCATTGGAAGAACCCTAAGGAAATGCAATCCGAAAACAAAGGAAGTAGGTTACAGTACGCTTGTTCGCCCACTGCTTGAATACTGCTCAGCAGTGTGGGATCCGTACCAGATAGGGTTGATAGAAGAGATAGAGAAGATCCAACAGAGAGCAGCGCGCTTCGTTACAGGATCATTTAGTAATCGCGAAGGCGTTACGGACATGATAGATAAATTCCAGTGGAAGACTCTGCAGGAGAGACGCTCAGTAGCTCGGTACGGGCGTTTGTTGAAGTTTCGAGAACATACCTTCACCGAGGAGTCAAGCAGTATATTGCTCCCTCCTACGTATATCTCACGAAGAGACCATGAGGATAAAATTAGAGAGATTAGAGCCCACTCAGAGGCATACCGACAATCCTTCTTTCCACGAACAATACGAGACTGGAATAGAAGGGAGAACCGATAGAGGTACTCAAGGTACCCTCCGCCACACACCGTCAGGTGGCTTGCGTAGTATGGATGTAGATGTAGATGTAGACTTAAATAACGAACCGTGGAATGGTTGGAATCAGTAACTAGAATTAACCTATATATGTCAGTTCCAATTAACGATTTCAGTATTTGTTAGACCCTACTTTTTGTCAAATTTCATTACTTGTGTAGATTTAACAATTAGTATTAAAAGTTAACGCTGATTCATAATATTATGACTTCACCATGCGCTGTACTGTACTGGATTTAAAGGCTCTCTGTGCTTTTCTTACTCGCATAAATTATGATAATTTTTTTGTTTCAGACATGTACACTCCTCTTTCGCTATTCTTATTTATTTTCATTACCTTTAATTGTTGTCGGCACAGTTTCTGGCTAAGTAATTAATCCAGTGAACTGTGTAATTTTGTCGTACGCTACATTCGTTTGTTTATGAATATGATCAGCCGCTTTCAGAATTGCCTCTATGTAGCTTCTCTGCCTTAGGTATGACGTCATTGCTCAAAGCCGACGTGTGGAATCGGACACAGTTTGAACGTGGTGTTATAGTCGGCGCACGAGCGATGGGACACGGTACCTCCGAAGTAGCGATGAAGTATGGATTTTCCCGTACGATCACTTGACGAGTGTACCGGAAATACATCCTGCAAGAACGGGGCCAACGATGACTGAAGAAAACCGTTCTGCGTGACAGAAGTGCAACCCTTCCGCAAATTACTGCAGATTTCAGTGCTGGGCCATCAACAAGTGTCAGCGTGCGATCCATTCAACGAAAATCCATCGATATGGGCTTTTGGAGCCGAAGACCCACTTGTGGACCTTTGATAACTGCATGACACTACGCTTTACGCCTCGCCTGGGCCCGTCAACACCGACATTGGACTATTGATGACTGGAAACATGCTGTCTGCTTGAACGAGTCTCGTTTCAAATTGTATAGAGCAGATGGACTTGCACGGGTATGGAGACAACCTCATGAATCCATGGACATTGCATATCAGCAAGGGACTGTTCAAAATGATGGAGGCTCTCTAATGGTGTGGGGCGTGTGCAGTTGATGTGATGTAGGACCCCTAATACGTCTAGATACGACTGTGACAGGTGACACGTGCGTAAGTATCCTGTCTTATCACCTGCATACGTTCGTGGCCATTGTGCATTCCGACTAACTTGGGCAATTCCAGCAGAACAATGCGACACCCCACTCGACCACAATTGCTACAGAATGGCTCCAGGAACACTCCTCTGAGTTTAACCCTCGCGTTACCAAGCTTTTTCACACCTCTATTTTACCAAGCGGGGTATTTGGACTACCCCAAAAGATTTTTGTGTTTTATTGTAATATTTGTTCTCAGATTTCGTTATTTTCATTAAATGGGTTTATTTAGTATTGTAAAACAGCTTTTCAGGTTATTAGAAGTATTTAGTCAGAACCCAGACACAAAGTACAAAAAAAATTTTATATCTTTCACTAAATTCAGTACTCAACGAACAGAAAATTAATAATCTATGTACTATGTGACTGTTGAGTCACTGCTGTAAAATAACACAAGACTTTTTTCAACTTTTCTGTCAAGTACATTTCTGCACTGAATGCACTTCGCAGTAACAGTTTCTTCTCTGTGTATATTACAAACGGGTCTCTTGCACGTTACACAACAGGATCTTGTTTTCCGATCTTCGTTTCTCTTGCAATCTTGACATCGTTGTGGCGTTGGTAACTTGGAACACTGGGTCTGGATCACTGCTGTAGATTTCAATACTACAAGCTTTCAGTGCATCTTGTACATATTTACGAAGACCAATGATATTTTTGGCTCTTTCTTCCATGTTGCCTTTGCTGAGTTCCAATGCCAGTTCAGTCGTGAAGAGTTTACGTCGGCTTTGGTTATTCTTCTGCCATTCGGGAAATCTTTGAGTGTACTAAATATATGTATTCAGTGCTGCAATATCTATCATTTCCATGAAGATTCTTAGTGGCCACCGCCTCGTTCCTCTAACACAACTGTATTCTCATGTCATTTTGTCCCCATTATTTACAGCACCTTTGGTTTTGTTGTAGTGCAGTATGATTTCGCGTTTGTGTTCGCTTTCTTCAACACTCACTTGTCTCTCATTATGCTGAGTAGAGAGTAGTAGCCTTTCCCTTCTTTGGAACATAGGAAACTAGGGTCAAGTCATTTGTGAAACCAAACATTGAAGAGTGAACTTCTCTCTTTCTGTTTGGCAAGAAATCCTTCGGAATATTTTCCTTATTGCAACACAAGGTACCAACCAATGTCGTGTTTCATTTTAGTAGTTCAACAGCCAATGGAAAACTGGTGAAAAATTATCAGTTGTTACACCATGACCGTTATTCAGAAATGGTTCCATCAGATCCAAAACAACTATCTGTCCTTGCTTCACTTCCCGAGTATTTTCCACCATTCCTGTGCAAATTTGGATCCGCAATAAGTAAGATGTCTTCACATCGGCACAAACCCAAATTTTAATGCCATACTTGCCAGGCTTGCTGTTCATATAAACCCTAAAAGGGTAGTTTCCTCGGTACGTTGCTAATCGTTCATCAATAGTCACGTGTTCATAAGGATAGAAGTTCTTGCACAAGTTAGACTGAAATTTGTCGAACACTACCCTGATGGCTTGTAGCTTGTCCTTGGTTTCTTCAATTCTCTGTGCTCTTGTGTCTCTATTGTTAAATCGCAAGAATTTCAGTATACACAAAAATCGGTTTCTTGACATGGCAGCAGAAAAGAATGGTTGCCGAAAAGCAGCATTACCTCCCCACGGATCGGAAGCACATGTGCGATGTCCATGAGTTCGACCAGCTCCTATTAGAATTGCTAATACAGCGTACACTTCAGTTGCATTTATATCTCTCCATGTCGTTTTGTTCGAAGAATGAGCTGCATTCCACAAATAAATTAGTCGTTTGGCTTCCCTGTTCGTTTCTTCTACAATGATGCTCACGATTTCTGGTGAGATAAATAATAAAAATGACTCTGTTATTGTTTTGATTGTTTTTCCATCATTCACTGGGCCAGGTGTTACGTTCAAAATGTTGCGACGTCGACGCCGCTCACCTTTTGGTGGTTCACTAGAACATTGTAATCCACTTCTAGAAACAAACGAATCTCCAGTGTCTTCGTCTTCTCCTTCTTCATCATCATCCTCTTCTTCTTCTTCTACTTGTTCATGTGAATGTGTAGTGTCTTCTGATATTTCATCATCAGCTTCATCTGATGCTATGATATGGTCTTTGTCAAGGGGTTCCATATATTCATTCAGTTCATTGTCAATGTCCCATTCATTTTCATCATCACTGACATCAGAATTGTATAGAATTTCCACGATCTCTTCGCTAGAAAGTCCTTTGGACATCCTTCCTTGCAGATGAAATACTGACTCGTGTTGTCAGCTCAACAGTAAACGTCAAATTAAACTCGACAATAGTAACCAGCAACAATAACAAACATTGGATCTATGGCAAAACTCAGCAAAGAAGATGAATGACAGATATATTTCCCAAAATCTTCTTTTCTACAAATAAGAAAATAAGACATTTCATAGCAAGCGGGGTAGTCTTACAATCCCACCAATAAATGACTTGAATAACAATGACAAAGCCAAAAAAATTAGACAGTCGTGAGTGTGGATTCAACGTCAGTGATTTTAGTACAAAGTCATGAGACCACAGGCATGTGGCCCTTCAGATAACACTATTATAGGGAAAAAATCAACCTGGGGCAGTCAGAATACCCCGCTTGGTAATGCGAGGGTTCACTTCCGCTGGCCACCAAACTCCCCAGGAATGAACATTATTGAGCATATCTGGGATGCCTTGCAACGTGCTGTTCAGAAGAGAACTCCACCCCTTCGTACTCTTACGGATTTATGGACAGCCCTGCAGGATTAATGGTGTGAATTCCCTCCAGCACTACTTCAGACATCGGTCGACTCTGTTCCAAGCCGTGATACGTCACTTCTGCGTGCTCGCGGGGACCCTAGACAATTTTGTGGAGGTGCACCAGTTTCTTTGGCTCTTCAGTGTAGCACCAAGTATCTTTTATCTATTCCATAATGTCAAATCTGCTTTAAAAGGAGCAGAATCTCAGTCTGCTGAATCCGTGAAAAAAAAAAAAAAGCGGCATGCGTCATCAAGGAGCACACAAATGTTCAGATGTGTGTGAATTCCTAAGGGACCAAACTGCTGAGGCCATCGGTCCCTAGACTTACACCCGTGCCCTAGGGAGGACTCGCAATCCGTGACATGGCGCGGCCTCTCCGCTCGGCAAGGAGCTCACAGAGGAAGTCTTCCAGCACGTATCAGGCAACGGAAAATTCACATGGAACATTTTAGACATAGATGAGGGGAGTACACTGAGGGTGACAACAACTAAATACACTACTGGCCATTAAAATTTCTACACCACGAAGATGACGTGCTACAGATGCCAAATTTAACCGACAGAAAGAAGATGCGCTGATATGCAAATGATTAGCTTTTCAGAGCATTCACACAAGGCTGGCACTGGTGGCGACACCTACAACGTGCTGACATGAGGAAAGTTTCCAACCGATTTCTCATATACAAACAGCAGTTAACCGGCGTTGTCTGGTGAAGAGTTGTGTTGCCGCGTGAAAGGAGGAGAAATGCGTACCATCACGTTTCCGACTTTGATAAAGGCCGGATTGTAGCCCATCGCGACATTGCTGCTCGCGTTGGTCGAGATCCGATGACTGTTAGCAGAATATGGAATCGGTGGGTTCAGGAGGGTAATACGAAACGCCATGCTGGATCCCAACGGCCTCGTATCACTAGCAGTCGAGATGACAGGCATCTTATACGCATGGCTGTAACGGATCGTGCAGCCACGTCTCGATCCCTGAGTCAACAGATGGGGACATTTGCAAGACAACAAGCATCTGCACGAACAGGTCGACGACGTTTGCAGCAGCATGGACTATCAGCTCGGAGACCGTGACTGCGGTTACCCTTGACGCTGCATCACAGACAGGAGCGCCTGCGATGGTGTACTCAACGACGAACCTCGCTGCACGAATGGCAAAACGTCAATTTTCGGATGAATCCAGGTTCTGTTTATAGCCCCATGATGGTCGCATTCGTGTTTGGCGACATCGCGGTGAACGCACATTGGAAGCGTGTATTCGTCATCGCCATACTGGCGTATCCCCCTGGGTGATGGTATGTGGTGCCATTGGTTACACGTCTCGGTCACCTCGTGTTCGCATTGACGGCACTTTGAACAGTGGACGTTACATTTCAGATGTGGTACGACCCGTGGCTCTACCCTTCATTCGATTCCTGCTAAACCCTACATTTCAGCAGCATAATGCACGACCGTATGTTGCAGGTCCTGTAGGGGCCTTTCTGGATACAGAAAATGTTCGACTGCTGCCCTGGCCAGCACATTCTCCAGATCTCTCACCAACTGAAAACGTCTGGTCAGTGGTGGCCGAGCAACTGGCTCGTCACAACACGCCAGTCACTACTCTTGATGAACTGTGGTATCGTGTTGTAGCTGCATGGGCAGCTGTACCTGTACACGCCATCCAAGCTCTGTTTGACTCAATGCCCTGGCGTATCAAGGTAGTTATTATCGCCAGAGGTGGTTGTTTTTGGTACTTATTTCTCAGGATCTATGCACCCAAATTGCGTAAAAATGTAATCACATGTCAGTTATAGTAAAATATATTTGTCCAATGACTACCTGTTTATCATCTGCATTTCTTCTTGGCGTAGCAATTTTAATGGCCAGTAGTGTATCTATGTTTTTCAAATAAAATGTTTCATATCAATAATCCCGTTACTCCATAGCCGATGAATCGCAGTCTGGCATCTGCCTCACCTGCAATTAGTTTTACGCGATAGCCCCACTTTAAATCGCTCCGTAAGCATACTCATTGTTATTTTATGGAAGTGACTGCTGCGATCTGTTGTTCTGCAATCGTGTAATCATTCAAAAATCTGTATTTCTGCCTATTTGTATGCAACGCGTTACATTGTTGCGGGTCAGTTGCGAATCCCTGCATCAATAGTCGATCATCTACCGGTCTTCCTGTATTTCGCTACAATGTTCTTCCTTCGCGCCGTCTCTGTGTACAACAGCATCGTAAGCGTGAAGCCCCATGGGACCTTCAACGTTGTCCACTAGGTCATTAACACACATGGTGCTTATCAATTAGTTAGACAAAAGTAACCTTTAATTGTGATAAAGGAAAGTAACTTATAGATGTATCTGATACAGCATTAGATCCATTGTGTCTCAACTTCTACTCCAGGCCTAACACTGTTCGTTCTTGACTTTCCCGACACGTGTCATGCGCGAAAGAGTTTTTCCAACAGCCATGGAGTCGTATAGCGGTGCAGAGCGTTCGCACCGTTGTTTAAGGTTTCATGAATCGAAATCCGCTACTACAGTTTAGAGGCAATTCAGGACCAAATATCACAAGCCACCTCTTTAGAGACAAGTTTTTATTAACTGTAACAATCGTTCCACCGAAACTGGCTGTTTAACACACAGGACGACGGGTCACGGTAGGCCAACAGTTGAACTAATTCGGAAGTCTTATATTCGTGGCCCAGGTAAATGAACGAGACGTGCCAGCTTAGAATCGAGTATACCTAGTGTGCAATCTATTACGGAAATGCCTGTCATTTAAAATCTACAAACTGGAGCTGGTTCAAAAAATGGTTCAAATGTCTCTGAGCACTATGGTACTTAACATCTGAGGTCATCAGTCCCCTATAACTTAGAACTACTTAAACCTAACTAACCTAAGGACATCACACGCATCCATGCCCGAGGCAGGATTCGAACCTGCGACCGTAGCAGTCTCGCGGTTCCGGACTGAAGCGCCTAGAACCGCACGGCCACCGCTGCCAGCTAACTGGAGCTATCGACGCCACACGTCAAGACTTTTTTTCCTATAATCTGGCAGGAAACTGCTTACACACGAGACATTTGTCAAATTACAGCACGTAGCCGCAGTGAACATTTATAAATAAAATTTGAACATATACTGCTTCCAGACCTTTATCAAACTTTTTTGTAAGTTATTTACCTTTCTCACAATGAAACTTCACTTTTGTATAACTGCACAAGTGTCCAAAATTAAAGCAACAAATCGCTATTTCCCTATCCTGTGTCTAAGACCGTGCGGTTCTAGGGGCTACAGTCTGGAACAGAGCGACCGCTACGGTCGCAGTTCGAATTCTGCCTCGCACATGGATGTGTGTGATGTCCTTAGGTTAGTTAGGTTTAATTAGTTCTAAGTTCTAGGCGACTGATGACCTCAGAAGTTAAGTCGTACAGTGCTTAGAGCCATTTTGTGTCTAAGACACATATAGTTATACCAACTATCAACAGATGTCCGTACGATCGTTTTCTGCACGGAAGACGGCATTCAGGTTAACGGACAACTATGCCAACGATAACGTTAGATCACCCATCAAACAGGGTAGTACCCACATCAGAAAAAAAAAATTGTATCACTCCCGTTCCCAGAACTGAAGATGGACTTTGACTGTAGATATTGTATGACAGATACAGTCGCTTTGACTGTTCAGAGATGTCATTAAACCCGCCCAAAACAACCGTGCATGAGCAGTGTCTATCAGACGGAGGGGTCCGAAAGCCGATCAGTTCCAGACATTCGACCAGGAAGGAGGTACAAGGCTTGTGTTGTCTGTAGTTCAACCACGCGCGGTTCGATCGCGTCCACATCCTTACTATGTGCCCGGAAGGGCTCTCAGCAAGGGAAGTGTCCAGGCGTCTCCGAGTGAACGAAGGCGATGTTGTTCGTACATGGCGGACATACAGAGAGACAGGAACTGGCGATGAAATGCCTCGCTCAGGCGGACCAAGGGCTGCTACTGCAGTGCATGACCGATACCTACGGATTGTGGCTCGGAGGAACCCTGACAGCAATGCCACCATTTTGAATAATGCTTTTCGTGCAGCCATAGGACGTCGTGTTACGACTCAAACTGTGTGCAATAGACTGCTTGATGCGCAACTTCACTCCCAACATCCACGGGGACGTCCATCTTTGCAAGCACGACACCACGCAGCGCGATACAGATGGGCCCAACAACATGCCGAATGGACCGCTCAGGACTGGCATCACGTTCTCTTCACCGATGAGTGCCGCATATGCCTTCAACCAGACAATCGTCGAAGACGTCTTTATAGGCAACCCCGTCAGGCTGAATGCCGTAAACACAGTTTCCAGCGAGTGCAGCAAGGTGAAGTTCCCCTGCTGTTTTGGGGTGGCATTATGTGGGGCCGACGTACGCCGCTAGTGGTTATGGAAGGCGCCGTAAAGGCTGTACGATACGTGAATGCCATCGGACCGATAGTGCAACCATATCGTCAGCATATTGGCGAGGCATTCGTCTTCATGGACGATAATTCGCGCCCCCATCGTGCATATCTTGTGAAAGACTTTCTTCAGGATAACGACATCGCTCGATTAGAGTGGCCAGCATGTTCTCCAGACATGAACCCTACCGGACATGCCTGGGACAGATTGAAAAGGGCTGTTTATGGACGCCGCGCGGGGTTAGCTGAGCGGTCTAAGGCGCTGCAGTCATGCACTATGTGGATAGTCCCGGCGGAGGTTCGAGTCCTCTCTCGGGCATGGGTGTGTGTGTTCGTCCTTAGGATAATTTAGCTTGAGTAGTGTGTAAGCTAAGGGACTGATGACCTTAGTAGTTAAGTCCCATAAGACTTCACACACATTTGAACATTATTTTGTTTGTGGACGACGTGACCCACAAACCACTCTGAGGGATCTACACCGAATCGCGTTTGAGGAGTGGGACACTCTGGACCAACAGTATCCTGATGAACCTGTGGATAGTATGCGACGACGAATACAGGCATGCATCAATGCAAGAAGACTGGGTCTTAAAGGTACCGGTGTGTACAGCAATATGGACCACCACCTCTGAAGGTCTCGCTGTATCGTGGTACCACATGCAATGTGTGGTTTTCATGAGCAATAAAAAGGGCGAACATTATTGTTACGTTGCTCTCTATCCTAATTTTCTGTACAGGTTCCGGAACTCTCGGAACCGAGGTGATGCAAAACTTTTTTTGATGTGTGTATTTTTCTTCTGGTCCCACATCCACAATCACTATGTACAAAATCTGAGACAATACAGTATGGCGCAGAGAAGACGCCTACTAATCTCTCTGCAGTGGAGAACCGTAGGAAGAATGGATGCAGGACGTTCGCAAACTTATGTGGCCCTGTGACTTACTTTGAATCGTTATGTTGTTTCTCGGATGTGGCAACAGTCTGTAGAAACCGAAACTGCATGCCAAAGACCAGGGCAGGACCGACCACTTGTGACATCAGAAAGAGAGGATAGTTATTGGGCTGTAAGGACTCGACGCCACCGCCTTAGTACGGCACGGCAGGCATCTGACCTCGCAGCCTGGACCTGTTGTATCGAGGCAAACGGCGTACAGAAGGCTTCGGCAGAGTGGCCTGTATTGTCGGAGACCTGCTGTTCGTCTACCTCTGACGCGTCTTCATAGAAGGGAACGTCTAGAGTGGTGTCGTCAAGATGACACCTGGACGATCGAACAGTGGGCGAATATTCTACTCACAGATGTGTCCCGATCCGGTCTGGAGAGTGATAACCGACGGATTTGCCTCTGGAGGGAACGTGGAACACGATTTCGGGACCCAAATATCGTGGAAAGAGACCGATATAGAAGAGGATCCCTAATGGTGTGGTCAGGGATTATACCGACCACTCGAACAGCTCTTCATGAAGTTGTACGGGTGAATCGGCAAGGTTTGACTGCTGTCAGGTATCGTGACGAGGTCTTGAGACGCTGCGGGCCCGGACTTCGTACTGATATACAACAATGCTCGACCTCACAGAGCACGTGTGGTCGAAAGATAATCCGTGCATGGCCGCGGCCGCCTCGCTCTTCCGATTTGAATCCCATAGAGTATGTCGTGGATGCAGCGGAGACGGGTTGCCTCACGTCAGCATCCATCTTTACACTCCCAAGGACTTTCGAGTAGCTCTGCTGGAAAAATGGGCATTACTGCCTCAACATGAGATTGCTGACATGGCTCACTTCATGTCCCGTCGTTGTCACGCCTGTGTTGCTGCCAGAGATGGTCACACCCCATACTGAGCACATTAACCAGTTGTCGGAATGTGTGTGCAAATCCGTTAAGTTGAAAAAAATTACGAACATTTTTGTCTATCGTTATGGATGTTGCAGTTGTTTACGTTCTGTATTCTATACGTTGTTTCTTATTTACTTTCACCTGTTTTTGTGGCAAAATAAACTCAAGCTTGTAAAACTTCCATTTGTTGCTTTAATTTTGGACACCAATGTATTTTATAAACATCCTTTATTGTCAAAAGTTATCGCTTTTTAACACTCCCTTGTATAGGTCTGACATTGTATTGTATTGTATGGAATTGGGGACCTAGAAACGACTGAGAGGCTTCGACCCCGCCGTAGCCCTCAGTGGTTCACAACCTCACAACAGCCTACAGCAGTCCAGCAGTCCACTCACCCAACCGCCGCCCCACACCGAACCCCCCCCCCCCCCCCCCCGGGAACGTCTGACACCAGACGAGTGTAACCCCAATTTTTTTTTTTAAAAAAAACCCAAATGTTTGCGAGGTAGAGTAATTATGGTGTACGCGTACGTGGAGACAGTGTTTCAGTGTTTGGGCAGCAATCGCCGACATAGTGTAACTGAGGCGGAATAAGGGGAACCATCCAACTTTCGCCGAGGCAGATGGAAAACCGCCTTAAAAACCATCCACAGGCTGGCCGGCACACCAGACCTCGACACTAATCTCCGACACGTCTGACGGCCGGAAAGCCGTGCGTTAGACCTCACGGCTAACCGGGCGGGCTAGGTCGGACATTACTTTTACGTATGAACATTTCTATCTGTTGAGCAAAGCAAGGTGTTATATACCATGCAAAAATCTGTAGCATACCGATGCATGTTACGCATCATACAAAATTTGTTGCATGATATTGCGTCCAATTGTGCATGTTAGTATCATACATAGCATTGCGTTCAATTGTGCAATTGCCAAAGGTGCGTACAGAACGATAAACTTCACATGTCAACATCGTGCTCCTCTTCAGATTTTTCCGCAACACCTTTGGTATCCTAGTTATGTCATTCGCGTTTTTGCTTCGCATTTATCTAATCTTCCTTGTTCGTATGTTGTTCTTATGACAAACACATCACTCGAGATAAGGAAATTGCTTACATCAGATTGCTATTTCAAGTGCTACGACTGGTATAAATACTGGGATCTTCGCGAGTGCAACACAGCACACAGCTGCCTTCTGTTTATTTCTGATCCGTCAACACCTCCGTACCTGAGCGACATGGCCGGTAAACTGCAGCACATCACTTTCCACAACGGCCAGAAGATGCCCATTGTGGGTCTGGGCACTTGGCAGGTATGTTACGTTTTATTACGGTATGTATAGTGTGTACGTCTCTATTTGTTCCTCTGTCAGTGCCTGTTGACCGCGGGCTCCATTTTGTTCAAATATGTGTGAATTCCTACAGGAGCAAACTGCTGAGGTCATCGGTCCCTAGACTTACACACTACTTAAACTAACTTATTCTAAGAACAACACACACGCCCGTGCCCAAGGGAGGTCTCGAATCTCTTGCGAAAGGGGCCGCGCAATACGTGACGTGGCGCCTCAAACCATTTTGGCATTCAGAAGCAGACCACCCAGCAATCGGAATTTTTCATTTTTTATGTTTATGGTACGTGAAGTTCAGAACTAAAATATCAATCTCCCAAATCAGTTCGATGCAACTCTCAAAAAATCCTCGAGAAAATCGACTTTTCAGTGTTCCGAGGAATTTAATTCACTCAACTCAAATGCACCAAAGAAAGCAGGCGAACGGGAATACAAACGTCTAAAAAAATAATGTTGACGGGAAGTGCAAAACTGCTAAGCAGGAATGGCTAGAGGACAAATTTAATGATTTAGAAGCAATTTCAGTAGGAGGAAGATAGATACGGCCTACAGGAAAATTAAAGATGCCTTTGGGAAAAAGGGAACCAGCTGTGTGAACATCGAGAGCTCGGATGGTAAACCAGTTGTAAGCAAAGAAGGGAAAGCTGAAAGGTGGAAGAAGTATACAGGGTGCAAATTTTAAGTTGGCAAACCAGAATAACTCGAAAAATAAGCTTCACATCAAAAAATGTGTAAAATCCAAAGTTGACTATTTTCGAGGGGGACATCTGCTGGTTAGCCCCCTAGAGGTGGGGCGGGAGGCAACTTTAAAATTTCAAATCGGAACCCCCACTTTTTATTGCAGAATCAGGTTCTCCATAAAAAAACTATGTAAATTTTATCTTAAACATTTGTTTCGTTTCTTGTTAGTTGGCGCTGTGGTTCAAGAAAATCCATGTTCTCATTTTTGCGTGGAAAGTTGGCTTCTCTACCCTAAGTTTGACTGACCCACAGTGTTGAACGATGTGTTTTCCGAAACCAAATTTCGAATTACATATGACTGTATTTTCTGATTGATGGCAATTCGATAAAATTTAAACGAGGTAGCAAATAAGAAAACCGTCGGAGGCATAAATATAAAATATACGGAAGCCAATCACAAAAGTAAATGTACTTTTTAATAAAAATTGTATTGGGATAAAAACAATGTAACTAACATCATTTCCATATATGATCTCCCGCAACCTCTATGCACTTGGTCCATTTCTTGACAAGTTAGCTAATTCCGCACTGGAAGGAGTTTTGTCACATTACGTGCAACCTACTCGTGTCACATGTACACGGGTAGGAAGTTAAATAGTGGCAACTATTTATTCACAAGCGATACAAAAGAGTTACATATTTGCACCTGTTACTGTCCTTCAAAGTAGTCACCAGTGTTGTGTAGAACCCGTTGCGAGCGATGTGGAAGGCGTAGTATACCGTTAGTAGAGCCTGTTCTGTTGATGGTGCGAATGGAGCGGTCTACTGCCTGTCGAATCTCTGGAACAGTTCTGAAGCGAATGCCACTAAGTGGTTCCTTCATCTTCAGAATCAAATCAAAGTCACTTGCGACCAGCTTTGCGAAAGAACCGGCGACACTTTCCGCGCAACCCACCCATAATTTTACACGATAATGCCCGGGCGCATACAGCGCAAGGTGTGGCGGCTCTGTTGGGTCGACGGGACTGGGAAGTACTGTACCATCCACCATACTCCCCGAACTTAAGGCCTTGTGACTTTGATTTGATTCCGAAGATGAGGGAACCACTTCGTGGCATTCGCTTCAGAACTGTTCCAGAGATTCGACAGGCAGTAGACCGCTCCATTCGCACCATCAACAGAACAGGCTCTGCAAACGGTATACTACGCCTTCCACGACGCAGGTAACGGGTTGTACTACTTTGAAGGACAGTAACAGGTGCACACATCCACAATGAGATTTCCACTCTGCAGCGGAGTGTGCGCTGATATGAAACTTCCTGGCAGATTAAAACTGTGTGCCGGGCCGAGACTCGAACTCGGGTCCTTTGCCTTTCGCCGGCAAGAGCTCTACCATCAGAGCTACCCAAACACGACTCACGCTCCGTCCTCACAGCTTCACTTCTGCCAGTAAGTTTCATATCAGCGCACACTCCGCTGCAGAGTGGAAATCTCATTCTGGAAACATCCCCTAGGCTGTGGCTAAGCCATGTCTCCGCAATATCCTTGCTTTCTTAAAGGTTCGCAGGAGAGCTTCTGTAAAGTTTGGAAGGTAGGAGACGAGGTACTGGCAGAAGGGAAGCTGTGAGGACGGGGCGTGAGTCGTGCTTGGATAGCTCAGATGGTAGAGCACTTGCCCGCGAAAGGCAAAGGTCCCGAGTTCGAGTCTCGGTCCGGCACACAGTTTTAATCTGCCAGGAAGTTTCAGGTGCAAACATGTAACTCTTTTTTATCGATTGTGAATAGATTGTTGCTCTATTTAAGTTCCAGCCTCGTATGATTTTAAGCTGACCCGTTCCACATCATAGAGAGAGATCGAAAGTAACTGATGGAAATTTTCAGTCGTCGGAAGGAGAGGTGGGCAAAGCTCTGGACGTGGCGCTGGAGGCAGGCTACAGACACATCGACACCGCCTTCCTGTACCGCAATGAGAGGGAGATCGGGGCCACGCTCAAGAAGTGGTTCAATTCCGGGAAGCTCAAGAGGGAAGACGTGTTCGTCGTCACCAAGGTAAGAAGTCCTGCGCTGCAGGCAACACTGCCAATTTCCCTTCGACCGTGTGCTTCACGATTCCTGTTCCAGACTTCTATAGGTTGTAGAAGGGACATCATGGATAAAGCATTTATTTCTAATTTCTGCTACCAGTCACTTTTTTTTATTTTATGCTTAATCTAACAATATACAACGCGTTTCGAACATGTTCTGTTCATCTTCAGGCGTTTATACATACTGTGATGTAACAAAATAAAAGTGATGTTGTTATTCAATTTAAAAGTTGAGTTTGAGATTTCGCTTACTGTTTTATCAATCACAAATGGCGTAAGAATCATGGATTGACCATTGTCATAAAATATTGCATTATGAAATGTGAATAGTTTTTACTTGTAGTTTCGCGTGGCTTGAGGCAGTCACAACTAGCGTGCTATTGATTAAGAAATTGCATTATCGTCTTTCTAATTACTTCATGATCGTAGGTACGATCATACCCGATTGTGAAGTTATTGTTATGACAAAACAGTTTCCTAAGCGACCAGAAAGTTCTTAAGGGCGCAAAAAACAACTGTAACATCAAACAAAATGGAAATTCAGTATTAAAGCTGATGCAATGTAACACGCACATTTGACTGCTGATCTTGGTGTCTGTAATCTTAGCAAAATGCATAATTAAAATGAAAATAATACTAAGGAGATGATAGGAATGAGCACTGCTAAATGATTCAGTATTCCCAGAACAAATATTTATTATAACTAAAACATATATCGTACCTTAAGCTTAGTACTACATTGACGGTAGATTTTTATGTCCGTTTCATGTCCATTGAGCGCTCTTTTATACAGCCATTGTCCTCTTTAAGTCGCTCGTGCGTCATCACGATAAGCTATAACAGTTCTTCTTTTTACACTTCACTCAAACTTAGACATAACACGTTTTTATACATTTAGTAAAAATTGGATCAGACTGCCACAAAGCTGCGTCCGTCTTACTTGAGAAAAACAGTACAAGTCTTTTAGCGCTCAAGGCTTCATTTGTTCTCCAGCGAACAAAATAGTGAAGGATCGCATATCTATCCGTATTTTTCTGTTTATACTGCCGCCCAAAGACGACGAATTACATTATTTAGAAAATTCCACCGTCGCTATGCGACGCCTTATTATACGTTAATCATTCTTTATAAACAAGTATTTGCCTTCTGGCTGAAAGTACTAACTATTTGCTGTTTTAATGAAGTCAAAAATAGCGAATATCACAATACATACAGAGAAATGTTACTTAAATAGTCTTAAACTGGATTAATCTAGAACTCTTTGTCCATTGTTTGTTACTGTGATATAAAAGCCTTTCACACTATTTTCTTAACACATAACTGATGCAAATCTATCAGCATCTAATACAGGGCGTGATATCATATACAGTCAACCAAAAAGAAGAATACCAGCGGAATACATCACTGATTTCCAGCCCCCTCTCCCCCACCCCCCCTCAAATGCCACATCAGACGCTACAATAACAAACAATGGACAAAGAGTTCTAGATTAATCTAGTTTAAGACTGTTTATTTTTAACAAACAAACGCCTGAAGATCAACAGAACATGTTCGAAACGCCTTGTATTATGCTAGATTAAACATAAAAAAGTGACTGGAGCAGAAATTACAAATAAATAATTATCCCACACAGTCACGGTTCATAAACATAGCCGTTATGGCCGAGGATAATCATGCATAAAGTTTTGATAGGAAAGTCCTGTGCGGAAATGTAAGTTTGTATGTAAAATAAGTTGCAATATCGGATCGCTCTTAAGTCTCCAGCTTGACGGTACACACTCAGCAGATACAATGAACCTGTGGGATCTAGAGGAGTTCATCTTATCGATCAGGACTGTTGATTCTTTTAGACTATCGCTAATCCAATACATCGGCATTTTAAGGAAATTTCATTATCGGCTCTCGATATGTTGAACGAAGTATCGATAACCGTGGGAGAAACTATCGACGTACCAGCCATAAAAATGTCGGCTGCACATTGTAAATATACTGTCCATTTTAGAACTGTATATTTCAGTATTGATTTGCTAATAGAGATTCATTAAATCTACGCATTAGCAGCCTGCCTATCCCACTTACACAAAGAATTGAAAGAAAAATGATGCACGTTCACGCTTGGCGATAGCCATTTTGCTAACAATGGTAACTGGGTGTAAGTCGCATAGTGAAAGGTGCCCGATGGGTCCCTCGTTCCGTTTCCTCGCATATCGATTTTCTCCGGAACGTTCCATATCGACTTATCTGTTTATACATTTCTGCAAACGCCAGTGACCTAGCAGCTGTAATGTCAAAATTGCTTGGTGAAGTTAAACGTTGCAGTTTCTGTGCGTATTGCCGAGCGCCGATTTCTCCCCACCGCATCGACGAATCTTGTCATTTAGATTTTTTGTTCATCATTTTCAGCAACTGTTATTATTTTTAACGCAGCTCGTATGCTATTTCTTCACTTCAGAAATTTTGTTATTACATTTACGCCGCCACCACCACCCCAGTGTAATCGGACTTCTTTTTTTGTGCCACAAACACTTGCTTCACACAGTCAAAGAGGAAGATTGGACATGTCAAAAGCTAAAAAGTAGTAAAACTCCTTCACGCAGTGAAAGTAAAATTATGTCCTACTACAATTTCAAAAGAACAACTGCAGATATTTTCCAAAAACTGTGAAAAATATAATATAAAATATATATATTATTATTATATAAATATTGGCACTCGATATCGCGGTGTTGATATCGATATATTGATATGTCGGGGGAAATATCGTGACGATTAATATCAATACATACTGTGGAATATCGATATATCGATATCTACCGACATCACTAACATTGACAGTGTTTCGAATACTCGTCATCGGGTTCTTTAGATTAGATTAGATTTACTTTCATTCCAATTGATCCGTAGTGAGGAGGTCCTCCAGGATGTGGAACATGTCAGAAAAACAACAATACATGACAAATATTTACAACTAAAACAAATAAGCTAATGTACCATTCCACAGGTCCCAAGTGGAATGATCGTCATTTTTTAATGAACACTAAGAGTCATTTTACTAATACTAATGCACTGAATTTAAAATAAAAAAGTTTTTTATTTATTTATAAGGTAATAAACATGTAATACAACTACTGTAATACTTATTTACAATGAACACATTACTGCACTGAAATGGTGCAGAAGTTAGATTATACTTACACACTTACACACACACACACACACACACACACACACACACACACAAATTTTCAGTGAACACATTACTGCACTGAAATTGTGCAGAAGTTATGTTGTACTTATATACAAATCAGTTGGTTTTACTAAGAAATTCATCAATGGAGTAGAAGGAGTTGGCCACCAATAAATCCTTTAGGCTTCTCTTAAACTGAATTTCATTGGTTGTTAAGCTTTTTATGGCTGCTGGCAAGTTATTGAAAATGTGTGTTCCTGAATAATGCACACCTTTTTGTACAAGACTAAGTGACTTTAAATCCTTGTGAAGATTATTCTTATTTCTAGTATTGATTCCATGAATTGAGCTGTTGGTTTGAAAAAGTGATATATTTTTAATGACAAATTTCATTAATGAATAAATATATTGGGAAGCTGCAGTTAGTATCCCTAGTTCCCTAAACAGGCTTCTGCAGGATGTTCTTGAGTTCACACCACATATAATTCTTACTGCACGTTTTTGTGCCCGGAAAACTTTAGCTTGGCTTGATGAATTACCCCAAAAAATAATCCCATATGACATTATGGAATGAAAGTAAGCATAGTATGCCAGCTTTTTCATTTTTATATCCCCTATGTCTGACAAAATTCGCATTGCAAACAGAGATTTGTTAAGACGCTTCAGCAGTTCCGTGGTGTGCTCCTCCCAGTTGAATTAATTATCAAGCTGTAATCCGAAGAATTTAACACTGTCCACTTCTTCTATCTTCTTGTCATCGTATGTTAGACATATACTCTTGGGACACCCCTTACAAGTTCTGAACTTCCACGTGACGAAGGATATCGTCTTCTAAGCCGAGAGACGGCGCGTTCGTGGAACACCACAGTCAACCCTCCTAGATGCGTACGTACCAGGTTCTAGCCGCCGTTTCTATAGACGGACAACAATGGTATCTCATGTCATAATTACAACGGGACCTGACCACAGCGCGCTCTTGTCGGTTGTGTGCGTACTGTTAAATGGAGAAATGATCCGACGTTCAGACTTCTTTCATTTTCAAACGGTATATCTCCGGACATGGCCTCGTACCAAAACTTTATCTATGAAATTCCTGCTGCAACCCCTAAAAATCTGTGACAGGAATTGTGAAAACTCGTGTATGTCTTGTTGGTGAATGACGCAACCAATCACAAAACGCTTTTATTTCAGATCTTCAGATGGCTGGCGTTTCAGATTACATAAATGTTTTCATCAACGCATTGTCAGCTCTGCTACTGCACAAGAACCTTGTTTCGATAGTAGGAACATGCTAGTATGGCTGCATATATATCTAATTACACTTTGGGATAGCTCCACTCCATCTTCCATGTTCTCCTGCCGTCTGAGTTGTCAGGGATGAAACAGAGAGAGAGCGAAAGTATATCTACAACATGCACAAAAACTAGACTGCATTCATAAGAGTCGAATAACATGAAAGGTACGTAGTAGTTAATAAAGGTGTAGTATTTTGTTCCATCGTCAGTTTTACGCTATTTAATAATTTCAGATAATCCACATTTTATTTTGGTTCAAACAGTTCAAATGGCTCTGAGCACTATGGGACTTATTTTCTGAGGTCATCAGTCCCCTAGAACTTAGAACTACTTAAACCTAATGACATCACACACATCCATGCCCGAGGCAGGATTCGAACCTGAGACCGTAGCGGTCGCGCGGTTCCAGACTGTAGCGCCTAGAACCGCTCGGCCACTACGGCCGGCCTTTATTTTGGTACAGTGACTGTCACTCAGTGACCATCACTGAGTGATGTGTGTCAGTAGCTCGTGATCTTGCGGTTAGCATCAGCCTCGATCATCAGGTCCCGCGTTCGATTCCTGGCCGGGTCGAATGTTCTTTGGACAGGGTGATGTTGTCCATCATCAAATGGGAAAGTTGCCGTAGTACCGTCAAATAATAACGCTTGCACCAAGCAGCCAAACATCCCGAACAGGATCCTTTTGCTGATATATGAGCTTAACTTCGGGTAACAGCTCGAATACAATGCTTACAAAAGCCTGAAAGTGTTTAATCCATATTTCCGTGCCAGTATTATTGAATACGGAAATAACTCTGTCGGTTACGCTTTCAAGACTAAACCGCTGAATCGTTTTCGATGAAATTTGGTATAGGGATAGCTTGAACTCTGGCTAAGAAATAGGCTACTTTAAAAAGAAAAAGAAATTACCTAAGAGGGAGAAATAAGGAACGGAACGTTCTTTTTACATCACTGAATATACACCACGTAAAACATTGTTATGCTCACACCGCTCCATACGCAACAATCGATCCATGCTGTGCGTGACGTGTCGTCGTGCATTCTGAGAGATGTGGGGTTGGTTGGGGGGGGGGGGGGGGGAGGGGGGGAGGGGGGTACACATGACGAGCTTTGCTTACCTGAACAAGCAGACACGTGAGGGTAGCTGACGTTATCACACATACAGCAGCTTACATCCTCACCATTGCTCACCTCGATAAAACTATTACAAGTAAGCGCAGGCACAGTTAACAGGTAGTACGTAGTGTAGCGAGCAGGAGAGAGAGGTTGAAAGTGGAACACAAAAAGAAACCAGTGTGGTCATCCGGTTTTGACCATACAGTAACAATGGGCTCCTTCGTTTCCTCAATACAGTATGGCTACGCTCTTACCACACATACACCAACAGCAAAGGTGAGAAACTCATGGACAGTCATAGAAATAGTCCAGTTTGCCGCTGGAAGTACAAAATATAAAAGTACGATATTGCAGTGCCTGTGTTATTGCGATTTACGATCCGAAGTTCCTTTGGACATGCATGCATCAGCTGTAGAATGGAATGACAACAATGGAAATTTGTACCTGACCTGGACTCGAACCCGAATTTCCCGCTTATCGCTTGGTTGACAATATATGGAACTTTTGAGGCTGGCCGAATGGTAAGGCGACTGTTCTCGGTAAGTGGGATATTCGGGTTCGAGTTCCAGAACAGCACAAATTTTCATTGTCGTCATTCTGTCCTCCATACGATGGTTGTCCATATTGGCAGTTGAGAATACATTTAATGTGAATACTGAAGTGTCTAACATGAAGCTGAGAGCTGGCAGTTTTTACTATGTACAAATGAAATTGGGGAAGTGCAAGCACGCTAAATCAGAAAAGGATGAGAGAGATTCGTGTAGAAATTGAAAAAAAAAAAATCGCTGTCAGAAAAAATTAGGAGGCTTGCAGGAAGATTAATCGGAACCATTACACTGTAAATCCATTTGAACCTGTTTAGGCCGGCCGGAGTGGCCGTGCGGTTCTAGGCGCTACAGCCTGGAGCCGAGCGACCGCTACGGTCGCAGGTTCGAATCCTGCCTCGGGCATGGATGTGTGTGATGTCCTTAGGTTAGTTAGGTTTAATTAGTTCTAAGTTCCAGGCGACTGATGACCTCAGAAGTTAAGTCGCATAGTGCTCAGAGCCATTTGAACCATTTTTGAACCTGTTTACTTCGCCTGCGTCCACAGCTCCCTCCATTACGGAATTAACTGTTACTTCTGCCTCGGAATGCGTTCTCTCTACCCAGCCCTTCTTTTAGCCAAATCGCATCATTTAGAAGCAGTACCGCTTCATTAATTAGTGGAGGCTAGTTCATACCCAGGCAACGATGGCGTATGAACGGATAGGACACATCATGGTGTCGATGATAGCAGATGAGAATAATCCCCATGGGTGGCCGACTACGGTAGTTTTAGAACACTACAGGCTTTCGTCTGGATAGTTGGTAGAAGAGTTTCACATGTTAACTGTCATTCGAGCATTAGTCCGAGATATTTTAATGCATTAGTCAATCGGGTAGGACAGTCGTAAGTGGTTGGGTTAAAGACATAGGCGCAGATGCTGATGGTAGTTTCTCCTACAATTATTGCCTAGTTTATGGGAGGAGTAGACTGGTTAAAATGGAGTTGGATGGATCGTTGCGAAGCGTGAAATACAGAGCTGAGAAGAGAAGGCATTGAGAAAGCTTGACAGTTATAGACAATGAAGCAAATTAATGTGCCGAGAGTACAAATAAAGCTCACCGGAGGAATATGAAGGAACTGAATCGCACAGTTTTATGTCTAAAAAATCTAGCATAATTGTCGTTTTCAATATTTTTGTAATGTAATCAACCACAATTTAGAGTATTGTAAGACACTTAGGGGCCCATCCGTCCAGTTATAAAGAATCGATCGACGAAAGATCCGTTCCCAAAGATTGGAAAGTTGAACAGGTCACACCAATATTCAAGAAAAGCATTAGGAGTAATCCACTAAATTACAGGCCAATATCATTAACGTCGATATGCAGCATGATTTGGAACGTATATTGTGTTCGAATATTATGAATTATCTCCAAGAAAACGGTCTATTGACACACAGTCAACATGGGTTTAGAAAACATCGTTACTGTGAAACACTACTAGCTCTGTATTCATATGAAGTGTTCAGTGCTATTGACAAGGGATTTTAAATTGATTCCGTATTTCTGGATTTCCGGAAGGCATTTGACACTGTACCACACAAGCGGCTTGTAGTGAAGTTGCGTGCTTATGGAATATCGTCTCAGTTATGTGACTGGATTCGTGATATCCTGTCAGAGAGGTCATAGTTCGTAGTAGCTGGCGGGAAGTCATCGAGTAGAAGAGAAGTTATTTCTGGCGTTCCCCAAGGTAGTGTTTATGGGCCCTTTGCTGTTCCTTATCTATATAAACGATTTGGGAGACAATATGAGCAGCCGTCTTAGGTTGTTTGCAGGTGACGCTGTCGTTTGTCGACTAGTAAAGTCATCAGAAGATCAAAACAAATTGCAAAAATATTTAGAAAAGATACCTGTATGGTTCGAAAATTGTCAATTGACCCTAAGTAGCCGGCCGCGGTGGCCGTGCGGTTCTGGCGCTGCAGTCCGGAACCGCGGGACTGCTACGGTCGCAGGTTCGAATCCTGCCTCGGGCATGGGTGTGTGTGATGTCCTTAGGTTAGTTAGGTTTAAGTAGTTCTAAGTTCTAGGGGACTTATGACCTAAGATGTTGAGTCCCATAGTGCTCAGAGCCATTTGAACCATTTTTGACCCTAAGTAACAAAAAGTTTGAGGTCATCCACATGAGTGCTAAAAGGAATACGTTAAACTTCGGTTACACAATAAATCAGTCTAATCTAAAAGCCGTAAATTCAACTAAATACCTAGTAATTACAATTACGAACAATTTAAATTGGAAGGAACACACAGAAAATGTTGTGGGGAAGGCTAACCAAAGACTGCGTTTCATTGGCAGGACGCTTAGAACATGTAACAGACCTACTAAGGAGACTGCCTACACTACGCTTGTCCGTCCTCTTTTACAATACTGTTGCGCGGTGTGGAATCCTTACCACATAGAACTGACTGATTGCATCGAAAAAGTTGAAAGAAAGGTAGCACGTTTTGTATTATCGCGAAATAGGAGAGAGTGTGTCACTGAAATGATACAGGATTTGGGATGGACGTCATTAAAAGAAAGGCGTTTTTCGCTGCGGAGGAATCTTCTCACGAAATTCCAATCACCAACTTTGTCCTCCGAATGCGAAAATATTTTGTTGACGCCAACCTACATAGGGAGAAACGATCAGCATGATAAAATAAGGGAAATCGGAGCCCGTATTTTCTTTCCGGGCGCTGTACGATATTGGAATAATAGAGAATTATGGATGTGGTTCGATGAACTCTCTGCTAGGCGCTTAAACGTGATTTGCAGAGTATGCACGTAGGTGTAGATGTAGATCACTTCACTGCTGTAGTTGAGAAGATACAAAATTATAAGAAGGGAAGAAACCATGACATTTTTTATTTTGAATTAAAAAAAAAGAAAATATGTTTTTTTAACATATTTCTCTAAGACGCAGAAATATGTCATCCGAGAAATATAAAACGACAAAAGAAGTCTTGTGGTTGATTATATTTCGAGAAAATGGACAGTAATGATTACATTACTTTTTTAACGTAATGTTCTTTCTTTAAATTGTGTGGGATTATTCACAAGTATCTCCGGGGTTTCAGAAGACTGAGAGAAAGCTATAAGCCATATATAAAACAGACATACATCAGTGGATAGGGCCTCTCTCCAGGTTTGTAATTCAGTTTACAGGTACTCAGCACATAGGTGTACCGTTTTTGATGTGGCAGTTACCAATAGGACAGTAAAAACTATTGCCACACACGTTGCAGCACGTCATGGTCAATATCAGCGACCGCCTAAATTATTATTCCATGCAACTCTTCCAGCTTAAATGACAACACACGATCTTTGGCATAATCCAATGAAAGGGTATCAGATGGAATGAAGTCAGGTGACCATGGGAACCACTGAAGCAGAGGGCAATTATGTAACAGGGACCACGTCCAATTCACGGCTGAGGCAATTCGACATTGAGGTAATCACGTCTGAAACAACGTGTGGTGGAGTACCGCCTTGCTCCAAAATGAAATCTCCACTATTTTGCTGTAATTGTAGCAACAGCCATCAGTGCAGCATGTTCAGCTACACGAAACCGTTCGCAATTTTCTCCGCATAGATGACTGGCCCATAAACTTAAGCAGAGGACGTGGCACAAAAGACGTTAACTGGAGGTAAATCACGAATGTGTCTCGCAATCTCGTGTTGCTTTTACGTGGTCCGGACACGCATTTTATGACAGATCACCTTCCCAGGCACATGAAACATAGCCTCGTCTCGAAAACCAACTTCTGTGAAACACCGTTGTCCTCCAGCAGCTGTTGCGATGTCATGGCAAAAGAGAACGAAGCCCAATTTCCCAAGTTGTCAGTGCATGCGACAACTGCAGCCGGTACGGCTCTACACGCATATGTATGCGGAGAATATGCCAGATAACTGACTGCGGTACATGCCACACCTTTGCTCGCGGGTGTCGATGATTTCTTCTGACTCCTGACAAACTGTTTCCGCCCGCGTTCCACCTTGCCAACTTGTGGTCACAGCTAGTCTCTTATTTTTATTTTTATTTTTTTCGCGCCATGTAAGGACCCAGTGCCACGGAATGTGTTGTACCAACCATGGATTTTCTGTTGGTGCCTTAACCTGATATTTGGTACGAAATCGTCACTGAACCGTCACTGAACCGGCACATTTCGTAAATCGTGGACACATGACGCATATATTGCTGCACTATGCGCCGTGTTCTGACATGCCTCTTCTATCGTGGAGCGCTCTGCAGCTCCTCCACACAGCATGTAAAAGCCCCCGTAAACGGTCAAACAATATGTCAGATCTTACTATGGTTGCCAAAGATTTGACAGTGTACTTCTGTTTTACGTGTTTGTCAAACACAAAGTGTGTTTGACAGAAATTTTGATTGCCAGAAATTTCACAAGATGGCGGACGTTGTATGTGTTTAGGTTACGCAAAATCCATTATCTTTAATGAAAAGTAGTTTTATTACAATAAATCTCACTACACCACGAATTTCCACAACTATGGAAACTACGATCAAGAATAAAAACAAAATAGCACCGGCGCTTTCAAAACTGTAGAGGTATTGCATCTTTCCCTCACATACGGGGTGATCAAAAAGTCGGTATAAATTGAAAACTGAATAAATCACGGAATAATGTAGATAGAGAGAACAAATTGACACACATGCTTGGAATGACATGGGATTTTATTAGAACCAAAAAAAAAACAAAGTTCACAAAATGTCCGGCAGATGGAAATGCGTGATTCTGGTTTTGTAACTGCTACCGTGACGGGTGAGAGGTACGCCGATATGTTACAGAATCGCAGCCTAGATGATAAACACCTACTGGAACGTACGATGTTTATTCAGGATGGCGCTCCACCCCGTATTGCTAGACGCGTGAAAGATCTCTTGCGCGCGTCGTTTGGTGATGATCGTGTGCTCAGCCGCCACTTTCGTCATGCTTGGCCTCCCAGGTCCCCAAACCTCAGTCCGTGCGATTATTGGCTTTGGGGTTACCTGAAGTTGCAAGTGTATCTTGATCGACCGACATCTCTAGGGATGCTGAAAGATAAGATCCGACGCCAATACCTCACCATAACTCCGGACATGCTTTACAGTGCTGTTCACAAGATTATTCCTCGACTACAGCTATCGTTGAGGAATGAGGGTGGACATATTGAGCATTTCCTGTAAAGAACATCATCTTTGCTGTGTCTTACTTTGTTATGCTAATTATTGCTATTCTGATCAGATGAAGCGCCATCTGTCGGACATTTTTAGAACTTTTTTTTTGGTTCTAATAAAATCCTATGTCATTCCAAGCATGTGTGCCAATTTGTACCTCTCTATCTACATTATTCCGTGACTTTTTCAGTTTTCAAATTTATACTGACTTTTTGATCACCCGGTATATTTCGCAGGAAAATCAGTATTCTACTACGCACAACATACGAGCAGGAGTGCAAAAAATAAAATATATCGAAGTTCTCAAGTTCTTCCACGGACATGTACATGTCCCCAGGTTGAGATATTTTAATGAACTATCATTAGAGGATCAAGTAGCAGAGAATAAATTTTGGTGTTCTTTTGTCTTCTTTTTCGATATGAGGGCGAGTGTAACATTTTCCTTAACAGGTTTTCATGCGTACATTTCTCTCATTTTAAAACCGTCCCTGGACCAGACGACTTGTTTCCTACTTCTTCCTCTCCTTCTTTTTCTTCTTCTTTAAACACAGAGTCAGGGTCGATGTTAGAAATGCTTTACATGCCAATCCCACTAGTATCAAAACGCAGCATAGGTGAACAGTGTCTGCTTCAAAAGTGAGGTTAAATTGACAAACTTTGTTGGTATGTGTACGGGCTTGTTTGACAGATCCCTGGCTAGATAAGAGCCAGTTTGAGAAATAAGTTTGATATTTAACAAAGGAATTCGCCAAACAGCCGTGCAAATTGAGAAGTTGTTTTTTTTATTTTCGCAAAAAGTTTCGGCAATTCAATATGTCATCTTCAGGCCCCATATACACCTCTCAAAAATTATCGATATTAGCATACTGCGGCCATCTGTTTCTGGATGTCGTGAATTCTCAAGTGCTTCCTTCGAAGACTTGACTGTAACTGAGTCATCGAGGGAAGCACATGAGAATTCACGACATACAGGAACAGATGGGCCGATTATGCCAATACCGATCATTTTTGAGAGGTGCAAATAACTTGTCAATTTGCACGGTTGTTTGGCGAATTTCGTTGTTAAATATTTGACCAGCCGCTGTCACACGCCAACAATAGATCAAAGAAGAAATAAGTCTGACTCTTTACGAGTGCTTTTACGAGTCGAAACTAGGAGAGGTGGTCTATCCACTGATATGTGTCATTTTCCTTTATGTCTTCTAGTTCTCGGTTAGTCGTCTTCCGAAACCCCGAAAGTGATTATGAATAACCCTGTAATCCTCGCCATGGAAGTGCAGCATGGTCACGCGCCTCAACAACCAGATACGGAAATGGTTCCTTTGAAAGGGCGCGGCCGGTTTTCCTTCCCCATCCGTGAACCACTCCGAGCTTGTGCTCCGACTCTGGTGACCCTGATGTCGACAGGACGTTAAAGCCTATCTTCCTTCCCCTCTTTTCATCTACGGGCGTAACTGTTCCATTTTATAAAGTACGAAGGCCCGCTAAATGATTGTTAAAAAAAAAGAAATGTTCAAATGTGTGCGAATTCCTAAGGGACCAAACTGCTGAGGTCATCGGTCCCTAGAGTTACACACTACTTAAACTAACTCAAACTAACTTATGCCCGAGGGAGGATTCGTACCTCCGGTGGGAGGGGCCGCGCAATCCGTGACATGGCGCCTCAAACCGAGCGGCCACTCCGCGCAGGCAAATGATTGTAAGAGACTATGATGACATGCACCTTTTGTACCTAGATTCAGAGAATCTTTTTCTGCTTATCCTCCACTTTTTTAATTTTCATCATTAAATAGCCATTTTGCATTTTTTTTTCTGGATTTTTGTTCTTATGATGACTCAATAGAGTCGACCCCGATTAGCTGTCATAAACCCACTAAATGCGATCAACACCTTGGTGAATGAGGGAGTGTATAATTATGGTAAATTAATAGGTGTTTTAATCGAAATATCACTGTTGTAAAGAGCCGTTTAGTGAGTGAGTTTACCAGATAACTTGGTTGTCATTTCCAGCTTCCATTCATGGGCATGCGGCAGTCGGGGGTGGAGAAGTACCTCAAGAAGTCCCTGTGCGCCCTGCAGCTGGACTACGTGGACCTCTACCTGATCCACAACCCCGTGGGCTTCCAGGACGTCGACGGCGGCGGCTTCCCCAAGGACAAGGACGGCAACGTGCTCCTCGACGTGACCACCGACCACGTCGCCATATGGAAGGTACGTGCGGTGTAGCTCCTGCGCGTTGCACGGCCTCGCATCGCATATTGCCGTCCGCGAAGTGTACAGCGTGCAGGAAAACAACCTGGTAACAAGAGTGAGAGCAGGATAGGCGATCGACGAATCGCGCAAAATTTTAGCTATATTCGAAGGTCGGGGAACTGAGCACAGTGTAGCTGCAGCCAAGAGACGACAGCCGACCAGCGACGAGTCCACAGATATGTGTGCACGTCAACTAACTTGCCGCAGCAGATACCTATTATGCTAAAGAGTGCAGTCACTAATTAAATTAGCTGAAGATAGTGGTTCCAGTCACATTGTAAGACGTCATGGTCTCCTGACCTTCATTGCTTACATATCCCACCCTCACAATCATATTCCGCGCATCAAGACGCTTCATTCGAACCCAAACGATATGCAATTAACAAGTAAGCGCACCGTGGTTGAAATACTCGAGACTGGCGTACACACATACATTCCAGACACGACGGTCACAGATGCTTTTAGTTGGGGAGAGAAACCACACAACGGGACGTCGGTCCCTTCAGAGGACGACCCAGCCTATGTCGGCCAGTGACCGCCCGTGTAGCAGACAGCGTGGGCCCGAGTGAAAGGGGGGAACAACCCCGTGTTCGGCTTAAAAGCAAATTCCTCTACATTGTGTGGGAGCGGCCAGCCTACGCATTCTTTACACATAGCATGCAGTTCAAGAGATTTTCACAGGGAGACAGCAAACGCCAAACCCCAATACTACAGGTTTCCGGATTGGTCGCCTTAAACGAAACGTCATTCTCCGGTTTTAGAAGAGATGCTGATTGGAAGACGATATTTCTGACGCCTTGAGCTCAAGGAATAATGGAAGAGACCGAAAGATATACCCCTTCACATCTGGCGTGGAGAGGACCGTTCCGTTGTCGCTCTTGGAGCGAGGAACAAGTCTCTCCTCAGTACTTCACTGGGAGAGCACCTCCGTCGAGAGCGAATCGAAGTGCCACTCTATATTGAGTCCTTGCCATTAAGCATTGTTCACTGTGTTGGCCAACACACTTATTGTGCGGTGTGAACGGACAGAGTTATAGTTAAACGCCTGCGAGCGAATTTGAGTGGCATCGCGGTGGACTGGTTATCTGACCGGTGTACCATGCCAATAGTTAGTCTAGGGGGGAATAGGAATCCTTGACTTCATCAAGGCGTAGGGAGAGTTTGATTGGCGAAGGTCAATCCAGATAGAAAGAGATTTATCTTATTTGTCAGCAGTGAGCGGCGC
Source organism: Schistocerca cancellata (assembly GCF_023864275.1). Classification (NCBI taxonomy): domain Eukaryota; kingdom Metazoa; phylum Arthropoda; class Insecta; order Orthoptera; family Acrididae; genus Schistocerca; species Schistocerca cancellata. Next base: position 207,434,194 of record NC_064635.1, read on the forward strand.
AGACAGCAGTCATCGCAGCTTACAGTATTGTGCGCTACAGCTATTGCGAGCCCTATATTTCCTCCACAACAGTACACTTCACTGCATTTCACACGCGACAGCCTCGACCGTACCTAGCAACATCCTAAAGGATAATTATTCAAGTTGAGTAGGTGGGCCTCTCAGCCATTCTGCCAAGTCGACAACCATCTTAAAATTTGTATAGAAATTTCATTAGCGAATCGTATCCTTGAGAGGTAACTTCACATTCCAAAAAGAACCAGGATATAACTTGTTCAATTCATAACTAAAAGTGCCATTGTGATTTCTCAGAATTTTTGCAAAATAAATAATAACTTTCCTTAGTTTCATGTTTTTCTTACACCAACTAGCACTACTCCAGTACTCAAGTATCCCACTAGTTACGTAAGAAATTTTGTGAATTTTTGTGTCATTTCCTTACAGCGGACGACTCCAGAATATATTTATTGCTGAAAGTTTTTCAGGCATTTCTCTTTAGAACGTTAGGAGCGTCTGTCTGACTTCTGTAGTAGTGTGGGGGTGGAAATTGCATCTTGCAGGAGCCACAGGGTGAAGGGTACATCTCAGATTAATCCATTGAGCAGAATAACAGAATAACAGATCAACCCCACACCTCAGAACATGTAGATATCCCTTAAATTCCTACCCGTGATAGCTTACATAGATGATAGAGGACGGCAGGAGAGCAAACAAGAAAGCACTGTAGGACAAGGTTCCCCAAACTGTCTTCTGCAGAACGCGGAAAGTTTTGGATCAACTCGGTTCCGAGAGTTCCGGAACCTACATAGAAAATTCAAACAAAGATCAACATAAACATCATTTCTGCCCTTTTTATTGTTCACGAAAACCACACATTGCGTGTGGTACCACCATACAGCGAGACCTTCAGAGTTGGTGGTCCAGATTGCTGTACACACCGGTAATACGTCCTCTTGCATTGATGCATGCCTGTAGATATATGCATACTATCCACAACTTCATCAAGGCAATGTTGGTCCAGATTGTCCCACTCCTCAACGGCGATTCGGCGTAGATCCCTCAGAGTGCTTGGTGGGTCACGTCGTCTATAAACAGCCCTTCTCAATCTATCCCAGGCATATTCGACAGGGTTCATGTCTGGAGAACGTGCTAACATGCTGGCCACTCTAGTCCAGCGATGTCGTTATCCTGAAGGAAGTCATTCATAAGATGTGCACGATGGGGGTGCGAATTGCTGTCCATGAAGAGAAATGCCTCGCCAATATGCTGCCATTATCGGTCGGAGGATGGCATTCACGTATCGTGCAGCCGCTGCGGGGCCTACCATGACCACCAGCGGCGTACGTCCGCCCCTCATAATGTCACCACAAAACATAAGGGAACCTCCACCTTGCTGCACTCGCTGGACAGAGTGTCTAAGGGGTTCAGTCTGACCGGGTTGCCTCCAAACACGTCTCCAATGATTGTGTGGTTGAAGGCATATGCGACACTCCTCGGTGAAGAGAACGCGATGCCAATCCTGAGCGGTCCATTCGGCATGTTGTTGGGCTCGTCTGTACCTCGCTGCACGGTGTCATGGTTGCAAAGATGGACCTCGCCATGGACGTCTGGAGTGAAGTTGCGCATCATACAGCCTATTGCACACAGTTTGAGTCGTAACACGACGTACTGTGGGTGCACGAAAGGCATTATTCAACACGATGGCGTTGCTGTCATGGTTCCTCCGAGCCATAATCTGTAGGTAGCTGTCATCCACTCCATTAATAGTCCTTGAGCGACCTGAGCGAGGCATGTCATCGACAGTTCCTGTCTCTAGGTACCTCTTCCATGTCCAAACAATGTCGCTTCGTTTTACTCCGAGAGGCCTGGACACTTCCCTTGTTGAGAGCCCTTCCTGGCACAAAGTAAGAATGCGGACGCGATCGAACCGCGGTAATGACCTTGTAAGAATGGTTGAACTACAGACAACACGTTCCGTGTACCTTCTTCCTGGTGGAATGACTGAAACTAATCGGCTGTCGCACCCCCTCCGTCTAATAGGCGCTGCTCATGCGTGGTACTTTGCATCTTTGGGCGGGTTTAGTGACATCTCTGAACAGACAAAGGAACTGTGTTCGTGATACAATAGTCACAATCAACGTTTATCTTCAGGAGTTCTGGGAATTGGCGTAATGAAAAAACTTTTTTTGATGTTTGAAGTTGCCTCGCAAATCAGCAGACGGATGCTCTCTCCTCTGTTAGCCTCAGAGCGGAAAGGAAGGGGAACGGGAACTACTAGTGATGATTCGGTAGCCTGAAGTACCGACAACCACCGGAACACGACTGAACACTGTCAACTCGGCTTGAATTCTAGTCTGCATATTTTCGTTTCTCTGTTGTTCTCTCTGGTGGAAGACGGGCACAAAATTACAAGAATATTACGATAACGACAGCTACAGTCTCAGACACTAGTCTGTGTTTCATTAAACGACCCGTATACGCCAGCCGATAAAAGATATCCAGACGCCTATTACACAGCACATAGCACTCCGTCTTCAGGCCCATTGGGACCATCCGACCGCCGTGTCGTCCTCAGATGAGGATGCGGTTAGGAGGGGCGTGTGGTCAGCACACCGATCTCCCGGTCCTTATGATGGTTTTCTTTGACCGGAGTCGCTAGTATTCGGTCGAGTAGCTTTTCAATTGGCATCACGAGGCTGAGTGCACCCCGAAAAATGGCAACAGCACATGGCAGCGCCGATGGTCACCCATCCAAGTGCCAGCCACACCCAACAGCGCTTAACTTCGGTGATCTGACGGGAACTGTGTATCCACTGCGGCAAGGCAGTTGCTCAGACATCTATTAGTGGATGTTAATTTATGACGGTTTCAACTCTGCTGGGGTCTCTCTCAGTGAGGTGCCTGTATGTCTGTTGAGGAACGGCAGCATATTCTTTCTCAGTAGCCAGAACCAGAGAAGGTACTGATGTTGAACACTGGAGTGAAGTCGACGTTCTAACTCATCCAACAGGACTTCCATGAGGTTCACGTTCTGTCTCTGGGCAGACCTGTCCATTTCTGGAACGTTATCGTGCACGCAGTACACAGCGAAGTAGAATGTGTTCATATCCATCCGCATTTGGTTGGTTGTTTGATTTAGGAGATCGGACCAAACAGCGGGGTCATCAGTTCCATCGGGTAAAGGAAAGCATGCAGAAGGATGGCGGTCGTGCCCTTTCACAGGAAGCATCCCGACATTTATCTGAAGCGATTTAGGAGAATCACAGAAAACCTAAATCAGGATGGCCGGACGCGGTTTTGAACCGTCGTCTTCCCGAATGCGAGTCCGGCACATAATTTTATTCAGGCATTCGCCAAACCCAAACACTGGCACAGGACGCAGCGTGAGTCATCACTCCAAATCCCCGGTTTCCAGTCATCCACTGATCAGCGGTATCGCTCCTCGCGCTACCTCAACCACCACTCAGCACTGAGCACAGAAATGTCTGGCTCGTAAGGATGCGCTCTACCACTGGTCTCCACTCTGTTTCCTCGCTATGCACAGTTAGTATGGTAACTGTACTGTTGGTAACACTTTCATACGATTTTTACGACCATCCTCGATAAAACTGGACGGTCCTAGGCTATCAGTACAAGCGGTCTGTCTGGTCTTGCTTTAGCTGTGGTTATTCCTTTTTAACAATAACAGCACCGACAGTCGACTTGGGTAGCTTTAGAAAGGTTGAAATGTCCCCGACACATTTGTTAACTGGGTTATATCCAATGACTGGTCCATGTTCAAAGTCACTGAGCTTTCCTGACTGACCCTTTGTGATGTCGTGATGTGTCTGACAACACAACAGCTCCCGCCTCCTATGACACTACTGGCCATTAAAATTGTTACACCACGAAGATGACGTGCTACAGACGCGAAAATTAACCGACAGGAAGAAGATGCTGTGATATGCAAATGATTAGCTTTTCAGAGCATTCACACAAGGTTAGCGCCGGTGGCGACACCTACAACGTGCTGATATGAGGAAAGCTTCGAACCGATTTCTCATACACAAACACCAGTTGACCGGCGTCGCCTGGTGAAACGTTGTTGTGATGCCTCGTGTAAGGAGGAGAAATGCGTACCATCACGTTTCCTACTTTGGTAAAGGTCGGATTGTAGCCTATCGCGATTGCGGTTCACCGTATCGCGACATTGCTGCTCGCGTTGGTCGAGATCCAATGACTGTTAGCAGAATATGGAATCGGTGGGTTTAGGATGGTAATACGGAACGCCGTGCTGGATCCCCACGGTCTCGTATCACTAGCAGCTGAGATGACAGGCATCTTATCCGCATGGCTGTAACGGATCGTGCAGCCACGTCTCGATCACTGAGTCAACAGATGGGGACGTTTGCAAGACAACAACCATCTGCACGAACAGTTCGACGACGTTTGCAGCAGCATGGTTCAAAATGGTTCAAATGGCTCTGAGCACTATGGGACTTAACATCTATGGTCATCAGTCCCCTAGAATTTAGAACTACTTAAACCTAACTAACCTAAGGACATCACACAACACCCAGTCATCACGAGGCACAGAAAATCCCTGACCCCGCCGGGAATCGAACCCGGGAACCCGGGCGCGGGAAGCGAGAACGCTAACGCACGACCACGAGCTGCGGACACAGCAGCATGGACTATCAGTTCTGTGACCATGGCTGCGGTTACCCTTGACAGACAGGATCGCCTGCGATGGTGTGCTCAACGACCAACCTGGGTGCACGAATGGCAAAACGTCATTTTTTTCCGATGAATCCAGGTTCTGTTTACAGCATCACGATGGTCGCATCCGTGTTTGGCGACATCGCGGTTAACGCACGTTGGAAGCGTGTATTCGTCATCGCCATACTGGCGTATCACCCGGCGCGATGGTATGGCGTGCCATTGGTTACACGTCTCGGCCACCTTTTGTTCGCATTGACGGTACTTTGAACAGTGGACGTTACATTTCAGATGTGTTACGACCCGTGCCTCTACCCTTCATTCGATCCCTGCGAAACCCTACATTTCAGGAGGATAATGCACGACCGCACATGTTGCAGGTCCTGTACGGGCCTTTCTGGATACAGAAAATGTTCGACTGCTGCCCTAGCCAGCATATTCTCCAGATCTCTCACCAATTGGAAATGTCTGGTTAATGGTGGCCGAGCAACTGGCTCGTCACAATACGCCAGTCACTACTCTTGATGAACTGTGGTATCGTGTTGAAGCTGCATGGGCAGCTGTACCTGTACACGGCATGCAAGCTCTGTTTGACTTAATGCCCAGGCGTATCAGGGCCGTTATTACGGCCAGAGTTGGTTGTTCTGGGTACTGATTTCTCATGATCTATGCACCCATATTGCGCGAAAATGTCATCACATTAGAGTTTTAGTATAATATATTTGTCCAATGAATACGAGTTTATCATGTGCATTTCTTCTTGGTGTAGCAATTTTAATGGTCGGTAGTGTGTAAGGGGCATACAAAAAGAAACGAGCTGGAGTATGGAATGCACTGACAGGAGGGTAATATCGTGGCGTGTGTAACGAGGAGTGGTTCCGACCAGAGAGCGAAAGTTCACAGCCTGTCACTAGGGCACCCGTACATGTCACGTGACAATACAGAGCTAGCAGCACCACGCATCAGTCGTCCAACGTTGCCAGTCGCATTGCAAACAATGACATGGAGGCGTCAAATGACGAGCAAAGCGGTGGTGTTCGTGTTCTGTCAGCGGAAGAAGTAGGAGGAATGGACATTCATCGAAGAATGTCACAAGTGTACGGCGAACACAGCAAGTCCCTTGCAAGAGTCAAGGCGTGACACAAGCACTTCATGGAAGGACGGGTATTCTTAGCCGATGATGCACGGTCTGGAGCACCACACTGCATTACCGATGACATCGTCCACCTGGTGGATGCACTCTTACCCTGGACCGCCGTCGTCGGACTGAGCATCAAGTATTCACACCATCCTGAAGGAACGCAAAGTGTGTGCCCAATGGGTGCCCCACAGTCTTCAACCACACCAGGAAGCATGTCGAATGGCCCACTGTCTTGCTCATCTGCAGTGCTATGCTCAGGAAGGGAATGTGTTCCAGGCACGAGTGGTAGTTGGAGATGACTCATGGTGTCATCTCTTCGAACCAGAAACAAAAAGACAGTCTCCTGTGGAAGCATCCAGGGTCACCACCACCCAAAAAGCCAAGGCCACCCACACGAGTGCACGAAACGTCATGCTGACGTTCTTCTTCGACCAAGATGGCCCCCTTCTGATTCACTTCCTGCAGCGCGGTGTAACCTCCCAACAGAAAGAATATATATAACATTCACATTTAGTATAACCTAGCAACAGATAAATTCCGTAACCTACGAATAATAAAATGTGAGTAATCTCTCAATATAATTGTCGCTCACTTATAACCTTACAATAATTGACTGTGAATTTAAACTGGTAAATTTTGAACGTCAGCAGTGCTGCGTCATGGCCCTGAAAATTCATTCTGAATAAATTGAAAAATCTTACCTCAATGATATCGCCAGATAGCGCGTATATCAGGGCAGTTCAATAAGTAATGCAACACATTTTTTTTCTCGGCCAATTTTGGTTGAAGAAACCGGAAATTTCTTGTGGAATATTTTCAAACATTCCCGCTTCGTCTCGTATAGTTTCATTGACTTCCGACAGGTGGCAGCGCTGTACGGAGCTGTTAAAATGGCGTCTGTAACGGATGTGCGTTGCAAACAACGGGCAGTGATCGAGTTTCTTTTGGCGGAAAACCAGGGCATCTCAGATATTCATAGGCGCTTGCAGAATGTCTACGGTGATCTGGCAGTGGACAAAAGCATGGTGAGTCGTTGGGAAAAGCGTGTGTCATCATCGCCGCAAGGTCAAGCAAGACTGTCTGATCTCCCGCGTGCGGGCCGGCCGTGCACAGCTGTGACTCCTGCAATGGCGGAGCGTGCGAACACACTCGTTCGAGATGATCGACGGATCACCATCAAACAACTCAGTGCTCAACTTGACATCTCTGTTGGTAGTGCTGTCACAATTGTTCACCAGTTGGGATATTCAAAGGTTTGTTCCCGTTGGGTCCCTCGTTGTCTAACCCAACACCAGAAAGAGCAAAGGAGAACCATCTGTGCGGAATTGCTTGCTCGTCATGTGGCTGAGGGTGACAATTTCTTGTCAAAGATTGTTACAGGCGATGAAACATGGGTTCATCACTGCGAACCTGAAACAAAACGGCAATCAATGGAGTTATTGATGCAGTACGACGTTGGCTCCGACATCGACCAGTGGAATAGTACCGTGCAGGCATACAGGCCCTCATTTCAAGGTGGCGTAAGGCCGTAGCATTGAATGGAGATTACGTTGAAAAATAGTGTTGTGTAGCTAAAAGATTGGGGAATAACCTGGTGTATTTCAATGCTGAATAAAACAACCCCTGTTTCAGAAAAAAAATGTGTTGCATTACTTATTGAACTGCCCTCGTATATCTGCTCCTATAAGAAATTATTCTGGCACAGCCCAGTGCAATGCTGGCCGCTAGATTTGTCATGTATGAAAAGAAACAACTGATTTTTCATTACGATTGCGTGTGACCATGAATTGCAGAAATTAGTAAATTCTTTAAATTCAAATGAATGATTATCAAAAAAGTTAATTTTATAAAAAAATTATTATTAAAAGATTTTTTAAAACATTTACATGGGACCTGATATAACAATAGTACAAATTTTGTTGTAATAAACTACATATGCGCGCGGCTGTTTTTACCTTACACTGCATTGCTCAGGCTGCGCCATCGCTCCCCACGACCGGCCCAGCCCACTCCACACACACGACTGCCAGCCACTACTTACTCCTACTGCCGTACAGTTCCTACTGCATACAACACTGCTCTCTGGTCTGAGATTCTCTTATGGCTTACATATCGCAGGCAGCGCGTGAGCAATCCATCAAAATTACATCTGCTCGAGTGCGTTAGCAATAAATTCCTTAGTCATGGACCTCTTACAATGGGACAACAGTGAATACCCAGCGTTACACGCGAACCTCGACCACCGTTCGCCAAGCGATCAAATCAAAACGACCAGGCGGTCTCACTTGTGGGGTCATCCTGCTCCACGACAATGCAAAGCCGCATACGGCCAGCACAGTCGCGGCACTCCTGCAGAAATTGAAATGGGAGGTTGTCGGCCGCCTTCCATACAGTCCGGACCTCTCTCCCTGCGTTTACACCGTTTTTGGTCCTCTTAGAAAGGCTCTGAGGGGCAAATGATTCATCTCGGGTGACAAAGCTCAGCTGTATGTGCGGAACTGGTTAACATCGCTGCCACAGGAAGTTTATGAGGTACCTATGCACCGCCTTGTGTCACAGTGGGAAAAGTGTCTCAACAACCAGGGTCAATACTTCTAACATACAGGTACTGGTTTCTGTAATTGTGCCTCTGGCTCGTTTCTTTTTGAACGCCCCTTATACGAGGTGCATTCAAGTTCTAAGACCTCCGATTTTTTTTCTCCGGACTGGAAAGAGATAGAAACATGCGCATTGTTTTAAAATGAGGCCGCGTTCATTGTCAATACGTCCCAGAGATGGCAGTACCGTACGGCAGATGGAATTTTACCGCCACCGGCGAGAATGAGAACTGTTTTAAATACTTAAAATGGCGATGTTTTCCTTACTTGAACAGTATGCAGTCATTCGTTTTCTGAATTTGCGTGGTGTGAAACCAATTGAAATTCATCGACAGTTGAAGGAGACATGTGGTGATGGAGTTATGGATGTGTCGAAAGTGCGTTCGTGGGTGCGACAGTTTAATGAAGGCAGAACATCGTGTGACAACAAACCGAAACAACCTCGCGCTCGCACAAGCCGGTCTGACGACACGATCGAGAAAGTGGAGAGAATTGTTTTGGGGGATCGCCGAATGACTGTTGAACAGATCGCCTCCAGAGTTGGCATTTCTGTGGGTTATGTGCACACAATCCTGCATGACGACCTGAAAATGCGAAAAGTGTCATCCAGGTGGGTGCCACGAATGCTGACGGACAACCACATGGCTGCCCGTGTGGCATGTTGCCAAGCAATGTTGACGCACAACGACAGCACACAGATTCACCGCCTCCAAAAAAATTTCGGGTAACCGCTAGTGCTGAAAAAATTATGATGTCCATGTTCTGGGACAGCGAGGGCGTAATCCTTACCCATTACGTTCCAAAGGGCACTACGGTAACAGGTGCATCCTACGAAAATGTTTTGAAGAACAAATTCCTTCCTGCACTGCAACAAAAACGTCCGGGAACGGCTGCGCTTGTGCTGTTTCACCAAGACAACGCACCCACACATCAAGCTAACGTTACGCAACAGTTTCTTCGTGATAACAACTTTGAAGTGATTCCTCATGCTCCCTACTGACCTGACCTGCCTCCTAGTGACTTTTGGCTTTTTCCAACAATGAAAGACACTCTCCGTGGCCGCACATTCACCAGCTGTGCTGCTATTGCCTCAGCAATTTTCCAGTGGTCAAAACAGACTCCTAAAGAAGCCTTCGCCGCTGCCATGGAATCATGGCATCAGCGTTGTGAAAAATGTGTACATCTGCAGGGCGGTTACGTCGAGAAGTAACGCCAGTTTCATCGATTTCAGGTGAGTAGTTAATTAGAAAAAAAATCGGAGGCCGTAGAACTTGAATGCACCTCGTATACTGACATCCTAGTGGTCAATTCCAGGTTTTGTAAGGGCGTCTGAATATCTTTGACCATATAGTGTGCTTCTGTAAGAGTATAGATGAGGGTTTTGACTGTCTGCTTACTACGTGCAGGGAATGGAGGCCCAGGTGGACGCAGGCCGTGCTCGCTCCATAGGTCTGTCCAACTTCAACGCGCGCCAGATCAAGCGCGTGTGGGAGTCGGCGCGCATCAAGCCGGCCAACCTGCAGGTGGAGATGCACGTCTACTTCCAGCAGCGCGAGCTCAGGGCCTTCTGCCGCGCCCTTGACATCACCTTCTGCGCCTTCGGACCACTCGGCTCGCCGCACATCTACCCGTTCGTCGAGAGCCAGGGAGGAGATGTCAGCAAGTAGGTGGCATCTGGGGTCAATCCCGCATTACGCAAGGATGTCGAGATACGAGGAGTGGCTAGAAAAAAACCGGACTAGTACTGGTGAAACAATAAAACGAATGCAATGAGGCTGAAAGTCGCGTGGCCTGTCACGTGACTCTCGCTCCGCCTACTGCTCGAGTTTCATCTGCCTCCTGCACTCAGTCTGCCCGTGGCGTCTGTTTTAAGTAGTTGACGTTTTGTCTGTGCGTCGGAAAATGTTGAGTGTACAGAAAGAACACCGTGTTAACATCAAATTTTGTTTCAAACTAGGAAAATCTGCAAGTGAAACGTTTGTAATGTTACAACAAGTGTACGGCGATGATTGTGGTTTAAACGATTTAAAGATGGCCGCGAAGACACCAGTGATGACACTCGCACTGGCAGACCATTGTCAGCAAAAACTGATGCAAACATTGAAAAAATCGGTAAACTTGTTCGACAAGATCGCCGTTTAACAATCAGAGCAGTGTCTCAGTTAACAGGAATTGACATGGAAAGTGTTAGGCAGATTCTTCATGAAAGTTTCAACATGAACAAAGTGTGTTCAAAAATGGTTCCAAAGTGTCTCACAATTGAACAGAAGGAACGCCGAAGAATGATTTTTTCTGACATCCTGGAAAACATTGAAAGTGATCCCACCTTCTTACAAAATGTTATTACTTGCGATGAATCGTGGTTTTTTACTTACGGTCCCGAAACTAAACGCCAATCGATGCATTGGAAAACTCCTGGTTCTCCACGACAAAAAAAAGCACGAATGTCAAAATCGAAATTCAAGACAATGATGATTGTTTTTTTTTGACATCAAAGGGATTGTGCACATTGATTGGGTACCAGAGGGACAAACAGTGAATCAGCATTACTACATTAGCGTCCTGACTACACTACGTGAGCGAGTATGGAGAAAACGGAACGATTTGTGGAGAAAAAAATCATGGATCCTTCACCAAGACAATGCCCCAGCTCACAGTGCGTTGTCAGTGAAGACGTTTTTGGCAAAACACAACATTCCCATCTTAGATCATTCACCCTACTCACCTGTTTTGGCCCCCTGTGACTCTTTTCTTTTCCCTAAAGTCAAGTCAGCTTTGAAAGGAACTAGATTTGAGACTGTTGAAGCAGTAAAAGAAAAAGCGACGGAAGTAATGTATGGACTTACCGAAAACGATCTGCAGCATTGCTATGAACACTGGAAAATTCGTATGGAGCGGTGTAGAGAGCGAGGAGGAGAGTACATTGAAGGAGATAACATGAAATTGTAAATAATTGTAAATAAATGTTTTTTCCAGCATCAGTCCGGTTTTTTTCTAGCCGCACCTCGTACTTTTGATACGATAGTGCAGTCCTTAGGAAAGCGTCACTAAATGCAGTAGTGCTGAATTTTTTCATGTACCGGGTGATCAAAAAGTCAGTATGAATGTGAAAACTGAATAAATCACAGAATAATGTAGATAGAGAGGTACAAATTGACACACATACTTGGAATGACATGGGGTTTTATTAGAACGAAAAAAATACAAAGTTTCAAAAAAGTCCGACAGATGGCGCTTCTTCAGATCAGAATAGCAATAATTTGCATAACAAAATAAGACAAAGCAAAGATGATGTTCTTTGCAGGAAATGCTGAATATGTCCACCATCATTCCTCAACAATAGCTGTAGTCGAGGAATAATGTTGTGACAGCACTGTAAAGCATGTCCGGAGTTATGGTGAAGCATTGGCGTCGGATGTTGTCTTTCAGCATCCCTAGAGATGTCGGTCGATCAAGATACACTTGCGACTTCAGGTAACCCCAAAGCCAGTAATCGCACGGACTGAGGTCTGGGGACCTGGTAGGCCAAAAATGACGAAAGTGGCGGCTGAGCACACGATCATCACCAAACGAAGCGCGCAAGAGATCTTTCACGCGTCTAGCAATATGGGGTGGAGCGCCATCGTGCATAAACATCGTACGTTCCAGCAGGTGTTTATCACTCAGGTTGGGGATGATGCGATTGTGTAACATATCGGTGTACCTCTCACCCGTCACCGTAGCAGTCACTGACGTTTTGCTGTCCAGCGCCATCTGTCGGACATTTTGTGAACTTTGTTTCTTTTTTTTTTGTTCTAGTAAAACCCCATGTCATTCCAAGCATGTGTGTCAATTTGTAGCTCTCTATCTACATTATTCCGTGGTTTATTAAGTTTTCAAATTTATACTGACTTTTTGATCACCCGGTACCTCAGTTGACCTATCATGTCTGTAAGACGACACAACATTGCTGGGGACGGATTGACGGGCCCGCTGGCTCTGCTTTCAGACTGCCACGGTACAACCAGCTGAGCGACCCGCTGGTGAAGCAAATAGCGCAGAAGCACGGCAAGACGACGGCCCAGGTGCTCATCCGCTTCCTGATGCAGCTCGAGGTCGCCGTAATTCCCAAGAGCTCCAACCCAGCACGCATCAAGGAGAACTTCGCGGTGAGTAGCTCCAGCTCGACTTCGTGCCTCGACTGGAAGCGTGACCTTGACTGGATGAGCCGAGTAGTGCCCCAGTTGATCGACGATGAAGACCACCCTAGCAGTCGAAAGCAAGAAACGAAAAAATCAGGAAAAACTGAAATTAGTTTTTCTGTTGTCCTCTTCGTAGTCCTGTATCCACTTCCCCCCATATACATGTTCCCGTTGTTGTTACTGTTATTGTTGTGGTGGTGATCTTCACTCCAAAGATGCAGCTCTCCATGCTACTCTCCTCTGTGCAAACCTCTTCATCTCTGAACAACTACTGTATTCTATATCCTTCTGAATCCGCTTACTGTATTCATTTCTTTGTTTCCCACTACGATTTTAACCCCGCACACTACATCTTCTAGTCAGGTGTTGTTGTTGTTGTTGTTGTGGTCTTCAGTCCTGAGACTGGTTTGATGCAGCACTCCATGCTACCCTAACCTGTGCAAGCTTCTTCATCTCCCAGTACCTACTGCAGCCTACATCCTTCTGAATCTGCTTCGTGTATTCATCTCTTAGTCTCCCTCTACGATTTTCACCCTCCACGCTGCCCTCCAATGCTAAATTTGTGATCCCTTGATGCCTCAGAACATGTCCTACCAACCGGTCCATTCTTCTTGTCAAGTTGTGCCACTAAATCCTCTTCTCCCCAATTCTATTCAATACCTCCTCATTAGTTATGTGATCTAATCAGGTAGTGCCACAAATTTCTTTTCTCCCCAATTTGTGGCGTCTAGCCCACTCGTCTCGTATAGTGCGCCTAAGGGATGCTGCTTTCTCGCAATGCTATACAACAATTCAAGTAAGTACCATTAGTAGTTTTATTTCAATAAAGCAAATTGACAAAACTTTGAAATAACAATGGTGTCGCAAGCGATGGGGGACATGCAAACTGTAATGTTCTTCGCTATAGACAAAGTCCAGACAAGCGATTGATACGGATCACTACTAACTGCAATCGTAGCACACTCTCTGCTAGGCCGTGCTAATACTGTCCACTGATGTCCGGCCGAGTCTAGCACGAGCCGCGCTTATATTCGCTCCGGCTAGATGCCGCTCCTATCGTGGTGACGTCCTGGTCAGCGCGCTATTGGCTGCCATCCTCTCACCGCCTTCTCTGGTCTTGGGTTCTTCTTCTTCGTTCTGGCGCTTGCGGTCGCGCCAGAACTCAATTCTATTCAGTATCTCAACATTTACATAATCTACCCATCTAATTTTCAGAATTCTTCTGTAGCACCACATTTTAAAATCTTCTAGTTTCTTCTTGTCTGAAATGTGTACCTTCCATGTCTCACTCACATACATGGCTACACTCCATACACATATTTTCAGAAAAGACTTCGCAACACTTAAATCTATATTCGATGTTAACAAATTTCTCTTCTTCAGAAACGCTTTTCTTCCCGCTGCCAGTCTACATTTTATATCCTCTCTACATCGACCATCATCAGTTATTTCTCTCTGCAAATAACAAAACTCATTTACCTCTTTAGGTTTCTCCTTTACTAATCTGAATCCCTCAGCATCACCTGATTTAATTCGACTACAATCCATTGTCACTGTTTTTCTTTTGTTGATGTTCATCTTATGTCCTTCTTCGCAACACTCTCCATGCCGTTCAACTGCTCTTCCAAGTCCTTTGCTGTCTCTGACAGAATTAGAATTCCATCAGCAAACCTCAAAGGTCTTATAACTTCTGCCTAATCTTTAATTCCAACTCCAAAGTTTTTTTTGTTTTCTCTTACTGCTTGCACATTGAAAAGATTAAATAAATTCGTGCATAGGCTACAACCTTGTCTCACTCCCTTCTCAATCACTGCTTCCCTTTTATGCCTCTCAACTCTTACAAGTGCCCTCTGGTTTCTGTACAAGTTGTAAATAGCGCTTCATGTATTTTACCCTTGCTACCCTCAGAATTTCAAAGAGTGTATTCCAGTCAATACTGCAAAAAGCTTTCTCTAAGTCTAGAAATGCTATAAACGCAGCTTTGCCTTTTCTTAACCTATCTGCTAAGGTAATTCGCACGGTCAGTATTGCCTCGCGTGTTCCTCCATTTCCCCGGGGACCAGTCTTTGCATTCTTCCATAAAGAACAAGTGTTAGTATCTTGCAACCACTATTAAACTCCTAGTTCGGTAATATAGACACCTGACAACAGCTGCTTTCTTCGTAACTGGAATTATTACATTCTTCTTGAAGTCTGAGGATAATTCGCCTGTCTCATACATCTTGCACACCAGTTGGAAGAGTCATGTCATGGTTGGCTCTGCAAAGGCCACCAGTAGTTCCACACAGACGTATGCCGCTTCTAACCATTGCCAAGCACTCACAAGTGATCTGAGAAATTCCGATATATTAATTGGGAAAACGGAAAATACGAAATGTAAAGAGAAAGGCTGCGACTAGAAGGGAGGTCGAAGAAGCCGGCCGCTGTGGCCGAGCTGTTCTAGGCGCTACAGTCCGGAACAGCGCTGCTGTCGCAGGTTTGAATCCTGCCTCGGGCATGGATGTGTGTGATGTCCTTAGGTTAGTTAGGTTTAAGTAGTTCTAAGTCTAGGGGACTGATGACCTCAGATGTTGTCCCATAGTGCTCAGAGCCATTTGAACCATTTGAGGTCGAAGAAAGGCAGTCTTACTTATATAGCATTTGCAAACTTGAAGAAAATTTCTGGCAATGGTGACTGGACTACACTCCTCTAAAATTTGGTAGTGGCGGGGAAAAATATAGGAAGCGAAATGTTATTTGCAACCCATGCAGAAACCACACGGTAGTTATAATAGTCGAAGGACATGAAAGTTGAGAAGGCAGTGAGAAAGGGTTATAGCCTGTATCCGACGTTTCTCAAAATGGACGTTGGACAAGCTCTGAAGGAAGTCTAACAAAATTGATAGCTTTCACTTATGGACCGTCTGACAGCAACTGAATACAACACAATTTTAGTGCCATACCCGTTTCGCCTTTATTTTCTGCAAGGCATCATCAGTGGCCTGGAATATGTACATATGTTAGCTATTTAATTTACATTTTTGTCACTGTGCCTATAGGTTATAAACAGTTCTGGTGGTTGGTATTTCCTATCAAGTAGTAATGTTTTGAACAGGTTGCGTGGACAATTTCCTACATATTACGCCCCTGTAGCATTTTTGGTGTTCTTCTTCTTCTTATGAATGCTAAATTGCGGTTTTTTCCCACATTTCCACAGCACTATGAACTGAATGCTTGTTTCAATGCAATGTTTTGGTTTCTGTTGCCGACTGTCAAATGTTTTTGCCAAAGATCGAATGTTATTGCCAAACTTTCGAATGTAATTATTGAAGTATCTGTGGTCTGTTCGTGTATGCATTTGTGTGTGTGTGTGTGTGTGTGTGTGTGTGTGTGTGTGTGTGTGTGTCTGTGTGTGGGTGTTATGGTGCGGTATTTCTTTTGTCTCTTCTTATGTGTGTTTGTGTGTGTGTGTGTGTGTGTGTGTTTTTTGGTGTGATATAATTTTTTTGTGGTGTGTGTGTGTGTGCGTGTGTGTGTGTGTGTGTGTGTGTGTGTGTGTGAGTGTATCTTGGTGTGGTATTTTTTTTTGTGGGCTTTGTGTGTGTGTGTGTGTGTGTGTGTGTGTGTGTGTGTGTGTGTGTGTGTGTCCAGATGGTGTGGGGAAGAGTTTTTTTTTTATTTTATGTTATCATTTCCTTTATTAAGTGTAGTAGGGAGCCTGCGCTGATGCGTGTTTGTTCATTTATCATATGTTTGTTTTCTGCTATGGTTTTCTGGATGTGGAAGTTTTCTTGCGTTTGTATAAGATGTTTTTCATGGTTGCTTATTCTCATTATTTTCATTTCTTGTTCCATGTTTGTAGGATGATGGTTATGGTGTATTAAATGCTCTGCAAATGTGGAAGTCTAACAGATATTTGGAAGAAAATTAATGTTCAGAATGAGTGAAAAAACATTGAGATATGCTGATGACATTGTAATTCTGTCAGAGAGAGCATAAGGCTTGGAAGAGAAGAATGATTGGGCAGTGTCTTGGAAGTAAGATATATATCAACAAAAGTAAAACAAGAATCATGGAATTCAGTCGAATCAAATCAACTGGTGCTGCGGGGATATAACTCGAAAACGAGACACCGAAAGCAGTAGATGTATTTTGCTGCCTGGGCAGTAAAATAACTGACAATGGCTGATGTAGAGAGGGTATAAAATGCAGGCTGGCATTAGATAGAAATTAATTTCTGCAGAAATAGGAATTAGGAAACATTTAATACCAACTAAAGTGAAGCGAAGTATTTTCTGGTGTGGAGTGTAGCCTTTTGCAAATTTGAAAAGTGGACGATAAGTACTTCAGAGAAGATAGGAAAACTTTTAAGATGTGGCGCTAGAGTAAAAGGATGAAGTTTGGACGGTTAGATGGAATAATTAATAAGAAAATAGTTAACCGAATTTTAGAAGTTTGTTGCTCAGCTTGACTAAAAGAAGGACCCAGTTGATAGCGCACATCCTGAGGTACCAAGGAATTGTTAGTATGGTTATGGATGGAAATGTGTGTGATGGGAGGGGGAGTGGGAGAAATTGGAGATTGACCAACGCTTGAACACAGTATGAAGGTTGAAAAGGATGTAGGTTGCGGTAGTAATGCAGAGACGAAGACGTTTGCACAGGTGCATCAAATCACTCTTCAGACTGGCAACTACAACAACAACAATAATAAAGAGAGCGGTGAAAAAACCACGACAGGGGCATAAAGGCAAATGTCGAGAGAGGGATAGTGCGAGGTGACGCCCTGACCAGCCTGACCACCACGCTGGACTCGCTTTCGGGAGGACGACGGTTCATATCCACTTCTGGCAATACAGTATTTCGACACCTTCCCGTACAGCAAAGCGTTATCAGCAAACAGCCGCAAGTTGCTGCTCATCCTGTCCGCCATATCACTTATGTATACAGATGTATACAGATGTACGGTCCTGTCACACTTCCGTGGGGCTCTCTTGACGATACGCTTGCCCTGATGAACACTCGCCATCGAGGATAACGTACTGGGCTCTGTTATTCAAGTCACTCACATGTCTCGGAACTTAATCTATATTCTCGGACAATCATTATTAACTGGGTGCGAGAGCGTGCTGAAACATGATGCCTTGGAATTTTTTATGTGAAAACTCTTAATTGAAAAAAAAATAAAACAAACGTTATTAAAATCCTGCATCGGAGGCATTTCTTTTCGGCACGCCTTCGTACGTCTTGCATAACGACCAGGGCGATAAAACTAGAGGAATTCGGTCTTTTATAGAGGTGTGCTGACAATCCTTGGAACACAAAGGGAAGGAAATTAACCCTCAGCCACACGCCTTACTGTGGCTTGCGGAGTACAGAAGTGAATTTTGACCTCTACGCACAGCCTTGAAGTATGTCGCTTATGAGCTGTAGTAACACGAAACTAATGAACGCTTTTTTTTTAACTTTCAGGTGTTCGATTTCGAACTGTCCCCAGAAGAGATGGAAGCCCTGGAGGCTTTGGATAAGGGACCAAAAGGCAGACAGGCGAATGAGCACGTCCTTCCTGGGTAACTAAATAATATAATTTTATTTTATATTAATGTTAAAATGAAAAAAAATATACACTCCTGGAAATTGAAATAAGAACACCGTGAATTCATTGTCCCAGGAAGGGGAAACTTTATTGACACATTCCTGGGGTCAGATACATCACATGATCACACTGACAGAACCACAGGCACATAGACACAGGCAACAGAGCATGCACAATGTCGGCACTAGTACAGTGTATATCCACCTTTCGCAGCAATGCAGGCTGCTATTCTCCCATGGAGACGATCGTAGAGATGCTGGATGTAGTCCTGTGGAACGGCTTGCCATGCCATTTCCACCTGGCGCCTGGCGCCTCAGTTGGACCAGCGTTCGTGCTGGACGTGCAGACCGCGTGAGACGACGCTTCATCCAGTCCCAAACATGCTCAATGGGGGACAGATCCGGAGATCTTGCTGGCCAGGGTAGTTGACTTACACCTTCTAGAGCACGTTGGGTGGCATGGGATACATGCGGACGTGCATTGTCCTGTTGGAACAGCAAGTTCCCTTGCCGGTCTAGGAATGGTAGAACGATGGGTTCGATGACGGTTTGGATGTACCGTGCACTATTCAGTGTCCCCTCGACGATCACCAGTGGTGTACGGCCAGTGTAGGAGATCGCTCCCCACACCATGATGCCGGGTGTTGGCCCTGTGTGCCTCGGTCGTATGCAGTCCTGATTGTGGCGCTCACCTGCACGGCGCCAAACACGCATACGACCATCATTGGCACCAAGGCAGAAGCGACTCTCATCGCTGAAGACGACACGTCTCCATTCGTCCCTCCATTCACGCCTGTCGCGACACCACTGGAGGCGGGCTGCACGATGTTGGGGCGTGAGCGGAAGACGGCCTAACGGTGTGCGGGACCGTAGCCCAGCTTCATGGAGACAGTTGCGAATGGTCCTCGCCGATACCCCAGGAGCAACAGTGTCCCTAATTTGCTGGGAAGTGGCGGTGCGGTCCCCTACGGCACTGCGTAGGATCCTACGGTCTTGGCGTGCATCCGTGCGTCGCTGCGGTCCGGTCCGAGGTCGACGGGCACGTGCACCTTCCGCCGACCACTGGCGACAACATCGATGTACTGTGGAGACCTCACGCCCCACGTGTTGAGCAATTCGGCGGTACGTCCACCCGGCCTCCCGCATGCCCACTATACGCCCTCGCTCAAAGTCCGTCAACTGCACATACGGTTCACGTCCACGCTGTCGCGGCATGCTACCAGTGTTAAAGACTGCGATGGAGCTCCGTATGCCACGGCAAACTGGCTGACACTGACGGCGGCGGTGCACAAATGCTGCGCAGCTAGCGCCATTCGACGGCCAACACCGCGGTTCCTGGTGTGTCCGCTGTGCCGTGCGTGTGATCATTGCTTGTACAGCCCTCTCGCAGTGTCCGGAGCAAGTATGGTGGGTCTGACACACCGGTGTCAATGTGTTCTTTTTTCCATTTCCAGGAGTGTATTTCACAGCATGCATACATACGTTAGTTATTCTCTCCAAACGGACAAAGTTATGAGGGTTGTTCGAAAAGTAAGGAATGATCCGTCGCGAAATGGAAACCAGTGAAAATCAAAACTGTTTTCTTTGCACATTTAGCTGCACCTTCCAGGTACTTCTCTACATAGTCGCCGCTCCGACTTAATTTGTCGGAGCGTTATACCAAATTTCCAGCACCATCGTCGTAGAAGGCAGCCGCCTGTGTTTTCCGATAATTCTCTACGCTGGTCTATAGCGCGTAGCCTGCGCCCAAGTGTTGTCTTCGTATCCAGCGTTTCATGTGGAGATGATACTCAGGACGAGCCAATTAGGGCTGTGTTGTGGCTGACCGAACACTTCCCATCGAAGAGGCTGCAGGAGCGTCTTCACTGCCCCTGCAGAGTGCGGCTGAGAATTGGCAAGAAGAAGGAAGTGCGTGGCAGTAGTGATAGGTGGGCTGCGGGAGAGATTGCTGTTCTAGGTCCGCCTCCGTAGCGTAGCGGTAGCGATACTGCTTACCACGCAGGGTGCACGGGTTCGATTCCCGGCCGGCGACTGGGTGTTGTGTGCCCTTCATCATCACTGACTCGCAAGTCGCCGAAGTGGCATCAATTTAAAAGGACTTGTATTACGATAGTCGAACTCCCTCGAACGGGGCCTCCTTGGCCAACAATGCCATACGATCATTTCATTTTTTTTTCATTATTGTTCTAGGCACCTTTAGTCGCTCACAGTGCGCTCACTACTGACACGAGCTTCTTGATGCGATCGACGGGCATACTAGAGAAACTGCACAAAACGTCTGTGAGAAGCCTCGTCGGATTTTCACAGTGGTTTCCACTTCGCGACGATCAGCTCTTGGGCAAATGGTATAAAAGGGATCAATAACATACGATAGCTCTAACACGAAAACTTTTAAACAAGGATTTTTCAATTGATGCAACTGTGAGTTCTTATTAAAACCTCGTTCATGAGAAATGTTTAGAAAGGAACTATACCAGATTTTTATATTTTTTAGGAAATGTGTATTTGAAAATTACAGGTTGTTCTTGATACACTTGTTGATATTATTCCACATAAAGGCCACCCAGTTCAGTGTATGTTGTGAGCCGTGTCAAAGCTTCTTTGTGCCCTCCTCGGAAAACTCTCCCCCCAGTTCTTTACCTCCACTTCAGAATCTCTTTCTGCACCTGTTCGTCGGTTGAAAATTTAATTACATCTATGTGTGCTTTCAGGGGAGTAAAGAGATGATAATCTAAAGGTGCCAAGTGAGGAAATGGTTTAAAACGTCCCAACCAACTGAGTCCAAGAGAGCCTTGGTGGCTAAGGCTGTGCGAGGACGGGCATTGTCGTGCAATAAGCAGACTCCTCTCCTAAGCGTTCCACTCCTTTTGAGTTTCTCTAGGATCTCACAATATCGCTGTGGATTGATGATGTGTCATTGAGGCAAAAATTCAATCGAAATTATGCCTTTTCGGTCCCAAAACTCTTAGGCCATAATTTTTTTGCCCGAAATCGTGGTTCTGATTTTTTTGACAGATGAGAAATTGTTGTGACGCCACTGTAGCGATTGTCTGTTTCATTCAGGCTTGTAATGAGCTACCCGTGTCTCATCCCTAGTCACAACAGAACTAAGAAAGCCTCACCTCCCAATTCGAATCACCCAAAACACTCGCGGCCGCTATTGACCCATTTTTCTTATGCTGCTCTGTCAGCTGTTTTGAGATCTACCTAGAGCACACTTTCCGGTATCCCAGTGTTCCTCTGAGTGTCTCGTGTAAGACAGTTCTACAGAGAAGTTTGACCATCGCAGAAATTTCACCCAATGTCTATCGGCTCTCTTCACGAACAGTTTCCCCGATCTTTTGCACCAATTCCTCAGTCAGAATGGAAGGTCTTCCACTCTTCTGTTCGTCATGAACATTTTTTCTGCCTCCACTAAATTCCCTACACCACCAAACACTACTCGTTCAAGTTCATAGCACCGCAAACCGTTTGGATTTGCGACAAAATTTTGGAAGGTGTTACTCCTTCCGCGAGTAGTAAGTGGATCACAGCACGTGACTGGCACTTGCCGGCATTACTTACCTACATCTTTCACGTAACTGTACACTACAACTGACGTTTACATGCTGCAGTGTTCCTGCGGTGCTCGCTCTGGTCAGGGGATCCCCCGTCACTCTACCAGTCAGTGTTGCCAACCATCAAAAATCAACAGACCACAACCCGTTATGATCACGGTACACTTTCTTTCTGAACACGCCTCGTATTTCTATATCACTTACTGTCTTAAGTGGTCACCCAGCCCCATTGAAGGTTACCAGTGTAATAGCTTCCATGGATATATGCGACTGCAGTTTTTCTCGGCGTATTCCAATGATGAATTCTTCTCGGGTTATCAGCCGAGTGGCGGCGTCGTCTTGTCGCAACGTTTCGATGAGTTTCATACCCATCGCCAGAAGATGATGGGTACGAAACTCATCGAAACGTTGGGACAAGACGACACCACCACTCAGCTGATAGCCCGAGAAGAATTCATCAGCTTCCATAGATACCAAAAACACTATTTCCAGTATTTCATATTGTTACTGAAGGAATTGAAAAATTAAAACGCTGCTTTAATTTGTTCATTAAGAGGTATAATTTTACGTTAAAGGCGGTTTAACACAATAAAACAAGTATTATTCACCCATCATAAAAATTTAAGCATGTAATTAGTTTTCGTATCTAAATGAGATAGATGTCTTACACAACATTTTTTGATAATATAGAATATTACGCAAAGGAAAACTACACATTATGTTCCAGTAAACGAAAAGCGCATATTTGCTTTTGTTCCACGGTCTTTTTCCTTGTGTGGTATATTCTACATCCTTGCGGATCTCCTCAGTATGGATTTACGCAACATAAACTGTACAGAGAGTGGTCAGAAACTGATGTCGCTGCGTAGGTTATGCTGAGAAAAAATTATGAAAAAAAAAAATGCCTGATCTTACATTATTTCCGAGTAAATAAGCACTGAAATTAGCCAATGAGGACTTCGCGCATGTAAATTCAAGTGGCCTGACAAGGAACGAGTTGCCAAATATGTGCTTCATTTGGTTTCCTAAAACAGAACAAGGCAGCGATGCAAAAATTTGCTCGTGGGACTGTAGCAAAGATCGAAAAGGAGCCAAAGGCTGAGCAGTCTCGTACTTTGTCATCCGTGTTATGGGAACAAATGACACTTACTGTTCCCAGGATGAGATTTTCACTCTGCAGCGGAGTGTGCACTGATATGAAACTTCATGGCAGATTAAAACTGTGTGCCGGACCGAGACTCGAACTCGGGACCTTTGCCTTTCGCGGGCAAGTGCTCGAGTCTCGGTCCGGCACACAGCTTTAATCTGCCAGGAAGTTTCATATCAGCGCACACTCCGCTGCAGAGTGAAAATCTCATTCTGGAAACATCCCCCAGGCTGTGGCTAAGCCATGTCTCCGCAATATCCTTTCTTTCAGGAGTGCTAGTTCTGCTAGGTTCCCAGGAGAGCTTCTGTAAAGTTTGGAAGGTAGGAGACGAGGTACTGGCAGAAGTGAAGCTGTGAGGACGGGGCGTGAGTCGTGCTTGGGTAGCTCAGTTGGCAGAGCACTTGCCCGCGAAAGGCAAAGGTCCCTAGTTCGAGTCTCGGTCCGGCACACAGTTTTAATCTGCCATGAAGTTTTCGACACTAACTGTATTTGGCAGGCTGCTGTAATTTTCGCGCCCAACGACGCGATTGACTAACTTCACTGCTAATTAAATCGGAAACGGCGCAACGTATCGAATTTTTATCCGAGCAGTTATATCTCAGCACAACCTACCCTGCAACACACTTACAAGCTTTACAGACTGTTTGTTACGATTATATGTAAATGGAATGGGTTCACTGCTGTCATCCGCAGCAGAACACTACGCAGAATCAGCGGCGATGAGCGGAAATGTGTACCGAGCCGGGATTCGAGCCTGGAATCTCCTGCTTACTAGGCAAGTGCATTAACCATTGTGCCATCCGGGTACAGCGGTATCAAAAATGGTTGAAATGGCTCTGAGGACTATGGGACTCAACAGCTGAGGTCATCAGTCCCCCAAAACTTAGAACTACTTAAACCTAACTAACCAAATGACATCACACACATCCATGCCCGAGGCAGGATTCGAACCTGCGACCGTAGCAGTCGCGCGGTTCCGGACTGAAGCGCCTAGAACCGCTCGGCCACAACGTTATCGCAACTGCGCGGACTGTCTAGGCAGGCCTCATGAGCGATCCCCATTTCCACCGAGAGCCATCTATCAGCATAGCTCGAATCCCAGTCCGGTGCACATATTCGCTCGTCTCCGCTGATTCCGTCTAATGTCCCTCTGGAGCTGACAGCATTGAACTCCTGCAATTTACATATAATGTTTCACAACTATGGGTTCTACATCGTGGTCGCTCTTTCTCCCATGTCCGAAAGAACAGACACCACGCATTCATACATTGAAGAACCACAGAAACTGGTACACCTGCCTAATATCGTGTAGGGTCCCTGCGAGTACGCAGAAGTTCCGCAACACGACGTGGCGTGGACTTTATAGAAAACGACACCATGAATGCTGCAGGGCTGTCCATAAATCCGTAAGAGTACGAGGGGGTGAAGATCTCTTATGATCAGCTCGTTGCAAGACATCCCAGATATGCTCGGTAACGTTCATGTCTAGAGAAATGTTTCAAATCAGAAGTGTGTTCCTGGAGCCACTCTGTAGCGATTCCGTGCGGGGTGTTGCATTGTCCTGCTGAAATTGCCCAAGTCCGTCGGAATGCACAATGGATATGAATGTACGCAGGTGATCAGACAGGATTCTTGTCTGTCCGAGTCGTATCTAGATGTATCAGGGGTCCCGTATCACTCCAACTGCACACGTCCCACACCATCACAGAGCCTCCACCACCTTGAACAGTGCCGGCCCTTGTGGCCGTGCGGTTCTAGGCGCTTCAGTCCGGAACCGCGTGACCGCTACGATCGCAGGTTCGAATCCTGCCTCGGGCATGGATGTGTGTGATGTCCTTAGGTTAGTTTGGTTTAAGTAGTTCTAAGTCCTAGGGGACTGATGACCCATAGTGCTCAGAGCCATTTGACCCATTTTTGAACCTTGAACAGTCCGGTGCTGACATGCAGGGTCCATGGATTCATGAGGCTGTCTCCATACCCGTACACGTTCATCGACTCAATACAATTTGAAACGAGTCTCGTCCGACGAGGGAACATGTTTTCAGCCATCACCAGTCCAATGTCCGTGTAGACGGGACCAGGCGAGGCGTAAAGCTTTGTGTAGTGCTGTCAACAAGGGTACACGAGTGGGCCTTAGTCTCCAAAAGCTCATATCGATGATTTTTCGTTGAATATTTCGCACGCTGACACTTGTTGATGGCCCAGCATTGAAACGTGCGTCAATTCGCGGAAGGATTGCACTTTTATCACGTTGAACCGTTCTCTTCAGTCGTCGTTGGTCCCGTTCTTGCAGGATCTTTTTCCGACCGCAGCAGTGTCGGAGATTTGATGTAGTACCGGATTCCTGATATTCACTCGCGAAATGGTCTACGGCAAAATCCCCATTTCATCGCTACCTCGGAGATGCTGTGTCCCATCGCTGGTGCACCGACTATAACCCCACGTTCAAACTCACTTGAATCTGGATAACCTGCCAGTGTAGCAGCAGTAACCGATCTAACAACTGCGCAAGACACTTGTCTTATATAGGAGTTGCCGACCGCAGCGCCGTATTCTGCCGGTTTACACCTCTCTGTATTTGAATTCGCATGCCTATACCAGTTTCTTTGGAGCTTCTTACCACTCTGCGTACCTACCTATCTACAGGGAGTTTCATATGCTTTCCGACAAACGTTTAGGGGCGATAGATCTCGTCATGCGGAAGAACTGGAGCCGGCCGAAGTGGCCGTGCGGTTCCAGGCGATACAGTCTGGAACCGAGAGACCGCTACGGTCGCAGGTTCGAATCCTGCCTCGGGCATGGATGTGTGTGATGTACTTAGGTTAGTTAGGTTTAAGTAGATCTAAGTTCTAGGCGACTGATGACCTCTGAAGTTAAGTCGCATAGTGCTCAAAGCCATTTGAACCTTTTGAAGAACTGGAGGCAAAATGTTCCCAGCGATGTTAGGCATCCTTTTAGTAGTTTCCCACCCTGGGAGGACGAGATGGCATGCAACGACCAGGGTCTACTAACCAGGTGTGCAGCATACTGCCCAGCCCAATAAATTGACAGCGTTGTTTAAAAAAATCATAAGAATGGGTGTCTGTGGGTGGAGAACGATATTTTAGATCCGAATTAGAAGGTTCAGTTTTGCTAGACCTAGTGCTGTTCACAATGAGAAGAGTTGCGATGTCCTGACACCTCTTAAGGCAATCTAAAACGACGTCTAATATCGCTAAGAAAGAGTATCGAACGTTTTGTCTCCAATAAAAGTTGTTACCGATGACGTGATTTATCATCCCCAGACGTTTGATGCAAAAACTTTGAAACGCCCTGTATATAAACAGAAATGAATGACTACGCTCAAGATTAGACTGACTTGGTATCTATCAATCTTTAGAATACTTTTCAGTTCTCCTTTCTCTGGATTTAAGCGGTCATACCATTCTTAATTTACAGCTTTAGTAGTTACTCTATACTTTCTAACTGTTGCATTTCATTTACAGACTTGGACGTCACCCCGAGTTCCCGTGGTTTGAACGCTACTAGTCATGAGGAGCGAACGTTATGGACCAAGGAAAAGCTGCGAGCTTGGCACCGACTGAGGATTACCTAGATCATAACGTTTCTTTATCATTTTGAAAAGATAATACGGATGAATTACCTTTGTACCATTAAAGCAATAATAAAACATTTTATTAGAAAATCGCATTTCTCAACTGAATTTCTTTCATCGATATTTCCATTCATAATACATTTCATATCCTGCTCTAAATTGGCTGCCTGACATCAAAAGTGAAGCATCCGGAAGATATGGTGGGAAGTCAATGTAAGTTCGTACATGTCTACGAAGTCTGTTCAAAAAGTTGCGGAACATTCGTAGTTTCTGTGTGTGGAGCGAAATGCGGTTGGCATCCCTGCACACGTCTGTGTTTAATGCGTAACTAACGGAAGTTTCATTGTTGTATGGCTGTTAGTTATTTTACAGTGTTGCGTGAAACTCAAGAAAACCTTACAGACACGCCAAATTTTGGAGGAAACGTACGGTGATGAGTTTAAACCGTAAGCGGTGTTACGAATGGTTCACACGGCTTAAAACTGGCCGGACGGAAGTTCATGACGCCCTTCGATGTCTACCGACGACGCTCATGTCAGAAATGTCAACGAAATTGTGCGTACCAATGGAAGACTGACAGTCCGAGAGATTGCAGAAGAATGTAACATTTCAGCTGGGTCATGTCATGAAATCCTGACAAAGCATTTTGCAAAGCATCGTGTTGCCTCCAAGATCGCCCCACGGCTCATGAGTCAAGACCAGGAAATCCTCGCTTCGCAGTCTGTGAAGATCTTTTCGATCGTACGGTTACGGTTCAATCTTCACAGTTTTTTTTCCTTCTTTTCTCAGGTTTTGGTTAATTCTGGCCCTGGCCAGATTTCAATGGTATGTTACAAAGTGGCACATTGTGAATATAAGTTCATAAAATAAGTCAAATGAAAGATAAATAACTGTTTCCGTTAGTGGATACATGTTCTTGATGCACAGTATAAGTAAACATGTTTATGTGCACGTATATACACATGTATACATAAGTGTATAAATGTGTGTGAAAACGTTTACTCATACTGCGCTTCAGAATCATGTATATACTTCTGGAAACTATAACTTATTTTTAGATTTGTTTTAATTTTGGAAACTTATATTCATAAAGCGCCGATTTGTAATACAGGGCGTACATAAAGTCCGGGAACACTTTCAATTATTTATTGCACACGAACTAAACATTATACAGATGCTACACATATTGCATTTTGAAGAGAAACTCTGAAAGTTTTTTTTTTACAAATATTCGATATACGAACCATGAGTGACTCGGCAGACGTCAATACGGTAATCCAATTCTTGCCGTACCCGTCTCAGCATGGCATCGTCGACTGTGGCAGTCGCTTCCCGTATTCTCTCCCGGAGTTCTGCTACATCACTTGGTAGAGGCGGTACATACAACAGATCTTTAATGTGTCCCCACAGAAAAAAGTCACACGGAGTGGGATCTGGTGATGGGGGAGGCCATTTCATAAAACAGCTGTCGCCTTCTGTAGCACGGCCGATCCATCGATGCGGCAGCTCCGTCTACAGGTAACCACGAACTTTACGATGAAAAAGGGGTGGAGCCCCATCCTGATGAATGATGAACGGAGAGTCCGATTGCATTTGAGGCGTCAGCCATTGCTGGAATATGTCCAAGTAGGAATATCCAGTGACAGTGCTGACGGCGAAGAAGAATGGCCCATACAGTTTTCGACGTGACAAGGCGCAAAAAACATTTACCTTTGGGGAATCATACTCAAATTCAATGCATTCGTGTGGATGCTTTGTATCCCAGATTCGACAATTATGCCTATTAACTTTCCCATTAGTATGAAAAGTGGTTTCGTCGATAAAAATTAAGCCACAACAATGCTACCCCCATCCTCATTCAATTGTTGCAACTACGAACAAAACTAAAAACGCTTGTCTTTGTCGTCGTCATTGAGCTACTGCACTAGCTCCAATTGGAATGGTTTCACAAACAACTTTTGTCGCAGGACTTTCCACACTGTCACTGGAGCCATTTCGAACTTACGGGATGCACGATGCACCGATTTCTTTGGACTCCTTATTAACGTCTCTCGTACATGCTCCACATTCACCTCACTCACACTGGGAGTACTGAAACAACCAACGTTCTACCCCACTATGCATTGTTGCCAGATGTATGCAAGATGGCAGCGTGTAGACTTGGCAACAGCACATGGCGTCATTCAAGATAGCGGATTTTGGCGGGAAGTTTGAATTTTGGCGGGAAAGTGCCACACCCCGCTCCCCCACAAAAATGGCGCAAAGTTCAGATTCCAACCGGATAATGCATCACATCAAGAAAAATGGCGGGAAAAGGGGACTTGTCTTTATTATTTAACCAGTTTCAAGCCTGTGTGTTCGCCACGAGCTCTAGAGCCCAAATGATTTAGTTGATATCGTCGCCACCAGAGAGCGCCACTGTGACGTCATCCAAGATGGCCGATTTTGGTGGGAAGTTTGAATTTTGGCGGGAAGAAGGTCAATTGGGCTACCTCCACTAACCTAACCCCCCCCCCCCCTCACCCCAGGAAATGGTGCGAAATTCAAATTCAAACATGATAATGCGTGACACCTACGATAATGGCGGGAAAATGGACTTATCTTTATTATTTAACTAATTTCAAGCAGATGCGTTCTCCACTGAGTCTGGAGTGCAACTGGCTTAGTTGATATCGGTGCCACCAGAGGGCACTCTCCTGATGTCACATCATGACTTAAGTACTGTTATTCAAGATGGCTGCACCCGATGTATCCACCACGAGCTCCAGAGCTCAAGTGGCTTAGTTCACATTGCGACCACCAGAGGATGCTACTGTGGCGTCACGTGATGACACAGATTGTCTGCTCTCTCTCGCGCACGCGTTGTAACCGCAGACTCGCCATGCCACTGGCGCGCGGGCGTCCAACTGCTTTCGCCACACACCCTTGGCCACCACCTCCATACGCACACCGGACATAGTCTTCTGTAAATATGCTAACATCCACATCGCACATCTAACCTATCAATTACCTAAGTACATATTCCATTTCAATTCTTATCATATTAAATAATTCAATTTACAATTTCATATAGCTATCAAAAAGGTGTTCACTATACTGTCACCTATCTACTTTCAACTACTTTTCAAGGTCCAGAGCGCCACCTTCTCCCAGGAACCGTCTCCGAGTTTGAATTCTGGCAGTAAAGAAATGTCATTTGCGCTTTCGCCACCAACCTAAGAAAATTGCGAGGAAAGAAAGCACACTTGTACTAACCTCATCCACCCGACCGCCAATTCCTCCTTGCTTTCTAATCATCAGCTGTCTAAATCATACACCAGCCTTTATTTAAACAATTAGAGGGAGCACCACCACCAAGTGTATTCGCCGCTGAGTCCATAGCCCAACTGACCTAGTTCACATCGATGCCACTAGAGGACACTGTAGTGACGCAAGTACCGTAATCTAAGATGGTGCCACCTAGTGTGTTCACCACGAGCTCCAGACCCCAACTGTCTTAGTACATTTGCTCGCCGTCAGAGGACGCCACAGTGACACCAGCTGATGACGGAAGTACAGTTATCCATGACGGCAGCAAATAGTGTGTTCACCATGAGGTCTATGATGCTGTCATCCGTTTCCTGACATATACCAAGATTGTGAGGGAAAACGACTCAGCCTGCGCTGGGCTGCTGGGTGGGGGGGGAGTAAAGAAGGAGTTCACTCTATTTAGTTTCAAACATTTTCTTTAGGTGATCGAATATATTTATCACACTGACGCAAAACACTCGCTATGTTATGCTTGGGGTCACAATACACTGCCTCGTGATGGCTGGGTGTTGTGTGCTGTCCTTAGGTTAGTTAGGTTTAAGTAGTTCTAAGTTCTAGGGGACTTATAACCACAGCAGTTGAGTCCCATAGTGCTCAGAGCCATTTTTTTCACAATACACAGTCTGCAGATACGCAAACAACTCCTAATTTTCCGAAATCATTTCAGTACAGATCTGCAAACTGCTCCTAAATAATCCAGCACACTGATGCGTAGACACGCTAAGTACTCGTAAACTGCCCAAATAGCGCATATCACGGCTTACAAACCCGCTCCCGAAATAATGCAATCAACGCGCACAAGCACAGTCCACCATTAGAGTACACAGGAGGTAGCGATAAGTGATGCATCCCTCAGATGTTCCTCGACGTTCCTCTATACCCTCACTCTAACTGCGGTCCGGCGAAGACGCTGCAGAATTCCGTTCCACAATAGCAGAACCTGCTTTCTCCTTAGCGATTCTAACGGACCCTACGTCACGTTTGACTCACTCTTCACTGTGCTTAGCTACATACCATCTCAATTGCAAAAAACCAACAAACCCATACTCAACTCACATTGCTATTTAAAATAATAACCAAGTCTAACTCTACTAAATTCCATAGCAATCCCCAGAAATAGTTAATGCTCGCTTTCTTATTGTCTCAGCTTGCATGTGCCAAAATTCCTGCCCTTACAAGATCTGTTTAACAAAATATCGTTGAAGCCAGAGTTCCTCCCGGACATAACGTGATAGCCTTCCTGTCCTCAACATAGTCAAATGTTCTCACCACTCCTATATCCCACCACAATCAATAGAGCATTTTCTTTCTTGGGCTTTTTGTCGTTACTTTGCAAAGATTGCTAAATTGCACCGACAGCTCCCTCAATCCATACACCCCCAACCTGTTCTTTCTATCTACAGACGCTACACTCAGTAGTAATAAACTATTTTACACTGATCACCATTTTGCACAGACAATTAAACATCGCAAATCTGTGTACAGGTCATCAAATATAAACCATACTCGCAAGAATATTGGAGCATCAAACCGATCTCCAACCAGGGAATATATCACCGAGTACCATCAATTTTCGCTGTACTTCTCGATATCAAGAACACCGCTCTAGTCTCCCCATCACTAACGCAACATAATGCACAACATATACACTGTAAATTATTTCTCCACAAACTTTAGCGAGGTGCAGCGTGCTGTAAACCATTGACTAACTAGAAACAAGTAGAGTAAACTGATATTTGCACTCTCGAATACCGAAGTCGGTGATTTAACAGATTCGACATGATCAGTATTGTTTACAAACCAACAAGGGTCTTTCCCCCGTCTAGAGAACAGGCAAACGTGTGTCTAACACATCACAATCGATATTCCCTCAACTAAATAAAGGCACCAAATGTACAGAAGCAGTAGACCGAACAATTTACATGGAAGGGAATAACGTTTCACCGCAAACGTACCATCTTCTCAAAGTTACACTTGATCACAAAAGCAACCCAGCACATACTTAGTGCTATTTGGTCGTCTAGAAGATGGTAAAGTTAACCATGATACATTCCTACACTCCAACAGGCCTTTGCATTCGGAAGACTGATACCATTAACAGGGGAAAGCGAATCAATACCACCACAGACTTTTCATACATGAACACATTCTAGAAATTCCCTAACATATACACTCCTGGAAATTGAAATAAGAACACCGTGAATTCATTGTCCCAGAAAGGGGAAACTATATTGACACATTTCTGGGGTCAGATACATCACATGATCACACTGACAGAACCACAGGCACATAGACACAGGCAACAGAGCATGCACAATGTCGGCACTAGTACAGTGTATATCCACCTTTCGCAGCAATGCAGGCTGCTATTCTCCCATGGAGACGATCGTAGAGATGCTGGATGTAGTCCTGTGGAACGGCTTGCCATGCCATTTCCACCTGGCGCCTGGCGCCTCAGTTGGACCAGCGTTCGTGCTGGACGTGCAGACCGCGTGAGACGACGCTTCATCCAGTCCCAAACATGCTCAATGGGGGACAGATCCGGAGATCTTGCTGGCCAGGGTAGTTGACTTACACCTTCTAGAGCACGTTGGGTGGCACGGGATACATGCGGACGTGCATTGTCCTGTTGGAACAGCAAGTACCCTTGCCGGTCTAGGAATGGTAGAACGATGGGTTCGATGACGGTTTGGATGTACCGTGCACTATACAGTGTCCCCTCGACGATCACCAGTGGTGTACGGCCAGTGTAGGAGATCGCTCCCCACACCATGATGCCGGGTGTTGGCCCTGTGTGCCTCGGTCGTATGCAGTCCTGATTGTGGCGCTCACCTGCACGGCGCCAAACACGCATACGACCATCATTGGCACCAAGGCAGAAGCGACTCTCATCGCTGAAGACGACACGTCTCCATTCGTCCCTCCATTCACGCCTGTCGCGACACCACTGGAGGCGGGCTGCACGATGTTGGGGCGTGAGGGGAAGACGGCCTAACGGTGTGCGGGACCGTAGCCCAGCTTCATGGAGACGGTTGCGAATGGTCCTCGCCGATACCCCAGGAGCAACAGTGTCCCTAATTTGCTGGGAAGTGGCGGTGCGGTCCCCTACGGCACTGCGTAGGATCCTACGGTCTTGGCGTGCATCCGTGCGTCGCTGCGGTCCGGTCCCAGGTCGACGGGCACGTGCACCTTCCGCCGACCACTGGCGACAACATCGATGTACTGTGGAGACCTCACGCCCCACGTGTTGAGCAATTCGGCGGTACGTCCACCCGGCCTCCCGCATGCCCACTATACGCCCTCGCTCAAAGTCCGTCAACTGCACATACGGTTCACGTCCACGCTGTCGCGGCATGCTACCAGTGTTACAAAGATTGCGATGGAGCTCCGTATGCCAAGGCAAACTGGCTGACACTGACGGCGGCGGTGCACAAATGCTGCGCAGCTAGCGCCATTCGACGGCCAACACCGCGGTTCCTGGTGTGTCCGCTGTGCCGTGCGTGTGATCATTGCTTGTACAGCCCTCTCGCAGTGTCCGGAGCAAGTATGGTGGGTCTGACACACCGGTGTCAATGTGTTCTTTTTTCCATTTCCAGGAGTGTATCTTCTATCATTACACTTACAATTAAATCTTACGATTGAGGTCTCAACTGAACCGTATTCGGCAATCAGCAAAGTATTGGAAATACATCCTGCTGTTGGCCGTGGCTCTGGAAATACCTGCACCTTCCTTACCACTAGACATACTCCTCCCTTCGCTATCACAGTACCCCAAGTCAAATCCATACCCTCCCTACAACAGCACATAGACATTTCCTTTACACAAACAGATATACTTTATAAACCTGTTGCTCAAACGCGAACATATCACACACCCAGCACTAAATATAATATCACCCGCTCAATAATTGGATGCATACGACACCAAATAATACTGACCGCAAATCAACGTGCTGTGTGCATGTCTCTTACGTTCTTCCTGCCCGTCATCCCACTGTGTCATAGACATAATCGATCACATGTTAAACAAAAAATCCCGATCCCAACAACTACTGCATGTTACTATCACAAGCAGAAAGCAGAGCAAACGCTCTCCGAATGTGGAGGTGACTGGATAAAGTTGAGTGCAGTGCTACATTACACCTCCCGACCAGTGCATTTGGGCTAGGTGTTGGCAGCTGTGCTAGATTTACAATCAATTTTAGAACATAGAACGAGCTGTTATGTCATGATCGCATATATACATCTGACCTGATGTGGATAGAGTTGCGAAAAATGATGAGGGTATAGGCATAAATTGACCGAATATAGACCAAAATGCGATGAAATTGAGGAAGTACTTTCCTATATTCTGGTTCCCGCCGATCAGTTTGTATATGGGACCAAGTATGCAGCAACAGGAGGAATCCAGGAAAATGTAGACATCAAAACGAAGGAAATAAGGGAGGAAGGCAATTTTTTCCTATTGATGCAGTATTATAGTGTATGTCTACTGAGGCACCCGTGATACACGCGAGTTGACTACTGTATTTGATGCTTTTTGGATGGCAGAGAACTACTCATTTCTAAACCTACTTCCATCTGCGTTAAAAGATAACAGAGAGTGGACTGGGTTATCGATTGAGGTGGAGTTGTAACGAGGTACGAATTAATGGTTGTCAGATTCATCCTAGAGAAGGATAAGCTGATGAAGGTTAATTTTTTTTTCAAGTGTTCTATCCGCATGCATCAGTCACATGACATAGCCCGTGTTCTACTCGTATGCAGCTACATGTTCCGTATGTGTTATAAAGCACTGTCTATTTGCGATCATTAATGGTAAATCTGTCTGTCATCAGAGGACTTCCATCTCATGTGTGAAGAAACTTCACACACTCCTCTAAGCGAGCTTTGATTGATGCGATCGCCCCTGTCGCATTTTGTGTGTGTAAAATCGAGACTTCAGCGTCACAACTAAGTTACAGGTGTGAGCTTGTGATGCACTACAATCCCCGTGCACACATTTGGATGATATTTGTTGTGTTTACTGAGTTACTGGCGGAATGACTCGTAATTTTCATACGTGGGACGCTGCTGCTATTCATTTATCTGTTTCGTTATGGGATGTATGCACCGCTACTAACTATCATTTTATATAGGCCTGATACAGGCATGGTATAATTTCTGAACTGTGATTGGGTGTGAGCAGCGGACACTATGTTAAGTTTCTTCACACATAAGATGGAAGTCCTCTGACAACCGACACGTTTACCCTTAACGATCAAAAATAGACTAAAACACATACGGAACAAATAGCTGTATACGAGTAGAACACAGGCTATGTAAGGTGACTGATGCATCTGGAGTCACTGGTACCTCAATAGGCAAACAGTATAGTGCAGTATAATATAAACGTGGACATCGAAACGAAGGGAATAATGGAAGCAGTCAATTTGTTTCCCATTGAGGCTGCATTATACAGTATGTCTATTGAGGCACCAGTGATTCTGGATGCATCAGTCACGTGATGGACCTCAATCAGCACATCATCTGCTACCACTGTCTGTCATCGCCTATAGATCAGCGGACATATCGCGCAACGTCTGATATGCTTTCGAGACAGAATGCGTTGCAAAAAGTAATGTATTATGCAGCTGGGTGGGGTGTGAGGGAGTTGCAAATACCGGTCACAAGCCTCCTTTCTTAGCCGAATGACATTCAAAGTTCATTGACTTTATCACGAGGTGGCATCGTTGGCTCTTAATACACACATTTCCACGATCACCATCACGGTATCTGTCCGGAAAACACCACCTCAATCAGAGATAATGTTGTACTTCAATTCGTAAAGCGGTTATAGGTTTTAACATGGATACTTGGGTGCATCTGTAGAACGATGAGCGCTTGTGAGAGTAACATGCAGTAGTTGTTTGAACCGGCATTTTTTCTTTAACATCTGTTCGATTACGCCTATGACTCACAGGAAGAATGTAAGAGACATGCACACCCATTGTTGATTTTTGGTCAGTATTATTTGGTCTCATATACATTCAGTTATATGTGTGATATGCTTGCATTTGAGCATCAGGTCTATAAAGTATATGTGTTTGTGTAAAGGAAATGTCTATGTGCTGTTGTAGGGAGGGTATGGACTTGACTTGGAGTACTGTGATAGCGGGGTGTATTTCCGATACTTTGCCCCTTGTTGAATGCCGCTCAATTGAGACTGTGATTGTAACATTTAATTGTAAGTATAATGATAAATATATATGCGACCGGTTTTCTGCAATGTGTCTGTGTATGGAAAGTCTGTGGTGCAATTGATTCGCATTCCCATGTTAATGGTAGCAGTCTTCCGAATGCAGAAGCCTGTTGGGGTGTAGGAATGTATCATAGTTAACTTTACCATCTTCTAGACGACGGAATAGCGAACTAATATACTCATTATGTGCTGGGCGGCTTTCGTGATCAGGTGTAACTTTGAGAAGATGGTGCGTTTGCTGTGGAGCGTTATTCCCTCCCATGAAAATTGTTTGGTCGACTGCTTCTGCTCATTTGGAGCCTTTATTTAGTTGAGGGAATATTGATTGTGGTGTGTATTGGACTCACATTTGCCTGTTCTCTAGACCTGGGAAAGACCTTAGTTGGCTTGTAAATTATAGGGATGATTTGGAATATGTTACATCACCGACAATGGTATTCGACAGTACAAATATCATTTTTCTTCTGTTTGTTTCTAGTTATTGAGCTCTCTAGAGCAGGCTCCACCTAGCTAAAGTTTCGGATTTGTAAAGAAATAATTCCCAGTCTATATCTACTGCATTATGTTCCTTGAGTGATCGGTAAGATGCTGCCTGGTGCTTGATATCGAAAAGTGCAGCTAAAATGGTATAATATTATGGTGAAAATATGGTTATTCTTTCAATGGAGGAGTATGGAGATGTCTGTAGAAATGCAAGAAAGCGGAAACAGTAACGCGCTTGTGCCTGTCTTTGCACATCAGTTCTGAGAGAGTGACTTTGGTTCACTTATATAATGAGGATGATTTGGTGTGGTGAGGGATATGAATTGCATGTTTACTAGATCGAGACAGTACTCAGTGGTATATTCCCTCGTTGGAGATCGGTTTGAAGCTCCAATATTCTTGCAAGTATGGTATGTATTTGATGACCTGTAGACAAGTTTGCGATGTTTAGTTGTCTGTGCAAAATGGTGATCAGTGTAAAATAGTCTATTACTACTGAGTGTAGCGTCTGTAGAAAGAAAGAACAGGTTGGGGGTGTATAGATTGAGGGAACTGTGTGTGCAATTTAGCAATCTTTGCAAAATAACGACAGAAAGCTCCAGAAAGAAAAGGCGGATGGTGTTTCAATACCGACGGCGTTAGTAATTCGACTGGTAAATTCGATAAGAGCGGATGAGAATGCTCGATTGATTGTGGTGGTATATAGGAGGGGTGAGAACGTTTGCGTATGTTTAGAGCAGGAAGGCTACCACGTTATGTCCGGGAGGAAGACTGGATTCGGCGATATTTTGGTAGACAGGTTCTGTTAGCGTAAGAATTTCCGTGCATACAAGCTGAGGCGTCAAGAAAGCAAGCGTTA
Source organism: Schistocerca cancellata (assembly GCF_023864275.1). NCBI lineage: Eukaryota > Metazoa > Arthropoda > Insecta > Orthoptera > Acrididae > Schistocerca > Schistocerca cancellata. The sequence goes on from NC_064635.1 coordinate 207,471,575, forward strand.
ACTATTTCTGGGACACTATACAATTCCCGAGAGGTTGATTTGGCTCTTATTTTTTTACAAAGTGATGTGATGTAAGAATGAGATTGGGAAGGTTGTTAGATGAGTTTGTAATTATGCGCGTGCACTTGGCGGCGTTATGTCAGTCACGCTGGGGGACGGGTACATGCGGTTGAGTGCGTGTGTCAACATGCTCTGTGCTATTCTACCTGCAATGGAAAAGAAAAGTAGCGCCTGGAGATTAGAGATGGGGGATCCGCTCTTGAACTGATTCATAGAGTTGAATCTTTCAAAGGAGTGAACAATCAGTGATTCAGAAAAAAAGAACGGTAGCTCCAAACGTTTCCCACGGCAGAGAGAGAGAGACGGAGCATATCAGCAGCGCCTCTGCTGGTCACAGCACAGTGCACGCCACACAACACAGCCAGCGACGGCCTCTGCCCTGCTTCTACCTTGGCTGCCTGCATTGTGCAGTGCCCCATTGGATTTTGTGTTTCACATATGCCGTGCCGTCTCTGTGCGTCGTCTGCCGCGTGCAGTGTCTGGCGCAGCTTAACTTCGCATCGCACTCTGTCGGCGATCATTTCAGTCGCACGTCCTGCCCTCTGGGCAGTTGATGCGAGCAACAGGACAGAGAGCCACCTAGCGGATAACATAGGAACTACTTGCAACAACCTGCTCGCAAGGGAACGGACGATTTGTCTCGGAGCGTGTGAGGTCACCGCTCCCCCCACCCTTGGAACTCGCCCGCTCAACGCTCACCCCACCGTTCTCGACTCTAGCCAGAGTGTTGAGCAAAGCAACTCAGGTGTCACTCTGGTCTCTGCGGTCTTAGCTCATGCAGTAATACAGCTCGCAGCTCGACCTGCTCGACTCAGTGCTTCTGCATCGGAGTTCATCTCTACTGGATATTGTTCTTCGTAGTAATACCGCTATGTATATTACATTATTATGTTATGTATACATCATTTGTTTTTATTTTAGTTTTATTTGTTTAAACTGATCAGATTAGGTTCCTGACGACTCCTCTTACTATAGGATTTTTATTATGGACACTCGAATTTACGCTTTAATTACGAGCGAACCGATAAACATATCGCAAAATGTGATACACCAATATTTTCCTTGTTTTATTATGCGTAAGGCTATATGCAGCACTTTCATTTACAGTCAAATTTATATATTTTTTTCTTATTCTGGTACGGATTTTGCGATTTTAGGCGTCTTCGGAAGGAAACGTTCACTTTAAAAATATATGGCTTGCGATGTACTTGTATGAGGTTAATGAAATTTTAATATATTATAGCCAAATATATTGTTAATGTAAATCTCAAGTTACAACATTTTCCGATCACCCAAAAAACCACGATAGTGCAAAATAAATCAATAATCAAAAACTTTGTCATATCGTGGAAATTTCAATAAACAATACAAAATTCTTACTCATCTGTGTTACTTCAAAATAGGATCAAATAAGATCAAAATACAGGTATAGTACTGGAATAAACCAAGTCTAAAGGGCAATGTGCCTTCCATTTATTTTCTATTGTAAATGAGTGGTGAGTCATGAAAAAGAGCTAATTCATTTCAGGGAGTGAATAGTTCTGATCCGATCTCTGAAAAGAACAGTTTTGCCCATCTCTACTGGAGATGCCTCGGATATGAGACTGGTGTGAACGCGCTTTGGAATGCTATGACAGTATAACGGTGACTGTATAGAGGCATACAATTTTCACCGGTGTTCGGTGGCGGCGGCTGGCGGGTGCGACCCGAGCTGTGGCTGCCTCACTTCGTGAGGGTTGTGGCGTGTGCGGACCAGCCTCACTAGCACCGTCGTCAGCGGCTAGGTGAACACGTATTTGGATAGGAATTTCATGAGTGTGGAGTATGAATGCAGCTGTCGCCACCTCATGTTTGTGGAAGGCGAGCAGGGAGCTGTGCGCGGTTTAATAGCTGTCGGGCATGTCACTTCGCGATCCTGTGGAAAGGGCGTGGCGGAGGGTGCTTTCGCACGTTGATTACATTATTTTGCGAGCGGCCCTGTAGTCTATGCTATGTGTTATTTGGACGGTTTACGAGTACTGAGCGTGTTTGCAGATATATGTACTGCATTATTTGGACCAGTTTGCTATTGTGTACTGAAATTGTGAGTTGGTTGTGTGTTTGTGCACTGTGTGACATGGTCCCAGGCACATGTGGGTGGGTGTTTTGTGATAGTGTTATGGATATACTCTATCGTTAAATAAGTTGTTTCAAAATAAATAGAGTGCTGTCAATCCTTACTCTCCCCAGCAGCCCATAGCAGGTTGAGTTTTCTCTACCCATCTTGGTTTACGTCACGAAAAGGACGACGGTGTCCTCTGCTGGTGGTACATTTAGACCTCGTGGAGAACACATTGTTCGCCGCCATCATAGATAACTGTACTTGCGTCATCAGCTGGTGTCACTGTGGCGTCCTCTGATGGTGGGGAAATGTACTAAGACAGTTGGGGTCTGGAGCTCGTGGTGAACCCACTAGGTGGCGCCATCTTAGATTATGGTACTTGCGTCACTACAACGTCCTCTAGTGGCATCGATATGAACTAAGTCAGTTGGGCTATGGGCTCAGTGGCGAATACACTTGCTGCCTCTAATTGTATAAATAAAGGCTGGTGTATGATTTCGACAGTTGACGATTAGGAAAGCAGAGTCTTTTACATGGATTATTATTTTGACAATTTACGAGTTGTTTGGCTATCTGGACGTAAATTCTGTGCATTGTTTATGAGTGGTTCGCATGTCTATAGGTTGTGCAATGTGTTATTTTTGACGGTTTACAATTAGCAAGAGTGTGTGTAGAGCTTTATACATTAGTTATATAGGAATAGTTTGCAAGTCTGTTTGCTGTGGAGCATGTCAGAGCGTGTGTTCTGTGATACATATACTACATCCCTAAGTAAATTGCTCCCAAATAAATACACTCCTTCCTCTCTCCATCAGCCTAGTGTGGGCTGCCTCCTTTTACCACCCGCCCCTAGGAAGAGGTGGTGGTGGTGAGCTATGTTTGAGCAATTTTCTTACATTGGTAGCGAAAACGCAAGTGAGCTTTGTTTATTGGCAGATTTCACACTTGGCGCCAGATCCCAGGAGGACGTAGTGGTCAGGTGGGTGGGGTTAGTACAAGTGCCCTTTCTTCCCCCCCCCCCTCCCCCCGAGTTTCTTAGGTTGGTAGCGAAAGCCCAAGTGACCTTTCTTTACTGCCAGAATTCAAACTCGGCGACGGTTCCTAGGAAGAGGTGGTGGTCTGGTCCCTGAAAAGTAGTTCAAACTAGGTAGTTGAAAGTATAGTGAACACCTATTCCGACTTACATGAAAGTGTAAATTGAATTATTTAATATGATTAAAATTGAAATGCAATTATGTACTTAGGTCATTGATAGGTTAGATGTGTGATGTGGATGTTAGCATATTTACAAAAGACTATATCCGGTGTGTGTATGGAGGTGGCAGCCTAGGGTGTGTGATGTAAGCAGTCGGACACCTGCGGGCCAGTGGCGTCGTGAGTGTCCGGTTATAATGCGTGCGCGAGAGAGAGCAGATAATCTTGTGTCATCACGTGATGCCACAATAGCATCCTCTGGTGGTCACGATATGAACTAAGCCACTTGAGCTCTGGAGCTCGTGGTGGATACATTGGGTGCACCCATCTGTAATAACAGTATTTGCGTGATGATCTGATGTCAGGATAGCGCCCTCTGGTGGCACCGATATGAACTAAGCCAGACCCAAAGACATCAGCTTGAAATTGGTTAAACAATAAAGACAAGTCTATTTTTCCTACCATTATCGTAGGTGTGCTGCATTATCATGTCGGAATATGAACTTATTGGAGAGGGGGTTAGGTTAGTGGAGGTAGACCAAGTGTACAATCTTACACCACATGGTGGATACACTGGGTGCATGCATCATGTTCTGACGTGAAGGTGGCACTCTCTGGTGTCAGCAATATCAAGTACACTCTGGACCTCGTGGTGGTGGACACAGTGGGTGCAGCCATATTGAATAACTGTACTTGCGTCATGATCTGATGTCTCGGTGGTGCTATCTGGTGGCAGTGATATGAACTAAGTCAGTTGGAGTGCAGACCCAGTGGAGAACACAGACTGGGTGCAGCCATCTTGAATAACAGTAGTTGCATGATGATCTGACGTATGGGTGGCACCCTCTGCTGACGAGAATATGAACTAAGCCAGTTGGAGTCCGGACCTCGTGGCGAACACACCTGCATGATGTTGTTTAAATAATAATAAAGACAAGTCCGGTTTTCCCGCCATTATTGTGCTGGAGTTTGAAGTTGCCCCCATTTTCTAGGGGGTTGGGGGTTACGATAGTGGACGTAGCTCAATTGGTCTATTTTCCCGCCACTTTCGTGGTGATACGCATTATCCTGCTGGAATTTGAATTTCCTGCCAATGTTTTCTGGAGGGTTAGGTTAGTGGAGGTAGCCGAGTTGCCCTATCTTCCTGCCAAATTCAAACTTCCCGCCAAATTCCGCCATCTAGGATGACATCATGCGCTGATGCCAAGTCTATATGCCGCCAACTTGGATCACGTCATCGCCGCCATCTTGAATAAATTTGGCAACAATGGAATGTGGGGTGGCACCGGCCTAGCCCCCCTACTACTTATCAACTGAAATCTGGACTCATATGGCCAGGACTGAAGGGGTGTTAACGAATTGCTAGTATAAAGAAGAGGGTCTACTGACGGGATGTGTGGAGCAAAAGCTCTTTTCTCCAGGCAAAAATGTTCGCAGTTTTCTAACGATGCACACGTTGCGCGTCTGGGTCAGTGGATTCGTCCAAGTACATTTCGACCCGAGTACGATCTCATTTCTGTTGGTTATGCTGTGTTACCGACTCAGCCAGGGCAGTCTCAACATATGCTTGTAGTAGCCGCATATTTTACTTTATCACATCGCAGATCTTTATGACACAGGCAGTGTTCATAAAATATTATAAACGGAAGGTAATCATTTAGCCACGCGGGATTAGCCGAGCAGTCTGAGGAACTGCAGTCATGGACTGTGCAGCTGATCCTCGTGGAGGTTCGAGTCCTCCCTCGAGTGTTTGTCCTTAGGATAATTTAGGTTAAGTAGTGTGTAAACTTAGGGACTGATGACCTTAGCAGTTAACTGGAACATTTAATCATTTAATAAGATTTCGAGAACTCCCCAGAAAACATATGCTACATTCTGCCACTGGTATGCACCCACAGTCGGCGCCCTTGCCACGTTACTCATCCACGACGCTTTACGTTCACAAAGCACGCACCACGTTCACTCACACGTCTTTTTCAGTCAATCAGAGGCAGGTAGTGGCACCAGGCAGTGAGACAGCGTTGAAACGTTTGTAGTGTAATACATTTTGAGATTAACTCTAAAATTGTGTCAATCAGGATTATGTCACTGGCAGAGTATATAAATAACTAAACTATGTTCAGTTTTTCTCATTTCCCGGCCGGAGGGGTGCGCGCGGTGCAGTACGTACATCGGTTTTTTCGGTCGAATGAAACCAATCTGCGGATACATCACACTCCAAGTTTGAGCGGTGACACAACCGACTCATCCAAGTATCTGTTGGTTGCGTCAGTTACCCGAATGTTTTCACTCAGTGTTTGGGTTTAACTTACACACTTTTTTTCACCCATTTCCGTGGGGAGAGACCGTAGGGATGGGAAAAACAGACTGGTTTAAATCGACACTGGTATTTTAGTTCTGTATAACATTTTTTTCGGTATTTGGTGACCTCGCTTATAACAGGTGTTCTTTTTATTTTTTACAAATCACTGAGTAAAATAACAGAAATATCAATTAACGGTAGTAGCAGTGGTAAAATGGTTTGTTTTTAAATAAATCTTCTTCTGAAAAAGGAGTAATTTATGTCCATAAAATTTGCATTGGTTTGAAACATTGCTCTATTATAGAAAGTGGGAAAGACGATCAGTGGTGTTTTAGAAACAATGCCGACAGAAACGGGCAACAAACACACCATTTTAACAATTGGAGCAGCACTGCTGAGAAAATAATTTTATTGTTGCCGTGTGTCGTGGCTTAAGGTATGTGTGTCTACGTGCAGCGCCCCCTCATGGTCTATACGGTAGTTACACGCTGACGTAGGTGGACACCAGTAGTACTGCAGAATGATTCCAGCCCTAGTCTAGAAATATTTTTTCGAAGTGAGCAATGGAGTACAATGATTCATTTGCTGTAAAAGATTAAAGATTTGTCTGCCATTTCTACGAAATAATAAAAGAGGAAGGAAATTATGGTAATAAATGGTTCAAATGGCTCTGAGCACTATGGGACTTAACATCTGAGTTCATCAGTCCCCTAGAACGTAGAACTACTTAAACCTAACTAACACATCCATGCCCGAGGCAGGACTCGAACCTGCAACCGCAGCGGTCGCGCGGTTCCAGACTGAAGCGCCTAGAACCGCTCGGCCATACCGGCCGGCGGTAACAGTAATAAATTAAAAAGTTAATAACATTTCGTTGGTAGTATTCAATAAAATTCGGAAATACCTGATCTGCTGCCTCTGTCTTTTACATAATATGCCTTTAGCTGCTTACAGCCCTTGAAAATGGACAAATCAACATGAAAAATTGAGTTGTTCGTAACGTCCAAATAGTGGTGGCCCAGTTACAACACGATTTTTGAACAGAGTTTCAAAAAATTAGAACCAGTGATTTTTTTTTAGTATAGTGTAGTATTAGTATTTTTACAGTATTCAACCACCTATTTCGAAAGAAGCAGCGAAGGGGGACAGACTAAGGTATCTTTTATTTGCCTTTTTAATTTAATGTTTTGATTCTGTCTCTTGAAACTGAGAGAGTCAAAAAGAATTCCAGTGTTTGCTCGATTTTTATGTTTGCTACGGAAAATAATGAGAATAAAAAACAAAAAAATCGATTATTTCAGGAACCGATTATTCAGAGCGGAGTTAAACCTGGGTTACATTGGAGAGGAAAGACCCGATGAGCGATACTGCCTTGCTGCGACGACGGTCGTTCGGGGGGGCGGGCGCTGCCGCCGAAGCCTCTTCCTGATGGTGCCACGGCCAGGATAACAGCCGTCGCGAGGAGGTGGCGCAGTGGCCGGCGTGAGTGCAACACTGCCAAGATTTCACGAGAGGCAACTGGCCATTGCGCCACCTCCTCGCGACGGCTGCTATCCTGGCCTTAGCAGCAGCAGGGCTCTGACGTGGAGCGTGCGGGACGCAGGCGCAATCAATCAATTTAATTAAATTTTTTTGATTACTGGACATTTCACACCCTTTCAGTAGAACGGAATGCAAATAGTCGCAAAAATTTGTCATGTTTCTTTGTTCTTCAGGTACCCACCCCTGAGAGAAACTTCTACACTTGCTCAAACTTGCTCCCAACGAAGTGTAACAACACCGCGCCTGGAACAATTTAATGCACAGCAGTTTATTTATCAGTTTTAAATGGTGAAAAGAAGCGTAAGTCTTTCAGTACTTAATTTAATAAATATGTATATTGCTTATTTCAACTTCGGTGTTCCCCATTCATGTGGAGAGCCCCACCCTCTTTGGGTATGTGTAGTTAGTTCGTATTGCAGTACTTTATTTACTTCATTTAACAAAGTATTACAGACTGGTTTCACTAAGAGTCAGTCTACTAAACCATTAAACTGAGCTTTCAGTTGAATGAACATGCTTCGGCTGACAGAAAAAGTAAAACAAAAGTGAATAACTCAGTACACAAAACACCACCAGATTGTGTGGACTGCCTTCACTCGAAAGAAATGAAACAATTAATCCAGGAGATACGTAAAACTAAATCCGATCTGATGGAATTACATTATCCTTGAGGCATATGAGTCTCAAGAGAAGCTAAAGTAATGAATTAAAATTTGTGTGAAGGCTGATATTTGAACCCTAGTCTCCAACTTGGCAAGCAACTGTGGTAACCATTACACCACTATGGTTCTGCAGTGTGATGGATTACTCTAGTCTACTTCACTCCCTAACACAAACATCAGTTAACGGCAGTTGCTCATTTTCCCCTTTCTTAAATCCTTAGTTTTGCCGGCATCTAGAACTACAACTAACTGGTGATCAATGGAATTACATTTTTCTTCAGGCATATGAGTCTCAACTTTAACTTAGACCATGATAGAAACTAGAATAATGTATTCTCCTGGCTTTCATGTAACTCTTCTAACTTTGATTTTATCCATACTAGATGAAAGGTAGTGGTTGTGAATGTCAATGTTAAAAAATATATCGGCTCAACAAGTGGTTGAGCCGATATATTTTTCAACATTTTAACTCTTCTAACCATTCTCCCATTTTCTTTTCTTTTTCTCTCTCTCTCTCTCTCTAGTAGGTCGTTGTACTTGGTTGGTGCGGACGTCCCATGAGGTTTGTTTAAGTTCAACGTTGATCCACTGAGTTATTTTTATTTCAGTTATTCGTCTGCCCAATCACGCTGAGCTACCATGCCAGCATTACTATCGGAGCAGTGTGCCTGCACTAGTTTACTAGACTACCCCAGTCCAATGTGCTCCTTCACACTAACTTCAATTCTCGCCTTCAGCCCATTTTCCCCTTGTTAAATCGTTAGTACTGCCGAGGCTGTACATCTACGTCAACATGGTTACTCTGAAATTCACACTTAAGTGCCTGGCAGAGGATTCATCGAACCATTTTCATGCTACTTCTCTACCATTCCACTCTCAATTGGCGCGTGGGAAAAGGAACACCTAAATCTTCCCGTTCGAGCTCTGATTTCTCTTATTTTATTATGATGATCATTTCTCCCTACGTAGGTGGGTCTCAACAAAATATTTTCGCATTCGGAAGAGAAAGTTGGTGATTGAAATTTCGTAAACAGATCTCGCCACAAAGAAAACCACCTTTGTTTCAGTGACTGCCACCCCGAATCGTGTATCATACCAGTGACACTGTCACCGCTATTGCGCTTTGCACTTTTTCGATGTCCTCAGTCAATCCTACCTGGTAAGGATCCCACACCTCGCAGCAGTATTCCAGCAGAGGACGGACAAGTGTAATGTAGGCTGTCTCTTTAGTGGGTTTGTCGCATCTTCTAAGTGTTCTGCCAACAAAGCACAGTCTTTGTTTCGCCTTCCCCACAATACTATCTATGCGGTCTTTCCAATTTAAGTTGCTCGTAATTGTAATTGCTACGTATTTAGTCGAATTGAGTAGCCCTTAGATTTATGCGAATTATCGGATTTCTTTTAGTACCCATGTGGATGACATCGCACTTTTCTTTGTTTAGTGCCAATTGCCACTTTTCGCACCATACAGGAATTCTCTCTAGATCATTTTGTTATTGGAATTGATCGTTTGACGATTTTACTAGACGGTAAATTACAGCGTCATCTGTAAACAATCTAAGGGGGCTGCTCAGATTATCACCGGGATCATTTATGTAACTCAGGAACAGCAGACGGCCTATGACAAAACCTTGCGGAACGCCAGATATCACTTCTGTTCTACTCGATGATTTATCGTCTGTCACTACGAACTGTGACCTCTCTGAGAGGAAATCACGAATCCAGTCACACAGCTGAGACGATACCATAACCTAGTGATACGAAATGTGTCTGAGAAGGCGGCGATCAACAACTTTCAACAGAAATAAAATAACGATAGCTTTGTTCATGGCCTTTAACGCTAGCCTCTAGAAGCAAACACAAGACAGAAAAACTTCATAACAATTATGTTTGTTTGCACACCATCTTCTGCAGCAAAATTTCAGTTTTAGCGGTAAAAGCAAACTGTAATTCGTTACCTGAAACTCTCCTCACATCGGCTACAAGTGATGCCACAGTACTAGCCAATTTTATTAATTGGTTTTCTTTTTTCTTTTTAAAGTGATCGTATCTATATATCAGAAAATGGAATAATGTGAATTGGGTTCTTTTAGATATTCTTTACTATCAATATATCTATTTTATTATTTGTGATTCAGCGTGAAGCGTCTAAATGTATGCCCCGTAACTACGTACGTAAGAAAATAACAAATGGAATTTTTATCTCAGGGATTAATCATAGATGAAGAGCATGAGAATCTATTATCATAGAGTCATGTTATGAATATTGTATGCAACTGTTAAAAATTTCTTTGCTTGATGTTATTTCTCTATAATTCTTCAAAAGCTATTTATTAAACATTGCCCGAGAAGCGGCTTACAGTAATCACTGAACTGTTGTCCTAATTGAATTTCTTGTTGTTGTTGTTGTGGTCTTCAGTCCTGAGACTGGTTTGATGCAGCTCTCCATTTTACTCTATCCTGTGCAAGTTTCTTCATCTCCCAGTACCTACTGCAACCTACATGCTTCTGAATCTGCTTAGTGTATTCATCTCTTGGTCTCCCTCTATGATTTTTACCCGCCACGCTGCCCTCCAATACTAAATTGGTGATCCCTCAGAACATGTCCTACCAACCGATCCCTTCTTCTAGTCAAGTTGTGCCACAAGCTCCTCTTCTCCCCAATTCTATTCAATACCTCCTCATTAGTTATGTGATCTACCCATCTAATCTTCAGCATTCTTCTGTAGCACCACATTTCGAAAGCTTCTATTCTCTTCTTGTCTAAACTATTTATCGTCCACGTTTCACTTCCATACATGGCTACACTCCATACAAATACTTTCAGAAACGACTTCCTGACACTTAAATCTATACTCGATGTTAACAAATTTTTCTTCTTCAGAAACGCTTTTCTTGCATTGCCAGTCTACATTTTATATCCTCACTACTTCGACCATCATCAGTTATTTTGCTCCCCAAATAGCAAAACTCCTTTACTACTTTAAGTATCTCATTTCCTAATCTAATTCCCTCAGCATCACTACATTCCATTACCCTGTTTTGCTTTTGTTGATGTTCATCTTATACCCTCCTTTCAAGACACTGTCGATTCTGTTCAACTGCTCTTCCAAGTCCTTTACTGTCTCTGACAGAATTACAATGTCATTGGCTTACCTCAAAGTTTTTATTTCTTCTCCATGGATTTTAATACCTACTCCGAACTTTTCTTTTCTTTCCTTTATTGCTAGCTCAATATACAGATTGAATAAAATGGGGTAGGCTACAACCCTGTCTCACTCCCTTCCCAACCTCTGCTTCCCTTTCATACCCCTCGACTCTTATAACTGCCATCTGGTTTCTGTACAAATTGTAAATAGCCTTTCGCTCCCTGTATTTTTTCCCTGCCACCTTCAGAATTTGAAAGAGAGTATTCCAATCAACATTATCAAAAGCTTTCTCTAAGTCTACAATTGCTAGAAACGTAGGTTTGCCTTTCCTTAATCTTTCTTCAAAGATAAGTCATAGAGTCAGTATTGCCTCATGTGTTCCAACATTTCTGTGGAATCCAAACTGATCTTCCCCGAGGTCGGCTTCTATCAGTTTTTCCATTCATCTGTAAGGAATGCGCGTTAGTATTTTGCAGCTGTGACTTATTAAACTGATAGTTCGGTAATTTTCACATCTGTCGACACCTGCTTTCTTTGGGATTGGAATTATTATATTCTTCTTGAAGTCTGAGGGATTTCGCCTGTCTCATACATCTTGCTCACCAGATGGTAGAGTTTTGTCAGGACTGGCTCTCCCAAGGCTGTCAGTAGTTCTAATGGAATGTTGTCTACTCTGGGGGCCTTGTTTCGACTCAGTTTTTTCAGTGCTCTGTCAAACTCTTAACGCAGTATCGTATCTCCCATTTCATCTTCATCTACATCCTCTTCCATTTCCGTAATATTGTCCTCGAGTACATTGCCCTTGTATAGAGCTTCTATATACTCCTTCCACCTTTCTGCTTTCCCTTCTTTGCTTAGAACTGCGTTTCCATCAAAGCTCTTGATATTCATACAAGTGGTTCTCCTTTCTCCGAAGGTCTCTTTAATTTTCCTGTAGGCAGTATCTATCTTACCCCTAGTGAGATAAGCCTCTACATCCTTACATTTGTCCTCTAGCCATCCCTGCTTAACCATTTTGCACTTCCTGTCAATATCATTTTTGAGACGTTTGTATTCCTTTTTGCCTGCTCCATTTACTGCATTTTTATATTTTCTCCTTTCATCAATTAAATTCAATATTTCTTCTGTTACCCAAGGGTTTCTACTAGCTCTCATCTTTTTACCTATTCGATCCTCTGCTGCCATCACTATTTCATCCCTCAAAGCTACTCATTCTTCTTCTACTGTATTTCTTTCCCCCATTCCTGTCAATTGTTCCCTTATGCTCTCCCTGAAACTCTGTAGAACCTCTGGTTTATCCAGGTCCCATCTCCTTAAATTCCCACCTTTCTTAATATTTCTAAAACAGTTGTTATTGCTATATCCGAAATTTGTTTGCACATCATGTACATGTCGTACTCACAGCCGTATCTTGTACAGGAAGCCGTAAAGGATTTTTTTATTAGCTGTGGCACTTAATGGCTGCCAACAATGCTTCCTATCTAGCAGAGCATAACTCGGCTCAGCTTCCTGGAAACTTATAAAATTATTTTACTTTGGAAGGAGGGATAGACTAAATACTTACGTAAAAACAATTTTATACTAGATGACATGTAATTAGGATAAAGTTATTACCATAGTTTACAATTACATAGGCAATGGCCCACTGTGCGTGCTGTTCAGACCGGAGTACTAGAAAGAGCGTCACCGTTATTACCTGTGAATTACATTGTGCTGTGAAGCGTTAAATAATGTCCTTTACTTCAAAGAATACACTTTCGCTGCCACATTTTCTCAACAACGTAACTGCAGAATGTCTTTTTACATTTTTATTATTATTCATAGTTATTAATCTATATTTAAACCAAGAGTCTTTTATTAACTGATATTCCCGGGAAGGCACAGCCCTGGTTGGCACTCGGCTGCAGATTACAGGCGACACAAGCAAATTCCAAACGAAAAAAAAGAGATAGGAAGAAAAATAAGCAAATAAAAAAGTCAGTACTATGAAGAAAATGGCGAAGCAAACTATCAGAAATAAAAAAAATTACTTCTAAACCAATTAACTGAATAAAAATGATTCTAATGCATCACCTTCCATACTTGAGGCTTACACACTAACCACTACACCATGCCGTTTTGACTTCAAGGGCTGATGTCTATATGAGACCAGTGACCTAGTCGCGACGATTAATTGGCAGCCTTCAAAAACTCGACATCATGAAATGTCTGCGATGCTTATCTAATGTAAGCGAGTCTCTGTGATTATAATAACTGTATACATGATGCTGAATCGCGTCTTGTGCAGAAGGATCCAATAGTGTTTGGTTAGTGCAATACGTAAACATGTGTATTTCGTCAGCAGTGTTGCATACAGGGTTTGTATAAAAATTTACTGTAGATATCACTACAACCACTTAGTACTCTTCATTGTATGACCCTCGAGAGTCAACAACCCGCCGCATGCGAGATTTCCACTCTTCAAACGCTGCCGAGAACGCTGAGTCCGGGATGGCCTTCAAAGCCCTCGTCGTAGCGGCTTGGACCTCTTCCAGGGTCCTGTGATAGTGTCCTTTCAGTGAAGTTTTTAGTTTGGGGAACAAAAAAAATCTGGAGGGGCCACATCGGGACTGTAGAGGGGCTGGGGAATCGTTGGAATCCCTTTCCCGGCCATGTAGCTGGCCACCATGAAGCAGGTGTGACTCGGCACATTGTCACAGTGCATCTTCCAATCATCGGCGATGGACCCTGGCTTTCAGTCTCTTGAACACTTTGCAATAAAAAGCAATGTCGACAGTTTGGCCTTGGGGCACAAACGTCGAAAAACACAATCAGCATGGCTTTCACCTTCGATTTGCTCATGTGAGCTTTTTTTGGACTTGGGGATGCTGCCATGTGCCATTTGGCACTCGTCCCCTTTGTCTCCGTGTTGTACTGAAACATCCTGGTTATGTCTCCAGTGATAATGTTATCTAAAAATTCTCGATCAGCTTCAAGGCTCTGGAGATTGTCTTGGCAGGCGTCCACACATGTTTGCTTTTGAACGTCTGACAAAATCTTTGGGACCAACTTGGCGCAGATCTTCCTCATCGACAATTCTTTGGTGATGATGCTGTACACTGCCAATTTATCAAGACCGAGGTCGCCTGCTGTCATCCTGACATCCGATGGCCGGTGTTCAATAAAACGTGCTCACGTTCGACGTTTTCGTCAGTTTTGCTGGTTGACAGGCTTCGGGAGCGGTGCTCGTCCTCAACGCTGTCCCGACCCTCTTTAAAGCTCTTCACCCGCCCTAAAAACTGTGCGTTTGACAGGTATTCATCGCCATAGGCTTGCCGACACATCTCCAACGTTTCCGTACTAGCTTTCCCTAGTATCACACAAAACTTGATGGTGTAACGTTGCTCGAGCGTTTGCTGCATGTTGCTCCACGACCAACGACTTTGCGACGTGTCCACTCAACGCACGATACTGCCTACGTAAGAGCCCACAGGCGACTGGCACGCCGCACGTTTTCGGCCGGACACCCCCCACCACCAATCCCCCCGGGACAGCGCGCGCTGTGAAGCACAGTCGCTTCAGCAAAAAATCAGTCTCATTACTTTTTATACAAACGCTGTACGTACGTGTGTGTTGTTTTTGGTGTTGTTATCTTGTGTGATGAAAGACGAAATAAAAGGCCTACACCCAGGATTCGGGATTCATGTACATCAAGAAAGAAAACCGGACAAGGTATTGGAAAAGGAATCGGAAGTGGTAGTTTGGTAATTGCGAACGGTTCGGGCGTGACGTTGAGCGCTTAGATTGGAGGAAATCAGCTACAAAGCCTGAAGCGTCAACTATCCAGTAATTTTAACCTGACTAGAGTAGAGCCTAAAAGAGTTCTCACAGTACTTCCGATGCTCTGCTGTTTGCACTTCGTAGCGATGGCTGGCTGTCCTGTAAATGACGCGCATGTATGGTTTCGTAAAAGTACCTGTTTACATACACATTTATCTTCACATGCGATATATACTCGTAGTACACAACAAAGGCAAAGAAACAAAAGCACAAAAATTCGCTGCATACTGGACGAATGTTCACCGCACCACCCCAACAGTGGTAGCTCGCATTTGCTGACTGAAGATGCAAAAGACACAGAATGTCCAGAATGGTGTCAACGAGTTCCGAGCAAAACTGTAGGTCCCAGGAAAAGATAAAGACTATAGTGTGTGAAGTAGGGCCTCCAACAGATAACACCTCTGCACAGGCGGATGACTTGTGACACTCTGTTTCACCGTTAGAAAAACAAATGTAGGCCTACCCTACAACAAATATCCGTTAAGCAAATGAATGAAATAGCACGCCATGCATAAATAAATCAAAATTAAAATTAATCATAAACATATGTTTACACACCTACATTACAATACCTTTTGCTTTGACATGAGCAAACTCCTGTATGACTCCGCTGAAATCCAAACATTCAGCTAGCTCATATCAACCGACACCATTGCTAGCCCAAACAGTCGTGCCTGTCCCATTGTTGACATCATGTGCGTTTTAATCAGTTTAAGCTTCGAAAAAGTTCTTTCTCGATGTGCCACCGACAGAATTCTTAAGGCTAGAGTTACGTTTGGCACAAAGCCATACTTTTGTAGGAGTATATACAGGGTGTTTCAAAAATGACCAGTATATTTGAAACGGCAATAAAAACTAAACGAGCAGCGATAGAAATACACCATTTGTTGCAATATGCTTGGGACACCAGTACATTTTCAGGCGGACAAACTTTCGAAATTACAGTAGTTACAATTTTCAACAACAGATGGCGCTGCAAGTGATTTGAACGATATAGAAGACAACGCAGTCTGTGGGTGCGCCATTCTGTACGTCGTCTTTCTGCTGTAAGCGTGTGCTGTTCACAACGTGCAAGTGTGCTGTAGACAACATGGTTTATTCCTTAGAACAGAGGATTTTTCTGGTGTTGGAATTCCACTGCCTAGAACACAGTGTTGTTGCAACAAGACAAAGTTTTCAACGGAGGTTTAATGTAACCAAAGGACCGAAAAGCGATACAATAAAGGATCTGTTTGAAAAATTTCAACGGACTGGGAACGTGACGGATGAACGTGCCGGAAAGGTAGGGCGACCGCGTACGGCAACCGCAGAGGGCAACGCGCAGCTAGTGCAGCAGGTGATCCGACAGCGGCCTCGGGTTTCCGTTCGCCGTGTTGCAGCTGCGGTCCAAATGACGCCAACGTCCACGTATCGTCTCATGCGCCAAAGTTTACACCTCTATCCGTACAAAATTCAAACGCGGCAACCCCTCAGCGCCGCTACCATTGCTGCACGAGAGACATTCGCTAACGATATAGTGCACAGGATTGATGACGGCGATATGCATGTGGGCAGCATTTGGTTTACCGACGAAGCTTATTTTTACCTGGACGGCTTCGTCAATAAACATAACTGGCGCATATGGGGAACCGAAAAGCCCCATGTTGCAGTCCCATCGTCCCTGCATCCTCAAAAAGTACTGGTCTGGGCCGCCATTTCTTCCAAAGGAATCATTGGCCCATTTTTCAGATCCGAAACGATTACTGCATCACGCTATCTGGACATTCTTCGTGAATTTGTGGCGGTACAAACTGCCTTAGACGACACTGCGAACACCTCGTGGTTTATGCAAGATGGTGCCCGGCCACATCGCACGACCGACGTCTTTAATTTCCTGAATGAATATTTCGATGATCGTGTGATTGCTTTGGGCTATGCGAAACACACAGGAGGCGGCGTGGATTGGCCTCCCTATTCGCCAGACATGAACCCCTGTGACTTCTTTCTGTGGGGATACTTGAAAGACCAGGTGTACCGCCAGAATCCAGGAACAATTGAACAGCTGAAGCAGTACATCTCATCTGCATGTGAAGCCATTCCGCCAGACACGTTATCAAAGGTTTCGGGTAATTTCATTCAGAGATTACGCCATATTATTGCTATGCATGGTGGATATGTGGAAAATATCGTACTATAGAGTTTCCCAGACCGCAGCGCCATTTGTTGTTGAAAATTGTAACTACTGTAATTTCGAAAGTTTGTCTGCCTGAAAATGTACTGTTGTCTCAAGCATATTGCAATTAACGGTGTATTTCTATCGCTGCTCGTTTAGTTTTTATTGCCGTTTCAAATATACCGGTCATTTTTGAAACACCCTGTAAGTACGGGAGACAATTGCGGAGCGAGACCAGTAGCAACCAGCACAGTCGAGTATTCCATTGTCGGTGATATTTCGGCGCATCTATGGTTCAAAGTGGAAAGTAATGCATATAGGACACTGAATGACTCACATACTTACCGGGTACCTAGAAACGACAGAGAGGCTTCGCCCCGCCATAGCCCTGAGTGGTACACAACCCCACAACAGCCCACAGCTGTCCATCCACCTAACCGCTGCCTCACACCTAACTCACGGTTATTGTGCGGTTCATCTCCCAGTGGACCCCCCGGGAACGTCTCATTCTAGACGAATGTAACCCCAAATGTTTGCGTGGTACAGTAATTACGGTGTACGCCTACGTGGAGACAGTGTTTGCGCAGCAATCGCCGACATAGTGTAACTGAGGCGGAATAAGGTGAACCAGCCCGCATTCGCCGAGGTAGATGGAAAACCGGCTTAAAAACCATCCACTCCGCCTCGCAGATTCGTGTCGGGGACCGGCACGCCTTCCCACGCGGGAAGCAGCGTGTTAGACCGCGCGGCTAGCCGGGTGGGCACTTACTTACTTACTTTCCGTAAGAGCGTGCAAAACTTTGACAGAAAATAGAGGATGATCCATTGAACAATTTGAGGTAGGAACCCGGGGTTGGAGAAGCCATCTTAAGGGGCTCCGGAACGCCCTATACTTGCAATGTTAAAATAACGCTTATAAATTACATCTTTCCTCACAAAGTATTTGAGGTAGGAAGTTGAACTTTTTACAGATTATTTATTGGAATATGGGCTACAACTTAACACAGGGATTTTACAAAATTTTAGTTCAGTTATTAAAGATGATTTTTTTTCAATTGTAATGAAAATTCACAACATTTTTTTGCAATTTTTTATTTATATATTCAAATATATACAGTTTTTTGGAAAAAGGCTGTCTTAAATTATGCAGAAGGTACTGTGTAACATTTAGTGAAAGTTTGAAACAAATATGTTTGGAAGATCCTTAGAAAACATGTAATTAGTATGAGAAAATAAAAGTTTTGGGAATCGAGCGACAAAGATTGGATTAACTTTTTAGTGCATTCCAGGTCCACAGGATGGATTATCTTCATCCTCTGCAAACTCCTCCTCCAGCTTCCTCTTGTTCCTCCTCCTGTTTACTCTTGCTTGTATTTCTAGACTCTTTACAGCCCTGTCTGCAGCCCGAAGGCGTTCCTTGTCTAAAGCAAGCATCGCTCGTACCATGTTAGAACCTATCTTCATTCCCATATTTCTAAATACCTTCCACCTTACAATGTTGCCATCATTTAAAGTCGCAACAGCAACTTTACTTTTACTCATTATTATACTTCAACAAAACAGAGACTCAAGAAACAGAATTAATTACTAATATTTTCGAGATAACGACACACAGCGATATATATTGAACCATCACAGGTTAGCCACAACACATACTTTATCTCACATCACTAAAATGTACCTGATGAACACGGACGTTAATAATAACACCATTTGACAGCAGTTTAACAGCGCAACAGTGGAACACGCACATGTAGAACACATTATAAAAAAAATTAAAAATAGTTGTAGTCTTCGGAATTGAATAAATTATATATCTATTAAAAGGTAATAGTCTGCAGATTCAGAAAACGCAAAAAAGTAAAAATTGAACTTTTCATGATTTTGAGCCTTTCCGGAGCCCCTTAAAAACCATCCACTCCGCCTCGCAGATTCGTGTCGGGGACCGGCACGCCTTCCCACGCGGGAAGCAGCGTGTTAGACCGCGCGGCTAGCCGGGTGGGCACTTACTTACTTACTTTCCGTAAGAGCGTGCAAAACTTTGACAGAAAATAGAGGATGATCCATTGAACAATTTGAGGTAGGAACCCGGGGTCGGAGAAGCCATCTTAAGGGAATAATAGGAATAAAATTACATTCTGTGTCCTTTTTTTATTTACATTACTAACAGGTAACAGTAAATTGATACAATCTACGTACCATTTGTACTGTATCATACAAAAAGTGCTGATACCTACGGCCGTCAACCTCAGTGCAAGCACAACATCGGCGAACGGTATTCTAACGCACCTTGACAAATATCCCTGGTGTGTTCCGAATCACATCACAGACAGCTACAATTCTGGCAACTAATTCCATCTCCGTACCCACTGGTGTCTCATACACAAGTAACTGTACATATCTCCATAGTAAATAATCAAGGGAATTCAGGGTAGGTGACCTCGCAGGCCGTGAAATAGGACCTCCGCTTCCAATCCAGCGACCAGGAAATACAGCACTGATGGTTGCGGACATCCACACTGAGGTGAGGCGGTGGACCGTTATGATGTTGATTCATAGCACGTTCTTCCATGGAACAATGTGAATACGATACAACAGAGCCACCTTATGGACCAGTAAAGTAAACAAAACCAGCATCATGACTTCCTCGCAATCAGGCTCGTTCTCCTTGTTTCCTTGCAGAAAATAACGAATGTACAGGTAAATAAACAGTACAGTACGTGGAAATTTCCACACGTGTTAGTTATAAATACGCTGGAAAGCACTAATGCTAGACAAAGCGGTAGACGAGTTTACTTCCACAAGCTGGCTTCTCCGACCCCTGGTTCACTACCTCATATTCTTCAGTGGAGCACTTTGTATGTCCTGTTACATTTTTGCACCCTCTTACAGAAACACCCTGTATATGTGTGCTTGAAAAAAAGTGTATAAATCGACAGTGACTATTTGATGTGCCCATACTACGTAAAGGAAAAATGGCTGTGCTCGGGTATCGAGGTGTTCTTTCCGATGTATGATGACCATGAGTTACGGCTGAAAACAAGCAGTTTTGAAAGCGCTATCATTTATCGTAGTAAAAAGTAGCAGTTGTATTCTTGAAGTAATGTCGGATGTACCCCAGGGAAGCGTGTTGCACCCCACGATGTTCATGTTGTACTGTATATTAATGATCTTGATGACAATATTAATAACAACCTCAGACTTTTCGCAGATCATGCAGTTATCTACAGCGAGTTAAACAGTCTGAACGAAGCTGCACAAATATTCGGTTAGACCTTGATAAGATCGCAAAGTGGTACAATGACTGACACTTTGCTTTAAATATTTAAAAATGTAAAATTGTGCCCTTCACAAAAGGAGAAAACATTGCGTCCTATGAATATACACTGAAGCATCAAAGAAACTAGTAAAAGCATGCGCATTCAAATACAGAGATATGTAAACAGGCAGAATACGGCGCTGCGGTCGGCAACGCCTATACAGGGCAATTCATGAAGGTATGCAAATATTTTAATATGTTATTCTACAAGTAATACTAAATAAAAAAGTTCATATAAACATAGGTACGCAAACGTTTGGTTATGGAGTTACGGCTGATAAAAGATTTTGCCTGAAATTTAGCAACTTCGCTGATATGAAGCCATCGCAAAACTGTAAGAGGTTACAGTAAATTAAGATTTCCATTTATTTTGTTATTATTAATCTGGTGAAACTAATAAAACATATCGCAGACGCGCATATGCAGTAATCTTCCAGAATTTCCAGAGAAGCAAAGATTATTATCCAAGTAAATTTGTTTTACTTTCCATTAAGAATGTAAAAACGTTTTATTCATTGTTGGCAACCGTTAGTGAGATGTTTCAGTCGTTTCCTAAGCTCGAAACGAGTTAGTTTTCTGTATTGTTTAGTGAAAGATCGCAATAACAGCAGTGTATTTAACTGAAACCACATAGTAACAATTGTAGTTCGCAGACTAATTGTTGTTGTTGTGGTCTTCAGTCCTGAGACTGACTTGATGCAGCTCTCCATACTACTCCATCCTGTGCAAGCTCCTTCATCTCCCAGTACTTACTGCAACCTACATCCTTCTGAATCTGCTTACTGTTTTCATCTCATGGTCTCCCTCTACGATCTTTACCCTCCACGCTGCCCTCCAATGCTAAATTTGTGATCCCCTGATGCCTCAGGACATGCTCTACCAACCGGTCCCTTCTTCTTGTCAAGTTGTGCCACAAACTCCTCTTCTCCCCTATTCAATACCTCCTCATTAGTTACGTGATCTACCCATCTAATCTTCAACATTCTTCTGTAGTACCACATTTCTGAAGCTTCTATTCTCTTCTTGTCCAAACTATTTATCGTCCATGTTTCACTTCCATACATGGCTACACTCCATACAAATACTTTCAGAAACGGCTTCCTGACACTTAAATCTATGCTCGATGATAACAAATTCCTCTTCTTCAGAAACGCTTTCCTTGCCATTGCCGGTCTACATTTTATATCCTCTCTACTTCGACCATCATCAGTTATTTTGCTCCACAAATAGCAAAACTCCTTTACTACTTTAAGTATATCATTTCCTAATCTAATTCCCTCAGCATCACCCGACTTAATTCCATTATCCTCGTTTTGCTTTTGTTGATGCTCATCTTATAGCCTCCTTTCAAGACACTGTACATTCCATTCAACTGCTATTTCAAGTCCTTTGCTGTCTCTGACAGAATTACAATGTCATCGGCGAACCTCAAAGTTATTATTTCTTCTCCATGGATTTTAATACCTACTCCGAACTTTTCTTTTGTTTCCTTCACTGCTTGCTCAATATACAGATTGAATAACATCGGGGACAGGCTACAACCCCGTCTCACTCCCTTCCCAACCACTGCTTCCCTTTAATGTCCCTCGACTCTTATAACTGCCATCTGGTTTCTGTACAAATTGTAAATAGCCTTTCGCTCCCTGTATTTTACCACTGCCACCTTTAGAATTTGAAAGAGAGTATTCCAGTCAACATTGTCAATAGCTTTCTCTAAGTCTACAAATGCTAGAAACGTTGGTTTGCCTTTTCTTAATCTTTCTTCTAAGATAAGGCGTAAGGTCAGTATTGCCTCACGTGTTCCAACATTTCTACGGAATCCAAACTGATCTTCCCCGAGCTCGATTTCTACCAGTTTTTCCATTCGTCTGTAAAGAATTCGCGTTAGTATTTTGCAGCTGTGACTTATTAAACTGATAGTTCGGTAATTTTCACATCTGTCAACACCTGCTTTCTTAGGAATGCCTTTCAAATTTACGACAAAGGAATACGCCGATATGGTGTTTTTTTATGGTAAATGTGATGGTAATGCTACAGATGCAGTTAACGCATATCGCCTACGTTATCCAACTCGGAGGATTCCGAATGCTAGAACCATTAGTGGAGTATTTCGAATGTTAAAGGAGACAGTTTCTCTACCTAGCGTCCATAGTCAGTAAGAGCGCTCGATACGTGAAGACGATGATGAGGGTATTATGGATGATGTTCAACGTAGCTCGGGTACCAGTACACGACGTATCTCTCAACGACTAGGCATTTTGCAATCTAAGGTGCGGCGTACACTTAAGTACAATAATCTGTATCCTTCCCATAAACAAAATGTACATCATTTACATCCTGTCCTTCGCTTGGAGTTGTGCAACTGGTTAAATGCTAATCGGCAGTTAACAAATACATTTTATTTACCCATGAGGCACATTTTACTCGAGATGGTATAAATAATTTATATTTACGAGCACGTACAGTCTGAAGCAAACCCATTTGCAACAGCGCAACACAATTTCCAGCAGCGATTTAGCATAAATGTGTTGTGTGGTATAATCAACACTCACTTTATTGAACCATTCGTTTTCCCAGGACGTCTAGCTAGCGAGACGTACTTACAATTCCTTCAAGAAGAAATGGCCCGCTAGCTCGCTACGCTATTGCAAATGTATTTTCGTCATGGCACGTCTCACCAACGCCGCTACTATACATTTAACTGAACATTTTCCCCAGAAATGGATTGGTCGTGGTGCTACACGTCTGTGGCCACCCAGATGGCCAAATTAAACACTAATGGATTTTTGTGTATGGAGATGGGTGAAAGACATAGCTTATGAGGGCAAAGTCAATACAGGTGAGGCATTACTGCTCGCATTATGAATGCAGTAGACGAAATTAAGAACAACCCTGTGAAACTGAAACGAGCAACAAAATCTGTTCATACTCGTACAACTAAATGCACCGAGATCATTGGAGACATTTTTGAACATTTATTGTGAAATTGTATGTAGCCTACACTGTACAACTTCCTTAACACTGACCTTTGTTTCTTTCCGGTTTTATATGAATTCACGTGTGCTATGATATTAATAAAAGCAGATTATCTGACACATTCATATAGTTACAGTTAACGTTATTACCAACATTTTTCCAAAATTGAATTGTTTACAACTTCTGTTGAAAACTTTGTGCAATTGTAGGGAATTTAAAAAATAAATTGGGCCAAGTGGTTATTAAATAAAAAAATTTACGAAATTACTTCTTTGCTTTCCTGGGTGTTTTGGAAAACTACTGCAGATACACGTCTGGTACATGTTTTATTAGATTCGCCAGATCAATAACAACAAAATAAACGGAAATCGTGCTTTACTTTAACCTCTTACAGCTTTGCGATGGCTTTTTTCTTCTTCTTCTTCTGCTTTTACGGCCTCATTGGACCACTTCAGTCAATCATTTCTGGTCCTCTTCTTTGGTATTTTCCCCTTCCGAGTGGCCCAGTATCTCTTCATTCGTTCCGATGCTTTTCGTCGTTCCTCATCTGTAAATACCCTTTTCATTGTATGTCGTTTGTCAATTTTTGGTTTAAATCTTATTTCTGTGTCCCTCAACTTCTTTAAATTTGTTGTTTTGTTCTGCAAATCATCCAGAGTTATTTCCAGTTCTTCCATATCCTCTCTTATTTCCTTAAGCCATCCTCCTTGTTGTTTCAAATTCCAGAGTTTCTCAATAATTTTCCTTGATAATCTGGTTTCTGGTGTCCTCAGAATGTGACCACAAAAAGAGATCCCTTTCTTTCGTATAGTATCGGTGATGGGCTCCAGTTCTCTGTACACCACTTCATTTGGAACTATCCACCATTACCCAGCTTTTTGATATTTCTTATTTATGCATGTTCTAGCAATTCTTCTCTCTACTTTTAAAATTTTGTCAATTCTGTTTTTCTGGGTGACTTTAAAAAGAGTTTCACTTCCGTATGTAACCTCTGGTTGAACCACCCTCTTGTAATGTTTTAATTTTGTTTTAATTGATAGACATTTTTTATTGTACGTAGACCATGTTAGTTTTTGAGCTTTTATCATTTTATTAGTTCTTGCTCGCCATGCAGGTTTCTCGTCCAATTTATGTGTTATAATTTCACCCAGGTATTTAAATTGTTTCACTATTTTAATTTCCCTATTGTTCACTGTGATGTGATCTATTACAAGTGGATCCGTTACCATTATTTCAGTCTTTTCAAATGATATCTGGAGTCCTAATTTTTGTGCTATATTTTGTAAGCATGTTATTTGTTTCGTGGCTTCCTGAATATTATTTGCTAGTAATGCTAGGTCATCAGCAAATCCCAAACAATTTAGGTTTATTTTATCTTTCTTAGTTCCAATTTTAATATTCATAGGATTTTCCTTGTACCATTCTCTCATTACATATTCAAGAGCACAATTGAATACCAATGGTGATAAACAATCTCCCTGTCTCAACCCTGTTTTAATCGTAAATGGTTCAGATATTTCTCCTCTAAATTTTACTTTGGATTTGGTGTTTGTTAAGGTTAACTGTATCATTTTTATTAATTTAGGATGAAGTCAAAAATTCCTTAATATTTTCATCATTGAAGATCTATGGATGCAATCATACGCCTTTTTGAAATCTACAAAGGTTATGACTAGTTGTTTTTGCCTTCTTTTGTAGATATCCATAGCTAACTTCAAGGTGATTATCTGTTCTGGGCAGCTTCTCCAGGATCTAAATCCTCCTTGATATTCTCCCAGTTCCAGTTCTAGTTGATCTTTACAGCGGTTGTATAGTATTCTTGCCATGATCTTATACGTGCAGTCCAAAAGGGAAATTCCTCTATAGTTGTCTGGATTTGATTTTTCTCCTTTCTTATGTAATGGATGTATTATAGCAGTAGTCCAATTTTCTGGTAATTTCTCTTCATTCCAGATTTTTACTATGCATTGGTGTAATGCTATCTTTACTGGTTCTGCTGCATATTTCCAAAGTTCAGCAAACGTTTGATCTTCTCCACTTGCTTTGTAGTTTTTGAGTTCTTTCAAAGCTCTGTAGACCTCATTAATTGTAGGTGGATTTATATTTTCTGCTGGTGTTTTAATTGGGGTTTCTGTGTTTATCTGAAGAAGTTCTGAGAGATCTTCACAATTTAGTAACTTTTTAAATGTTTCTGCTAGAATTTCTGTATTTTTACTATTGCTATGGGCTAGGTTATTATCTTTATCTTTTAACATTAATGTTGGAGGATCATATCTTTGTAATTGTTTGCCAAATATTTTGTAATAGTCTCTTGAGTTTGTTTTTTCACTATTTGTTTCTATCATTAGAAGTATATCTTTTTGGTACTGACGTTTAACTCTCATTATTTTTTGTGTTGTCTTCCTTTGTTTTGTGAGTTCCAAATATGATTTTTCTGTTTTTTCATTTTGATGCCTTAACCAGGCTTGGTGTCGATCCAACACTACTTCATCACATTCATCGTTCCACCACTGGTGTTTTTTCCTTGGATTTATAGGGGCAACTTGTTCAGCTATTTGTTTCAATTTGGGAATTATTTCTTCCAGATCATCTGTTATTTTTATATCCCTGGTTTGTGCTTCATAATCCTCATTTTGTATCAGTTTATGAGGGTCATAGGTTCTCTTCTTCTTCTGGTGGGATTTTTTCTTTGCTAATGGGGTTAATTTAATTTTAATTTTTATCATGTAATGATCTGATCCGGTATCTGTCCCTCTCAGTACTTTCACATTGTAAATTTCCTTGTGGTAATTCTTGTCCATGCAGACATGGTCCAGTTGCCATTCTCCTTTTTGCCAGTCTGGATGTTTCCAAGTTTTTAGTTTACTTGGTCTTCTCTTAAAATACGTCGACTTTGAGATCATGTCATGGTTTCTGCAAAATTCCACTAGTCTTATGCCATTTTTGTTTGTTCTTCTTTGTGCTGTCCATTTCCCTATTATGTCTCTATATCTCTTTTCCCTTCGTAACTGGGCATTGAAGTCTCCAATTAAAATTTTGATGTGATTTTTATTAATGTTATTCGTCGTTTGATCTAAGAGCTCCCAAAATTTTTCTACCTCTTCTCTGTGTTCTTTTTTATTATTTTTATCATTGTGTACATTTTATTTGCAGCTTTTAGAGTTAATGTTGAGAGCCTGGGAGATTGTGCTTTAAATTCTATTATGGACTCTATTATTTTCAGACTCACCACGAATCCTGTTCCAAATTGTGGACACTGTTTCATGACTCTTTTCCCTGGTATTCCCTTATAAATCCTATATCCTTGTGATTCTATCGGCTCCTGATCAGTATTTCTCATTTCTTGAAGTCCGGTTATGAGAATCCCCTTGCGATCCATTTCATCCGTCAGAATTTTGAGTTTGCCTGGTTGTATGAGGGAATTTGTATTGTGTGTCGCAATGTAGTTTATTTGTCCTGTTTTGAGTTTTGGTCGTCTGTCCGTTTTGGGTATTTTCAGATGCTCCGACTCATCCAAGTTATCTTTCAGGTGACTGCCCACCATATCCGAGTGCAGTCTTCCTTGGTTATTGCCAAGCGGTGGATTTTTCCTTGAAAGATTTCCTTCCATGTTTGACTTTCAAAGGTAGTCAACCTTGTATGGAGCAAGCTCCGAGTTACAACTACGGTTGTTAGCCGTAGAGGTTGTTTAGTGTTTGGTCCGCGAGAGCTATTTTATTTCGCTCAAGTCCGCCGGTAAACCGGTGAGGACCCCCCTATCCGCCACCTGGGACGCGCCACGTCGGAGTATCACCTCTCCGCCTGCTACGACACCGTAGTAGGTTCGATGGCTTTATATAAGCAAAGTTGCTAAATTTCAGGCAAAATCTTGTATTAGCCTTAACTCCGTAACTAAACATTTTCGGACCTATGCTAATATGACCTTTTTTTTTAGTTTTACTTGTAGAATAACATATTAAACTATTTGGATATCTTCGTGAATCACCCTGTATAAGACAAGTGACTGGCGCAGTTGTTAGATCGGTTTATGTTGTGTGTTGTGTATCGAACCAGGGACCTAGAAACGGCAGAGAGGCTCCCTCTCGCCATAACCCTCAGTGATGCACAACAGGCCACAGCTGTCCACCAACCCCACTGCCGCCCTACACCGCACCCACGGTTACTGTGCGGTTCGGCCCCCAGTGGATCCTCCCGGGAACGCCTCATACCAGACGAGTGTAACCCCAGACGTTTGCGTGGTAGAGTAATTATGATGTACGCGTACATGGAGACAGTGTTTGCGCAGCAATCGCCGACATAGTGTAATTGACGCGGAATAAGGGGAACCAGCCCGCATTCGCCGAGGCAGATGGAAAACCGCCTTAGAAACCATCCACAGGCTGGCCGGCACACCGGACCTCAACAGTAAACTGCCGGACGGGTTCGTGCCGGGGACTGGCACGCCTTCCCACTCGGGAAGCAGCGCGTTAGACCGCGGGGCTAGCCAGGTAGGCTTGTTAGATCGGTTTAAGTGAGTTTGAACGTGGTTGTATAGTCGGCGCACGAGCGATGGGACACAGCATCTCCGAGGTAGCGATGAAGTGGAGATTTTCTCGTACGACCATTTCACGAGTGTACTGTGAATATCAGGAATCCGGTAAAACATCAAATCTCCGACATCGCTGTGGCCCGAAAAAGATCCTGCGAGAACGGGACCAACGACGACTGAAGAGAATTGTTCAATGTGACAGAAGTGCAACCCTTCCACAAATTGCTGCAGATTTCAATGCTGGACCATCAAAAAGTGTCAGCGTGCGAACCATTCAACAAAACATCATCAACATGGGCTTTTGGAGCTGATGGCCCACTCGTGTACCATTGATAACTGCATGACACAAAAATTTATGCCTCGCCTGGGTCCGTCAACACCGACATTGGACTGTTGATGACTGGAAACATGTTGCCTGGTCAGACGAGTCTAGTTTCAAATAGTATCGAGCGGATGGACGCGTACGGGTATGGAGACAGCCTCGTGAATCCATGGACCCTGCACGTCAGCAGGGGACTGTTCAAGCTGATGGAGGCTCTGTAATGGTGTGGGGCGTGTGCAGTTGGAGTGATATGGGACCTCTGATACGTCTAGATACTAGAGATGGGCAAAACTGTTCTTTTCAGAGATTGGATCAGAACTGTTCACTCCCTGAAATGAATTAGCTCTTTTTCATGACTCACCACTCATTTACAATAGAAAATAAATGGAAGGCACATTGCCCTTTAAACTTGGTTTATTCCAGTACTATACCTGTATTTTGATCTTATTTGATCCTATTTTGAAGTAACACAGATAATGAGTAAGAATTTTGTATTGTTTATTGAAATTTCCACGATATGACAAAGTTTTTGATTATTGATTTATTTTGCACTATCGTGGTTTTTTGGGTGATCGGAAAATGTTGTAACTTGAGATTTACATTAACAATATATTTGGCTATAATGTATTAAAATTTCATTAACCTCATACAAATACATCGCAAGCCATATATTTTTAAAGTGAACGTTTCCTTCCGAAGACGCCTAAAATCGCAAAATCCGTACCAGAATAAGAAAAAAATATATAAATTTGACTGTAAAACGAAAGTGCTGCATATAGCCTTACGCAGAATAAAACAAGGAAAATATTGGTGTATCACATTTTCCGATACGTTTATCGGTTCGCTCGTAATTAAAGCGTAAATTCGAGTGTCCATAATAAAAATCCTATAGTAAGAGGAGTCATCAGGAACCTAATCTAATCAGTTTAAACAAATAAAAATAAAATAAAAACAATTGATGTATACATAACATAATAATGTAATATACATAGCGGTATTACTACGAAGAACAATATCCAGTGGGGACGAACTCCGATGCAGAGGCGCTGAGTCGAGCAGGTCGAGCAGGTCGAGCCGCGAGCTGTATTACTGCGTGAGCTGAGACCGCAGAGACCAGAGTGACACCTGAGTCGCTTTGCTCGACGCTCTGGCTAGTGTCGAGACGGTGGGGTGAGGGTTGAGCGGGCGAGTTCCAAGGGTGGGGGGAGCGGTGAACTCACCCCCTCCGAGACAAATCGTCCGTTCCCTTGCGAGCAGGTTTTTGCAAGTAGTTCCTATGTTATCCGCTAGGTGGCTCTCTGTCCTGTTGCTCGCATCAACTGCCCAGAGGGCAGGACGTGCGACTGAAACGATCGCCGACAGAGTGCGATGCGAAGTTAAGCTGCGCCAGACACTGCACACGGCAGACGACGCACAGAGACGGCACGGCATATGTGAAACACAAAATCCAATGGGGCACTGCACAATGCAGGCAGCCAAGGTAGAAGCAGGGCAGAGGCCGGCGCTGGCTGTGTTGTGTGGCGTGCACTGTGCTCTGACCAGCAGAGGCGCTGCTGATATGCTCTGTCTCTCTCTCTCTCTCTCTCTCTCTCTCTCTCTCTCTCTGCCGTGGGAAACGTTTGGAGCTACCGTTCTTTTTTTCTGAATCACTGATTGTTCACTCCTTTGAAAGATTCAACTCTATGAATCAGTTCAAGAGCGGATCCCCCATCTCTACTAGATACGTCTCTGACAGGTGACAAGTACGTAAGCATCCTGTTGGATCAGCTGCATCCATTCATGTCCATTGTGAATTTCCAGGAACTTTGGCAATTCCAGCAGGGCAATACGACACCCTACACGTCCAGAATTGCTACAGAGTGGCTCCGGGAACACTGTTCTGATTCTAAGCACTTCCGCTGGCCACCAATTTCCCCAGACATGAACATTACTGAGCTTATCTGGGACACCTTGCAACGTGCTGTTTAGAAACAGATCTCCGCCCCCTCGTACTCTTACGGATTTACGGACAGCCCTAGGGGATTCATGGTGTCAATTCCCTCCGGCACTACTTCAGACATTAGTCGTGTTGCGACACTTCCCCGTGCTCCCGGGGGCCCTACACGATATTAGGCAAATGTACTATTTTCTTTGGCTCATATTAGTGAGTCACAGTTGGTCTCCGTAAACTCACACAGATAGTTGGGTGTAACACTTAGTGGGGACATGAAGTGGAACGACCCCATAGACCCTGTCGTAGATAATGCAGCTGGCAGACTTCGGTTTATTTGTAGACTACTAGGGAATTGCAATCAGTCTACAAAGGAGATTGCTTAAAAGTCACTCGCGCGACCCAATGTAGAACATTGCTCAAGTGTGGGGGACCTGTACCAAATGGGGCTGGCAGGGGATATTAAACATAGACAGAGAAGGGCAGCACGAATGGTCACAGGTTGTTTGACACACGTGAGAGTGTCACTAAGATGTTGAAGATAGACGTAAACTGTTCCGGGGAAATGTTCTGACAAAATTCCAGGAATCTGGTTTATATGATGACTCGAGAAATATACTACAAACCCCTACATGTCGCTCCCATAGACATCGTGTGAATACGATTAGATTGATTACGGCACAGACAGAGGCATTTAAACAATATTTTTCCCGCGCGACGTACGTGAATGGAACGGTAAATAGCGCTAACAAGGGTTACAGTGGGACATACCCTCTGCCATGTGCTTCGCAGAATACAGATGTATATGTAAATGGAAAGCCAGGGAGCTCAGTAAGACCGGTAAATTCTAGCTTTCTTTTCAGCAGCTGCGCTTGCAAACTTTTAACTGTTCTTTTTCTATTGGAAGTAATAGTTCAGTTTCGTCCTCATCCAAAAAACACACATACTTTACAAGCCATTGTGCAGCGTGTCACAGAGAATACTTTGTGCACTGCTGGTCATTCTCTTTCCCGTCTCCATAGCAAACAGAGCGAGGGGAAAGCGTGTGCCGATATGCCTCTGTGTGAGCATCTACCTTGTTCTTGAAGTAATCACAGCTACATCAACATGATTACTCTGCAATTCACATTTAAGTGCTTGCCAGAGGGTTCATCGAACCACAATCATACCATCTCTCTACCATTCCACTCCCGAACAGCGCGGAAAACGAACACCTAAACCTCTCTGATTTCTCTTATTTTATTTTGATGATCATTCCTACTTATGTAGGTTGGGCTCAACAAAATATTTTCGCATTCGGAAGAGAAAGTTGGTGACTGAAATTTCGTAAATAGATCTCGCCGCGACGAAAAAAGTCTTTGCTTTAATGACTTCCATCCCAACTCGCGTATCATATCTGCCACACTCTCTCCCCTATTACGTCATAATACAAAACGAGCTGCCCTTTTTTGCACCCTTTCGATGTCCTCCGTCCATCCCACCTGGTAAGGATCCCACACCGCGCAGCAATATTATAACAGAGGACGAACGAGTGTAGTGTAAGCTGTCTCTTTAGTAGACTTGTTGCATCTTCTAAGTGTCCTGCCTTCCCCACAATATTATCTATGTGGTCTTTCCAACTGAAGTTGTTCGTAATTTTAACACCCAGGCACTTAGCTGAATTGACAGCCTTGAGAATAGTACTGTTTATCGAGTAATCGAAGTCCAACGGATTTCTTTTGGAACTCATGTGGATCACCTCAGACTTTTCGTTATTTAACGTCAACTGCCACCTGCCACACCATACAGCAATCTTTTCTAAATCGCTTTGCAACTGACACTGGTCTTCGGATGACCTTACTAGACGGTAAATTAGAGCATCATCTGCGAACAACCAACGAACGAAGGATGCTGGAAGCAATACAATCATTCTGCTGTCTGCTGGAAATTCTGATTCTCTAAACTTAGCCAGCAGTGTTACTTCAAATGTTTATCTTCTTCCTTCCGAGGATTGCCCTCTAACACTCCAGAAATAATCAAACCGACTGGTAACAAATTCACCAGCATATCTCAGAATTACTCCCATATATTCCATTAACTCTCCAGTAGGTGCACTGGAGTATAAAGTACGGTATATGCAAAATAAGTTTAATATTTGCGAGAAATGTCTCCCACAGGCGAGAGTATTAAAATCCTATGGTTAACTGCCGAAACATTCACAACAAAGTGGCAGAATTTGGAGCGCTTCTGAAAAGCAGTGAAGCCGACATAATTCTAGGTACAGAAAGCTGGTTAAAACCTGGATTGATAACAATGAGACTTTGGGGATAATTTAAGTGTATATCGAAAGGATAGGCTAATGGGAAATGGAGGTCACGTATTTGGGCAGTAGACTAGGAACTCAAATCCACTGAGACAGAAATTGAAGTTACATGTGAAATTGTTTGGGCAAGTCTCATTATCAGGGGTGGGTATAAAATGGTAACTGTATCCATCTACCGCCCACCGAAAATTTTAGAGAAAACTTCACTTCGCTTGTACTTAAGATCGCCAATCATAGTGTAATCATCGGTGGAGACTTTAGTCACCCAACAATCAATTACGATAATTACAGTTTTGTTAGTAGTGGGCGTGATGAGACAACGTGTTAAACATTACTAAACGCCTTCTCTTAAAACTACCTAGAACATATAGTTAGGAATTCCATTCATG
The DNA here is from genome assembly GCF_023864275.1 of Schistocerca cancellata. Lineage (NCBI taxonomy): Eukaryota > Metazoa > Arthropoda > Insecta > Orthoptera > Acrididae > Schistocerca > Schistocerca cancellata. Next base: position 207,504,322 of record NC_064635.1, read on the forward strand.
ATGGAAATATATTGGATGTAATGGCAACTAAGAGACCAAACCTTTTTGAGGATGTCCACATCGAAATTGGAATCAGTGACCATGACACAGTTGTGGCAGAAATGATTACCAAAGTAAAAAGGACAACTAAAACAAACAGAAAGATTCACAGGGTGAGTCACGAGGTTTTCCCCCGGTTGCTGGAGGTTATTCTTTAGGTTGTTTGGAACAAAAAATGTGTATACAGTAATGCGATCAGATCCATAGTTAAGGAGCTACTACAGAGTTCCAAAATAAGGCACGGTGTATGGAGCACTACACTTGTGTTCAAAGGAGACACGATCAATCGTAAGTAGACAAGTGCAGCGAGTGGTGCGTTTGCATAACAAGCGCGTTGTTGATACTGCAGTCACTGTTTACTGTTATTAACTCCCGTGTGCAGCACACTTTGTGATGCCGTACAAGTTTTCATCGCAGGAGTATGGAGAGATGGTGTACATTTTGGGCTTCTGTGATGGCAATGCGAAAGTTGCTGTTGCCGAATATCACCATCGGTAGCCTAGTCGTAGGGTTCCGAGTGCCAAAACATTTAGTGGAACATATCGAACATTGCTAGGAACTGGTACTCTTCTCAGAATTCGTATTCACTCCGAAAGACATCGTGACGTTCAAGAAGAGGAAAACATTCGTAATTCAGTAGAGCGCAGTCCTCGTTCAAGTACAAGACGCCTAGCTACCCGAGTGAACGTTTCACAATATAAGATTCTTAATGAGAATGGACTGTATCCTTTTCAAATCAAATGGCTCAAATGGCTCTGAGCACTATGGGACTTAACTTCTGAGGTCATCAGTCCCCTAGAACTTAGAACTACGAGGGCAGTTCAATAAGTAATGCAACACATTTTTTTTCTGAAACAGGGGTTGTTTTATTCAGCATTGAAATACACCAGGTTATTCCCCAATCTTTTAGCTACACAACACTATTTTTCAACGTAATCTCCATTCAATGCTACGGCCTTACGCCACCTTGAAATGAGGGCCTGTATGCCTGCACGGTACCATTCCACTGGTCGATGTCGGAGCCAACGTCGAACTGCATCAATAACTTCTTCATCATCCGCGTAGTGCCTCCCACGGATTGCGTCCTTCATTGGGCCAAACATATGGAAATCCGACGGTGCGAGATCGGGGCTGGCTGTAGGGTGCATGAGGAAGAACAGTCCACTGAAGTTTTGTGAGCTCCTCTCGGGTGCGAAGACTTGTGTGAGGTCTTGCGTTGTCATGAAGAAGTTGAAGTTCGTTCAGATTTTTGTGCCTACGAACATGCTGAGGTCGTTTCTTCAATTTCTGAAGAGTAGCACAATACACTTCAGAGTTGATCGTTTGACCATGGGGAAGGACATCGAACAGAATAACCCCTTCAGCGTCCCAGAAGACTGTAACCATGACTTTACCGGCTGAGGGTATGGCTTTAAACTTTTTCTTGGTAAGGGAGTGGGTGTGGCGCCACTCCATTGATTGCCGTTTTGTTTCAGGTTCGAAGTGATGAACCCATGTTTCATCGCCTGTAACAATCTTTGACAATAAATTGTCACCCTCAGCCACATGACGAGCAAGCAATTCCGCACAGATGGTTCTCCTTTGCTCTTTATGGTGTTTGGTTAGACAACGAGGGACCCAGCGGGAACAAACCTTTGAATATCCCAACTGGTGAACAACTGTGACAGCACTACCAACAGAGATGTCAAGTTGAGCACTGAGTTGTTTGATGGTGATCCGTCGATCATCTCGAACGAGTGTGTTCGCACGCTCCGCCATTGCAGGAGTCACAGCTGTGCACGGCCGGCCTGCACGCGGGAGATCAGACAGTCTTGCTTGACCTTGCGGCGATGATGACACACGCTTTGCCCAACGACTCACTGTGCTTTTGTCCATTGCCAGATCACCGTAGACGTTCTGCAAGCGCCTATGAATATCTGAGATGCCCTGGTTTTCCGCCAAAAGAAACTCGATCACTGCCTGTTGTTTGCAACGCACATCCGTTACAGACGCCATTTTAACAGCTCCGTACAGCGCTGCCACCCGTCGGAAGTCAATGAAACTATACGAGACGAAGTGGAAATGTTTGAAAATATTCCACAAGAAATTTCCGGTTTTTTCAACCAAAATTGGCCGAGAAAAAAAAGTGTTGCGTTACTTATTGAACTGCCCTCGTACTTAAACCTAACTAACCTAAGAACATCACACATATCCATGCCCGAGGCAGGATTCGAATCTGCGACCATAGTGGCGGCCACTACAGACTGTAGCGTCTAGAACCGCTCGGCCACCCCAGCCAGTTATCCTTTTCATGTGCATAAAGGTTGGTTGGTTGGGGAAGGAGACCAGACAGCGTGGTCATCGGTCTCATCGGATTAGGAAAGGATTGGGAAGGAAGTCGGCCGTGCCCTTTCAGAGGAACCATCCCGGCATTTGCTTGGAGTGATTTAGGGAAATCACGGAAAACCTAAATCAGGATGGCCGGACGCGGGATTGAACCGTCGTCCTTCCGAATGCGAGTCCAGTGTCTAACCACTGTGCCACCTCGCTCGGTCATGTGCATAAAGTTAACCATTTAGAGCCACATGATTGTGCTAACCATTAGCACTTTTGCAACTGGTTAAATGGAAATCAGCAGCTCCGTCGCTTCATAATATTCAGTGATGAGACAACCTTTACAAGAGATGGCATCAACAACATGCATAATACGCACGTCTGGGCAGGCGAAAATCCCCATGCCATGGTAGTACCTCAATTTCAACGCAGTCAGTGTCAACGTCCGGTGCGGTGTTGTGTGTGACCAGTTATTGGAGCCGTTTATTCTCCTGGGAAATTTGAGTGGACAGATGTTCGGTAACTTTTTACAGAAGACTTGCCGCAGCTTCTTGAAGTTGTTCCTCTGGAAACAAGACGTCACATGTACGTCCAACATGAGAAGGAAGTTGCACACTTCCACCATGTGGTAACAGCTTATCTTAATCAGCAATTCCCACATGGAAGTGCGCTGCGTGTCTACTAACTTATGAAGAATGCATGTGCTATCTCGGGGGTAATCTGACCAGATGGAGGTTCCAAGTACGTAAACAGTACTCGGGAATGGGTTGCCCATGAGTTCTGTACATGGTCCCCTTTATAGGTGTGCAACAAAGTTTCCCACAACTCTCCCAGCAAACTATAGTTAGCCATTCACCTTCAATACAACTGACTGTACTCGTTCCATTTTAGGTCGTTTCGCAACATTTTGCACAGATATTTAAAATGTAAAAGTGAAGCACCCAGAGGACACGGTTGGATGTCAATATAACTCAGTACACATACATACCATAGAGGGGTATGTAAACGATTACTGAAGTATCCTTGTACTGAGGGCTGATCAAAGACACTTTAGAAGACCAACTTTATTAACAAAACCAAAACTCAATTATAATGTCCTTGGATGAATATTGACACAATCACATACAACACAAATCTCTCTCCTGTACTATCATCTGTGATATAATCACACAACAAACCCCAGAGTAGTGGTAGGTGGCGGCGTGAAGACCTGAGAAGTTACTGGGCCGGGTCTGCCAGCGTGGAGTACTGAGACGAAGCTGTCGGTACTGCCAACTGGTAGTGCTGCAACTGAAATGCTGATGTGGCTGGATGGACCTGCTCGTACTGCTGACTTGAGATGTAGGGCATTACTGACTTTGCACAGTCTGACATTGGCCTAAGTAGTTGAATGCAGACGGATATTTGCGAGGACATGTGACCTAGCGTAGCAAAATAGTGCCCTGTCAACAGTGCTCTCTGTTGTGACAGGCACACTGCCTGTTGGCAAGGTCAGTGCCCCCAGGCACTGTGGAGCTGACGTGTAACTCAGTGCTGAACAGCCCGGGACACGCAAGGAAAATATCTCTGTTTCGATATAAATAAATTTATATGGAAAAAATAGTAAAAAACACCAAGCATGCATCAGGTGTAAACTGATAAACTGCAGTCTGCTCGAAATGGGAGGCGGAGTGGGTGGAGGGTGGAATTAATTGTATCAGTTACACATCAAAACAATGAATGCTCCAAAGTATGTCCTCTGTTTGCTGACGCATCCACCAATGTCTAAAGTGATTTGTTTTACTTTTGCAAAGCGAAAGCTGTTATACGTGACATACCAGGTTTGCGCAGTAAATGCTCACGTTTTAGCTCATCGGTAAGGCAGGCACACTCTGGAGTGACGTTGTGTGTAGCGTAGCCCCAGGTTTGCAACTTCAGATGGAACACACACGATCTAATGCAACAGCTCCTACAGAACTGATGTGAAGTAACACAGTCATATTGTGTGCCTTATCACTACCAGACGAATGTGGCATGCTCCACTTTTGCCACGTGCCATTTATATTCTGTGACAGTTTATGGAAGTTTCAGCTTTTGTTGTGTGTCTGTCTTTGTACTCAGGAAAATGAGATGATCCTCAGTTCAGTATACATGTTGTATGCCTTGTGGAGAAGTACCTATATAAATATGATTACAAGAGCAGGAATGCTCAAGATGAATAATGGGGAAGGATTGTAAGTAAAATATCACAGATATGTACAGTAAAAGAAATTTATTTAATTTCTTTGTGGAAGAGAAAGATGATTTGTAACTAAATAGTGTTTTTTAATATGGTTTGTTATGAAACATGTGAACATACATTTTTAAAGATTTACTGGATGTAATTATGATGGGGTGGACTGCAGCAAAACTTGAAGCCACAAACAGCACACCAAAAAGTGCTCATCGGCCATTTCTGGTCACCGACCTACACGATCGGCATCCCTCGGCAGAAGCAGCTCCTTCCGTGACACTGTTTTGTGTGTCAGTGCCCTGGAGCCACGCTTCGAGAAGTCATGCCGGCTCGACTAGCTTCTGTGTGAAAACTGCTGCAGTTATTGGCTCTGTTCCAGAACAACTGTGCACTGACACAGAAACACCGCCCTTCCACGAACTCAGCACTGAGCAGCTGCATTTAAGCCTGTCATGGACCAGGCATCATCACCAAACAAGTGTGCAGTAATGTCTGTGTTGTCCGATGCTGTATTCGTGACGCTGCTGCTGCTACCGTCACCAGGTTCTGAGCTTCTGTCTGCCGCCTGGGCATCCAGGCACTTGGGCACTCTGCCATTTTCTCAGGACTATCGTCGGGGTCCCGCCATCCCTGCTCCTGCCGAGGTATAAACTACAGACTCGCACACCCTGCACCCACGGGAATGACGCTGTCTGACATATTCACTGCAGAGCAGCTACACTGGGCCAGGAGATACGGGAGCCACACGCTCTGCACCATTTCCCACTGACGGAGGGCGGCACACTGGGAGATGACGGACGGTGTATTCACTTCACTTGCCGTCGTTGCTTGTAGCTTTGGAGTCTAACGATTGTAAACAAACAGTAAAAAAATAATAATAATAAATGCTTGTATATGCGAACCATCTTTCTTTACAACATTATAATTGTGGATAAAATAATTTTGGGTTATCGAGCTCTGTGATTGTAACCACTAAAACAACTAAACTGACAATGTTTCGACTGACTTGCTGCGTCAGAAATTTAGCAATTTTAGTAGTTAGAATGATTTTATCCAAAATGACACTGGCCATGAAAGCCTGTGAACGTTATGATCGGTGCCAGAAGACCTGCCAAAAATGAATATAGATGACCAGCAGACAACAGTAGCCAGTTCCACGTTTCTGCAAATGCTACACAGCAATATGAGTAAATGCTGATTTTAGAGTTTTATTGGACCTGTAGGACTGCTTCCCTATCCTTTATTCCCCTTTTCCTTTTCAGTATACTGTATACTAGTGTTAGTAGTTGGTAGAAAGTAAAGATAGACAAAAAAGCAGGACCCTCCTATAGTTATCCCGACATATCGCTATACACTTTCTGCCATAGGCAGGAATATTTAACTAACAAGAGGATTGGGAGAGAACTGAAAAAGCAATGCATTTGTGAATTTTGTGTGTTTATTTACTAATTATTATGGTTACATTTTGTTGATGTGGAAGTAGCTGTTTATTGTCAGCAGGCTTGGACAGCAAATATATCGTTACGGAGGATGGATACGTGTGTGTGTGTGTGTGTGTGTGTGTGTGTGTGTGTGTGTGTGTGTGTGTGTTTCATGTGCCTTTGCCTCGAAGGGTAAATAAATATTCATGAAAGATGATGGGTGGTATTAGCCAAGGAGTCCCACATACTGTTCTACAGTCACGACTTAGTGCTATCTATGCAATTGGTGCTTGAAGTCCCATATTGTGAGAGTTAACATCGTTCCACTCCCAGAAATCTGTGAAGAGAAGTCCTAAAGAGATATTCACAGACAAAACAGAATTCTTCCAAAGAGTAAGTCTGCACTCAGTATACTCCATGGCAAACCCTAGGTTTATTATTTTTTCTTGTTATGAGCAAGGACAACAGCAACGGATGTGATATTTCCAGACTAATTTTTACCTGCCACCATCACTGGAACCCCTACTCTAAACACCACTCACACATTAATTTACCTACCAGACCTACCTTTAGAGACCAGTAATCTGAATTACATGAATAACAGTGTAGATCTGACCATGCTTGCCTTCCTAGGTCAAATATTTGCATGCAAAATGGTCACATATCAATGGAGCACATTTTAGACCATGTGGAAAGGTAGCGTACAGATCATCACACGGCTGCACAATTTTTGTTGTAATAAGTAGTGCTTACTGCCAGTTCAAGGGGAAAGTCGCCCAAATTCCATCCCTATAAATCTCCGACTTAAGGGTTCTGACCAGTAATAACAACAGCCACGAGAAACAGCCACAGCCACTGTCCGTCTAAAAATTAAGTTCAGTCTACAAATTAAGTTCAGTAGATTCCACAGTACCCTGTAATGAACAGCAGTTTTCTTCCACACATCTTGACTTGCAGTTGGTAAACACTCAGGCTGCAGATAATCCCATATTGCCTTTGACATTTTAGCCACAGTGCTTTGAATGGTATTGTGTCCTCATAAAAGTAAAAATGTACTCATCAATGTCTTTGACTTTTGCTAATTAACATTGAGTTAACTACAGCCATCATCATTTGACACTTATCATGCCACAGTGATGGACTAAGAGAGGCAGACTGGAATCCCACACAAGTCTGCCAATTCACACATTATTTCACGAAACTTGGGACGACCTATTTGAGTATATCAATCTGACGTTATTATCTTATCATCTTTAACACTCAGTAAGCGGCTCACATAATATCACAGCACTTTTGGGAAACGTGTATGTGCGGCTGATGTAATATTAGGTCAAGCCAGTTACAATGATTTTCTGCAGTTTTGAATGTACTTTTATGGCTCCCAGAATCATCTGTGAGGTCAGCAGGCTTCATAGATGACAGCAGCAGTATACTGGAACAATTCAACTTCTTTAAAACCTTTGTTATTCTCTCTTGCATCTTAGGCGTTAGGTTATGTTTGAGTTCTCTTTGTTTTGTGCATTTTGTGTATTTTTCTGCTGATTTTGTGTTCAAAATATGCAGTGAGGAGGTGAAATGTTTGGAGAAAATTATTTACAAAGTCCTTGATAAGTATACATACAATGAAAATGAAGTATATCATGACAATTCAGATTACACATCATCTGAAAACTGCACTAATTCTACATCCTTTTAAACACGAACTGCTGCTTACATTTAGCGTGTTATATTCACAGATTGTGTTGTTATGAAAGATTCTGCTTTAGGTAAATCAGTAAATGAATGTGAGCATAAGAGTCCAGTGAATGTAATGCTGAACTGCATATCTCTCCATGTTTCAATTTGCATCACCTTTACTAGACTTTAAATGCAAAATTTTGCTTTGATCTTGTGTTTTGCGCAGTTCTTTGGATGTAAATTGGCTGTAAAAGAAATATAAACAGAAATTTCACATGTTTGCTTACATTTCTGAATACTAGAATCCCTTTTCCCTTTTCTCTGTGATGATTACTGTTACATTGAAGTTTCATCTGTGTACTCAAAATTTAACACTACAAATACCAAAATATGTGTCTTTAAAGTAGAAAATGTTTTGAAATTCAAACGATGTATTTGCACACACATAACTTTAAAAATATATTTTAGCCAGCAGACAGGCAAGGGCAGCTACCTACGAGACCAGCACCTTAAGTGTGAAGTGTGATTGTGCCAATATAGTCATTTGTATTCTGTCCTTCGCTTCTAATGATTTTCAAACTGAAAGTCTATGATAAAATGGAAACTGGATAAATAATGCACAATCACTCTGTTAACGCCTTTGATAACCTTCACCACGCCTTGAACTTCTGTACCATTGTGATGGGTAAAAATTAGTTTTTGTTAAATTGGTGAAATGAACTGAAGATTATAAGCATGTAAGTAAAACTGCAACACCTGCAATGGCAGAAATTTTATCTTTGAAGAAAACTGGCATTATGTGCACAGTACAAACATCGGTCCTAGCAGATCTGATGACTCAAGTTTCTGCACATTAATTTTTTTATTTATAAAGCTTGGATTATGTTGAAACACACATTTCTTTGCTCCTCCACATAATGTTTGCTGTGTAAATGTTATTACAAACAGTCTACACTGCAAGATATTGATAACTGATAAGGGGTGATTCTTCAATTTCTCCAGGCATATTTTATGACGAAATAAATCTCGGGTGAACAGCCTGGTACGAGTGTGCATAGGACACAGTACATCAGTGCACCTGATGATGGCAACGTGGTCGATTGCCGAAATATTGTGTCCTATGCACATTCATACCAGGCTGTTCACTCGAGATTTATTTCACCAATTGGTAAGGGGTTTTCAGACAAAATAATCATTATTGGATTCAACAGTCATAAATTTATTTTCAAAACAATAACAAAAATAAAGAAGTCTCATATTTAAAACCATAAATACAAAAATACCACAGACATAGCAAAAGGTACACTTCTAACCTTTTATATTCAACTGTGACAACCTGAATGTCAAATACTATTTTTAACTTTACAAGCCAGTCACAATTTAAATAACTTACTACTCTGTCATGTTTATAAAAGGCAGATTTGTACAAAGTTCACTATTATAAAAATAGTCACAAATATCCTCTATATTGTGACAGGTATGGTGTATACCTGTGTACAACATTATTACTTCCAATTGATCATTTGTGCACCTTAAAATTATCATAGATTTCTTATTCATTTACGAATATTTTTGTAAATGTAACATTCAGCAAATGGTCTGTTGTTTTGGGCAACACTTCACTCCTGAGTGAGGACAACAGATACAGATCTTTACCAAAAGTAATAGTGCACAGTAAAAAACATCTATGAATAAATTATGACATAGATATATTTGTCACACTTCACTCATGATCAGCTGGCAAACGTCTGATGTTGTACTAGCTTCCTAAATGCACCTACATCTAGTGCCATCAGTTCCTCGTAGCTTCCCTGTTCAATGATCTTCCCTTGATCCAGGACAGCAATTTGATCTGCAAACAATGTGTACAATGACAATTATTTCACTGCAAACCAACATGCCACATAATTTCTCAGACATTACAATCACTGACAGTACTGTACATTCAGGAGAAATGATATTTCAAAACAAAGCAAGTATGACAATTTGTAGAAGTAATGAAGCATTAATTCCTCAAAATAGTTTGCAAATTGGTATAATCATTCAATTGTGTACAGTATTTTAATATGTATGGCAATGTTTCATGCAGAAACTCTACTAATATATCATGTATACTGATTTTCCAGAAATAAATAAACAAAGAACAAGTGTGCTGAACATTCAAATAAATCACACTGCTCATTATTTATAAGCCTGAAACTTTTTAACAGTCCCCTCCCTATACATCTCATAGATGATAATATTTTTATACAACAAACCAGAGTTATTCTCAGAAAGTAAATTTTTGTCACCCAAGGAATAAAGTTAATTTGATGCTTCCTGTTCATCGATTAAAATTGTGTTTCCATATTCCTCAACACATGGGAATGAAAATTTCAATGGGCTAAAAGATATGAACATTCTGAACATGAAACTCTGTCTACTGGCAAAGGAGCCAGTGTTCTAGCTGATAGGAGATTTGGTGAAGGATGATGTTATAATTTAAGCAGGGTGCCATTGATCATTAGCATTATTATGTAAATATGACTTTATTCTGAGAAGAAATATTAACTTTAGAACAGTGCTCTGCCTCCATTAGCTACAAGTTTATATAACTGAATATAATTACTGATTTTTGATGTGTTTACTGTACTGCAACCCAAAAAAATTATAATTGTAGGTTATGAGATGAATAAACCGCTATTCACTATACCACATTTCACAACGACAAAAGTTTCAGTGGATGTCTTTTGAAATAAAAGGGCATTTATGGATGATCATTATGCTACAAGCTATCAATTATTATCAGGAAAAGTCTAATATGTTCATGGGACACAATACACTGTTGAGTTAAGAATCATTTCATTTCCTTAGTGTAATGTATCATATATGGATGACTGGAATCAGTGATTGCACAGTGTAGTGTCATAGTTTGTTAAAGATGAGTGCAGAATGAAAAGAACAGAGAGTATGAATCCTAGTGCTGAACACAACCCACTTTTCTAAATATTGCAAAGGCAATCAGCAAGCTTAGCATCTCAGTCCAATGGGTGAAATAACAGCAAATACAGTCATAGTCACGATCTCAGACTATTGGAAATATTACAGATAGATTTAACAATAAATCCACTACAGATGGAGCAAGAAGCTCACATTGGATGAGGATGGAAACTGAGAGTGTTCTCAGTACAAAATGTATTTGTTTTGGTCACAATGTAATAAAGTGATACGACTGGTTTGAATTTCTCAAATATCTTCTTCAGCTGTAAAACAGGCAAAAAAAAAAAAAAAAAATATATTGTTCATAAGGAATTACGAGGTGGAATACAAAATTTTTGGGACTGGTGCTGCCATCTGGAAAGTAGGAGTAGTAGATCGTTGCCCCGCTAGGTGGCGAGAGCTGCATATCTGATGAGTCATTGTGCAGAGTGGCATTCAGCTAGGAGGACATGTTGCATGTCCACAGTGATTTCCGTAATACTCTGTGTTTGGTGTGAGGTGATTTTATGATGGATCCACGAACAGAACAGCGCACGTGTATCAAATTCTGTGCGAATCTCGGTAAAAGTGCTACGGAGACCTTTGCAATGATTCAATTGGATTTATGGTTATGACTCACAGACAGAGCAACAATCGTCCCAGTGGAAGAACACGGGCTCTCCAAGACCCGAAAAAGTGAGACAGGTGAAGAACAAAGTGAAGAGCATGATCATAGTTTTCTTTGATACCAAGGGAATTGTGCACAAAGAATTCGTCCCACCAACCAAACAGTGAATTCAGCGTACTACTGTGATGTTTTACTACAGCTCTGTGAAAACGTGCGACGACGATGGCCCAAACTCTGGCGTCAAGGGAACTGGCTGCTGCATCACGACAATGTGCCCTGTCGCATGTCCTTGCTCACCAGGACCTTTTTGGCAAAAAGCAACATAGTGGTTGTACTCCACCCACCGTACTCATAGGATTTGACACATTGTGACTTCATGCTATTCTCAAAACTGAAACTCAAGTTGAAAGGCTGTCGGTTCGACAGCGGATTCGAGAAGCATCGCTGGTGGTGATAAACACCCTCAAAGAACATGACTTCCAGAAATCGTTTGACCAGTGGCAGAAGTGCTGGGACCAGTGCGTATGTGCAGATGGGAACTACTTCGAGGGTGATGGTGACCGTCAGTCCAAAGGTAAGGTTTTCAACGGATGGCAGCACCAGTCCCGAAAATTTTTGATAGCACCTCGTATACCTACTTGCAATGTGTACTACAAAAAGAAAATGAAGTGACAGAACACATCATTAAAATATTGTTACAGTGAATAACTCGTCACATGTAGTACAAACTTGTACAGAGTCATAAAAACTACTGTTCATTTTATGATGTCACTACTTACCACAGAGAGAAATGTCTGTTGGGTAGAAAGCACAGTGGTATGTACAGAAGGCAGTTCAGCTGGAGGTAGTAAAAGAATTCCACACGAATACTAAAATGACAGGAGAGTATATGAGATGATAGAACACATGTTCTAATTTCTAACCTTTTGTCTTCAGTCTCTGATGTGTTGTGAAGGAGCACAGATGGGCCTAGTGGAAGTCCTCATTGCCTCCTTGGCTTCACGTGGGGCAGTAAGTGTCAGACTCATTGTTTCTACATGAAGCTTACTGCCTCATACGAAGCTGAGGAAACAGCTTCCACACGGCCCATCAGCAACTGAAGACAACGAGATAGAGTGCGCTTGAAGAAAACTAAACCTACTGGCTGCAACGAACTTATTTGCAGTGCAACATTTCCTCGTTGTCCTTTTGGACCTTGCACTTCATTTGTTAAATTTCCTCATAATTTATTGATGTGCACATTTCTATTGTCAAACTGTAGCCTGCTCATTAGACTACACGTTATATCTTCTCACATACTCTCCACAGATTTTACTATTGTTATGACGTTCTTTTACGACCCTCAGCTGAACTGCCAACCTCCTTTTTCTAGTGTATTTTGTTTAATTTAGTTTTAATATGACTATTTAATTGTGTAGCTGTGCGCAACATTGAGCTCTCTAGAAGATAAATATTTGTCTCAATGTTAAGAAGCACTGGAGCACATAGCAGTTTTAACGATTCGCACATGTATTACAAGTGACAAATTACTCACTGTAACAATATTTCAGTTGTATGTTCTCTGTCTCTTTTCTTTTCCTTTTAAACTGTACAGATTGTAAGTGTGCTGAACATTCTTATTTTCTGTCTATTTTAGGCGTCAAAAAATGACTGCCTGAGCAATCAATCTGGTCATATCATTTTACTAATGTACGAGCAAGATAATTTAATAATGAAAATTTAAGACAGCATACTCCACACACATTACCATGCCAGATCTTACAGAATGACCGTGTCCAATTAAAAAGAACCAACCTGGCATTTGACTTCATCAATTTAGCAAAATCCTTGCTGAACTTATGACTGGATGGCTTGACAGAGATCTGAACCCCCATTCCCTTTGAATGCAAATCCATTCTCTTAGCCACTGTGCCATGCTGCTAGGTGAGAGGTTTTGAATTTCAACCTAGGAAATTAGTGTGCAAAGTCTGATGATAAGAAATTTTCCCTCACCACCTCTCCTGCCCTTACCAGCCACATTTGAGTATGGATGTTTTTCACTGTAAACTGTCAACATATTGCCATACTTTCCATTGGGAAAGTGTACTAATAATAACATGTACTGTCATTGTAATACTGATTTGTGTATGTGTGGATGGATATGTGTGTGTGTGCGCGCGAGTGTATACCTGTACTTTTTCCCCTAAGGTAAGTCTTTCCGCTCCCGGGATTAGAATGACTTCTTACTCTCTCCCTTAAAACCCACATCCTTTCGTCTTTCCCTCTCCTTCCCTCTTTCCTGACGAAGCAACTGTTTGTTGCGAAAGCTTGAATTTTGTATGTATGTTTGTGTGTCTATTGACCTGACGAAGCAACTGTTTGTTGCGAAAGCTTGAATTTTGTGTGTATGTTTGTGTGTCTATTGACCTGCCAGCGCTTTTGTTTGGTAAGTCCCATCATCTTTGTTTTTAGATATATCATGATATAGTAGTGGTCATAACTATAATCCATGGAACAGGGAAAAAAATTGAAGTGAACTAAACTAAACATGTTCCTTCATCAGGAAAATCAGGTTTATAGGGAGGAAGATAGGTGGTTAGTTACTATGGGTAAAGGAAAGAAGGAGAAATTGGTATGAACTCTGGGAGCAAGAGGGGTTATTCAATTTCTTTCTGCTACTGTTGGTCCTCAAAGATGTGGATAAAATCAAAAATGGTTCACTATTTTCATTTACACATTAATTAAAGAACTCACCACGATCATATAAAAGTGAATAAGCTAATGATACTCTCTTTCAAATTCTGAAGGTGACTGGGGTAAAATACAGGGGACAAAAGACTATTTTTAATTCGTACAGAAACCAGAAGGCAGTTATAAGAGTCAAGGGGCATGAAAGAGAAGCAATAGTTGAGAAGGGAGTGAGCCAGGGTTGTAGCCTATCACTAGTGTTATTCAATCTGTACATTGAACAAGGAGTAAAGGAAACCGAAGAAAAATTTGGAGTATGAATTAAAATCTAGGGAGAAGAAATAAAAACCTTGAGGTTTGCCTATGACATTGTAATTCTGTCAGACACAGCAAAGGACTTCGAAGAACAGTTGAATGTAATGGACAATGTCTTGAAACGAGGCTACAAGATGAACATCAACTAAGGCAAAACAAGGATAATGGAATGTAGCTGAATTAAATTGGTCAATGCGGAGGGAATTAGATTAGGAAATGAGACACTTAAAGTAGTAGATGAGTTTTCCTCTTTGGGCAGCAAAATAACTGATGAGGGTCGAAGTAGAGAGGGTATAAAATGTAGATTGGCATTGGCAAGGAAAGAATTTCTGAAGATGGAAAGTTTGTTAACATTGAGTATAGATTTGAGTGTCAGGAAGTCTTTTCTATAAGTATTTGTCTGGAGTGTAGCCAGATATGGATGTGAAACATGCACAATAAACAGTTTAGACAAGAAGAGAATAGAAGCTTTTGAAATGTGGTGCTACAGAAGATCTGAGGCATCAAGGGATCACCAAATTAGTGCTGGAGGGAAGTATGGAGTGTAAAAATCTTAGAGGGAGACCAAAAGATGAGTAAATTAAGCAGATTCAGAGGGATGTAGGTTGCAGTAAGTACTCGGAAATCAAGAGGCTTGCACAGGATACAGCAGCATGGAGAGCTGCATCAAACCAGTCTTTTCACTGAAGACAACAACAACAACAACAACAACAACAAGATAATAACTACATTATTGTAGCCAAGAATCATTAAAACCATTTACAATGCTTACACATGTAACAAAGCAGGTTTATTCTTTCCATCTGTTATGTTGTTCTTCCCTCCTGCCCCCCCCCCCCCCCCCTTCCCAAATAATAATAATGATGATGATTATTGTTATTATCATTCAAATTTTAAGGTACTGTTATTTACATAACAAGTACACAATACCAAAAAATCTCAAATATTGACCCACAGGTTACCCATCTTAACTTCCTTGACTACTACATTCCTTTGGTTATCAGGAGTATGATGAGGTAGTTAGTTTGCATGAAAACTGTGTTAATTACAAAATATCAGTAATTTTCGATTTCATTATCATTGTTCACATGTCAACATATACCCAATTATTAAATTCTTGAAAAGTATATGAAAAAGCTATATAAATAAATAATATATCTCTACAATCAGAGACAAAAATATGTTAGCAACACCAGCATTCATTTAATTCAGGTGTAATTAAGATCTGTAGTTATAACATTGTCACTGAAATAGAATCAAACATTTGCATAAACTAACCAAAGTAATTTAACAGAAATCTCTGCTGTATCTTTGAAGTCCTTGTAAAAACTAATCTCCATCCGCAATTCATTTACTCAGAATGTAATCTTTAGTTGTAAGTTAAGAAAATCTAGCGAACAACAATAGGTAAATTCAATTTTAATTATTGTAAACTTATATAAGAGGCATGTTGGAAGCCATTTTAATAATTCTGCATAGAGCTATGAAATGTACAAGATCTATGTCCGTCAACATGGGGGAATGTACCATGTACTGTGTTTTATCTAAATTTCACATCCAAGAGATTATTCAATAATTCAGCGACTGTTTCTAACGAGTGACTGTGAAAGCTTAATTAATTTCATTCTGTCAGTGTTAAATTTCAATAATGGCTAATGCTTACTAGGACAACAAGGTCAGACCACAAACTGTGATCATCATAAACACAAGTACAGTTTTAGTGTGTTAATTGCAATCTGGCATAAAGTACATTACTGAAAGTAGTCTACTTTTAACACTTTTCAGACAGTTTCGATGGAGCCACAGCTACAAAGTGCAAATTTGTGTAGTTAACATATGCAGGCAACATATAGATCACATTACCACACCATGCCGAAAACAGGAGTTACATAGCACTCTCATTATGTGATACAATTAATAATAAATAAATGAAATAGTTCTGCTAATAAATTCACCAATGGACGTAGTTTATCAGTAGCTAAACATTTTATGGTTATTAGCAAGCTACAGAAAACATACATGTTTCTGAATAACTGATATCTTTTTGGACCAAAGCGAATGACTAAGTCTCTACGAAGATTGTTCTTATTCCTGGTACTGACTCTGTGGACTAAAGTGCTGGTTCAAAAGGGACACATATTACATACAACAAATTTTGTAAATGAATGAATATACTGAAAAGCTGTAGTTACTACACTTGATTCTTTGAACAGCCTTCAGCAGGCGTTCTTGAATTCATACGACAAATAATTCATTTTAAATACTTTTGGGTCCAGAAAAACTTAATTTGACTTGATCAGTTCTCCCACAGTATAATACCATACAACATTACAAAATTAAAGTAAGCAGAGCAAGCTTACCTTTTATTTGTGCTCATCTATACCTGACAATGTTCACAAAGATCTGAGTAGGCGTTTCAGTGATGTATAGTCAAAATGGTCTTGAGAGAGAGGTTTCAATACAAAACTAAAAGTATGCAAGACACAAAGTGATGTAAAACTTGAGCAGTTCAGTTGTCTTTTGTTGATTCTGTGCTCAGTTGACTCTTCAATCACATCATAAGTTCTTAGAACCTTCATCCATTTCCTGTGTGTGTCTACAAAAATGCGACACTTATTCCGCTTATCTGTATGCTTCCGCAACCCGAAAGTTGGCAAAACAAAGAAATGCAGCAACAGTTTTACAAATAAATAGTCTACGGCTTATTTTGTTCATGCCACTCCCTCCTGCATTCTTATCCTGTGCACAGCCACGCGTCTCCAACCCACCCCCACACTCCCCTGTCTCTACCCCATACTAATACTATCACTCGTGCCAGTCTACCTGCTGAACTGTAGTCCTCTCCTGACATTGTGCATTCATCCAGGATAATGTAGCTGTATTGGTGTGCGCGTCTGTGTGTGTGTGTGTGTGTGTGTGTGTGTGTGTGTGTGTGTGGTGTATGTAGATGACGCAATGCCTCTGCTATTTGGTGATTTGCTACTGTTAATCAGACATCATTAACATTTTGACAGAACTTTCTACAATATTCAAACAGGTAACAGTTTAATGAGTGGTAGTCAAATGGAAACAAGACCGACTCCATAATGAGCACAGTGTGGATTTTGGTAACACAGGTAGGAGTGAGTATAGAAGTACAGTAGTAACACCTCTACAGTGAATCAGGATGGAATAGCGTGAACTTTCACTGCTGTGTCAGTTGTCTGTTAGATGCAGTTGACATCGGATCAGTGAGTTGTCCGACTTCACTACCGAAGCTGGGAAAGAGGAACAGCGAGGGGCAGTGCAGTTCTTGACAGTGAAAGGAGTGTATGGGAGTGAAATTCATGGCTGAATGTCTGCTTTGTATTGAACACAGTATGTCAAGTGCACAAGTGTTTGAACAGATAAATTATTTTGAGGTCAGATGTCATTAAAGACAGCAGTTGACCAGGTCAGTCTCATCATGTAGTTACCCCATCTGTAACTGCAGCAGTAGATAGTGCCATCAGAAATGACTGACAGCAGATGGTGGAAGACATTCAGCTCGTATTGG
Organism: Schistocerca cancellata; assembly: GCF_023864275.1. Classification (NCBI taxonomy): domain Eukaryota; kingdom Metazoa; phylum Arthropoda; class Insecta; order Orthoptera; family Acrididae; genus Schistocerca; species Schistocerca cancellata. The sequence continues at coordinate 207,522,087 of NC_064635.1, forward strand.
GTATCAGTCACAATACCACGCACACTATCCTGACAGCGCGTCTGTAATTCTGGAAAATTTGTGCACAGTGGATTCCCCAAGCAACTGAACTGGGTGTCAACATCACTGCAGCATCTGATTGGTATCATGATAAAGAATATCGTTTCCTGCCTCACAAAATTGGGGGAAGATAAAACATGGTGCCAACATTTTGAGTTGGAGAACTAGTGTCAGAGCTACACTATGTGATCAAAAGTATCCGGACACCTGGCTGAAAATAACTTACAAGTTCGTGGTGCCCTCCATCAGTAATGCTGGAATTCAGTATGCTGTTGGCCCATCCTTAGCCTTGATGACAGCTTCAACTCTTGCAGGCACACTGAACGTACCATAACATCACAGCCTCCGAATTTTACTGTTGGCACTACACCTGCTGGCAGGCATATGGCGTTCACCAGGCATTTGCCATACCCACATCCTGCTATCGGATCGCCACATTGTGTGCCATGATTCGTCACTCCACACAATGTTTTTCCACTGTTCAATCGTCCAATGTTTATGTTCCTTACACCAAGAAAGGTATCGTTTGGCATTTACTGGCGTGACATACGGCTTACTAGCAGCTGCTCAACAATGAAATCCAACTGTGTGATGATCTGGATAGATGTCTGCCTATTAAGACACGTCGACCCTCTTTAACTGTCAACAGTCTCTATCAGCCAATAGATGAGGTCAGCCTGTAAGCTTTTGTGCTGCACGTGCCCCTTTACATTTCCATTTCACTATCATATCGGAAACAGTGGCCCTCGGGATGTTTAGGAGTGTGGAAATCTGTGTACAGATGTATCACACAAGTGACACCCAGTCACCTGACCAAGTTGGAAGTCCGTGAGTTCCACGTCGGGTCCCATTCTGCTCTCTCATGATGTCTAATGACTACTGAGGCCGCTGACATGGGGTACCTGGTAAAAGGTGACAGTAAAATGCACGTAATGTGAAAAACATATGTTTTTGGGGGTGTCCGGATACTTTTGATCACTAGTGTAGCAATGGCACCATCCCCACTGAAAAAATCCAAAGCTCTGCATGCCAGTTACAGGAAAGTCATGATGACTGCTTGGGCCCACTGCCCATTGACTTTCTGGAACACAGTGTCACAATTAACACATACATAGTGGTATGTGAACATGAAGTCCGAATGCTGTTGGATGGTATTCTACTGCATGGTAATGTTCGTCCACATGCTGCCAAGGTTTTGCTGGGAAGTACTTACACAACGTGCAAACAGTCACGGTCTCTCCCCATGTGATTTTTATAGTTTTGAAGGCCTGAAGGAATACATTTGTGCCAGTTATTTGGCTTCCGACAAAGAGGTGCACGCCTAGCACAATCATTGTTTCATATGCAACACAAACATTTTTCCGTACTAGCAGTGATTGTCTAGTCTCTCAGTGAGACAAGTGCATTAGCAGTGATGGAGAGTACTTTTTGAAATAACAAACTGTTTACTTAGTCTGTTTCCATCTGCCTCATTTTCATTTGGCTCCCCTTGTATTTCACAAGACATACACCATTAAACAAAAGAAACTGATAACTTCTGGCATTAAAACTACAGACATGCTACAAAATGCCGACAGAAATACATATGAATACATTATGCAGAGTTTTACTGTACCTGCATTCCTGATGGTGGACAGCCGGTGTGCTATGGTGAGGACTGTGCGCCCCTTCATGACTCGCTCCAATGCTTCCTGCACCAGGTGTTCACTTTCAGCATCTAGAGCACTGGTGCAAAAGTACATATTAGTCAGTGGTTTTGCCATACAACTTATAATCGTACAATGAAGACTTTCAAAAAATGGTTTAAATGGCTCTGAGCGCTATGGGACTTAACTTCTGAGGTCATCAGTCCCCTAGAACTTAGAACTACTTAAACCTAACCTAACTAACCTAAAGACATCACACACATCCATGCCCGAGGCAGGATTCGAACCTGCGACTGTAGCAGTCACGCGGTTCCAGACTGTAGCGCCTAGAACCGCTCGGAGACTTTCATAGCCAGTATTTGTGTCATTGGTGACTTCTGTGTGCCTTCCAAAAATTCTGGAGCTTGTCACAAAAAACGACCAACTAAGAAGAAATCTTTCTTCCTGTTTGTAACAACAGTTGCGGATCACTTCAGCTGGGTACTTGGAAGAAATAGTGTTGATACTAACAAGAAAGATGTACATATATTTGAACACTGCAAAGGATCTACACCCACCGCTTGCCACAGCAGGAGTATACAAGATTTCTAGGACATGCACTCAAGTGTGCACAGGAACTACAAAAAAGAAGCATTAATAACCACCTTGAGGAACACAAGAGCATTTTTCATCCAGGCAACCTAGATAAATCAGCAGTGGTAGATCATATACTAGGACCAGGAAATCATCAAATTAATTTCTCCAGTGCTACAGTGATATCCAGAATCAATCATTACTTTGTCAGGTTATAAAGAGAGACCATACATATGCAGAAGCACAAAACCCAAAAGCAAACGGTGCCAGTTCTTTGCTACTACAAACTCCACAGCACACGTCGGCACGATTCTACGATCTCAGACAGTGGTCTGAGGACATTACGAACTGCCCATTATGTGGATATGTATGGAAATTTGTGGTAAGATCTTACAGGACCAAACTTCTGAGGTCATCGGAAACCCAAGCTTACACACTACTTTATCTAACTTAAACTAACTTACACTGAGGACAACACACACAGCCACGCCCGAGGGAGGACTCGAACCTAGGTTGTGGGGAGCCACGTGAACCGTGACAGGACACCTCTGACTGCGCGGCTACAAAGCACGACGGATAATCTAGGAACAGTCTGGCTTACAGAGCTTGTCTGAGGTTGTAACTGGTTTCTGACTCTTTATAGCCCCTGATGATGTTTCCTGCAGTGAAAGACGGAATGTCGGGGAGAGAAATTTGCCATAGACAATAGCCTAATGCCTTTAAGGTAAAAATCACCAAAGACGAAGTACTATCCATAAACGAGTGGTAAATAGAGCATGAAAAATATTTTACTGGCTCATTTCACTGACAGCCTGGGAAGTGAAATGTATACACTTATGGTAAGACACTTACAATTGAAAGCTCTCGTGTTTTCGGCTGGGTGGCAATTTCGAAGACTGTGACATTTCGGCACATACGTCAAGGTATTGTTGATTTCCCCCTACTAATACACAAGATGTGGCTGCCCCACTCCCCGGGCGAAGGCACTGAGGTCTTTATTGTCCTCTCCCAATAGCTGTTCACCCACTCAATACATAAAGGAATCGACAGAAGCAAAGATCCTTGAGAATCCTTGTCAACAGGGATGAGAGCTAGCAACACAGTTTGGTGTGGAATCCCACATCGTGCTTAGCAGTGGGTAGCATGTGAGGAGGGTCAAAGAATGCCCAAGCAGTGATCTGAACACAAGCCTGTGGCATGGCCGAATCTCGTCCCCCCTCGTTCCAGTCAGTATGCCAACAGGTCATACAAAACTGTGGAGCCTCTGCCAGTCCCACACATATAAATATGGGGGGGGGGGGGTTATCTGTAATCTGTAGTATCTTCATGTTTCACAATGATATTAAGAGTATGGCACTTGCTGAAATGCTATGGTGTTTCAATACTGCCACTTGGCTGGAAATACAATAGCTTTTCAATGCGAGCATGCAATGGGAAAGACTACATTGACATATACAGGGTGTCCAAGCTATCTTGTCCACCCAAAATATCTCTGGAACAATAACAGCTATTTGAAAACAACTTTCACCGGTATCAATTTAGGGCTGGGGCCCATGAATGTACATATTTGGAAACATTCTAAAATGAAAGCATATGTGTTTCTTAACACAAACTTATGTTTTTTTTTAAATGGACCTCCTATATTTTTTCTTCAGCAATCCATAGCATGACAAAGCACATACACAATGGCGTTGATTACATCGCAACATTCCCATTACATCCCGAGATATCGAGACGCGAGGTTGACCCTTGAAACACCCGACATGCGCTGCTAGCGCACGTCCTGAGGCTCAGGCGTGAACCCCATGCTGCCTGTAATCGCGATGTGATTGACATGTGTAATCACACCTCCATACTTATCAAGAGGTCTGAAACGAATAATACGGTCTGCTGCCATCAACCCTCATAAGCACATAATGGTTTCCCTCTTGCACGTTTTACGTATCTACGTACACAATACGAACCAGTACCAATCGGTGTACACCTGTCAGGTTGTCTTATTTATCCTGCACACTCAAAATAAGGTTTATCTAATGTGTTATATGACCCATTGTGCCTGTCGCGCAGGGCCTGGCTCTACCTAGTCAAGTGTCCAACGTAGTTCCCATTACTGCCACAGTTACCACTTCGCCTTGTTTATGATTTGCGACCCATGCAAACTCCTGTAATCCATCACCCTCCGAGCATCCCATTTGTTGCTGCTTTGGCGTGCAGTACCGCTTGCCAGTGTAGTCGTGCATCAGAGTAATCTAGTGACGGCACGGAGGTAGTACACATTGTGAATAAACGTTGTGTTGTGGAAGTTATACTGTACAGTATAATGTACACACATGAAGATATGGTAGAAATGCTGCTCATCTATGTAGAATGCACTATGATGCGAAATACGTTATGAGATTGCTTGTTTGTTGATAGTACTGTTAGCGAACATTATGATTATTAAGTTAATATGTCTGTTTTCTACCCTACTCTACATACCTGTACTGTACCCTGTTGTAGGTGGACGAAATGCTGTTCAGGCAGAACGACTGTACAGAAGACGATTTCCTGACAAGCCATCGCCTTCGCGCTGGATGTTTGGTCGTCTCACATCTCGTCTACGTGAAACGCGAAGCTTAAATCCAAGACCTCGACATCGTCCTAGAACACTCACAGATGAACGTGCTGAAGTTGCTGTGCTCCCTACCATAGCTGTGAATCCTCAAATCGGCACACGTCAAATTGAACGTGAAGATGGTGTGTCGAAATCAAGTGCACAGCGTATTCTTAAACGTCATAAATTTCATCCTTACCATGTTCATTTACACCAGAATCTTCATGGAAATGACTTCCGCAATAGGGTAACATTTTGTCGGTGGGCTCAGCAAAAACTTCTGACTAATCCAAATTTTTTTGCAGATGTTCTCTTTACCGACGAAAGAATATGCATTATTGGTCCGCAGACAATCCAAAATGGCTCCGTCAGGTAGAGCATCAACGTCTGTGGAAAGTTAATGTTTGGTGTGGGATTATTGGAGATACCCTTATCGGACCTTTCTTTATAAATGGCATCCAAAATGCAGACAATACTCCAGATTTATACGACACAATCTTCCTGTTCTCTTGGACACTGTACCTCTGAACCGGAGAATGGTCATGTGGTATCAGCATGACGGATGCCCTGCACATAACGCCTTACGAGCACGACGACTTCTGAACCGTAAGTTCCCTGGTAGGTGGATTGGACGAGGTGGCCCAGTTAGGTGGCCTGCCCGATCTCCGGACCTTACACCGCTGGATTATTTTTTTTGGGGAGCAGTGAAGAATGCTGTTTACCAACATGAACCAACAACACCAGAGGACATGAAGCAATGCATTATTGATGCTTGTACAGCCATCAAAGAGGAAACAGTAGCACGAAGTAGGGCATCCTTCACCCGCAGAGTGACCCTATGTATGCAAGCCAATGGGCATCACTTTGAGCACGAGATGTGAACGCTATGTTTAGTATGTAGTGCTGGTATCACAGTGGAAGTTTCTACAAAGGGCCATTTTACCCAGTGATGTTAAGAAACATTTGTTTGCAACAATTTGTAATTTAACGCATTAGATAAACATAACATTGATAATTATGTGATAATAAAACTAATTGGTTAAACATGTTTACATTCATCTTCTATATCCTACCTGAACTTCCCAAATCAAAATATTTTTACCTAAACAACGGTAAAACTTTTAGTCCACTTGCCCGTTTCACTAAAACCAACAACATGAATTTTACTATTACGAGTGAATGATTAACTGTCACTTGCGCTAGATCTACAGTACAGTAAAGTTTTAACGTTGAACGGCATTACCTTTTTAGTAACGGATTAACGATAAGCGAAGTTAACTTTATGACTAACGTTGCGGTACACAGATATGTTACAGAACCGCATTACCCCTAGCCTACAGGATAAATACCTGCTGGAATGTACGACGTTAATGCAGGATGGCAGCAGACCGTATCATTCGTTTCGGACCTCTTGATAAGTATGGAAGTGTGATTACGCATGTCAATCACATCGCGATTACGGGCAGCATGGGGTTCACGCCTGAGCCTTAGGATGTGCGCTAGAAGCGCATGTCGGGTGTTTCTAGTGTCAACTTCGCGTCTTAATATCTCGGGATGTAATGGGAATATTACGATGCAATCAACGCCATTGTGTATGTGCTTTGTCATGCTATGGATTGCTGAAGAAAAAATATAGGTCCATTTAAAAAAAACATAAGTTTGTGTTAAAAACACATATGCTTTCGTTTTAGAATGTTTCCAAATATGTACATTCATGGGCCCCAGCCCTACGTCGATACCGGTGAAAGTCGTTTTCCAATAGCTGTTATCGTTCCAGAGATATTTTGGGTGGACAAGATGGCTGGGACACCCTGTATAAGACACTTTGTCTGTCCCACCATCATTAACAACACAAACATAGAGTTTCATTCAACTGAACTGTTACAATTGTGGTGGTGGTGTCTTCATCTGATGCAGCTCTTCACAATAGTCTATCCTGCGTAAGCCTCTTCATCTCAGCACAACTGTTGTCAACTAGTTCCATTTGAACTTGCTCACTCTATTCAAGCTTTGGTCTCCCTCTACAGTTTTAACCACCAACCCCCACATGTCTTTCATTACCAAACCTATGATTCCTCAATGCATCAGGGTGTACTATCAACCGCTCTTTCTTTTGGTAATTTATGCAACGAATTTCTTTTTCCCCAATCTGAGTTGAGTACCTCCTCATTAGGGTAAACGGTCAGTTGCAACTGTCCGTCAACTGAAGCTGGGAGAGCATTGCTTTGATCTGTCAGGATGGAGTATTTGAGTCTACTGAAGGTGTAAGTGGCTGCAGCAAGACAGACAGACTTTAATAAAACTCTTTACTGACACATCGTGCCGAAGTAGACACGCGAGTGCCCTCGTCTAGTGGACGCAGCCTGGCATCGACAGACGACATCTTCGCGCACAGTGCAGCAGAGGCATCCGGGCCTGAAGCCCTCTTGTGTAACTAGTTGCAACTGATGTGTTGGCAGGAGCAGCACCTTCAGCACAGCTGGTGGTGGCTCAACTAAGGCTCACAAAGTTCACTGGGGTTCTACGGACAGCCCAGTGGCACCAAATCTCGGACCCCCAGGCTGCTGCTGATCCGATACACGGGTCAGCTGGGCTTCCTCACCGAAATCTTTACTGCAGGTAGGTCGTCGAGCCTGCCTTTCGGTGATGTCCCACACTGAGCTATTTTGCTGTCTGGTGGTGACGGCACGCACAGTCTGTTCGTGCAATGCAGTGTCGGTGTCTAGTTATTGCTGTCTTACCACTATTGAGTGGTGGTGGGGGAGGTTACCAGGTTGTCCGTATCATCAGATACGTGCCTTTGAGATGGTGGGTGGATCAATTCCTGTGTGTTGTGATATTTTCTCCACATCACGATGAGTTATTTGATCTGCATCTAATCTTTGGCATTCTCCTGTAGCACCACAATTCAAAAACTTCTATTTTCTTTTCTTCTTCTGTAAACTGTTTATCGTGCATACTTCTTTTGTGTATAAGAGTACTCTATTAACAAATGCCGGCCGGTGTGGCCGAGCGGTTCTAGGCGCTTCAGTCTGGAACCGCGCGATCTCTATGGTCGCAGGTTCGAATCCTGCCTCGAGCATTGATGTGTGTGATGTCCTTAGGTTAATTAGGTTTAAGTAGTTCTAAGTCTAGGGGACTGATGACCTAAGATGTTACGTCCCATAGTGCTCAGAGCCATTTGAACCATCTTAATAAATATTTTTGCAAAGACTTCCTAACATTTAAATTTATTTTTAAAATTTTGTTTCTGTGAGGATCCACAGCCTCTAAATACTCTATAAACGAAAATATGGTGTGTAGTAGGCTGTAATGTAAACTTACTTTATTTAAATCCTGCGATGCGATTGGCTAAATTCGACCACAAGTTATTTTGAAGCATGTGTATGAAGTTATGTATTGCATATTGCAATACTTAGATTCTTTTACTCTGCACATATGAAACCAGGCATTATATTCCATAAGTACATTAGGAATGAATCTGCATTGGAAACATTACAACCACACGTGCCACATACTGTTCACAGTTATCAATATGTGGCATGTGAGATTGTAATCTTTTCAATGTGGATTAATTCCTAATGTAATTATGGAATATGACATCTGATTTCATACGTGTAATCCAAAAGAATCTGATAATTACAATATGTAATATGTAACTTCACACATGTAGCCTGAAAAGGAGTTATGGTCACAATTAGAAAATGAGTTACGATCAAAATTAGCGAACTGTAAGATTTAAGTAAAGAATGTTTATGTTGTAGCCTATTATGGAACATGTTTTCTTTTATAATTTAAATTATGTTTTTAACAAATTCCTCTTTTTCAGAAATGTGTATCTTGTTATGGTCAGTCTGCATTTATATTCTTTCTACTGAGGCTATTGTCACTTATTTAATACAAAAATAACAAAAAACACCTACTACTTTTAGTGTCTCATTTGCTAATCTAATTCCTTCAGCACTGCCTGATTTAATTTGACTGTATTTCATTACCTTGGTTTTAATTTTGTTGATGTTCATATTATAAGCTCTTTTCAGGACAATATCTATTCCATTCAACTGCTAGATTAGATTAGATTAGATTAATACTAGTTCCATGGATCATGAATACGATATTTCGTAATGATGTGGAACGAGTCAAATTTTCCAATACATGACATAATTAAGTTAATTTAACAACATATTTAAGTTAATATAACAACTTTTTCATTTTTTGTGTTTTTTTAATTTTTATTTTTTATTTTTTTTTAAATTTATATCTAAAAATTCCTCTATGGAGTAGAAGGAGTTGTCATTCAGAAATTCTTTTAATTTCTTCTTAAATACTTGTTGGTTATCTGTCAGACTTTTGATACTATTTGGTAAGTGACCAAAGACTTTAGTGCCAGTATAATTCACCCCTTTCTGTGCCAAAGTTAGATTTAATCTTGAATAGTGAAGATCATCCTTTCTCCTAGTATTGTAGTTATGCACACTGCTATTACTTTTGAATTCGGTTTGGTTGTTAATAACAAATTTCATAAGAGAGTATATATACTGAGAAGCTACTGTGAATATCCCTAAATCCTTAAATAAATGTCTGCAGGACGATCTTGGGTGGACTCCAGCTATTATTCTGATTACACGCTTTTGTGCAATAAATACTTTATTCCTCAGTGATGAATTACCCCAAAATATGATGCCATATGAAAGCAACGAGTGAAAATAGGCGTAGTAAGCTAATTTACTAAGATGTTTATCACCAAAATTTGCATAAGTAGCTGAACTCAAACGTTTCAGCAGATCATCAATGTGTTTCTTCCAATTTAATCTCTCATGAATGGACACACCTAAAAATTTGGAATATTCTACCTTAGCTATATGCTTCTGATTAAGGTCTATATTTATTAATGGCGTCATACCATTCACTGTACGGAACTGTATGTACTGTGTCTTATCAAAATTCAGTGAGAGTCCGTTTACAAGGAACCACTTAGTAATTTTCTGAAAGACAGTATTGACAATTTCATCAGTTAATTCTTGTTTGTCAGGTGTGATTACTATACTTGTATCATCAGCAAAGAGAACTAACTTTGCCTCTTGATGAATATAGAATGGCAAGTCATTAATATATATTAAGAACAGCAAAGGACCCAAGACTGACCCTTGTGGAACCCCATTCTTGATAGTTCCCCAGTTTGAGGAATGTGCTGATCTTTGCATATTATGAGAACTACTTATTTCAACTTTCTGCACTCTTCCAGTTAGGTACGAATTAAACCATTTGTGCACTGTCCCACTCATGCCACAATACTTGAGCTTGTCTAGCAGAATTTCATGATTTACACAATCAAAAGCCTTTGAGAGATCACAAAAAATCCCAATGGGTGGTGTTCGGTTATTCAGATCATTCAAAATTTGATTGGTGAAAGCATATATGGCATTTTCTGTTGAAAAACCTTTCTGGAAACCAAACTGACATTTAGTTAGTACTTCATTGTTACAGATATGTGAAGCTACTCTTGAATACATTACTTTCTCAAAAATTTTGGATAAAGCTGTTAGAAGGGAGATTGGACGGTAATTGTTGACATCAGATCTATCCCCATTTTTATGCAAAGGTATAACAATAGAATATTTCAGTCTATCAGGGAAAATGCCGTGTTCCTGAGAGCTATTACACAGGTGGCTGAGAATCTTACTTATCTGTTGAGAACAAGCTTTTAGTATTTTGCTGGAAATGCCATCAATTCCATGTGAGTTTTTGCTTTTAAGCAAGTTTATTATTTTTCTAATTTCAGAGGGAGAAGTGGGTGAGATTTCAATTGTATCAAATTGCATAGGTATGGCCTCTTCCATTAACAGCCTAGCAACTTCTAATGAACAGCTGGATCCTACTATATCCACAACATTTAGAAAATGATTATTAAAAATATTTTCAACTTCTGACTTTTTGTTCGTAAAGTTTTCATTCAATTTGATGGTAATACTGTCTTCCTGTGCTCTTGGTTGACCTGTTTCTCTTTTAATAATATTCCAAATTGTTTTAATTTTATTATCAGAGTTGCTGATTTCAGACATGATACACATACTTCTGGATTTTTTAATAACTTTTCTTAATATAACACAGTAGTTTTTATAATGTTCGATAGTTTCTGGGTCACTACTCTTTCTTGCTGTCAGATACATTTCCCTTTTCCGGTTACAAGATATTTTTATACCCTTAGTAAGCCATGGTTTGTTACAAGGTTTCTTATGAGTATATTTAACTATTTTCTTGAGGAAGCAGTTTTCAAATGCATTTACAAAAATGTCATGAAATAAATTATATTTTAAATTGGCATCAGGTTCACGGTACACCTCATCCCAGTCTAACTGCTCTAGGCTTTCCCTGAAATTTGCAATTCTTAAATCGTTGACTGAACGTACTACTTTGGAGGACTGTTAAGTATTGCTGAATGGAGCTATGTCATATATTGTAACTAGCTGTGCACCATGATCAGAAAGACCATTCTCAACAGGCTGAGCATTTATCTGGTTAAACTTATCTTGGTCTATAAAGAAGTTATCTATCAGTGAGCTGCTATCCTTTACCACCCGAGTAGGAAAATCAATAACAGGTGTCAAATTGAAGGAACCGAGTAATACTTCAAGGTCATTTTTCCTATTACCCTCTTTCAGAGAATCTACATTGAAGTCCCCACAAATAATAATTTGCTTCCCCCTGTCTGACAGATAGCACAACAAGGAGTCCAAATTTTTCAGAAATAGATGAAAATTTCCTGATGGGGACCTATATACAGTTACAATTATAAATGTGCCTTTATTTAATTTAAGCTCACAGGCACATGCTTCTGTATGTTCCTCTACACAAAACTTTTTTGTTTCTATACTTTTTGCACAATGATAACTTTTGACATATATGGCAACTCCTCCTTTCTCCATATTTTCTTTCATTACATGTGCAGAGAGCTTATATCCACTTACATTTACCTTATCCATATCAGTAACAATGTGATGCTCAGACAGGCATAGTACATCTATTTCATCCTCAGCTTCTAAATCTTCTAAACAAACCAGAAGCTCATCTATTTTATTCTTTAAACTCCCAATATTTTGATGAAATATACTTACATTATTTTTAATTGTACTTTTATGAGAACCTTTCCTTATTCTAACATTTGCAGTACTCTCCTGTCTGAGTTTCTCATTGTGCTTAGGCCTAGTTGCTATACCAGTGGTCACATGGTGTTCAGAGAGGCAGATTATGTCAACTGGGTTGGGTGACTTTAATTCATCAATGCAATTACCTAGGACTGAGATACAACTTGGTGGAGATAAAATTTCTGGTGATTGGTGAAAATTTGTAATTGACAGCTGTGACTGGTGATCCAAAGTGCTAGAATTGTGCTGTTTAATTTCTTTCCTAAACTGAAGATTTGTTTCAATCCTGACCTCTCGTAGAACTTGACATCTTTCTGTCTTACCTATCCTAAAAAAGGTGCTGCTCCATCACCTGTAACCACTGGTATTTTACCATTCATGGCAGTGCCTCCCCCCCTTAAATTTCCTGCTATTGCCCCAGCCAGTTTCCCCTTCCCTTTCCTGTTGAGATGTAGGCCGTGCCTGGTATAGTCCCACCTACTGAGAGAATCAACAGGAACCACACCAATATGAGCCCCCGCACCCGACCCAAGCAGCCGTTCGAACTCCAAATTAACTCTCCCAACAGAAGAGTTCAAATGAGGCCGGTCATGGCGTCTCAGGACAGATACAAATTCAACATTGGTGTGTCTCGATGCAGACGCAATCTTTACCAGGTCACACTCTATACTGTACCCAGGATCTCTGTCGATGCTGTTCCCTGGCCCTCCCACAATAACCACGGTGTCTTCCCTGGTAAATCCTTTACAGAGTGAACCTAAATCCTCTGTCACCTGATCCAGACTAGCACTTGGTTTGAAAAAAATTGTGACCTGGTATTCTGGTCCTAATTCCTCCTGCAGAAGTTGGCCTACACCTCTGGCATGAGAACTGCCTAATGACAAAACTTTCTTCCTTTTTGATGGCTTTCCTACATTCTTTTTCAATTTCCTATTGAAAGTTTGTTGTGTCCTGTCTACACCTACCTCTGCTTGAGGCTCATCAGTTTCTAACTGAAGCAACAGGTCAAACTTATTTTTGACATTCACCACAAAACTGTCAGACTTAGTTCTAGGCCTGTTCCTTCTGCTACCTGTTGCCACTTCCCACCTCTCTTTGCCCTTCTCCCTCCTTAACCTGTCCAGATCTTCCCTAGCCTGATCTAGCTCAGCCTGAAGGGCAGCAATTTTCCCCTCCTGTTCCACTATCTTCCTATCTCTGCTGCAAATCCTACATAACCACTGATGAGCCTGATCCACTTTCCCGACACCCACGCCACTGCAGTCCCCCCAGTGAAAAAAACTACTGCATCCATCACACCAAATCCCGGAACTAACAATTCTACGGCAAGTCAGGCACTTCTCACTCATGGCAAAAATAATACTTTAGCTAGAATAAATCAATTAAATTACCGAAAATAAAAAGAAAGACGTTACAAGAACTAAGCCTATTCACAAATGTATATAAGCAAGTTTCTGATTTAAAATTCCGCTGTTTATCTGAGATCTGTATTAAAACAATGAAGGTATACGCTATTTATTTTATATTTCACTCGATGGAATGAAAAAAAGGACTATTAAACGAGATACTTTAACTTTGATTCTCCAAAAACGTTACGAGAATTAGGCCTATAAACAAATGTATATAAGCAAGTTTCTGATATAAAGTTACGCTGTTTTTCTGAAATCTGTATTAAAACAATGAAGTTATACGCTATTTACGGTAGTTTACTTATTTGTTACCGAGAAATTAGTTAAATTACCGAGAAACAAGAAACAAACACGTTTACAAAATTTAACCCTAAGCGCGACTTCGCAAAGTTACGATCTTTTCGTGTTTTCTGAAAAAATACGCAAAGAAAAGTCAAACCTTTAACGGCAAGACTAAATGATACACTAATGCATGTATTTAATTTGTTGTCGGCATTAAACTAAATTATATTCCTGTCTAAATCACTTAACTTTCTGGTAATGGTTTCTGGCGTCACTTACTCGGCGGCCATCTTGGACAACAATCTTCCAAGACTGTCAACATCTCTGGCAGAATTACAATGTCATCAGCAAAGCTCAAAGTTTTTATTTCTTCTCCCTGATCTTTAACTCCACATATACTAAAACTTACAGCCAATGCAACTCATACTTTATGAAAGAAATGTGAACTGTGCACAGCTAAACTTGCACCTCTGTTCTCCCAGCAACAGTGCAGGACAGCCTTACTTTACTTCACATTACCAAGGATTAAAGCAATGTCGGAATCTGCCCATAGCTTCATAAACCCAACAGGTAATAGATGAGAATGCTGCTGTCTTCCTCCATAGCACAAAGTGAGGTAGTGTAGTGCTGGATGGTTTAAGTACCCATCTGACAACTTACATTTATCTTTTTCACAGTACCTTTGCATCATCAAGCAAAGCAAATTCTGGGATTGTTTGTTTAAAAAGGGCATGGCTGACTGTTCCCCAGTTCTTGTCATAACTGAGCTTGTACCAAATCTCTTCTTTTTCCATTCTTCATATACTGTGTGTCTTATGTGTAGCTTTTGTAACAGCAACACACACATCTTGAGTATAGATGTATGATATAGGTATTTTCGACTTTCAGAAGTACTTCATTCAATTAACTACAAAACTGGCCAATATGATACATGGTAGTGGTGGAAGGAGAAGATATGCTGGACAGCAGGTTCCCTTCTCTACAAGTGAGAGGAAATAGTACTGGGTGGGAGAATTGCTCTCCGACATAACACTGTACACCAACATTGTCACGGACTTAATCTCTGTTAACACCACCTCCCCCTCTTCTACCCTCAATGGTAGAATTTTAATATGTACTTAATTACTTTTTTGTTTTTATCTTCATACCACATACACTAATATTAGTAACAAATTGTACCCAAAACTGTATTAAAAATTGGGCAAATCAGATAAAAAAACCATCCTGTAAACGGTTGGGTTGGGTTGTTTGGGGGAAGAGACCAAACAGCAAGGTCATCGGTCTCATCGGATTAGGAAAGGACGGGGAAGGAAGTCGGCCGTTCCCTTTCAAAGCCTGTAAAGGGACTTAAGTTTTATTGCAACTCAGTATCTTCATGAAACTGTTTTTGACAATGGGACAGTGAAAGGAAGCTGATAAGCTGAACACTTCCCGAGATTAATGGGTCAGAGATGTTGACATATTTAACACTGGCAGGGTAAGAGATGTATCTTCTATTAAAACTGTGTAAAACAACAACCAATGCGATGAATTTCAGTACTGTTCAATGAAGTGCTATATCTGATTTGACGTGATTAATTGAGAATTATAATAAATGTCTTTAATTTACTTTAAAGTTGCTCTTAATCTCTTCTGGTGATGCAGAGACCAATTATTGATAGTGTCTCATTAAAACTCACTGTATAAAACTTGAAAAACTTTTCTGGATAGTTCTTTTGACTGGAATAATCTGTGATTGAGAATGAAATGTGCACAATACCTTCTCCAGTTCTTTATTTTATGGCCTAAATAATGTGATGTGTGCAGCTCTGTGCTTACGTGGATGTCAGAAAACAAGTCTGAAGGTCTGAGGTTCAGTGCTAGTCGGTCCAAAGATTTTTTTTCTGACACCTTCTTCTTTCTGAAACATTTCTGCTTATTCGAGTCTTTCACAAGGCCTCTCCCAATCTTCTTCCACAGTTTATAGTCCACTATTTTCTCCCATTTTAGTCCTCTCCGATTAACATCATCCTTCACCTGGACTCTCCATCTTGTTCAAGGTGTTTCAATTCATCTTCTACCATATTCTGCTAATTACAGAGCTCTTCTTGGTAGTCTTTCTTATCCCATTCTATTCACAAGGCCAAATCATTTCAGTCTATTTTTCTCCACAGTTTCCTTAAGGGGACTGATCTGAAGCTTGTTTCATATAGATTCATGTCTTATCCTGTTCATCTTACCGAGCATCACTTGTAGAAGTCAATGTGGTGTTCAAATCAACATAAAGTCTGATGAGAGCTTTACCTTAACAAAGCAAGTCACAGGGGAGTGTTTCCACTTTAATCGTTTGGTAGAGCATAGAATAAGTATGCACACACAATCAGTTAAGAAATCTCTACAGCATCTGATCAACTATATGTTATCAAACTGAAAGGCCGAGGATTGTCATTTTCGATTGGACAGTTTGGTCAATGAAACAATCGAGCATATGAACCCTACTTTACCCTCATGTATCCTATCCTCGCCTCCTCTGTCCAAAACTCTTACTTACCCCTACATGTTCCCATCTCTCACTTTTCAGCTTCACTTCGCTGCTTCTCTTATGAGACACTCGTCTCCTCTTCAACCTTCTCTCATCACTGACCAGTATCCTCCTTACCCTGTACCTTTTAACCCCTCTACTTGCCACACAACTTTCTTCTCTCCACTCTCCTATAGCCTGAACTGGCAGTGTAGATACAGCCACAGGTGTCAGCATTTTGATGCCTGTGTTGTTGTGTGTGTACTTATATTAAGTGCCAGGAATCACTCACCTAGAGGTGAATGGCTGCCTTTTCTCACTACTGTTTATTGTTTCCATTCTGAAATGCCTGTTATCTACATAAAAGTAATCCGCCTCAGATATAATACACATGTGTCAGTGCAGTTTCCAATCTTGGAAGCACTTCTGGAACTCATTTTTCAATATGATGTTCAGGTCTTTCTGCGATTCTGTTTTTATGTCATCAATGGTGGCAAAATGGTACAATTGCACGGTTCTCCTCAGCCTCAGGAATAGAAGAAAGTAACAAGGGGGCCATGTTCAGTGAATACGGCGGAATCACAAGAGGCCACCTTTGGTGAATACGGTGGCTGAGGCAACATAGCAGTTTTGTTTTTTGCCCAAGAATCATAAACAAGCATTGAGGAGCGAGCAGAAGCTTTAGTGTGATGCAATTTCTATGAGTGGTTTTGGCACAGTTCCGGTTTTTTTTTAGATTGCTTTTTGCAAATGGCTTGTAACTTTCAAATAGTATCCTCTCTTGACTGTACGACCGTAAGGTAGGAACTCATTATGCGCTATCCGACTGTAATAAAAGAAAACAGTGATAAAAACCTTTACACTTGATGAAACTTGTAGAATGTTTTTCAGTCTTGGCTCTTCAGGCAGTTTCCACTGGGACAGGTGAGCCTCAGTTTCAAAATTATACCCTTATACCCATATTTCGTCATCACCTGTTATAACTTTCTTTTGAAGTTCTGAATCATTGTCAACTTCACTCAGCAACTTCTGAGCAATATCTTCATGTTGTTGTTTTTGGTAAAAATCCAACAATTTCAGAACAAACTTTGCTGCTACACATCTCATGTCCCAAATGTCCCAAAAAATTGCTTGGCATCAGCCAAAGGATATGTCGACATCATCGGCAAACTCTGATGACAACTCGGCGATTTTCCAGAACCATTTTCTTTACGTCTTGCACGTTGTTGTCAGTAATTGCCGTGCTAAGGCATAAAGGGTGGTCATCAACTTCGACATTTTCTTGACCCTCTTTGAAAAATTTATACCACTTGTAAACTCTTGTCTTACTCAAAGTAGATTTGACAAAAGCCACATTCAACATTTTAAATGCGGCGATGCGCTTTATTTAATTTTTAAAGCACAATTTAATGCAAATTCTTTGATCCATCTTTTTCAGAAATAAAAATTCGCTGAGCACTTGAAAACACATATAGCCTTTCAGACTGTCAACAATAAACTATACTCAAAACAGCTGAAAATTAAAGCATGTATCAGGAACATGTGTACCAACAAGATAAAAGAACTGAAAATTGGGTTTATAAAGCCTGTGGAACTAAAAAAGTCCCATTACTTTTTGATCACATCTTGTACGACTGGCATCTCGTCTCTCCAGCTTTTATTTCCAGTTGATGAATCCTGATGCTGCTGCCACTTCTTTATTTGAGCAGCTCCTCATTTAGCCTTACGAGATTGAGTGAACCACATTTCCAGAACCTCGTACCTCTAAAGAAATCTGAGGAGGTATCAGGAATCGAACACAGGTCCTACTCCACCAAAGGCAGCAATGCTAACAATTTGGCTAGGGAGGCAGTCTATTACCATATTTACTCGAATCTAAGCTGCACTCGAATCTAAGCCGCACCTGAAAAATGAGAGTCGAAATAAAGGAAAAAAAATTTCCCGAATCTAAGCCGCACCTGTAATTTTAGACTCGAAATTCAAGGGGAGAGAAAAGTTTTAGGCCGCACCTCCAAATCGAAACAAAGTTGGTCCATTGTAATATGAGATACAATTTAGGTCGAATGAATGACGATACAGCTACAGTAGTTTGGTTCGAGTCGTAAGCATAGCAGTTAAGCTTTACCAGGTAGCCATTGCTATGCGTCAGGCGCTCCGTCCGTATTTATTCGGGTACCCTTCCTTTTAATCGATTGCTTAGTTTGCTTCGATCTGATAATTGACGTTTTCTTTGTTATAGGTGTTTACGTCACTCTTAAGCTGAAAATGCATTACTGTACTGTGTCATGCATTGTTTGTCGCATTCTGATAGTGCGTGTTTACGACCTGTCGCGGCATGGCTTGCTTTTGTGCGTGCTACCGCCGCTTACAAAAAAAAGGAGAGAGAGAGGAATTGTCTCATTAGCGAAACAAGAGACTGGTATTTGTTGTTACTTACACTGCTGCTTTCTTTGATAATGATCAACAAGAACCAAATAATAAGACTGCGTATGACAGAACATGTTCTGAATGAGAGTTAGGTGAAAATTTTTCTCCGTTTGAAAATCTTTGCGGCCGCTTCTTTAGTACAACAAATTCTGCACAGAAATTAGTCATCTCAGGTTTAAAAATCAAGTCAGTTGCCGTGCTTCATTTCTGACTGTATCACTACTAGGCATAAGA
Source organism: Schistocerca cancellata (assembly GCF_023864275.1). NCBI lineage: Eukaryota > Metazoa > Arthropoda > Insecta > Orthoptera > Acrididae > Schistocerca > Schistocerca cancellata. Next base: position 207,540,935 of record NC_064635.1, read on the forward strand.
ATAATATGAATATAAACATGGCACGATACGTATATTGCCGGCCATGGTGGCCAAGCGGTTAAAGGCGCTACAGTCTGGAACCGCGCGGCCGCTACGGTCGCAGGTTCGAATCCTGCCTCGGGCATGGATGTGTGTGATGTCCTTAGGTTAGTTAGGTTTAAGTAGTTCTAAGTTCTAGGGGACTGATGACCTTAGAAGTTAAGTCCCATAGTGCTCAGAGCCATCTGAACCATTTGATACGTATATTCTTCCGCGTTTGCTGTTGTCTCACTCTAGTTTCGTATTTATTAGGCAGACAGGATTTAAATGAGATACCAGCAAACATGAAAGAATACATGGCAAAATGTTTATATTCGTATTATTCTTATGGTGAAGAGAATACTGCATGTGATTTACATTTCATCAGGTTCCTATTAGGAACCATCTCTTCTCACAGGTAGGAAAAAATTGAGAACGTAGAGTTGGCCATATTGACAAACATCCCAAACAGTCTTGCCAGTCGGATTTCCATAGTACATTGAAATTCTGCTACATTCGAAGATGAACAATACGGAATTTGTATTTACTTCGTTGGATAATGTATGAAAATGCAGTGGTCGAAACTTGGGGCGGAGAAAAAAAGCTCGTCTTGCACCCTCCTTTTTTTTTTTTACTGGCATAGAGGTTTTGGCACCAGTATTTATCTTTGTGCCTACAAAGCATGCCTGTGTAGCGCTACATATATTCGACGGCAGAAGTTAGTTGTGGCGGCACCTACCAACATTTTTCAGAACCTCCGCTTGCTTTGCACTCGATTCTAAGCCGCAGCCGGTTTTTTGGATTACAAAAAGCGAAAAAAAAGTGCGGCTTAGATTGGAGTAAATACGGTATCTACATTTACGTAAATACTCTGCCAGTCACTTGCATTTTGTGCCACTGCATTCTTTTTTGTCCCACTTGCAAATGGAGAGAAGGAAGAAGGAAAGCCCATATATCTGCATGCACAAAGTTAGGAAAACTCCAAAAGCCTACAAATGTGTGTATCACAGCTGTTGTGAGGAAAACTGCCTGTCTATTAATTACTTTGGTTTTATTTGTTGACTGTGTGTTCTCTGGATCCATATTTGAATGAGCTCACCCTGGATGTGGAGCGTGTCAACATAGATTTATGACGAATGTCTCGAACATCATAACTTGAGGCTTGAGCATTGAAAATTGCTTTATTTCAGGTATATCTGCTAACATAATGTAGGCTGTCTCTAAACAATTAAAATTTTTGTTTTTCATTCAGTTTCACTAAAAATTATGCCCTCAAATAGGAAAATCAACACAATATTATTTACGTCTCTATTTCTTCACTTTCAACCCATTCCACTGCTAGTTCCTGAAACATTTCATAATGGCTTTTCAGTTTCCCAAGAGTTGCATTCTAAGTAATTGTGGCAACTAGTTGTATCTATCAACTAATCAATACTGGGACATATTACATCCAGAAATTATGACAAACACAAGTGAAAACTTTACTTACCTTGTTGCCTCATCTAGCACCAAGATTCGAGGATTCTGAAACAGAAAAGGAAAAGGAAAATTTAGCACGGTCAATCATGCAGTTGTCAAATAGCACATCTCATTTAGAGGAATGAAACTCTATTCATGTATGGAATGAATTTATATTTTGAGGATCTGTTAAAAATGGTTGGAATTACTACCGACTGTATAAGCTTTTTATAGGAGGAGCAAGGAGGGATTAAAGACAAGACAGGAAGATTAACTTTATTATTTGGGGTAGCATCATGATTAGTTTGCAGCACAATGAGAACTACATGGACTGAGGGTAACTCAGTGTAAGAGGGGAATGTAATAAATAAAAACAACTCACACTAAACAGGCTACCATACACAGAATGAAAGCAGACACAGAGGGAAGAAAACCCACCATGAATAAATTAGCAAATACTTCAATTAAGTAAAGTATATTAATATCCTCTTGACTTCACAACAGGTGGGTCCCCTCTTAACTTGGGTTTAAATGACTTGTCCTCCTCTGCCAATCTCCCAAAACCTATCCCTCTTTCCTTCCTCTGGAAGGTAGGGTTTTTAAAAAAATGTGTATATTGGCATTACTAGCATTTCACTTCCTGAGGACAAGCACTGAGGAAATGCAACATGAAACAATGAACGGCACGAGCATACCTAAGCTATCACAGCAGAGAACAACTTTCCCAGACCCTGGAAGAAGAAGGTGAGAATGTTGACACAGAAGGCAATCTATTAATAGCTTGAGCTCAAGTTAGTCCACAACAATTGACAACATTTCTTCTGTCACTATAATCAGTGGGAGGTATTGGATATTGTGCCAAAAAAACACAGATGATTCATAAACAGATTGCTAGAAAAGCATTGTCATTATATTACTAAATAATGATGTATGTCGAAAAATATGAAAACTAATAAATAGCCGACATTTTACACTTACTAACTGCAGATTAGGGACAATAGGTAGAAGCAAACAAAGATTAAATGAGGGAGCGGCAAGATGAGTAAAGAAAAACTAGGATTTGTTGAGTTAGAGAAGTACTTAATAAAGTAAGGAGGAGTACAATGTCTGAAATGCTGTGGAGAATAGGAATGAAGTACAAAAGTAGATGAAAAATCTATGAAACCGACAGAGAATAACAAAAGTGAAAGGGCAATAAGGAAATGTTTGCTACCTAGTGAACATATCATAATTTTATAGAATACCGGATCGAGGAAACTTTAACAGCTAGAACCTAGCATGCCATTTTAATGGGGAGAAATCACTGGATGTGAAAGTTGCTTTGGGTGTACTTAAGGAAATGTTAGACGGCTGTTAATGCTCACAGTTTGAACAGCTGAGTGGATAACATTGGATGCTCTGCGAAGTATAGAATTCTGTAGATGTATACATGGTGTATGTACATCTACATCTACATCCATACTCCGCAAGCCACCTGACGGTGTGTGGCGGAGGGTACATTGACTACCTCTATCGGTCCTCCCTTCTATTCCAGTCTCGTATTGTTCGTGGAAAGAAGGATTGTCAGTATGCCTATGTGTGGGCTCTAATCTCCCTGATTTTATCCTCATTGTCTCTTCACGAGATATACGTAGGAGGGAGCAATATACTGCTTGACTCCTCAGTGAAGGTATGTTCTCGAAACTTCAACAAACGCCCGTACCGAGCTACTGAGCGTCTCTCCTGCAGTCTTCCACTGGAGTTTAATCTATCATCTCCATAACGCTTTCGCGATTACTAAATGATCCTGTAACAAAGCGCGCTGCTCTCCGTTGGATCTTCTCTATATCTTCTATCAACCCTATCTGGTACGGATCCCACACTGCTGAGCAGTATTCAAGCAGTGGGCGAACAAGCATACTGTAACCTACTTCCTTTGTTTTCGGATTGCATTTCCTTAGGATTCTTCCAATGAATCTCAGTCTGGCATCTGCTTTACCGACAATCAACTTTATATGATCATTCCATTTTAAAACACTCCTAATGCTTACTCCCAGATAATTTATGGAATTAACTGCTTCCAGTTGCTGACCTGCTATATTGTAGCTAAATGAAAAGGGATTTTTCTTTCTATGTATTTGCAGCACATTATACTTGTCTACATTGAGACTCAATTGCCATTCCCTGCACCATACGTCAATTCGCTGCAGATCCTCCTGCATTTCAGTACAATCTTCCATTGTTACAACCTCTCGATATACCACAGCATCATCCGCAAAAAGCCTCAGTGAACTTCCGATGTCATCCATATGGTCATTTATGTATATTGTGAATAGCAACGGTCCTATGACACTCCCCTGCGGCACACCTGAAATCACTCTTACTTCGGAAGACTTCTCTCCATTCAGAATGACACGCTGCGTTCTGTTATCTAGGAACTCTTCAATCCAATCACACAATTGGTCTGATAGTCCATATTCTCTTACTTTGTTCATTAAACGACTGTGGGGAACAGTATCGAACGCCTTGCGGAAATCAAGAAAGACGGCATCTACCTGGGAACCCGTGTCTATGGCCCTCTGAGTCTCGTGGACGAATAGCACGAGCTGGGTTTCACACGATTGTCTTTTTCGAAACCCATGCTGATTCCTACAGAGTAGATTTCTAGTCTCCAGAAAAGTCATTATACTCGAACATAATACGTGTTCCAAAATTCTACAACTGATCGACGTTAGAGATATAGGTCTATAGTTCTGCACATCTGTTTGACGTCCCTTCTTGAAAACGGGGATGACCTCTGCCCCTTTTCCAATCCTTTGGAATGCTACGCTCTTCTAGAGACCTACAGTACACCGCTGCACGTACTCTGTGTAAAATCGAACTGGTATCCCATCAGGTCCAGCGGCCTTTCCTCTTTTGAGCGATTTTAATTGTTTCTCTATCCCTCTGTCGTCTATGTCGATATCTACCATTTTGTCATCTGTGCGACAATCTAGAGAAGGAACTACAGTGCAGCCTTCCTCTGTGAAACAGCTTTGGAAAAAGACATTTAGTATTTCGGCCTTTAGTCTGTCATCCTCTGTTTCAGTACCATTTTGGACACAGAGTGTCTGGACATTTTGTTTTGATCCACCTACTGGTTTGATGTAAGACCAAAATTTCTTAGGATTTTCTGCCAAGTCAGTACATAGAATTTTACTTTCAAATTCATTGAATGCCTCTCGCATAGCCCTCCTCACACTACATTTCGCTTCGGGTAATTTTCGTTTGTCTGGAAGGCTTTGGCTTTGTTTGTTTATGTTTGCTGTGAAGTTCCCTTTGCTTCCGCAGCAGTTTTCTAACTCGGTTGTTGTACCACAGTGGCTCTTTTCCATCTCTTACAATCTTGCTTGGCACATACTCATCTAACACATATTGTACGATGGTTTTGAACTTTGTCCACTGATCCTCAACACTATCTGTACTTGAGACAAAACTTTTGTGTTGGGCCATTAGGTACTCTGAAATCTGCTTTTTGTCGCTTTTGCTAAACAGAAAAATCTTCCTGCCTTTCTTAATATTTCTATTTACGGCTGAAATCATCAATGCAGTAACCGCTTTATGATCACAGATTCCCTGTTCTATGTGAACTGTTTCAAATAGTTCGGGTCTGTTTGTCACCAGAAGGTCTAATAAGTTATCGCCACAAGTCGGTTCTCTGTTTAACTGCTCAAGGTAGTTTTCAGATAAAGCACTTAAAAAAAATTTCACTGGATTCTTTGTCCCTGCCACCCGTTATAAACGTTTGGGTCTCCCTGTCTATATCCGGCAAATTAAAATCTCCACCCAGAACTATAACATGGTGGGGAAATCTACTCGAAATATTTTCCGAATTATCCTTCAGGTGCTCAGCCACAACAGCTGCTGAGCCAGGGGGCCTATAGAGACATCCAATTACCATGTCTGAGCCTGCTTTAACTGTGACCTTAACCCAAATTATTTCACATTTCGGATCTCCGTCAATTTCCTTCGATACTATTGCACTTCTTATTGCTATAAACACACCTCCCCCTTCACTGTCCAACCTGTCTCTGCGGTATACATTCCAATCTGAGTTTAGAAGTTCATTACTGTTTACATCTGGTTTCAGCCAACTTTCTGTACCTAGTACTATGTGGGCATTGTGACCGTTTATTAATGAGAACAGTTTTGGGACCTTTCAATAGACGCTCCTGCAGTTTACTATTAGCACATTAATATTGTTATTCCCTGTTGCATTTTGCCTACTCCTACCTTGCCGCGTCTCAGGGGGCGTCTTGTCGGGCCTAGGCAGAGAATTCTCTAACCTAAAAAACCCACATGTGCACTCCACAGGTACTCCGCTACACTTGTAGCTGCTTCCTGCATGTAGTGCATGCCTAACCTATTCAGGGGGACCTACATTTTTCCACCCGATAGCGGAGGTCGATACACGGAAAAAAAAAGAACAAAAATCCAGACTTTTCCCTGCTTTCTCCATTAAAAATGCACTTTTTTGGATAAAAATACAATTTTACACAGGTGAAGATACACCATAACCCAGGTGGAAATACATTTCCATGTTAAATGACAATATACTTTTCCTTGGAGCTGTAAAACTTGTAAGCCCTTTGAATGGTGAAGGTTTTATACATTGGCATAGATCTTCCTGGCACTTTAGGAAATGAAATCCAGCAAAAAACAACAAGTTTTGAAAAGATCTTTGGTGCACGGCAGCATGTACACTGCATATTTTCAAATTACAAATGTATAAACATGGAAGTCAAATATATCATGGTAGCTTCCAAAGCAATGAAATCAAGAATGTGCTGCACAATGTGCTTTTGTCAGCCAATCATAGCTCATGTCACATGATCTCACCGGCCAACAATAACAGATATTCATAGCATATAATGCATGATTAGTCAGCCAATAGCAATAGCTACTTAAGTAGCATGAACACACAAATCGAAAAGTTAATGGTTTAAATTAATGTTCAGACAGCTAAACTTTCATACATAATACTGCTTGTCAAAATTGGCAGGATCCTAAGAGTACAGCTTAAATTGCAGTAGCTGAATATTTCTGACAAGGACGATTCCAAATTTCAGTGCCCTTTGCCAAACATTGCATGTGTTAGCTGGCTGAAGGATAATTATTAGTTTTGCTATCATTTTTGGTTGCAATCCTTGAAAGGACTAAAATAAAAAATGAAAACCCAACCTTGAAGCTTGGTCTTTTTAGTGTGTGTTACTCTTTAAGATATACCAAACATAAATGTGTCAGTAAAATTTTAAATAATGGCATAAATGGCTGGTCTTCTGAGACAAATTTTTTTAAGTGGCTGGTCCTCAAACTGTTAAATTTCGAATGAGAGTCTAGTGCTCTGTGATTTAAGAAATCTATCACACATTATCAAACTTAACATAATTCATCTTGCGTAAAAAGAAATTTACTTCGGAAGTAACACTTCTCAAATCAATATTTTCCTGCAAGGTGTTAGAAAAATGAAAAGTTGTCATGTCACACTCATTGAAAGCAGCTTGTTGTTATTAAGTGTTGCATAGTCTTCATCCTAAAGCCTTTGAGACATTTTGCTGCTGGCAAACGCTTGTGTGTGCACTGTGTTTTGTATTGTAAATGGTGCATTTTCTTTGCAACTAAGTTTTATTTTGATATTATTCTCTTATTTATATTTTATTGCTGCAGTATTATTCTGCAGTAGTAGGCTGAAGTAAAATTATTTGTTACAGTATTAGTTCTTATTAGACCAAAATTTAACTGAAAACTAAAATAATTAAAAAATTCCACAATTCTAAAAATTCCCAGGTTTTCCCCAGACTTACCAGTTGTACCAGGGTATATTCAACTCAAGTGTACTACTGGTACCAGCTGCTCATGTGACAGTCCAATGCTGGCATAAGTCATGGCAGTGTCTGCCAGTTCAGTTCAGTTCTTTCAACATCTCTGTGACACTCCCCTGTGGGTCAGACAAACCTGTGACTATTCGTGCTGCCCTTCTCTTTGTACATACCATCTAAGAGAGACACAAAACTATCCCATGAAAGCCCAGTTCCAAAGCTTCTAAAACCGATTTTAAGAGATGATTTTAGTAATATAGTACAACTTCCTACATATTGCTCCCACAGGGGTCATGAGAACAAGGATTACAACTGAAGTGTGCACACAGGTGTTGACAGTCATTCTTCTTGTGCTCCATAAGTGAATGGGATGGGAAATAGCTCTAATAATTGACAGAAGTTGAAGTATCCTCTGTCATGCACTTCACAATAGTATTTGCAGCACTGATACAGATGTAAGTGTGCCAGTTACTTGTCTAGAATTAGCATAATAAGATGGGTTGATGTGGAGACGTGAAAGAATGGCTGTAAGGATCTATCGTGTTAGGACAGTTTCAAGTCTGAGAGGAATTACTGCTATCAGTGAATGCAGGGTGATCCTGATCAGCTTCTGAGTCAACACTGCAAAAGAAACAGTATGTCCTGAATTGGCCTCACATGATGAAAACTGAACAGTTGCTGACTTGATTCATATAATGTGGTCCAACAAGTTGACTTCTTTTCAAAAGATGCTAGGTGTCAACTACCCAAACAGCCAAATGAGATGTTGAATCTGATGATGTATGGCATATTTCCACCCAGAACCAATTTTCTGATTTTTCGGGGGCAATGTTTATACATTGACATGGGCCCACTTATTCAGCTTATCATTAACAGGAACCCTTTTTTTTTTTCTCTCACTATTCTCAGAGCCCAAATGTTGCCCTTCTTCTAGTCTTTGAGGTGAGTAAGCTACAGGCACTTCCGTCTTCGGGTTCACAGGGCTGCACACATACATTCCCAGTTCGATGAACGCTCGAGCCCCCTAATGCACCTCGACTGATCTGTGAAATCATTGGATCTTAATCCCATGGAAAATGTCTGAGACTGTTTGGAACAAAAGGCAAAACATAGCCATTGACATCTCAACAATGTAGGCTGAAGAGCCAAAGAAACTGGTACACCTGCCTAATGTTGTGTAGGGTCCCTGTGAGCACGCAGAAGTGTCGCAACAAGACATGGCATGGACTCAACTAATGTCTGAATTAGTGCTGGAGGAAACTGATACATGAATCCTGCAGGGTAGTCCACAAATCCTTACAAGTATGATGGGTGGAGATCTCTTCTGAAAAGCACGTTGCAAGGCATCCCAGATATGCTCAATAATGTATATGTCTGGAGAGTCTGGTGGCCAGCAGACGAGTTTAAACTCAGAATAATGTTCCTAGAGCCACTTGTGGCAATTTTGGATGTGTGTAGTGTCACATTGTCTAGCTGGAATTGCTCAAGTCCACCGGAATGCACAATGGACATGAATGGCTGAAGGTGATCAGACAGAATGCTTACAAATGCATCACCTGTCAGTAATATCTAGACCTATCAGGGGTCCCGTATCACTCCAACTGCAGATGCCCCCCACCATTACAGAGCCTGCATCAGCTTGAACAGTTTCCTGCTGATATGCAAGGTCCATGGATTCACAAGATTGTCTCCATCCACTCGATAAATTTGAAACGAGGCTCATCTGACCAGGCAACATGTTTCCAGTCATTAACAGCACAATGTCGGTGTTGACGGGCTCAGGGGAGGTGTAAATCTTTATGTCGTGGAGTCATCAAGGGTATACAAGAGGGCCTTCAGCTCCGAAAGCCCATATCGATGATGTTTTGTTGAATGGTTTGCACACTGACTCTTGCTGATGGTCCTGCATTGAAATCTGCAGCAATCTGCGGAAGGGTTGCACTGCTGTCACGTTGAACGATTCTCTTCAGTCGTCATTGGTCCTGTTCTTGCAGGATCTTTTTCCAGCTGCAGCAACATCAAAGATTTAATATTTTACCACTTTCCTGAAATTCACAGTACACTTGTGAAATGGTCGTACAGCAAAATCCCCACTTCATCACTACCTCGGAGGTGCTGTGTCCCATCACTTGTGTGCCGAGCTTAACAATATGTTCAACCTCATGTAAATCTTGATAACCTGCCATTGTAGCAACAGTCACCAATCTAACAACTGCACCAGACACTTGCTATCTTATACAGGCGCTGCCAACCACAGTGCCAGATTCTGCCTGTTTATATATCTCTGAATACACATGTCTGTACCAGTTCCTTTGACGCTTCAGTGTAGTAAGTGTATGGGATTAAATCATCAATTAATGGGCTCATATGAATATGGCATACCTTCCTTGCCAAATTGAGTTCATTCACAAGGTTGGTTGGGAGTTAAGGGTCATCCCCAAGGCTAGAGGTGGCGTTACATGGTATTATTGTGTGTCTCTTGTGTGCGACACGACTATCTGCCAAGGTATCGACACATAATTACACTAGCCCTGGAAAGACGATTAGACAGACTGGAATTTTCAAACCAAGCAACTGGTGATGTTTGTGTATGAGGTATTGTCAGGCAGGAAGAATAGGAGGCAGCAAAAATTAGTAAAACAGCTGACTACTCACAAGAAACATCTAAGTAACAACTTTAAATATGCTTCATGAAACACAGAAGAGAAAATCTACCTTGATGAGTGCGCGGGCAATAGCCACACGCTGCTTCTGTCCGCCCGAGAGAGCCACTCCACGCTCCCCAACTGGTGTGTCGAAGCCTTCGGGCAGCTGCTTCTGGATGAAGGTGAGTGCATTGGCTTCCTGGGCAGCCCACTTCAACTGGTCCTCCGTCACTGAAGCAGGGTCATTTGCACCGTACAGGATGTTCTCCCTGACACTGCACGAGAATAGGACTGGTTCCTGAAATAAGCATCGAAATTCAGGTGCTAGAGCCACACTGCCCTGTCTCGTACTTAGGCATATTCTTCACAGACATTAATATTAAATTAAATTGGTGAAAATGAATGAAGAATCTTCATTGATCATTGATCATTTTGCAATGAAATGGGCTTTGTCAATGACACAGATCATAATAATTAGGGACCTGAAAATTCATATTTGCAATAAATGTGAACAAGGATTCAAAACCTACCTACAAATGCAAAATTACCTAATAAATGCTATTTCACAGCAAATTGCATAAAGGTGAACTATTTTATCAGAAATAATTTGCAATATCTTTCTTCTGCAGACAAATGCGAAAATGTAACAAATTTTCGGTTACTGGTATTGCATGCTGGTGAAGTCCAAGTGTGAATAAAAATGTGCATAAGAATGTATTTTCAAAATGAAGAATATACCTATGAATGAATTCAATGACTTATCAGTGCACTTTTAACCCTTTCAGACCTGGATTTTTTCTGGAGGCAGGAAAACGTTCATTTATGCTCAACATGATTTTTTTTATGCACGATTTATATAAGTATGTGCACCGGTTTTCAATACATGCTTTGAACATTTGGCTCCTTTTTATGGACTAACATTAATAAATATATTTATAATTCAATAATTACCATGCAAAATAACACTGATAATATTCAAATTATACATTGGAGTATAACGAACCAACAACTTCATTTAATTCTGGCAGGTACATGCTGCTGCACACTGCTACATTCACTTGTTGATATTTTTACAGTGACGCCTGCTATAGAGGGGAGCAATTGTGCATTATGAGAGGATTTACGAGTCATATATACAAGGGGCATTTGAAAAGTCCGTGCGAAGTTGGAGAGATGGCACCAACGGTGCGTATCAAGGTCATGTTTAGTTAGTAGCATCTTTGGAAAGAACACACACCAAGTTTCAGCCATATTGGTCTGTTTCTTTGTGTTTCGAATTCGTGTTAATCAAGGAAGTCGAGTGATTGTCAAAAGGTGGACGAAAAAGAATTTCGTGTGGTGATCAAACATTACTTTATGAAAGCAAAATGCCTCAGTAGACTAAAGAGAAGCTTGATAAACATTACGGTGACTCTGCACCTTTGATTAGAACAGTTTACAAGTGGTTTCAAAATTTTCAGAGTGGCCATATGGGCACAAGTGATGCTGAATGTTCTGGATGCCCTGTGGACATTAAGACTCCAGAAATCATTGATAAAATCCATGATATGGTGATGAATGACAGAAGAGTTAAGGTGCACGAGATTGCTAGTGCTGTGGGCATCTCGAATGAATGGGTACATAATATTTTGCATAAACATTTGGACATGAGAGAGCTATCGGCAAGATGGGTTCTGCGATTGCTCACGCTTGACCAAAAATGGAATCGTGTGAAGTGTTGCAAGGATGGTTTGCAGCTGTTCAGGAAGAACCTGCATGACTTTAAGCGTCATTTCATCACTGTGGATGAAACATGGATACATTACTATACTCCAGAGATGAAAAAACAATCTAAACAATGGGTTACCAAGGCAGAATCTGCACAAAAAAAAAGGCGAAGACTATTCCTTCGGCTGGAAAGGTTATGGTGACTGTCTTTTGGGATTCGCAAGGAATAATCGTCATCGACTATCTTGAAAAGGGTAAAACTATTACAAGTGCATATTATTCATCATTATTGGATCGAGCTGCAAGAAAAACACCAGCAATTGGATCGCAAAAATATCCTTTTCCATCACGATAACATACCAGCACACAACTCAGGAGTTGTGGTCGCAAAATTAATGGAAATAGGATTCCAACTCATTTCACATCCCCCCTATTCTCCAGACTTGGCTCCCTCGGACTACTACTTGTTCCCCAATTTGAAGAAATGACTGGCAGGACAAAGATTTTATTCAAATGAGGAGATGACTGCAGCAACTAATAGCTATTTTGCAGACTGCACAATTCCTATTATTCGTAAGGGATCAACAAATCAGAACAGCATTGGACGAAGTGTAAGTCTAAAAGGAGACTATGTCAAAAAATAAAAAAGGTTTACTCCAAACACAGAAGCAGCTTTTATTTTTGCACAGACTTTTCGAACGCCCCTCGTATGTATGGTACATGATGTTTCAGCCGAGGAAAAATATTTCTGTTGCAGCTAATACGCACTAAATACAAATGTACACAATTGTAGTCAGAGCATCTAAAAGGTGTAAGATATGCTCTGTGATGCACACCATTTGAATGATCTCTATTAGATACAAATCCGCATATGCCAACACAGCTGCGGCACCTAGTAGCTTAGAACAAATAAAGACATATGTTTGGCTGCTTGATGAACTTGGTATTGTGGACACACTAATGTGGCAGCTTTAGCTGGGGAGGTTGTTTGAATTCAAGGAATTGTGCAGTACCAGTTACCAAATATTTTGTGACTCTGCTTTGCTTTGAGTTTCGTGTTGCTTGTTGTTCCCTTTTTTGTTTTGAAATGAGTCAAGAGACAATCCTGGTACATCATAAGGTTCAAGTTCAGCTCTCACAACAGCTGAATGGATAGATGATCCCTATGACCACATCACAGTTAGAACACAGGTGTCGACTGGTTGCCATGAGAGAGGGAGGTGGAGCTTGTTCCTCTACTCTGTTCCACTCCTGTCCCCACAGACGGTCTACGTTGTCATTTGTTTATACTCTGAACTGACTTCCATATTAATGTGCCCATACTAGCGACTACAAAACAAAAACTAGTCAGCGTGTTTCGACCACACAGAGCATCTTCCCCTAAAGGGCAAATATAATTATTTTCGGTTCCATTTCTACTCTCAGTAAACCACTCATTTTATCTTCAGCACTGTCAAGTATGGGACACACCTACAAACACTGACAAATGGACTCTGCAATATGCTTATCAGGGCTTATACATTACAGATTCGAGATCAATGTTCTGCAGATTTTTAATTATCGAATAGGATGGGAAAGAAAGATAACATTGTGAATCACTTTAAATCGGAGTAACCTTTTAAATTAGTATGTCTTATCATTTACAAAAGATGGAGAAAAAAATTGGCACTAATTTCGCCTAAGATGGATGCTACATTTTCAAGTACATAACAATTATGTAAGCAAGTATCACTGTATGAATTGATGCAAGTACACTTTCATTACCTGACTGACAGTGCCTATATGAGAACGCAGCCACTGAGGATCCAGGTGGCGGGTGTCCTCGCCGTCGAGCAGAATGCATCCGCCATCGGGGTCATAAAGCCTTAACAACAGTGAAGCGATTGTGCTCTTGCCCGAGCCACTCGCCCCGACCAGTGCCGTGATCTGGCCGGCGGGCACTTTCAGGCTGAGCCCCCGGAACACGCCGGGACTCTCTCGACGCACGGGGTAGCAGAAATGGACATCCTTGAACACGATATTCCCGACTGGGGCTGCCGCAGGAGTCAGACCACCTGAAATGAGATACTCTTGTCGCAAAACAATCATGAAGCTCACTACTTACATCACTGTCCACTTAACAATAAAGTCCTCCTATGATGCCACATCGAGCAGACACAATTATTTGTTTCCACTTTTATCCAAGCATGTTTAGGTTCTTGTTGGCCTGTCATCAGTGGGTTTGTTTTATTTACTGTGAAGAGTATGTTACACTGAGAAGCAAACATATGTAGGTCGGACCACGGTTGTCATTTTAACTGTAACAGGGTGTATATGCGGAAAGGGGGGGGGGGGGAGCATATATATATATATATATATATATGAAAACCGTATTTCCCAGTTAAAAATACACTTTTCCGCAGGTGAAAATTCACTTTTTCCTGGGTGAAAGTACATTTTTTCCACGTCAAGTGACAATATACTTTCCCTCGATGCTATTAGAACTTATCAATCCTTTGAATAGTGAGCCCTAATATACCGGAATAGAAATTCCCAGTACTTTAGGATACGAAACCCAGCACGAAACAACATGTTTTGTAAAGATGCGCGCAACATTTACGGTGCATATTTTCATATTTCAAACATATTAACACAAATTCCACCAAATACAACATGATACCTACCGAAGTACTGAAATTTCGATTGTGACACGCTTTTGTTAGATAATTATAGCTCAAGTCATGAGATCTCGCCAGCCAATGACAGCAGATATCCAGAGCCATAGAGCATGTGATATAGTTAGCCATTAGCAACATCACTGGTAAGTAGCACGAACACACAAATGGGGAAAGTTAATGGTTTACATTAATTTGAATACATATAGCTACAAAAGAAGCTAAGCTTGTACATATAATATTTATCAATATGAAAACATAACATAAATATGACAAACTAACCTTCTAACTTGATCTTTTCTTAGCCTGTGTTATCCTTTAAGATATGAAACACGAATGTGCCAGTAAAATTTTACGTAATGGCACAAATGGCTGAGCTTTTGGACCCGAAATTTTTCTAAGTGCCTGGTCCTCAGGGTTAAATTTTGAATGACAGTCTAATGCTCTGTGATTTAAGAAATTCATCCCACATTCTCATATGTAACATAATTCATCTGGCTTGAAAGAAAATTTGCTTTTAAAGTAACGCTTCTCAAACCACCATTCGCTATATTTTCCCACCAACTGTTTGAAATGTAAACAGTTATGGTGTCACACTCTTCAAAATGGGGCACACAAGAAAGATGCATCCAAAGCAGTTTTTTGTTATGAAGTATTGCACTGTCTGTGACACATTTTGTCGTCAGCAGACAGTTGTGTGCACACTGTGTTTTGTTGTTGTACGTGGTGCATTTTCTCTGCAACTGAAGCTTTATTTCGGTGTTATTCTCTTGTTTATGTTTTATTGCTGCAGTATTATTGTGCTGTAGTGGGCTAAAATAAAATTCTTTGTTGGAGTGTCAGTTGTTACCGGTCAAAATTATAAAAATTTAACTGAAAACTGAAACAATGAAAAATTCCTGTAGTTCTAAAAGTTCCCGCATTTTACAAGTTTGCTAGCATATGTTGCATTATTACACCAAATTCTGTCATATGGCATAATCTTCTGGGATACTGTAGCTTAGGTAGAAATAAGTGTTTATTCTACAGAAGTGTGCAGCAAGAATATTGTGTAAAATTTTTAACTGAACATCTTGTCAAAGACATTTCAGGAGCCTAGGGGTACCAATACACACAGTGTGTTTGTTTTAATTTGAGACAACTAAATATCTTGAAGATGACTCATTGTTTGAAATAAATTTTCTAGGGGAAAGTTAATATTTGAAGGGCTCGGAGAGATATAGTCATAAGCCACAACTTTCATGAAATTGAGTTTTTCATGTTGCGGCGTTCTTAATAATGTCTTCTTCGCAATATGTTCAAAACTTTCCGTACTACTGCAACAGATGGTAGGCTCTGACGGAGTGCAGTTCTATGCTGTGCCATATGGTAGTAGTTTCAGAAGATACATAGTCACAAGCCACGGCAAAATGGCAGGTTGGTCAGGAACGTCTGAAGCGTCTTTGGGTCTTCAACGCATATTTGACACAGACAGTAGTGGAAGTGAAGAGCTTTACCCTTTGGATCCTGACAGGGATGAATCTTGGCATCCATCGGCCAGCAGTTCCAGCTCAGATGATGTTTCGGGAAGTATACAGAACGGTTTATTTCTGGTAATTAATTTCCTGTGGCTTGTGACTTTGTTTCTCTCAACATTGCCAACGCATTTGACATCCATCCTGTGTGTTAATGATGAAACTTGATGGGCACATTTATATTACTGCTTAATGGTGCAATAATGTAGTTTCAAAGACAAAAGATGTGTAAAAAATATTTTCTCATTAATGTGATTTTAGCGAAATTTAATGTTTTGTGTGGCTTATGACTATATCTCACGCAAATTCTTAGACTATTTTGCTCTTCATATTATAGCTTGAAACAAGTAGAATAAATGAAGAATCACCCGAGAAACCAAAGCCTTCACGGAAAAGAAAGCGAAATATTGATCAGTGGAAGAAAAATAAAGCAAAACGTCGACGAAATGCTGATCAGCAGTATAAGTCTTTAAAAACCCACAAGGCTGTTCAGGCTGCTACTATAGGAAGTCCCTGTTCTTGTTTAAATAAATGCTTCACAAAACTGCTTGGAGAGGAAGAAAACATTTTTCATTCATTTTGAGACATAGGAAACTTTAATGCCCAGAATACTTACCTGATGAGCTGTATGAAAATGGAACCGAAAAAGCGGAGGTTTGTTCACTATTTAAATACAAATGGTTTAATATTTTGTATATTTATTTCATTTTGTTATATTTGTCATAATTTCTTTCAAAGCTATCCAAAAAAGATTTCCAAGAAAATATCATCCAGGGGTGTTACATTTTCTTATAATGTGAGGGTACGCGGAATAGAAGTCATGATCTGAGGAAGCTTTCCTAAGGGTTCATGGCTTACAGATACATGCACGAAGAGTGAGGAAATTGCAACATCAAATTAAGCTGGGATTTGCAGTGCCAAAAGAAGATGGAAGAGGTCTGTATGTTACTCTGTGCTATAAGTTAGGGATGTACTCAAACTGAGTACTATACAAATATTTCCATTAGGAATTGGATATAAGCTCATCTTTTTTTCTTTCAGGAAAATATGGAAACTACCCATATAAATTTCAAGACGAAGCTGTACAAAGTGTTAGAGAATTTCTCAACGCCATACCGAAATATAACAGTCATTACAGTAGGCAACAGAACCCCAATAAAGTGTTTTTGGATTGTGATCTCATAATTGATTGCTTATACTCAGAATACTGCAAGGAAAAGCAGGTTCCTGCAGTATCTGAAAGTAAATTCAGAGAAATTTTCGCATCTGAATTTAACATAGGGTTCAAACTACCAAAAAGTGACACATGTTCAAAATAAGATGGATTTCTAATTGCAATAAATAACCCAGAATTATGTGCAGAAGAAGTCACAGAAAAGAAACAACAATATGAACTGCATCTCAAAAAGGCTGACCGAGGACAAAATATGATTGCGTCTTTAACTGCTCTGGCTAAAGCAAATTCGAAAGAGCATCATGTGATAGCAATGGACATGCAGCAAACGTTTCCCACACATAAACTAACAGTTGGCCCAGCATTTTACAAGAGGAAAATATGGACATTCAACTATGGTATCCACGACTGTGGATCAAATAAGGGTTACATGTTTCTGTGGAGCGAGAAGGATGGAGGACGGGGTTCAGATGAGGTTGGGAGCTGCTTATTGAAGTACTTGGAGATAACTAATCCTCAGACAAAACATCTCCACATAATCACAGACAACTGCTAGGGTCAGGCAAAGAATTGGACTATTATTGCTTTGGAAAGGTCCCTTGTTGCTACCAAAAGATTTGATTCTGTCCAGCATTACTTCCCTGTGGTAGGTCACACCATGCTACCTCGCGATCGTGATTTTGGTCTCATTGAACGGTATGCAAGAAACAGACGTCCAATGGCGTACACTCCAAATGAATGGACAGAAATAATAAAATCTGCGAGTCCAAAACATTTCATTGTAACTAAAATGGAAAGGGAAGACTTCAGAAGTTTGGAAAGCCTGAAGACATTGATCTCAAAACGTACAGAATCCACATCTGGAGATCCCCACTATTTCAGTGAAGCTACTCAATTTAAGTTTGAGTCTGAAGATCCCTTCAAGCTCAGTGTGAAGCACTCTTATTCAAACATAGGAGCTTTCATGTCAGTGGATATTCGTGTCAAAAAGAAAGGAAGGCTAGTTGAACCAAATCTATATCAGCTGCCAATAAAGCCACTACCAATTAACCAGAAAGAAATTGATGATGTACTATCTCTTATGCCATACATACCTGCAGCAAATCAAGATTTCTTTCGGTCATGTACTGGAAATAACGTGTACAATGATGAGGTAGAGGCACTTCTTTGATGTAACTGTATCAAGTTGCTGTGTAAGAGTAGTTAAAATAATTCCTTACAAATTCATACTTCATGTTTTAAACAATTTTTTGGGAGATATAGTCATAAGCCACCGTTGACTACATCTTAATTAGAATCATTCTAAAAATAATATTTTATAGCATTCAGAGAGTTGGCTATTTAACAACATGCTTCGCAAGTATTAAGCAAGTGTTTGCAGTAGAAATAAGGTTTCTATTTTGTATTAAACATTTTCAGACCTCCGTGGAACTTTAAACTCGCTGTATCTCAAAACTAGTTCCATGTGGCTTATGACTATATCTCTCCGACCCCTTCATTTGTAAAGCAGACATACAGATGTCTGTCTGTGCTGAATCTGGCAACCTCCTAACCATCCCATCTGCATGGATACACACACTCTTTTAGAGCTTATTTGGATTCTACACCAAAAAATACATATGGTTTACTCAAACCATTGTTTCCCACTCATGGTACATGGCACTGTAATAGACACATGTCAAGTGTGCCTGTTTTTGCAATTAACAACAACTGATGCATTTGATTCTACATTTAATTTAAAATGTAAATTTAAACCTTTGTGTTCTAATGGTTGATGCTGATGTCCAAATGTTACTTAAGTGTTGCAAACGTGATTGTACAGTACTGTAAAATGTGTATTAGATGGAGTCTGATTTTGTCGGTATATTGACAGCTAACAGTTGTCTGTGTCAAGTTAAAATGCTTTGTTTTGGACTGATGAACAAATATTTTTAGAAATAACTGCAACCAGTCTTTCAGAATATAGAGCATGTGGGAGTTGTTGCCCGCGACAAAGTTTGTGTCGTGTTATGTGACCAACATACAGTATCTGGAAAACATAAGCTATGTTTTCCTATGTGATTTGTGCAGCAGGATGAAATTGATGAATAATATTAACTCTGACCAACAACTCCCACAATGTTGCAATCAACCATCAAAAACTGTGAACCATCTAACAATGTGTCACTTGGTGACTTTATGATGGGTGTGGTATAGTAAAAACTGAACCATCATAAAAGGTGACTGGTTGCAGTTATTTCTAGAAAAGGTTTAAAGATTTATATGTGAAAGTAAAATTACTCAAAAGAAAATTTTTTTAGTACTGAAAACTGATGTGTAAACTGCAATTTCGGAGATAAGAAAGCAGTTCAACCACAAAAATAAGTAGAAAACAACAACATACTTTGTGAAAAGCCACTGAAATGAGTACTTTGGTAAAGGATATCATGATGTACATCACAGGTTGTACTTCCAAATTATTTACTTGCCAGACTGGCATTTGGTCATATAGCCTATCACGAGTTACATATACTGCGCATATCTTCACCAACCGACGTGTCTGCCAAGTATAAACACAACAATCTGTGAACCGCAGAGATCAACATCATTTTAACCAGCATAAAGATTTTATATTAGGGATACACATCAATTAATGTAGACGTGCACAGAGTATGCCGCTGATGATGGGCTATATGCCTGAATAATGTTATGGCAAATAAATGCTTTTCAGGAGCAAGTGGTATCATTAAGGTGTCCTTTATCAAGTATATGCAAGCAATAGAGACCCACAATACGAGATTGTTTGTTTTAAATAATTTTTTCAAGTAAGTATGTTGTCACTGAAAGTGCTTAGAACATTTATACTTGTGGAATGACAGGTCAAGATGCTATTTGATTACAAGGAAAGTTTGTGTATGCTGTGTGAACAAGACACAGCCAGGACAAAAGCACCACAGGCACAAAGATGCGAGCTGGTGCCAGTACTATAGAGACTCATCACTTGCACGAGTTCCAGCAACGCCACGGGTGGCACTGGGGATGAAGATATCGACTTCGCCTCGGCCAATTGCCGGATGAGTACAATCCACCAATGACCAGAACACAAGGGACAGAAGCATTTTCAGACAATAGAAGAGCAGCTCTTGCCTACCGGTTAGAGATCATCATCGAGGGCTGACTTAGACAGGGAATGTCGTTTAGTGAACTCTTAGAAATGAACAGACCGTTGTTGTAAATTGCATTTGCTATGTACTGTGAAGTCTACCTACAATTATTTGCACTTAGCCATTGGCAGTCTTTTTGTGTTATATTACAAGCAATGTTGCAGACTTCAACATTCAACTAGTGACAAATATAAGTAAACATTTTTAACTTATTTGTGTGACTTTTTGTTACTAATTTTTTACAGTGTTGTAGAACCTTTGTTCTCCTATCTTGTTACCAGACCCTGGGGCATAGCCCTGTAATAGTGGCAGGGGGAAAATGTCTTAGCAGTGTACTGCACCAGAAGCCATTTCACGAACACACAAACTCGGCTTATCTTAACACCTGTGGCAACTTGGCCTCCACAGCAGTAACAATGAGATCATTACAAAACTGGTGATGAGGGTTTACAACAGTGTATACACCACTTAAGGTATATTCCTTGTATACCAGCAATTGTAGAAGCAGCAGAATCCAATTCTGTGCCCCGTATATGCTCAAAAAGTAAAATGGAAATATCTTAACTTCCAAATTCAAATAAAACATTAAATAATCCAGTTTAAGGTGCGAGGACTGAAGCATGGCTATACAATGTACACGCTTCTAGATGATACATCTTTACCGCTGGTCGCGACTAGCAGCCATCTTAATAAATTGGCGAGGGAAGTACAGCTGGAATGTAAATAATTTAAGTAGTAACAGTAACTACCCACCATAGAATAGACATGCTGAGTTACTGAATGGTACATAAACAAGACAGAGAATTTTGCTACCTTACAAATCCTTTTCCAGAGCCATGAATTGCTGTGCAGACATTACACCATAGTGGGAATGACTACAAACCAGCTCTCCTCCAAAAGGATCAATCACCACCAAATGCTACTCAAAAGTAGAGTCTACCATCCAGTACAGAACACCCTGCTGAACACGGCAGCTCAGTTTTAACAGTCGCTCCTCAAACTGTGCCATCTAGATCCTTCCCAGGAACCTCAGCTTCAGTGAACTGTGCTGATGGGAGTTTTACTCACAGCACATCCTTTGAGCTAGTAATCTTTGTGACCTGAATCACTGTTAGCCTTCTGCTCCACATCATGCTCCACCTCCACCCCAGGACTCTAACTTCACTCATCGTGCACCCACACTCCTTGCCCACAATCTCCCCTTCCTCTGTTCTATCTGTCCCAGCCAATCCACCACACTCCTTGCCCACAATCTCCCCTTCCTCTGTTCTATCTGTCCCAGCCAATCCACTCATTCACATCATTGTGCACTCCACACGTCTGATTCCAGTAATCACTCACTGGTGCCCTACTCCTATCCTGTGTGCCAGCTGCTTCTCTCTCCCAGTTTTCAACCACCCTTCCCCAACCTCCTTACCTCACCCACGGTCTCTCTCTTTGCTTTGCATTCAACATTGCCACCCAATGATGCATCTAGACTGCTGGTTATCATCAGCCCAACCCCTGCATTCAGGCTGGTTCCTGCAGTATCTGGCTCAGCCCCACAGGGCCTCCCTGTAACCAGCCAGAGGGCGCAGAAGATAAGTGACACGGATACTAAAGACTGGCACCTCTTGATGCATCTGCTGCAACTTCGGTAGCCGACAGGAAAACTGTAACCTTATGCTGCACGAGTATTCCTGCCCGGGTGGAGCCAGCTAGAGCCAGTTCCGTCTTTGCCTGCCAGCGACTGATGTACTATCACCGTTTGGACACCACCTCTGATTGGACATCGTCTTCACCTCTCGCATGACTGGGTTCTCTGGCCTCGGTGTTCAGCTCAGTGGACAAGTCGTGCTGCTCAGGAGATAGAACATTGAATACAGGCTTTGTTCTGAAGATAGACCATTGACTGGCCAAGAGAATGTAATCTATGTTCTCAAGAATCTATTTTCATTTCATTGAAGAACAGTTGTTTGTGATGAACTTTTCCTTCACATTACTAAGAATTTCTGGGGAATGTTTATTTTCTTTTGTTGTACTGCATCAGAAACAGCGGTCTGTTTGTGTTCAAAGTTTCCTTGTTCAAATAAACGAAGTTTAATTACATCTACCTGTCACATTGTGTAAGAACTGTGAGAAGTACTTCAGCCCCTCCCCATCCCCGTCATTACTCCCCTCCAATCCACCTAACCCTTCTTTCCAAGCAAGCTGCAGAGCTACAGTTTTGGCACAGTGTATTCAGCTGGTACAATGCAGCAGAAGTAATTGTGTGCATATCTATGCACGTTTTTACAAGGTGTTGATAAATTAGTGGAGTGACCGTCGATAAATAAATGAAGGGACGTGTCGCACGGCAAAGCGTTACGAAAATTCAGTACGAATGTGGTTCCAAAAATCCTTCATCCGTGAGCTACGAAAGGAATTACGAGGGCAGTCTGAAAAGTTCTCAGTACGATAGCAAAAATGACAATTCATGCTTTCAAAGAATTTTTATTTTCTAATGCAATCTCCTCCAACATCAATACATTTCACTCAGCAGTGTTACAATCACATTATCCCACTCTGTAGTGTTCCTGTGGAAGTGCTTCAGAGTACCCACCTACAGCCACAATGCTTCTTGATGTGATGGAAAGAGTTGACCAGTGAGAAACTACTTCAGTTTTGAGAACAGATGAAAGTCCAAGGGAGCCAAATCTGGGGAATAGGTGGATGTTCCAGCACTTCATAGGGCAAATTCCTCAATTTCCCCACTGCCAACACACTTTTGTTGTTAGGTGATTGTCCTGGTGGAAGATGATTTTTTTTCCTTTATTAAGCCAGGCCTGTTTACACGAATGCTTGTGTCCAGTTTTGTGAGAAGCTGAGAGAAGTATCTCTGGTTATTGTTTTACCTTTTTCAAGATAGTCAGTCAATGAATTTCCTTTCTCATCCCAAAATACCAATGCCACAATCTTTCTCACTAATGGCATCATCTTTGCCTTCTTTGGAACTCAAGATTCAGCTTCTCTCCACTGTATTGCTTGGATACAGATGTGTACTGCAGAATCTGTGTTTCACCCACTGTCATGTATTGACACAGAAAGTTACTTCTGTTTTTCTTAAAATTCATCAAACACTTTTTGGAAAGAGTTGTGCAAATACATTTGTGATATGCAGTGAGCACATGCGGCACACATCTTGCAGTAAGTTTTCTCGCATTCGATTCCTGGTGCAAGATGCGACTGACATATTCCTTTGATATTCCTAGAGCATTATTAATTTGAAGCACCTTTATACACTAATTTTCCAAAATTGTATCATGCACTTTGTCACTGATTTCTGGTGTGCTTGCACATCTTGGGTGTTCTTCATGTGAACCATCTCGGATGCTTTCACGGTCACATTTTAACTCGGCCGCCCATTTCTTCATGGTGAAAACTGAAGGTGAGAAGCCGCCATATGCATTTACAATCTGCAAATTAATTTCGGTTGGTGTTAAATCTTGTTTTACAAAGAATTTAATCACTGCACGATCGTTGATTTTTCCAATTTTCAACGCCACATACACTACAACTGTTTCAAAGAATTGCCTACAGCCAACTGTTGACTGGAATGACTTGAAATGTTACACGGTGTCTACTAACACGTGTACCAACTTAAGGGGGAAATATCACGTGAATAGTGCTGTGACCTCTGGGCGATGAAGAGAACTATTTGAAGACCTATGTACCTGTAGTCACGCCTCATTATATGTGCATTTGTACTTGCTTTCTTCTTTACAGATGGTCTTGGAAACTGTTTTTGGTTTATCTGATTACAGCATCAATGTGTGGGGTGGAAGCATTTGTGATCACCTTGTTCGCTCCTTACTGGACAATCAAATCTACAGATTCTCATAAATGAGGTGCTTCATTTACTCAATAATGTACCTCTAGACGACATCAAATAGATGTAATTTATGCGTGATAGTGTTCTACTCACTTTATTCTGAAGCACCAAGTAGGGCCAGTCTTTCAAGGAAGCAAGGAAGGAAGATATATTAGGGTTTAACATCCTGTCGACATGGAGGTCATTAGAGATGGAGCACAAACTCAGAAACGTCATTTCGAAGGAATCGTCCTGACATTTTGCTGGAACAATTTAAAGAAATCCTGGAAAACCTACAGCTGGATGTCTGGACAGGGATTTGAACTGTCAACCTCCCAAATGCGAGTCCAGTTTCTTAACCAGTGTACCACCTCACTCTGTCAGTACCTGAATAAGCAGCTTCCAAAATGATGGACGAAATTTGTTTGAAGAGTTGAGGATGCTCCAGTGTGTGGCCTGCCTAATCACCAGATCTCAATCCAATGTGTTTTTACCCCCGGGGACATTTAAAATATTTGACATATTCAACTCCCATACCTAATGTCAGTGTTCTGTGGGGGCATATCGAAAATGTATTTGACCAAATACGACCTACTACAAAACTTTCAAGAGAGCAGAGCAAAGCATGGAACGCAGTCTCAGGGCATACCGTGAAGTAGGAGGAGGTCACTTTGAGTAACTTTCATAAATGTACATTGTGTGTGTGTGTGTGTGTGTGTGTGTGTGTGTGTGTGTGTGTGTGTGTGTGTGTGTGTGTGTGTGTGTGTGTGAGCGAGCCCGCGCGTTTGTGGGGGGCTGGGGGGGCGGAAATTCTTTATGATTTCTGCGTAGTGTCAGTGTACAGAATAATAAAGCTATAACACACCATTTATTTGTATGTCATTTAGAAACAGGCTGAATCATATCATGAAACTCTAATAGTTATGCGGTTCATGATATAATCGAATAAAAAACTGGAACTCAATCCATCTAAAATTATTAAAAAAAACTATTAATTAAATAATTATTAAACTTAACTTCTAGTCATCTCTTCCATCTTTATCTGAAAAAGTTGCGCGCGCGCGCACACACGCACACACACATTTCTTAGTAACTGGTAACATTGTACAGCTAAGTGCACCTCTAACTGGGATTTCAGGCTGCCTGTCCACAATCTCCCAGAGCCGTGTGCTGGCGCCGAGGCCACGGCTGAGCTCCGAGTAGAAGCTCGTGAGGCCCCCAAGAGAGATGGCCGTGTAGGCAGCGTACAGCAGAAATGCCGACAGCTCGCCGACGGAGAGGGCACTCTGGCCGACCATCACCCCTCCGTAGTACAGCACGGAGAGGATAATCACGTTGCCGGAAAGTCCAGTCTGCACAGCAGAAGAAAAAAAGACCTGCACGTCTACAAATGAGCTATGTTCAGACTTTTAACATTAACTTCAAAGCAGATGGTTAACAGAAGTCATTTTCAAGCATAGGCTGTTGTTTTATTTTGAATTTTATTTAAGAGTTCACTAGTTCATCTCCTTAGACATTATGTAGCTGCATCACAGTAAAAGCTGTTGAGCTTACAATATGAACACAGTTTAAGTGTTGCGGGCATCGTGGAAGGCTTTGAATGGAATGTCCTTTAGGGCACACATAAATCCAGTATCCACACTGCCAATCGTCGTGCAATGGTATCATTTCCAGGTTATATTGAGCCAGGAAAACAAAGAGTCTGCGGGAGCAAGGTTGGGAATGTCGAGGGTCTGGGGGATTGTTGCCAACCCATTTTTGATCGATAATCCCCCCACTGCCTAGGTGCCTTCCAGGGTCGTGCAATGAGTAGTCTGATACATCCGAGTCTTTTTTCAGTCTTTTGAATGTTTCCAGAGACTTAACTATCAGTTTAACACTCATTCTATGGTCTATGTTCGAAAGTTCATGCTCACAAGTCACACTGTTTACATATTTTGACTTTGAAGGGCATCCAGTGTACGTTTCAGCAGACCACCAAACACGGATTCGTGTAGGGACACGTCCCAACTCTCCGAGAGTTGGAGAAAACTGGTGTTGGCTGCAATAAGGAGATAACAACCCCTATCAATTAGCCCAGGTGGGCAGACTGCAATCCTACCAAAAGGAGTGTCAGAACAGAACTGGTGATATTACTCTCTGGATAAACCTCATATATTCCACATATCAGTGTGGAGGGAAAAGCAACATCTGATGTCATCCCTAGAGAGAACTTCACACAAACCTAGTCGACACAAACCCAACTATCGCAAGTGCGAAGTTCATATGTAAAGGAAGAAAAAGTGCTGCTAAATACATTGACATGCATCCTGTTTGATTTTAAGACACTGACCTCATCATGTGTGTTTTCACTTCAATAGTTACAAGAACTTTTTTATGCCATTTTGATCATTTTGCATTCCACACTTAATGCACATTAATTTTAACAAAAACCACGACAGCTGTATTTAAGGAATGTTTCTTTTGCCACAACTGGTTTCGTTCTAATGATCATCATCAAGTGACCTGTAGACATTAGGTTGAAAGCTATGGAAACACACACATAATAAATGATATGCAACTCACACTGAAAATTTGCCAACAGTCTTCGTAACTAATTCTGTCAGAATTATCATTTGTCATTAAGTCTCATAGTCTTATATAAAGTTAAAGGGAAATTGCGGAATGTGACAATCACACAAACACTCCACCAGCTGAGTGGCACAAGCACAGCAAGCAGTACGTGCAGGAAACACAATGTGCTGTGTATGCTAGACTGTCCAGGGAAGGCTACTTAAAGAAACCGCTAAACTCAAACATCCTGCTTGGCATCTATCACATGACATATCAAGGTCTGTACCTATTTTCGGAAAATTCTTTGAATCACTGTATGGTGTCTTTTACACTTGAATGTCATCCTCATAATTAATGTCATTATCTTTATTTGAAATTGTTGTATCTTACAATAGATATATTGTACTTGATAAAGTTACCTTAAATATAGCAGTGGTGGTTTTGGTTAACATTTTTTTGGGGTGTTATGTATGGTGCCACAAAGATGAAATTTGCAAAAGGGTTGCACCTTCTCCATTCTACACATGGATTTCACATCTGGGATAGATGTACATGTACCTAATATGTGTGTGTGAAACTTATTTGCTAATTATTAAACGATGGAATGCAACAATATCATGAAAGGAAAGTTGATATCATAAAGCGTAGATGCTGAGTTGCAGATAGGCACAACAAAAAGACTGTCACAAATAAAGCTTTCGGCCAGTAAGGCCTTCGTCAACAATAAAGAGAGAGAGAGAGAGAGAGAGAGAGAGAGAGAGTCTTACACGACAGGTGCATCAGTAATTATAAATTAAAGAAAGGTAATTTTTAATTACAAATGCTGGCAGCAATGGGCATGACAGAAAGGAGTGCAGGATGGAGGGGAACCATAGTCCACTGCCATCCTTAACACAAATTTCAATTCACATCTTCAGCCCATTTCCCCGGGAAGAGCACTGGACTAGGGTAATCCGCCAGCAGTGATAGCCACAATGTTACCGGGTGTAGTGTTTAGCACATCTGCCTAATAAGCAGGAGACCTGGGTTCAAGTCCCAGCCATGGCATAAATTTTAATTCATTGCTTCAGTTTTTATCTTTATTGGAGATAAAGTTGAAACTCATCTGTCGCCATGAAAATATAATTCCATCAGATCGATAGATTCCCAGCAAGTGTCTCCATATGAAGAGAGATCATACGACGGTAAGTCGATTATTACCTGCAAATTAGTTATAACATTTTATTGTAATCAAACAGGAAACTTAAAAGAACATCATTTTTTGACATAGTCTCCTTACGTTTCAAAGCACTTGGTCCATCATTGTACAAGCTTCCTGATGCCCTCAGTTGAGCTGTGAACAAGGAATGCACTGCTG
Source organism: Schistocerca cancellata (assembly GCF_023864275.1). Classification (NCBI taxonomy): domain Eukaryota; kingdom Metazoa; phylum Arthropoda; class Insecta; order Orthoptera; family Acrididae; genus Schistocerca; species Schistocerca cancellata. The sequence goes on from NC_064635.1 coordinate 207,568,824, forward strand.
CTTTCACTGCTTGGTCCAAGGCAAATCAACGGCCCCTTAATGCCTGTTTGAGTGGACAAACAGGTGATAGTCAGAAGGTGCAAGATCAGGACTATAAGGAGGATGATCCATTATTTAAAATTTGAGTTTCTGGAGCGTTTCAGCAGTGTGGGCAGCAGTATGCTGACGGGCATTGTCAAGCAAAAACACACCACCTTTTGACAGCAACCCTCGGTGTTTGCTTCGAATTGCAGGCCTTAGCCTGGCAGTAAGCATCTCATTGTAACGTAACCGTTTATTCTTGTGCCCCTTTCCCAATAATGTTCCAGTACTGCACCTTGTGCGTCCCAAAAAACTGTAAGCATCAGTTTTCCTGTGGACGGTTGGGCCTTGAACTTTTTCTTGCACAGCAGTGTGGGCAGCAGTATGCTGACGGGCATTGTCAAGCAAAAACACACCACCTTTTGACAGCAACCCTCGGCGTTTGCTTCGAATTGCAGGCCTTAGCCTGGCAGTAAGCATCTCATTGTAACGTAACCGTTTATTCTTGTGCCCCTTTCCCAATAATGTTCCAGTACTGCACCTTGTGCGTCCCAAAAAACTGTAAGCATCAGTTTTCCTGTGGACGGTTGGGCCTTGAACTTTTTCTTGCACAGCAAATTTGGATGTTTCCATTCCATACGCTCCGGTTACTCTCTGGTTTGTAATGATGGATCCATGTTTCATCACCAGTAATGATCCTGTCTAAAAAGTTGTCCCATTTGTTCCCATAGTGATCCAAATGTTTTTTAACAGATGGCCAAGAGCGTTTGTTTATGCAACTATGTGAGTTGTTTTGGGAGCCACCTTGCACAAACTTTATGAAACCCAAGTCTGTTGTGGATGATTTCGTAGGCAGAACCGTGACTAATTTGCAGACAATGTGCCACTTCGTCAATAGTTAATTGTCTGTCTAAGAGAATCATTTCAGGTGAACACTCAACGGTTTCTTCAACTGTGGCGGTAAACAGTCGTCCGGCTCCTTCATTGTGTGTAACATTAGTGCTACCATTTTGGAATTTTTCAATCCATTTGTAGACACACTGTTGTGGCAAAACAATGTTCCCATACTGTACCGAAAGTCTTCAATGAATTTTGGCCCCCGATATGCCTTCCGACCACAAAAAATGGATCACTGAACATTGCTGTCCTTTGGTGCAAATAGACAGTGGAGCAGCCATGATTAACAGCATGGCAGCGATAATGAAACTAATGTAGCAGCTTGAAAATTGTAAAGATATAACAACAAATAAACAAAGCATGCGTCATCAACATTATGTCTGCTTGTGTCTGTGTATATGCGGATGGATATGTGTGTGCGCGAGTGTATACCCGTCCTTTTTTCCCCCTAAGGTAAGTCTTTCCGCTCCCGGGATTGGAATGACTCCTTACCCTCTCCCTTAAAACCCAAATCCTTTTGTCTTTCCCTCTCCTTCCCTCTTTCCTGACGAGGCAACCGTTGGTTGCGAAAGCTAGAATTTTGTGTGTATGTTTGTGTTTGTTTGTGTGTTTATCGACCTGCCAGCACTTTTGTTTGGCAAGTCCCATCATCTTTCTTTTTAGATATATTTAAATAAAAATATATACAGAAGAAATATGATGTTCGCAGTATGCCAGCCTACGGTAACATAAAGCAAGGCATATCGTGGCACTTTACAGCAGCTCACAAATTGGTCTCCTATGTTCCTACAAAACTGAAGGGCCATATTAATTAAACAGATGTGGCAGTCCACAGAGACCTAACAGCGCTCAGACCTACCACTGCTCAATAAGAATGATATTTGACAAGTTGTAGGTCAGTAATATCAGTGATACTTACAAAAACATGACACTGTCAGAGGATTTGCCAACGTAGATCTATGTGGACAGAGATGGCATGTTCGACAGTGTAAAGTTGTGGAAGATGTGATGAAACATTCAGAAAAAAATATATATGCTAAGGAGAAAGACACATAATGTACAATATGTACAAGATGTGGGAACAAATAATAAGAATGGAAGACAGAGTTAGAAGTGCTCACATTAAAAATCACGTACAGTGGGGAAGCTGCCTTTGTCCTACACTCTTCAACCTACCAAAGAAGCATTTAAATAAATTAAATAAAGTTTCATAAGAGAGATTAAATAAAGTTTCATAAGAGAGATTAAAAATTCAGGTTGAAAGGATATCAGTGATAAGATTCCTTGATGGCGCTGCTGTCCTCTTTGGAAGTTATGAAGGATTACAGAGCCTGTTGAATGGGACAAACAGTTTTCTGAGCAGAAATAAGGATTAAGAGCAAACCAAAGAAACGTGATAGTATTGAGGAGCAATGTCTCAGTGATAGAGACAGACGTGTCAAAGGGGCAACCACATCAGAGTGGCATCTGAGTACATGCCAGACTAACTTATGGTTCTCGAAGAGGGGCAGTAGCCTTTCAGGTAGTACAGAGGCAACAGTCTGCAAGACTGACTGATCTGGTCTTCTGACTGATTTGATGAGGTCTGCCATGAATTCCTCGCCTATGCCAACCTCTTCATCTCAGAGTAGCACTTGCAACCTATACCTTCCATACAATGCTGTGCTCAAAACGTACATTCTTGTGGACATTGTAATGTAACAGACTGAGTCTCCTACAGCAGTATATGATACATCTGCTAACTAAACATATTGATTCACCATAATTTTTGTTATACAGTTACATATTTATTAAAATGATAACTTTAGAGTTGTTAAAACTGTAGGGAACTAAAATACCCAGTACAGGGAACTAAAACACCCGTTTCTCTAGTAAGAAATTTGCATATGTCAATTATAACTGTTAAAAATATTCAGTTTATTAAATTTAGAAGAGGGAAGATTTCTATTTTACAAGCAACCGATTAAAATTTTTTTTTTAATTTTCTGTTTTGTCTCACATACATTTATTTGTACAATTTTTTCTGCATTATAAATTACAAACAATATAAACAGATAGTAGCAGTTAGAATTTTGTAAAGTTGTTTTTTCTTGTTCAAATGAACAATTGCAAAGATTTGGATGGAAGCTGTAACTGTTACAAGATGCTTAAAGTGAAAATTATTAATAAATGAAGTAAATTATGAAACATGGGTCTCAGAAAATTATTTGTAATGTATGAATCTCATACTCAGATAAGAATACAAAATAGCCCAAAAAGTAAGTGTAGGACTTCTCCAGCAAACAAGGATGATGTATAATCATGATTAACTGTCATCATCATCCCCAATTCACCAAGATAAGCATATGAAATAAATATTTCTTTTTCATGGTCTACAACCTTTATGACTTTATTGAGAAGACTGTAATTTATAACTAAAACTGTAATTCAATTTACACCTTCAGTGACAACAGTAGCATTTCAACATGTACATCTACTGTATAGTTTCATCAACATGGCATCTTCATGGGTAAAAGATTTTGGAATTAAAATGCTAGCCCCCATTCAGATTCCTGGACAAGAAATACTTGGGAAGATATTGTCATCAGACAAAACAAAACTAATGTTCCACAGGTAGAATGTGGAATGTTAGATCCCTTAGCCCTTTCATGGTTAAAATTTATTTTGCATGGGTTTGAAAAACAAAAGGTAAAAAAAGTCTTTCTTTGTGATAGATAATACAAGTTCACTGCCAAAAATGTTTTAAGCGTGCCGATTTTGAAAACTGATGAACTGTAGAAAACTGATGAATCAAACTATGTTCTTTATATCTAAAAACAAAGATGATGTAACTTACCAAACGAAAGCACTTGCATGTTGATAGACACACAAACATACACACAAAATTCAATCTTTCACAACCAACAGTTGCTTCATCAGGAGAGAGGGAAGGAGAGGGAAAGACGAAAGGATCTGGGTTTTAAGGGACAGGGTAAGACAAATGTCTGCTTGTGTCCGTGTATGTGCGGGTGTGTGTGTGTGTGTGTGTGTGTGTGTGTGTGTGTGTCTATATATATATATATATATATAATAGAGGGAAACATTCCATGTGGGAAAAATATATTTAAAAAGAAAGATGATGAGACTTACCAAACAAAAGCGCTGGCAGGTCGATAGACACACAAACAAACACTAACATACACACAAAATCCAAGCTTTCGCAACAAACTGTTGCCTCATCAGGAAAGAGGGAAGGAGAGAGAAAAAGACGAAAGGATGTGGGTTTTAAAGGAGAGGGTAAGGAGTCATTCCAGTCCCGGGAGCGGAAAGACTTACCTTAGGGGGAAAAAAGGACAGGTATACACTCGCACACACACACATATCCATCCACACATACACATACACATGTGTGGATGGATATGTGTGTGTGTGCGAGTGTATACCTGTCCTTTTTTCCCCCTAAGGTAAGTCTTTCCGCTCCCGGGACTGGAATGACTCCTTACCCTCTCCTTTAAAACCCACATCCTTTCGTCTTTTTCTCTCTCCTTCCCTCTTTCCTGATGAGGCAACAGTTTGTTGCGAAAGCTTGGATTTTGTGTGTATGTTAGTGTTTGTTTGTGTGTCTATCGACCTGCCAGCGCTTTTGTTTGGTAAGTCTCATCATCTATATATATATATATATATATATATATACACACACACACACACACACACACACACACACACACACACACACACACACACACACACACACACACACACACTACTCTTTGCCTTTACAAATGTCTGCTTGTGTCTGTGTATGTGTGGATGGATATGTGTGTGTGTGCGAGTGTAAACCTGTCCTTTTTTCCCCCTAAGGTAAGTCTTTCCGCTCCCGGGATTGGAATGACTCCTTACCCTCTCCCTTAAAACCCAATCCTTTTGTCTTTCCTTCTCCTTCCCTCTTTCCTGACGAGGCAACCGTTGGTTGCGAAAGCTAGAGTTTTGTGTGTATGTTTGTGTTTATTTGTGTGTCTATCGACCTGCCAGCGCTTTTGTTGGGTAAGTCTCATCATCTTTCTTTTTATATATATATATATATACCTGTCCACCTCCCCCCCCCCCCCCCCCCCCAAAGGTAAGTCTTTCCGCTCCCGGGATTGGAATGACTCCTTACCCTCTCCCTTAAAACCCACATCCTTTCGTCTTTCCCTCTCCTTCCCTTTGGTAAGTTACATCATCTTTGTTTTTAGATATATTTTTCCCACGTGGAATGTTTCCCTCTATTATATTCAAACTATGTTCTTTGTTTTACATGCACCTAGGATTTTCAAAGTTAAACTTTTTTAATTTTAGAATGAATTTATCAGGATGGCAATTATGGAAAAAAGTATAGCAAATCAGTACCAAGACATATTTATCCTTCTGACACTGAAAAACATGAAATACTGCACACAAGTTTTCAACATAACATTTGAAGATGGCTTTGACATACCATACACCAATGTTTTCTACATCCTACGAAGTTTTCTGTGGCATATACGTACCACTACATAGAAATATATCTAAAAAGAAAGATGATGAGACTTACCAATCCACTACATAGAAATTACGTACAAACCAGCAGAATTACTGAGGTGTAAAGTAATGTTTAAAAATTATGTCTATGAGGTACAAGAAAACACAATTAGTTACTTTAGACATTCTTGGAATGGAGAAGATAGTGATTTACCTGATTTTCATTGAACAGATGCAATGTGCCAGCTACAACACATGCCGTTCTATTTGATTGCTCACAGCCTTCTGTATATCCATAGTATTTTTCACCAAGTTCTGAAAGCATCTTGCTACATGCTAAAATTAGACAGATACGAGATATAGACTTCCCAATGCACAAACCTGTGTATTACTTTAGCTGTGTGTATCCTATCAACCACAAAAGGGTTAATTATGTAGATAGGTTACTGAATTTGAAATGATAAACAGATAGGTTTACATATAGTGGAAAACAGTGAAATGTTGTGGCAGGAAAAAAAGGATTTACAGTCAGGTGAGCACAGGGTTATCAACAGAAAATCAAACAGGGGTACTGTAGGAGTAGGACTAATAATGAATAAGAAAATATGAATGTGGGTAAACTACTATGAACAGTATAGTGAACACATTGTAACAGCCAAGACAGTGTGCTGTTCCACGGGCTCTTTACTGTGATCTCGGGTGGTGAGGTTAAGTCTGAACATGCACTATGATTCCTTATTATTCAATCTTGTGAACCTTATTATTTCAGCACATTCACCTACCTCTTCTGAACAAACTTCATTTGTGAAAGTGCTGCAGTTACTGCTGGAAGTTAACAGTGTAAACCCAACAGCCAATTCTCCAAATAAATACGAGGCTTCTCACAAACTTAACATATATTGTACTCTTGTTTACAATGACAATGAATTATAAAGTTGCAGTAGATACTGCATATGAGGTAGGGTATCTATCATCATTCTAGTTTGCATATACATTGTATCCATCCATTCCTTATTGTATGCACATAAATAAAACATACATCCAAACAGCAGGTTATACTAATTCATTACAGAAATAAACTTTTTATAGTGGCAATCATCTTTCATCAGTTCAGTAAATGCTTGTGCAACACGTCACTTCATCAAAGTGATACAATACGCTATTTACACTACAGCAGATAAAAAGAAAAGCCCCACTGCAGTAATATAAGAGTATATGCCAACTAGCTCACAGACGATGGAGAGAGAGAAAAATCTATGATGAGATAAAAGAAATTATTCTGTTTCTAATGGGAGATAAAAGGAAATATTCAGTTTATAAGTGGGACAACAGTTTAACTGTGACGGGGACTAGAATCTGATAGCATTACCATCAGCTCTTTTATTGAAAACAATCGGCATCAACCAGTTTGGTCTTAGACCATATCAACAGAGATATATTAACTTGCACTGTTTTTAACCTGTTGATGATGGCCGAAGACCGAAAGCAGTTGATGCTTATGGCTTTCAATAGAAAGAGCCGATGGTCTAACATGCGTTTCATGAGAGGGAACAATAGTGGGTGAATATGAAGTGAGGGAAAGGAATGGGATAATTTTGCAGAGACTACAGTTTAATCATTGTTACCTGATAACACTTTGTTTGAGAATCATAAGAGATGGTTGTATATATGGAAGGGATCTGCAGACACTGGACAGTTTCTGAGACAATATATACTGGAAAGAGTGATTTTGAAACCAGATTTTAAACTGCAATGTACTTCCAGAAGCAGGTGTGCATTCTGGCCATAATTTACTGTTTGTGAAGTTCAGATTAAAGCTGAAGATATTACAGCGAGGTAGAAAGTTAAGCACATGGGACCTGCAAAACTGAAAGCACTTGTTGATATTTTATTAAAGTGGGCACTATACAACAACCAGCTGAAATGGGAGAAAGGAATACAATAAAAGATGAATGGATAGCAGTTTTGGGAGATGAAATAGTGGAGAGAACAAAGGATGACAAGGTACTGAAATGAACTGAGGAAAGGAGAAAATATACAAAAACATAGCAAGTGAATACGGCAAAAGGGAATACAGATCATTAAAAGTGAGACTGGCAGAATGTGCAAATGTCAAAGCAGGAATGGCTAGAAGATAAATACAAAGCTGTAGAAGCATGTGTGACTGTGTGAAGGATAGATGTCACATAGGAAAAGAGGAAAGAGAAGCAGCTATGTGAATATCAAAAGCTCACACACCAAGCCAGTACTAAACAGAGAAGGGAAGGCTGAAAGGTGGAAGGAATATATACAAGGGTTATACTAAAGAGAGAAAATTGAAGACAATAGTACAGAAAGGAAATAAGTATATGAAGTTAAGATGAGAGATAGGATACTGCGTAAATAATTTGAATGAGGTCTGGAAGACGTGAGTCGAAACAAGGTCCCCGTAATAGACAACATTTCCTCAGAATTATCGAGAGTCTTGAGAGAGCCAACTTTTTTTCCACCTGGTATGCAAGACATATCTGACAATTCCAAGGAAGGCAGGTTCTGACAAGTACGAATATTATTGAACCATCAGTTTAAAAAGACTTGGTTGCAAAATACTAACAATTATTTAAAGAAGAATGGAAAGATTGGTAGAAGCTGAGCTCTGGAAAGATCATTTCTGGTTCCCTAGAAATGTAGGAATACACGAGGCAATTTACCACAGCAACTTATTTTGTGAGACAACTTGAAAAAAGAAAAAAACTGTAATTATAACAATGATAAATTTAAAGAAAGATTTTGGTGGTGTTTGCTGAAACGGACTCTTTAAAAATGTGATGGCAACAGGGGAAAGAAACAGAGGGTGAAAGATTATATACAACTTGTAGTATGGAAGCCAAACTGCAGTTATAAGAGTTGGAGGACATGAAATGGAGAAAGTATTTGAGAAGGGAGGGAGACAGAGTTGTAGCCTATCCTGGATGTTATTCAGTCTGGACATTTGGCAAAAAGTCAAGGAAACCAAAACAAAATTTGGAATAGAAATTTGGGTTCAAGGAGAAGAAATAAAAACTTGGAGGTATGCCAATGGCATTATAATTCTTCCTAAGGTGGCAACAAAGGACTTGGAAAGTAAATTGAATACAATGCACGGTGTCATATAAAGAGATTAAATGATAAGCGTAAAAAAAGTGACACAAGGAATAGAATGCACAGTGTCGTATAAAGAGATTATATGATAAGCATCAAAAAGTGAAACAAGCATAAGGGAAAGCAGTTGAATTTAATCAGGTGATGCTGAGGGAATTAGATCTGGAAGTGAAAATAGTAGGTGTATTTTGCTGTTTGGGGAACAAGTACAGAGGATATAAAATGCACACCTGTAATAGCAAGAAAAGCTGTTCTGTAGGGGAGAGAGAAGCAACATCTAATGTAAAGAAGCATTTTCTGAAAGTATTTGGGTGGAGCGTATTGTCGTACAGAAGTGAAACGTGGATGATAAACAGTACGGAGAGGAAGAGAATAAAGCTCCTGAAATGTGGTGCTGCAGAAGAACACTGAAGGTTAGGTGGGTGGATTGGATAACTAATGAAGAGAGAGTGCAAAAACTGAGGAGACTACCGTATTTACTCAAATCTAAGCCGCACTCGAATCTAAGCCGCACCTGAAAAATGAGACTTGAAATCAAGGAAAAAAAATTTCCCGAATCTAAGCTGCACCTGAAATTTGAGACTCGAAATTCAAGCGAAGGGATAAGTTTTAGGCCACACCTCCAAATCGAAACAAAGTTGGTCCATTGTAATATGAGACACAATTTAGGTCGAATAAATGACGATACAGCTACAGTAGTTTGGTTCGAGTCGTAAGCTTAGCAGTTAAGCTTTACCAGGTAGCCATTGCTACGCGTCAGGCGCTCCGTCCATATTTATATGGGTACCCTTCCTTTTTCATGTGCTTCGTCTGGTTTGAATTGATTGCTTATTTTTCTTTGATCTGGTAAGTGCCGTTCTCTTTGTTATAGGTGTTTACGTCACTCTAAGCTGAAAATGCATTACTGTACTGTGACATGCATTGTTTGTCGCATTCTGATAATGAGTGTTTACGGCCTGTCCCCGCTCGCGGTTTGGCTTGCTTTTGTGCGCGCTACCGCCGCTTACAATTAAAGAGAGAGGAATCGACTCATTAGCGAAACAATGGCAAGAGACTGCTATTTGTTGTTACTTACACTGCTGCTTTCTTTGATAATGATCAACAAATAATAGGCTGCGTATGATAGAAGATGTTCTGAACGAGAGTTTAGCAAAAATTTTTCTCCGTTTGAAAATCTTTGCAGACGCCTCTTTAGTGCATTATGTTCTGGACAGCAATTAGAGTCATCTTAGATTTAAAAATCTAGTCAATTGGCGTGCTTCAATTCTGACTGTATCACACTATTAGGCATAAGAATAATACGAATATAAATATGACATGATATGTATATTCTTCCACGTTTGCTGTTGTCTCACTATAGTTTCGTAGTTTATTAGGCAGACAGGATTTCAATGAGATAGCAGCAAACACGAAAGAATACATGGCAAAAATGTTTATATTCGTATTATTCTTATGGTGAAGAGAATACTGTGTGTGATACACAATTCATAAAAGTTCCTATTAGCAACCATCTCTTCTCACAGGTAGGAAAAAATTCAGAACGTAGAGTTGGCCATATTGGCGAACATCCCCAACAGTCTTGCCAGTCGGATTTTCACAGTACATTGAAATGCTGCTACATTCGAAGATGAACAATATGGAATTTGTATTTACTTCATTGGATAATGTATGAAAATGCAGTGGTCGAAACTCAGGATGGAGAAAAAAGCTCGTCTTCCACTTTTTTTTTAATGTTTTTTTTACTGACGCAGAGGTTTTGGCGCCACTATTTATCTTTGTGCCTGCAAAGCATGCCTGTGTAGCGCTACATATATTCGACGGCAGAAGTTAGTTGTGGCGGCACCAACCAACATTTTTCAGAACTTTCGCTTACTTTGCACACGATTCTAAGCCGCAGACGGTTTTTTGGATTACAAAAATCGGAAAAAAAGTGCGGCTTAGATTCGAGTAAATAACAGTAAGTGAGATGGGGGGACAATCTGACTAAAGGATCATATCAGATTAGAGGACTCATCTTCACCTCTTGAGGCATCAAGAATATCAATGTAATGATGTGCAGGGGTAACAAACATAGAGGGAGACGAATCGTTAACTACAATAAGCAGAATCAAATGGATGTATGTTACAGTGGTTATAGAGAGATGAAGAGGCTCACAGAGGATTGACTGGCATGGAGTGCTGCACCAAAACAGTCTTTGGGCTGAAGACCACAACAGACACAGCCGATGTGTTGGTAGGAACTCAAACACCCATTTTTCTTATACAGGGTGTTACAAAAAGGTATGGCCAACCTTTCAGGAAACATTCCTCACACACAAATAAATAAAAGATGTTATGTGGACATGTGTCCGGAAACGCTTAATTTTCATGTTAGAGCACATTTTAGTTTCGTCCACCTACGCTCAATGGAGCACGTTATCATGATTTCATACGGGATACTCTACCTGTGCTGCTAGAACATGTGCCTTTACAAGTACGACACAACATGTGGTTCATGCACGATGGAGCTCCTGCACATTTCAGTCGAAGTGTTCGTACGCTTCTCAACAACAGATTCGGTGACCAATGGATTGGTAGAGGCGGACCAATTCCATGGCCTTCACGCTCTCCTCACCTCAAACCTCTTGACTTTCATTTATGGGGGCCTTTGAAAGCTCTTGTCTACGCAACCCCGGTACCAAATGTAGAGACTCTTCGTGCTCGTGTTGTGGACGGCTGTGATACGATACGCCATTCTCCAGGGCTGCATCAGCGCATCAGGGATTCCATGCGACGGAGGGTGGATGCATGTATCCTCCGTAACGGAGGACATTTTGAACATTTCCTGTAATAAAGTGTTTGAAGTCATGCTGGTACGTTCTGTTGCTGTGTGTTTCTATTCCATGATTAATGTGGTTTGAAGAGAAGTAATACAGGGTGTATACGAGGACAAGGAAAAAAAATTCCCGGATTATTCCCGGATACCCAGTTTAAAAAATATGATTTTTCCCGGGCTAAAATACACTTTTTATGTGCTAAGTGACAGTAGGTTTTCCGTAGATTTTCCCTCGGAACTGTAAAACTTATGAATCCTTTGAATGGTTAACGTTTTATACAATCGCATAGAACTTCCCGGAAAAAAAAAGAAAAGACGGGGCAAAGAGGTTTTGAAGAGACCTTTAATTAAAAAAAAGAAAAGAGAGAAATTTTGGAAAGACCTTTGATTTGCAGCAACATATACGCTGCATATTTTCTTATTACAAAAGTATAAATTCGAAATGCACAAAACACAGCACGTTAGTTTCCAGAGCATTGAAACCAAGGTTGCGATACAAAAGTATAAATTCGAATTGCATAAAACACAGCGCGTTAGTTTCCGGAGCGTTGAAACCGAGGTTGCGATGTCCTTTTGTAAGCGAGTCATATCTCAAGCCACAAGATCTCGTCAGCCGATGACAGCGGCTATTCAGAACATAGGACACGTGTTATAGTCAGTCAATAGCAAGATCACTGGTCACACAGCGCGAACACGCAAGAGGAAAAGTTAACAGTTTACGTTAATGTATGCCGCACCGTATATCTACTAGAAAAGCTAAGCTTTCACATATAATGTTAGTTCAAATGCCTCTGAGCACTATAGGACTCAACTGCTGTGGTCATCAGTCCCCTAGAACTTAGAACTACTTAAACCTAACTAACCTAAGGACATCACACACACCCATGCCCGAGGCAGGACTCGAACCTGCGACCGCAGCAGCAGCGCGGCTCCGGACTGGAGCGCCTAGAACCGCACGGCCACTGCGGCCGGCATATATAATGTTAGTCTCTAAGATTAACATGCTACAACAGAAGCTAAGCTTTCACATGTAATGTTGATATTTTTTTGCGTGTGTTATACTTTTAAGACACATCACACAAATGTGCCAGTAAATTTAAAATTATGACATAAATGTCTCGGCTCGAAATTCTTGTAAGTGGCTGGTCCTCAAACTGTTCTGTTTCGAACGCTCTGTGATTTAGATATACATCCCACTTTCTCACACGTAACATAATTCATCTTGCGTAAAAAGAAATTTACTTTGAAAGTAACGCTTTTCTAGCCACCGTTCGCAATACTATTCGGAGACTGTTAGAAATAGGTTCGATTTACCAGTTGCCAGAGAGCACCAGAAAACAGGCATAATTGTGCGTGTGCAACTGCAGTGGTGTAGGAAGCCCGTATGTTCGTGTGTATATAGCACTAAGAGGGCTTACATTACACCATAAAAGAAATAGTGCATCAGAGGATACTTCAAGAGCATCAGAATTTCGTAAACCATACTAAAATACATAATTCGGCTTGATGTGCAAATTGGCTTTTTCCAGATTCACAATGAAGTAGGTCCCATCTGATATTAAGCTTTTCAGTGTGGTTTTAGGGATGTAAATTTTCTTGGAGTACCAGTACTCTACGATCTCATTTTTGGTTCTTTATTATGGCATAATGCCATATATGGCAGAAGATGATAACGTGCACTAGAAATTGCACTTGAAATTCAGTGAACAGTTGGAAGTAGCCAATACTGTAAAATGATCACCTCGACGGAAAAATTAATAAAGCCAAATTTCTTTAGCAAACTTGCAAAAATAACTTCACTGTTCTGCAAGGCGATTAATGCTTGACCGCTACTAACTTGGAAATAAAACAAAATCAGAAAACTGAAATTAATAATATATTTTTGCCCTCCGTAATTATGTGAATGTATTTTAATTCACTTGATAGCTCCCAGCCACATAAATCCGTTTTGTTTTCATTTGACGTGGGAGCAGTACACGAAGAGAAGCAGCGAATTCATTTTACGTAAACACGGGTCATGTGGAGGTTAACCCCCTCCCCAATACAACTCAGACAACTCTGTGCAAGCGTGAATCTGGCAGCTAGCGTGCGCGAGGTAAAAATTTCTCGTTCGCATCTCGCTGCTTGTTGCTACTACCGATACAGCTAACAGCCAAACTTCAAGTAGCGGGAGAAGGTACTGCTTATACGCGAGTCAAATGTGCATGCGCAACAGATCGCTGGCAATTGGTCAAACGAGCCTAATGTGAACAGTTGTGACGTCATGCTCATAGCAAGCAGTTTATTGTTACGAAGAATTACAGTCTGCGCCCTACGTCCTTTGACATATTTTTGCTATTTGCAGACGCTTGTGCGTGCACGGTTGTTTGTTGTTGTAAATTGCACATTTCCTTTGCCACTAAAGTTTTATTTTTTTCCCTCTCGTTTATATTTTATTGCTGCAGTATCATTCTCCAGTAGCAGGATACAATAACATTCTTTGCTAGAGAATCAATTCTGCAGTCAAAATTACAAAATTTTAACTCGAAGCTAAAACAATGAAAAATTCCCGGAATTCCGAAAAATTCCCAGGTTTTTCCCGGTTTTCTCCCGGATGAAAAAATTCCCGGTTTTTTTCCGGATTTCCCGGTTGTCCCGGGTCGTATACACCCTGTAATAAAATAAGCTCTAACATGGAAAGTAAGCGTTTCCGGACACATGTCCGCGTAACATATTTTCTTTCTTTGTGTGTGAGGAATGTTTCCTGAAAGTTTGACCGTACCTTTTTGTAACACTCTGTATAGCACTGCTGTCTTTCTGATGATATGATAGGACAAATTTGGTCCTTCTCTTTCTAGAAAATGGTGCTGATATAATTTGTGCAGGAGCTTCATGTCATGGGTTATGCAGTTCTCACACACCCACTGTAACAATACTGCGTCTATATATTGCAGAGAAGTGGGAGGCCAAGAACAGCACAATAATATTGCGTAACATATACTTCCAGGAAATGTCATTCAGAAGTCTACCTCCACTGCGAACGTGTCGGCGTTCGTCAGTCCGGAACTCGAGTGTATTGCGAATGAGTTGCTTGTCTTGAAAAACACGAGCAGAAATTACGCAGAATGAGCAAAACAAGTCTGAACTGCTTCCAGTGAACATTTAACGGATGAGGAGTTCATCCTCAGTCTTCAGTATGTTGTTCAAAGAGTCAATACCAATCTCAGAAAGCCAATATTATTGTGCAGCTCAGGGGTGCACAATAAATGCACAATAAATGTGTGAGTGCCCCCTCAGCAACTCTCATCACTGGTGAGGTGCTGTTTGGCAGTTATACAAGTGAACTGTGTAATTTATCAATTACATGTGGTGATTTCTATGTATTTCTCTACTGTAACAACTGCTACAAATAAAATTAAACAATTATTTACTGATTACAGATTAACAGCTTACATGATTCCATGTCTGTGTTGGGACACTTGTGTTCACTGACCAGCTGACCTGATATTGTGTGTCAGTTATGAGAACTGCTACAAGTAAAATAAACATTTGTGCTTACTGTCAAGACACATCTTCATTTTTCTCGTCTATTGTGGACAATGAGGTATCTGCCATTTCTTGACCGATCAGGAATATTAGTTTGTACAGTACTGCATTGTACTTTCATATACATCATCCAGTACACTTCACAATCTTTCGTCATTTACTTTTTTCAGTTCTTTGCACAAATTTGTTTGGAGTAAACTGAATCTTTCTCAGCTTCAGCGTGAACTGCTGTATATTACACAATACCATCCTCACACAGTACAATAGATCCACACTATACTGAGCGAGTGTCAACCTTCTTAAAGCTCTCAGTCTTCAGTATATTGTGCAAACAGTCAATACCAATCACAGAAAGATAATATTATTGTGCAATACTCAGTGGTGCACAATAAATATTGGTGTGTGTGTGTGTATGTGTGTGTACACACACCAATTACATACAAATAAATAACAGAAGAGATACAAATAAACACAGAAAACATAGAAATAAATCACAGAATATAATAAATCTTCTTGGACCAAACAGAAACAAAGACTTTTAGCAGTAAATATATTTTGGTCAAGTTCGGACCAAGAGGGTCCACGGGACACACTAAATCTGCCACTGTTTACCTACATGACCTGGCACAGGCACACATATCACTCCATACCGTACCTAGTGACATTGCTGGACATATGCTTCATTAAATCAGTTAGGCCATTGATACGTCCAGCAAAAATACAGGATGAGGGACAAAAAACTGTGCAGTAAAGAAACCAAAGTGCATTTGGGTGAAGACAGTGGAAACGTCCTCTCTGCAGCTTCCATCTGGTAAAAACAACTGTACAGGCCTGTGGGCTGCAGTTTTGTCAGCAGCACATGCACACACACATCCAGAGAGAGAGAGAGAGAGAGAGAGAGAGAGAGAGAGAGAGAGAGAGAGAGAGAGAGAATGTTAAATATACAGTTAATACTATGGAAGATACTGAAGCTTTTGTATGGCACAACAAGATTTTTCTAATAAAAATTTTATTTTTATAGTACTTTATTTTACGGTAGCTTAAAGAGGTAGTCTTTATGATACTCGATATATCTATACCACAAACAGTTTGGTGCAGTTTTTCGTCTGTTTGCTGATTGATTGATTTGTGCTTGTAAGCAACACAGGCACTGTAAAGCATGTAACACACACACACACACACACACACACACACACACACACACACAGTGACAAACTATACAAAAAGTAAATTCTGGTACTGTGGGAGCATGAAGTTATCATTTACAGAATGAAACTTTTATTACTGTCACATACAAGCATGTATGTACCAACATCTGCAACAACTATCAGGTTCAGACATTACCTTTGATGGAATTTGAATTTAGTGGGTGTGTTTCATATTCCCCCAACCCCACCCCCCGCCTCAATTGGAGTCTTAGTGAACATAAATGAAGAGTTGGTTAAGTCCTGCACAAAACACCCATAAATGCGACACAGTCTGACTCACCAGTCCAAAGAAGATCCCCCTCACAAAGGATTCACGGTAGGCAAGCTGCAGGACACGGTGCAGCTTCTCGCTGTATGACTCGCACTCCCTCTCCTCCTGGCTGAATGCCTTCACCGTGCGGATGCCACTGATGCGCTCCTCTGCCACTTGGTTTGCAGATGCCAGAGAGTCCTGAAATGCAGAACAAGCAACATAATATTGTATTATTACAGCCTCTATCTTAAAGGACGTAAACTGCTTAAAAATAGATTGATCTACGTCTACATTCATCCTCCACAAACCATTGTATGATGCATGGTGAAGGGTTCCCTGTACCACTACTACTCATTTCGCTAGGAAACAGAGCGACGGAAAGATGACTATCTAATGCCCTTGTACGAGCCCTACATCTACATCTACATCTACATCTACATGACTACTCTGCAATTCACATTTAAGTGCTTGGCAGAGGGTTCATCAAACCACAATCATACTATCTCTCTACCATTCCACTCCTGAAAGGGTGCGGGAAAAACGAACACCTGAACCTTTCTGTTCGAGCTCTGATTTCTATTACTTTATTTTGATGATTTTCGCATTCGGAAGAGAAAATTGGTGACTGAAATTTCGTAAATAGATCTCGCCGCGACGAAAAACGTCTTTGCTTTAATGACTTCCATCCCAATTCGCGTATCATATCTGCCACACTCTCTCCCCTACTACGTGATAATACAAAACAAGCTGCCCTTTTTTGCACCCTTTCGATGTCCTCCGTCAATCCCACCTGGTAAGGATCCCACACTGCGCAGCAATAGTCTAACGGGGGACGAACGAGTGTAGTGTAAGCTGTCTCTTTAGTGGACTTGTTGCATCTTCTAAGTGTCCTGCCAATGAAACGCAACCTTTGGCTCGCCTTCCCCACAATATTATCTATGTGGTCTTTCCAACTGAAGTTGTTCGTAATTTTAACACCCAGGTTCTTAGGTGGAATTGACAGCCTTGAGAATTGTACTATTTATCGAGTAATCAAATTCCAGCGGATTTCTTTTGGAACTCATGTGGATCACCTCACACTTTTCGTTATTTAGCATCAACTGCCACCTGCCACACCATACAGCAATCTTTTCTAAACCGCTTTGCAACTGATACTGGTCTTCGGATGACCTTACTAGACGGTAAATTACAGCATCATCTGCGAACAACCTAAAAGAACTGCTCAGATTACCACCCAGGTCATTTATATAGATCAGGAACAGCAGAGGCCCCAGGACACTTCCCTGGGGAACACCTGACATCACTTCAGTTTTACTCGATGATTTGCCGTCTAATCATCACGGTCCTTACGCGAAATGTATGTTGGCGGCAGTAAAATCTTTCTGCAGTCAGCTTCAAATGTCAGTTCTCTACATTTTCTCAAGAACATTGCTTACCCTCCAGGTATTTCAATTTGAATTTCTGAAGCATCTCCATAATACTTGCACGGTGACCTAACCTACCTCTAACAAACCTAGCAGCCCAGCTCTGAACTGCTTCGATGTCTTCCTTTAATCCAACCTCTGCAGATCCCAAACACTCAAACAGTACTCAACAATGGGTTGTACAGTGTCCTATATGTGGTCTCATTTGCTGATGAACCACAATTTTCTAAAATTCTCCCAATAGATTGAAGTCAACCATTCACTTTCCATAACACACCCTCACATGCTCATTCCACTTCATATTGTTTCGAACATTACGCACGCATATTTAATTGACTTGACTGCGCAATACACTACTAATACTGTACTCTAACATTACTGGTTTGATTTCCCTGGCATTGGCATTAACTTACATTTTTCTACATTTAGAGCTAGCTTTCATGCATTACACCAACTAGAAATTTTGTCTACGTCGTCTTATATCCTCCTATAATTACTCAACGATGACACCTTCCCACATACCACATCATCATCAGCAAATAGATACAAACCACTGCTTACCCTGTCCGTTAAATCATTTATGTATATAGAAAATAACAGCGGTCATATCACACTTCGCTGGGGCAGTCCTGACAATAGCCTCGTCTCTGATGAACACCCATCGCTGAGGACAATGTACTGGGTTCTGTTACTTAAGAACTCTACGAGCCACTCACACCTCTCTGATACTAGTCTCTAGGCTAATACCTTTGTAAACTGTCTGCTGTGGGACACTGTGTCATACACTTTCCAGAAATCTAGGAATACGGAATCCGCCTGTGGTCGACCACCCGCGGTTCACGGGATCTTGTGGGAGAGAAAGCCGAGCCGAGTTTTGCATGAGCTGTGCTTTCTAAAACCATGGCGATTCATGGACAGAAGCTTTTCCCTCCTGAGGAAATTTATTATATTCTAACTGAGAATATGTTAAAGGAATATGCACCAAACCAATAAGGACATTGGTCTATAATTTTGTGGGTCTGTTCTTTTACCCTTCTTATATACAGAAGTACGCTTTTTTCCAGCCACTTGGGACTTAGTGCTGTGTGAGAGATTCATGATAAATGCAAGGAAGGCACCACTGCTTTGGAGTACTCTTCGTACAACCAAACTGGGATTAAATCAGGTCCTAGCAACTTATTTGCTTTAAACTCTTTCAGTTGTTTCTCTACACCAATGATGCTTATTACTATGTCCCCCATATGGGAATCTGTGAGATGGTCAACCAACAGTATGTTTGTATGATTCACCTGTGTGAATGACTTCGAAAATGCTACATTTGAACCTTCAGCTTTCATTTTGCTATCTTCTAGTGCTACATCAGACTGGTCAACAAATTACTGGATAGATCCACTAACGATTTTATTTAGGACCAGCCAAATCATTACAATCACCTGTTTAATATTGTGCTGGTCCACCTTTGGATCGCAACACAGCAGTCATTTTCTGTGGCACGCATTTGACAAGTCTGTGGCAGATTTCTGGAGGTATGTGGCCCCAGATGTCTACATGCAGATCACACAACTCCTCTGTATTACAGGCTAATGATTTGAGGGTGCAATAGTGGCCCAGATGTTTTGTATCAGGTTCAAATCAGGAGAATTTGACATTCAAGAAACCAACCTGAATTCATCAGCACATTCTTCAAAGCACTGTAGTCCAATTATGGTCCTGTGGTATAAACAACTGTCCTCCTGGAAGATGTCATTAGCATCGGGGAAGAGATCATCAGAAGAGATGCAGGTTGTCCACACTGATGCTGATGCAGTCCATAGCTTTTGAGAAGGATATGAAGACTACCACATGTACCACAGAGATGCAGGTGAATGTACTCCGTAACGTATTACTGTCCCCCCTGGGCTACATCTGTCACGTAATACAACTTTTCAGCAATTGCCCTGCATGACAGCATATCTGGACAGGACCATTGACCATGTGTAGCATCTGACGAGACAACATGTTTCCATCAATATATGTTCTACTCTTGAAAATGCTACGGCCACTGTAATAGCAACTGATCATATCATAGGTCAACACGGGAGCACGCAGCAGGTGATGTATGCTGTGAAGCTCTTCTTCAACAATGTATGCTGAACAGTGTGTTTAACCTATCCTGATTTACCAAGTGGGTAAGCCTATGACTTCCACATAGTGTGATTATTATTGTTATTTACTTTCATATCCAGAACAGTACAGCACAGTGCAGTTATTTACAAATTTGAAACATATCTACAATGAACACATACAACTCTGTAAATTTCAAATTGATTTTGAGGCCTAGAATTTGGCAGTCTTGATTGCTGGAACATTTTCTGAAACCAGGTCCTCCAGTGTGCCGGCTTCAGGCAACTTTGGCCAGACCAAGAGGTACTCAGCATGTTTAACTTCTCCAAATTTGCAGGTTGCATCACTTGTGCCGTAGCCCCACTGCTTCAAGTTTTGTTTGCACCGTGTCACTGCAATTCATAGTCTGTTCACTGTTTTCCACGTCTGGTAGGGTAGCTGCAAACCACTAGCAGGCTCTTCCTTTAGGTTTTGGCTATTACTTCCAGTTGTCTTGTTTTGTCACAGTTAGTGGAAGATGAAGATATAATGGCTTCAGTTGTCCGAAGAAAGTTGTTTCTTGACTTCAGTATAGGACACAATGATTCACTTCCAAATGTGGGATGTCTGCATTTATTTTCTTGTTTTTTCTTCTCAGCCTCTGCCACTGTTCTTTGCCTAATATCTGGGGACGCTATGACTATAAGATGGTTAATTTTGTCAACTGGAGTTGGTCATAGGCAACCTATTATAATGCAGCCTGTCTCATTACGTGCAGTCTCACCATGCTTGGTGTGTGCGTGTGGAGTTCTGCCAGACTGGTGCAGCATATTCTGACAGAAACAAACACACAGCTAGAGCAGAGGTTCATAGAACTTTTGGTTGAGCCCTTCACATGCTGTCAGTGAACTTGCTTATATTATTATTTCAGTTGCAGACCTTGAACTTCATGTTGTTCTTGCAATGGTCTTTGAAAGGAAGTGTGTGGTCAAGCTTTACTCCAAGAAATGTAGGAATGTCCCAGTGTTGTAATTGCTTTCCCTCCAATTTCCTTCCAATTTTTTCCTAGCTTGTCTGTTTTTCAAGTGAAACACATGGACCTGTGTTTTGGATGGGACAGGCTGTATGTGGTTATTGTCATAGTATTCTGCCAGATGAGGTGTGGACTTCCAACTCCTAGTTGCCTGCAAGTTGTTTCACGATCCTTCAACCACTATCCACAAATGCTCACAACAGCAGTACATGAACAGCTTTTCTGTTTCTAAGATGCTTGCTCCCAGGAGCAGGGACATAACAATCTGCCCTTTGTCAGAGTCACTTACTTCAGTGGATTTTCCCCATTTGCAGTCCATATCATTAGTAGAATGACTATTCAGTTACCTTTTCTCTACTTACTCATTTTCCTGGTCGCTTCACGTGCCTGCAGCACAACCAGATAACATTCAGTGTCACTGTGGGCAGTCATGACAATGTTTTGGATCAACACTACAGATACGCACCAGCCTCGTGGCTTGCATAATTTGAATTTTTTAATCACAAATAGCTATATCCCTGACTTGGGGATTATGTAAGTCATGCTCCACCTTTGTCAAAAATGTGCTGAAGGAAGGACACAGATATCAAATCCATATAGACGTGCTGCACATAGCCAACAAAGGAAGAAAACTATTAGAAGCACCTGAGAGAAACATTTAGCTCAAAATACCCAGCTGGCTCTAAGTGACCAATTACAGCTGAGTGCATCCCCAATTTTGAGCTTCATGTGACGCTATCAACCAGCCAAATACTCACAGACCATCATAATGACACATTTAATATTGACCATTGTGTAAAATGTAATTTGCAATGTTAAAAAACATTGTATCTCCGCTTATAATATTTGGTCACCTAAGAATTAGTGTCCCTTGTGGACCTTGTTTCCTGAAGATGGCCCATTTAAGTCAAAACTTAGCTAAAAATAAACAAAAATCAGTAGAACAAAAACAGTTTACTTGTAATTTAATCTTAAAGATAAATCTTTTTATAGCTATGTACAGCCACCTGGAGGTAATGTGAACCTGCATCCTCAGTGCAGTTCAGTGGTGTACCCTATGTCTAATTCTCAATGGGGCAGTAGGGCCTGTGTACATTATTCTATCTAGCAACACGAAAGGCTAGTCAGTGCACGAAAGTAGCTTGCGTAGCTGGTATATGCCATAATGACACCATTTGAGCATTTAACAGCAACTGTTAGACACAAAACAATGTAGTTCAGCCTTGTAGTGGTTGCCATGATCAAGAACACCAGTGATTGAACTCTGAAAAAAGACTCTTCCTAAATTTTTGAGGAAACTCACTACATTCAGTTCTGTATAACAAACAGTAACACCAAGAATTGATGTAGCACATGAACACGAGTCAGTAAACAGGGTGGATTGCTCCAAATTTTTTTGTGTACAATTGGTCAATACTTGAACTGGAAGAAGTATATTACCGAGTTGCTCAAACAATTAAGTTCAGTTCCTTTTGCTCTTTGTATACTTGTTATTCTACGAAACCATTGAGTCAACCTCCTGACAGTTTGTATATTTTCACTCAATAATGTATTATGGAGTAATTTTCTGAGGAGATTTATTACTTAGAAATAAAGTATTGATTCCACAAAAATGAGCAGTAAGAACAATACTTGATGTTCTCCTTGGTCGTTTAGTAGATACGTCTTCATGGTGTTACGCATTTTAACTGCAACATCACAATACATATATTTGCTAATGAAATTACTCACAAATAATCCATCAAAATTTGAGAAGAATAGTTATATGTACATAGGTACAACAACAGAGGTAGAAATGATCTTGATTACCCAAGCTAAACATTGTCAGTGGCTCAAAAAGAAGTTCAATATGCAGCAACAAAAATTTTGCATTCTTCATCTGATACCACAAAATGTCCGCCAGGTAGCAACGTAAGTTTTAAATCGAACCTAATCATTTCTTTTGGACACCACCTTTTATTCCATAGATGAATTTTTATTTAAAAGCTGGTACTCTAAAAACAACATTTAAAAATGTAAAAAACTAGTTTCTGAATGTAGTTACATGTGTGGGCTAAAAAAACAGTATGCTCATTAATGTTAACACTCATCACATATACATATCCAATCAACTGAATTATTCCACATCATTTCAATTAAAGAATTGCTCAATTGATCTATGGGAAACGTAACTAACAAACTAACTACCTACCTGACTGATAACAACTATTTGCTGATATTGTGACTCACACATACTCCACGGAACGTGCAACAGAATTATGCATCGTCTTTTTGTGGAAACTGGGAGGTCTGTGTCAAACCAGACAGTGCAGAACCATCTCCACTGGTTCAATGTTGCCTCTAGATGTTCAATACAAATGACAGTACAAACTCCAGCACCATAATCTACACAGAAGATGGGCAAGGGAACACCTAGAATGGAATCCAGATCAATAGCATGAGGTTCTCTTCACTGAAGAGTGCATGGTAAGTCCAATTTCTGGCTATTTTTGCAGAAGAGTGCTCCTGCATGTGTCCTTGTACTAATGTACATATCTCTCTCTCTCTCTCTCTCTCTCTCTCTCTCTCTCTCTCTCTCACACACACACACACACACACACACACACACACACGCACAACGGTTTCAGCAGTGGCAAGGATCATGTCATGTGTAAGGTAATGGGGAATAATATGGCCATACAGCAGCTTTGCTGGCAATGGAAATATCAGCCATGAAAAAATGGATGGGATTTGAAAAGCACAAAGACAAGTCAATATATTTATAGACTAATCTTTCCCTGATAAAGAGACGGCAGTATTCAGCAGTTTCAGATGGTTTAAATTACTTGGTTACATAATTGCATATAATTACCGTATATGACTTTGCACTTAAGTAAATAATGTAGGGTGTGCTTGGAATGAGTCCTTGGATTATTGAAATATAAGTCACGTGAAAACGAGTTCTTCCAAGCACAGCAGCAGAAATAATATGTTGGGCTGGTATACTTCAATCAAAATGTTTCATAGTAGAATTAAATTATAAAGATGTTTAGAACAACTGCAAAGCAAGTCATTATTTTATTATGAAGGCACCATTCAGTTTCGATCTTTGTAGTGCCAGACAAGTATTTGTATGTCTCATATTTAGTGCAAAGACGTCATTAAATGAAGGGAGAGGGTGCAACTGTGCCAAAACATTCCTAATTATGTAAATCTGATTGCATGTCATAAATTATTTCTGATTATAATTTTCTGTGCTTAAGAGTAAAATTGTGTATTAAATGCAGAGTGAAAATAGTGTAATGCAAAATGGACATAAAAGTACTTGTTTTGTGTTTTGATGAGCATTCGTAGTTCCGTTGCATAGTGTTTTGTTTTTTAATTGCAACAAATTATAAAATTATGTGGTGATAAAGGTGTGTAAAATTATATACTGTATTTAAGTTTAAGTATTTAAATCTTATAAAATTTGTAAACAGATTGTGGTCATGTTTAGGAATTATTTTGATTAATGTAGTGTCACATGACCCAACTGGGAACTGGGGATACGAGCGGAAAAATGTGGTCTTTGGTCATTGTCCACTGTGGTGGTAAGTTCGGAGCGGCAAATTGCCGAAAGTGTAAGCATGGACGCCAGTGTATGCGAATAAACTGTGAAGGAACAACGTGAAAGTGTGTAGGTACAGGACAATAAACCACATGTGCGAATTGCACCGATCAGATTTATTTGTGAACTTTGATATGCATGGCCACAAAGTTAGAAGTGTTTTTTTAAATAAATAAGTTTCAATCTGAACTCATACAGTGTACCTCATTTTGCGCAAGGTTGTGGTATAGACAACTGTGTATTCAATTTACTGCTGTTCAGTCCAACCCCAGTTGCTGAGTGGTCATCGTGACAGAATGTCAATCCTAAGGGCCCGGGTTCGATTCCCAGCCGGGTCGGAGATTTTCTTCACTCAGGGACTGGGTGTTGTGTTGTCCTAATCATCGTCATTTCATCTCCATCAATGCGGAAGTCGCCGAAGTGGCGTCAAATCGAAAGACTGGCACCCGGCGAGCAGTCTACCCGATGGGAGGCCCTAGTCACACGACCAGATGACTGCTGTTCAAAGGCTAGCCAATATATGACTCAGTATTAGGGGTGCAAATGCAACCATTCACTACCAGCCCTCTTTGCAGATGAGCCACGAGTAAAATAGGTAGTGAACGAGCCCGAGTACATTTGCACACGTTTTGTCCCAGTATTGCGTATGGACGATAGATGTCTCTCATCGCTCTCAAAAATAGTCTGATGGCTGTGCAGTATCGGGACAGGTTGCTACAACCTATATTATCCTGCCTAACAGCCAACATTCTGGTGGTTTGCCCCTCTTTCGTAAAGATAATGCTATGAGCATACTGTGACCACCTTGTGAATACCTTCCTCCAGGAGGCAGGGATAACTGAAAGGAATGGCTTGTGGTATCTGCTGACATGAACGCAACTGAGTATGCCCTAGTGCCACTTTAAATATCAATGCACTGTTGCAGGAACACACTGGATGAGCTCCAGGGAGTCGTCATCAAAGAGAGGGACAAGCTTGAGCAGCAGGAACGAAGTATATCACAACACATGGAGTGGAACAACATTGTATTGAATATGGACTCTCACACCATATTCTGCTGACAATGTCTTCTCAGGTTTCCATCCTGGTGGCTTTGTTGAATTTCTGCAATGTTTCAATGAGTGTCATTGTCATGTTCTGGCAAACTGTTTAATTTATGCAGGCATCCCATATACCAGGTGATTATAATTAAAGTTCAGCTACTCATGGAGGTCCAATGTGGACTGTAATTATCGTTTGGCAGCGGAACTTTATAGATATGCTAATCCATTAATGCACAACCAATTTATGCTAAAAAAAAGTTCCAATTTTGGCCACCAGGTGCAAATATTGTACACTGTTTGAATGACAACATGACATCAGTGCTATCATTTGACAAGACATTATGTGAGTGAACAGTACGGCTATTAACAAGAGAGACCACGTGTTGTTAGTGCAACTGTTGTATGTGAATGACAGTGACTGCAGTGGTGCATTGAGAGAGTACTGCTAACTGAAAGGTCTGAGGGGAGGTCCGTTGTCATTAAATGATTTAAAGAAGATGATAATAAAATTCAAAAACATGGGTGAGCTTCTTGTGGCACCTGGAAGAGGGAGGCATCCTGTCCCAGTGGAAGGCACTGACGAGGTTGCTGCTGCTGTTACTGCCCACGCAACACGTGCCCTGGATAACGCTAGTGCTCGTGCAGTGTCGCCAGAATCGTCCATCCCATGATAAACAGCATGGAAAATTTTGCAGCCTATTTTACACTTGTATCTGTACAAGATCCAGACAGTGCAGCAACTGAAATCTCATGAACCGTAACAACATTCTGAACTTGCTCTTCGGTTTCTGGCATGATTCGAAGTTGATAACATGGCCAGACAATATTCTATTGAGTGACAAGGCACATTTTACACTTCAGTTTGCAGTGAATACACAGAACTGGCAAATTTGGGATACTATTAAACCATGTGCTTTGGACAAAGAGTCACTTCACTAGCTGTATGTGACTGTCTAGTGGGGGTTCACAAGCACATTTATTCTTGATCTGTTCTTCTTTGAAAATAATACATCCACAGGGCATTCAGGGAGAACTGTCAATCACATTGTTTTACAGACACAGAATCTCATTGTTGCCTCCAGTGAACATACTGAACAAATTGTGTAAACACTGGTAAATAATAAAATCATCATCATGTCTTTCTGACTTGTTTGACCTTTTCTGCCCACATCCTGTTTCTAATCCATCACATATGCAAACATTTCATTACATCCTTCATGCATTCACAACGACAGATTTGCACCTGGAACTATTTTTTTTTTTCAGTGTAAATCACATCAGAATACCTATCAAACTTTGCTGCCATACGATATTTACAGCCCAAACTGGTCCTCTAGGAGAAGCTGCATTTTATTTATAGCCACCCAGTATATTCCTGAGAAGTGCTGTGTCTCTTCACCTCTTCCCCTTTGCAGGCTTCGTTGACCAGAAGTGGGCAGTGGACTGCTGCTCAACTCTCTGTACACTTAATCTTGTCCAGGGTGTGGACTCGGTGTATAGCTGCTAGTACAGGGTTCCCACTGAACTTAGCTGGCAGCTCTCATCCCTTTGATGAGAATGTCATGGAGCCTTATCTCATCCAGAGGCTTAATTTTTCCAGTGGTCCCAGGTGGTATGAATTGCAATGTTACACCCTTTTTAGGAGAGGTAGTTTGCTCTAAAGGAGTATGATTTTTCTATGCAGACCAGGGATCAATCAAAAGCAAGTTATTTTGAACAGCTACTGCCCAAAGGGGTGCTCATACTGTAACTGTGGTTCTCTTACACCCATTTTCCTGCTCTTGCTTGCTTTGATGTAAATATTCGCTACTGCCCTTGAAAGATCATAAACATGAGAAACAATCATCCAGCACACTTTGATGTGTGTAATGTAGTAGGCCACTATCGTGCACATTCGGTAAATTGTATCAAGCATTCTTGAAACGTGCGAACACCAGTTTTTGTACCAAATGCACTTTCTCCCCTTAAATATACTATACGGTCATACTGCTGTGCAATTACTCGAAATGTGTTCATAATTGCTTTTTTTTACTATGCTGTGGATGATCTTCCGCATATGTAATTATGTTTAGTACCCGCTCCTTGGACAATGATTGTCCTTCACGACATTTCACTGGAGACAGGACCTGTGGCTCCCTGTCTGACAAAAATGATTAACTACATGGCTTGACACCTGTTTCAATATCACTTTCACTTGCTAAGTATGTACCATCATCACTGTATTGCTGAAGTACATTGTCCACAAAGTCGAGAGTATAGGACAACACATTCCACTAACTTATCTTACAAAAATGCTGATATTTCATCTGCCACTTCTTTTTCACTCTGCAATATTTCTTGGATTCCTTTCAGACAAAATGTCAACTTTAGCAGCAGCTGTTGTAGATATAATGCCATGTTTGCTTTGTTTATCTTTGCCATTGCTCTGCTTTGTATCAACACTACTAGCACTGCAGCACTGTTGTGGGTTACTGATTAATCAGTTCAGCTATGTTACATAGGCTCATGTTATGCACACCATGCTCAACTATGTTACATAGGCTCATGTTATGCACGCTATTGGATACCTCCAGTCCCACCCCTGTTGCCATTAGGAGGCAATATTGTGGTTGCTCGGTAGACAATACGTGAGACTTCTAATTCCATAAACATCACTGGCCTTTTGTGCTCTCGCATTCAAGTGGTTTCTTGTGAGTATGCACACAGAGCACTTTTAAGTAGAATGAACACACAAAACCAATCTTAGAAAAGGCAGACGCAAGATTGAGATTCATTGAAAGAATGCTCAGGAAGTATAGTTACACACAATGGACCTTGTTTACAAGACCCTGGTTCCACCGATACTTGGGTATTATGTCCAAGAAACCATGCTGCATCCTCCCTAATAAGAAATCCTAAATATAGTTCCAAATTCCATTTGATACACCCATACGATCACACTTTAATTAATACATGTCAGTGTGGCACCAAGTAAAAGCTTTTTGTAAGGCAGAAAAATTGCACCCACCTGTTTGCTTTGATTCTTGACTTTCATGCAAGAGGAGTGCCACAAACCATCCAGAACAAGGGATGCAGGATGTACAGAGCATGTCTTCTGGGGATCTACGACAAAGCTGTTGAAAATAGACATTTCCTATCTCGAGAATGTCTACTAACAAAGTTTCAAGGACTAGCTTTAAAGGAGGACTCTAAGAATATACTACATTCACCTACGTATTACTCACAAAGGGATCGTGAGGATAAGATAACAATAATTACAGGATACACAGAAACAAACAATTGTTCTTTCTGCACTCCATACATGAATGGCACGGGAAGAAATCCTAATAACTGGTACAATGTGATGCACCCTCTGCAGAGTGTAGATGTAGATGTAAAAGCTCTCCCACATATTGTTCAGCACACAACACTTTTTCTCTAAGAGTTGTCCCAGGCAACATTTGAACATTTATCAGACATTTGTCATCTTGCCCCCACCAATTTATGTGTTTTCCTACACCTGAAGAAATTATTGTACCATCAACATTATCAGTCATGGACAGATATAGATAGCTCATAACACATGGATTGTTTTTCCTAGCAGTAGACTTCTACCACACATTGAACCCAGTGTGTGAAGTTTCAACACAGATCGAAGTAACTGTTGCGTCTTTTTTCAAGTGACTATGTTTTCTTTTTGATAACTGTCACAAGCAAACTTACTATATATGCATAAATCTTTTATGTATCTGATACGTCCAAATTATCTTGCTTTGTGCGACATGCCATCCTGTCACAAGTGACGAGTTGAACTTTATGAACAAGCAACAAGCTGCAACTATCTGATAGCCTGCTATGACTTAATAGCTTTAGTGTAATAGCACCTACAAGAGAATTCCTCCACAACAGCAGCACAAACTGAAGCTTCAGCTTGGAGTCAATACTCTTGAGATACATGTACTCACCTGCACTGCCTTGGTGATCTGCCTCACAAATCTCCCATAAACAATGGCAACACCAGCCAGAGGGGGTACAATTGCAAGGCCAACAAGTGCCAGCTGGGGTGACATGTAGAACTGTGGAAATAAATAAAAATAAAAAAAAACATTATAATTATTTCTATATGAAAATGCAAAAAAACAACTATTTCAAGAATAAGCCACCAATATACTGCAATACACAGTTGTTCTAGAAAGAACCAATGAGCATTTATGAAAGCTTTGGGAGGAACTCAATAAAACCAAGGACAAGTTGGCTATGTGGAAATTTACTGGAAACAGTGAGCTCTCAACAGAGTTGATCAAGGAATTAAATATAGGGGGGAGGTACCAACCTGTCCACACAGTTTCCCCAAGTCTCAGCCTGATGGTGATGTTTATCCCATACACTTCTCAAAAGCGTTTTCAAAACTGTCACCAAAACGCTGGAACAACACTGAAAGAACTGATTTTGCTCTAGACTAATTAGAAGGGGATGCTGCTGAATGGGGAACAGACCATCAGAGGAATTTCCTCCTGGGATGACTTTCAAGCACAATTTAGGAGAAAGTACTGGTCATCCAATACTGAGAAGTAGTTAACGTTGGAATTATTGGATGCAAAGCACTGTAACAATAGTTAGGGTAGTTATAAAAAACACATGGTGGCACATCTGACCAGGTAAAAATATTTAGACAAATCCATCGAGGAGAGTCATTTGATCGAGGTGCTGGTGAGAAGGGTATCTTACCACATAGGAAAAGATACATGATATAGGGGCTGGGTGACTGTAAATGATTTTTAACCTTTGTAGAAGGATTAGATGCACTTAGCAAAGGAAGAGTAGATTGCTCACAGAGTGAGAACCGTACATCAGAAAATCAAGACGGAAACCATCACCCTTCAAGATTTCAACGAAAGAACAAGAGTGGATTTTGTGATGTTAAGCAGCTGAATTAATAATGCTGACATAATCAGTGGAGTAATCAGTCTCTCACTTTTACATCCTCTCATATGAATAATCAAGGCAAATATGTTAAGGCACATCGGTCATTTTCTAATCAACAGTTGGAAAACAATGTGCAGGAGCAGGGGCCAGTCTCCAGGACACAATAATGAAACTTTAGCCCCACATACCTAGAGAAGATTTTAGGAGGGTCAGGCCTACTTGTAGGCCAGACACATTGATGACCACCAAACTCCCGAGTTAACTGTTACATTTCTTAGGCACTTTGTTTTATATGTAACATTTTCATTTTCTTTATTCTATCCGGTTTGTCAAATTTTATGCATTCTTTGACTACCTTATGACAAGTTAATCTGCAGAAATTATGAACACCTTAACATTGGATACACACATGCAAAAAAAGTAATTGTTGCTCTCACAGGCATACTCAACAAATGACGAGCATAAATATTGTGTCAAATGGAGAGCATTTCAGCATCTTAACTGAATCATTAACTTTTTTTAAAAAAAATCGACAGAGTAGTACATTTACTAACAGTTGCGTAATTTATTATTATCTGTTACCAAGACCAAGAAACCAGTGGAACCCCTATGTATGAATCAAGCAGCAAGAAAACATTCACCATACACGGGTAGTGTACAGAACCCTCCAGTGTGCGGCACATATAATGACTAAAAATTTATTAGCCACATGGAGTTAGGCACAGAGGAATGGCACACCGGGACAGATTCTGAAGACAATAAGAGTGAGTCACTTTGAAAGAAGTGAGGAAGTAGTGGAGATAGAGCACTGAGCAGGAATGTGTACCCATATATGTAATTTGGTGTAACTGTTAAGGTTAGGATACCAAAAAGATCGTGACGTCACCAAAAGGAGGAGTGAAATAATATATATTAGGACACTATCAATGTGAGATTATGTATGATAGTACAGATACAAACCTTCTGTGGGAGACAGTGTATGGTCAATGCCTACAGATCAATATGTTATGACTTACTCCAAAGTTGCGACACAAGGGGATCTGAGTTTTACAGTTCACTGACAGAAGCGAATTATTAATAACACAGGATGTGATAGGCAGATAACATGATATGTAGAGCAATGAAAGGTTGCTAGGGTTAAAAGTTTGTGACTCTGTTGGTTTTATATTAATAATATGAAGAAGACAGTAGATGGCATAGAAATACGTGCGGTAATCCACGTTTGGTGATGCCTAATGAGGGCCTGATAAATGAGTCTACCTATTCTATAATAATGAACAGATTTATAAAAAGTTTATTTGGGGAAAGTTTATACTTTTAGTTAATAATTGGTCAAATTGGTTGGATTGATACATATTTTCTAGAGGAAGTTTTTTAATGCAAATAAAGAATTCCATATTTACCTACTTTACTTGAAGAAAAGATCAAGTAAGATGTAGAATCCATAAATTACCATTACCTGAGTTATTTGCCCATCCATTAAATATTGATAAGTAAAGTTAAATGGAGAATGGTCTTCTTACTTAAATATAAGACTGGTAGACAAACTGATTCATGAACAGATTAATTTCTGAGGTGGTTTGTGCCAAGAATGGGCCCTTACACTACTTCAGTGAGTCAGGTATGTCTACAGAGTAATTGAAACAATATAAAAGTAGTTGTGTCTAGAGCATGCAACTATTACTTACACTCTGAACTTCCCTTTTTCCTGCCGACATGGAAGATACATCAGGACAATTAGATAATTGTGAGTGAAATAATTTTAAGTCTGATATATTATGGAGAGTTTTTTTACACATAAATAAATGAAATAGTGCTTAACACAAATGCTATATATTAGTAGTTTCAATTTGTCTTCTTTTCAAAGTTAAAAGACAGAATATGTGGCGAAATTGTTGTTTTTAGTTGATAATTCCACAGAAAGAGTTTAGCCCGTATTAGCATTGTTTAATTAGTGAGATTCTACAATTGACACATCTTCTGTCTATGGTGAGAGACATTTGGTGTACCCTATCACTTCACCTAAGTGATAGGATGCACCATGTTGTTAGTGGAGATGAATGAGGATCGTCAATCTAGAAAATATTTTCTAATAGTCTGTTCGATGGAACACACATACTGGGTGTGGGAATTCATTTCTATCTGTGCATGTTATCAAGTGTAAATTGGCGCAGTGTCTCTATCAGACAGGACAATGCGGGCAGCAGATCCACACATTTCAGCACTTGCTGGTGTGGTGGTTTCTCCTTGCAGCTGACCCTGCCTTGGAGTTACACCAGGCATCAGGGAGTAAGGACATTTGTGATACTCAACACTTACGTCATGAGATGAAAAGAAGAAGTTAGTTAGTTTGCTATGATATGTCAAAACGGATGTACACAGTGCATGTAATGTCAAAAGTTGTATGGCAGACATAGACTGTATGAGGTTTTTCCAGGCTGTAAATGTTGGATGAATATACGCAGATAAAAATAGAAGTTCATTCTATCATTTCGTTTTGTATTCAGAAGAAAGAGGAGTTCTGCCCAGTTTCCAGCACAAGACCAACTGCTTGTAGAAAATGAAGTCAATGAAAAGAAGAGACACCGTACAGAGGGATGATAAATTTATAAATTTCAGGATTATAAGGACAGACCAAATTATAACAGCACCTGAATCTGTCCATGTCTGCTCAAAATTAGAGGGACACCTCTAAGGCTCTCATTCATGATGGGGTTAACAGAGCATGACATTTAAGTGAATGAATGACTGAACGAATAAATAAATAAAAATATGCTAGAAAGACATACAACAGATAATTTAAAGCAGTTTATACCATCATAGAAACACCTGCAGTAGCCATAGCTGTGGAGCGCAGTCCATCTGACACATTGGAAGTGACTGCCTGGCTTACAACAGATGTGTCAGATGAGAGCCGGTTGATCAGCTCCCCTGTCTTGTTACGGTCGAAGAAGGCAACTTCCTGTTTCACTATCGAGCCAAACACCCGTTGCCGCAGAGCTTGCGTTATGCGGTACCCTGAGAAACAGAAATTTCAAAAAATATACATTATTTTATGGTGCCAGCACTTTCAAAAGCCTCAAAGGATTTTTCACTTGCAATGAATCTCTAACAGAATGACCTCCTCTGCGCAAACTGAGAAGGATTCTGAAAACATCAATAGTGTGAAACCTAACTTACACTTTTACCACAAGACCTCCTACAAGTCACGGATTGAGGTAATTAGGTACGGGTATCATTTCTGAACTTGTGAAAAAGCATTTAACTTGGTACCACTCCAACATTTATTAAAAAAAAAACACAGTTATATGGAGAACCAAACAATATTTGTGACTGGTCTGTAGCATTCAAGATATGAAGAATTTACATTTGTCAAGGGGGGGGGGAGAGAAAACTGAAAACAGCACTTTCTATCAGAGAATGAAATTGTGCAAGGAGACAAAAAAGAATACTAAAATATATATCTTTAGAAAGGCAACTAAAATATTGTTCATAAACAGTGCATGGGCCTTAGAGGACTCAAGCAATGGTTAGTAATGGAAGGGAACAATTACAACGTCCTGTCATTCTGCAATATGTCATCACAATGTAATGCTTTCAGAAGAAAATCTTGTACCAAGATATAAAGCACATGATAGTAATGCTTAGTCATTCTCCTGAGCTCAATGTCTCACTCATCATGGGAGCATGCTGTCCAGTTTTTCAGGTGAACTGAGGAAACGTGAAGATGTTCATGAGACATAATTGCACGTTTACAAGATGGGAGTCAGTTTTCCAGACAGATTGGAGGCAGTGCAAGGAGCATAAGAGTCTGTTCATGGTCCAGGAGTCACCATTGGTTGCCCTTTGTGTGTGTGTGTGTGCGTGTGTGTGTGTGTGTGTGTGGGGGGGGGCGTGCATTAGTGATGCAGTGTGAAACTACTTCCTTTTTTTATGACATAATTTATCTGGTACAAACTGTTTCTAAATCAAAGAGCATTATACAAATAGGAACTTACCCAATATGGCAGTGCAGTCGTTAAGACCCTGACCTCATATTCTGGAGGATGGAGTTTGCTCTGTCTGACCACTGAATTTAGGTTTGCCATGGTTTTCCTAAAGTACTTCATGCAAATGCCAGAGTGGTTCCCTCAGCAAGGCCATGGCCAACTGCCTGTCCTACCCCCATAAAAGCACACTTATATAATCTGTGTGTATGTATATTTTGGGCTATTTATTTTCACTGTATTATGATAACAATCCTATATCATTGAGAGATGATCCTTGGGTGAATAAATAGATCAAATCAGTATGTTAGCACGGATGGGGTTCATCAACACAAGTAGAAGTAACTTCAGGCATGTCCCAAAGAAGTGTTGATCTTGTATACTAATGACCTAACAGACAGTATCAATCTTAGCCTCAGACGTTTTGGAGATGATGCAGTCAGTCGTAACAAAGTACTACATGAAAAATTGTCCACACTAATGTCCATTACTTCGTAACAAGAAAAAATGTAGTATCCTGTGACTACATCATCAATGAATCACAGGTGGAATTAGTTAGCTCATATACATACATCATACACAATGTGCATGTAGCAATCTGTAAGGATATGAAATGGAGAGATTACAAAGGCTATGTTGTAGGTGAAGCAGGTAAAAGATTCTGGTTCATTGACAGGATACTGTAAAAATGCTGTCAGTCTACAAAGGAGAGGATTTAATGTCCCATCAATGACGATGCTGTCAGAGACAGAGCACAAGCGCAGTTTTGCGAAGGACAGGAAAGGAAACTGGCAGTGCCCTTTCAAAGAAACCATCCCAGAATTTGCTTGGGGCGATTTAAGGAAATCAAGGAAAACCTAAATCTGGATGGTGATTGGAGCCGTTGTCCCCCCAAATGTGAGTTGTGTGTGCTAACCACTGCAGCCCTTCACCCAGTGACTGATTGCTTACAAATCAATTGTGTGTCCCATCTTACAATACTGTTGCAGTGTGTGGGACTCATACAAAATACAATTAATGGCAGTAGTGAATGTATACAGAGAAGGGGAGTGCAAAAAGTTTATTGGATGTGAACGTTACGATTAACCAGCATTTACATCCCTGAGTCCTAATATTCCAACAAATTAGGAAATGAGTGGCTGATGAGATACTTATTTTATTTTAGTTTTGAATATTTAGAGATTTCCAATTTCTTGCATGATATCTGCTGGCAACCTGTCAGACTTTTGCACCACAAATATCTTTTTGAACTGTAGACAGGCATACGTATTCTACATGGAAATAATTTTTAATAGTATTGTGGGTGTGGATTTCACAATTCATACTAAATTCCCTGTTATTATTAACTACAGATACCATTAAGGAGTAAACATTACGGCACGTGAGTATAAGATACACTATGTTCCAGCAGTGGGTCCTGCAGAACAATCATTTATCAACTTTGTGTAACATTCTTAAAGTCTTTTCATGAGACATTGTCCAAGGATATTATGCACTAAGACACTGTCGAGTAAAAATATGTTGTGATCAACACAGTGGGAGAGATTTCTAAGTGAAATGTGACAGAAGTGAGTGTTTCAATTAATTAATCCACATGCCAGTGCCAAATCCATTTCTTATCCACATGGATTCCTTGGAATTTCACACATGCAGCTTCATCTACTGAACGCTATCAGTCTCTATTTCTAACATCTGTAAGCCAGTTTTATGTATTTAGAATTTGGCAATACAAGTCTTTGAAACTGCCACTCCCATTTCCCTACAAGCCTCCAGCTTCTGTCTTGGCTTTTGCTCAATGTCCAAAACCCATCCCACACCCTACTAAGTGTGCACCTCTGGTCCGTGTTAAAATGGTTGCAGTTTATTCTAGTTTCTGCCACTTCTTTTATAACAGAACCCCAATATGATGATATTTGAGAAAAAACTCTCATATTTTCAAATTGTATTTTACACTCATTTTTTAGGCAACATTCAGCCACTCCTGACTTCTCAAGTTCCCTTTGTCTAATACTTCACACAATGCTCAGCAACAGTTGTGAATAGCTTGACCTATGTAAAAGCTACAACATTCACAAAGGACACCATACATATCAGTAACTCTAAGAATAATGTTGTCTTTAACCGAGCGTAACATATCTCGTATCTTGGAGGTGGGCCGAAAGGTCCTATGTTATTAGTCATTACTCCACAGTATGGAAGGAGAGCAACTGGCTTGGCCTCTTCTGATGATTCATTAGGCATCTTTCACTGGTGACACCTGAAAGTTTTTGCTATTTCTCCCTTGCACTTCAGATGCTAAAAATTCAGACTCTAGATGGTCATCATCAAAAGTTCTCTCTGCCCTGTGTACTACTCAGGACTGCTTTCTTGTGTGCAGGGCGACGAAAACTATTGACATTCAACTACAGGTCAGCCTGCGTAGATTTCCTATACATTGGGCGACCAATTTCTGCTCAGCTAAATCGTTAAAGAATGGAAGCTTCCCATCCCTCTCGAACCGGACAGTGAATTTAATTCTGGGACAGACACTGTTCATGTAATTGATGATCTGCTGCCATACGTTTTCACCATGAGGCCATATCAAGAATGTGTCATCAACGTACCATAGGGTGGTATTACACTATCATATTTCTTTGACAAAGAAACTGATCAAATATTTGTCATATTTCTTCAACACAGATCTTTGACGTGGTGCTAAAAAGGGGTATTACACTGTCGCCATACTTTTCGTCAAATTTCAAGATGGCAGGCGACAACTTGTTGTTATGCGCAGCAGTTGCTAGTACCACAATTGCATTGTGTGTGTATTTGGAAGAAAGCAGTGGAAAAAAGGAAACATACTTGCATGAAGCAACATGCACTACGTCAAGATAATAAAAGCATTCAGCAAAATTTGTTCTGAGAGCTGAAAGTGGAGGAAGTCAAGTCTTAATATAAAAATTATTTAGAAATGGATGGGAGTGTATTTCAGTATTTGCTCAGTAAAGTGGCTTCTCATATTACAAAACAGAATACTGTCTTGAGACATGCTATACGTGCAAAAGACAGGCAAACTGTGACACTGCGATTTCTTGATACATGAGAGAGCTACTCTAGTTTACAACACAGCACCCGAATACCACACTGCAAATTAACCAAAATAAATCCAGAAACATGTGAAGCAATTTATGAAGCACTGAACATAAATGAATGTTAAGTCCACTATATGGGCAATAAGAACTATTTTTAATTTTGGATAATTTAATTAATGGAATTAGTGTTCCAGCAACCACAAAATAAATAAAAAGTATGAAACAGATGAAGAGCTTTCTAACTTGTGGCATCTAGAGTTCAAAAATTGACAAAATAGAATGGAAAGCTATGAAAGAATTTTTTATTTTAGAGTGTGGCCACATCTTCTATTCTAGCTTGCTGAAAAGCTGTCTGGATGTTTCCAGATGTAGAGGTGGATGGCTGTAGCTGTGATTGTGAACACGAAGTCGCCTGCAGCATATTCCACCTGCCCATCAACACACAATTAATAGCTTGCACTGTGTCCCTTGCTCACCACCCACCCTAGTCAAAGCACGTTTATTAAAAAAAGAAAAAAGTGTCAAAGAAACAAACCAACTTTGAAGCCTTGTTTACAAACACACTATAGAGACATCAAATAGCTGCAGTGATGCCAGTGCTCTGCTCGAAACAGTTACATTTCACATTGCAGTGAACAGAAGACGAACAACTTTTATGATCAAATCTATGGCGAGGCCCAAGATTTGATCATATTTATTTTAAAACGGGTGAGATGTGACAAGGTTCCCTATTGCACCATCAAATTTCTTTTACATAAATATTTGACATATCAACTTTGACAAAGAAATATGATAGTGTAACACCTGTCACAGGAAACAAGAGGAATGCACCTTACAGAGTTCAGAGCTCTGTTCCTCAAAGTGCTCCATGTGAAAGTTCATGATGCCTGGAGACAGCAGGGATTCCATAGCTGCGCCATCTGTCATCTCATAATATTGGTTGTAGTACAGAAACTATGCAGTCGTTAAGGCATGACAGAACAGCTTGACAATCTTAGGTGGAAACTGTTGGGCCGAAAGATCCAGCATGTCTTGTACTGACACCTTGTAAAAAGTGACACAACACCCACACTAACCATTATATCATTTTGGCCTAACTTTATTTTTCTGAGGTTCTCAACAAATGAGTGTGAGTTAACAATGTGATGTTTGTAGTGTCCCCTCCAAGATGTTTTCCAAATCTGTAGGTGGATGAACTGTTGTACACCATAATGGGATTCTGTTATGAAAGAGGTGGCTGAAATTAGAACAAACAGGAACAATTTTAAGAGAGGCCAGGGGTACACATTTAGTAGGGCATGGGGGCGGGCTTTGGACTTCGAGTGAAAGCAAAGATGGATCCTTGACACTTGTAGGGGTGCTGGAGCAGCAGTTTCAAATGCGGCTCCAGACTCTCACACTATCTGATGTCACCCGGTCCCACAGTGATACGGAGCTGCTAGGAGATGCCCAATTTGCCTTCCGTGCATGAGCCACTCCACCCTTCTTTGGAAGGTACCAGTCGCTGCCACTGCATCTGCATAAGTAGAGCACCATGCTAGCCCCAGCAGTCAGTGACTTTAGCTCCTGGTGATGGTGATGGAGACAGTTATCGAAAGCTGGATTTTTTTTTTATTTTTTTTTGGCAAGTAAACTGAGAAGATTTTACTGAAGCACGCCACTGAGAAAGACTCTGAGGATACATACAGGTTAAGCTACTTGGTATGAACCAATGGTAAGCATGGCTCCTGGCTGTTTCTTGTATTGATTTGTTTGGGTCCTTTACCAGTATACATGTTTCATTATAAATATCACAGTTTTAGAACAGCCCTCCAATATATTTGGTAAATTAAGAGGCTCAATAACAGGAGTAAGAACAATGGGACTTCATATTTAATTTTTCCCCACTTAGAATTCAGTTTTAATCCTTTAGTATCATTTGTTGATATGAACATCTGTTTCTCATTGTTGAGATATGATGCTATCCATGCAAGGAGGGAGGCCTTTAACATCCCAACATTGTTTTTATTTTTTTTATTTTTTTTTTATTTTTATTTTTTTTTTTACAAACATCAAAGCCCTTGATAAGGTCACAGAAAATTGGCAAAAGGATAATTTTTCTTGTTTTGTTGTACCAGAACTGAATTTGTGAGATCATATTTTCCTCATTTTGTAGAACGTCCATTACAGAACCCAGACTGAGCTGTTGTTGAAATGCTGCTGAGAGACAAGCAATGTGATGCTATCAAAAATTTCTCCCCAAAAAATTTTGAGGATGTGGGAAGGAAGGAGGTGGTGTTACAATTAGAGGTCAACTGCTTATCTCTGTTTTTACAACCACCATATACTGTAGTGTCTCAGAAAATACAGGTTCACACTGGTTAGTAAGGCAGTTCAAGGCTGGGAAGGGGGGTGGGGTTGGATTGTACCAAGTCAGCACAATATTCTAGTCCGTTGGTTGATGTGTCATCACAGCAAGAAAAGTCACTGCTTTTGATTTTTGTGAACTCTATCAGTTATCTATCAAATCTGGTGTCGAATTTAATGGCCAGTGGTTTGAATTTAACATCACCTGTCTTGCAGCTATTGTGACGGAGGAGTTAAACATGGTTTGCCTTACTATGCTTATTTGCTTCATGTCTAATAATACATCAAATTTTCTGTGCTTTCTTCTTGAAATTCTGGATGTTTTACTTTTTGACAAGGTGAAGAATTTTTCCAAGACTGCTTGGTAGCCTGAAGTCTTGATTAAAGCTAGACCTTTGCTTTAAACACATCTCACTCTTCCTGGTATGAGATACTTTAATCCCAGGCATCTGCCACATTTTCTCATACAGGTGATCTAAATGATTAATGGAAAATCTCATATAAAGATGTGAAACAAATACTAACAAAGAGATAGAGGGGCTGGCCAGTACTTACCTCAGCTCAGTACAGCCGATAGATACACAAAAAACAGAACCGAAAATTTACGTTCCTAACTTTCGGAAAGCTTTCCGAAAGTTAGGAACGTAAATTTTCGGATCTGTTTTTTGTGTATCTATCGGCTGTACTGAGCTGAGGTAAGTACTGGCCAGCCCCTCTATCTCTTTGTTAGTATTTGTTTCACATCTTCTCATACCTTCGACTGTAACTGTCCCTGATGAATTCTACTGGAAAATTAGAGACACAGTGTTATTAGAATATTTTATGGTAAAAATTAAATTTTTCTCTATTGTGTGTTCTTGGTAAACTTCTTCCCGTTGTTCAACCATTAAGTTCTGTCTAAACAGAGTGAATGTGTCAGCATTCATGATTTATTACATAAACCTGATTGAAAAAGGGAGGATGATTTACTGCTACCATTTGACCATGTACTGTGCAAGCAGAGAGGTTTGCATGTTTGTGCCTAAAGCTGAGGCTGTAGTAGGACAGCTACTGGCAGGGTCTTCCATGCCAGACAGGCCTCAACAGATGAACCAAACGAAGATCGCCTCACAACACCCCATCCCTCCCATATCCACTTCCACAGTCCTTCCCCAATTTCCCAGATACCCAACCCAAAGTGCGATGTGATTCATGCTAAGTAGCGCATGGCACACGGGCAGGTGTGTCATTAATGGAGCCTCAAAGATACCAGGTGACCTCCCCGAGTCATTAGGCTTGGACCACGTGGGGTTTTGTGGTGTCAACTGAATAGATCGCCAATTCCTTTGGGACAAATATCGAGAACTGGAAAAGAAAACAAAAACTGGGGGGCTTGATGAGACCTAAAACACCCAAGCTTCACAGCTGGAGCATATGGAAGCTTGTTTCTGCTATTGGATGGGGAGAAAGACCAGTCCAAGAAGTGGAAACTATTAGTGAGAAGTTGAACCACATCAAGATTAAATCCTTGTCTGGGGCTCAGAGGAAGAAAATTCTCAAAGAACAGAAAGAATGTGCTGCTGTAATGAATGGCTTCCTAAACAAAAACGGGGGCAACTAAAAAGTCTTGAACCTAAGACCCCCACAAAAAGCCTGTTTCAGAAGCAAGAGGGTAATAAGACCCCTCCCACCCCTGAGACTGAAAACATGACAACAAAGAAGGAGTCTGATACTTCCACTACTCTGGATAAACGGTCCAGAAAAAGCTGAAGCAAGAAATGTGGAAACAGACCTATAGTACTGATGTCTCATTTTCAGGATGGCAATCATCCAACACGGATGTCTACTGGTCAACATCACTTTGCAGCAGATTGCTCTCCTTGAGAAGAATGGGTGGAGGAGGAGGGGGGGGGGGATGGGGGGGGGGGGCGGAGGAGGAACACAAGTTCAGGACCAATGTTCAGGACAGCGCTCTTATCTTTGTGAGGGGATACAAATAGTGGAGTGGCTTAAGGATGTGGTGTCCAAGATATTTCCATGGGAGGAGGCAAAGCTGCTGGTTAAGACAGTTGATGAGCTCTTCAAGACTGCAAAGTTATCAATTTGGGTACCGAAACTTCTTAAGGGTAATCCTCCAGACTCTGATCACAAAACTAAAGGTGCAGAGCCAGGTCTCAACAGGAAATATGAGGGTAATCGACCAATGGGATGTATCGGATGGCCAAA
The DNA here is from genome assembly GCF_023864275.1 of Schistocerca cancellata. Lineage (NCBI taxonomy): Eukaryota > Metazoa > Arthropoda > Insecta > Orthoptera > Acrididae > Schistocerca > Schistocerca cancellata. The sequence goes on from NC_064635.1 coordinate 207,610,823, forward strand.
TACTTGTGGTGGAAGTTGGAAAAAAATTCCTGACGGCAATGCGAGAGGAGGAACCAAAACAGTACTTCCGGTTTTTGCAGGTTGCCATCTGGATAATCAATTACATTGAACGCAACCATAGTGGAGGCTGCAAATACTACACATAAATCTGCAACATAGTAAATGGACAACTGCCAACTTGAGCAGTCATCTGTGAAGACAGGAAGTAGAAGTGGCCCCGATACAGGAAACCTATCTATGTAAAGAGGCTTTTCAGGCCTTGGAGGAACTGGAGGTAAGTTGATTTATTCTAAAAATATAAAGGACTCCGGAGTATTTGTTTGTTTTAAGAATAGAATTTAATTCATGCCAATGGCAAGCTTCTGTTCCATAGACTTACTGACCATCAGGACGAAACAATGTGAGGAAGGAAGCATGAGGGAAATTGTAATGAACTCGGCTCACCTTCCTTATGAAAACAATACTCTTCCTTCCGAGCAAGAGTGGAGACTGGCAGTTAGTCGCTCACAGCTGAATGAAGTTGGTTGTGATGCCAATGTTCACAGCCTAGTGTGGGAAAGCAGTGACACCAACAGCAGAGGTGAGCACCTACCCTGATTTCTACTACAAAATTATCTGGAAATTAAATTTTGAATAGGGGTAGGGAGCCTACCTTCAGGAGCAAAAGACAGGAAAAAGTAATTGATATAACTTTCAGGACCACTTTAATGTGTAGCTGCGTCAAACATTGGCATATGGAAATGGCCCCACCCCTCTCTCACCACACATATGTTGAGTCTGAGATTGAAACAGGTGTTAAAAAGACCATAAACTATAGGAATCCCAGTAAAACAGACTGGGACTCAATGAGGAAATAACAGACACAGTGACATCTGCCATTATGACCTCATATTTACAAAACTTACAAATCATCAAGAATCGAACAAACAGAAATACATTTTAGTGAAACAACAATCTAGTAGTGCAAAAGAAGCAGATAAGAAGTCTGTTCAACCTTGCAAGAAAGAAAGGAAAATGCACAAAATATCAGGAGGTTCTTGTTAATACAACCTTGTGATCAACAAGCGAAGTTTTCTTCTTGGAAGGTATTCTGTGAGGAAGTGGCTAGTACAGCTACTTGTGCTAAACTTCACAAAATCCTCACTAGAATACTAACTAATCCAGGATGCACTCTAAGAAAGGCAGATGGTGGGTACATAGGAACAGGGAGTGAAATGCTGGATGTGCTCCTGAAGACTCACTTCCCTTAGTGCACTCTGGCAGATAACACAGACCAGGAGTCAGTCCCTAAAAGGCATTGATTTACAGGTGATCCAAGGGGAAAAAATGGGAATCTGCCAAAGAATGTGCTGATCTCAAAACAAAAATTCAGTGGGCAGTGGGAATGTTTAACCATTCATGTCACAAGGCCCAGATCATATCTTTCCAGTTCTATTGCAACAAGGAGGACAGGATTTAATTAGATTCCCATGTACACTGCTTAGGGTCAGCATACCAACAGGAATCATTCCTAATGCTCAGAGGACAGAAGGGTCGTTTTCATTCCAAAGCCTGGGAGAATTGATCGTACCACGGCTAAGGTAACTTCTTCTACATGTAAACCAACATGCAAGTGAACCAAGCAAATCATGTGAAACTGCACTTCACAAAGTTGGGAAGGTGGAAAAAGCTCTGCACTTTCAGGAAATAGCTCTCTGCGTCTTTCTGGATACCGAGGGGGCTTTTACCAACACAGACTTCAAATCCGTGGTAGAGCTGCGAAAGAGCACAGGACTGAGACTACCTAATGCAGGTGGATTATGACCATGCTATGTAAAATAAAAGCAGAAGCCACCATGATGAATGAGAAAATGACGATCAACATCAGCAGGCGGTATCTACAAGTAGGGGTTTTGTCCCTCTACTGTGGGATTTAATGGTGAATGAAGTCACTGAAGAGTTAAATATTTGAGACTAAATCTATTGCTGATACTCAGACGATTTAGTTATGGTAATACTCAGCAAATTTGTTAGTACTGTTACAACAATGGGGCACAGTGAGCACTAGATTGTGGAAAACTAGTATAGAAAGGAGGCTGTATGTGTCATTTCTAAGAAAAATGTTTTAGTACCATTTATGAGGAAGCAAATCCAGTAAAAATACTGAAAACTCTACAAGCAGAGGGGAAAGTAAATTATCTAGGAACAACCCTGCATGCGAAACTAGCATGGCCTCCTCATATAAATAATATATGTTCAAAGGCAAAACGTACCCTTATCAGCACTAGAAGGGCCCATGGTAAAAACTAAGGTCTAAATGTAGGAGTGTGTACTGGATATACACCATAAGTCTTACGGTAAGTTATTAGGCTACAGTGTGGTGGAATAAAATAGAACAGAAGGTGGCTGCTAAGGAGCTTGCCGAGGTGCAGATTGTGCTGGGATGGAAACCACGCAGGACAAGCATCCACTGTACCTCTGGATTACAATGAATGCAGGGGGATACAGGTTAAAAACTGGAAACAACAGGATTCCTTTAGGATATCCATAATCTCACACTATTATAGTGAGTGTGGTAGGTATAGGAATGTTTGGAGAAATGACAGCTGACCATACAATAACTTCCACCTGATCTGAAGAAACTTTCAATGTAACACCTGGAGGAAGGGAGCAGTGGAGGAATGAACTGACACCCATCAGGAGATGTACTCTGGTTTATTGGGCTGGTTGAAAACAGATGAAGGCAGTGGGGCCAAAGTATACCGGGTACAGCCTAGACTACAGAAAGCCGTCCTTCTAGGGAAGCTGGTCACAGTACTCCAGGTGAAAATATCCACTATCTGTGTGTGTGTGTGGTGTGTGTGTGTGTGTGTGTGTGTGTGTGTGGGTGTGTGTGTGGAGGAGGAGAATTTATGTAGGTGTTACACGGATTGTACCTTCTACATATATTCAGACAGCTAAGCAGCTCTGAACACTCTATCAGCCCCTTCAACAAGATCAAAGAATGCCCTGGCATCCTTGGGAGACAAGGGAAAATCACGTGGTAAACCTGCTATGGCCCCTGGTCACTCAGGAAGCAGTGGCAATGACAAACTGATAGACTGGCCGGGGAAGGCATGATGACTCCATTTATTAGACCACAACCTGTCATATCTACCACTAAGGTGAAGATAAAATCAAAACCACATAGCTCGATTAGATAGCAGCATGTAGAATATTGGACTACAATCCAAAAACAAACACATGGCAAGCTAATGATACTGAAGCCGTATTTCAAGGGAAGTTCTGTAATCACAAACTTCAAAACAAAACAGATTAAACTGTTGGTAGGACTCATGTAACAGCAAGAAACACCTACACATGATGGGTATAGAGCAAGAAGCCCCTAGGTGTTGTTTATTTGGTAAGGAGTATGACACCGCACCACATCTAGTCTTCCAATGCAGAGCACTGAAGGGCATAATACACATAATATTCGGGTCGGAAGAGCCTGAAGAAATCTTATATAATAAGGAATTACTAAAGGTTCTCCTACTACCTCCTAAGGGTACGTTTGCTTTACTAGAATCATAAGGAGTGAAACTGCAGAGTAAATTCAGTTTTGGTGCAGGCAATAGTGGGCTACGATCCTTGTTGTTTTCGTCTAAACACATTAATCAAATCAAATTAAATGAAGCACAAATAAGGTGATTACAAAGAAGACATCAAAATTTGGAATGACAAAGAATTAGAGGAAAAGAAAGCATTCTCCTAATCAAAAATTAAGATTATGAACAGCACCCAATGCAAGGAACAGATCAAAAGTTGTTAAACCTGTAAAGAATATTTTCTTCGAGTTCCACTGATGATAAATCTTGATGAAGAATTGAGAAGGAGTTCCTGTGAGGATGTATTCCTGCAGCACAGCATTGTACGGTAGAAAAATGTGAAGCATTGGAAATCCAGAAAAAAAAGGGATAGTTTAAGTATCTGAAGTAAGGTGCTATCAGAATACTATACTTACATGAGAAAATAATATGCAAGGAAAAAAGTGCACAAAAAATTATTAGAAGGAGGGACACACTATTGGGACATCTGTTACAGCATCCAGGGGTGTTTGAATTGGGAATGAAAAGAGCAGTAGAGGGGCATATTCTAAATTCAAATATAATAAATTTCCTTGAGACAGAAAAGCATCTGTCCACAAAACAGCACAGATTTAGAAAGAATGACTGACATGAAACTCAACTTGTTCTTTTCTCACAAGATATCCTGTGAACCATCGATGAAGGACAACAGGCAGAGTCAATATCCCTAGATTTCCAGAAAGCATTACACAGTGCCACACTACATATTGTTAATGAAGGTTTGATATATGGACTGTGAGTGGCGGCTTGAAGACTTCTTAAGAAACAGAAAACAGTACACTGTCCTGGACAGTGAATGTTTCTAAGAGAGAAGGGTATCATCAGGAGTGCCCCAGGAAAATATGTTAAGACTGTTCCTGTTCTCTACATACATAAACAATCTGACGGGCAGAGTAGTAAGCAGCAAGCTGTTTCTAGTAGATGTTATGAATGGCAGCTTGCTCTAAATGTAGAAAAATGTAAGTTAATGTGGATGAATGGAAAAAACAATCCTATAATGTTTGAATACAGTATCAGTGGTGTGCTGCGTGACACAGTCAAATTTATTAAATATATAGCGCAACAACCGAGTAACGTGAGTGGTTGGGAAAGTGAATGACTGACTTCATTTTATTGGGAGAATTGTAGAAAAATGTTCCTCATCTACAAAGGAGGCTGCATACAGAATACTTGTACAGACATTTCTTGAGTACCGCTTGAGTGTTGGGGATCCCTGACAGGTCTGATTAAAGGAAGATATCAAAGCAGTGCAGAGGTAGATATCCTGCTAGGTTAGCTACCAGCAGGATCAGTCAACATGGGGGCCTGTATTTGTGGACTGTCTGCAGCTCGTGGTCTTGCGGTAGCATTCTCGCTTCACATGCACAGGGTCCCGGGTTCGATTCCCGATGGGGTCAGGGATTTTTCCTGCCTCGAGATGGCTGGGTGTTGTTGTGTCATCTTCATTTATCATCATTCATCCCGATTACGGTCGGAGGAAGGCAATGGCAAACCAAATCCGCTAGGACCTTGCCTAGTCGGCGGTGCGGGTCTCCCGCATCGTCCCCTACATTCCTCAGATCATCACCGTCACCATCACCAACAACATAATTTGTTGACTATTGCCGCAAATGTACATTTCGTGCAATGACCACAAAGACAGTCATCTTTCCTTTGCTCCATTTGTGAGGGGAACAGGAATGGGAGTGACTAGTAGTGGTACAAGATATTCTCCACCATGCACCGTATGGTGGCTCATGGAGTATTACATAGATGTACAAGCAAAGTCTGGAATTTATAGGGGTAGACAAGGACAGAATTCTGTCATGGTTTTAAGTTCACATCAATTAGGTCTAAACAAGGCTAACAACCTCTGCAATTTTTATCTGTTCTTATATACACTGTCCAGCCTCATTAATGTGACAACCTGTCAAAAGGCTGAATAACCACCTTTTGCAGTGCGGGTTGGTGTGACGCAAGGAGGAAGACAGTCAGTAACATTCTGGAAGGTACAGGGGGGGATGTGGAGCCACGCACCAGTGCTACGGCCAACTGCGCTACATTTCTCGATAGGGGATCCGTTGTGTTCAGTCTGATCTAGGTGGTCCTGCAGATTCTTGACTGGGTTTAAATCCGGGAAGTTGGGTGGCCAGGGAAGTGCTGGTGCTCTTCAAACCATGCATGTACACCAATAGCTGTATGACAAATTGTACCTTCCTGTTGATAGATGCCGTCACACTTAGGGTAAAAAAAACTGCATTTAGGGGTTTGGTTTGGCTTGGTTTTGTTTTGCTTTAGGGCACAAAAAACAACTGGGGTCATACGCGCCCAAGTCAACACTGTAGAACACGAAGACAGAGAGGTGATAAAACACGACAATACATCAGTCCCAAATGACACATTAGAAAACAGCAACTCAGATGGCAAGCCCAAGCGGAAATGTAAATGGTTAAAAAAATGGGCAGTCAATCAGGAAGTGGTGGACAGTTAAAACTTTGGCGCAATATGTACAAAGTGGTGCGGCTGCGACACTTATCAAATGACGATGGCTAAAAAGGCAGTGCCCAATATGCAGCCTAGTTAAAATGACCTCTTCCCAGTTGGAGGGCTGAGAGGAGGTTATCCCAGCCACTGGGAGAGGCTTAATAAGCTGGAGCTTATTCCCCTGAAGCGAGGACCACTTGCGATGCCAAAAGGACACTACCTCCTGACAGATGGCAACACACAGATAAACAGAGGGAATATAGGAACTCGCGGGCTGAGGTACGAGGACTGCAGCCTTGGCAGCAGTGTCAGCAACCTCATTTCCTGGCAGACTGCCATGACCCGGAACCTGAAGAAACATCACACTGGTTCCACCAAGAGTGAGCAAGTGAGAGTTTTCCTGGATCCACTGCACTAAGGGATGGACGGTACACTTTGAAGCGCACTGAGTGAGCCTGAGCAGAGGACACAATTGAAAGGGCTGTGTTGCCTGACACAGGGCAAAGAGCTCCGCTGTAAATACTGAGCAGTGTGCCAGAAGCCAATATCAGAAGACACGGGTGCCAATGACAAAGGCACACCTGACCCCATGGTCAGTCCAAGAGCCATCTGCGTATACAAGGGTACTATCGCAAAGTTCCATGCAAAGGTCGCGAAACTGAAGGCGACAGACCGAAGCTGAAGTAGTGTTCTTAGGAAGCGAATGAAGGCCAATGTTAACATGGGCTTCATGAAGCCAAGGTGGTGAAGGGTTCATATTCACCAGGAAAGGTGCAGGTAGTGTGAAGTTAAACCGCCATATCAAGTGCCGAAAGTGGACTCCAGGACGTAACAGAGAAGAGGGATGCACCCCATACTGCCAATCAAAAGAATCATCAAAGGAGGCGGCAAGGGACGGGTGGCCACGCATAGCAGACAAACAGCATTCATACCTGCTCAGGAGAAAGTCACGGCAGTAGGACAGTGGTAGTTTAGCAGCTTCAGCATACAGACTCTCCATCGGGCTAGTGTAAAAGGCACCTGTGGCCAAACAGGTGCCACAATGGTAGATAGTGTTGAGACAGCATAAGAGGGATGGATGCAGACGCATAAATGAAGGATCCATAGTCGAGTTTCGAATGGACAAGGGCCCGGTACAAACGGATGAGGTTGGTTCGATAGCACCGCTGGGAGTACCATCGAGGACATTTAATGAACCGCATACAGTGGGCTGCCAGGTAAGACACATGGGAGGACCAAGAGTGTTTCCTATCAATCATGAGCCCCAGGATTTTCGTAGTTTCAACAAATGGAAGAGCAACAGGCCCAAGATGTAAAGATGGTGGGAGAAACCATTTGCACCGCCAGAAATGCATAGAGATGGTTTTGTCAGTGGAAAAGCGAAAGCCATTGTCGATGCTCCAGTAGTAAAGTTGATCAAGACATCACTGAAGACGCCACTCAGTGAGACAGGTCCAAGGAGAACTCCAATAGATGGCAAAATTGTCAACAAAAAGGGAGCTGGAAATGCCCGGCGGGAGACGGGACATTACAGGGTTAATGGATTGTGGCATTATCTGGACACGTTTAACAGGGCTAGGGGAAATAAAGATAATTGTGGGGTGTTATTACCGGCCACCAGGTTCCACCGTGACAGTTCTAGAATCATTCAGAGGGAGCCTACATTCTGTATCGCAGAAGTACCCGGATCATGCTTTATTAGTCGGAGGTGACTTCAACCTACCTAGTATAGAACGGGATGTCTATGGATTCATTACTGGTGGTACAGACAAGTCGTCGTGTGAATTACTTTTGAACACATTATCTGAAAACTGTCTTGAGCAGCTAACTCGACAGCCAACGCGTAATGGAAATATTTTAGATCTGGTAGCCACGAACAGACCAGACCTCATCGATGGTGTCAGTGTTGAGACTGGGATTAGTGATCATGATGTTGTCATTACGACTATGGTTACGAAAGTTAAAAAGTCGGTCAAGAAGGCTAGGAGAGTATTCTTACTAGAAAGAGCAGATAAGCAGTTGTTAGCATCCCACTCAGTAAATGAATCGACTTCATTTACTTCCGGTACGATGGACGTGGAAGAATTATTGGCAAATTTTAAACACATTGTAAATCACGCATTGGACAAGTATGTGCTGAAAAAGTGGGTTACAGACGGAAAAGACCCACCGTGGTTTAACAGCGCAATTCAATTCAGAGAATGCTCAGGAAGCAACGGCAGTTGCACTTGCGGAACAAGAAAGTTCGGGAGAATGAGGAGAGGCAAAAGTTAATAGAGATTCGTGCTGCTGTAAAAAGAGCGATGCGTGAAGCATTCAACCACTACCACCGTCATACCTTAGCAAAAGATCTAGCTGAAAACCCAAGGAAATTCTGGTCTTACGCAAAATCGGTAAGTGGGTCGAAGGCTTCCATCCAGTCACTCACTGATCAGTCTGGCCTGGCAACGGAAGACAGCAAACCGAAAGCTGAAATTTTAAATTTAGCATTTGAGAAATCTTTCATGCAGGAGGATCGTACAAACATACCACCGTTTGAGTCTCGTACAGATTCCCGTATGGAGGACATAGTGATAGACATCCTTGGGGTTGCGAAGCAGCTGAATGGGTTGAAAATAAATAAATCACCAGGTCCTGATGGGATTCCAATTCAGTTTTACAGATAGTATCCTACTGCATTGGCTCCTTACTTAGCCTGAATTTATCGCGAATCACTTGCTCAACGTAAAGTCCCGAGCGACTGGAAAAAAGCGCAGGTGACGCCTGTATATAAGAAGGGTAGAAGCACGGATCCTCAAAATTACAGACCAATATCCTTAACATTGGTTTGTTGCAGGATTCTCGAACATATTCTCAGTTAGAATATAATGAATTTCCTTGAGACAGAGAAGTTGCTGTCCATGCATCAGCACGGCTTTAGAAAGCATCGCTCCTGCGAAACGCAACTCGCCCTTTTTTCACATGATATCTTGCGAACCATGGATGAAGGGTATCAGACGGATGCCATATTCCTTGACTTCCGGAAAGCGTTTCACTCGGTACCCCACTGCAGACCCCTAACTAAGGTACGAGCATATGGGATTGGTTCCCAAATATGTGAGTTGCTCGAAGACTTCTTAAGTAATAGAACCCAGTACGTTGTCCTCGATGGTGAGTGTTCATCGGAGGAGAGAGTATCATCTGGAGTGCCCCAGGGAAGTATGTCCACTGTTGTTTTCTATCTACATAAATGATCTTTTGGATAGGGTGGATAGCAACGTGCGGCTGTTTGCTGATGATGCTGTGGTGTACGGGAAGGTGTCATCGTTGAGTGACTGTAGGAGAATACAAGATGACTTGGACAGGATTTGTGATTGGTGTAAAGAATGGCAGCTAACTTTATAAATATAGATAAATGTATATTAATGCAGATGAATAGGAAAAAGAATCCCGTAATGTTTGAATACTCTATTAGTGGTGTAGCGCTTGACACAGTCACGTCAATTAACTATTTGGGCGTAACATTGCAGAGCGATATGAAGTGGGACAAGCATGTAATGGCAGTTGTGAGGAAGGCGGATAGTCGTCTTCAGTTCATTAGTAGAATTTTGGGAAGATGTGGTTCATCTGCAAAGAAGACCGCTTATAAAACACTAATACGACCTATTCTTGAGTGCTGCTCAAGCATTTGGGATCCCTATCAGGTCAGATTGAGAGAGGACATAGAAGCAATTCAGAGGCGGGCTGCTAGATTTGTTACTGGTAGGTTTGACCATCATGCGAGTGTTACGGAAATGCTTCAGGAACTCGGGTGGGAGTCTCTAGAGGAAAGGAGGCGTTCTTTTTGTGAATCGCTATTGAGGAAATTTAGAGAACCAGCATTTGAGGCTGACTGCAGTACAATTTTACTGCCGCCAACTTACATTTTGGGGAAAGACCACAAAGGTAAGATAAGAGAGATTAGGGCTCGTACAGAGGCATATAGGCAGTCATTCTTCCCTCGTTCTGTTTGGGAGTGGAACAGGGAGAAGATGCTAGTTGTGGTATGAGGTACCCTCCAACACGCACCGTATGGTGGATTGCAGAGTATGTATTTAGATGTAGATGTAGAATAGCAAAGAGGACGACACTCAGGACACAACCCTGAGGCACACCGTTTTCCTGGATAAAGATGTCCAACAACGTAAAACCCACACACATCTTGAAAACTTGGTCTTTGCCTGAAGGAAACAGGGCAAGTGGCCATGGTAGCCCCATGTGTAAAGAGTACGGAGGATACCAGGTCTCCAGCAGGTTTCGTAGGCCTTCAAATTGAAAAATACGGCCAGAGTCTGGGAATCCCGCAGGAAACCATTCGTGACATGGGTGGACAAAGTAACAAGATGGTCAACTGCAAAATGCTGCACTCGAAATCCACAGTGTGCATTCGTCAGTAAACTGCGAGACTCGAGCCACCCTACCAGCCGGGCATGAATCATACGTTCCATCACCTTGCAAACTCATCTGGTAAGAGAGATGGGGCAGTAGTTAGAAGGACAATTTTTGTCCTTACTGGGCTTAGGTATGGGCATGAAGGTGGCTTCCTGCCAGTGTCTGGGAAATGTGCTCTCTCCCCAGGTGTGGTTGTATGTGTTAAGCAGAAAGTGCTTGCCTGCAAGAGAAAGGTGCTACAACATCTGAATGGGAATGGCATCTGCCCTTGGGGCAGAGGATCAGGATGTACTGAGAGTATGATCTAGCTCCCTCACAGTAAAGGCGGCATTGTAGCATTCATGATTCGGAGAAGAGAAGGGTATGGCACAAGCCTCCTCTGCTCATTTCCGATGGAGGAAGGCAGGGTGATAGTGGGAATAGCTCAAAAGTTCCGCAAAATGGCGGCCCAAGGTGTTGGAGATACCAACAGAGTTGGCTCACATGACAGAGGAAGGGGTGGAACTGTTAAAACAGCTAGTGAACGAAATCCAGCTAGCTCTTGTGCTATCCTGAAGAACACAATGACACTTTGCACACACCTGTTTATAATGAATGCAGTTTGCCATTGTATGATGATGGTTAAAAATGTGAAGAACACGTCTCTGTGTGCGAATTGCATCAAAACATGCCTCAGTCCACCAAGGAACTGGGAAACAACGTGGTAAAGAGGAAGTGTGAGGAATGGAACGTGCTGCAGCCATAAGGATGATGTTCGTGAAATATTCCATCTGGTTATCACAACTGGGGAAATCTTGGTCTTCAGAGGTCGCCACTCAGCCTTAGTAAGCTGCCATTTGGGTGTACACACGGATGGGGTAGGAGTCAGCAATCGGATAGCACACGGGAAATGGCCGCTCGAGTAGGTGTCCAAAAGAACGGACCACTCGAGATGAAGCAGTGCAAAAGGATAGGTCCAAATGGGAATAGGTGAGCGAGGAGTCGGAAAGGAAAGTGGGTGCTCCAGTGTTAAGGCAGACAAGGTTAAGTTGTTTAAGAAGGTCAGCCAAGAAGGCATCTCTCCGACAGGTCCTGGGAGAACCTCAAATGGAATGATGTGCATTAAAGTCACCGAGTAGCAAAAATGGGGCGGTAGCTGCCCATTAAGCTGAAGGAAGTCTGCCCTGGTGATATCAAATGATTGAGGGACACAAATGGTACGAATGGAAAAAGTCAGGTGGGGAAGGAAAAAGTGAATTGCAACAGCTTGAAGATGGGTAGTCAGGGAGACGGTTTGACTGTGAAAGTCATCCTATAAGAGCAGCACGACACCCCCACGAGACGGAATGTCGACCTCAGGAGGGGAAGGTCAAAACAAATTGTTAAGAAATGTGAAAGCTCAAAGCAGTCGTGAGGGAGCAATTTCGTTTCCTGAAGGCAGAGTACAAGGGGAAGTTTCGATGCTAAAAGCAGCCGTATATCCTCTTTGTGGGACCGAAGGCCACGAACATTCCACTGTAGGAGTCTCACGATGATGAGGAGGAGATGTATGTGGTGTCACCTCGGTGGCTGCCGAGTGACAGCCTACGAAGAGTCGCTACTACAGAGGACAGAAGCAGGAGGATCCTGCACCATGGGGCCCACAGAAACATCAGCTTGCTTGTGCGGTCGATCTGTGGAGTCCAACACCGAAAACAGTCGGTGGTGCGCACCAGCGACACAGAGGCCGGCCGAACTAAGGTATCACGTGGCGACAATGTCAAAGGGGATCTTCGAGTTGGTGAAGGTGAAGACTGCTTGCCTTTGGTGGACTTCTTTGAGCCTTTCCAATCAGAGGAAGACTCGGGTGTCGTTTGGCTGGAGGGACAGAAAAAGTCTTCACAGCAGTACTCCTCCTGTCCTTTCCTGTCTACGGCTTGTGTAGCTGGTGGCTTCACCCCTCGAGGCACGAGTTTGACAGCTTGCTGCACAGCTGGATGGGGGGATGGTGATGCTATCTTGACACTGGACGATCTCATAACCTCTGAGCTGAATTGGAAGTAACATGTCTGCGTGGCCGTGTCCTTCGTCGAGTGAGGGGTAACAAGAACAGAACTATAGGTGGCAGGTGGGAGAACGCAAGGTTTGCAACTAGCAAGTAACTTGCGAGCGACTGGGTAAGGCACTTTTTCCTTTCCCCGGATCTCTCGGACAGCCCACTCACTAAGATACACGAGTGAATCTCGAGAGGAGGCGGCACGGCCATCATTGCAGTTGATACAGTGGGGAGGAGGAGGCAGAATCACCCTTGTGCGCATCCCTACCACAGGTTACACATTTGGCTGGGCGTCGACAAAACGTTCTAGTGCGATTGAAACCGTGACACTGGTAGCAGCACATCGGGTGCGGAATGTACGGCCGGAGTGTGATAATTTTGTCGCGTGCTTTAATCTTGGACGGAAGCCCCACTCTATCAAAGGTGAGGAAAAGAGTGCGGGTGGGCACTAAGGAGAAATCTACCATTTTCATTATGTGATGGACGGCAATGGCACCCTGATCAGAGAGGTAAGATTGGATTTCCGCCTCGGTTAGACCGTCAAGCAGCCTGGTGTAAATTACACCACAGGAAGAATTCAAAGTTCTGTGGGCCTCGACACGAACAGGGTAGCCGTGGAGAAACGAGGCAAGCAAGCAGTTGTTGTGCTTGAGAATCAGATGTAGTCTCCAAAAGCAAAGTACCATTGCATAAATGAGAGCAGGATTTCACAGGGCTGCAATTGCATCAACACCTTATTGAATAATAAACAGATTTACCGTAGCAAAGGACTGACCGTTTTCAGTAAGTGAAACCACAAGGAACCGCGGTGCAGCGAGAAGGGCCTTTGAATCGTTAGCCTAATTACGTTTACGTTTCGTAGCCATTGATTGGGAAGATGATTGACTCATTGTGAGAAAATCCACCACGACTGCCAGTGTCTCTGATGGCGCACTCCTTCCAACTGTGGGCCCCCTTTGTGATGGGGCGCACCCCCCTTAGGTGACTGTTCACACCTCCGAAACACCTGACCGAGGGACCAATCGGCAATTAGGGAAGGCTGCAAGCTCAGGCAATCACCCCTCCCTGGGCCTGGCCTGTACCAGGGGTACACGCGAATTCTACCTGTCAACCTGGGGCTGGGAATTTTGCGTTATCCAGTCAACTGTTACGTGTCAGAAGCATGGGCCAACCTTCAGGAGCCTACAGGGAGGAAGACGAAAAATAGGTATCTCAAACACAAAAGCAGAGGAACGAGAGAAGGGAAACAAAGAAAGGGCAACAGAGTGAAAAAACAAGGGTGAGACTGTTCTTATGTCAGTGACAGACAATGCAGAATGTTCCCAATAACATTGTAGACAAGTGAGGGAGAAAAACAGCGAGTGGATAGACATGCAGCACAGAAGGGAAAAAATGCTGCACAGGCTGGGGGCCCGTGGCAGCCAAGCACAAACCTGCCAAAGAGTGGCAAGCCCCCTGTGGGGACAACTGCAGGAAATTGGGAGTTTGCGGGAGGGGACAAGATAAATATAACAGTAAAAGAAAAAACACACAAAATGATGAACAAAAAAAATAACAACAAAAAAACATATCTATAGGAATCGGACAATTCCCTTGACCTATATAGCTCAACCGCAGCTGATAATACCAAAACCCCAACGCCCACAGCAAAAACTATGGAAATTGGAATCAGACATTTCCCTTGACCACAGCCAACGATACCAAAACACCAATACCTACATATAAAACTACAAAAATTGGAATCGGTCATTTTCCTTGATTTTTATAGGTCAACCACAACTATTGATACGAAAAAACCAACACCTACAACTACGGAAAACAAAACCAAAAACACAATATCTCAAAAATTCAAATCCCTATGTAGATTAAAACACATTCAATACACAATAAATACACAGAACATTACAACTTGAGGGGGGGGGGGGGGGGAATTACTTACCACCAACAAACACAACAAGACGATACCTACAAATACAACCCTCTCATAAACTCCGCACCACAACGACGTCACACACAACATCCTTACATCATAGGTCAAAGCAGATGGGTGGAATCTGACACTTTCGTTGACCCATCCTCTGCTGTTCCGTACCTACATAAATGATTTTGGAGACATTCTGAGCAACCTTCTTAGGTCGTTTACCAGAAGATCAAAAATTGCAAAATGATTTGGAAATCATATCTGTATGGTGCAAAACTTGGCAACTAGCCATACACAACAAAATATGTGAGGTCATCCACGTGAGTGCTAAAAGGAACTCATTAAACTTCGCTTACACAATAAATCAATCAAATCTAAAGGCCGTAAATTAAACTTTATATATAGGAATTACAATTAGGGACAACTTAAATTGGAAACAAAACATGGAAAATGTTGTGGCGAAAGTGAATCGAAGACTGTGCGATTTATTGGCACAACACACAGAAAATGCAACAGATCTACTAAAGAGGCTGCCTACACTATGCCTGCCTATCATCTTTTGGAGTACTACTGTGGTGTATGGGATCCTTACCTGATAGCATTAACAGAGTACACTGAGATGGTTCAAAGGTAGCAGCATGTTTTGTAATATCGAGAAATAGGGGTGGTCATGATACAGGATTTGGCCATGTTCACCATTAAAACAAAGCATTTCTCATTGCAGCAGGGTCTTCTCACGAAGTTTCAATCACCAACTTTCTCCTCTCAATGCAGAAATATTTTGTTGACGCTGACCTACACAGGGAGAAATGATCATCATAACAAAATGAGAGAAATCTGAGCGCACACAGAAAGCTATAGCCGTTCTTTTTTTCTGCGCACATCATTGCTCGAGAATGGAGTAATAGAAAATTGTTGTTAAGGTGGTTCGATGAACTGTCCACCAGGCACTTAAATGTAATATGCAAAATATCCATGTAAATGTAGATGAACTTCAAACACACACACACACACACACACACACACACAGAGAGAGAGAGAGAGAGAGAGAGAGAGAGAGAGAGAGAGAGAGAGAGAGAGAGAGAGACCGCGCGTGCGCCTGTGTATAACATAAACATAAATCGCAGAGAACATTTATTACAATGTGTACTGACTTGTTTCATGCCACAACACAAATTGCAGTTCTGATCAATGTAACATGCAAAATTAACTACATAGCCTCACAGCCTTTAATTTCCTGCCGAATGTTTTTGGAAGTGAGAAAGCTAAAAATAAAGTGCAACCTGGAAATTCCATTTAGGATATATGACACGTAGATGAGAAAATCACGGTATAAAGAGCTCTGTAATTGTAAGAATAATACAAGATAAGCTTTATCATTATCAAGATGTGGTTATATTACGTACACATATTTCCAAGCTGTGCATTTTCTATAATTTCACTTACACAGTCACAATCATACTAAATAACATACCTGATACTGCCATTAGGTACACACGGCCAAAGTTGCAGAGACCACCAATCAGAAACACCCCTAGCAACATTAATGACATCCTCTTGAGATTCTCTGTTGATTGCTGTGGGTCTGAATCTTTGCTGTATATTACATCAATAACTTTCCCCAAGCAGAAAGGTACTGCCATTGTTATTGTGCTTGAGATGGCAAGAAGACATATGGCACCTGGTGACATAAGTCTTATCTTCAACACCATATGCAACTATATATAATATGAAGAGTTTTTCGTGTTTTTACAGGGCATACTGCTATAAAAGAATGTAGAAGGGTAACTAAATTTTGTGTCAAATTGTATGTGCATAATTAAAGTAACAGAAAACACAGAACTTAAATAAGTAAGAGTTGGTATACACCTAATTACATATTGTTGTAATGTGCTGGGAAAAGATAAGAATCTGTACTTGAGTTTCCAGTTCTCAAACAAATCTGCGCTTACCGGCTAATGTCCACCGTTCAGGTTTTGCCAGAGACAACAATCTTTTCAATTCAGATGCTTTTGGCATTACAAAGGAACTTGTCTGTTCCTGTTTGGTTCTTGATACTAGTTTGCTTTTTCTTGACTGCAATACTGATTTATATCGAACAGAATTCGAGAAAATGTTTCGAAATTTTGCGGTTAATTTTGATGACTGCGAAATTCTGGGCGAAATTACTACGAAACGAACAGGCTGTTGCATGCCTGTGGAGTAACTACACAGAAAATGTGCGTTGCATGACAATTTCGATCTTACAGCCTGCATAATGAATGCATAATTTCTGTCTAAATGCCTACACCGGCCGACAACTTCTGATAATTTTCCTTGAAAATACATGTTGACTAATAAATACCCCTATTAGACTGAAATCTTACGGCACATCTACTTTGTTGTTCATCACATACAACAATTTCTATTTTACCACAACAGTCCACAACGCATCTTTCTCTTGATGTTACATATCACACCGCATGCTTGAAAAGTGCTTCATCATTTCCTAAAACGTTTGTTGTGCCCAACACTATCCCGTTTTCAACATGCTCCCGATGACTTTTATCACATAAACACTAGCTATTCACTTGTTACTTGGTTCGTGTGTTTCCGCTGGGTTGGCACCCCGACATACGAAAGTATATTGTTCTGAAACAGAAGACAGAAGTGGGCAGAAGATATCAGTGTGGTGCACTAGTGGTATTGTTGGGTATTGGGAACACGTCTGTTGCCGTCATGCATTGAAGATACTTACGTTAGTTAATAAATGTATTAATAACAAATAGATTTTCAACTAAAATGACGGACAAAAATGTTACTGATGACACGCAAGCAAGTCAGTATGACGAATATGATGATCGTCCAAGTACAAAACCAGAGCGATTTTCCAGCAGGTAGGCCTTATACATAACATTTGAGTCTAAATATACAAATGGTAATTAAAACACCTATTATATCATAAACCAAGAAATTATGTTCTGGATGTTCCCAGTGAAATATAAATGATTCTTATTGGGTAATTATGAAGTTCATCATTTGGAGATAATGGTACGGGATTGTGCAATACAATAAAGCCGCAACATCTTTCTCTCTCTCTCTCTCTCTCTCTCTCTCTCTCTCTCTCTCTTTGTAGTAACTGAAGATATTGGGTTTCGCATCAGGTTTTATAAAGATAATGTGGTAGAACTGCCTTTGTGTTCCTGTTGTGATCAGTACTTTGGAAATATGTTGGAGAAACATTTATATTACAATACTACTTTAGCCTAATAAAGTTTTCCTAGAAAAGAATGAAATGCACAACTGTAAAGCTGCTTCACACTGCCCATGGTAACAAAATATCTAACAGAAAGCAGAAGTGTTTTTGTAATGCAAAATAACAACGTCATTGATACTAGGAATTCGTGAAGTAATTGTGGAATAGAAACAAATAGTCAGTTACAAATCTGTAGATAACCAACAAGTAGCTGTCATTTTGCTGAACTGTGTGAAACCGGAGGGGTGGTATTGGTAGGTCCAATGTTTCTGTTGGTTTATGCACATAGTGTGAAAATTTGTTTTTTGTCGTGCATTAGAATCATGAGCATCATCTGTTATGTGGAACAAGCTTAAAAATTCAATTGGATATTTCTTAATTGCCATAAAGTCAGTCTTGCATGGAATTCCCTTTTTTAAAGTTAGTGGGTTATAAACTACCCCTGACATTGAATATGGAATACACAGAAGTAGATATGTGCCTTATTGGAGCTGCCATTTTTTGTGCTTAAGAAGTGATATGTGCCTTATTGGAGCTGCCATTTTTTGTGCTTAAGAAGTGATAAATGACAGAAAAAAATCCTAGGATGAAGATGTGATCATTCCCAGACTGTTTAAATGTGTTGTGCTAAAAAAAGGAAGAAAAAAGAGAGAGAGAGACAGAGAGAGATAAGTTTGGAATCTAAATTTATTCATTTTCAGCTTAATTCTATTACTTATAAGGAGAAGACTTGTAACAGTTTTCCTCACATAATTAAAATATGATTGTTGTTGTGCTAGTTCACAGTTTTGAAAATCTTAGCCATTGATGAATTTAATGCTTATTTAAGGCTGTTGCTGTTGTATCCTACCCAAGGATAGAGCTAACTAAAATTTTTATGATTGTTTTGAGTGGTGTGGCAGCTCATAC
Organism: Schistocerca cancellata; assembly: GCF_023864275.1. Classification (NCBI taxonomy): domain Eukaryota; kingdom Metazoa; phylum Arthropoda; class Insecta; order Orthoptera; family Acrididae; genus Schistocerca; species Schistocerca cancellata. Next base: position 207,629,380 of record NC_064635.1, read on the forward strand.
ATTAATTTTTCATGTTTGTTAACTTTGGTAACAGTTTTATCCAATTCAGTAACACACTACGGCCTTGGGCATGTTATCTTACGCAAGTTGGGATTACAGCCTCCATGCATGTATCCCTTGTCCTTTCTCCTTGGTAAAATTCACTGAAATGCCATGCCTTCCATGTTGTGTGTATGATATGTTTGATAAACAAGACAATCTAGATCGTGTTCAACAGTTATTACTGATTTTGGCCAAATTAGGCCACATTCTGATTTAAGATAAAAACACAGAACTACTGCAGCCTGGCAGAGAGTCCATAAACCTACCTTCAGACTACTCTCAAATAGTGTGCGGGAAAAATGGATCTTCAGTCTTTTTGTATGAGCTCTAATTTCCCTTATCTTATTACAATGATCATCTCTCCACATGTAGGTTGGCAACAACAAAATATTTCCGCATTCAGAGGAAAATATTGGTTTTGAAATTTTGTAAAGAGATCTTGTCACAACAAATAAATCGCCTTTGTTTTAATGATTGCCACTCAACTCACATATCATATCCAGGGCGCTCTTTCCCCACTATTTTGCAATTTTAAAAAATAAGCTGCCCTTCTTTGAACATCTTAAATGTTCCCCGTCAGACCAGTCTGCTAAGGATCAGATATCATGCAGCAATACTCCAGAAGAGAATGGACAACTGTAATGTAGGCAGTCCATTTTGTAGACCTGTTGCATCTTCTAAGTATACTGCCAATAAAACCCAGTTTTTGGTTTGCCTACTACACAACATTATCTGTGTGATCGTTCCAGTTTAATTTGTCAGTAATTGCAATTGCTAGATGTTTAGTTGACAGCATTTAGATTTGTAGGATTTATTGTGTAACCAAAATTTAATCGATTCTTTATAGTATTCATCTGGATTTTCATTATGGAAATACGGAAGCGTCCGATCCCGCCCGTCTGCTTTGATCCAGACGTCACAAATATGACGGAAATGACGACAAACCACGATTCCAATATGGCGCATATAAAGTCGGTACGTACACATTATGAGGACAAAAATACATCGAAAAACAAACACACACTTTCCACAAAAAGCCTAATGACACTAACGGGATAAGCGCGGGAAATTGGGTGTTTTGGGTGTGGGAAAACTAAATATAAACAAATTTAGACACCCCCCCCCCCATACAAAACCACACAAAATGACAAAAATAACCAACATCACAAAACTCCCCAAATACCACTAAACACAATATCATCTGGAATCGGACACTTACCTTGACCTATATAGCTCAACAGCAGCTCCCGATCCCATAAATTAGGATCAAACACTTCCCTTGGCCTATATAACTCAAAAACATCTCCCGATACCAATATCAACATACACAGACACACATTGAGATTGAACACTTCCCTTGACCTGCACACTGTTCATTTTATCCGTCATATCCATTCCTGAACAAAAACAACAACCGATTGATTTTACTAAAATTATCACACGATGTACAGCGAACAACACTAAATTAACCTTCACACAAAATCGTTAACTCACTGAAACGAATTCCACTAGAAACACAGCCAACACTCGAACAATTCTGGATAATGAGCAAAAGCAAACTGAGCACAATCAACCACAATACGACGACATCTACAAAAACGCCACACTCACAAACCATACTCCGCGCCGTCATGATGTCGCACAAGACAACACCCTTACGTCACGGGTCAAAGCCGACGCGTGGGATCGTACGCTTCTGTCGACCCTTAATTATTTACAGTCAATTACTACTTTTTGTACCATACAGGTATCTTGTCTACATCATTATGTCATTATGAAATTGGTTTGATCCGATGAATTTACTATGGTGTAAATTGCTTAGTTGATATGGGGTAAGGGACCAAGCAATGAGGTCATCGGTCCCTAGATTGAAAGGACAGCATCATCTGCAAACAGTCTAAGATGGCTGCTCTTATTGTCACTTAAATTATTTATATGGCTTAGGAACAGCAGAAGACCTACAACATTACCTTGGGTGACTCCAGATACAACTTCTATTTTGCTCAATGACTCGGGTACCATGAGCTGCGACGTTCCTGACAGGAAATCGTGAATCCCGTCGCACACCTGAGATGATACTCCGTAGGTGCTTTGATTAAAAATCTTTCATGAGAAAAAGGTGTCAACAGCTCTCTGAAAACCTAGAAATATGGACTAAATTTGAAATCTCCTGTTAATAGCACTCATTGCCTGGTGTGAATAGAGAACTAGTTATGTTTCATAACAATGATATTTTCTGATTCCATGCTGTGTATCAGTAGATCATTTTCTTCGAGGCAATTCACAATATTTGTACACAGGATATGTTTCAAAATGCTACTGCAAATCGACATCAGCAATATGGATATGTAAATCAGTGGATTACTCTTGCTTCCTCTTTGATGTAGGTCAGTAGATTACTCCTGCTACCTCTTTGTATAGGTGTGACGTGTGCAACTTTAGTCTTTAAGTAGAAATCTTCCTTCGAGCAAGTGGTTGTATATGATTGCTAAGTATAGAGCTATTATATCAGTGTAATGTGAAAGGAACTGAATTGGTATACAATCTTGCCCTCATCAAGTGATTTATGCTGCTTTGCCACACCAATGAGATCTACTTCTGAGTTACATTGGCAACTATTCACGATTCAAATTCAGGAATATTCACTTGGCCATCTTCAGTGGCCATGCGAATAATGGGAAAGTCCCTTTTGCTGAAATGTGAAACATAAGGTCTCCTGTTGTTGTTGTGGTCTTCCGTCCTGAGACTGGTTTGATGCAGCTCTCCATGCTACTCTATCCTGTGCAAGCTTCTCCATCTCCTAGTACTTACTGCAACCTACATCCTTCTGAATCTGCTTAGTGTATTCATCTCTTGGTCTCCCTCTACGTATTTGACTATGGTCTCCTATGTATCTTTCATTTTTTTTACACGTCAAGTTCTGTAGGACCAAATTGAGGAGCAAATCTCAGAGGCCATGGAACATGCCAGTACATGAAATTACAACATAAAAGTAATAACAGATAAAAATAAATGTTTATGAAACTGAAAAGTAAGTCCACAAGTTTAAGTAAACACAATCAACACTGCAACAAGAATCAGCTTACTTTTTCAAGGAACTCTGTGACAGAATAGAAGGCGTGACCCATGAGGAAACTCTTCAGTTTCGATTTAAAAGCGCATGGATTACTGCTAAGATTTTTGAATTCAAGTGATAGCTTATTGAAAATGGATGCAGCAGTATACTGCACACCTTTCTGCACAAGAGTTATGGAAGTCTGATCCAAATGCAGGTTTGATTTCAGGTTTGATTAACTGAGTTAAAGCTTCTTACTCCTGGGAATAAGCTAATATTGTTAAACAAGAAATGACAGTAAGGAATATACTGTATATATTGAGAGGCCAGTGTCAAAATACCCAGACTCGTGAACAGGGGCGACAAGAGGTTCATGGACTTGCACCACTTTTTGCCCAAACTGCCCGTTTCTGAGCCAAAAATATCCTTTTAGAATGGGAAGAGTTTTGTGCAAAAATGGTGCATTAAACAGGATCTGAGAGTTAGTTCTAAGGAGACTATCGTGCTAAAGCTCTTCGATGAAAATCTACCTGTGAAGGGGATAGTGAAATATCTAGGGGTAACCTTGGATGAGAAGCTAACTAGGACGTCTCACATTAAGGGCATCTGCTCCAAGGCACAAAGTACTCTAGTGAGTACTAAGAGGGCTTGTGGCAAAAACTGTGGCCTAAGCCCAAGGGGTATGCACTGGATATACACCACAGTGGTTAGACCTAGGATTTCCTATGGGGCCGTAGTGTGGTGGAAGAAGGTAGAACAACAGGTTGCTGCTAAGGAGCTTGCTAAGGTGCAGAGATTGGCCTGCTTGGCCATAATAGGTTGAATTAGCAGCACACCAACCACTGGAATGGAAGCCATGCTGGATATGTCTCCACTTCAACTTTGGGTCAAGATCGAGGCAGCAGCTGGGGCACACAGACTTAAAACTGGCAAAAACTGGGTCTCATTCGGATATCCAGAATCGCACACTAACATAGTGAGTGAGGTAAATATAGGAATGGCTGGGGAAATGTCTGCCAACTGTATAACAGCTCCCAACTGCTTCGACTTACAACATAATAATTGCAAGTAGGGAGCAGTGGGAAAAAAACAGTTCGACACCATACGGGGGACATAATTTGGTTCACCGATATTTGGTTCACCGATGGGTCGAAAACAGACCAAGGCATTGGGGCAGGGGTGTACGGGGTTCAGCCAAGACTGGAGAGCATCATCTCTCTAGGAAAACTGGCCTCTGTATTCCAAACTGAAATTACTGCAATCAGGGCATGTGTGGAGGAGAATATATGTAGGTGCTACAATGACTGTAGCATCTACATCTATTCAGACAGCCAGACAGCCCTGAAATCATTGGCAGCTCCTGAAACAAGATATAAGATTGTTGCAGATTGCCACAAGGCTCTGGTGGAGCTAGCGGGAAGGTATAGGGTAAACCTAGTGTGGGTCCCTGGCCACTGAGGGATCTGTGGCAATGAACAAGGTGATAGATTGGCTAGGTTGGGGCAACAACTCCATTTATTGGACCAGAACCTGTCCTGACAATCACCAAGACTATGATCAAATTAGAACTACAGAACTGGCTTAGGAAACAGCGTGTAGGGTATTGGACCGAGGTCGATAAACAAAAACATGGTAAGGTAATGATGCCCAAGCCATGTTTTAAAAGCAGCTCTGTAATCCTGGGATTGAACAGGAAAGAGATCAAACTCATAACTGGACTGATGACCGGCCGTGGGAACTTCAAAAAACACCTACACACAATGGGATAACAGAAGAGGACCCTAAATGTAGGATCTTTGATGAGGGTGAAGAAAACGCATCACACCTAATCTTCAAATGCATGGCATTGGAGAGTAAACGACACAGAATCTTCAGGACAACTAGACCTGAAGAAATTGTGTCTAACAAAAAACTGGTAGAGGGACTCCTTGCACTATTTAAGGATACTGGTTGGCTTTCCTAGCTATACAGGGAGCGATACCGCACAGTAAACCTAGTTTTGATGCGGGCAGTGGCGGATCAGACCTAAGCTTTTTTAGCTTCCCTATTAAAGTCAATCAGTGGGAAGAGTTACCCCAGAATATAATACCATACCACATAAGCGAATGAAAATAAGCGAAGTAGACTAATTTTTGTGTGGAACTATCACTCACTTCAGATACCGTTCAGATAGTAAAAATGGCAGCATTAAGTCTTTAAACAAGATCTTGAACATGTGCTTTCCATGGCAATTTACGATCTATTTGAACACCTAGAAATTTGAACTGTTCAGTTTTACTAATCATATGCCCATTCACTGAAGTTAAAAGGTCAGGTTTCGTTGACTTATGTGTTAGAAACTGTAAAAACTGAGTCTTATGTTGCACATGAAATCCTTTGCTACAAACCTAGTGTCATCAGCAAAGAGAAATATTTTAGAGTTACCTGTAATACTAGAGGGCATATCATGTATATAAATAAGGAACAGGAGTGACCCCAACACTGATCCCTGGGGCACCACTCCACTTGACCGTACTCCACTCAGACTCCACATCACATCCATTCTCAACACTGTGAATGTTGCTAAAGTAAGAGGTGAACCAATTGTGAGATACTCCCTGTATTCCGAAATGGTCCAACTTCTGGAGCAATATTTTGTGATCAACACAAACAAACACCTTAGTTAAATGGAAAAAAAAATATGCCTTGCATTCGAAACCTTTTGTTTAACCCATCCAGTACCTCACAGAGAGATCAGTAAACTGCAAACTGATTTTATGTCGTCAACCTTGCGTTGCTGACCAGACACTTCCTTCACAACTGACCACATGGTTTTAATTTCATCCTGTGAATTAGCTATTCTGTTTGCATGTCACATACTCTTTTGCCTTCCTAATAACATTTTAAGCATCTTTCAGTACTGTTTGTAAAGGACTGCTGCAGCTTGATTGTGACTACTTCTAACACGTTTATATAATTCCTGTTTTGTTCTACATGATATCCTTATCCCACTAGTCAGCCACCCAGGCTGCCTATTTCTGCTAGTAGCCCATTTAGAACATTGTAATTGCCACTCTTGTTCCTTCACAAGGTTTAAAAAAAACACTCTATTGCTGTTGGCTTAACTTTCGTACATTGTTTGTAATTACATGTGACGTTTGTTTGAGTACAAAAGCCTTTTAGTACTAAAATTTGTGCATCATGGTCTGAAAGGCCATTCACGCTTTTACTGACAGAATGCACATCTAGTTGTGGAAATGGAAATGCCGTGTGACTAGGGCCTCCTGACGGGTAGACTATTCGCCTAGTGCAAGTCTTTAGAGTTAATGCCATTTCGGCAACTTGCTTGTCGATGGGGATGATACGACGATGATAAGGACAACATGACACCCAGTCCCGGAGTGGAGAAAATCTCCCACCCAGCCGGGAATCGAACCCGAGCCGTTAGGTTGGACATTCTGTCGTGCTGACTGCTCAGCTACCAGGAGTGGACATCTAGTAATGAAGAATGAGTAAACTATTGTCTATGGCTGTGCAACTGTTTCCCTGCACCCTAGTTGGGAAAAACACAGCCTGCATCAGATCATATGTATTAGGAGATCTATCAACATCCTTTTTCTTACACCATCATGCACAAAATTTATATTGAAGTCACCCCATATAACTAATTTCTGGTAATTCCTACAAAGTGAATCAAGAGCCCTCTCTAGCTTGAGCAGAAATGCTTTGAAATCAGAGTTAGGGGACCTATAAACAACGACAATTAGAAGTTTAGTTTCACTAAATTCAACTGTCCTGGCACAGCATTCTAATATCTATTCAGTGCAGTGCCGTGATACGTCTATGGACTCAAGTGGAATACCGTTTTTTACGTACATAGCCACTCCCCCACCCCGCACGAACTCCTTGAAAAACAGCCAGCTAATCTGTATCCTGGTAAAGGAAGCCTCTGAACTGCACAAATTATTTAAGTGTGCTCCGACATACCAATAATTTCAGACTCAACATCTGTAAGCAGTTCACTAACTTTATCTCTAATACCTCTTGTATTTTGATAAAATATGCTAATTCCTTCTCTACTTGGAAACAAGACATACTCTGAAGGTGAGCCCGTAGAGAGGCATCCTTTAAGCACGTATACCTATCAGCTGACTTCAATCTAAAAAAGGTGCACCTCTAACACCATCTACTACAGGAATTTTTCCATGAGTGATCCCACTGCCACCAGGAAAGTGTGTTGGGACCCTTGATGTTCATGTTGTACATTAATGACCTTGTGGACAATACGTATAGTAACCTCAGATTTTTTGCTGGTGATGCAGTTACCTATAATGAAGTACTGTTTTAAAGAAGCTGCATAGATATTCAGTCTGGTCTTAATAAGATTTCAAAGTGGTCCAAAGATTGGAAACTTGCTTTAAATTTTCAGAAATGTAAAACTATGCACTCAAAAAACGAAGAAACGTTATAGCCTATGACCATAATATCAATTAGTCACTGTGGGCATCAACCAGTTCATACAAATATGTGTGTGTAACACTTTGTAGGGACACGAAATGGAATGACCACGTATAATCAGTCATGGGTAAAGCAGGTGGTCGACTTCGGTTTATTGGTAGGATATTGGGGAAGTGCGATCAATCTACATAGTAGATTGCATACAAATCACTTGTGTGTCTGGTTCTAGGATATTGCTAAAGTGTGTGGAACCCATACCAGATAGAACTAACTGGTGATATTGAATATACAGGGTGGTTCGTTGATACTGACTGGGCCAAATATCTTACGAAATAAGCATCGAACGAAAAAACTACAAAGAACAAAACTCGTTTACCTTGAAGGGGGAAACCAGATGGCTCTATGGTTGGCCCGCTAGATGGCGCTGCCGTAGGTCAAACGGATATCAACTGCGTTTTTTAAAATGGGAACGCCCCCATTTTTTATTACATATTCGTGTAGTGTGTAAAGAAATATGAATGTTTTAGTTGGACCACTTTTTTCGCTTTGTGGTAGATGGTGCTGTAATAGTCACAAACGTATAAGTACGCGGTATCACGTAACATTCCGTCAGTGCGGACGGTATTTGTTGGTGATACATTACCTGTGTTAAAATGCACTATTTACCAATTGCAGAAAAGGTCGATATCGCGTTGATGTATGGCTATTGTGATCAAAATGCCCAACGGGTGTGTGCTACATATGCTGCTCGGTATCCTGGACGACATCATCTAAGTGTCCGGACCGTTCGCTGGATAGTTACGTTATTTAAGGAAACGGGAAGTTTCCAGAATGAAATTTTCACTCTGCAGTGCACACTTCACTTCAGAGTGAAATTCCCATTCTGGAAACATCCCCTAGGCTGTGACTAAGCCCTGTCTCCGCAATATACTTTCTTTCAGGAGTGCTAGTTCTGCAAGGTTCGCAGGAGAGCTTCTGTAAAGTTGGGAAGGTAGGAGACGATGTACTGGCGGAAGTGAAGCTGTGAGGAAGAGGCGTGAGTCGTTCTTTGGTAGCTCAGTTGGTAGAGCACGTACCTGCGAAAGGCAAAGGTCCCGAGTTCGAGTCTCAGTCCGGCACACAGTTTTAATTTGCCAGGAAGTGTTCAGCCACATATGAAATGCCAACCACGACCTGCAACAAATGATGATGCCCAAGTAGGTATTTTGGCTGCTGTCGCAGCTAATCCGCACACCAGTAGCAGACAAATTGTGCGAGATTTGGGAATCTCAAAAATGTAGGTGTTGAGAGTGCTATGTCAACATCAACTGCTCCCGTACCATATTTCTGTGCACCAGGAATTGCATGGTGATGATTTTAAATGTCATGTACAGTTCTGCCCAAGAGAAATTATGGTACGATGACAGATTTTTTTGCATGCGTTTTATTTAGCGACAAAGCGTCATTCACCAACGGCAGTAACGTAAACCGGCATAATATGCACTATTGGGCAACGGAAAAGCCACGATGGCTGCGACAAGTGGAACATCAGCGACCTTGGCAGGTTAATGTATGGTGCGGCGTTATGGGAGGAAGGATAATTGGCCCCCATTTTATCGATGGCAATCTAAATGGTGCAATGTATGTTGATTTCCTGCGTAATGTTTTACCAATGTTACTACAAGATGTTTCACTGCATGACAGAATGGCGATGTACTTCCAACATGATGGATGTCCGGCACATAGCTCGCGTGCGGTTGAAGCGGTATTGAATAGCATATTTCATGACATGTGGATTGGTCGCCGAAGCATGATACCATATCCCGCACGTTCACTGGATCTGACATCCCCAGATTTCTTTCTGTGGGGAAAGTGGAAGGATATTTGCTTTCGTGGTCCACCGACAACACGTGACAACATGCGTCAATGCATGTGCGAACATTACAGAAGGCGAACTACTCGCTGTTGTGAGGAATGCCATTACACGTATTGCCAAATGCATTGATGTTGACATACATTATTTTGAGCATTTATTGCATTAATGTGGTATTTACAAGTAATCACGCTGTAACAGTATGCATTCGCAGAAATGATAAGTTCACAAAGGTACATGTATCACATTGGAACAACCGGAATAAAATGTTCAAACGTACGTGTGTTGTGTATTTTAATTTAAAAAACCTACCTGTTACCAACTGTTCCTCTAAAATTGTGAGCCATATCTTTGTGACTATTACAGTGCCATCTATCACAAAGCGAAAAAAGTGGTCCAACTAAAACATTCATATTTCTTTACATACTACATGAACATGTAATAAAAAATGGGAGTTCTTATTTTTAAAAAACGCAGTTTATATGCGTTTGACCTATGGCAGCACCATCTAGCTGGCCAACCATAGCGCCATCTGGTTTTCCCCTTCAAGCTAGACAAGTTTCGTTCTTTGTAGTTTTTTCGTTTGATGCTCATTTCGTGAGATATTTGGCCCAGTCACGATCAATGGACCACCCTGTATACAGAGGTGTGCATAAATGGTCACAGGTTTGTTTAATTGTGGGAAAGTGTCACAGAGATATTAAAGGAACTGAACTGAAAGACTCTTGAAGATAGGTGTAAACTATCCTGAGAATATCTGTTAACAAAGTTTCAAGAACCAGCTTTAAATGATGATTCTAGGAATATACTACAGCCCCCTATGGGGTATTACTTGTATGGGGGTCGTGAAGGTAAGATTAGAATAATTACTGCACACACAGAGGCAGTCAATCAATCATTCTTCCCGTACTCCATATGTGAATGGAATGAATGAACAGGAAGAAATCCTAATAACTGGTGTAATGTGACACACCCTCTGCCATGCACTTCAGTGGTTTGCAGAGTATAGATGTAGATGCAGAGTGTAGTCAAATTAAATCAAACAATGTTGAGGAAAGTAGACCTGGAGGTGCCATACTAAAAATGGATTTTTGCTGTCTAGGCATTTGGGAAGGTTGTGGTTCTGTTTTGCCATCCAGATTTAGGTTTCCCACAGTTTCCTGATCAACTTGAGACAAATGTTTGGATGGTTCCTTTCAAAGGAATCTCCCCATCTGAGCGTGTGCTTGGTCTCTAGCCATTATGTCTTTGGTGGGATTATAAATCAATCTTCTTCCTTCCTTCATTCCTTTTAACTAACTAGCAATCCTTTTGCTTTGTTCTTCTAATTCAGGTATAGGAATTTTGCTGTTAGGAAGCAGATGCAACAGTGCTAATGGCAGAGGGTTTCTAGCAATCTGAAATTTCTTTCAATGTGACATTGTTTTAATAGAACCTGTTTTTTGCAGTTCTACTGTTGGAGTTCCCCCCAAATCGACACAGCTTAAGGTGGAAATGCAGACACTGTATCTCGATAGTGAGACTGAGAGTATAGTATTGGAGGCACTCAGGAAGCTTCGTGGTCCGGTATGTCTGTTTTGCACCACTGCTTTTAAAAAATAAACTGTCTCTGTGTGAACTACTTATTTAAAGCATTTTACATTTTATAGACCAAGACAGAATAAAAAGCATTGTATACTTATGGCAGTAAGATGTAGCATATCTTCGATGTTTTGTTTTGTGTTCTTATTATTTATTTCTCTCATTGACTGTAATAGTGCCTTTACCTTTCTTACCCCACTTGCCAGCACTGTGCACATATGTAGAACACCTTTCATTAACAGTAATTAATTTTGTTGTAATATTTGTATATGTACTTCATCTGACAATGTTTCTTTAACAGCAGATCCAAGAAATTGTAAGGAAGATATATAAAGTACAAAATGTTCTCTAGGCATTTTCAGTCTGACTACCCATGTGTAGTTTCAAACATGTTCGAAGTGACTGTCATCATACTTGAAACACTTCTCGTTTTCAAAAAATGCACTTGATACTGTTGATTATTATTATATCCTGTGTTCTACAACATTCACTTTAAACGCATGGTACTGAAACTTCCTGACAGATTGAAACTGTGTGCTGGTGTAGGACTCAAACCCAGAACTTTACATTTACAGGCTGTGCTCTCACCAAATTCAGTCCCATAGAAGTGAATTTTTCGATTTAAGTCTTGGTCTGGTACACAGTTTTAATCTTCAAAGAAGTTTGAAAGTGGCGTACCCCCCCACTGCCAAGTGAAAGACTCATTCTGTTATCATTGTATTACCTTTTACCTCCCTCAGAACTTCACGCTGCGTGACCAGTCGTCATACCGGGACAAAGGAGGAAGGCTGAGTTGCCAGTATTGGATGGATCGAGGCCAACTCAGAGTTCAAGGTGGCGTCGACTACTCTGCCAGACCGAAGCAAAAGCAAGATGCACAGACTATTGCCAACATTTTTGCTCTGGGAAGACTCGAGGGGTGAGTGTCTTTGATATAAATTGCTGTTGGCTCCATAAATACATGACTGTGAGGAAAATGATTTTTATGCTGTAATGCAGTGTGAAGAATTGTGGCTAGGTGTCTGGCATTGTGGAGGTGGGGGAAAAAGTGGCCAAAAAGGAGGAGGATTCAGATATGGATGGGTGTGTTGACTGAGGGCATCAAATAAACAGGGGGAAGACAAGAGTGGGGAGGAGATAGGACAGAGGGGGGTGGAAACTGTTGGGTGGAGGGTGTTGGGCAGTATGTTACCACAGGTTCGGGCCGGGATGATTATAGGAGCAGAAATGTGCTGTATCAACACTGTATCAATGATTCGCGCTTGACACAGATTTCGTAACTGTGTGGATTGTTGATGTAGTATTTGATCCCCAAATAGTTATATTTATTCCTATTGATCCCACTTCATCCCTCAGCCTGCCACACTTTAGTGATTAGTTTTCCGCACCTTCCCATGCCATACAAACTTTTGATCTTCAGCCTAATCCAGCTCCCACCCCTCTCCTTTTGCTTATTGCATCCCATACTCTCCCATACCTTATCATTCCTTTTCTCCCACATTTCTGTACTTTAACGTAATTGTGTGTATTTTTATGCGGTTTCACATAGTTTCATCTATGTTAGTGTATTTTTACGTACAGGGTGACATAGAATAATGGGAATGTTTGAAATGAGTAGTGGCAGCCATGTGCAAGTGGCAGCACTGCAGGTTCGTGACGGTTAGTGTGTAAACAGTCTGTCATTTCAGTAATCATAGCTCAGTGGAATGCACAATAGTGTGCGTTAGCCATAAAAATGTTTTATAAAAGCAATGATAGTTCGATAGCAGCGCAGAGGGAGTTTTGATGTTTTTATAATTTAGGACATCATGATGCTGTTCTGTCAAAATGTGATAAAATGTTGGATTAATAACTTTGAGGAGACTGGTCTGCCCTCAAGAAGAAACCAACAGGACAACCAAGAAGTGTGCGTTCTCCAGTGAACATTGATGATGTGTGCAAGTCTGTCTTACGGAGCCCACGGCATTCAATTTTTAAGCAAGCAGCAGTGGTTGGTATGTCCCGGGAGAGTGTTTGCAGAATTCTTCATCTTGATTTGAAATTTCATGTGTACAAACTGCAGACGGTGCAACAATTGAAGGAAAAAGATTACCGATTACAAATAGGATTCTATCAACAAATAACAAAAATAAACAATGATAATGGATTTCTAAACAAATTATGGATGTCAGATGAGGCACATTTTCATCTCACAGTTTTTGTGAATAAACAGAACTACCATTGCTGGGCAAACTCAGATACTTATGACGTTCATGAACACCCTTTACATGCTAGTAAAGTGACAGTATGGTGCGGTGTTTCATCACACGGGATTATTGAACCCTATTTTTTTGCAAATGAACAGGGAAACACAATAAGTCACAATGCCGATCATTTCGTGTAGATGTTACAAACTTTCATTACACCTGCAGTGAACAACTTTCCAAACATTCAAGAAGCCTGGTTTCAACAGGACTGAGCGACATCACACACTGCACGGCAGTCAATGGCATATGTGTCAGAAATGTTTGGCAACCATTTGATCTCACAATTCGATAACATTCCTGGCCTCCTAGATCGCCAGATTTATCAGTTTGTTATTTTTCTTTTTTTTCCCTTGTGGGGCTACCTCAAGAGCAAAGTCTACACGACTCGAACAAGAACCCTGGATGAGTTAAAACAGAGAATTCGGGATGCAATTCACAGTATCCCAGCTGAGATGTTACAGCGGTCAATGAGGAATCTCAACAGCAGGTTTCACGAATGTATTCGTACAGGAGGATGCCATCTAAAGGACATAGTGTTTAAAAAAATGATAAATGCCATCAATGTTTCTTAAATGGCAACGTTGTAAGGTTTCAATTACTGTGAATGCAATTTCTTTCTTTTTTCATCACTTCTAGTTTTATTGGATTGTGGAAATGTTCCTGTTTTTCTGTGTCACCCTGTATTTTTGCATATTTTTACATATCTGTGCGTATTTTTTTTGTGTGTGTGTGTGTGTGTGTGTGTGTGTGTGTGTGTGTGTGTGTGCATGTCTTTACATACTTTTTATTCATTTTTACAAACCTTGTCACTTACCCAGCTCCTCTCTCTACCATCAACTCTTATTTTGTTCATTTCTGTTTCATTCCTGTTTTCTTTGCACCATTCCTGCCACAATGCAGCCCTACTCTATCTTTCTGCACCAGTTCTGAAAAGTATCACTTTCCCTGGCTAAAACCCACTCCCACACCCCATTTTTAAAATGCCTCCTAAACCAAGGAATGCCCCCAAACAGCCTAACGGTAAAGATTCCTTTCTCTGTATCCCACCCCTTCCTTTCGCAGTGACCTACATCTTTTCAGATTCTTCCCCCACAAACCTGTTACTGCAAAAACACATCTCCATGGCACAGGCATCGTGGAACCACCTCTGATCCCTCCGCAACATACTACTACTGTGTAATCCCTACTCCTTTTATTTGATCTCCGACATTTAATCCCTTGTCCTCCAGCAAATGGTGGATTCCAGACACGACTTCCATAAGTTATTTAACCTGCTGACATCCTATTTCCTCCTTGGGGCACCACTATCCAGCCCCTATTGTACCCACCCATTACAGCATCTAAACTTGTGTAGATGACCTTTTCAACTTGCTACATTACCCAAAACTCCCTACCAACTCTCCACCAAATCCACAGTTGAAAGTTTCTGATAACACTGTTGTTAACTGTTCCACCAAGACCTTCAGCTCCACAGAAGTTTCAGTCCTATCCAAATGCCTCACCTTTAGCCTTACTCACAATTTTAACCATGCTGAGCTTGTTAAAGACCTACTCTCCTCCTGATCCTTGCAATGGAAACACTTCTTTGCCACCAGTCCCTCCAACCAAAACCACCCCAATTACTAGAGTGAGCCCTGCCTCTTCCAGTTCATACCACCATCCAACCGTGACTCCCTCCCACCTAACCATCCACTGGTCACCTTCCAGGAATTTCTTATCTCCAACTTATCCACACCATCCTTCCCCAGGTCCCTTCTTCACAACACCAACCTTTCAGTAGAAGAAAGAATAGCCATACACAACCTCAAAACAAATCTTGACCTAATCATTGTACCTGCAGACAGAGGTTCAACCACTGCTGTTATGAATTGCAGTGACTACTTGGCCTCCATCGATCATCTGACTACTCCACCTATAAACTTTGCCAGAGTTATCCCATCCCAGAAGTCCAACACAAGCTGCAATCCCCCACTTAAAGCCTTAGTCCCTTACCAGAATATCTCTCCCGAATCCATTTCCCTCTTCACCCCTACGAAACCCTGCACACCCACCTTCTACATGCTCTCCAAAATCTACAAACGCAACAATTCTGGACGTCCCATTGACTGGTTATTGTACCCTCACTGAAAGAGTTTCAGCCATCATTGATTAATACCTCCAACCAATTGCCCGCAATCTAGCCACCCACATCAAAGACATCAACCACTTCCTTCACCAACTCTCCCACATCCCCACCCCTTTACTCATCACTGTTGACGCCACCTCCCTATACACTAACATCTCTCGTGCCCATTGTCTTACCGCCATTGAATGCTACTTTTCACAATATCGTTCAGACTCCAAACTCACTACCTCATTTCTCATGCACTTCATTGACTTTATCCTAAACCACAACTACTTCTCCTTTGAAGAGAAGGTGCATAAGCACATCTGTGGCACAGCCATGAGCATCCACAAGGTCTCCTGCTATACCAACAAAGTCTGGTTCAGGTTCATTGATGATATCTTCATGACCTGGATTCAGGGCCGAGACACCCTATCTTTGTTCCTTCACAACTTCAACACCTTCTCTCCCACCCACTTCACATGGTTCTCCTCAACCCAGCATGCTACCTTCAAAGACGTTGACCTCCTCCTCTCTGGTGGCTCCGTCCACACCTCGTTCCACATTAAACCCACAAACCACCAACAGAATCTGTATTTCGACACCTGTCATTCCTTTCACGCCAAAAAGTCTCTCTCTAATAAACAGGCCTAGAAAAAAATGTGCCCAAAGGGGGGAGGGGCAGTTGTTAGGTGATGGGTGATGAACCTGAAACTGGGACAGGCAGGCACAGAGACTGACTTCATTGCTTCTTGTCCGTGCAGCTCTGCTGCAGCCTTGCTCGCAGTTGCCTCACAACACTGAGTCAGGTAGTAGAGCCGTAACTCCCATGGCTGTGTGTGGAGCGAGACCACATTCAGTGTAAATGGTAGTCTGTTGTGTTGCCCAGGTCAGACCACAGTCCGATGACTGCAGAACAATGCCTGGCATTGGCAGAACCCAATTGCTCAGACCTGGAAGGTCTTCATTTGTACCTCGGACCATGTGGCTGTGGGTGTATCTCCAGCAGAAGGTCATGTTGAGATGGTGGTACAGCACTGGTGGTCTCGGCCAAAGGCCACCCCACAGCAGTCCTTGGCTTGTAACCTTACTGCATTGATATAGCTGTTTCAAGAGTGTGTCGGTGTCTCTGTACCAGACAACAATCTGTAGCCTGTGCTGACAGCCTGGTCGGCTGATCCAGTAGTGTTTATGCAGTAGACTGGGCCCTGTTAATGCGGACTACTGCACACTTCAGTGCTGTCGGAAGGTCCTGAAGGCTGGTTATTGGCCAGAGAGCTAGAGAGCTGGGTGACTACTAAGGCAGCTGTTTGTATGGTGAAATGATACACAGTTGGCTGCAACTTGCACCTTGAATACGGCACTGAGCTCCGGCCTCAGGCCGTACTGTTTGTTAGATAAGGCTGAAAACTTTGCTAGCTTACTGTTGGACAATCCCCCCTCCTCCCTTCCATACTTTAGCTCTGCACTTCAATTAGGGTTGTGTCACGTAGAGTTTGATCTGGGAAGAAAGGGAGAAAGAAAGTTAGTGGGAGGGTGGCTGGTAGCTGGGATGAAATGGCAGCAACTGCCCAGGATAGGAATATTCCACCAGCAACAGTGAGTTCCTTAGGGATGTTGAGTAGTGGATTCAGGGGGAAGAACAGAGGAAGACTGCCTGGAAAAGTGAAATTGGAATCCCGGGGGAGGGATGGAGTTGGGTGTGGGGCAGGACCTAGCAGTTATGTTTTTTGTTTCAAGGACTTGTGCAATTCATCTCTTCTTCCTCTTCTTCTCTTTTTTTTTTCCCTGGTCATATTAACAGGTAGTGCGTTTCATTGCTGTTTGCAGGTATGGCTTTGAAAAGAACCACTGTGTCGAAGCCCTGGAGATCAGCAAGGGGGATGTAGGCTTGGCTCTGGAGCTGCTGCTGTCGCAGTATTTTCAGATGCCGATTACCTTCTCCTCCGACATTGCCTTGCCGTCCAGTGCGACGGGAAAGAGTGAATTAAATTGCGATCCACTATCACCGGAAGATGCGGAGTACATAGTGACGCAGCGTGCCGAGGAAAAGTCTTCGCTCGAATCAATATACGAGGGGAGCTTCAAGGAACGTGTCGTGAATCGTGTGTGGGTGTTGGAACTGCAACTCGACTACTTACATAGGGTGAGCAGCCAGTGCTTTTTACTACTCGTGCAATATTTTTTTTTTTTAAAGGCTGCCAGTTACCCAGATTATATGTATGAGGATACTCATAAAGTTTTAACTATCACCTCAAAAATTAAACCGTGGCTCTGAAACTTGGAACATCTGCTCCTCTTTATGTACTCACCCTTCAATGTGACATATTTTCCCCAATGGCGAATGACTTTTTGGAGATAGACACATTCCACTTAATAATTCACCTTATCATCATTCCTGAAAATTCTCCCTTTTGAAGGAGATTACTGGGGGAGGAGAGTAATTTTTTTTTTAATCAAAAGTGGCAGCCTGTGTGACAGTGTCCCATGCAGAATGACATGGGCGATTGTAGTGGAACTTGAGCAAAAACACCCCCTGGGTCAGATTCTCCCTGCACCCCCCTCTTGGCAGTCTCGTGCAATGTTTTTGGAGACTTTGGCAGTATGTTTCTGTGACAATTTGACCCTTATGAGTTCATCTGTTAGAATCATATCACAGCAGTGATCGAAAAAACACCCAGTATTACCTCACACAGTGATGTTTGTCTCTTAATCATTTTATGCAGTTGTAAATTCATTGCTTGCCTTGTTATTTTCTTTTGGAGTCGTAGCATTTAACTGTGATGATCAGATGGCTAAAGATGGCATCTGGTTGGCCTGACACAGCTGCAACATTTCCACTGCTGCTTTGATTTGGTGGGCGAGAGCAGTCACAGAACCCGGCAGGCAGTGAAATTTCTCATATCCAAAAGGTTGTCTGAGGTGTTGGGTACTTATCTGTGAAACCTTTTTGCTTTTTCTACTATTGCTTCAATTTTGATACGCAGGTATCAAGCATAAATCCCTAGACACTTCGTGCAATTTTAGTATTCTTCTCAAAGACATGGGCTGCCAATATGTTCATCATTCAGACATGGATATTTTGCAAATCATAAGTAAGTGCATGGCAGAGAGTTCATTGAATCACCTTCACAATAATTTGCTGTTGTTCCACTCTTGTACAGCGTCTGGAAATAACTGACACCTATATCTTTCCTTGCAAGCTTTGATTTCCCTTGTTTTATGATGATGATCATTTCTCTCTATGTAGGTCAGTGTTAACAAAATATTTTTGCTTTCTGAGGAGAAATTTGGTAATTAAAATTTTGTGAGAAGATCCCTGCCACAGTGAGAAATGCCTTTGTTTTTATAATGTCCACTCCAAATCCTGTATTATGTCTATGACACTCTGTCCCCTGTTTCTCGATAATACATAATGTGTTGCTTCTCTTTAAACTTTCTCATAATACACTATTAAACCTATCTGGTAAGGATCCCACATCGTGCAGCAGTACTCCAAAAGGAGACACACAAGTGTAGTGTAGGCAGTCGTTTTGTAGATCAGTTGCATCTTCTAAGTGTTCTGCCAATAAAATGCAGTCTTTGGTTCGCCTTCCTCACAACATTTTCTATGTCTTCTTTCTCATTTAAGTTGTTTGTAATTCCTAGCTATTTAGTTGAATTTATGGCCTTTAGATTTCACTGCTGTATTGTGTCATCTAAGTTTAACGGAATCCTTGTCGCACTTGTATTGATGACCTCTCACTTTCCATTATTTAGGTTCAATTTCCAATTTTCGCACCATACATGTATCTTCCCGAAATCATTTTGCAATTTGCTTTGATCTTCATATGACTTCAGTAGACAACAAATGACAGCATGATCTGCAGACAACCTGAGGTGGCTGCTCACATTGTCTCCAGTTATATAGGTATGGAACAGCAGTGGTCCTGTAACACCATAAATCACTTCTGTCGGTTTTGGCCAGTTACTTGAACTGTGACCTCTGACAGGCAATCAAGAATCCAGTCTCAAAACTGAGACTGTTCCATAAGCACACTATTTAATTACAAGCCACTTGTGAGGTACAGTGTGAAAAACCTTCTGGAAATCTAGAAATATGGAATCAGTTTGAAATCCCTTGTCAATAGCACTCAACACTTCGTGCGAGCAAAGAACTAGTTGTGTTTCACAAGAATGATGTTTTCCAAATCCGTGTTGACTGTGTGTCAGTAGACCATTCTCTTTGAGGTAATTCGTGATGTTTCAGTGCAATATAAGTTTCAACATCCTGCTGCATATCGGTGTTAATGATAATGGCCTGTGACTTAGTGGATTACTCCTGTTCTTCTTCTTCTTCTTCTTCTTCTTCTGCAGCTCTACAACTCATGACAAGTCTTAGCCTCTTCAACTATCTCCTTCAATTTATCCTGGTCACTTTTAACCATTTTCCAGTTTCTGTAGAGTATCTTCTGTAGGTCTTCTATGACACCGTCCTCCCATCTAGTTTTTGGTCGACAACATTCTCTCTGTCCACCTGTCTTTCCTTGTAATGTCTTTTTGATATTTCTGTATCATTCATCCATGCCATTGTCCAGCCCACCTCACCCCTTGCGGGTCTGGGGGTTAGAATAGGTATTCCTGCCTGTCGTAAAAGGCGACTAAAAGGAGTTTCACATGTTTTGGCCTTTATGTGATGGTGCCCTGTAGGTTTTGACCTCCATTCTTCAAAATTTTCCCAAAGAGCGAGCCAGTTGGGGAGGGGCACCTTACATGGTGCATTGTGTCCATTGTGCATTGATAACTTTAGTCTACTGTCTCGGCGTCGCATTGCAGCCCCGCCTATTCTTCATCTCTTGGGCGAGGACACCTTCATGGGTGCATTTTCCACCATGCACTCTGCAGTGTCGCTTTCTGCGTTGACGATGACCGAGGACTTCCTAGCACCTGATATCCAGCATGGTAGCCAGTTCGTTGTGGTGGGGCCACCATGTTCCCTGTTGGTTGCAGCTCCCAGACCACACAGGGACCGCTCTGCTGATGCCTGCGCCATTAATTCCCCACATATGCCAAGGGATAGATGCCCATCCCCCTGGGGCATCGCAATTCCCGGCAATGGCCATCCTGCCCGGTGCTTGGTCCAGGGTATCTCATTACACAGGGATCTTCTTTTGCAGTCCGACGATGAGCTGCGCGCCAATTTAGAGTGGTGAGGTGTAAATTTCGTCCAGCATGTCCACCGGAATCTGAGGGATAATCAGGTTGCCACCGGTGCCTTCATCGTGGCCTTTGAGGATGATACGTTGCCCGAGAAGGTCAGGGTGATGGTCTACCACTGTGATGTAAAGCCCTATATCCCTCCCCCGATGCGGTGCTTGAAGTGCTGGAAGTTCAGCCATACGTCTTTCCCCTGTACTTCCAGCATCACATGTTGAGATTTCAGATGCCCATCACATACCAATACTCCATGTGCCCCACCTCCCATCTGTGTCAGCTGCGGAGTGCACCATTCACCTTGCTTGCCAGACTGCAGGATTCTCCAGAAAGAAAGGACCAACTGACATACACTGAGGCAAAGAGAAAATTTTTATGCCTTCATCCTGTGCATATGACATCATCTTACACAGCTGCTACAACAGTTGTGGCACCATCAGCTACGCCAACCCAATTCATCTCTCAGAGCCAGAAGACTACGCCTGCCCCTTGATGGTAGGGGGCATTTCCCTCTCTGTTGCTCCTGCACCACCTACTTCGAGAGCAACACCTCCTCAACCATTGGGGATGTCCGTCTCCACTTCTAAGCGTAAGTCTTCTTTGGCTTCTATTGCTAGTAAGGGCCCCCTTGGCTGCCTTCCCAGGTTTCTGCTAGTGGGAAAGACGACACCACCAGCGGCTGAAGAGCCCAAAAGCAGCTGGTCGTAGGGCTTCACTCTCATCCACTGTCCGGGAGACCGAGCCAGTCAAGTCCTCACAGCCAGGGAAACCCAAGAAGCAGCGAGACAAATCCAAAAAGCAAACCCCTAAGACAAAGGAAATTCCGTTGGCACCCACACCACCGCTACCTACAAGCTCTGAGTCTTAGGATGGGGTGGAGATTTTGGCGTCCGCTGTGGACCTAGATCTCGCCAGACCCTCAGACACAATGGATGTGGACTACTCGGGCAACAATCAGTGGCAGCAGGTGACTCTGAAGTGTAAACTGCCTCATTGACTGTCCCATGCCTTCCCAGTCTCACGATATCATCTTCCAGTGGAATTGTGGGGTTTTTTTCCACCGCGTGGCTGAGCTATGGCAGCTGTAAAGTTTTACACCTGCTGTCTGCATTGCCGTCCAGGAAACACGGTTCCCGGCAATGCGGACCCCTGCCATCCGCGGCTATAAGGGATATTACAGGAACTGTAGTGACTATAATCGAGTGTCAGGTGGAGTTTGTGTTTATGTCCTAAACTCAGTTTGTAGTGAACCTGTGCCCCTTCAAACCCCTCTGTGGCTGTCAGAATAAGGATGACACAGGAAATAACTGAGTGCAATGTATATCTTCCTCCACATGGTGCAGTACCTGTGAATGTATTAGCTGCACTGATTGATCAACTCCCTAAACCTTTCCTACTTTCAGAAGATTTTAATGCCCATAACCCCTTGTAGGGTGGCACCACGCTTACTGGCTGAAGCAGAGATGTCGAAACTTGACTGTCTCAGATCGACCTCTGTTTCGTAAACACTGGGGCCATCTCACATTTTGGTGTGGCTCATGGTAGTTACTTGGCAATTGATTTACCGTATTTACTCGAATCTAAGCCGCACCTGAAAAATTAGACTCGAAATCAAGAAAAAAAAAAAAATTCCCGAATCTAAGCCGCTCCTGAAATTTGAGACTCGAAATTCAAGGGGAGAGAAAAGTTTTAGGCCACACCTCCAAATCGAAACAAAGTTGGTCCATTGTAATATGAGACACAATTTAGGTCGAATGAATGACGATACAGCTACAGTAGGTTCGAGTCGTAAGCTTAGCAGTTAAGCTTTACTAGGTAGCCATTGCTATGCGTCACGCGCTCCGTCCGTATTTATACGGGTACCTTTCCTTTTTCACGTGCTTCGTATGGTTTGAATTGATTGCTTATTTTGCTTTGATCTGGTAAGTGCCGTTCTCTTTGTTCTAGGTGTTTACGTCACTCTAAGCTGAAAATTCATTACTGTACTGTGTCATGAGTTGTTTCTCGCATTCTGATAATGAGTGTTTACGGCCTGTACCCGCTCGCAGAATGGCTTGTTTTCATGTGCGCTACCGCCGCTTACAATAAAAAAAGAGAGGAATCGATTCATAGCAAAACAATGGCAAGAGACTGCTATTTGTTGTTACTTACACTGCTGCTTTCTTTGATAATGATCAACAAGAGCCAAATAATAGACTGCTTTTGATAGAAGGCGTTCTGAATGAGAGTTTAGCGAAAATTTTTCTCCGTTTGAAAATCTTTGCAGACGCCTCTTTAGTACATTACATTCTGCACAGAAATTAGAGTCATCTTAGATTTAAAAATCGAGTCAATTGCAGTGCTTCATTTCTGACTGTATCACTATTAGGCATAAGAATAATACGAATATAAACATGACATGATATGTATATTCTTCCGCGTTTGCTGTTCTCACCCTAGTTTCGTAGTTTATTAGGCAGACAGGATTTAAATGAGATAGCAGCAAACACGAAAGAATACACGGCAAAATATTCATATTCGTATTATTCTTATGGCGAAGAGAATACTGTATGTGATTCACAATTCATAAAAGTTCCTATTAGCAACCATCTCTTCTCAAAGGTAGGAAACAATTCAGAACATAGGGTTGGCCATATTGACAAAACATCCCAGTCTTGCCAGTCAGATTTTCGTAGTACATTCAACATTGAAATGCTGCTACATTCGAAAATGAACAATACAGAATTTGTATTTACTTCTTGTCTAATGTATAAAATGCAGTGGTCGAAACTCGGGGCGGAGAAGAAGGCTCGTCTTCCACCCCCTCTCTCTCTCTCTCTCTCTCTCTCTCTCTCTCTCTCTCTTTTTCTTTTTTACTGACGCGGAGGTTTTGGCGCTAGTATTTATCTTTGTGCCGGCAAAGCATGCCTATGCAGCGCTACATATATTCGATGGCGGAAGACAGTTGTGGTGGCACCTACCAACATTTTTCAGAACTTCCGCTTACTTTGCACTCGATTCTAAGCCGCAGGCAGTTTTTTGGATTACAAAAACTGGAAAAAAAGTGTGGCTTAGATTCGAGTAAATACGGTATCAATTTGCAGCCCAGGACTTCTCCCATTTATCCACTGGAGAGCACATGATGATATGTGTGGGAGTGACCACTTCCCCATCTTCCTGTCACTGCACCGGCATTAGGCCCAGGGATGCCTGCCCAGATGGGCTTTGAACAGGGCGGACTGGGAAACTTTCACCTCTGCTGTCACCGTTGAATCTCCCCCACACGGTAACATCGATGTGATGATAGAGCAGGTGACTACAACAATTCTTTCTGCGGCAGAAAATGCGATCCCTCACTCTTTTAGGGTGCCCGAGGCATAAGGTAGACCCTTGGTGGTCGCCAGAAGTAACTGAAGCAATTAAGGTGTTGGCGAGCTCTACAGCGGCATAAGTGGCACCCTTCCATGGAGCACCTCATAGCCTTTAAACAGCTCCATGCCCGCATTTGCCAACTTATCAAATGACGGAAGCAGGAGTGTTGGGAGAGATATGTCTCGACCATTGGGTGCCATACATCACCTTCCCATGTCTGGGCAAAGATCAAACGTCTTTTCCTGTACCAGGCCCCAACAGGTGTCCCTGGTGTTGCCATAAATGGCGTGTTATCTACCGACGCAAACACGATTGCCGAGCACTTTGCCCGAGCCTCTGTGTCGAATCCCCCTCCCCCCCCTGTAGCCTAACGCACTCTCAAACGGTGGCTGGAAGGGAACATCCTCTCATTCACTATGTGCCCCATTTAAAGAGTGGGAGCTCCTCAGTGCCCTTGCACATTGCCCTGTCACAGCTCCTGGGCCTGGTCACACTCACAACCAGATGGTTAAACATCTCTCATCTGACTACAAGCGACATCTCCTTGTCATCTTCAACTGGATCTGGTGCAATGGCATCTTTCCATCACAATGGCGGGAGAGTACCATCATTCTGGTGCTCAAACCCGGTAAAAACCCGCTCGATGTGGAAAGCTATCGGCCCATCAGCCTCACCAATATTCTTCGTAAGCTGCTGGAACGTATGGTATGTCGGCGGTTGGGTTGGGTCCTGGGGTCACGTGGCCTGCTGCCTCCATGGCAGGGCGGCTTCCACCAGCATCGCTCTACCACTGATAATCTTGTGTCCATCTGCCATCTGAACAGCCTTTTCCAGACGGCAGCACCTGGTTGCCGTCTCTTTAGACTTACGTAAAGCATATGATACGACCTGATCCTTGCCACATTGTACGAGTGGGGTCTCTGGGGCCCGCTTCCAATTTTTATCCGAAACTTCCTGTTGCTTCGTACTTTCCATGTCCAAGTTGGTGCCTCCCATAGTTCCATCCACATCCAGGAGAATGGAGTCCCACATGGCTCTGTATTGAGTGTCTCTCTATTTTTAGTGGCCATTAATGGTCTAGCAGCAGCTGTCAGGCCCTCTGTCTCACTTTCTCTGTATACAGATGACTTCCGCATTTCGTACTGCTGCTCCAGTAATGGTGTTGCTGAGTGGCGCCTACAGGGAGCCATCCACAAGGCGCAGTCATGGGCTCTAGCCTGTGGCTTCCAGTTTTCAGCCGCAAAATCGTGTGTCATGCACTTCTGTCGGCGTCGTACCGTTAATCCGGAACCAGCACTTTACCTTAATGACAGTCCACTCACTGTAGTGGAGACATATCGATTCCTAGGACTGGTTTTCGACGCTCGATTGACTTGGCTCCCTCATCTTTGTCAGCTTAAAGCAGAAGTGCTGGCAACACCTCAATGCCCTCCATTGCCTGACCAACACCAATTGAGGTGCAGATCGCTCTACATTGCTGCGACTCTACAGGGCCCTTGTCCAATCCCGAATTGACTATAGGAGTGTGGTTTATGGTTCGGTAGTGCCTTCAGTGTTGCATTTACTCTACCCTGTGCACCACTGCAGGTTTTTACTAGCGACAGGAGCTTTTAGAACGAGTCTGGTGACTAGCGTACTGGTGGAGGCTGGGGTCCCTCCTAGAGGCTGGGGTCCCTCCATTGCAGATCAGACATGCGCAACTGCTCACCAGTTATGCAGCACACATTCGTAGTTTCCCTGAGCATCCGAATTACCATCTCCTTTTCCCACCCGCGGCAGTCCATCTCCCACATCGGCGGCCCAGGTCGGAGTTAACGATTGCAGTTCGCGTGTGGTCCCTTCTCTCTGAACTGGAGTCCTTCCCTTTACCATCTCTACTTGTGGTCTGTTCACGTACGCATCCATGGTGTATGCCTCAGCCGCAGCTTTGTCTGGACCTTTCACGCGGCCCTAAGCACTCCACTAACCCTGTGGCTCTCCACTGTCACTTCCTCTAGTGTTGACGTGTTCCGGAGCTCTGAAGTTGTTTACACTGATGGCTCGATCACTGATGGTCGTGTTTTGCTTTGCCTACATTCACGGCGGCCATAGTGAACAGCATTCCTTACCCGATGGCTGCAGTGTATTCACTGCAGAGCTGGTGGCCATTTCTTGTGCACTACAGTATCTCCGCTCATGCCCTGGGGAGTCTTTTCCTTTATTTACTGACTCCTTGAGCAGCCTGAAAACTATCGACCAGTGCTACCCTCGTCATCCTTCGTTAGCATCCATCCAGGAGTCCATCTATGCTCTTGAACGGTCCAGTTGTTCAGTGGTGTTCGTCTGGACCCCTGGTCACGTCAGAATGCCAGGAAATGAACTTGCTGACGGGCTGGCCGAGCAGACTACACGGAAACCACATCTGGAGATGGGCATCCCCACAACTGACCTGTGTTCGTTATTACACCACAAGATTTTTCAGGTTTGGGAGACGGAATGGCAAAATCTCAGTATGCACAACAAACTCTGAGCCATTAAGGGGACCATGAATGTGTGAAAGTCCTCAATGAGGGCCTCTCGCAGGGACTCCGTGGTTCTATGGCGGCTCTGCATTGGCCTTCCCTGGGCGACCCTCGGCTACCTCCTGTGCCATGAAGGACCCACCTCAGTGTTGGTGCGGTGTCTGGTTGAAAGTGGCCCATATTGTTCTGCTATGTCCTCCTTTGGCTGCCCTGCGACTTCATCTTCGGTTGCTGGACTCATTATCATTGTTTTTAGCAGACAATGCCTCATTCGCTGATTTGGTTTTACATTTCATCCGTGAGGGTGGTTTTTAACGCATGTCTTTTGCCCCTCTGTGTCCTCCACCCTGGGGTTTTTGGGGTGAAGGTTTTAATGTGTTGCGGGGTGGCTGGCTTTTCCGTTTTATTTTCATAGTCGACCAGCCACTGTAATCTGCTTCCTTGTTTTACTCTCTTCTAACTGTTTCTCGCATCTCTCTGTTGCTCTCTGGTCCTCTTTTGTTCCTTTTAGTGTTCGTTGCCTTTCCTTTGTTCTTGTGGGCTTCCCTTTCTTTCCGTTTTGTGTTATATGTCTCATCTATTTTATTCTTACACTTGTGGCATTGTTTTATTAGGAACAATGGACCGATGACCTCATAGTTTGGTCCCTTTACCCCTCTTTTAAACCAACCAACCAACCCACCTCAGCCTAGATGACTTCACATTTCTGTCAAAAGGCTGGTCTTTGTAGATGGCGTAAAATTCACAGTTGTACCTCATCCTCCATCTTTCCCTTTCTCATATTGGGCTGATGATTCTCCTGAGTATCCTTCTCTCAAATCCATCCAGCAGTTCAGCATCCTTGGCTGTCAGAGCGCAGGTCTCAGAGGTGTATGTAAGCCCTTGTCAAATCAGTGTTCTATAAATGGTTAGTTTTGCGGTTCTAGTCAGGAGGAGTTAACCCTTTGACTGCTGAGGACGTGTTAACTTGTCATGCCTCACCATTCCCCTGGCGTGCCTGACATGTATAAGCGCGGCCCTCGAGTCTTCCTTACAGCGCTAAGGACGTGTTGACGCGTACATCGTCACCGGCCTTTCCACCACTAGGGACGAGTTTAGGTGCACTGAGTCACAGCTACCTGAGCGCTACAGACGTGTAAACATGCAGAGCTGTCTTTCTGCCCTGCTCTTCCAGTAGCTGTTCAGTGGTCTGACTGTATAGTTCGAGAGTGCATACATGTTTGTTGCTGCTTGTGTCTGTGTATATGCGGATGGATATGTGTGTGTGTGTGCGAGTGTATACCTGTCCTTTTTTCCCCCTAAGGTAAGTCTTTCCACTCCCGGGATTGGAATGGCTCCTTACCCTCTCCCTTAAAACCCACATCCTTTTGTCTTTCCCTCTCCTTCCCTCTTTCCTGACGAGGCAACCGTTGGTTGCGAAAGCTAGAATTTTGTGTGTATGTTTGTGTTTGTTTCTGTGTCTATCGACCTGCCAGCGCTTTTGTTTGGTAAGTCTCATCATCTTTCTTTTTATATATATATAATTTCCTCTTTTCCCTGTTTGGGGCATTCCCTCTTCTTTCCACATTAGTTTAACAAGTTTCAGGATGTTCATTTCCAATTCAGAGCCTCCTTTCTTGAAAAGTTCTGCTGGAATGCCATCTGTTCCTGCTACCTTGTTGCTCTTAAGTTTCTCATTGCAGTTCTCACCTCTTCCAAGTTAGGTGGGTTCACCAAGTTATTTGAGTCCTCTTCCTCCTATGTTTTTGTGCATGTTTACTATTTCCAGAGATTTATAGAAAGCTTCTTTCTCCTCATCCCCCAATTCGTCAGTCTGTGTGTGGGCATTAATTAAAAAGTAATTGAAGAATTTCCCTTTTATCCTAAGTGTTCATAGTCTCGGTCCACAGCTCGTGGTCTCGCGGTAGTGTTCTCATTTCCTGAGCACAGGGTCCCAGGTTCGATTCCCGGTGGGGTCAGAGATTTTCACCTGCCTTGATATGATATGACTGGGTGTTGTTGTTGTTGTCGTCATCATCATCATTCATCCCCATTATGGTCGGAGGAAGGCAATAGCAAACTACCTCCGCTAGGACCTTGCCTAGTACGGCGGTGCGCTGGCCGTGGTCGTCTCGCGGTTCTAGGCGCGCAGTCCGAAACCGTGCGACTGCTACGGTCGCAGGTTCGAATCCTGCCTCGGTCATGGATGTGTGTGATGTTCTTAGGTTGGTTAGGTTTCAGTAGTTCTAAGTTCTAGGGGACTGATGACCACAGCAGATGAGTCCCATAGTGCTCAGAGCCATTTGAACCAAGTACGGCGGTGCGGGTCCCCCGCATCATCCCCTATGCTTTGTCAAGGAGTGTGGGACCTCATCATCATAGTCTTGGGTTTATGGGGTTGAATCCAATTACTAAGTGATTTATTTGATGGCCACACCACAAATCCTATCCTGAACTCATGTTTCCTTTTGATACAGGTATAAAATAGGTTTGCTTCTTTCTTTTTTAGGATTCCACTCCTGGTCCATCTTACTTATTGTAATGCTGTGATGCTCTGCTTCAGGTTCATTATTTGGTCTAGCATCACTTTCAGAGCTCCTGTGTGGTGTTGTGATCCCACATTCCAAGTACCGATGAATAAATCCAATTTATGCTTTATATTGTTTTTATTTCTTTTCTTACTTTTCTTGTCTCTGTTGTTTGATTGCCTTCTTCAAAGTTTTGTTCATGCCATGTCTGTCATTCTTTATTCATCCGGCTTTTCTTTGTTGAAGTTTTGTAGCAGATGCTTTTTACTGAATGGGCTGTCAATCCTATGTCTAACCTCTACTTAAGGACGGGACCCCCCCCCCCCCCCCCCCCCCTCCCCCAGACTTTGGTGACCCAACTCCCAGCTGCAAGAGGCAGCAGTTTGCTAGTTTTGGTCCATCTGGGTATTTTATTTCCTCAGTGTCCACCATATCTGGTGAACATTCCCTTATCTGCCACTTGGGGAGGCACGCAGTTGAAAACTAGCAACTCCACACGGGGGATTACTCCTATTACCTTTCTTGAATATTGATGTGACCCTTGCAGCATTCCAGTCCTTGGATATGGATCTTTTGTTGAGCAAATGATTGTATATGATTGTTAAGTATGCACCTATTGGATCACCATTCTGTGAAAGGAACCTTATTGGTATACTTGCTTTTGTCAAGTGATTTAAATTGATTCACTACTCTGAGGATATCTTCTTTGTAGTTACTCATGTTGGGAGTGTTCTTAATTCAAATTCTGGAATATTTACTTCATCATGTATGGTGCAGAAGTTTTGGAAGCTGAGGTTACTAACACTGCTTTAACAACACTGTCATCGATAGTATTTCCAGTGCTAGCCCACAGAGAAGGCGTTATTGTGTCTTGCTGCTAGCATACTTGACATACGATCAGAATATCTCTTGATTTTCTGCGAGGTTTCGAGACCAAGTTTCATTGTGGAAAATATTATTAGCATCTTGCGTTGAAGTCGGTGCTGAATTTAGAGATTCTGTAAAAGACAGTCGATCTTGGAGATTTTGGATTTGTTTAAACATGGCATCCTTTTTTTGTTGTTTCTGCAATAGTGTTCTTACCAGTTTTGTGAACCATGGGGGATCAGCTCCATCATTTGTCAATTTTAAAATCTCTCAGTTGCTGTCGATACCATTTGTTTTAATTCTAGCCACATATGGTCTACACTTACATTGTTAATTTGGAGGGAGTGGAGACTGACTCTCAATCAAGTGGATTTTGATCTGCTTCTTTGAATAGATATTATTTTTCGTTACTTTTTGAAGGATTTGGAAGCTATGGTGTTAAGTCTACCTATGAAAGCCATATGTCCACTTATCCATTTTGATGCTCATTATTAGCTCCGGACTATTTGTTGCTAAGAGGTCAAGTGTGTTTTTGCCATCTGTTTACTATTAGAGTGGGCTCATGAACTACCGTATTTACTCGAATCTAAGCCGCACATGAATCTAAGCTGCACCTGAAAAATTAGATTCGAAATCAAGGAAAAAAAATTTCCCGAATCTAAGCCACACCTGAAATTTGAGACTCAAAATTCAAGGGGAGAGAAAAGTTTTAGACAGCCCCTCCAAATCGAAACAAAGTTGGTCCATTGTAACATGAGACACAATGAGGTCGAATGGATGAAGATACAGCTACAGTAGTTCGGTTCGAGTCGTAAGCTTAACAGTTAGGCTTTACCAAGTAGCCATTGCTATGTGTCAGGCGCTCCATCCGTATTTATACAGGTACCCTTCCTTTTTTACATGCTTCGTCTGGTTTGAATCGATTGCTTATTTTGCTTTGATCTGTTAAGTGCCGTTCTCTTTGTTATAGGTGTTTACATCACTGTACGCTGAAAATGCATTATTGTACTGTGTTATGCATTGTTCGTCACATTCTGATGATGAGTGTTTACGACCTGTTGTCGCTCGCCGGATGGCTGCTTGCTTTTGTGCGCGCTACCGCGGCTTTCTTTTTAAAAAAAAAAAAAAAAAAAAAAAAAATACCAGAGGAATTGTTTCATAAGTGTAACAATGGCAACAGACTGCTATTTGTTGTTACTTACATTGCTGCTTTCTTTGATAATGATCAACAAGAACCAAATAATAGACTACATATGATAGAAGATGTTCTGATCGATAGTTTAGCAAAAATTTTTCTACGTTTGAAAATCTTTGCAGACGCCTCTTTAGTACATTACATTCAGCACAGAAATGAGGGTCATGTTAGATTTAAAAATGTAGTCAGTTGCCGTGCTTCATTTCGGACTGTATCAATATTCAGCATAAGAATAATACGAATATAAACATGACATGAATATGTATATTCTTCCGCGTTTGCTGTTGTCTCACACTAGTTTCGTAGTTTATTAGGCAGACAGGATTTAAATGAGATAGCAGCAAACACGAAAGAATACATGGCATAATGTTTTCATTCTTCTACCTTTTCTTTTAATTTATTTACTGACGCAGAAGTTTTGGCGACAGTATTTCTCTTTGTGGCTGCAAAGCATTCCTGTCTAGCGCTACATATATTCGACGGCAGACGTTAGTTGTGGTGGCACCTACAACATTTTTATAACTTCCGCTTACTTTGCGCTCGATTCTAAGCCGCAGGCGGTTTTTTGAATTACAAAAACAGGAAAAAAAGTGCGGCTTAGATTCGAGTAAATACGGTAATTGCTCAGTGTCAAGGATAAATTGAAGTCACCACCAACTCTAATTGTATGAGTCATGTACATGTTTGAAATTAGACCAAAGCTTTCTTTGTACCTTTTAGCAATTGTATCATCTGAATTGGGAGGTCAGTAAAAGAATGCAATAATTATTCCAGCCAGGTTGCCAAGAATGACCTCTATCCATAATGGCTCAAAGGAACTATCTACTTCAATTTTGCTACAAGATAAACTACTACTAACAGCAACAAACATCCTAAACCAACTGTATTTAGCGTATACTTTCTGTAGACCGTTAAGTCCCAACACAGCTACAACACTTTACAACTGTTATATCAAAGGTTCCTAGATCTACATTCTTCGTGTGTTCAACCTGCACCCTTTCAGACTGAAGCACTTTTTGTGTTTCCTCAAAACAATTTACTTGACTTTTAGTCTACAGGTGCTGCAAACTCGAGTGATGTATGTGTATAAAATCTTATAGTGGAAGGTCCACATTGTATTATCACAATATTAGGAAAAGAATAAATTGCTAATCACTGTAAAGATGATGCATGGAGTTGCAGACACTCACAACGAAAAAATTTTTACACATTTAGCTTTCAGCCAAAGCCTTCTTTGGAAAGAAAAGAAATAGAAAAAAAGGAAAAATACACACACACACACACACACACACACACACACACACACACACACACACACACACACCTACCTTTATGTGAAGTAATGAATGTCTTTTTTTATCCTGGTATTGTAGTTATATACATCATTGTTGCTTTTGTAATGGAATAGATTATGTACAACAATGTTCATGGAGGAATAAATGTACTGTGAAGGAGGAAGGCTGCGTCCTGGCTGTACACCCTTCTAATGCAAGCAAATCTCTCTTGATCTTCACTTGTTGTTTTCCCCCTTTGTTTATTGTACATACTGTATGACATATCTTTCCCTATGGTGTTAGGGTTTCAAACATACTGCACCACTTAACATTTTCAAATTCCTTTGCTACAGTTTTCGATACTGTAAACTGGCTTGAGTTTTCTTAGGTGTCACTTCCATTATCAGGCATAATGCACAACTGCCTTTTTGTGCTTTAATGTTACCAAGGTTTCACTGATTGGCACCTAACATATCTCCCCCCCCCCCCCCCCCCCCTCCAAGTCTTCTGTATTGAGGATGCATGAGTTGTAAAGCTGTCATGCAGTAGTTCTTGCATTTGCCTGACCTTCTTATCTTTGGGATTCTGTGGATGATATTCTTGCAATAGTCCGATAGTGTGTGTCCAGTCTTATAGTGTTTACGCACGGTGGTTAGAGGGGAGGCTATTTATCGGGATGTTGGACCAGTACATTGTTTTCCAGTTGTACATAAACACTTCATCAATGGGGGAGGCAGCTACACAACCCACTCCAAAGGAAGAGGGCTGATGGCCAGCCAGGTGGCAGTTACCGACTGACTAGTTGGGGTGCAATAAGGTGCTCTGCTTTGCTGATATCTACGTTCATTGCCTGGCAAGCGGCCCTGTTGGGTGCACCGCAAACACCAGCCTCAACGGCATGTGAAGGGAAACAAGATTCTTGCTGGGATAGTCAACTCCACAGTGAATGACTGCATCCAAAGGGGCGACGCGCGCACCGAGGAGACACGCCCATGCAATGTTAAAAGACTGCTGCCTTGCACATGCTGCGACCCGCTCCCCCCAGGCAGCTGGAGTGAGCCAGGAAGGTCCAATGTGCTGTGACATTAAGTCCAAAGGGTGGACTTAGTGCAGGAAATAGGTATTGTAATGGAGACTCGAACTAATAACTGCTGCTGGCGGCTGTGTGCTCTCTCCTCAACTAGGGTAAACCCTGTGTCCTAGTGAAGCTGCTGGGCTGAGAATGAAAGTGTTACAAAATTGACAGCTATTTATGCAAGGTAGCAGTGCACATATTACGCCGGTGTACCGCTTCTAGTCACGTACTTGGCAGTGCCACTAAAGCTCACTGGTGGAGTTATCCCTTGCTCACACAGTAAGAACTATTTATTACCACTGTGCTGGCAGGTTTCACTGAGTGAGCCTAGCCTGTCTCACAACAATTCATTGTCACTGTTGTTTTGGCCGAAATGACAACACCCGTGCTTACCAGCTACCACTGGCTACTGCATTATTCCCCGCCCTTGCATCTTCTCAAAGATTTACGCTTAAAATTGTAGCGGCAACACACTAACCCCCTCTCCACGGGAAAGACTTGGTCCCTCAGGTCTTTCCTAAGACCCGTCTGCAACAGTACGTCACATTTACAACACAAGGTTCTAATATGTGAATGTCCAACAGCCCAGTCCACAAAGTCTAGAATCCACATTAAACCCTTTAACTGCTGTAGTTGAGTTAACTTGTCATGCTCCACCACTCCCAAGTGACAACATGTTTAAATGCAGCTCCTGGGTCTTCCTGAAGCACTGTTGATGTGTTCACGCTTTCTGTTCCATTGACATCTCACTGCTGGGCATGAGTTACTTTCATTTCTCTGTCAATAAAAGAGTTTTGACTATTTAAATTACAACATACGTACCTCTTTGTGTGCTGTCATGTTGATATCGTGAACTGTTTATAAAATGTCAAGATTGTTATGACCACATGATTCATGATGTGCAGGGGTGGGGATGGGCGCATTGCTTGCTCATTCTTTGGATATAAAAATCAGTAACTTCGGAACAAAAATAGATCTGGTTTTGATCTCAATTTTAAATAAAATTTTGCAATTCATACACTGCAGCATGTGAGCTAAAAACAACCATATGGAATGTTTAAGCAATGCTTTTTTACTGCTATCAACTGTTTAAAATTTTGTGCTGTGTTTTACTTAATTTTGTGCAATGCAGAAACTGATGTGTAACAAAAAGAAATTCAGTTATTTATTGAGTAAAGATATCGGATTGTAAGATGTGCAGAAATCAATTGTTTTCACGTAACAGTTCTTTAAAATTGGATGGTAAGTACTTCATTACAACCGGAGTGCCGGGTCTCAGCACAGATAGCAGTATTTGACAAGTAGTACAGCCATAACAAAGTGATGCTCAGCACGGAATGCAGAGAGCACATTTGTAGCAGTGAAAAAGTTAACTCATAAACTGGACATGCTAAATTTCATCTTAAGATATCAAGTTGCTTATGACTACCCCACTGAACAATCCACTAACTCCTCTGGAACATCGTCACATAGTGCCCTTATACTTCCCATGAAGGCTGCTGCCATCCACGGGCTGCCCCAGGACAGGAGTGAACCGGGAAGGTCTACTGCGCCGTGGCACCAAGTCAGAGGGCAGATTCGGTGCACGAAACAAGTACCATGACAGAGACTCAAACTTGTGACTGGTACTGGCGGCTCCATGCCAGTCTCCTCTCCTGGCATAACCCCTGTGTCCTAGTGGAACTGCGGGCTAAAAATGAAACTGCTACAAAATTGTTAGCTATTTATGCAAGGTAGCGACCTTATGTTAATGTTATGTTATGTCAATGTACCATTTCTAGTCATGTATTCGACCACAACACTGAAACCCATTGGTGAAGTAATCCCCTTGCCCACACAAAACAATAACCGGGGATTACTGCTGCACTGACAGGTTTCACTGAGCAAGCTTTGCCTGTCTCAATAATTCATCAGAGTTGCTGCCAGCAGTCATTGTGCTATTCCCCTTTACATTGCACTTTGTCATTGATTGTAGAAATGCTGCTAATCCCATCTGTTTGATTGCAAGCCTACCAAAGCTTTGTGTAACTGTCATGTTAGCAGACATTGCTTGCATTTGTAAAGGCCTTCAGTGTTGTTCCCTCTCCTAGTACATAAATAAATAAAATGTTGTGTATTGTACTGCATACCAACCGGTCTCTGTGAATTATTGGTGTTTGTTGAGGAGGCTTTGTAATACTATTTTTATGTTATTGGTTGAGTAAAGAAGGTAAGCTTTGAGTCATTTATAATTATTTCAGTGTGTTAAACAACATTTTTGTACAAATGCAGCTCTATGCCAAGAAAAAGCCACCTTCTGATGAAGATGAAGGTGGAGGGAACTCCAACACAACCCATGGAGGTGGAAGCAGAAGGAGCAAGAATTCATCAGCAAAACCTTGCAGGTGATTGAAATAAATCTTAATGCTTTAATTGTAAAGATGTCATATCTGTATATACCTCATGTCTCTCTCTCTCTCTCTCTCTCTCTCTCTCTCTCTCTCGTGTGTGTGGATGACAAGTGGAGCAGTCGCTTGCAACTGGTTTTATGCCTCTGACCCTTCCCTCTTGGAAATAAATTTTT
Organism: Schistocerca cancellata; assembly: GCF_023864275.1. Lineage (NCBI taxonomy): Eukaryota > Metazoa > Arthropoda > Insecta > Orthoptera > Acrididae > Schistocerca > Schistocerca cancellata. Next base: position 207,665,223 of record NC_064635.1, read on the forward strand.
CGGGGTCAGATGATATATGGTTTCCTATTGCATTGCCAAACAGGATGTTGTCACAGCACCAAAGTTCTTCCTATTGTCATTTCAGTCTTGTGAAGTTGCACTGACCCATTCAGAAATAAGAATTTTTGTTTCAGAGCTGTAACAAATCAACAAATCTCATCACCAGCAATAATTTTTCATAAAAAATTAATGTATGGATACTCACAAGTTGCTATTCCTGATGAGACTCAACTCAACTTGACTGTCCTTTTTAACCTTTGTCAGAGCATGTGGAACAAACCTTGCACCTTCTGCGTATGCAAATCTTCATGTGGATTCTGAAAACCACTGTATTAGGTGGTCAATACAATAGAGCTTGCAAAACCTGCCGTGCTGGGGTCATGTGAGAAAACTAGTTTGGGATCATAAGAAAGGATTTCAAAAGAATTGTTTGAAGTAATTGAGGAACATCCACTGCAGGTGTCCCATGTAATCAAGATGGTATGCCTCATGTCATAATGTTGCATGGTTAACAAAGAAAACATTATGTTGTTGAACCTACGTCACCTCTGCACCATTTACTAGTTTCGTTTTTGCAGCTCCTATCACATTTGCTCACCTTGAGGAAAATTAAATGACTGCACTTCATCCCTCTTGCAGTTAATTCATTACTCCTGTAAGCTCTTCTGAATCACACTCTTGCATTAAAATCAGCACTTCTGAAATTCTGTCACCTATTCTTGTACTGAATGAGGTGGCACAGAGGTTAACATGCTGGACTTGCGTTTGGGAGGTCATTAGTTCAAATACCTGCCCAGCTGGGCAGTTCAAATACCTGTCCGGCCAGGCAGATTTGGGATTTCTGTGATCTCTGTAAATCGCTTGAGGCAAATGCTGGGGTGCTTTCTTTGAAAGGACATGGCAGATTTCTTCCCCATCCTTCCCTAACAAGAGCTAGTGCTCCATCCCTAATGACCACAATGTAGACAGGATGTTTACAAAAAAATGAAATTGACAACAAAAATCCCTGAATTAGGCAAGAAATAGCACCAAGATTGGCGAAAAACACTGAAATTGGTAAAAAAATAACAGTGAATTTGGCCATAAAATAAAAGCTTTTTCCCTCCTCCCCCTGTCTGTATGTCTAGAGGTTTCATCAGTCTATAAAATCAGCCTTCAAGTGCATTCTTTCATGTGCTGCTCAATTACTCCATGTATGTGGCAATCTGCATTTATCAGATGCAGCTTGAGACACAGCAAACTGGACTAACTCCACTTATTACAATTTCACCCCTTAAATTATTTTATTTTCCTTTCTGTTTTCTGTGATAAATAATGCATATATCATGAGTACTTAAAATTGCTAATTTCTTATCCATACTAGATTTTACTGAACTTCATTAATCACAGTATACTTCACAGACTGCAGATGACATTACTGTAATAGTTCCTGTAGAAACATTGTCTTTAATGAAATATTCTAAATATACAACTCACTACAACAATGTGATCTTCAAAACTTGATCCCACTTGGAAATACCTTAATTGGGGAAGCCCTGATTATTCAGCAGGGAACATCCAACTTTTTCTGCAAACTTAGCATTTTAAAAAGTATTCTATATAGATTACTGTGTTATAGAATGTTCGAATCTTAAAATGTGATCCTTTCAGAATTACAGTGTTATAGTTTTGTAGCTCCAATTTTTATGGTTCCAAAAATTATACAGTTTCTAGAAAAAGATGTTAATTTATGAAATATTCAAATTACAAATGGAAAATCCAGGATAGAATGTAACAGTATGGGACTTGAGAGAACCATAAGTGTTAAAAAAATATATAGCCTACGACCGTCCAGGGAGTATAAGTAGAATAAGTGTTTTGCTAAGTAAATTGGTCAAGAACTTCTTGAAATTTTTGCTGACATTGTTTCCTTTTTAACTATTATCATGTCTTTGTATGTTTTACTTTTTATGCCTATTATGTTAATATGTGAACTTCTACAGTCAGTGTTTAGCATTCACTCTTCATGTTGTTAATCAGTTGGTGTTTGGTAATCGTAATACAGTCTTTCAATAAATATTTGAAGTTCTGCTCAGAACAACTTATTTCAGTGTTATATCAATGAAAATAATCAGTTTTTGCCCGCATCTCGTGGTCGTGCGGTAGCGTTCTCGCTTCCCACGCCCGGGTTCCCGGGTTCGATTCCCGGCGGGGTCAGGGATTTTCTCTGCCTCGTGATGGCTGGGTGTTGTGTGATGTCCTTAGGTTAGGTAGGTTTAAGTAGTTCTAAGTTCTAGGGGACTGATGACCATAGATGTTAAGTCCCATAGTGCTCAGAGCCATTTGAACCATTTGAACCAATCAGTTTTTGAAAACATATAGTAACTGGATAGATAAAAAATCTACTCACCATGCAGCAACACAAGAACACACATATAAAAGGTATTATGTACATAACACGTTTACTTGTTATGCTATTTGTCAATAATATCCTTTGTAGCTTATTGGCGTGTGATATTAAATTGAAAACTGTAAATATGAATGAAGTGAAAGTTAATCACACCTGAGTTTTGTCCAATCATGTGCTTAAACTTCCTAATAATCATCAAAAAGTAGTAAAGTGAACAAGAAATTCTACACGCCTTAAGAGACATTAAGTCCTGAGTCTGAAAAAGTGGTCATTATTTTAGTGCACGACATCCATTGTCTTGGCCGAAAGTAAACAAGAAGTTCCAAATACTCAGTATCATAGTGAGGCTATATTTGTCTCCTGTGCTGGATTCAGTGCCAAGCGTTATTTTAGTGGAGTAGAGATAATATATAACTTCTTAGAAACAGGATAAAAGCAAGAAAAGCTATAAAGTTAGAGAAAATTTATGAAAATTAATTTAGCAGTTTTGGAATATCTTCGTTCGATCTAATTTATTTGACAGAGTTTTTCTATTTGTATTTCTATAGTTTTCAAAATGAATATTTCTGTTACATATTGTAATTACCAATTACATCGGTGATTAATGACAAAATTAATTTTGTTGTGTAGATTAATAAACTGATCATTTTACTCTGTGCTGTTGTTCAGAAATGAAAATCACACACCATCTTTGACTCTGACTTCTGCTTCAACAAACCACTAAGCAGTCTATGTCCACAGCTTTGTTTCAGATAAAATTACCACCATGTCATCCCTAGTCTAAAGTGATTCAAAAATGTTCTTCCTGACTACCCATCATGTCCAGTAGCATTCTTAAAGATTAAATTACCTTCTAGGTGCAGGACTCACTCATTCCTTATACCCTCCCAAAGAAATTGGTTAGAGTAAGTAACTAAGAGAAACACACTTTCCCTAATGCTAATAAACAGTATTTTGGTTACAGAAATATTCGTAAGTCACAAAATTCCAAGAGTTTTGGTCAGACTTCTTTTTATCAACTCAGGATATCTTTCAAACTGTGTCAGTTACATGGAGTTTATTAACTAATATTATATTTTTATTTCCCGAAAACCATTCAGAACTTTAGTACATTACAGTATGCATATTTAGGGGACACCTTTATTTATTAATTGTTCTGATTTGTGTTACAGCTATTTTCAAAAAGGCTTCTGCAGATTTCAAAATAAGTGCAGATTTTCCCACGACGTTGCTGTTCCAGAGAAGCCTTCTCCTGAGAATGAAGAGGAGAAACACCTCTTCCAATTGGAGGTGCGCTTTCAGGAAGGTGAATAGTGGGAGATAGGACCAGGGCATGACGCATCACACCAGAATAGCCTGGCTTACACATTTCTAGGTTATACGACATTTAGTTCTAGTATGTGGCCACATTATGAGTGTATCCAAGGTCTTACTGTAACAAGGTAGAAAAGTTAGTACCTGTCACACCAAAGTAAGCACAACTTGACAAGAAGGGACCGGTTGGTAGGACATGTTGTGAGGCATCAAGGGATCATAAATTTAGCATTGGAAGGCAGCATGGAGGGTAAAAATTGTGGAGGGAGACCAAGAGATGAATACACTAAGCAGATTCAGAAGGATGTAGGTTGCAGTAAGACTGGGAGATGAGGAAGCTTGCACAGGATAGAGTAGCATGGAGAGTTGCATCAAACCAGTCGCAGGACTGAAGACAACAGCAACAACAACAACAACAACTGACACTCTAGCAAAGAATATTACTGTATCCCACTACTGCAAAATAATACTGCAGCAATAAAACATAAATGAGAGAAAAATATCAAAATAAGACTTTAGTTGCAAAGGAAATGCGCCATTTACAACAGCAAAACACGATGCACACACAAGCATATGCCAACAACAAAATGTGTCGAGGGCCTTCGAACAAAGTCTATGGTTCTTCTGCTTCGCTGGCTACTTGAAGCCAGATTCTAACTGGAAAATTTTTTCCTGGTGTGCCCAAGCTGACAGAAACACGCATGCACAGAGCACTCTGGGTTGTACTGGGGAGGTGGGCAGTCTCCACGTGACACATGTTTGTTATGTGAGTTTGCCGCTTCCTCTTCGTGTACAGCTCCCCTGTCAAATGAAAACAAAACTGATTTCTGTGGGTGGGAGCTATCAAGTGAATTAAAATACATTCACATAATTATGGAAGGCTTCAGTTTTCTAATTTTATTTCAGTTCCATGTTTTTGGTAGTCAAAGCAATAATTGCCTTGCAGAACAATGAAGTTATTTTTGTCTGTTTAGTAGACATGGTGTATACGACCCGGGAGATCTGGGGAAAACCTGAGAATTTTTTCATCCAGGAGAAAACCGGGAAAAACCCGGGAATTTTTCGTTGTTGTAGTTTTCGGTTAAATTTTTGGGGTTTTGACAGGTAAGAACCAATTCTCTAACAAAGGATATTACTGTGCCCACTACTGCAGAATAATACTGCACACATTAAAACACGAACGAGAGAAAAAAATGAAAATAAAACTTAAATTGCAAAGGAAATGTGCCATATAAAACAACACAGTGCAAGTACAAGCATCTGCCAAAAGCAAAATGTGTCAAAGGCTTTAGAAAGACTATGCAATGCTTCATAACAACAAATTGCCTCCGATGAGCGTGACGTCACAACTGTTTACATTAGATACGTTTAAGTAGTTATGAGCGGGCTCATGCACACGCACAGTTGAGTCACGTATGTGTAATACCTTCTCCCACTTCTGGCTATGGAAATATGGCTGTTGGCTGTGTAAGCAGCAGTAGCAGCAAATTCATATTCTTGAGGAAAAAAACCTTCTTTTACAAAGCACCTAGAATCGAGCACATGTCGGTTTATCGATTATTCATAAGATTTTCAAATGCACCCCTGCTGGTTTTTGGACATTTTTGAACACATTCTAAGTTGATTTCTGAATGAATTGTAAGTTGATTTTTGAATGCATGCCAGGGGAATCCTCGTCGCATCTAGATATGAGCTTTCCTGCAGACAAAACGAGACGGGGTTATACGAGATGAGCAGAATAAAGCCAAACTGGTGAATGCCAACTGCTGCTTATGTGGTTGATTCGGTTTGCAAATGTTCAGCTTTGTTATTTACTAGTGAAATTCATAGATTCAGACTACCAGAGTGGAAATAAACAATTAACAGGAATAACAGGTAAGAAAGGTTATGTATTATCTTCTCGGTGTATCCAAGAAAGTGAAATTCTGACAAATTTTTGGCCAGATCACTACACTAGTAAGGGCCAGTTAGAGTCCCCGGCTAGCAGCCACCTAAGTTCCATTCTGGGTGTAGCGCGGAAGGCGCATTGTATGAACACATAATAACGCCTAACTGGAGAATAATCGCTGGATAACTAAACCTGTGATTGTGGCAAGGTTAGTAAAGTTAACCGGTGAATGAGTTTTGACAGTTGTAGGAATAGTTACAGAACTAGTGATGACAAGATTGTTTGTTAGAATGAGGTAGGAGGAGAAACAGGGACATCACACAAATTATGGAAGAATATGACGATTCCAAATTTATACAAAAAGTTCGTTCTACTACTTTTCGCTCTCGTGCATGAGAAACTGGAGCGTATGAATGAAATGTGAAACTATTTCCTAACATAAAGCTTTTTGATTGTAGTAGGCCAAATAGGTATTTTGTGTTGGTACTTCGTGAATTATATTGTACTATAAAAATGACCATTTTTGCCGAAACAGTCTCGCTTATTTGGTGTGTGTTACAATTGCTGCAATATTAGAAAGACCTATTTTATTTTACGCAGCACACAGTGACAAAATAGATGTAATCAGATCGAGAAACCACATCAGTCTTGGGTACTCTTTGTATTAACAGCTTTTTCAGTATTAGACGATGACATTTCAATTTTTCATGTAGCAAAACGTTTGACGAACTTCGATGAAGTAATAGTTCTTTCCCGGAAGGGAAAGCACGCCATGTAAAGCTGTAGCAAGATTAGAGAGAAAAATCGCTAGGACCTAAGGATTGAAGAAATGTGTACTGTCTTGCTGTCTCTTGTCTTTACTGGTTTTAGATATCCTTTATTTAATTTTATGTCACACAGAAGAGCAAGTTATTAGCTAATAGGCAATAAAGAGTCCAGATTTTCTGAAGAGTTCTTGTTCTCCCGGTTACAAATAATCCCATCTAGTATTACAAAATATAGTCGTTTGAGTTCCACACAGTGAAATACAGTGATGTGCAGTATAAGAATGTAGTTTGAAGAGGCGTGGCACTGCACGTCAGCACACTTAAGACCAAATAACATCTCTTACATTTCCTCGAAAATATATGTTTTATGTATTGGACTCTTCAGAAAGATGTGCGCTACAAAATCAACAGATTTTTGAAAAGTCTCTCTTTTTTTTTACATGCTGATGCGCAGAGTAGCTGTTATAGTGGGGGAGGGCGTGGGGGGGAGGGTAGTCTCCACGTGACCCGTGTTTACATTGAGTGATTTTTCTGTTTCCTCTTCGTTTACTGCTCTTCTCACGTCAAATGAAAACAAGACGGATTTCTGTGGTTGAGAGCTATCAAGTGAATTAAAATACATTCAAATAACTATGGAAGGCTAAAATGTGTTACTAGTTTCAGATTTTATTTTATGTCCTCCTTTCCAACAGTCAAGCGTTAATCGTCTTGCAGAACAATAAAGTTATTTTTGCCAGTTTGCTAAAGAAATTTGGCTTTCATTAAGCTTTCCTGCTGAGGCAGTAAATTTATTTGAAACAGTGTTTAATTCCACACTATTGGCTACTTTCAACTGTTTGCTGTATTTCAAGTGCACGTTTTTATCTTCTAACATGTATGTAATTAAGTCATAATAAAGAATCAAACATGAGATAATACAGTACTGGTACTCAAAGAAAATTTACGTCCCGAAAACCACATTGAAAAGCTTATTATCAGATCGAGGCCTGTCATTGGGAGTCTGGACATACAAATGTGCGCTTTAAGGCAAACTATGCATTTTAGTATGGTTCACGAAATTCCGACGCTCTTGGAGTATCCTCTGATGTCTTATTTCTTTTTGACATAATGTAAGAAAGATCTTTCAATGTTTTACACGTATGAACATACGAGCTTCCTACGTCATCATAGCTGCGCAAGCGCGGTGATGCCTCTTAGCTGGCGCTCTCTGGCACCTGCTGAAATGAATTTATTTTTAACAGGTCGCACGAAAATATTGCCATTGTGGTTCGACAAGCGTTATTTTCAAAGTAAATTTCCTTTTACGCAAGATGAACTGTGTGCAAGAATGTACGATGAATTTCTTAAATCAGAGAGCATTTACTCTAATTTAAAAATCAATTCTTTGATGACGAGCCATTTAGAAGAATTTCGAACCTAGAAGATCATATTTGTGTGATGTATCTTAAAGTGTAACATGCGCTAAACAATCAACATTATATGTAAAAGCTTAGCTTCTCTTGTAGTGTATTAATCTTCGAGAAAAATATTATATGTGAAAGCATTGCTTTTCTTGTAACAACACTATGTATATTAACTTAAACCATTAACTTTTCCTGTTGGTGGAATTCAAATTTATACTTTAGTAATAGGAAAATATGCAGCGTACATGTTGCTGCACATCAAAGATCTTTCCAAAGCACGTTCTTCCCCCTGAGTTTTGTTCTCTAAAGTGTCGAGAAATTCTAATCTGCTGTATAAAACCATATCCGTTCAAAGGATTGATAAGTTTTACAGTTCTGACGGAAAGTGTACTGTCACTTAACATGGAAAAAGTGTATTTTCACCCGGGAGAAAATATATTTTAAACCAGGAGATACGGGAAAAATCCCAGATTTTTTTTCCTTGTCTGCGTATACACCCTGCTAGAAAAATTTGGCTTTTATTACTGTTTTCCACTGAGGCAGCCAATTTATTTGAAATGAAGTGTTTCAATCCACAGTATATGCTACTTCCAAATGTTTGCTGAATTTCAAATGCACATTTTCATCTTCTGGTACATATGGTGTTTTGCCATAATAAAGAACCAAACATGAGATAGTACAGTACTGGTACGCTGATAAAATATTCACCCTGAAAACCACAATTCAAAGTGTAATATCAGGTTGGGGATCTACTTCATTCTGAATCTGGACACACGAATGTGTACTTAGAGCCAGATTATACGTTTTAGTATGGTTTATGAACTTCCTACGCTATCATAGCTGCACAAGCGCAGTAAAGCCTGTTTTCTGGCAACTGCTGAAACGAACCTATTTCTAACAGGACTAGGCAAAATACTGCGAATGGTGGTTTGAAAATTGTAACTTTCAAACTAAATTTCCTTTTACACAAGATGAATTACATTATATGTGAGAATGTGAAATGAATTTTATAAATTGCAGAGTGTTTAACTCTCGTTTATGGCATAACATTTTGAGGACCGGTCACTCAGAGGAATTTCGAGGCCAGAAGACCATTTATGTCATTATTTTAAATTTTACTGGCTTAAAGCGTAACACATGCAAAAAAGACCAATATTACATGTGAAAGCTTAGCTTCTCTTGTAGCTTATGATCTTCGACATCAATGCTATAAGTGAAAGCTTAGCTTTTCTTGTAGCTACACGATTTATATTAATTTAAACCATTAACTTTTCTTATTTGTGTGTTTACGCTACTGAACAGTGATGTTGCTATTAGCTGACTACATCACGTGTCCTATGCTCTGAATATTGGCCGTCATTGGCTGGCGAGGTCATGCGACAAGAGCTGTGATTCGCTTACAAAAGGGCATGGCAATCTCTATTTCAGTACTTTGGAAACTAGGTGCCGTGTTTGGTGGAATTCGAATTTACACTTTCATAATTATGAAAATATGCAGCATATCTTAATATGAAAATATACAGCGTACATGTTGTTGCACGTCATCAAAGATCTTTGCAAGACCTCTTTTGCTGGATTTCATTTTCTAAAGTGACGGGGAAGTTCTACGCCGATGATGTATAAAACATTAACTGTTCAAAGGATTAATAAGTTTTACAGTTCTGTGGGAAAGTATACTGTGATTGAACATGACAGAAGTGTATTTTCTCGTGGGAAAAAGTGTATTTCCTTGTCTACGTATACACCCTGTAATCAAACTCCGTGATGGACCGGAGTTAGTCTCTTCACTAAATTCAAAATAAGAATAGAAAACAACGAGCAACACATAACATTCATTAACAACTACTTCAGAATTGCTTGCAGAAGTTGAAATTGTCGTAAATGAGATCACTCAGGCAAGACCTCTACTGGTGTTCGATACCACGACAGTTCAGAACATCCACCACCTAAAGCTGCCACATTCAAGTGTCTGCATTATACCATCTTTTAAAATTTAGCTAGCACAGAAATGTATCTGTTACTTTGTGCCTAAGATGCTAGTGGGTCACACAGATATGCTGTTGCATTCCTGCACATTTTATTTTGCAAACATGTTTTTACACACATTATCTTTGCAAATAAGGCTTCGACGAATTGGCTATAATCTCCATATTTGTGTGCAGAAAAAACATCTGTTTCAAACTGTCTCTGATAAAATAGTCTGGATACAATTTCCTATGAGTCAGTATTTATTAGGTAATTTTGTATTTGTAGATTTTGAATCAGAATTCACGTCTGTATTCACATTTATTGCAAATGTGAATTTGTCGTGTCCCTATGAATAGTACACTGATGACTTCCAGCTAGCTTCAGAGCTATAGTGTGTGTGCATGTTCACGTACATATGCCACCCCCCCCCCCCCCCCCCCGCCCCCCTTTTCCCCCGAAACACGCACGCGAGTGCATGTGCATGTGCGGCTAACATCTTGGAGAATAACAGCAAGAACATGCAGTAGATGCAGTAGAAATGTGGCACTGTTAAGCTGGTTCTAACTGCAGGCAAAGGGAGTTGATTGCAGTGTACAATCTACTTCTACTTCCATACTCTGCAAACCATTGTGAAGTGAATGGTAGAGGGTACATCCACTTCTTCCCATTTCATTCATGTACAGAGCTTTCATTCATGTACAGAGCACGGGAAGAGTGGCTGTTTGAATGCCTCTATGATCCCTATAGGAGTGACATGTAGATGGTTGAAATATAGTCATAGAGTCATCGTTTACACCATGTTCTCGATGCTTTGTAAGTAGGCTTTCTCAGGGTAGTTTTGATATTTCAGATTCATAAAACTGACCATATCCACATGGTATTTTGACTCTTCCTGGCTTTCTGAGGCCTCACGAGTTTTTGGAATATTTGCTGGAGTCTTGAAGACAAAGTTGATTCTATGCCTATTTAGGAGCTAGCTAATCTTTCCCATTTACTGAGCCCGGTTACTGAATTGAGATACAGTTCCTGCGATACTGTTATGAAAAAAGTGATTGCAATAGAAGCTGCAGTGGGTGCAACAGTCTTGCAACCAAAATACTATCTTACATGGCATTGGAGTTGGCAGCAGCAACCATACAACAGTTTAACGACTTGACAGGGCAACGAGCTCAGCAGAATTTTGTACAAATGTTCAGTATGTTTCCATGCAGTTCATTAACATTTTCCACACCAAACCCCTACGCAATATCTTCCTGCAAGCACACCTCTTTGGACGGAGCCCGTATGTCATACATAGCTTTTGTTTCCCATGCATTTGTAATGCTGTATGTTTCATGAGTTGAACTGGTGGCAAAAGTAGTTCATTTACTTTCTGACAGAGGTCACTATGAGTGTGCAGCTTGAGCATAGGCCACAAACGATTGATTTTCACAAACACAATCATGTAACTTCCAGTTTGGGCCTAGTGCAATTTGCATGTTTGTGTTGCGCAAAATGTGGTCTCTGATGTGAGCAGCTGGTTAAGAATTGACAACCAGCCTGATGTACCTGTGTTCAATAGTACTAGTGGTGTAACTTTGCAGATGGATGAAAATTGTAGTGAATTTGAATGCTCTTCAGTGTTTTCAACAATGACATGATAAAAGTAATGAAGTTGAAGTTGAAACAAGCAGGTATGCAGGACTAAAAATTTATGAAGTGAAGTGAATAAGTAGTAGTCTGTGAAAAGGAAGTCTATGTGGCAACAACAGTCAGCAGTAAAGATACATGAAATGTACTTGTTTTTCTCTATTATTTTGCATATGAGTGTAGTGAAGTTGCCAAAAATAAGTGACTATTGGTCAAAGGACGCATTTATAAATACTTCATGGGCAAGCAAGGCAGTGAGTAGAGACAGATCTCATTTTGTTTATGTTGCACTTGAACGACAACACGAAATTCGTAAGACGAGGTCAGCTACAACGTGATCCAACACACAAAATTAGACCTTTCTTCAGTTCTTTGTCACAAAGTGTAAGAATAACATCAAACCACACGTGAAGCAAGTCATTGTATTGAGGAGAAAGTGCGAATTACGTTTGATGCTACATTACATTATGTTAGTTGTATTGCGAGGATTCTGCAGAGAGGGATTTTTTAGATTTCGAAAGAAGTTAAATATGTACTCTTTATTTAAGTACATTACAATAAAATGAATTGCCCCTATAAACTATTGTTGTATTACAGTGCTAATGTTACTTCTAAACTAAGTTATAAAATTAATTTTAAGTTTTTCTTTGAAGACTAGTGGTAATCCTAGCTCACTAATTTGAAAAAAGTATTTATTATTCTCATTATATACATAAAGATATGTAAAGTAATCTATAAGTCATTCCCTTTGAACTCATTATTACCAGTCATGATTTGTTGCCAGTGCACTCTACCACAGTAGTGTACAGTGGCTGCGTGACACAGTCTAAAACAGGCCTCAATTTGTGTGTCCATTTGGCTGGCCAGTTAAATTGTGCAATATTCAGATATGTGGGGCAGTCAGATCTAATACTATTCCTGTAAGTTGAGTTTCTCCAAAAAATGAGTCTGTAAGTCATCAGGAAAGGGAAATATGAAGAATAAGCTATTTTCTTCACGATTCACAACTTTTTGGGCTTGTAACAGAGTTGTCAATTTCTTTAAACAATATTTTGAGAACTTCCTTAGGTGTCTCCCTTAGGAGTTTCCTTCTGTTTGAATTCCAACCAAACTGTGGACTAGACATGCTGTATGCTGCCCTAGCATTTGTTTCCTGGTGCCATCAGAGAATAAATCAGTCTCACAGAAAGTTACAATGAACCAAAATGGTATGTTAAACCACAAGTAATGCTATAAGTAAGGTACATGTCAAAAGACAATAACTTTCATCAAAAATGTCTTAATAGGCATTTATGAGAGGAGAGAACGCTGAAATGTTTTCCTGTGTGCCATAAGCAAACTGGTTGCAAGATTCTGGAATAAAGCCTCTGTTCTTATTAATTTAATTATCTATATTAGTTCTAATTATGTACCACTCTGCTCTGTATTTCATCTTTTATTATACTGTCTCAGAAATTCATTGCTTGCACCACAATGCTATTAAAATACATCATGCCAGAATGATTTTCACTCTGCGGTGGTGTGTGCACTGATGTGAAACTTCTTGGCAGATTAAAAATGTATGCCGGTCTGGAACTCGAACCAGAGACTTTTTCCTTTCACAGACAAGTGCACTACCGAGCTGAGCTGCCCGAGCATGACTCGTGACCCATGACCCTTTACTCACAGCTTTACTTCCACCGGTACCTGATCAGCTGCCACTGGCAGAAGTAAAGCTGTGAGTATCATTTGTGAGTCATGCTCGGGTAGCCCTGCTGGTAGAGCACCTGCTCACAAAAGTAAAAAATCCTGGGTTCAAGTCTATGTCTGTCACACAATTTTATTCTGTCAGGAAGTTTAATACAAGATGGTATATTCATAGAGTGTGCCAACCCTAGATTCTTTCATTTAGCACGGTACACCTTTTAATTTCATTGAAGGGATAAATATACACTGAAGACTATATTTTCAGCTCTTAAAAGTTTTGCATAAATCACGATTGAAAACACATCAGTGCTCTCTCCTAGTTCGTAGATAAGTGCCTCTTTTTTTTTCAGTTGGGTGTAGTGTTTAGGTTCATCTTAAATTTCTGCGAGACTGTAGTATTATTTGCTGGCACCTGAAAACAGTGGCTAGGGCAGCATGACCCATGTACAGGTTGATTGGAATCCAAACAGTGAGTAACACGTGGAGGAACACTACTAGAGAACTTCTCGAAATGTCGTATACAAAAAATTACAGCTCAACTGCAAACACAAAGAAGTTGTAAACCATCAATTTTTCTGAGAAAGCATTACAATGTAGTTCCTTGTTTTTGAAATCATGTATCTATTGTCAGTTACACAAATTGCTTATAAGTTGCTAATATAATAGATACAGTTGAAATTAAAATGAAAGATAATGGCAGAGTACAGGGTGAAACTCAGACATTACAAGGTTGTAATATGCGCTTTCAGCTGTCACAGTGTACAGCTTGTTTCCAGGTGGAATTTTTCATTCTGCAATGGAACGTATTCTGTTGTAAAACTTATTGGGTGGATGAAAACTGTATACCAGACTGGGACTTCTGAGGCTAGTGTCAGGGTCTGGCACACAGTTTTCATCTGTCAGAAGGTTTAATATTAGAGCTTAGTTACACATAAGGAATTAGTAGGGGGTAATGTGGAGGCTCTGGAGAGGTCTTAACTGAGAAATGGTAGATGAGAAATGTGTCACATTATCTGAAGGTTTCTTTCAGGATCTCGGTACCCTCTGGAGCCCGCCCTCGTGTGTCTCAGCACGACGTCTACACGCTTTCCATTGACTGCTTCTCTCCGGCTGAGCGGCAAACTGTGTGAGTTGTCCAAGGAACTTGCGCAGTTCCAGGCTCCCTACATCTACAGTCTGGCCCAGGTGCTGGTCGATCAGAGCAGTGATATGATAGAGATGTTAGCAGGTTTGTAACAGATCACTACAACCAAAAATATCTTACAACAAATTTCTACTTATGTAATTCTATTTATGGTGTAATAACTGTTTTATAATCCTGACCGGTTTCCAATCAGTTCATTTTCTTGTGTGTGTATAGTTTAGCATCCATAAATATTTTCTGGTCAAGTTTTATTTGCTCAACAGTCTGAACTTTACAAAAATACTAGCCTTTTCCCCATGTCTTCACCCATGTATGTGTTGGATACACCTCCTCCTATGCATCTTTGTCCACTTCTTTCTCCCTCTGTTCGTCCACCTCATTGCCTCTCCTCTGCCTGTCCACCTCATAGTCACTCCTCCGTCTATCTATGTCCTCCTCCCTACTCTCTCTGTGTCTTCATCTCCTGTTCCCCTCTCTTTGTCCATTTCCACTATCCCCTCTCCATGGCCATATCTTGCTCCCCCTCCCTCTGACCTCATACTCCTCTCCCTCTCTCTTTTGATCTCTGCCTCTTTCTTTTCCTCGTGCTTCCCAGTATGCCTGTAGACCTTCCATCTGTGTCATGCATCTCTCCCTCCTCCCCTTTCTCTGTCCATTTCCTTTTCCCCTCTCTCTGTTCATCTCCTCCTTTATTAATCTCAACATGTCACCAGTTATGCTCATCAGCACGTGTAGCCCGTGCAGTGCAGCTCAATGAAGCAGGCCACTACTATTTCCACAGTATGCCTGTCACATAGGGCAGGCTAGGTATCAGGGCCTTGAAAATCATTTATTTTCCTCTGATGTACTGGCTACTGTGCAAAGCAGGTTAATAAAGTTGGCTGGTACTATTCCAACACAACATGTCTGTCATTCAGGGCAGCCTGCATGTTGGACCTCGGAAAACTGTTTCTTGCCCTCAGGCATGTAGGCTGCCCTGCCAAGCATGTTAATTTAGGAGGGCGATGGTGTTCAGACACGTTTCTGATGTGCAGGGCAGCCTATGAGCTGGGGGGAGGGGGCGGACAAGATTTTGCCTATCTCTCTGCTCCTAAAGGAACTAGGTCGTCATAAACCCTGCAGCGCTTGTACTTGTGGAGTCTGCCGTTTCCGTGCCAAATTTGGTTGAAATAGGTCCAGGATTTTGGGAGGATATCCTGAACACGGCCTGCACAATATTTGTATGAGGCACCTGCTAATCTTACTCAGGTGCAACTTGGGAGAGAGACAATAGTGGCTTGTCAATTTATGTGTTGCTTTGCTAAGAAATTGCAAAAGCCAGGAGGTGGAACTGTAGTGTCATCACTGGGGACACTGATGTTCAGAGCTCCCCTGCCAGAGAAGCATGCTGTGGGCTGTACGTGTGCGGACTGGGAAAGCCCATCCGCAAGCTGTGAATCCCAGTGTAAGTGCACAAGCGAGCTGTCAGTATCCAGACCGTGGGTACAGAGTCTAGCTCATATCTCAGCATGTGCTGTGGATGTTGACATCCTCAGTGATGACATTGCAGTCCCACCTTCTGGTGCCTGTACTTTCATAGCAAATCAGTGAATAATACGCAAACCATTACAATTCCCCTCCCTACATCTACATCTGCATCTATACTCTGCAAACAACAGTAAATTGCACGACAGAGGGTATGTCCCATTGTCTCGGTTATTAGGGTTTCTTCCCATTGCATTCATGTATTCAGCTCAGGAAGAATGAGTGTTTAAATACCTCGTGTGTGTTGCAGTTAATCTAATCTTAGCATCACAGGTCCTGCGTGAGCAATAGTATATTCCCAGAATCATCATTTAAAGCTGGTTCTTGAAACTTTGTAAATAGGCTTTCTCATAGTAACTTACATCTATATTCAAGAGTCTGCCAGTTCAGTTTCTCCAGCATCTCTATGACCTCTCCCATGAGTCAAACAAACCTGTACCCATTCATGCTGCTTTTCTGGGTATACGTTCAATTTCCCAGTAGTCCTGTATTTTGTTACGGGTCCCACACACTTGAGCAGTATTCTAGAATGGGTTGAATGAGTGATTTGTAAGCAATCTTCTATGAAGACTGACTGCATTTCCCCAGTATTTTACCAATAAATTGAAGTCTATCACCTGCTCCACCCATGACTGTGCCTATGTGATCATTCCATTTTGTATCCCTACAAAGTGTTACACCAAGGCATTTGTAGGAGTTGGCCAATTCCAACTGCAACTCACTGATATTAGGTTGGTGCATAAGTTTGTATCATTTTTCTGCGTGTTTAGTAAGCACAATAGTCGTACGAAACAGTAATAATTCTCCATCACTATTTACAACAGTTTGCCATTGCTGGGGTAACTTTTCGACTCTACGATTGTTGTAAAAATCACACGATTCTGAAATGAAGAACTCCTCGAGCTGTGCTCGGAGCGCATTTTCATCCAGAAAGGAAGTTACTTGAAGGTTGTTCAGTAGAGAGTGGAAAAGGTGAAAATCTGAGGGTGCAAGATCAGGTGAATAAGGTGGGTGCAGAATGACTTCCCAACTAAACACCTGTACACTGTTTTTTGTCAGTTTACTTGAATGCGGGCAAGCATTACCATGGAGTAGCACTGGTTCGTAGATTTTTCCTGGTTATTGTTCTTGGATTGCATCTACAAGAAGTCTCAACTGTTGACAATAAATTTCAGCAGTGATGGTTATGCCTCAGGGAAGTAATTCATCACCTTCTACAGTTATTTTGTCTTTCAGTAGGTTGTTTCAGGGTTGTGCAGATAGTGCAGTCCGACTGGCCAAGTGTGATCAGGTATTGCATGCACAACAGTGCACCCTCTCATGTGGCAACCTCCATTAGTGAATTTCTTTAAAAAAAAAGAGAGAGAGAGAGAGAGAGAGAGAGAGAGAGAGAGAGAGAGAAGAAGAAGAAGAAGCTTTCCTGTGGTTCACCTATTTGTTGTGGATCTCAGTCCCTGTAGCTTTTTAATATTTCTCTGGCTTAAAAACAACTTAAAATGATGTGGCATTGCTATTTTGAATAATATCCATAAGAGTGTAACTAAGGAGCTGACAAAGGTATTTCAGTAGAAACTTATTTGGAACTGGAAACAATGCTTCCATATCTCTGTATTACTGCCGGCAGGAACTGCAGAGTGCCTTTAAAGAAGTAAGTCAAGCATTATTATTGCTGGCCAGCTAACTTTTATTGAATGCTGCACTACAGTTCAAAGTGACAGATAAATGACAATTCTTCAACACAGTTACCAAGTCTTTGTAAAAACAACAGTTGGAGGATTCTATCAATCATTCGGTTCCACAGCTATAGAAGTCTGTTCCTTAGTCATGGAGCCATTCGAGTACTGCTGTGTACATGTACTCATCATTAGAAAATTTCTACTTCCTCCCATCCCCGTCCCCACCCCGTAGACGTTCTTACAGCTTTCTGACAAGATGAACAACACATATTGCAAAGATCTCGAACAGCATTTCCCACTTCTGTGTGGTGTTGGTGAAATTTTTGGCACTGTTTCACTACGGCTGGACATGACATTGCATTTGATCCATAGACCACCAGAGTTTTGTGATGAATCTGTGTGCTGTTTAGACATTTCTCCCACAAGAATCACACTGTCCTGCATACATCAACTTCAGAATATGTTTCCAGTTGTCGCACCATTTCAATTGCACACTGTGATGCATCAGCAGCTCTGTGTCTGCAGAAAACCTGGAACATGTACTCTCTTCTGACAATGTGCCACTCTTGTTGCTCAGTGATCTTAGTGTGGGACGACATGTGTAACTTACTTTCTGAAGTTCATGTTTATTTTCAAGGGGACAATCTTCATGTGTAAAAAGGATACAGCCTGTGATTATTTAAAAAATTAAAAAAACTTCTATTCTAACACACCTTGTAACTGACACTCTTTAACACAGACAGCTGTTTCTCACCTGATTCAAAACAGTGCGTAGCAGTGGCACCTATGGTAGAATTTGTCATTACTACCCCTCCATACCTGGGAAAGGTAAGTTCACCCCTCTTATGTGGCTGCTGGTATTTAATAATATTGTGCTATGTGAAGTGATAAGAATATAATTTCTGTGACATATTCAAAATTTGCAGCTAGGCTGCAACTTAAATTCTGAACATAGTCCATTGATACAGTCCTTGTGAACTACTGAGGCTGAACAGTGAGAGTTTTTAGGCTCAATGAAAACTTTGTCTTTCCTGCTGAGCTTTGATATACTATGTGATCAAAAGTATCTGGACACCTGGCTGAAGATAACTTAAAAGTTCGTGGCGCCCTCCATAGGAAATGCCCAAATTCAATGTGGTGTTGGCCACCCTTAGCCTTGACAACAGCCTCCACTGTCACAGTCATACATTCAGTCAGGTGCTAGAAGGTTTCTTGGGGAATGGCAGCCCATTCTTCATTTCTTCATGGAGTGCTGCACTGAGGAGAGGTATTGATGTCGGTCGGTGAGGGGTGGCACGGCATTCCAAAACATCCCAAAGATGTTCTGTAGGATTCAGGTCAGGACTCTGTGCAGGCCAGCCCATTATAGGGATGTTATTGTCATGTAACCACTCCACCACAGGCTATGAACAGATGCTCAGTCATGTTGAAAGATGCAGTCACCATCCCCGAATTGCTCTTCTACAGTGGGAAGCAAGAAGGTGCTTGAACCATCGATGTAGACCTGTGCTGTGATAGTACCACACAAAACAAGGGGTACAAGCCCCTTCATGTAAAACACGACCACACCATAACACCACTGTCTCCGAATTTTACTGTTGGCACTACACACTCTGGCAGGTGACATTCATCTGGCATTTGCCATATCCACACCCTGCCATCAGATTTCCACAGTGTGTACTGTGTTTTGTCACTCCACACATCGTTTTTCCACATCATCCAATGTTTACACCGCTTAGACCAAACAAGGTGTCATTTGACATTCATCGGAATGATGTGTGGTTTATGAGCAGCCGCTCAACCATGAAATCCAAGTTTTCTCACCTCCCGCCTAACTGTCATAGTATTTGCAGTGGGTCCTGATGCAGTTTTAAATTCCTGTGTGAAGGTCTGGACAGATGTCTGTCTATTACACATTACGACACTCTTCAACTGTCGGCTGTCTCTGTCAGTCAACAGTCGAGGTCGGCATGTACACTTTTGTGCTGTACGTGTCACTTTGCACATTTCCACTTCAATATCACATCGGAAATAGTGGACCTAGAGATGTTTGCGAGTGTGGAATCCTCGCATACAGACGTATGACGCAAGTTACACCCAACCACCTGAGCATGTTAAAAGTGCACGAGTTCCGTGGAGTGCCCCATTCTGCTCTCTCACGATGTCTAATGACTACTGAGGTCGCTGATATGGAGTACCTGGCAGTAGGTGGCAGCACAGTGTACCTAATATGAAAAACGTATGTTTTGGGGAATGACTGGATACTTTTGATCACATAGTGTAGGAAAAAGGAATGGACTAGATGTGGACACAAGGACCTGAACCTTGTGTGTCATTTACATAAGAAATATAGTAGGGTTCTCACTTTTGCACGAGGTATTTCTTTTAAAATCAGACTAAAATTCTGTGCTTCCTTAAAAATTTGAAAAAGGAAGTGTTGTACTAATCACACTTTTCATCAGAAATATGAAGTCAAGGGAGGATGGCTTTCAGTATAATGAAAGAGGATACTGTCTGTCAATCGGTGAAACTGCAGCAACAGGAATAAGGCTGACTGAAAAATATCTAGGCATAATATAACAAGGAGACAAAATAGCAATTACGTACCTGTAGAAGCTGAAATATCAATTACTGCTGACAGAGATAGTTAAAAGTAGAAAAAACTTGCCAGTGCTTTTGTTTATGTTCCTTTTTCTTCTTCTTCTTCTTCTTCATTTGGCATGGGAGATCACGTATTCTGTATATTCCTCCACCAGCCATTTCTGTTTGACATTTGTGGTGCATTCTCTTTTTCTTGGGCCCAGCGCTGCCTAGTGTTTGTTGATATCATCCTCCCCTCTGTCTGTAGCTTCCTTGGCCTCTTATGCCCTCACACTTCCCGAGAATGCTATTTGTGGTGGTATCTCCCTTTCCATTGTAATTAGTTGTCTCGCCTATATCAGTCTTCTTTTCTTCATCTTTCAGCCAATATTAGCTTATGTGTATAGCTCTGCCAGTTCCTGGATTTTTGGTACTCTTCAGCCCTGTGGCTGGTGGTCCCTCCTGGGGCCAAGTATTTTCCATAATATCTATTACAATTTGTACAGAAACCAGATGGCAGTTATAAGAGTCGAGGGACATGAAAGGGAAGCAGTGGTTGGGAAGGGAGTAAGACAGGGTTGTAGCCTATCCCCGATGTTATTCAATCTGTATATTGAGCAAGCAGTAAAGGAAACAAAAGAAAAATTCGGAGTAGGTATTAAAATCCATGGAGAAGAAATAAAAACTTTAAGGTTCGCCGATGACATTGTAATTCTATCAGAGACAGCAAAGGACTTGGAAGAGCAGTTGAACGGAATGGATGGTGTCTTGAAGGGAGGATATAAGATGAACATCAACAAAAGCAAAACGAGGATAATGGAATGTAGTCGAATTAATTCGGGTGATGTTGAGGGTATTAGATTAGGAAATGAGACACTTAAAGTAGTAAAGGAGTTTTGCTATTTGGGGAGCAAAATAACTGATGATGGTCGAAGTAGAGAGGATATAAAATGTAGACTGGCAATGGCAAGGAAAGCATTTCTGAAGAAAAGAAATTTGCTAACATCGAGTATAGATTTAAGTATCAGGAAGTCGTTTCTGAAAATATTTGTATGGAGTGTAGCCATGTATGGAAGTGAAACATGGACGGTAAATAGTTTGGACAAGAAGAGAATAGAAGCTTTCGAAATGTGGTGCTACAGAAGAATGCTGAAGATTAGATGGGTAGACCACATAACTAATGAGGAAGTATTGAATAGGATTGGGGAGAAGAGAAGTTTGTGGCACAACTTGACCAGAAGAAGGGATCGGTTGGTAGGACATGTTCTGAGGCATCAAGGGATCACCAATTTAGTATTGGAGGGCAGTGTGGAGGGTAAAAATCGTAGGGGGAGACCAAGAGATGAATACACTAAGCAGATTCAGAAGGATGTAGGTTGCAGTAGGTACTTGGAGATGAAGAATCTTGCACAGGATAGAATAGCATGGAGAGCTGCATCAAACCAGTCTCAGGACTGAAGACCACAACAACAACAATATCTTTTTCTTCAAGACCAGCATTTTTTGTTAATTTTTTTTCTGTAATGTGAATGGTGCAGACCCATATGGAGCTACCAAGAGAGTTACACTCTAGTTTAGCTTGATTTCACAGTTTCTCAAAGCTGCTGTACAACACAGCAAAAATATGCTGTATTTGCCACTGTGCTCCAAGCCCCAGCCTCAGTTTCCATCCCATCTGCTTGCTAAATATGCTATGTGTGTTCTTTTAAAAATGAATTTATCAGTTGTCAGTGGGTACCATCACTGTGTACTTATTCATGACAGTGTGTGTTGTTTTCTTGTTAATTTGTAACACTGCTTTCCATGCAATATTTGTGTAAGAACTTACCGCAAGCTGCAACTCCTCCTTATCTGTCACTTATGAGATGGTCATCATCTGCTTATGCTAGCCTGCTTATTTCATTATTACCCAGTCTTATTTCAGCTGAGCTTGATTTTTTGTGTTCTCTCTATCTTTTCTAAAATTGAAATAAAAAGTAAAAGAGTTGAAGCGAATACAATACAAGTGAAGCCGTAGTTGAGAAGGGATTGAGACAGGAATGTAGCATATTCCAGTAGTTATTCGACCTGTACATTGAGCAAGCAGTAAAGGAAACCAAGGAGAAATTTGAAAAGGAAATTAAAGTTCAGGATGAATAAATAAAATCTTATAGGTTAGCCAGTGACATTGTAGTTTTGTCAGAGACAGGAAATGACATGGAAGAACAGTTGAGTGGAATAGATAGTGTCTTGAAAAGAGATTTAAGGTGAGCATCAACAAATGTAAAACAGGGTGATGAAATGTAGTCAAATTAAATCGGGCAGTACTGAAGGAATTATATTACTAAATTAGGCGTTACACTTAGTAGATGAGTTCTTCTATGTGGCCAGTAAAATAACTGATGATGATCAAAGTAAGGATAAAGAGCCATAACAAGAAAAGCATCTCTGAAAAGAGGAATTTGTTAACTTTTAATATCAATTTAAGTATCAGGTCGTCTTTTTTGTGTTTATAGATATTTGTCTGAGATGAAGCCGTATATAGTAGTGAAATGTGGGTGATAAGTAGTTCAGATGAGAAGAAAATGGAAGCTTTCGAATTGTGGTGCTATCCAAGAATGCTGACAATTAGATCTGTCGGTTGCATGACTTATGAGGAAGTACTGAATCAAATTGGGGGGAAAAGAAATTTTTGACACAACTTGACTAAAAGAAGGGATTTGTCTGATAAAACACTAAGTTTCTTGATGTTATGAGCTATTAATATAGTATGTATAAATCCTCCTAAAATTGTTCCTTTCTGTTGTAAATGAATAGTTTAATTTCCTGGGAAACTTGCGATTTTGCAGGAAGTTACGAATTCTTCTTAGACCCATTGCAGCCCTTGTTTCCAAAACAGGAAACGTGTGATACAGGGATGAACCCCAGTGAGCAAGGAATGTCAGTAAATGAAAATGGTCTGATTAATGGGGATGGACATCAGAAAACAGATCGTCAGAACAGAGACCTTGCAGCCAGATTGAGGTGAGAGAATTTGCATTCCTTCATTATAAAGTTTGGTGTCTGAAAAACTGTATTTAGGTGGAGTAATTGTTAATAATTCTGTCACTTATCACTTATCACTTTTTGAGTGTTCTACAGTATTCTCGTACACCATTCAAGAGGTTCATTGTGCCTTAATACTAACTGTGAAGTGTGTAGTGTGCAATTTCAGCAAAATGCTTATTATATTGTGTTCTTAAGTGGGAATCTGCATGTGTTGGTGCCTGAACATGCAATTTTTGTGTACGTTTGCTGCTTTCACTGATGCAATGATTCTATTGGTGGAAAGTTCTCCTTATTGTCTACAAATGCTCTTAAACATGTAAACATTGTGTGCCAAGTGGTGACTGCTTTAACAAAACTTGGTATGTTTTCTGCTTTGGTCACTTTTTTTCCCATTATTAATTTGGCATAATGCATTTGGCAACCTGCTGCCATCTTTATATGAACGTATGTTATTTTTGCAGTAATTTTTGTAATAAACTCCCCTTTCAAGTATGATATTTCTGCTGGATGTGCCAGTTAAGTGCTGAAATGTCACATCTGCGCAGCAAACTTTTATATAATTTAACACTTTTTAAAAAGCACCCAAGTCTCATTTGGGCACTTGCAGTGGTGGCTTAGTGAGACTCGGGTGCTGTCTCAAAAGTGTCAGTTTATAACAATATTATGAAAAGGAAAGTTGCCACTCACCGTATAGCGGAGATGCTGAGTTGCAGATAGGCACAACAAAAATACTGTCACAAATGTTTTTTGTTGCGCCTATCTGCGACTCAGCATCTCTGCTATCTAATGAGTGGCAAGTTTCCTTTTCGTAATATCATGACATTGCATCCTGAATTTTCCATTGTTTGTCAGTTTACATCATTCTATGATTTGTATAGTTGCTACAATATGGGAGAAAATTAGAATTAATTTATTGTGGGAGTAAGTAACATGAAACAACAAATGACATCTCAATTGCAAAGATGTTTATAATAGAGTGGGTGGGAATTGGTTTAATATTATTAAGTTTTTAAGACTGTGCCATGGATACAGATATTAGTAGGAATAAAATTTCTTGTGGCAGATGTTGTGTGAACTGATTTACACCGTTTCGAAACAAGTACAAATATTTTGCTATTGATGGAATAACAAGTTTCCCTTTAAGATCATTGATCACCCATTCCCTGGCATAACTGAACACGGGTAATCTTATGAGTTTGTATAAAGAATTTGAACAATAATATGGAAAGGATAGATTGCTACTTATCACTCAGGAGCCATTGAGTCGCAAACAGGCACAATAAAACAGAATGGTTGAAGTATTGAGCTTTCGGACTAAAACTTTTGTCAGAAGTAGGAAACTCGCACACTTTCAAACGAGCACATCTCACCTGCACCACCTAGAACTGGAGCTACTGAATCACATTCTCTGGCAGGCTGTGCACTACCTCTCATTGTGCCCTGAAATGAGAAATATCCTCCCAACTTTCCTCACCACTACACCCACAGTGGCATCCTTGTCCATCCCTACTCCATCCTTGCTCCTGACCTCTTTCCTCATGGTTAATATGTGTGCAGCAGTCACAGTCTCATCATAGACATCTCCTACCCAATCAAAGGCAGGGACTCCTGTGAAAGCAGCCATGTGATCTACCATCTTAGCTGCAACCACTGTGTGGCATTCTAGGCGCTACAGTCTGGAACCACGAGACCGCTACGGTCGCAGGTTCGAATCCTGCCTCGGGCACGGATGTGTGTGATGTCCTTAGGTTAGTTAGGTTTAAGTAGTTCTATGTTCTAGGGGACTGATGACCACAGCAGTTAAGTCCCATAGTGCTCAGAGCCATTTGAACCATTTTTGTGGCATTCTAGATGAGCATGACAACTAATGAGCTGTCCGCATGAACAGCCCCCACCAAACTGTGGGCTAGCAGTAGCCAGACCACCCAGTTGCCAAGCATGCTGCCCAACACGATATGCTTCACTTTGATTGGTTCACAGCCTATGCCATCTGAATCCTTCTCATCAATACCAGTTTCATGAATTGTGCCCTGTGAGAACGCTCCTTACCACATACTCTTTGTTCTCATAACCACTCTGGCCTCAACCTTCACTAGTCACTGTCCTCTATCTGCTTATTTCTCTGCTCCCACTCGAGTATTATACATGACTCCTATCATGCCAGTTCACCCATGTAGTCCATTCCCATTCTCTACTACACTCCTCTCACCTTCCCTCCCCCTCCACCAAGCGAGGTGGCTTAGTGGTTAGCACACTGGACTTGTCTTCAGGACGACAGTGGTTCAAACCCCTGTCTGGCCATCCTGATTTAGATTTTCCTTGATTTCCCTAAATTGCTTCAGGCAAATGCCGGGATGGCTCCTTTGAAGGGCACGGCCAACTTCGTTCCCCATCCTTCCCTAATCTGTTGGGACCGGTGACCTCACTGTGTGGTCCTCTCCCCCAAATCGACCAACACTTCCCCCCCCCCCCCCCTCCCCCTCTCCCTGCCCCAAGAAGAATCTCCTGATGCTGCACCTAGCAGCCATATCCTGTCCCCACCATGTCTCAGACAGCACTAGCATCTTCCATCACCCCTACCCTTCTACCCTTTATCCCTCCCCCTCCCTGGTCCACTAACCCCACTAATCCCTACAGCTAGATATCCACTCACCTCAGATGCAATCATCACAACATCACAATTGTACCCTAGGGCACAGAGCTGACAGTAATCTGTGTGTGTGTGTGTGTGTGTGTGTGTGTGTGTGTGTGTGTGATATATATGTGGACTTAGCTGTGTCTGCTTGCGACTCAGTGCCTCCTCTGTGTGATGGGTAACAACCTTTCCCTACCATGTTGTTATTCTGTCGTAGGCTTTCTTCTCTATGAAGAATTTGAAATTTTCATCATTGACACGATAAGTGAATAGTTACGTAAGACCTGAGTTTCTCCTGGCGTATAAAATTGTCAAACAACTTACTGGAATTCAGCCAGGTAGTATTCGGTGGGAACACACCCCGCCATTTTCAAGGCAAACTGCAACGGACAGGCGATGTACATGCAAATTGAAAACCTCGGTTCTTGGGCTAATGCAGGAAAGATGACACACACTGAACACTAGTGCCACCAAAGATGACCAAAGTCAGAGATATTGATAGTGAGACTACGAACTAGCAGGTGAGGTAACATTGAATCTGTCCCTCTGTTTTTTTGACAAGGGAGAGAGCAGGGTTCCATGCTTGTTTACAAGGTTTCTCACTAATTTAATCTCAACTGCCTCCTTAATAACACTGTCGCAATAGCTGGACGTGCATGCCAATATCTCGGTGTTATTATATAACATGGGGTGACCAGTATCCAGGCAATGTTCGGCAATAGCAGATCTACTTGGCTGCTGTAATTGTGTTCAGTACATCGGTCCTCCACGGTCCTGATAGTGTGCCAATATACACCATGCCACAGCTACAAGGAATGCGATATACACCCGCCGTACGCAGACCAAGATCATCCTTAACAGAACTCAAAAGCACTCTAATTTTAGATGGAGGTCAGAAAACACATTTTACATCATATTTCCGTAAAATACGACCAATCTTGTTGGAACTGTTTCCTACGTAAGGCAAAAAGGCAGTAGACTTAGGTGTTGACTCAGTATTATCATCAATCACCCGATGCACAGTTGGTCGATAGCACAATGCACATTCAATCTGTCTTTCACTATAACCATTTTGACGAAATGGAGCTTCAAGATGGGACAGCTCAGCTGGCAAAGGCTCAGTGCCAGAAATGACGTGTACCCTGTGTACCAAGGTATGAAGTACCCCTTCACACTGAACTGGATGGTGACAACTATTAGCACGTAAATCCAAGTCGGTGTGAGTACAGTTTCCTGTAAACTGCATGTCCCAATGATCCATCATCCTTCTTCCTAACCAAAACGTCAAGAAAGGGAAGGTAACCATCTTCTCCCACCTCCATCATAAAATGAATGTTTGGGCGGATCGAGTTCAGGTGTTCTAGAAAGGCATTAAAAATCTCCCTACTGTGAGGCCAAACAACAAAGGTATCATCAATATATCCGAAGGAACAGGCGGGTTTCAAAGGTGCCGATTCCAATGCACGTTTCTCGAAGTCTTCCATAAACAAATTTGCGATCACCGGAGACAACGGACGGACTACCCATTGCAACTCCATCTGTCTGTTCGTAATACTGGTCATTGAATAAAAAGTAGGTGGATGTCAACACATGCTGAAAGAGATTAGTTAATTCGGCTCCAAACGTAACCTCAATTAACCTCAATGAATCAGACAGAGGAACATGAGTGAAGAGAGAGACCACATCAAAACTTACTAAGATATCAGAGTCATTCAACTGCAGTCACTCCAAAAGATGTAAGAAATCAGCTGAGTTCCTGATATGATGTTCACACCGACGAACTTTTAGCTCAGAGAAGCAAGATGCTTGGCTGCACGATATGTTGGTGTGCCAATATTACTCACTATAGGTCGGAAAGGAACCCCTTCCTTGCATACCTTCGGAAGGCCATATAACCTAGGGGGAACAGCACTGTAGGTGTGAAGACTCTTGATAGTGTTCTGCAACAAACCACTTTTCTTCAGGAGGCTGTTGGTCTTTCTCTCAACACTTTCTGTGGGGTCAGCATCGATTCTGCAATCACTGAGTCAGATAATAAACATTGCATCTTTTGTACATAATCCTGTTTGTTTAAAACAATGGTGGCATTACCCTTGTACACAGGTAAAATAACAATATCAAGATCAACTTTGAGAAAGCGTAAAGCAGCTTTTTGCTGCTGTTACATTACTCGTGGGTGGACGAGCCCAAGTCAACACACGGCATGCATCCTTCCTAAAATCCTCTGCAGCGTCTGGAGGTAATTTGCAAACTGCCTGTTCAGTTGAACTGGTAAAATCAGCTACCGGCAAACTCTTCAGTGTGGGTCCAAAATTTAAACCCTTCCCAAGCACGGATAAGGTTGCATCGACAAAAGATTTCTCTGAGATTTATCACAGAATGTCGAGATATAACATCAGACTCCGAGCAATGAAAATGTTCAAACTTCGCGAACTGCCGGGCAGTAACAGAATTGTATTCTCAATCTGCTAGAGTCCATAAGTCACCGTCCAACCAATCCCAAGTGCAATTAGACAATTTCGAAGCAACCATTAAATGAAAATGAAACAATTCTTTGGAAACGGATTCCAAACGTCGACAAGTAAAACAAATCCTTTCACAAACAAGAGCCAAGCCAGCACTTTGCTTGATGCGATTGGCGGCAGGAGAATTAGTATGGTGCACAAACTTGGCAATTGTTGGGACATTATTTTTATCTCGACACCTCAGTAAAAATTACAAAGGACATTGCAGTCTAACTCAACAGCTACGAAGTTTATCCAACTTTCATAAACACCAATACATTTCCTCCCTGTATAGGTAAACAATGTGAGACCTGAGTCTCTCCTGGCATATACAATTTTCAAACTACTTACGGGAATTCAGCCAGGTAGTATTAACAGCGACCGCCAGTATTTTGGCAGAAGCACACCTCGCCATTTTCAAGGGAAACTGCAATGAACAGGTGATGTACTCGATCCACCCGGACATTCGTTTTACGGTGTAGGTGGAAGAGGATGGTTGCCTTCCCTTTCTTGACATTTTGGTTAGGAAGAAGGGTGATGGATCATTGGGACATGCAGTTTACAGGAAACATACTCATACTGACTTGTATTTATAGGCTAATAGTTGTCACCATCCAGCTCAGAGTGAAGGGGTACTTCATACCTTGGTACACAGGGCACATGCCGTTTCTGACACTGAGGCTTTGCCAGCTGAGGTGTCCCATCTTGAAGCTAC
Source organism: Schistocerca cancellata (assembly GCF_023864275.1). Classification (NCBI taxonomy): domain Eukaryota; kingdom Metazoa; phylum Arthropoda; class Insecta; order Orthoptera; family Acrididae; genus Schistocerca; species Schistocerca cancellata. The sequence continues at coordinate 207,694,072 of NC_064635.1, forward strand.
GTTTTGTCAAAATGGTTATAGTGAAAGACAGATTGAATGTGCATTGCGCTATTGACCAACTGTGCATTGGGTGATTGATGATAATACTGATGACTCAGTCTGCTGCATTTTTTCCGTATGTAGGAAGCATTTCCAACAAGATCGGTCATATTTTACAGAAATACAATGTGAAATATGTTTTCTGACCTCCATAAAAAATTAGTGCTTATGGGTTCCATTAAGGATGATCTTGGTTTACATAAGGTGAGTGTATATCGCATTCCTTGTAGCTGTGGTATGGTGTATATTGGTCACACTATCAGGACCGTGGAAGACCGATGTACTGAGCACAGTTACAGTAGCAAAGTAGATCTGCTATTGCTGAACATTGCTTGGATACTGGTCACCCTATGTTATACGAAAACACTGATATATTGGCATGCACGTCCAGATATTGGGACAGTGTTATTAAGGAGGCAGTTGAGATTAAATTAGTGAGAAACCTTGTAAACAGACATGGAGGTTTTTGTTTAAACTCTGTTTGGAATCCTGCCCTCTCCCTTGTCAAAAACCAGAGGGACAGAGTCAGTGTTACCTCACCTGCTAGTTCGTAGTCTCACTATCAATATCTCTGACTTTGGTCATCTTTGGTGGCACTAGTGTTCAGAGTGTGTTATCTTTCCTGCATTAGTCAGAGAGCCGAGTTTTAAATTTGCATGTACATGGCCTGTCTGTTGCAGTTTGCCTTAAAAATGGCGGGGTGTGCTCCCACTGAAATCGGCGGTCACTGTTAATACTACCTGGCTGAATTCTTGTAAGTTGTTTGAAAAGTGAATACTTGTTTTGAAAATAGCATAAATTACTTGCTAAGCATGTAATAAATTACTGCTTTATTCATTGACATCAGTAATGTGTACAACACTACTTGAAGACACAGTATTCTCTAGCAGCTCCGTCACTACAGCTTTCGTGGCCACCTCTCTATTTTCATACAGTCCTACGTGCTTTTGTAGGTCTCAAATTGGTGACTTGCTGTTGGATCGTTTTGAGCAGAAAACTGGTGTTTCTTAGGGCAGTGTTTTAAGTGTTACCCTCTTTGCCATAGCCGTAAACAGTGTCGTGTCTACAGTATGGAGTCCTGTACATCATTCTGTATTTGTGGACGATTTCACTGTTTTCTGTTTCTCCTCCAGTGTTGCAAAAGCGACCTTTAGTTACAGCTTACAGTGCAAAGGTTACAGGAGTACGCTGCAGAGACAGGTTTTCGGTTTTCTGCAGATACTTTCGTATGTGTGCATTTTAATTGTTCTCATCATATTTTTAATTTACGTGACTTGTGTATGAGTGGCACCGTTCTATATTTTAGAAACTCTGTGAAGTTTCTGGTTCTCACAATTGACTCCAAATTGTTGTGGTTGTGAGACAGTAAAGCCAGAACCGTGCGAGCCCTGAATATCATTAAGTGCCTTAGCCACAGGTCTTAGGGAGTGAACAGAGTGCATCTTTTCAGATTTATAAGGCTTTTGTGTATTTGTGGCTTGACTACGTAGGCACAGTTTATGGACTGGTGAGGCCTTCTTATTTGAGAATCATTGACACTGTCCGCATGAGGGAATTAGGCTGGCTACCAGTACTTAAAGGACTAGCCCTGTGCCCAGTCTCTGTGCTGAGACACAATCTGACGGCAACTCCTCATGGTGCATCAGGCATGTAAGTTCCATGCAGCTCCAAATTCACTTCCATATCATACTGTGGCTTGTCCGCGTCAGGCGTGCCATTTTGCCAATCGCCCATGAGCGACAAGGCCATGTGGGATCCGTGTGCGGCATGTGCTGGAGTCACGTGGTATGGAGCAAGTACAATGCCAAATCCACAGTTTTAACAGTCTGCCACCCTGGTTGCTACAGGGGTCCAGGATAATTTTAGATTTGGTGCAGTACAAGAGAGATTTCACTCTTGCAGACATTTTAATTGAGCGTCACTCCTCTACTGCTGTCTTTATGGATAGGTCTAAACAGGAGTACTCTGTATGTTGCTCTGTTGTTTTCCCAGATAATGTCCTCAAGATTTAGTTGCCTCCAGAGTACACTGTATTTGATGCCCAACTATCTGCGATCTTGAGGGTGCTGGAGTAGGTGAGATGTGCCGTGCCTGCTAAATTCCTCACTCCCTGAGTGCCCTTCAGTCTCTAAAATGCTTGTATTCAGCTGATAAAGTAGTCCATGATGTCCAGGGTGCCCTCATCAAGCTACAGTGGCTGGGGAAGGCAGTGTCCTTCTGCTGGGTGCCAGGGCACATGTGTATTGCAGGGACTGAAAGGGCATATGTAGCAGCCAAGGAGGCATGTCTTGATCCTCGGTTAGTTCAGTGTGCCAGCTCCCTGCACGCACTCATCTCGCTGTTGAGGTACAGTGTCATGAGACAGGCTGGAAGTGGCCGATATAAGCTGCGTGTAGTAAAGCCCACTACATGGCCGTGGCGTACCTCCTTTCAGACACGAAGACAAGAGATCCTGCTTACTTGTCTTCACATAGGCCACAGTCCTACGATGCACGGCTTCTCGCTCCTGCAAGAGGATCCTCCAATGTATGGTGCTTCTGGCGTATGGATAACTGCACTCCACATTTTAATAGACTGTGTTTTATTTTTAGATCATAGCACGGTGGCAGATTTGCCAGAAGATCTGCCCTCATTTGTAATAGATATTGAAAAAAATGTGGTTAGAGTTTTAAGATATGTGGTGTGCCCAACTAGTCTCCAGAAGTTTTAGTGGGGTGCTCTTAATGTGTTAACCGGGTGACTAGACCATCCATGATTTTTTAAATGTTCAGTTGGTCACATTTCCCTGTGCATGTCCTTTGGCTCTTCAGTGGATTTATTTCTGTTTTAATACCAGGCATAGCAGCTTCACCATTCTCTGTTGTATTAAGGTCTGTGAGGTAGTTGGTGTGTGGATAAAGTGAATGGGACGTGAGTGAGTGAATGACTGTCATTTTATAGATTTCCTTTTCACAGTATAATGGAAATCACTAATAAATTGTGGGAAAGAGTTGCTGTCTAGTACTTACCTTGGGGAGACAAAATGTATAACATCACAGATACACACATAGAAGCAAGAGACACACACTAGCTAGTTTTTGGAACTAACTGTTCCTTCATCGGGGATGAGGGACAGACTTGTTCATCGTTTGGGAACGGCCACTCACTCAGACTAAAGGAAGAGAGACCCACCTGTAGTGAGGAAGTAATATCCTTTGACCATTTCTGAGGTCTCCAGAATAAGCACATTTATAAATGGTTGTGAAGCAGTGTTTTTGTTTGTTGTTTTATTTACAGAAGCCGGAAACTGAATAGACCCACACCATGTGTATGTCATAAGAAGCGATCAAAAGGTTTCCATTTGAGGGCATTGCTGCAGCATACATGCATTGCAGTGCGCCTCCACCTCAGGTATATAAGCATTGATATGTAGGCAAGGGAATAGTATGGCATTCGTGTCTTTCCAACACGCGAGCAGTAACTGTGCAAACTTGGCGACGTCATTACCAAATGCTTCCAAACAGGACCACCGTGCTGTTATTCTGTTTGTGGTTGCCTAAAGCAAATGCTGGCGGACATCTGTTGTGAAATGAAGAATCTTTATGGTGCAACATGTTAGTAAAAAACCACATTGTGGAATTTTGCGCCAAGTTCCGTTTTGATCACAGACACAAGACGACAGTCGATCTGGGAAGCCAGCCTCATCCATTATGGGCATCAAGTGGGCGGTTGATGGTACAATTACGGTGGACCAGTGTGTAATCGTTTGCGCACTAGCAAAAGATCTCGAAATCTGCATTGTTTGTGTGCAGCATATTAGCAGGCAGGAGCTAGGCTTCTGTAAGGTCTGCAGCCGGTGGATACCCCGAGCACTGAATGTGGAACAAAAAGCAAACCAGATGGCTGTTTGCCTGAAGCACTTGATGTGTTTCAATGTTCCTCGTGTGCACTGTTGCTGGCGACTAAAGCTGGTGACACCACTGGGAACCAGAGTCGAAAGGGTCTTCGGTGCAGTGGTGTCAACCATCGTCCCGTCATACCGAGAAGTTAAAGAGCCCGCCATCTGCGAAAAGTTGATGCCTACCCAGTTCTTTGATTACAAGGTCCAATTATTCATTGATTTCAAGGAACATGGTGTCTCTGTCACTGAGGAATTGTACTGCACAGTGCTTGAGAAATTAAGACATGCAATTAAGGTGAAACTTCCAGGAAAACTGTGACAAAAAGTGCTGCTGCTTTGTGATAATGCACATCTCCATATTCTGAATGCCATTACCCCAACTCAGGTGGGAAACAGTCAAGCCCCTCCCTATTGTCTTAATCTCTTCCTGTGTGATACCACACCTTTGGTCCCTTAAAGGCTTTGAAGGATCGACAATTCCTGTCAGACGAGAATAGGCAGAAGGCAGTTGTAGACTTCTTCTTGCAGCAGGACATGGTGTTTTGCCAAATGGGTGTCTTCAATCTGGTGCATTATTGGGATGATTTCGTCAATGCTCATGGTGGTTTTGCCTGATTGGCATACCGATTATGCACTGTACAGCCGTTGAAAGGAAACTTTTTGATCGCCCCTTTATAATTTTCTCTTACAGTGTATAAATAGTACAAACTGTTGGAAGATGTAAATTAATTTATGCTATTTTTTTCTGATTTTACCACCAACCTCACTAGTACAACCAACAGAAACTTCTTATCTGCAAGTAATGTGAACTACAGAAAATGAAATAATAGCATATGGGAATCTGAAAATGGCAGTGTGCTGCCAAAATATGTTGTGAAAACTACACTGCATAGTAAGAAAAGTAAAGCACCCAACAAGAGGAGCAAACAAAAGGAAACTTCACAGGTTGAGAGGGTACGTTATATTATTTCAGTGGTTCCAAAATCAAGTCAAATTTATGAAAAAATAGGCAGTATGAATCAACTTCTCAGCATGAGATTGCTCCACCTGATCTGGCTGCAACCATTGGTTCAGTGGTAAGGGTGTCATAACGATGATATATGTTTTGCTGAGGCATGCTGACCCACAACTGTTGTAACTTGTCTTTGATATTCCGGATATTGGCACTGGGATGTCTACATCTACATACATACTCCACAAGTCAGTGTATGGTGTATGGTGTATGGTGCATGGTGGACGGTACCCTTCATAACAGCTATTTCTTTCCTTTCCTGTTCCACTTGCAGAGTGAGGAAAAAAAAAAAAAAAAAAAACAAAAACAATCATCTGTATACCGCCGTATGAGCCCTAATTTCTCGGATCTTATCTTCGTGGTCACTACACAAAAGTATGTTGGCAGCAACAGGAGCATTCTGCAGTCAGCTTCAAATGCTAGTTCTCTAACTTTCTCAGTAGTGTTCTTTGAAATAAATGTCGTCTTCCCTCCAGGGATTCCCATTTGATCTTCAGTAGCATATACATAACACTTGTGTGCTGATTGGACCTACCAGTAACGAATGTAGCAGCTTACCTCTGAAGTGTTTTGATGTCTTCTTTCAATCTGACCTATGCAGGTCACAAACACTTAAGCAGTACTCAAGAATAGGTCGCACTAGCATCCTATATGCATCCTCCTAATGAACCGAAGTCAACCATTTATCTTCCCTACCACTGCTCGTTCCGTTTAATATTGCTTCGCCACATTATGCCCAGATATTTAAATGATGTGACTGTGTCCAGCACGACACTACTAGTGCTGTATCTGGACATCGCGGGTTTATCTTTCCTACTCATCCACATTAAAAAACATTTTTCTGCATTAAGATGCACCTGCCCTTCATCACACCAATTAGAAATTTTGTCTAGGTCATCTTGTATCAACCTATAGTCACCCATCTTCAACCCCTTCCTGTACACCACAGCACCGTCAGCGAACAACCACAGTTTGCTGCCCACTCTGTCAGCCAGATCATTTATGTATATCAGGGTGTATACGACCCGGGACAACCGGGAGATCCGGGAAAAACCCGGGAATTTTTTCATCCGGGAGAAAACCGGGAAAAACCCAGGAATATTTTAGAATTCCGGGAATTTTTCATTGTTTTCAGTCAAATTTTTGTAATTTTGACTCTTAAGAACCGATACTCTAACAAAGAATATTACTGTATCCCGCTACTGCAGAATAATACTTCAGCAATAAAACATGAACAAGTGAAGAAACAAAAATAAAACTTAAACTGCAAAGTAAATGCGTCATATACAGCAACAAAACAAAGTGCTCATACAAGCGTCTGCCAACAGCAAAATTTGTCAAAGGCTTTAGGAAGAATATGCTGTGATTCGTAACAACAAATTGCCTCCGATGAGCGTGACGTCACAAGTTTTTACATTAGATTCTTTTTAGCAGTTGCAAGCAGAATCATGCGCATGCGCCGTTGAGTAGTACCTTCTCCCGCTTCTGGCTACAGAAATGTGGTTGTTGGCTGTGTAAGCAGCCGCAGGTTCGAATGTCTTGTTTCTTTTATGCCCTAATGTAAGTTCTTTTAATGTTTTACACGTACAAACATACGGCTCCCTACGACATTGTAGCTGCGTAAGCGCGATGACGCCTGTCATCTGGCGCTCTCTGGCAACTGCAGAAACGAACCTATTTCTAACAGGTCGCGGGAAAATATCCCGAATGGTGGTTTGAAAAGTGTTACTATCAAAGAAAATTTCCTTTTAGGCAAGTTGAACTTCGTACAAGAATGTACGATGAATTTCTTAAATCAAAGAGCGTTTGAATCTCATTTAAAAATAAACTCTTTGATGACGAGCCATTTAGATGAATTTCAAGCCTAGAATACAGACATTTATGTAGTTATTAAAAATTTTAATGGCACATTTGTGTGATATATCTTAAATTGTAATACGCGCATAAAAGACAAACATTATATGTGAAAGCTTAGCTTCTCTTCCAGCGTATTAATCTTAAAGACCAATATTATAAGTGAAAGCTTTACTTCTCTTGTAGCAACACTATGTATATTAATTTAAACCATTAACTTCTTCTGTTTGTGTGTTTGCGCTACTTAACAGTGATGTTGCTATTGGCTGACTTCATCATGTGTCATAAGCACTGAATATCGGGTATCATCGGCTGGTGAAAATCACGTGACATGAGCTATGACTGGCTTACAAAAGCGCATCGCAATCTCGATTTCAATGCTTCGGAAAGTAACATGCAGTGTTTGGTGGAATTCGAATTTATATTTTCGTAATACGAAAATATGCAGCGTACATGTTACTGCATATCAAAGATCTTTCCAAAACTGTGTTTCGTTTTCTAAAGTGCCGGGAAATTCTACGCCCATGTATAAAACCATAACCATTCAAAGGACTTATAAGTTATACAGTTCCGAGAGAAAATGTACTGTCAGTTAACAGGAAAAAAAGTATGTTTTCATCCGGGAGAAAATGTATTTTTAACTGGGAAATCCGGGAGAAATCCGGGAATTTTTCTTCTTTGTCCACGTATACACCCTGTATATTGAAAATAGCAATAGTCCTGTCACATTTCCCTGGGGCACTCCTGATTTTATCCCTTTCTCCGATAAACACCTGCCGTCGAGAACAACATTCTGGGTTCTATTACTGGAGAAGTCTTTGAGCCAGTCGCATATCTTAGAGCCTATTCTGTACGCACTTATCTGTGTGAAACCTGCAGTTGGGTACCGTGTCGAATGCTTTTCGAAAATCTAGAAAAATGGAATCAGCCTCTTGCCCTTCATCCATAGTTCGCAGTATATCATGTGAGGAAAGAGCAAGCTGTTTTTTGCATGAGCAATGCATTCTAAAGCTGTGCTGATTCTTGGACATGAGCTTTTCAGTCCCTAGGACATCCGAGCTGGTCCTGAATGTGTTCTGTTGGGGACAGATCTGAGGATCTTGCTTATGACATCATTCCCAGCTGAATCAGTGTATGCAGTCAGACCAGATGGTGCAATGTCATACTGAGAAGTGGGCTCATACTGCCTATTTTTCCATAAATTTGATGTGATTTTTGGATCACTGAAATATCATATACTCTATCAACCTGTGAAGTTTCAATTCATTTATTCCTCTCGTTGGGGGCTTTATTTTTTTGCCATGCAGGGTAGCTCTCACAACATATTTTGGTAATACACTGCCATTTTCAGATTCCCATACGCTATTATTTCATTTTCTGTAGTTTGCATTACTTCCTCAGTGTCATGCAGGTGGTCCATGTTGGTACGTGCCATATACAGACAAGTTGTTAAAAATGGTGTTAGTGGCCGAAGTCCCCTCAAACACAACCAGCTGTTACCTCGAGTCATACCTGCTGCTTGCCAGTGCTGGGACACCATGAGTAACACTGCTATTTCCCTCCAAAATGTTGGAAGAATATGACATCTTCTTAAGTCACTGGCAAGGTTGGTGGCTTTGGTCATCTGGGGTAGTTCAGAGCCAAGATTCATCAGTGCACACAATGTAATGCATTCATTCATCAGCCATGTTTCCCAGTCACAGCACCGCTCCACATGCAGCCATTTGTGCTGTGGTGTCAATGGTAACCTTGGATGGGATAGTCACTCCCTAGTCTTGTTAGACCTTGACCAGAGACAGAATGTTACAGGGAATCCATTACTTTTTGTTAGCTGGCAGACACAGATGCGAAGAGGTTACAATGTGTTTCGTACACAATACTAGTCAATTCCTAATCTGTTCCACTCACAAATAGAATGAGGGCAAAACAACAGTTAAAAAGCCACCGTAGGAGCCCTAATTTCATGCATCTTATTGTCTACTTCCTCATCTATACTCTCCAAACCACTGTGAAGTGCATGGCCGAGGGTATGTCCTATTGTACCAATTATTAGTGTTTCTTCCTGTTCTATTCACAAATGGAGTGGATGAAGAATGGTTGTTTGAATGCCTCTGTGCATGCTGTAATAATTCTAATCTTATCCTCACAATCCGTTTTTGAGTGATACATAGGGGTTGTAGCATATTCGTAGAGTCATCATGTAAAGCCGATTCGTGAAACTTTGTTAATGACCTTTCTCAGGTTAGTTTACGTCTATCTTCAAAAGTCTGCTAGTTCAATCTGCATGATCCTTACGCAGAATCTATGTTAGCAACAGTAGAATGGTTCTGCAGTCAGCTTCAAGTGCCGATTCTCTAAATTTCCGCAATAGTCCTTCAAGAAAAAAGCATTGTTTTCCCTCCAGGAATTCTTATTTGAATATGTGGTGAGTCTTCAGAACACTTGCGTGCTGTTCAAATCTACCAGTAATAAATCTAGCAGCATAGCTCCAAATTGCTTTGATGCCTTACTTTAATCCAACTTAGTAGAGATCCCAAACACTTGTACAGTACTCAAGAATGATTCCCACTAGTGTTTTGTATGCTGTCTCCTTTCCCTAAATTCTCCCAGTAAAGTCAAGTGGACCATTCTCCTTCCCTACTGCTAGCATGACATGCTCATTCCATTTCGTATCATTTTTCAGTGTTTTGCCTAGATATTTAATTGATGTGATTGTGTCAAGCGGCATCTTGCTAATGCTGCATTCGAACGTTACTGGATTGTTTTTGCTACTCATCCGCTTTAACTTTTTTTTTTTACATTTAGAGCAAGCTGCCATTCATCACACCAACTAGAAATTCTGTGTAAGTGATCTAGTATTCTGCTAGATTCTCTCAACAATAACACCTTGCCATACACCAAAGCATCATCAGCAAACACTTGTAAATTACTACTCACTCTTTCCATCAAATCATTTATGTACATAGAGAAAAAGAGCAGTCCTATCACACTTCGCTGTGGGGCACACCTGACAATCCCCTTGTTTCTGATGTATTCATTGTTGAGGACATCACACTGGGTTCTGTTACTTAAAAAATCTGTGAGCAAGTCGGATATCTGGGAAGCTAAACCATATGCTCAGAACTTTATCAATGGTCTGCAGTGGGGCACCATGTCAAATGCTTTACAGAAATCTAGGAATATGGATTCTGCTTGTTGTCCTCCATCCACGGTTTGTAGGATATCGAGCGAGAAGAGGGCCAAGCTGAGTTTCACACAATCAGTGCTTACTAAATCTCCTGTGCTGACCTGTGGAAAGGAGCTTTTCTGGCGCTAGGACACTTATTATGTTCAAACTCAGGATGTGTTTAAGAACTCTGCAGAAAACCAATGTTAGGGATATTGGTCTGTAATTATGCAGATCCATTCTTTTACATTCTTATATACAGGAGTCGCCTGCATGTTTTTCCAGTCACTTGGGACTTGATGCTAGGGGACAATTCATCATAAATGCAAGCTAAGTAAGGGGCAATGCTGCAGATTACTCTATGTAAAACCGATTCCATTTAGACCTGGCAACAAATTTGTTTTCAACTCTTTCATTTGCTTCTCAGGTACCAGTGGCGTATTTATTTATTTATTTATAAATAAATAAATAAATATAATAGAGGGAAACATTCCACGTGGGAAAAATACATCTAAAAACAAAGATGATGTGACTTACCAAACGAAAGCGCTGGCAGGTCGATAGACACATGAACAAACACAAACATACACACAAAATTCAAGCTTTCGCAACCAACGGTTGCTTCGTCAGGAAAGAGGGAAGGAGAGGGAAAGACGAAAGGATGTAGGTTTTAAGGGAGAGGGTAAGGAGTCATTCCAATCCCGGGAGCGGAAAGACTTACCTTAGGGGGAAAAAAGGATGGGCACACACACACACACACACACACACACACACACACACACACACACACACACACCCTAATACGCCACTGGTACCTATTTCTATGTGCTCCATACAGGAATCTGTGCGATAGTCAAATGATGGTATGTTTGTACGATCCTTCTGTGTGAGTGACTTTTTTTAAGCATGGGATTTAAATATTCCTTTTTGCATTTGGCACTTTGAATGCCACATCAGACTTCTTGTGAGTGAGTGAGTGAGTAAGTAAGTAAGTGGATGAAAGCCTTAAACCTACTTAGTGATTTTACTTAAGACCAGAATCTAAGCACTTCTCGAAGTGCATGCTACAGACAGAGATGGCAGAATTTTTGCTGTTGACTGGATTGACACATGGTACACAACTCCTCGCTACTGTGTATTGCCTCACCATTGCACATCACTGTAACATGAGCAATAACTATCTACATCTACTTCTATACTCCGAAAACATTTGGCAGTTGAGAACCAGAGGACGCATCCCCTTGTACTAGATATTAGGGTTTCTTCCAGTTTTATACACACATGAAGTGCAGCAATAATGATAGTTTAAATGTATCTGTGTGTGCTATAATTAATCACATGTTGCCATTGCGTTTCTTACGGGAGTGATGTCTAGGGGCTGTAGTGTGTTCGTACATTCCTCACAGATACCATACTCTTGAACAACATTTGAAGCTTGATTACATGACTGTTTCATAAGTAATCTTTGTACAGACTTGATTTTCGCAATAGCCTGCTAATGAGCCAAAATCTGCTACCTGTTTTTTGTATGACGCAGCGTATGTGATCATTCTATTTCGTGTCCCCACAAACACCCATGTATTTGTATGAGTTGACTTATTCCAGTTGTTTTTCATTTCTATTGTAGTCATAGGATACAACATTTTTATGTTTTTTGAAATGCACAGTTTTAATTTCTGAACACTTAAAATAAGTTGGCAGTTGTGCTCTGCTTTGAAATTTTATCAAGAGCTGATTGAATATTCATGCTTCTGTTCTCAAATAATACTTAGTTATAGATAACCTTATCTTCAGAAAGGCTGCCTTTACTATTGTCTTCCAAGTCATTGATGTCCAACGTGAAAATCGAGGGTCCCGACACTTCTGTGGGGGCCATTTGTCAATGACTTTCATTCCAGGATAACATGCTGCATGCACCCCATCAAGAAAGCCTCTCTGTAGTGATCTATTTCATTTGATATCTCATAAGATCATGCTTTCTTTAATACGTGTTGATGAGGTTGAGAGTCACATGTGTTTTAGGAGTCGAGAAATACTGTTTCTGTTAATTTCAAGATGCCTTGTGAGGAGTGTGCAAGTTATGTTTCAGATTACTGATGTTTTTGGAATCCATGCTGTTTTGTACATAAGAAGGGGTTCCATTTGTGACTACTACTGAATGCTGATAAAGATTGACAATGTTGGCACTTACTCTCCAATAATGCTTATGATTACACGTTGCATGCTGAGGACTACTGTCTTCATATGTCCTTAATCACAATTTTACTGTGTTTCTTTCCAGGGAAGATGAGCGCATTTCTCGACGATTTGTAGAAAAGCAGAAACAGTCACAGTACGTTAAGTTCCTAGAGGGAAGGAAATCCCTTCCGGCATGGAGCAAAAAGGAGGAAATACTTGCTGCTGTTGCCAAACACCAGGTCGTGGTGATCAGTGGTGAAACGGGATGTGGGAAGAGCACACAGGTTTGTACCTATAGTATGCATAGACCACAGAAGAGGAGCTTTTGAAATAGGAGGACTATCCAGAAAGTAACAGACATTCTGAAATGAAAATTTAACTTCATGGAAAAACTAAATTTAATTAGACATTTTAAAAGTGCACTCTTAAACTACTTTTCTACATAATTACCATTAAATTGAGACACTTATCATCCGTGGCACAAATTCTTCAATTATGTCTCTGTAGAAATCTGCCACCTGTGATTGCAATCACTGGTTTATACCAGCATGCAGTTCAGCATAAGTATCAAAAGCGTTGTGTAGCAAGCCATGTCTTCATCGCTGGGAAGAGGTGGTAGTTGCTCACACCTCCCCTTCAAAACCCTGTAGGAGCTTTTGGGTACGTTCGGCTGTGTGTGGACATGCTCTGTTGTGAAAAAACAACACTTTCACGCCAAGTTTTTCCTAACACTTATTTTGTGTAACCTGCCTTTACTTTGTCAGTTTTTGGCAATATTACTTTGAGTTAATTGTTGTGCTGTGTTCAAGGAGATCTATGACAATCTCACAGGGTTTCAGAACACAGTAGCCATGTTATTACATGCCGACAGTGTTTGCAAACTCTTCCTTGATTTGTCGGGGGAATGTGTGTGCCCCCATTCTGTCAACTGCCTTTTTGTTTCACAATTGAGTTACCATACTTCACCCGAATCTCATCCCCAGGTATGATATGATTGATAACTTTGTTACCATTTTTCTTCTAATCTTCAAGGTAGGTCAATGATGCAACAAGTTTCCATTTTTTGTGGCCTTCTGTTATGATTTTGGGAACCCACAAAATTTCATGCACTAAGCTCTGTGAAATTTGGGGAAAATGTTGTGAAAGTTCTGTCATTGTGAAATGATGATTTTTATGAATTTTGTTATTGATTTTCATCACAGTGTACCAATCAAAAGGCTAGGGCTACCACTGCGGTCCTCGTTGTGAACATTGATATGACCATTTCTAAATCAATTCATCATTGTCTCACTCAGCTTTCACTCATTATTCTGTTTCTGTACACATCCCAAAGATTGCAATAAATTGCAATTGGTTTGCAGTTGTTTGGCAACAAAAACCTATTCACAGAATGCACCTAACAAGTGGTGGTGTTTTCTGTTGTGACACACATTTTAACACGTCACAGAAAGCAAAGTAGCGGAAACACAGATCATACGATACCACCAGTGGTTGCGTACTGAGTGTAGGAATATCATGGCACCAAGATGGCAGCTGTAGCCCTGCACTCTGCCGCGATGGACTAAAAGTCTGTTACTTTGTTACTTTCTGGCTAGCCCCCCATATCAGCCTACTTACATTTTCCTATGAGTCTCCAAATAGGCAGACCTCTTTTCATTATTTTTTCTTAAGATTACTTAATAACAGGATGTGAAATATCATAATGCTAATGTTAATAGCATAGCCAGAGACCCACAAAATATTGAGGTGCAAATATTAACAGTATTGTCTTTGTGCCACATCATTGGCTGGTGAATTTTTTTTAACCCCCTTCTCTCTCTCTCTCTCTCTCTCTCTCTCTCTCTCTCTCTCTACCTATCTCTATCATTGATTGTAATGTTTACTTGTATACTGGTTGACAGGAGGACCTGTTGATGGCATTAATACTCCTGGACAGGTATTAGGATACAGCTATCGGCCACTGCATTGTAACTGACATGTAGTGCGCTTCAGTGTCAAGTGTAATAGGACAATCCTGTTTGAAAGTAGTATCGTGTGAGTGATTGAGATTGTGGAGCAATAATTTGTTGGACAGCAAAATTTTGGCGGATATAATACCTGTGCTATGACACAAATACACTATGTAATCACAAGTACCCGGACACCCCCAACAACATTCGTTTCTCATGTTAGGCGCACTGTGCTGCCACCTACTGCCAGGTACTCCAATATCAGTGACCTCAATAGTCATTAGACATCGTGAGAGAGCATATGGGGCACTCCACGGAACTTGTGGACTTCGAATGTGGTCAGGTGATTGGGCGTCACTTGTGTCATACGTCTGCGCACAAGATTTCCTCACTCCTAAACATCCCTAGGTTCTCTATTTCTGATGTGATACTGAAGTGGAAACGTGAAGAGACACGCAGAAGACAAAAACGTGCAGGCCGACCTCGTCTGTTGACAGACAGAGCCTGCTGATAGTTGAAGAGGGTCGCACAGTGTGTGATAGGAAGACATCTGTTCAGGCCATACACAAGAATTCCAAACTGCATCAGGGTCCGCTGCAAGTGTTATGACAGTTACGCTGAAGGTGAGAAAACTTGGATTTCATGGTCGAGCAGCTGCTGATAACCCACAACTCACAGTGGTAAATGCCAAATTATGCCTTGCTTGGTGTAAGGAGCATAAACATTGGATGATTTTACAGTGGAAAAACGTTGTGTGGAGTGACGGATCACGGTACACAGTGTGACGATGTGATAGCAGTGTGTAGGTATGGTGAATGCCCGGTGAACATCATCTGCCAGCGTGTGTAGTCCCATCAGTAAAATTTGGAGGCGGCGGTGTTATGGTGTGGTCATGTTTTTTGTTGAGGGGGCTTGCATCTCTTGTTGGCATCTCTTGTCTTTTGTGTGGCACTATCACAGCACAGGCCTACATTGATGTTCTAAGCACCTTCTTGCTTCCCACTGTTGAAGAGCTATTCGGGGATGGCGGTTGCTTGTTTCAACACTATCGAGCACCTGTTCATAATGGATGGCCTGTGGCGGTGTGATTACATGACAATAACGTCTCTGTAATGGACTGGCCTGCACAGTGTCCTCATCTGAATCCTACACAACACCTTTGGGATACTTTGGCACCGACTTCATGCCATACCTCACAGACCAACATCAGTACCTCTCCCCAGTGCAGCACTCCATGAAGAATGGGTTGGAATTCCCCAAGAAAACTTCCAGGCCATGACTGAATGTATGCCTGCGAGAGAGGAAGCTGTCATCAAGGGTAAGGGTGGGCCAACACGATATTGAATTCCAGCATTAACGATGGAGGGCACCATGAACTTGTAAGTCATTTACAGCCAGATGTCCAGATACTTTTGTTCACACAGTGCAGACATGTGAGATTTGAAGTGGGTAGCATTGTGCATTGAAACAAGTGTTGTAAAGTATAGGGTATATTGTATGTGGCGTTGATGACAGTAGAAAAGTGAGTATAAGCGTACCTGGTTTTCCGTATTACAAGCAGGAATAGTTAGTGTCAGACACATGAGGTACAAAGATTAATACTGATAAAACTAGGTGATCTCATCCAAAGTATCTGGATATATATTAATGGAAATTAATATTGGGTATGTTGATCTTTCACCTCTATTATGGTTTGAACTTTGCTGGGGATACTTTGAGTTTTCTGAATGTCTGTGGACGAATGGCAGGCCACTATTTGTCAAGTACTGGAACCAGAAAAGGTAATGATGCTGGGTGCTATGCTCTGGAGCATAGTTGACATTTGAACTCATCCCACGGGGTTCAGTTCGAGTCTCTGGGTAGGCCAGCCCATTTTTAGTATACAACACTGTAAAATGAGTTCATATAGTTCCACATTTAGGTTTTCCTTAAGTATAATAAGGGGACTAACCACTCCCCCACCTCCCCTTCTCCCAATACCATAACACTACCTCTGCTGTACTTCACTGCTGTGTGTCACTGCACATGATGTAGGTAATGACCTCCAGGCAGTGGCAAAATCCATACCCACAGGATAAAGCGTGATTCGTAGTTCTAAATCGCTTGTTTCCAGTTGTTCACTGTCATTGCTCTTTACGCCATCTCAAGCATTGCGTAACACTGACTATAGAAATGTGTGGCTTATAAATGTTGCTCGACCGTTGTATTCCATTGTTTTTAACTACCTATGCACAATTGTGTTAGGTAGACTGCTAGCACTTTGCAATGTGCGAGTGATTTTTTAAACTGATTTCTTGTGATATTTTACAGCCACACTCCACAGTGCCTAACGGACCGTGCCCATCAATAATTGAGGTCATTCTGGTTTCAGTTTAGCTGTGGTTTTTCCTTTGCATTTTCACTTTACAGTCACATTACCCATAGTTGACTTGGGCAGCTTGAGAGCAGTTTTAATGTCCCTGATAGATCCATCCAACACCTAGTCCACATTCAGTCACTGAGCTCTCCTGACTGACCATTATGCTGTTTCTGCTTCCCTACTGTCAGCAATACGTTCCCTGCCTCTCGTGACAACTGTTGGTCAACTCCACATTAAATAACTGAGTATCTGCACACTTTTATCAGAATATGCTTGTGCTGTCCTCTCTTGAAATACTTCTTGTTACTTTGTGTTAAAGTTTTAAGGCCAAATTATTCTTTACTTCACGATTATGAAAAGGAAAGTTACTGTTCACCATATAGCGAAGATGCTGAGTCGCATGTAGGTACAACAAAGTGTGTCACAAATAATGAAACTTACTGGTAGATTGAAACTATGTCACAAATAATGCTTTTAACCATTAAGGCCTTCATCAACAATAGATGAGAGAGATATGCACATGCAACTCACACACACACACGACTACAGCCTCAGGCAACTGAAGCCCATTGCCTGAGACTGCAGTCATGTGTGAGTTGTGTTTGCGCGTGCGTGCCTTCGTGTGTGTGTGTGTGTGTGTGTGTGTGTGTGTGTGTGTGTGTGTGTGTGTCATCGATTGTTGACGAAGGCCTTAATGGCCGAAAGCTTTATTTGTGACAGTCTTTTTGTTGTGCCTGTCTGCGACTCAGCATCTCCGCTATATGGTGAGTAGCAACTTCCCTTTTCATGACATTGTTACATTCCATCCTG